>NC_071470.1:32216428-33605178 GCF_028500815.1 Rissa tridactyla | reverse complement strand
AAATAATTAAAAGGGGTACAAAATAATGTTTCTTGGAACTCTGCGTTTTTATTTAACTGGGACATTATGCTGTCTGCAGGAAAATCCACCCTACAGCTTGTAGGAATGAGCAGCTGGCTGCACCACGAGCGGTACCGGGAGGGTACATTAGGTTGCAAGGGAAGAAATGTGATCGCAGAAGCCACAGCTGTATTACCTGTGACTCATTCCCTGCTGGATTCACCACATCCCTTTACCACCCCTAACACACTCCGTTCATTTGCCTTTAGCACGGAAGAGCTGATTTACTCTTTGGGTTTTCTTTCTTTTTGATCTTCTTGTTGCATGGCTGCGTGCATGGTGTTCGGTTTCGGTTGGATTTTCTTTTGCTTCCTGCGATTTGTGCTCCCTGTCACGGGAAGATTGTGCGACAATCCTTAGCACTTCCGTCTTCAGAGCCTTAATTAACACGCAGCACTACTGCAGGCAGAAGTCAGCCTGAGACTTATTCCAGGAACTTTGGCCCGCACAGTCAGAGACAGGTTTAGAAATCAGAAATTTGTAACTCCCCAGGCAGCGGACCCTCTTCTGATCCCACAGACCTTTTCCTGTGCTATAGGTAGCTCTTCCTACAGGCATTTTCCAGCAAATTGCTTTAAATTCTCTACTGTGTTCGTTATACAGTGTCAGTTCATTAAAGGGTAAACTCCGACGCGGCAGCTCTGTGCTCAGTCAGCACCTGGGGACTGGTTACCTGATCTCGCTTTACCAACGGCGCTTAATCTGGTGTTTGGAATGATGCTAAAAGGCTGACTTTGTCAGCCACCTTTTAATAAATTATGTGAAAAAGACTCGACCACAGGGGATTACCACCTTGGCGTTATTTGTGTTTACTTACACAATGTTAATTTTGGTTTGCTGCAGTCTTGAAACTACTGTTATTTTCACACAGTGTGACTTCATTCAGTGCAATAGGGGATAACATCAAGTACAGATGTGGAAGAAATACAACACTGTTAAACCTCTAAAGCAATTGTAAAAACAGCTTTAACCCAGTAAATCAATAATTTGATAATTACTGTGAGCTAGCTGACCTCTGTTTAAAATACAGGAATAGGAGGGAACATGCCCCTAATAGCAATGAATTCCATAGTTTGCCGTAGTTTATTTTTACCTGGTGTGTGATGTGAACACCTCCAAATGGGATGGCAAGCCAAAATGTGGAACCATAGACAAAACTGAGGAGACAAGTTCAAAAAATTCCTTTTCCATTTTCTTCGGCTTGATGGCTTGTTTGTCCAATAAAAATGTAAATCTTCTCCAAGCTCGCTGAGTTGTACAGCATTATGGTCTTTGCTGTAATGGCAAAGGTAGCCCTGGCCAGGACATCACTTCAAAAAAGATGGTTCATGTAAAACCTCTGGTGCAAATACAATTGAGATTGAATTTAGCACATAAGCCTTGAAGCACTACTAGATCTCATAAACCTTTACACAATAATAGTGGCATTTCTGTATTTATTTTATCTTTTTATCTCTGTTCAAAACTCGTTTTTCTTATTTTACCCCATTGAAATGTTTCTAGTTCCTTTACACGAAAAACCTCACCACTACAGGCTTGTTTATTTTGATAGCAGTAAAAGCAATCATATATTATTTAAATCCATGTAATATTAAAAATATTTATGGTTTTATGAAAAATCAGTGAAATTTTATATCACCAATGAACAGTGTTCATCTTTGTTCTTTTTGTACTGTGATAGCTGTGAGATGACCCACTTTCCCAGAAAGAGATTTGGGACTTACTGCATCAGGCTCTGTACAAATACACATCTGACAATGTATTTTCCTGAACAATGAATGTCACTACCAATTCTGCAAAATTAGGGAGTACAACAGAAGTGTAGAAAGATATTAAGGCAGGTTAAGTACAACTCAAATTGTGAGCCGTAAATGACCCCAGAGAGTCATCCTGTAAATAAATAATAATTAAATACATTAGCTATTTCTAAAGTTTGGTAACCATCACTGGGTAGTTGATTCCCTGAAAATTCTGAGGCATAGATACATCCTAGGAAGTGATTGAAGGATACAATGGAGGTCTTACAGATTGTTTCCCGAACAGTGTAGCACTCATAAGAGGTAGCAAAGAAGGAGGCACGGAGGTGTTTTGAAGAGAAACATTGAAAAAGCAGTG
Source organism: Rissa tridactyla (assembly GCF_028500815.1). Taxonomy (NCBI): domain Eukaryota; kingdom Metazoa; phylum Chordata; class Aves; order Charadriiformes; family Laridae; genus Rissa; species Rissa tridactyla. Next base: position 33,603,003 of record NC_071470.1, on the reverse strand, counting down.
AGGGACAAAGTTTTTTTGGTGCAATAAACGATTAGCTGAATAGGTGGGGCTTTGCTGCTGGGTGGGTCAAGAAACTTGACTCAATGTTAAAGGGAAGCCACCAGAGACATTGATGGTCTGAGTAACCATTTCAAAGGTTACAGCAGAAATCTTATCAGTGGTCTTTTTTGTTATTGCTTTCATCTGTATCTGCAACATTATATAATTTCCTAAAACATTACTGATGATTTGCAGAGAGCTGTGGTCACATTGGTCCTTCACCATGTACCACATCAGACATCACCCTGATTCTGTATACCCAACACATCATCATGACTCAATGTTCCCAGCACTGCCATAGGCTGCTGGTCGCAGGAGCAACATGTGATAAAGGAGGGTGCTGTTAGCATCCAAGAATAAAAGTTAGGAGGCACAATTCCCTTTTCCATTTCCTTCTGCCTACATTTCTACTATAAACTGCTCTCTTCTAGGACATACCCTGGGAGTGCCACCAGCATTGAAGGACTTGAGGCACGATGGAGGCTCTGGGTCCTCTTGCACCCACCTCTTGCAAGTAGTTCATGGAAGTCTGCTTTTCTGTTTTTCTGTGATTTGGTTAGTCATTTAGAGTGAGATTTAGATGCCTGAGCATAGGTGTGCAGCACCACTTTAGATGCTCCATGGTATCTGAAACACACATATGGGGCTAATAGATAGGACAGAGGACCCACAGGAGACCCATTACTCCTTAGAACTGCATTTGTGCGATGCCCTGTGTGTAGAAAATAGCACTGATGTGCAAAATGATGAACAAAATGTGATATACAAAATACTACTGATGTACAAAATTATGTACAAAATGTGATGTACAAAATACCACTGAACACCAATATTGCTTCCTTGCAGCCTAGAGTAGCTACAATATGGTTATAAAATGTTTCTATTCTCCAATGCCTTCATTTTATTTTGAATTAATTTTAGACTGGTAAATGGCAATATGTAAGGCAATACAGAGTCAGGTAGATTCCTATTTGCCAGTATCTTTGTGATCCTTCAGCTATGGGTGCTATGTACTCAGGGGTATTTTGGTAAATGAAAACATAGAATTTTAAGCTAAAGCCTGCATAAGAAAGGATGCAAAATACATTATCTCTTCATTTTCATGCTCTCAGGACCATTTTAAATGTTCCGTGATCCCCCAGAATGTGTGTTTGCAAGGCAAAATGCCAAATTTGAACATATTAAAAGGTACACAAAATTAGTCAAACTTTCAAGAAACTAGGCTTGAAAACATTAATTTTCCTTTTGTAACACTGTCTATAAATCCTGCGTGATTTTCCTTTACGCAGACATCTGATCAATCAGAGGATCAACTACAGAATAGGAAAAAAAAAAAAAAAACAACTGAAAAACAAATTATGAAAGTAAGTCAGCTCTTTTGCCCTTACAGTCTATTTTTAAGTATGAAAAATTGCAGCAGCTAGACTTTTCTGGAATCTACTATGTCTCCTGTATTTGATGCTTTTTCTCTGCATAGTAATGTGTCTTTAAAAAAACCCCACTGATATATGTTACAAGGAGTGTATCTCTTTCACTGAGACAGAACATTTTAATTTCCCGACACCTTTTAGTGATTGCTTCAATTTCCAAAGATTTTGATAAAATCATGTGGTTTTAGAGTATCAGGATTGAATACCCTGCTCCGGCAGCAATTTAATGAAATGCTCTAGTTTCACAGCATTTCATTTGACATAACCTAGCTCAGAGGTCTAATAAATGCAGTGTGATAAATGTTGGAGCTACGATTGTAAAAATATACTTGTAATTGGGTTAATATGCCTTAAAATACTACCCATCAGTTATCTTTCTTCTCGCCGTTATATGGCTTGCACTGTAAAGACTAAGCAATGCAGTTTACCCTTTTCCCCTGCTATCTCCTTTTCCTTCCTGCTTTTGCAAGAGTTCCCTTTTTTTAAGCATTTGATTATAGCAAGCTGTACGCATTCGCCAGTGTTACAAATCCTTCTTCATACCCTGGAACCTTTTTCTAAACTCATAGGCTTTTCATAGCCATCTGGAAGAAATATAAAAATATAAGACAACCTCTTCAAAATGAAAGACAAATATAAATAAGCATGCAGAATGCAACACAAGCTCCAAAGGTGGGTTTTGACAAGTGCTGTTTTCCTGTAGCGTATCAGATGTGTTTCAGTAATAAATAATAGAGGTATCACAGTTAGGAGATTAGAACTGGCAATACATTTTGACCTTCTAATTATCAGTAGTGCGCGCGCACGTGTGTGTGTGCGTGTGTGTGTATGTGTGGTTTTGTGTGTGTGCACACACACATGTGTGTTATATCACACCAATGCCACAGGACAGAAACTCTTCTGCTGTAAACCGGTACTTTTGCATACTGTGCTTTAGGTGGAGGAGTCAGAACTTTGTTTCAGCTGAATTCTGATGTTTGGTGTGTTTCCCCGGATTGGAAATGTTCCCGTAAATTTTCAACACACAAATTAGAATTTCGAGGACAACTAATTAATTTACAATGATTATTTCAAGCAGCAGGCTAATATACGTACCTCCTGCTGGAGTCTGAAATCCCTTGTTAGACTTTGAAAATAGCTATCTGAAGATATATAGCTGTAGCTGAAATACCACTGTGTGGAACTGCTGCCTCTGGGGCTGGGTGCATGCATCATTGCTCATTGGCCCTGCAGAACTGGTAATGCTGTACTTATAGTTTTGCACTTATATGTGTATGCAATATGTTATGCAAATAGCGCACAAGACAGGGCTGATATGGAGGAGCATGCTGTCCTTTCCATAGCATCCAGCTTGGATGGAAGAGTTAAGAAGATGGAGCACAGCCAGGACTGAGATGGTATCTGCCAACACTATATAGGGTAACAGAGATGAAGGAATGGAGAGGCTTCTGAGGCCATAAGAAGACAGTGGGGAGCCATTTGCCAAGCTAACCGTGAGCTCTTAACAAAGGCAGAAGAAAATCAACCTGCGCTCTACATACCCTGGGGGTAGCATAGCTGTCACTCTATCTAATGGCCAAAGATCAGAGAGCCATGAAATAGCTGTAAGCAAGTGGCTCAGTCCCTACATCAAGTAGTACCAGTTCACACATTTGTTTCCACTGCTGTTTTAGGTGAGTCTCAGTGGTCAATGCTTCCCTAGGCTGTACACTGAGTAGTAAGGATAACTTACTGTAGGGCTTGTAGTTGAAATTCTTTGCGACCACATGAAAACAGCAACATAAATTTAGCCTTCCCATGACTTACACTGCTTCCCTACACAAGGAGTAGCGGATGGCTTTTTAAATCCCCTGTTCTATGCACATGCCGAAAACTACCACCACAGTCATATGAAAATGGGCAAGATCCATTGCTGGAAGGGTGATCAGCTTGTGCATAATGAGAGATTACAGCTTCAAATGCAGGTACAGGAGGGATTTGTCATTGAGAATTTCTTCCCCAACTGTCTCTCTTCGTTAGCGAGAGAAGACATTTTCTTCCCTTAAAGCAGATTTTGAAAGGTGGATATAGCAACGCTGTTGTTCCCTCCATTAAGAGTTTGCAAATGGACACTTGGATTGATGTAGTTAAAGAGTCCAGAAAGTCCAAAACCAAACAAAGTGGTTCTTCAACTCGAAGGACTGTGCCAGAGGTAATCTATGTAAAAGAGAGCTCATCCATGGCTATGGAGTTAAGCCTGATGCTTGTCTAATAAGAATGATAGAAATGACACACTTGAGTGCTTAAAATTAGTCTTCTCATTTGCACAGTGTCACATCTATCTTCGAGGAGCGTTTTTTCCTCACTTAACTCCAGCTATTTGACTGAGGCTCTACTCTTTGCAAGGTAGCCAACCCCCTCTATAGTCACAGGAAAGATCTGTACCTCCCAAAGGCAATTCACCCTGTCCCAACATTGCTCTGAGACAGGCAGGATAAATCATAGAATCATAGAATCATTTAGGTTGGAAAAGACCCTTAAGATCATTAAGTCCAGCCGTAAACCTAACACTGCCAAGTCCACCCCTAAACCACATCCCTAAGCACCACATCTACATGTCTTTTAAATACCTCCAGGGATGGTGACTCAACCACTTTCCTGGGCAGATGCTTGGTAACCCTTTCAGTGAATAAATTTTTCCTAATATCCAATCTAAACCTCCCCTGGAGCAACTTAAGGCCATCTCCTTTTCTCCTATCGCTTGTTACTTGGAACAAGAGACCGACACCCAGGGTCCAGAGATACAACTTTCAGAAAGTAAAAATTAGTTGAGATGAACCTAACTTTGTCAGAGTAGTTGCACTGATATTCTTTACTAACAAAGTGCTTTTTGCGGAGACATGATTTATAATCAACTGGAGGTGTTTTTGGAACCGTTATGAAGGTTCCTTGTGCAAAGGAGTCTCTGAGGACATTCCTGCATGAGGCAGTTGTGACAGGGATATTTTCTGGGATAGGTATGTAGGTAATTCAAAGCCCCTGTGTGTCCCATCATTTCAGCAACAGCGCGTAGCTTGCTTCTGTGAAACACCGGATACTGGTGTGATGGGATAAGCCAGCTTTGGCTGAAAAGAGGCAGGTTCCAACCCATCATACCTACAAGCAAGGGGTAAAGTAGGAAACGAGTAGGGTATGAAATGAAATGGATAGACTGCTGGACCCTCAGAGTTCCCCCTGGGGAAAGGCCACGCTCTCATCTCCTGAGGCTTTGGCAGCAGATGCAAGGCTGCCCCACTGGGGAAGGCCCCACTGGGGAAAGCCCCACTGGCAGCTAGGCTGGAGAAGACCTAGGAAGCCTCTCCCAGTTCTCATTTCCATGCCTTCTCTGAGCTTTATAGCCAGTGTAGCCTTTCCACTGCTGTCTCATAGCCTGGGAGCACATTTACATTTTCTGAATAGGGCAATTAGTGCTCACTCCTTTCCCCGTGACACTTGCACCTGGTCTCTGACGTTCGTGCCTCATCAGTACTAATGGCCCAGCCATTAGTGGTGATTACTGGTCATTGTTTCTATCCCACTGACCCCCCTGACTGGCAGAAGCACCCCTCTGCCTTCCCCCCCCCCCAGCACATGAGCCTGACATTTAATAGCCCACTTTAATACCAGAACCTCTGAGTACATAAATAAAACCAGACAGGCCCTACCTATATTTTATATGGCTAGTGAGAGATGAATACATGTTTTTTTGATTATGATTAATGCTGCTGTTTATTATTTTTATTGCAGTAGTGCTAGGGGGTTTAAATATCTCATCCTATCTAGGTGTGGTACAAATTCATCAGAAAAAAGATGGTTTCTCTTTCAGGCAGATGATAGCCCAGACCATGGGAGCAGTGAGGATCTGGAGCAGCTTTTTTCTTGGACAAGTAGCAAAAAAGCCTAAGGACTTTTAAGAAGGATTTCAGAAAATTTATCAGATTACGTAGTAGGTACCTACATGGGCTTGGTACCTACAAGGGCTTGGTTACGTTGACTTCAGAGATGACTTTTAGCATTATGTGCTTATGTGCTGCTGGGCAGGAACCGTCCTACTTTCTGCACATCATGCGATAAAACCCTGGTATCTGCTGTATTACAGAAGAAAGTACTGTGTTTAAGAGAATAAATAGTTGTAATGTTATACCTCTATCACTCTGCTGTCATGCTTCAGCCAGACTGTGATCCCTGAAGGGTTAAGGTCCAGGCATTTATGAGTAAGCATAGCAGGAATTCACCTTCATTTTGCAGAGTCACCTATTTTGGCCCATAGAAGAATAAAAGCTCATCTGCAAATTTCCTTTTAGCCTCAGCCCAATCGTGAAGCAAATTTTAGCTAAGTTCAACTGAAAAAAAAAAAAGCTTTGTTCTTTCTGACTGCATTTGGGCTGCTTTATTCCAGCCATGCACCAGCACCCAGAAAATTCTCTCCTGGCAAATCTGCTCCTCCAACGTTGTCCACAGCTTGACTGCAAGTATGGGACCATATGAGGATTCCAGCCCTTTAAGGCTATTAAAATAACATGCATGAAGTTGGTTAAGCAGCTAATCTTCTCAGTACCTTTCTGGAGGCAACCTATCTTCTTGGAAATTTATGCCAGTGTTAATGTAAATTATTTAACGGATGTTGTCTGAGGTCCAGTTTGCTGCTTCACCCGCAGCTTCAGAGCTAATTAAGCCCTATGTTAAGGTCTTTTTTAAGACTTTCCTGTAAACTGCGCCACAGGATTTGTGCATGGCCCCTATGTTGATTTGGATTTTACCTTGAATGAATAATGTTATCTGTATTATAGCTGTCACAGATGAAAAAACAACTTCTACAGATGAGTGAATCCATTTGTTGGTTTATGGATCCCAAATCCTCCAGGGCAACAAATCCATCTGTCATCGCTGAATGCTTGTGGTTTATTTGGTGCTGCGAGTCAGCTGACAGGTATTAAAATGCACATCGAAGTGGACAGATCTTTGCTGACTTCCCAGCAGAGGAGGCCCATGGGTGTTTTTATTCCAGCACATGCAATGAAATAACATAAAGTCAGGAAATCCATTCCTAGGGGATAATACAAATTGAGCTAGTAAGACATCGATACTTGGTCCATAGGTTTTGACCTAACCATCTGCCTAGGTCACCCTAGACCACTGTTTGCTTCCTTTTCCTTACTGCTCTTTTCTTTTCTTTCCAGCTGCATGCATCTCAGGAAAACTGCACTCCCTGGCCCAGTCTATTCTGTTCCACTTCATCTCTTCTTTCTTCTCTATCTTTATTCCTCCATTCTCAATTCCTTGTCTATGCTAGTATACCTCAGGAGAAGCTAAATAAAAAGTTACTGATAAAAACTAGCTCGGGAAAAACACTGTTTTAGCAATGTGGGAATTTCTTTCTCTGTGGTGTGTTCAAGTGAGAAGAGCCCAGTTTCTGGGCTCTTTGAAAACTGCAGCGCTCAGTTTGGACAGTTAAGGATCAATTCAGTTGCCTCATCATTGGTGATTAGTGCCATCCAAGATGCCCCAGAGCATCCAGAACATGTCATTGGGCAATTAAACTGTGTCCCTTGGCTGAGGAGAAGCAATGTTCCTACCACGGGGCTTTAGGCACCTACCTTAATTAGTTGCTCTTCCAAGGATCTCTCTGGATGCTGAGTCAAAGAAATTTCACTTACTTCTTGCTCTGCATCACTCTCAGAGGAGCCTGTCTTTCTCCACAGACTAAAAAGAAAGCCCAGTTAACTAAGCTGAAGTGTCTAAAGTTGGTATGAATAACCCCTGATTTGGCCAGCCTACACACACAAGTCATTTAACCTCGGTTGCGCTGTCTCGAGTGAAAGCAAACTAATGCACTATCTGACAAAGTTACAAGCCCAGTATGGACAGAGTTTGAGGATAAAATCTACAAGGCCACCATTTTTTACAAAGCTCTGCTGAATCATGTCGACTTGGGTATTAGCTCAGGTTTGGCCATCCATAGTCAGTACTTGGTATCCTGCAGAACCAGATGGAAAGAAGACTGTCTTCCTACAGAGCGAAGGTGATCCACAGTCAGGCAGGGAGCATGTATGCCCCTAATAAATCCAATTGCCACAAAGCCTCGACTTTTCATACTTTCTACGTGGGTTACTTTACCAGTTACTGTACTTCAGTGGCTGAATTTTGAGTAGGAGAGTAGGAGAAAGGCCCAAATGACCCATTCAGAGATTTGCCCTTCTTTGCTGACCTTTCAACTTAAACAAGATACCCTTATCTTAAGAACAAAGGTTCTCTCTCCTTTTGTAGAATCCATCTCATCCCAACAATCCCTGCATTTGCAGCTTCTTTATTACTGCTGGTTATTGTTTAAATAAAGCATGCATTCTGGTAAATAGCAATTGCTCAAACATAAGCAGCTTTAAAGGCAAGAAGTAGCCCTTCCAGTCTCTAGATGAAGGATGATTTGAAATGAATTGATGTGTTCTGACTGGTGAGTCAAAATAATTCAGTTTTCTTCCCCCCCAGTGTTAAACCAAGTCAATTTTTTCAAACCATATTTGATATCTTATTGTTTATTTTCGGTCAGCAGACAGCAATTTTCAAGAAGTGCTCTTGATATACAGCTCAGATATCTTACAGGTCACATGTCATTCAAGAAAGGTCAACGATTCATTTAAAGTTTCATCATTCTTCACATAAACAGGCAAATACCATTTCATTCACAGTGCAGGTTTTTGTGGGTGTGATAGGCCTCTGTAGTAACAAAGTCTATGTAATCTTATTCCCTGCCTAAGAAAGAGTGAATTCACATTATTATCATTACCTTATCGTATATCTCGAATGCGCTCCCAGTAAAAGTATGTGCACCTAAACAGAATTTCATTTAGACTCAATTCTAAGGAGTTTTTTAGATCTCTGTTTCTTGCCCTTATTTTTTCTCATCATTCGTAAAAACTGAAATAGTGTTATATGATTATACCTTCCTGGCTTGTTCAGTCAGAACACCTAGAGGCAAATATTACAATCGAGCAATAGTGACATATACATCATTGGCAGCTGATTTGTTACTGTTTGCTAGAATTAAATCAAGATTTTCAGTGTTGTTGATTCCTTTACAAACAACACCTTCGGTAGAAAATGTTTTAAAAACAACTTTCATATATCCAAGCAATAATCCCTGATTTAATTAAAACTGAAAGACTTTTAAGAAAGTAGATGCAGTTTTCATAGGGTAAGTGATGTATTTTCTTCCTGTGATGTCCTCAGTGTAGCATTTCAAGCTAGTAATTTCACTGAGTAGCCTTCACAAAATAAATAATAGTGCCAGCCTCTCAGTCTGGATCCAAATGAACCTGCCTAACCATCATCTTAAACCATTTTCATTGGTGTTTTAGAAGCAAGTTTCTTATCAGGAGTGAAAAAGCAGATCTAAAAAAAGAAAAAAAAGGATTAACTCTTTTCTATAAAATTAAAGATAGTTTTTAAAAATATTGCTGACTGCTGATGCCCTTCTGCTCCCATTAAAGAGCTCCAGACGCAGAACCGAAATGAGACATTTAACTGTTTTATCTGGGGCTTTGGGTGAGTTAGGCTTCAAATGAGACTTTTGAGTGTGTCTGTGTGCCTAGTTCCTGCACGTCAGTGTTTTGGTAGGCACCTGCTGCATCTTTTGGAGTCTAAATACTTTTCAACTTCTATCCCTTCTTGCTCAACAGCACCTGTGATTGTTTCCACCAAAGGAATCATTTAAAAAGAAGGTGGCACCAAGAACCTTTTGAAAACTCTGTCCAATATCTTCTGTCTCATTAAATAAAATTTCTTTACAAATCTGTCTGCTAGTTTCTACAAGTTTGTGATGAGACTGCTCATCACCACTTCCTCAGCTAAAGAAGTTTGCAGTGTGTTCTGCACCAACTGAATATAAACACAAAAGTGTGAAGTTACAGAGATATAAAATTAAAGACCTCATCCCTGTACAATTCACACTGGCAGTACAGAACAGAAGACAAGTTAGTAATAGCAGTCGAAATTTCCAAAGGTACTCAGCAAGCAGAGATTTCCAGTGAGATTAAGAAGCCCTTCTCACCGATACATGCTGAAACTTCCAGCCTGTAGTGGAAAAAAATGAGTTCATATTTTTTTTCTTGCCTCTGTTTACTTTATGGAATGAAATAATCTATTGGTTGAATCTCTACACATCTGTTTTTCAAGCAATACATGCAAGTAAATAATACCGTATAATGAAGTTGCTGCTTTAGTGCTGGGTTCTTTTAGCTACTTAAAAGCCAGGAGCTTTAAGGCTGTTGGCACCTTTTAATTTTTACTGTCACATATGTGTGTTCAGGGAAATTCTTAGAGCTTGTCCCTGGAAGTATTCTGAGTTAGCTGCCAACACCTAAAGGGGAATAATAGAAGAGTCTTTCCATTGACTCATTGTAATGGGTTTCGTCCCTAGACAGGGGGGCTGATGTCTCTCCCATGACAGCCCTGTGACAAGCCAGACGGGGGCTCAACTCTTGGTTATTGGGGTTCCTCTACTTGTCGTTGTACCTGTGTGCTCCTTTCTGTGTCTGTGGAGATGAGCTTTTTATCATATAACCTAGCATACCCAACTTTAGTGAAATTTTTGCAATAAAGGTAGCATTTACCTCTCGGCATGTACTCCACAAGTCATTTCATTCAGGAGTTCAAGATAAAGCTTACTTGCACTTTGGCAATTATCTGGCGCTCAGCCCGTGTGTGAACTTCATTTGTGGAGGAATGAACTTCATTCATATTGGAAAGTGTTGGCAGGATAGGCGCTTCAGTGAGAGGGAGAGAAAGCTGTTTGCATTTTGCAACCTGACAGTGAAAATGGCTTTGCTAACTATGAGCAGAATGAATTTGATAGATTGAATGTAACACAGCAACACATTTTCACTTCATGAGTTCTTGAAAATGCTTTGGAACAGGGATCCTCTATTTTAAATAGTTCTTTTTAATTTTGGAAGCCAAAGCCAATTTCTCTCTGACATCCCTATTACCTGGGAAGGAAAAAAGCTTGTTGAGTGGCTTGAGGTAGAAAACCTCCTCCTTGAGCTGTAGTGCCTTTTTGCAGGATCTCTATGTGCACTACTGGGGGTCTTGTAGGCAAAATTTTCTGACTGGGGGGATACAGGTATATGTGCATATGTGATTTACAATGAATTCTGCAAAATTTTATTGGTGACATTTTTCCACTCTTCAGTTTTACAGCAGTATTAAGGATATACTACAGACTGCATTAAGGAGGTTATTATCTAGTAGAGCGTGAGAATACTGGGAACTTTTGGCAGGCAGAAAACAAACAATACAACTCTATCCTTCACCACAAAAAAAAGAAAACAAAAGAGACAAAAAAGCCAAAATCAGGTCAGGGACTTTCACGAAGGAAGAATTTTTCAGAACACTGGGTTACTTCAAACCCTTTGAGATCATAGTCATGTTCTTGAACAGAGTGACTTTGATTTTTCTCTTCTTGCTTTTGTCTGACTTGTAAGTCATGCTGAGCAGACCCTAAGGGATGCCACATGCTAACCATTCCTACAAGTATCTGCAAGGACCAAGGGTGTTCACCTGCTCTTGGGGTGGCATGTGGAGACTCACCAGAGCCCTTCCTGCCTGTGCAGAAAAAACCCCATAACAGTGGCTTAGCACCACTCCGAAGAAGTTGCCCTCAACACCACAAAGGTGCTGCCTCTGAATACAAATTTACCTTATTTTTAGCATTTACAGCTAGTGATAAAAACCAGAACACAAACCTGAGGCTGTTCAAATTTTTCCCCAAGTTTGACTATTCATAGGTGGTCTCAGTAGGACTCTGCCCTTGTTGTGATGCCTCAGCAAGACAAGCAGACTCTGAGTGAAGTTAAAATATTCCCTGCTAGAACTATTTCCTTGTTACTGTCTCCAGAAACCAAGCTAAATAGAAACCAGTAGGCGGCACCCTTAATTTTGCTGCCTTATTATAGCTCTCCCTTTGTATTTCACTCTCCTTTTATATCTCCTACAATCCAGAGGGCCTAGTGACCACACCAGCATCAGGGAAGCCTGGGAGAATTAGTTGCCAACTGCAACTCTTGTTTGGGATGAAAAATTGTTTGAAATTGCATTACTTTGGGGGAAGGATCTTGTAGTACTTTCTGTGTCAAAAACGCCACTCTGGAAGTAGTTCTTTCTATCCATTGACGGGATGGAGGATGTGGGGGTAGGGAACGTGCTCATCTCCAGCTGCAACATTAAAGTTACCAAGGCTCTGACCTAGCCAAGCAAAAACATCACCATGAACATAAGAGGAAAGTCAAGCACAGCATCAGCATCTGACCCTCAGTGTTCAGAAGGTGGATTTATCACTCCCACAAAATTTTAATAAAGCAATAAATTACAACCCTTGTAGATTAGCACTTAGAGCCTGGATTTGAAATGACAATACAGGATTGAAGGGCTTTCTGGGCCTTATTATCGATCCATGTGATGGCCAGTCAGTTAAGAATCATTTTCCAGACCCGGTTCGTTAAGCTTTGAATTTGCATCTGCACGCTGACTATGTGTGTGTATTTCTGTTTGTGCACAAATTGAGTGACGATGCAAATGGCCACACACTATACTTAAAAATCTGCTTTACCAGGCTTTAAAAATAATCCAAGCTTTCACTTGAATTTTGCACTAAGTAGCACTTTGCACAGAACACGTGACTGTCATGCACCATCATTAGAAGGATGCACTTGATTAGTGAAAAACTTCAATTAAATGGATGTTTCACATGGCAGATGACAATTAATGAAGCCTACAAACAACACACAAATGGATGTGCATGTGTTAGCAAGCTTTTCCCAATTTTTGGTGGAGCTATTTGGAGCGTACTACTAGTAGTTTCATTTGTTTTCTGTTGCCAGCTTGGCTTCTTTTTGCTCTTCAGATCCAATTGAAAGCAAAGGAAAAAGTGATCTTAAGTACCTTCTTTTGCCATAAACATGAAGCGAGGTGGGAGAAAACAGAAGAGGCTCTGTGCAAGTACTGTTCTAATGGAAGATTTCCGTAACTTTGCGTTCTCTTATTTTCAGTGTGGGGCCCCAAATTAAAGGAAGTATCAGCAAATACTTCCTTGACTCACTGGTGCTATTCCTCCAAGAAAGGATTTTTTTTTTTTTTTTTCAACAATCCACTGGGTAGCAGCTCACACAATTGGAGATTGTGGCTAAAACAAATTATCCTCACACATAGCAATCTCTCTTAAAATTAGCAGAGACCCTTAAGATTGATTGATGCTAATGTAAATGAGAGCAGAATTTGGCCCATAATAAGTCAAATGGGTACCCTCTCAGAACAGATCAATGAGGACGAAGTTTGAATTCCTTGTTGGGTTCTTGCTTTAGGTCAGGCGGAATCTAGAGCTCTGGGCCTCTACCAACATATTTATGGTGTGTGTAATTACAGGCAACACAAACACTGAAGCACCTGTATTTTATTCTCTTGGCTCTGAGATTCTCTGAAAGTTCTTATTACAAGACCTTGTTTTATATTGCTTATATTTTTTTTGAATGTGAACTGGCCTGTTTGAAATTTTCCATGCTAGATATTTCTCCTGGCCGCATATTTTGGGAACATTTCAGGTAAAATAGTCAAAGTGCTTCTGAGTGTGAAATTATAGGAAAATACTCTGTGTTGTACATAGAAAAATTTTTCTTTTTAGGAGTTTAGTGAGAAGATGCATTTTCATTGTGGTTTGAAGCACAGGGCTGAAAATTAAGAGATGGCTGCTCTGCCTTCACCAGGAAAATCTTCTTAAATATAGGAACATTGTAAGAATTTGTGTGAGCCAGGAGAAACTTCCTAGATGTGGATAACCAGGGATACTTTGGTACTAGGCAAGGTCCTTTCTGAAACTGTGGGATATGAGTAGAACTTTCCTAGCAATTTCTTCCAGCACTGCTGGAACAAGATGTGATGGATTTTCTCTCCAGCGTGAGCCACGGACTCAAGTCATTTAACTTGAGCATGGTGAGGGAAGTGAAGAGGGTAGCCTCTACAGCCTGTACAGATGAAAGCTGTTGAAGGAAAGTGTGTTTGGCTGGGCAAAAACTGGGATAGAAGAAGAAGAAGGGAGATGATGGATTGTGTAAGGAGATGGGAGGTGGAAAAAGAAGACTAGCCAGACAAGGACACTAGAATAGGACAGTGGTGCACAGCAGCAGGCATGATCTTTCTTACCCAAGTTAGAGGGCTGGCGTGTCAGCAGCAGATCCCCTGGAGTCAGGAAAGGAGACTGTTTCTCAAAAAGGGAAATGTCTGCTGTTATATCACTGAGGGTATTTTAGGTTCTTATGAGGGGAAAGCTCCTGGCTCGTGCTTGAGCTGGACCAAGGTCTCACAGATGCCTCTTCTAAGACACTGGAGCTCCCAGTGCTGCAATGTGCTCCTGGACATGTCTGGGCACACTACCTTTACCGTCCCCTGTATAAAAGCAAGTGAAACTGAAGCCTGTGTTTCTGGGTCTACCAACGCTTGGGCTTTCAGCAAGTATCCATGAAGCTATGGGGCAAAAAGCACCTCCCAGTCCCATCAAATGCTAAATCTACTACAAGCAATGAAGGTTGTCCTTGAGGCCTGAAATCCTCATCTCACTTATGGCGTTTGTATAGCACAGTGATTCCTTGTCATGCAATTCTTGCTTTGAATAAAAAGCATTGGAAATCGAATTTCATGCCTAAGTTGTGTATTAAAAAGCTATTAAGATTGAAAAGCCAAATACCAACAAAGAAGAAAATACCAGTATTAATCCAATCCCTCCCTAGGAGGCAATCTCCTAGGGTGAACTCTTATTTCTAGGAGCCATATTGATTATTTATTCCTATGGAAGCTGGAAGGCACATACACGCTGAGTGGGGTCAGGGCTGCAAGAAGAGAAACGTAGTGGCATGACAAGCTGGAGGACTCTTCTCTCTGCCCTGGGATTGCATGTCTATGTGATACTGTTCATGACACCAACCAATCGTATCCCCGACATGCGAGTGAAAGACTGGTATCTTGAGGCTGCGTGAGGCAGTGATTCCAAATCTTCCTCAACGGAGCCAGCAGAGACTGCTATTCCCACCACAACAGACCACTCCTGCAGAAGACAGCAGCTCCTGTTGTGTTCCTAAGTGAGCAGTAAAAACCATCTATTACATGAACAAGTTACCACTGTCAGCTGCTCAGTGGCATCTATCTCACACAGCAAAATAATTGTACAAAGTATGGCAGCAACCATGTATGTTTCACAGCACCTGGAGGACCTTCAATAGTGCCAGGACCTGCGTCGTACAGCTGAGAACAGGTTTTGAGGCCAGGTAGGAGCAGAGATATGACTGGGAAAGTAGGTGGGAGGGTAATGTAAGCCCTCAAACTGGGTCTTGGTTTGGGCAAGTGGAGATGGGAAACAGGACAGAGAAGACACACTCTTTTCCAGGTGACATTCCCCATTAAATTCCTCCGCAATAGGCAGAAGAATCACAGGTCTTATATATTCAGATAACCCTAAATATGGGCAAGCAGGGTGATAATTCTTTCCTAAGGATGGGATGAGGATAATGTGTAGTAAACTAACCGCAGGCTCACCCACAGAACAACAACAATAAAACACAATATTGACCAGATGCTCCCTTTGTGCTGAATGAGGCAGGGCGGCTGGGGAAAAATTAGATTATTTCTAAAGACTGTGTCATGATGTGCTAGTGACCATGGCAGGCTATCTCTGGCATTTCCCAATCTTCAAGTGCAATTTTTCAGACTGTTTCATGTCGCGGCATACACAGGTAGACATACGTAAGTAGTCATATGTGTCCACCCGCAGAAGCACATATATTGGAAGGTTAATTCTAATTGTACACATACAGATAAAATGAGACACTGTTCATGCTGCCAGTACCACCCAGTAAAAGCCAGTTCTATAAATAATTTCACGGTTTGCCTTTTGGTTTAAACATACAAGATGTTGTTTTACATACAGTAAAATCCTGACATTGGTAATAATTGGTAATAATCACCAGCAGAAATGTGCATTGTTGTAACACGTTTACCTCGGTGCTGTCAAACAAGGTACAAATAAACACATATTTTCATTGGAATAATGCCCACCTCTCTTAGCTAAGTTTCTGGTCCTAACGTTTTGGATGCTTGCACAGCTCCACTTGCCTGGAGTTTGTTATTTTGGGGCTGATGGCGTAAAGATAGTTAGTCTATCATCACTGTCGTTCCCATCAAGGAAAGGTGCATGAACAGGTTTTGCTCCTGAGCTGTATATTTTCTCCTGATGATTATGCAAGGCTGAAAGGAGTTCAGCAGAAACAGAGAGGGAAAACTAACCCCAAAGGATGAATATATTAAATATATTAAAAAGTCACGATGCTCCAAATTTATAAAGATGCTATTCTTAAGCTAAGATTTTGCTTCAAAGTGAAAAATTAATTCAGTTAAAGCAACCACTTTCTTGTTTTAGTTCTGAGTTGCTTGAGCTCTTCACCAAATATCCAGAAGCCTGCATACATACCTACATATGCGCTCACAGGGAAAGTTTTCAACAGTGTATTACACACAAGAGCAAGCAGCAGATTGCTTAAGATTACCCCGACATCCTGGACCAGTCTTGGAGCAGTAATATCTTCATGTTTGCTGTCAAGGCCCGTCACCCCGGCTGACCAGCAGGGACGGCAAGGCAACCCACATTACTCAATCAACTTTAAGTGTTATAAATACTGAGGTCCATAAAAAAGTACAATGTAATGATGACTTAAACAAACCCAATTCATCATCCCAGCTGCACACATATCATTTCCCTCAGGGTGACCAACCAACCAGCAGTGAACGTAACCCAGGCCAGATTCAGATTCCATTTCTCTTCATCAATTTGACTTTTGGGTTTACCCCCCTCCAAAGGAAAAGAAAAAATATCCCCTTAAAAATGAATAAAAATCTCACAAATCAAATACAGCTCAGCTACCCGAGTCCCCTTTTTGTTGTTGTTGTACTCATGTCCATGCATTTTGCCTCTAGTGATATAAAGGGAAACCCTTCAATTTAAAGGTCAAATGGGGGCCGTTTGTTTTAACCCAGTGAACCATGGCAATGGTATTCACATATATTATCTTTTGTCCTTCAACAGTTGTTAGACTTGTAGCCAGAGGGGAGGCTTGGCAGATTTGCTTGCACTGATTTTTTTAAGATATAAAAAATACTAAATTTCTGCAGTTAAGTGTGCTTGATTGAGTAATATTCTGAAAATCAAATCGATACCAAATCTGAGTTTCAGTCAATGATAAGACATGTTCACCAGCACTATTAAAGTTTATTGGTTTCATCCATTTAAAGAGAAAAAGTAAAGATTCACGATTCAGTCTGGGCTGTTCCCTCTCCTGCCCTTTCAGTCCGCTCCCCCTCCCAGCCCTGGCCTTGATTTTACAGTTCCCCCTTTGCTAATCATGGAAATGTCCTGTAAGAACACAGTTAATTATTATTCCACCTTTCAATTCCCAAGCCCTCACCCTAAATTCCTGGTCCTTTTCATTAAAGGATTGCAATTACAGGGTGGCCAGCTTTTTTCTTCAGACCAAAAACTTGACCTGGGCCTAAAACTGAACCTTTCCTGTGAAAAATTTCAATGAACTGTTTTTGCTGGTGAAAAACCAGTTTGCTAAAATACTAACT
Organism: Rissa tridactyla; assembly: GCF_028500815.1. Taxonomy (NCBI): domain Eukaryota; kingdom Metazoa; phylum Chordata; class Aves; order Charadriiformes; family Laridae; genus Rissa; species Rissa tridactyla. The sequence continues at coordinate 33,585,856 of NC_071470.1, read as the reverse complement.
TGTTAATGGACCTGAAAAAAATGCTGTTGACATCCTTTTCCCCAAGGATCATAAAAACGAAATTTCAGAATGAGACAAAAATAGAAATATAAATGTGGAAGAAACTTAAATATTTAAGTTTGTTTTCATTAGAAATTCACTGTTTATTTTTGTCAAAGGGCACAATACAGAAGATGGGTCAGACACAGTTTGGGGATAAGTTTTCAAGGAATGGAAATTAAAATAGAATTGAGATGCTCTTTCAGAGCCTGCCTACTGCACCGACTTGTTTAGTTGTATTTTTCATTTTTCTCTGTTGAACCACATGGAGGCCAATCAAAGCACTTGCCAGGAGATTTTTGGCTACCATATTGATTTCAAAAGCTATTAGTCTGGTTAATTTTTAACTGCTTAGACAATAAAAATATAGCCCTTTCAGTCCATTGATATGTTGGAGTGGTGATGGAGGCCTGAGTTGTCTCTATGCCTGAAGGGAGCACAGAAAAGGTCATCTTCTCTCCTGGGGAAATAAAAAGCACAAAGTTCCCCAGGCAGGGCAGAGTGACAAGTCCTGATGGACTCACAGAGCTGCCCAAGAGTGCAGACGTGCGCTGTTGCCCCTTCACCACCAGAAGGGTTAATCAGTTTGCAAATATGTCCATCAGTTTGTAATTCTTTCCCACCAGCTGTCTCATCCCTGGCTTTGTACAACAGCGGATTTATTAAGAAAGCAGGAGCTACGATTACACAACTGATCTTTGATAGACAGCAAACGTGGGTAACTACGAACGAACTAGGGATGTGACATTGCAAAACACTTGAGGCCAGTGTGATATCTCATCTGCCTCATAGGGGCATGCTTCAGCTTGTGGCAAATACTCTTAAGTGGCTGTCTGCACTTTATTGAAACATGTTAATATTTACTCCATTTCAGGTTGAAGGAGTTCAATGGCTTTGTTGTTCTAGAGAATAATTACCATGGTACCCAAATTATGCTCGGCATTGTTCCCATATCTCCTATGAAGATCCAGCACCAAAATTTGGATCTGAGTGCCAGGCTAAAAAAAAATTTCAGAAGACATGTCAAAATTCATCTGGTAGAAGCCAAACTTTGTAACTTTGAATAAGTTTGTGAGGCTTTTGAAATTGACCTTTAATTGGAATAAAAAGTAATCTAAGAGGTATGAGATGTGCTTTAGACACGGTTTGTATCACTTATGTGTGTATTTTCTTTCATGCCATGTATTTTTCACTTTATCCAGATTTTCTTGTTCCCTGAGTATCAGGTAACTCTTAGCGATTCTGTAGGATCTGGGCAGTCGCAGCTGATGTATTCTCCCTTGGGTTGTGCACATTGCAGTTTGTATCAGTACAACATTTTTGAGTCTTGCAATAACCAGTGAGCTATTCTGGCAGCCTGCTCGCTATCTCACATTTCTAGTTCTGCTATATGACCCAGCCTTCGGTGTCATTTGCACAATCCCCTAACTGATATCTTCCTCTGGACTCCGGCCATCCATTCCTCTTGGTTATCAATGTCTGCTTCTGTGAGGAGACTGATACACTGGAAAAATACTCGAAAAAGTCAAATTTCCTGAGGTGCTATCTCTAATGGGGCCATTATTTGTTGTATTGCTGTATCATTTGCTCTTTCTGTTTCACCCTCTTAGAACAGTGAGTTTGCATGGGAAATTATTGTCTTGAAACCAGATGAACCTTTAAATAGGTTATTCCTCTATGATTTTTCATTTGCTTGAATATGAGAAAACTACAGCTAGTATGTTTATTCTTTAAGAACGCTGAGCTTCCCCAGACGTGTACAGTACATACATTACCGTTTTGTCCTTCATCAGTTCTTGGACTCATAGCTGGAGGCAAAGATGTTAGGATTTGCTTGAGCTGAGCAATACAATATTTTTGTTCAGCTGTGAAGTTGATTAATAATTTGGAAATTAAATCAATGTATTCTTTGATTTTCATTACCTTGGGGTTTGCATGTAAACCTTTTGTACTGGCATTCCCAGCCTGAATAGGGAAACATGGGAAAACTAACCTCATGGTTTTGGTGTCATCTTTCCTGTGACATAGCAAAAGTGAAATGAAACTTTAAGGATTAGCAGTTTGATGATAATATTTCTGTTTAACTTCTTTGATTATTCTTGATTTTCAAGGCAGAAAAGTTTTTGAATGTTTCCAGTTTGCGATGCCAAGTATGAAGTAATTTACATATTACAAAATTACTGATCCTTTTTTATCAGACGGTTTGGATCCATTAGATAGTCATATGAAAAATATGTCCAAAATAACTTTACCTGGGTAAGAAAGTGTCTTAAGAAGTCAGAACCAAAGCACACTGAAATAAGTGGGAGAACTGAAAATTTCACGAAACTTGTGGTAAAGTCCTATGTACGTAATTCTAGTTAAATATGACTGAAAGCTTTGCCTTGAAATTATTGCTGGTGTGATTTACACAGTAAACTTTCTGCAATGAGAAAGGCTTTACAACCCTATAAACATATTGTGCGCTCTTAGAGGGATCCTTCAGACTTTGAATCTGACAATAGTTCCCCAACACCAGTCAAAGCTGGGACAGTCAAAACTGAACATTTCTGCTGCTGCAAGAGTTGGATATTTTTCCCTGTTGCCATTTTGTGTTTTCAGAAATGTGTTGCATCTCTGTACATCGCAAAAACATTAGACAAGCTTTGCAATGTACCTTACTGCAGTTTACTGCAGTCTTTAAATCTCATAGTCCCTGAAGGAGGCAGGATTAGGATGCAAGATGTACAGCCACTCTCTGAAAGGATTGACAATACTTACAACCAACTCTGATCTTCTGCTTATATGGCATTCAGTGTAATTTAAGGCTATATTCAGGCTTTAAATGTAGCGGGTTACTAGAAATCTATTAAAAACAGTAGACAGTCTCTTCATCTTTTAATCTGAACACAAATGAATGTCCCACTTTATCTCTCATCGGTTTTCTGAAGTAGGTCATGAAGTTCGGGAATGAAACTTCCAGCACAGCAAATGAAGGTCTATTTGGAGAGAAAAAAACTGGAGCTGCCTCTTACACCACGATGCTATGACTTTCCATGTCCCACCCACTCCTGCAAAACTGCCTTTAAGCACTGGGATCTGGCAGTTTTCCCACCTTTTGGCCCAAGAACATGTGCCAGCTGTACTCCAGATACATGCTGGAACAAAACCTAGGGGATGAAATGAGGCCACACTGTGATCCCTCCAGAACCCATTGAATTGCAAGACCCGGCCTCTGTCCCTGCTGTTTATGTAATGTCATTTTATGTAAAAGTATGTAAATTGACCCTGTAGTTCAGATGATGCTTTAAAAAACCTGAGAGATTCCAAAACAATCAAGTAAATTCATCTCCAGAGGGCCTCTGAACCCAGCCATGAGCAACAACATCATCATATGAATCAGTATCTCTCACTCAAATTCTGCAGTCAACTGACAAAGCCTTTTATGAGATCGAATTTAAACTAAGGCTTTAATTTAAATCAGGTTTGGACTGAGGTAATTCAGCAACATAAGATGTACAATTGTACTTGCTTTTGTGAAATCACAATCTGCTTAAATGGATAGTAGTCTATTTTTAGGCACTTCAGTGGCCGGAGCTCCATACAGAATGAGCAGCATTTCGGATGTTGCTCCATCACAACATACTGAGATGTAGCTTAGGCAAGGTCTTGTTTAATAACTTTGTTCCAGAATACTCCACTAGGTCCCTAAAATTAGTCCCAAATATCTGCCTATGTTCAAATATCTCCCTCTTGGCCATGTTGCCCATCCATTGCGAGCTGCCTTTTTCTTTTATCCCATTGCCTCTTTTGCTTTACCAGTGACATCAGTGCCACATGCCTGACACTATCTACATTAAAAACTACAGGGTTATCTCCACAATGCCCTTTACTCATCTCTACAGGAACCTGGTGCACTCTTCAAGTCTCTGGCCATGTATGAAATCACTCAGTCAAGTGTAGGTTGATGAGTAAATGAACTTTGTTACTACCAATTGTAATATCCAAAGAGTTCTAGGTATGGCCGTAAAATTTAGGGAGAATAGCAAATGAAAGCATATGTGTCCCCCTTCTTTTTCTTCAGCTCTGACCCTGAAAAATGACCTCTGACACCCTCCAAGATGGTAACTCTAACTGCACAAAGCACAAACATCAGCCTTGCTAAGGTCACTGCTATGTTATGTTAGGGTCTTGGGTTTTTTTTTTGCCTTGTTGAGAGGAGATTTGTAGCTCACAAGTCTCTCAGAAGTTCTCTGGTTCAAGCCATAGCATTTCAGACAGCTCCCTGTTGTAATCCCCACACTTATGTGAGATGATGGCTCACACCAAGAGAAGTGAGGGGATTGAGGACATTAATTTTTAAGGGCAAAGGTGGTATCTTCGCATGTGTTCACGCAGAATCTAGCACTACAGGGCTCTAGTCGCGAATGAGATTTCCAAGTTATGTTGTAATACAAACAAACAATAATAATGGAGAATGGGTAAGGCTAAGGGGAGGAGGGGGAAGTTATGATTAATTTTTATCAGACTTCCTTCCACTTTCTGCAGAGCAGTTCAATGTGAAGTCAAAGTTCATTGACACGTTCTCTGTAGTCGGTGGGATGATTGTTTTATATTAGCCATTGACTTGGCCTGCATTGATCCTTGAGAATGTATCGCACAAATCATTTTGCACTAAACTGCTGAATCGATGAAGAAATCTCCTGGAAAATTTATATTAAAAGTCGCTGTTTGCCTAAATGAGTTCCCTGTGCCCCATATTGAATATTTTGCTGATGAATTGAATGAGTTTAAATTTGAACATTGCAGACCCATTAAAGAATGAATTCTTAAATCAACTTCTGCCATTTATGATTGAAATGAGATTTCCCCTGCAATAGACTAGCTGTTATATAAATCAGTTGTGCATTTTATACTGTACCATAAACAAGATATAATTCTTTTAAATACACAACAGGTGCCTTAAATCTTTTGATGCATCTTGTATTTATCTGATGTTGATTTTAGTATATTTACACCAGGTAACTAACATGGGTTTATAATAGAATATAGTTTCTGAAGGTTAAAGAAGCCATAATCTTTGTTTTTAAATGCAACTGAGTTTTCAGGGATTAAACTCTACATCACTGTTCACAGCTGAGATCTAAATTTAATCTAAAATAAATAATTGTCCCTTGCACTATAAAAAAGCAAACCATCTTGAGTAAGATTATGATTAGGGCAAATCTGACTTTTAGTGTGACAGAGAGGAACATTTTTTCTGCTATCTAGTTTTTAATATTGGAGTGAATAGTTGAATTTCTTTCCTTTCCACTAGGACTCTCTGCACCTTAGGTGACCTCTGTATTTACTAGCTCAGGTAAATGACTCAAGCTGGTATCAAAATTAGTCCATGCACTGGTCCAGTTTTGAAGTTATCCCAGATACAGGACTTCCACTGACAGTTTGCTGGAGTAACTGGTGTCAGGGAAGAGGTTCTCCCCTTTTTCTACAAATAACAGCTTTTACATAGACCATGTTCAGCATGAGAGATGGTTGTTTCCTACTCAGTCTCCATGAGAAGGTCACTGCTGGAGTCAGACTTGATCTCCTGATCTCATGGGATGTCCACCTGTGCTTCAGGTGGAACTCAGAGGAGCAGTAGGGTCCAAATCACTGTCCTCTTCCTCAGGGAGCAGACTGAAGGGAACTTAAACTGAGACTATGAGGGTCAAATCAGCAGCTGGAGTAAATCAATGCATTTTATTTGATAGCTAGGAATGGTGCCAATGTCTGCTCTATGTATTTGGCAACTTTTGAATAGACAAAAATTGCCAAGAAATAACATGGGGAGCTTCAATGAGCTACAAGCAAGGAGTAGCAGCTACACTGTGGATTAGCAGATAGACAGGTCTGGAGGTTAATTTGAAATTGCTCTTTTCCTGTCCTAGATAATGTGGCATTTAGAAGTGCTTCCAGCATAAAATATGAAAAAAAATGCTAGCCCCAGAGGAGGGACCATAGCGAATATAGAAAATTCAATAAAATCTGGAAGCCAAATGAGAAATGCATACTTTCACCATCCATCACTTCAGGACAGTGTATTTCTTCATTGGTCTTGCCTCAAGCACACCTACAAGGCAGTTTTGGGCTCTGATGAACAGACAGAGTGGGGCCTCCAGACTAACCCTCCTCCAATGTTTGTCCTCTCCTTCCTCTGTCCACAGCTGAGCACACACTAGATGTGCCCTGTGGGATCACACAGACACCATGTCCCTGATGACAAGCCAAAGTCAAACTTCAAGGTATGCTGCAGCCACTTCTCCTCAGTTTGGATTTGACTCGTTTCCTATGAGCATGGCACTTTCCCTAGCCAAGCATGGACAAGGGGTGGGTACAAGGTACTGTGACTATTCTTTGAAAAAGAAAAACTTACCTATTTTTGTCCCATTCTTGCCAGTAACAGGGTTCAGAAGCGGCTTCCAAAGTAAAGATATCTTTAAATCACAGTTGTTGCAGAAGGGCTGGAATCGCTCACTTTAACCAGGTTGTAAAGTCTCACTATTGAGGCTGTAGTAACTAATGTTTCATCCTGTGGCTTCCAATGTTTTCATGTCTCCATGGGACTCTCTCATCCAAGGACAAACATCAAGGGTTTTATAACTATCAGTTGATCATTTCTGCTAAAGTAGGGGAGGTGGATTCTCAGCAAGATAACAAAGGTGTTATCTCTATCCAGGGAGGATATAAAGGATATTGGGAAGATAACATCTAATTGAAGATTCAATTTTCCAAGTGTCAAATTGTTTTGATGACTAATTGATTTACATAGACCAAATTCATTCACAGAGCAAATATTTTTTAGATCTTTCTCCCTGTCTTCTTCTGTGGCAGCAAATAGGAATTGCTGTTCATTTTCTTAAAAAAACCAATTTGATAGACTAGGATCAGCATGGAAGATATTACTGATTTTATCTCTTTATCTTCTAGACATAGATCATAGTAGGTCACTAATGTCAGCAGAGGTGTGATGTAGGGATCCAAGCCCAAGACTAGGAGCCAGAAAAGGTCAGGATCTAATTGCTCTGCCTTGGTACTGAGAGACCAAGAAAAGGAAGAAAACATGGTGGCCTCAGGCAAAGCAAGACCTCTTTGGCTCAGTTTAAAGAGGGATAATGGTGTTTATTTGCTTTCCTCAGAGGGATATTACGAGAATTAATTAGTTAATGCTAGAAAAATGCTGTGAAGGTCAAAAATAACATGCAGTGAGAATGCAGGATGAAGTGGTGTGGAAGATTAACTGGGATACATTCAGAATAGCTTTAAAAGTGAGATGTGACAAAAACATGAGTGAATCCTGCTGTAGTGAAGCTTTTTTGCAACCACCTCAACAAGTTGTTCTGGTTGTAGTGAGAGCATTTTCAAAGCAGTTTCAGCAAAGTCTTTTTAACAGGAATTCATTTTCAAATCCCTCTGCTGGTAACACCAGGCCACTTTTCAGGGTCCTCATCAGGGTCAGAGGCATTTTTTCTCTCTCCATTTCTATCATCCTTGTCTTTTAATTTCTGAGGACTGATTGATGATACACTTCTCCAGAAAGACTGTGTTGAGAGCATCATTGGCACTAGCAGGGGTAAATTTGGATCCAGGGCCCCACTTCCCAAGAGAGTTCCCAATCTGCTAGACAACAGGTTCATCCAGGTTGATCACTGCAACCTGTCTTCTGGCCAGCGGCATAGGTTCAGAGAGAAGGATTTGGAGTGGCCCTCTCTATACATGGTACCAGAAATGTTTCTGTGGGATGATGGAAAAAGAGACATAAGTGCCTTGGAGCAATAAAGATATGTCACTACAGTCCATGGTTCAGTCTTTGGGAAAGGCAGATTTCAGGTTCACCTTCTCTTCAATCTTTCCTTTTTGGCAAGGGAAAGACAACTCAGCCAGGATATTTGCAGAGATTCATCTTGGGTTATGAGGAGCCTAGCTGTTCTCAGACAGGATACCAGAGCCAGGTACCTCAAACATAAATGTTGCCAGTCAGCATACCTTTCCTAGCAGGCGCTGTTATCTTAGGCCGGTATGCCATCCTTGTCATCTCAGCTGGGCTCAGCTGCTTGGTGCTGGTTTGATTTGTGTAGCATGAAAGTTTGTTTTCAAATTTTTATTAAAAATTTATAAAACTTTTTTCCCTGGATTTGTCCAAAAACCTTAAATGCAACTGCACCCTTTAAAAAAGCATTATAATGAGAATTGTTATGTTTGGAAAAATAAAAATGATGCTTTTATCTGGAGCCAAACTTAATGTAATTGGACATTATGATGTCTTCTTCATGTAGCTATACCTTTTCCCCTAAACTATAACTTATTACATACATAATGTCTTAGCGAAGTGTACCAGCAGATGGTTTGGATGGAGATCAGTTGAGATTGGCTTGAGGCCACCACACTCGTTTCATTTGTAACCAAAAAGCTACTTCGGCTGCAGGTTTCTTAGGAGAAAGCTTAGCAAATCAACATACTTGTCCCACTGATGTTTGTAAAATAGTTGCTTGTACATCAGCTTGCGTGTTTTAGTTCAGACTACGCATTTTCTTTTTGCTTGCATTTTTCACTGTTCTTTTACACTGAAAAAAATGCCAGAGCATTCTCTCAGTATGACACTGTCCCCAGTCAAATAAAACACACATGTTTTTTTGTAACTATGAAGAAAATTTTTGGTTACGTTTTCACTTTCTGAGTGCTAATGAGGAAAGAACACGTCCTTTGAGAAGGTGTGGCTGAGAGATAATTGCTTTCACAGGATAAACCTAGTATATTTCCTTTTACCATTTAACATTTCAAATAATTTTACATACACAGAACATTTGTGTCTAATTGGATGAAGGATCTTAATTCTTGTTACAAAAAAAATACTGTTAAATTGATATTACTTCATTGATTTTAATAAAGCCTTTGAAGATCTGAGAACAAAGGGGCCTATTGGTTCTTTAATTAGTAAAGGATTTATTCAATAAGTTATCGGACAAGTTAATTTACAGGACTTAATTTTGCTATTGAAAGGTTTAGCCTCCTTCCCTCCAAAATTGGGACGATGGACCATTCCAATACTGTGAAGGTGATGACCTTGTGATAACCCGTGTGTTCATCAGTCAAATTACTGTCCCCAGTAATGATAATGCCAAAGCTCTGGAACACTGGGGCAGCTAATCTGTATTCAAATTACACTCAATGAAACAGCAAGCACAATTCGAGTAATAACTCACTAGCACTGAGAGGTGAAGGGAGATGTTCAGACCCCTTCATGCAGATTGGACATTATCATACATTTCTTAGGTGTTGGACAGGTCTGCATGAGAGGGTTGTTAATGAAAATATCAATCAAAAACTCTGCTGACTTAATGGTCAATTTAAATTAATTAATTGGAAAGGAAAAAGTTGAGAAGGACAGCATTGATTGTTTAGCTCAAAGCAGTTGGCAGGCTAGGAGAACGAGGTTGCCCAAATAAGACAATGTTTCCTACGTCAGCTGATGCCGCGTGTAAAATCTTGAGTCTGAAAAGACGGGGAAAAGCAGTAGGATGCTGTAATTTGAACACTTTGATACTCTGAATCATGGTTCACTGGGTTTGGGGATGGGGTGCTGAATGTAATGGTATAATATCAGCCTTGGGAAGAAAAGCTACAGGAGAGGTAGAAATGGGTCAGTATGCACCAGCTAAGGATTCGACCCTCACTTTGCCGTGACATATAGGAATCCTTTAATTCATGGATTGTTTTTTTTAATGCTCATAGCTTGTAATTTCTAGCTCAGAACATGTTTGTTAGTTGTACCTAAAAGGCTGACTGTCTGGCGGTCAGTGGAGGACTCGTATTGATTTAGGGGAGCCAGAATTTCAGCCTGCATCTGCAACGGGGCTCCTCACAAGTAAACCTGTGTTTCAAGAAAATGTTTAATGCCTGAAAGCATTTATAAGAATTTTTCTTATTAATGTGGAAGAAAAAGGGTGTGATGTTTTGTGAAACTGATGTAATGTCTTTGGGATGAATAAAGTATTAAAACTATATTTTTACTGTCTATTTTGAAAATAAATACTTTAAAAGAAGATACTTCCTATACCTATGTCTATATTTATACCTGTATATGCAATTAAACATCAGTAAAATTTTACAAGAAAAAAAAGCCCAAGCTATTTTAAAATACATTTTGTTTATTCCATAAGCAAAGGTTATAGCAATTTGGCGTGGGAACATGCTAAGGCTTGATAACATAACAAGAGCTTGTATCAGAGTCCTGTGATTTGTAAACAAAGCTCAGCATTGGTTTTGAGCTCAGTGCTGAGGAAATACAGCAAGATTTGGCAAGTTCATGCAATTTTAGCTGTCTAAAGCACAATCCAAACTTCCTACTACCTGCACTCGGTTGTGGCGTGGGTGCAATCTAAGATCTCAGGATCCAAAATATTTTTGGAGATCCTGGGAAATCCAAAACTGTTACTCCAAAGCATTTTTAGCCAAAGACTCTGTCTTGTCTTCAGCCAACTATTTTGTTTTGGTTTTAATTTGTTTCCTAATTCTGCTGTTTCACATATTGTCATTTGTATCAGGGCAGAATATAGACATCAATCCCAAATATAATGCAGCAGGAAATAAATGTGAGATGTACAAAATGACCTGCAGATGCAGCAGCTTTACTGTGGAAAGAGTCTGACAGGCAGCACTGGGGATGGTTCTGATGTTTTTATTTTTATAATTCTTTTTATTGTTACAAAAAGGATGGGAACAGTAAATTGGCCTAATGAGACAGAAAGGAAGCAAAATAAAACAATTAGCCACTAAACACAACATGATAATTATATATTTAAGTAAATGACAACAAGTGGAGTAGTACATGACACATTATAAAGGAAATAAAAACACTGGACTGACTTTCTCTTCCTTCTTCTACTTCTCCACATATCCTTTCCCCAAAGCAGTATTAAAATGATAATTAGGGACTCAAATAAATGCTTTCTCAGCTGAATGTATCTTGGTCCTCAGCAGACTTCAGGGGCAGCTCTCCAACCAGATTTCATACCTGTCTTCAAGAAAACGCTTAGCATGATGGATACACAATGGACTAGGGCTGCACTGCTACTGAATATCCTGCAAAGAAAATTTACTACAGCTCAAAAAGCCCAAACAAACTACTTCCCCCAAAATCTCCCCTCTGCCCCCATGTAAATCTTGTTCTTCTTCAGAAACACTGAGGCACATTTTTAGTTCTATACGGTAGCTAGCACTCGCCATTTCAAAGCTATCTCTGAGAGTATTTCCCCCAGGTCCCAAGAGTAAATGGTAGGTGAAAACCGCTCTGACACTGGAAGGGCAGGCAGTGCACCAAGCAAAGCCCACGGTGCCACGGCTTTTTCAGCGGAGCAACTCAGCACAGCCCAGACCTGATGATTCTGCAGTTTAAAGATGTGCCTGGTTGAATAGACTTCTTTCTTGCTGGACTGTGTTAACATAATGGCTGTACAGCTAAAATGTAATTTCAATAAATGGTGTTTGCTGTTTGCAAACGCCCTAGCTTTGCTTTCAGGTCTAATCTCCCACCAAAGCCATTCAGCGTGCCTTTGACTACTCACCACCGTGACAGCAGTTGAAGCCCTCAGGGCATAGTTCTTCCACCCTAACATTCAATCTATACAACCCCTCCATACAACTGTGGTTATATCCCTATGGAGTTATGTAACAGATATAGAAGATCTTTATCTAGAGGTATATCAGAGGCCTTTATATGGTAGTAGCTACGTCTATCCCTGCATTTAGTATTCTGTTATACAGGTAGGTTTGGAGAAGCACATTTATGTAGGGATGAAACCCATGCTGAAGAACATTAATGAAGAGCAGGGCAGAAAATATGTGCAAAAATATGGCTACTGGTGCCTTCATCCCAGCTCTGCCTCAGTTTTCTCATTTAGGAGGTAAAGATAATAACCAGACACCAGAAAGCTTTCACTTCTAATCCCAACACTGGTTCTTTCTGTGGTTTTGGACAAGGTACTTAGACTGATCACATCATTTCACTGTCTTCAGAAGGGAAACAGCAACGTCCAATACACCCATTGTTCATGGATGTCCAGACCTCTGCCCAGCACAGGCTTTCCTATGTGCAGTACGAGGACCAGACAAATCTGCCCCTGTGTTGCCCACGTAGTGTCTTGCTTGGAGGAATGGATTCCCCAACAGGTCCCAGGAGCCTTAAGGCTGGAGAAATTAGGATTATCTGTGGGATCTAGTGACAGGTGCTGATTTCCCCTTTGGTGTGAGGGTAATGCAAAAATGGGCATGAACTATTTTTAGTTGGACTATAAAGGCAGAATTAAGCTATCAGAGGATATAACTAGAACACAGCCACGGTTCTAAATTTGGGGATTAGATACTACGCCTGTGTAATTAATCAGGCTGAATGAAGTCATCCTGGAGTATAATTACACGGACCTTTTTATTATTATTCTGGCTCAGGGTAACAGATTCTGTGAGGAGCACTTGTGAAGGGCAAAATGGTGCCGTGGTTGGAGTGAGTCAAGAAATGCTCTTTGGCACTACTGGAGATGCTGAGGGTCTCAGCCTGGCAGGGACTCAGCCTTGTAACTCTAAGATCAGCCACAGCCAGGCCAGTTCTAGCCCGTGCCTGAGTTCACTGTGTTGGGAACCTCTCCTCAGGCTCAATAAAATCTTCAGCCCCAGTTTTGCAGAGCCCTACACAATCTTAACATTACCCTGCACAGAAAGCAAAGTAGATGCAAAAGTTATTAAAAGAAGATGGCCTTTGCTATGTATGTGTATCAGGACCTGGCCATGCGCAGAAATTATTATTACTGTTTTATTTTCTTATGAATAACAATAAAATATTACACTGACTGCAAGCTTGATGTGAGTGCTAGTAATATTATTGTTCTTGTAGTATTTAGTTTGCTTGTATTTTCTCTTGACTCCAGATGGATTTTAATTTTGCGTATGGTAGCTACACAGTGTGCACGTAAAAGCTTTAATAAATCTGCTTGTTCAAACTGAAATAGGCATTTTGTATTATGAGACTGCCTTGCTCCAAAACAAATCCACATGATTAGGGTAGTGGATTTAACTAATTGTCCTCCAAGCAGCTCCTATGGGAAAACAAAATGTTGTCTATGTTAATAGTGCCTCAAACAGGGATCAGTCAGGATCAGCAAAAGCATGGTATCATGTGCTTTAGTATTGTATTGTTTACCAGCTGGCAGGAGGATAATTTACATAAAATCATTATCACTTGCTTTAGGGTAAGTACCATCATAAAAGCTGGTATCTGAACTGAGTCCAAAATCGCAATATGTAACTACTGTTGAATTTCTGGAGAAATGCAGTTTGATATTCAGATCTCAGAAATCAAACTTTGGAGTTTGCTCTGGGTGAGATCCTGAAGTGTGAGGGATCTGCTTTCCAGACTAAACCCCAATGTAGTTGTTCATGTGAGATATTACACTGATATACGTTTTTCAGAGACTTCTATTCTGTTCTGTTCTGTTCTATTCTATTCTATTCTATTCTATTCTATTCTATTCTATTCTATTCTTCTCTTCTCTATAGAGGCCAGGAGTATCTACTACTATTATCAGTAATATTAATTAGATTATTATAAATTATAATAACACCACACACAACTGCATGATCCTGCTCCTGAGCTGACAAGACTAAGGAAACGTATGGATAACTTTGCCTGCTGTGCTTAGTTTGTAGATAATTTCAGGATACGAGTCTCCAGGGCTACTAAACTGCCACCTCTCCTGATCATTCAGGCCCTTCAGGGAAGGTATTTTAAAGGACCTGAATACTTGAATTTCACTGTGATTTGGGAATGTCATTTTGTGACACTCCTTTGAAACTGCCTGCCTGTATTCACACTAAAACTGCAGAGACAAGCCAAAGTACAAGCAAAATGTTGTGTTTTAGCTTTTCATATTATACATTGGTATTGTAGACGACCGGCCATTTGTGGGTCACTTTGCATATTCTGGAATAGAGCGGTCAAAGCCGGTGTGTAGCACATTGTGGCATTATATGCTCAAAGACCACTGAAGCAGATAGCAATTCTCTAGTAAAATTTTTCCAAATTAGCTTTTTTTTGTATAAGTTATCACTGTCAGAAGAGGAAGAGCTGACCTTTCTTCTTTTTTCCCTGAGTCAGTCATTACCTACATTTCTTCCCAATTCGGCTTGCTCCGCCTTGCCTGTCTTCAATGTTATGTCCTGTGTCATCATTTCTCTGATTATCTATTGCTCTGCAGTATCTACTGGAAGAGTGGTCAGGGTGCTGCTGTACCCATATTGTATTGCTTGCTGTGAAACCACTGGATTCAGTTAATACATATCTGGTGCTGTGCATAAGGGAAGAGCAATGAATGCAAGCTCTAGGCAGCAGAAATCTAACCCAAAAGTCCCTGCAAGATACTGGAGAGCACCTAAACACCAAAGGCAAAAACATGGCAAACCTTCCTTGCCATCTGGGGTGAGACTCAGCTGACCTGATTTACAGTATGGATAGCTAGATCTGAACTAGTCGCTCTAGAGTCCCTTCGTAGTCAGTGGAGAAAGAGATATGATGACAGCTGGCATTTTCACAACCTAAAATGGACTTTTCTCTCCACTGACTAGAAACTTGGGAACCTTGGAGCACCCTGGCGGACCATCGAAGGCAGAGAGTCTCAGCTGCAGACACCTCAGATGGTGTAGCTGATTCCCTCCCAAAAGGCACCTCAGTGTCCTATTTGGGAATGCTCTGTGAATAGAGACATAGTTACCCAGCTAGTTTTCATCACTGGCAGTTACCACGCACATCATTAATATGCTATGTAATTCCGACCTAACTATTCTAATGTGCATTGATTTCATCTTATGTGGGAAAAAGAGCTCATTGCTTATTATTGGTTGTAATATATCTCCATGGAAAAGGTAAAACCTAGCTGACTGGCCTCACACAAACGACTCTTAGAGGAGTTAGCAGTGCTTACTGGGAACAGAGCACTGCAACTGAACACCTTCCAGCAGAGCACCAGGATGCCAAAAACTCCTCTGCTGTGGGGAAAGATGCTCCAGTCCCTTAATCACCTTCACAGACCTTTGTTGGGCTCTCTCCAGTATGTCCATGTCTCTTTTGTACTGAGGAGCCCGGAACTGACATAGTAGTCCAGGTGTAGCTTCACCAGTGCTGAATAGAGGGGAAGGATCACCTCCCTCGACCTGCTGCCAATACTTTTTCACTGTCCAGTGATGGCTGCCAGTGCTGGGAAGGCTTTGTTGGGGTGTCACCAGTGGCAGAAACCCTCCCACTACTTTGCCACAGCTGCGAAACAAAATCATACTGCAGCTGCAAAATGCCTCTGGGATACGGACCAAGAGAGTCATGGATGCAAAGACAACAGTACAACACCATTTTGTGGCTCATGATTATTGTCCTTTCCACCCAGTTACAGTCCCATCATTGGCTTTCTTGTGAAAATCTTTTTCTTTACTTCATAGCAATTTTTACTTCATATCAGCTGTTGCTGATTTTTCTATGCATTTTTTCTATGCCCTTCTCCGTGGAGCTCAACCCTGTCTAAAAAGACACCCAAGTTTTTTAAGAGGTAATTGAAATTCCTATCTGACACCTTATGTGGACTTCAGGAGCTCACTGAATTTCAGTGGGGGTGTGGAAAAAAGTAAGGACTGCGGGTCCTGTGAACTTTTCAGCCACATTCAAAGACAGTAGGTGCGACGGTGGGCAGGTCAGCTCCATCCACCACCTCCTTGCTCAGCCAGGGTGGGTAAAGACCAGGGAACCTTCACAGGTGCACTTGTTGGGTGGAGAGGTCAGTCCATGTGTGTGTGTACAACCTCAGTGTGTCAGCATCAACATCTTACCGCTCTTCAGAAATGCTAAAAGAGACTCCATGTAAAAAACCTCTTTGAACCTCCGCAGAAAAGAGCGGAGAGATAAAAAACCAGAATTAATACTGTCAGAATATATAATGTAAAGTAACCAGCACGGCCTTTTCAGGGGTTAGGGTTTTGACCTTGCAGGTCCTTCCATGAGTGTGGCCCACATCGTTTCCCACCCCACGTACAGTAGCTAGCATGCCTGCAAGGCTCTTTTCAGACTAATTCCTGCTAATGTCATGCATGGCTAGTTAACCTCCATTTGATCTGTCTTTTAGAGATTTATTCATCAATAAAGGCGTTATTACTCCTTTGATGATAGTTAGTATCATTTATATGAATTGTCTATTGACGGACACATTTAACAAAGGGTGTTTATGTGCTGAACAATCACATAGTTTATTTATCCAATAATCATATAATCGATTTGAAAAAAAAATCAAGTTGAAGGACTTCTTTGAGATTTAAAGATTTCACAGTTTCCATCTGTGCCTAAGATGTTTAATTTGTGTTAGTTCTGTATTACATTTCACTAGTATTGTTCCTACAAGACGATCTTATAGATCAACCTCTGACAGCTCTCAGGTAAAGACTGAACCTGGCTTGTTTAAGATGATTGCTTAGGTATTTTTAATCACAAATGACAGTATAAAAAATTAGAAATACTGTGCAGAGAGTGTCTTGAGGCACTGTCAGTGAAGTTACCACTGATCACACATGCCTCCCAAGACAAGGTACTTTTTCAGCACTAAGACTATCATCTCTACAGTGGTTACAGTTATCTACTGATAACTGAACGAGAAGAAGCCTATTTCTCTTATAGCTTTCCCTGGCTGATGTCATTACATTATCACAAGGCATAACATTGCTCACTTATACTCAGCTAAAAATCCAAACTGAATCAGAAAACCTTTCTTGTCTCAAGTCCTGTAGGGCTCCTGTTGCTTGCTCTTGGATTGAAGCACTCCTAGATCTTGTGCAGGATGGCAATGCCAGGTCTCCAGCGGGGCACATCCTGTGCTCAGATGCCCCTGAAACAACCAGAATTGGCACCACAACTCATCTGGGAAGCCAAGGAAATAACCTTGGTATTGGATACTGGACCTCTGTTTCTAGTGACTGACATTAATACCACAGTGTCCCCCAAGCCCCAAATATCCTGCCATCCGTCACCGTATTATGTTTGCCTCCTAATACAGGCATTACAAACATTCAAGGAGTGGCTGTCAAGGTTGCACTCCTTGGTGTGGATGGGAGAGGCCATTGTTTGCCTGGGTTTAAATAGTGGATGTTTTATTTTCTAAGGTCCCGACCCAGGCAGATTCTCTGTGTCTATCACATGTCCACTTCTCAGAGAGAACAAGACTGTATTGACTACCTGGTGGCCTACAGTTTCCTGCAGGTAGGAAGTGAGGCTGGGTTTTTACCCCATGAAGAGTTACCAGTTGTGATTCCTTGGAAGTGCATGATTGATTCTGAAGGAGCAGAGACCATTAGACACAAACAATTTTCATGGGCTGCACAGCGCAAAGCCCAGCAGGGGCCTTTCCAACGAATGCCTCACAACATCGGCACCAAGGGATGCTCAGGGGACAAAAGCTTTGTGGACCAATTGCTACACTATACAACTTACTCCCTAAGGCAGGGAGGAAAGACTGCAGGAATGCAAGAGAAAAATCCCAAGGATCAGGGCTGTTGAGTAGTTTCAGAAACCCTGATTTTCCATGCCTTTGTGCCACAGCAAGCAGGAACTGAGCAAATTCATGTTGGGACCTTAAAAAGAGGCAGGGAGGCTCTGCTTCTGTGCTTAGAGCCTAGGTCCACAGAATCACAGTCACAGTTATCACTTCTGGGACATCTAGCTGTGGCATGGATTCCCTGTTAAAATACCCTCATCCACATGGAGGTCTAAAGAGGATTGGTTTGCTATTATTAGTTACTGGCCAAAAGCTCTAGCACTCTGGTTTGAAGGAATTTTTGATCCTTTGATTTTACAGGAGACTGGAATTGATAAGCCGGGTGATTTCAAGGGCTGCAGTTTCAATCAGATCCCCCCTCCCCCTTGCCCACCTGGGAGGCTCTGACCATGGGGAAGGACAAGTCCTGGGATTTGAAGGTTTAAGCTGAGGCCACCAAGTCTCATAGCTTGAGCACTACCAGTTTCGTAAAAGCCTGAGCTAAGCTCTGGGAGCAGCAGCTTAGCTGGCCGGTGTCTGCGTTAGATGCACTTGCAAGTGGTAGAGAATAAAACCCTGATCCTGTGAAATCTGGTGTCTGGAAGGCAGCCAGCTTTCATCACTGATGCAGTGTCAATGGGGTGGTGAACTTGCTACTCCCCGAATTAGAGTCAGCATGTCCTGCTTTCCTGAAAACAAATGCCAGAAAACTTTCCTTGGGAGAGGTAGGAGATGGGGGCTGGCAAAGACAAGACAAAACCATACGTTATATGCTGTAGGTGCTTCCCTGCCCTCTTTGCATGGCTGCTTCTCTGAGACTCCTTTCCTAAAGGTGACACTGTGAGCTGTGTTGACCTCAGACCTCTAAATCTGAAGTGCCTTTAACCCGAAGTCACTGTGGTACAACTGAAATCAGCTTTAGTTCCGTACGCTTAACTAGATACTATTTTAAAAATTATTTGTATGTTATTTTTGTTAATTCATTCTCTTTCCTGAGTGAAAACTGAGACAAGTTGATACCTTCTTTAAACTTTGTACTTCAGAAATAGCACTCCCTTATCTTTGCTCAGGGACTCTGGTAAAGTCTTCAAATAATGGAAATGACAGCAGCAGCAGCAGCGAGAGATGCAGTGGCTGAGACCCAAACCTGTGGCAGTCATGAGCACGTCGGAGCTTAGACTCGGTGGCTGCAGCTGCCGCTCAAGTTCCCTTCCCAGGAAATGTAAAAAAACTTCACACCTCCTCGGCAAGCTGCCTGGCTGGATGGGCAGGGCACTTCTGTCGTCAGAGACAAAGCCAGTGCTGTATTTTACATATATGTATGTATATGTATTCATGTACAGGTGTGTATTATATATATATTGGAATGTACATTTCTGTACATGCATATGCATGTCTGTGTGTATAGGCACGTGTGCATGCTCATGAATGAGTAGCCATGTACAGGTGTGCATAAGCATGCGCACATGAATCGCTCAGTGTGGGTGTTTCTGCAATACTTGGCAATGCCTTCGTAAGGAAGCAGAGACTTCACTTTGCACGCAGAACTGCGTAGAAAGAGCATTATTAAATGCATGTGCCTTTGTTATAGGAAACAAAAATACACAACATCCTGTTGGGGTGATAAAGACATAACAGCAGAAGACAGAGAGCTCCTGGAAATAGCATTAACCCCCACCTGTATGCCTTTTTTCTTGGCCCTGGATCTACTTTAGCACTGGTGCCAACTTGTTTTGTCTGGCAGTGCCAAGAAATCTGCCTTTTTTGTCTGGGACTATGAGAACTGGTATTTGCAATGAATTTCCCCTGCTCAATATATTGCATAAAACAGGGAAGGGAAGGGAAGGGAAGGGAAGGGAAGGGAAGGGAAGGGAAGGGAAGGGAAGGCAAGGCAAGGCAAGGCAAGGCAAGGGAAGGCAAGGCAAGGCAAAGCAAGGCAAGGGAATCCCATCAGATACAGTGGGATAACTGAGAGCCTATCCCAATCACTCAAGCTGTAGAAGAAGAACAAATTCCTTGGGTTAGTTATTCTTTAAAATTTATTTGTCCAAGGCTATGATGTGTGGCTCCTATCACAAGACCTTTGTAAGGGACAGTGGGTATCTGCACTGCCCAGGGAGAAGGCAAGAAGGAAACACCTCTACACTGCAGACTTTGTGGTCCCTTCCCTCTTGCTTATGGGAAGAGCTGTAGGTGTGTCACCATGTCACCACAGGCAAACAGGACACCGCAACTCCAGGAGATGCATGGAACCACCCATGCCCCATGGGAGGGTGCTTGCTGGCATAAGGAGCTAAGTACAATGTCAAGGGACAGAAATGCTGATTAATCTGGCTTTTCAGAAGTCTGGTGCTATCACTGGGGTAACACAATGACCCAGGCCCTTTCAAGGAAGAAAACTGAGCTGCTTTTCTTATTTCCAGGTCATTTGAGTACCTGTGCTCCCCAAATAACTAAACTGTTGTCTGGCTTTAGACCCTGGATGGCTAGATCTGTATCACACGCTGCTCAAAAGCAGAGTTGCTCCATTTCTCCCTGCCCAAAAAGACACATCATAGGCACAAAACAGCTGATAGCATCTCCAGCTACCTGGTCCACACTGACAGTTAAGAGGTGAGAGTGGTAGATCCTGCAAGTCTAATCCGTAATCGTGTTTCAGGACTAAACTGTGCCTGTGTTCCACTCCTGCATAGGTAAGTGATACCTGCAAAGCACAAACCTAGTCCTTCACACAGAGGACTACAAGGAAAACTGGAAGCTTTTTGACAGGTCAGTGTTGCCTACTTCAGAGGCAGATGCTTTGTGAATTCAACACTGATTCAGCACAAGTTGAGTCCTGGAGAAGAGCTGACAGATGCCACTTGGATTGCTCTGCCATGAACCTGATGCTGAGATACTCAGATGGCTCCCTGGTGTCCTCAGGTGCTGGAACGATGCTGGAGGTGCCTGGCCATGCGGGCAGGATCCCAGCACCCTGAAGTGATGCTCTTCCTCCCCAGTCCCAGCCCCACCTTACAGCCCAAGAACTTTCCGTGGGCTTTGGTGCCATCAAGTGGCAGCAATGCTGAAAGGAGAGACGCACTGAAAAGTCCTTGGTTCTTGGGCGGTCCCTGGGCACACGTCAGGAGCCCGCAAGCAAGATTAAAGTTTTTCCCAAAGTCTGAGAGTGTGAGGCAGTGCAAGTGCAGTGGCCAAAGAGAAACTTTTACTGATGTTTGAACCACGTAGAAAAGTCACCTTTTTTAAAAAGACGAATAAACTTGGTTTTGAGAAATGATTTATGCAGCTGGCATCAAGAGTGTGGCTGAAAAATCGCATCAATATTCTCCAGACTTTCAAGTATTCTCGGACTTGAGCCAAATACAATAGCTGGGTCTTCAGCTTGGGTAAACTACTGAGAGACAAGGTCAGTGGAGCCAGACTGATTCTACTAGAAATGAAACTGGTCCTAAAAATTTTAGCCTAATCTGAAATATGTATGGCTTAGTGTTTGATGAATTTTAAATCTTATTTTTTATGTACTTCATAGCTCCACAGAATTAACAGCAAAAGGGATTCCCAGAGTTCATGTTGTCCACATCAACCACATCAAATTCTCTGTAGTGAGACCAAGAGCCTGCTTGACTCAAGATTAGCATGGCCTTAGCTGAAACACGTCTCCCAGCATGCATCCAGCTGAAATTTTAAGGAAATGAGGAGCTTTTCTTCATTGGATTGTTTCCAGAGTCAGTCTTTTGAACTGTTAGAGATGGGGGACGTCTTCCTAATTTGCTTGCCTATCTAATACCCCAAACAATGAATCTTGTTACAACTTTCTCCACAGACCTCTGGTTCTTTTGCTCCCTGCTGTTATCTCTTCTCCTACTCACCATAATATCTGTTTGCTTTCTGTTGTAGCTGAGGGAGACTAAAAATAAGAACTTACATCAATCTCAGGGATTCTCTTTTTGCATCTATAAAAAGATGGAAATGCAATGATCTTTTCTTCCTCTCTCCCAATGAAAGTAGCTAGTTAGGAAAACAGCCTGGAATAACACTAATGGTTGGTATGCATGGCTTTTTTTAAAGAAATACAACTCCTATTTTGGATTTATTTTTTTTTTAGTAAAGAATGTAGTAGGGCTGTTAAAAAGCACACATAATTTGAATCCTCAGCACTTGTCATTGAGACTGAGGTAGACGACATCTCAGCTGCTTTTGAAACCTCCTGATTTTAACCTAGCAATGAAAAAAAAAAAAAAATTCTAACAACACTTAGGCCAAGTTCTCATAAAAACCTCCAGCATGTTAGCATTACCCTGCACTCCCATGATTTCAAAGCTAACAGCAAAACCTTCAGCTTGTGTAAATCGCTACTGCACAAAATAAAGGGAACGAAACAAGGTTATTATCCTGCTCTTGCAGATGCAAGGGTCTCCAGATAAGGGAGTCTACAATACATATTATGTTGAATGTTTTGGCCTGGATTTATTTGGGGTTAAGCAGCACAAGCTGCAGGAGGAACAGTTGACGCATTCTGGCCTCACACAGCAAGTTCCTCTGTGTACCCGTAAGTCTCCCAAGCTCACGTAGATACGGATACGTTAGACACCTTTTTTTGCGTTTCTGTGATTTTTTTTTTTTCTATTGGCCATGTGGCAGTGGAGAATCAGCTCTAACTTGGACAGATTTGTGAGCTAAATAACACATAAAATTAACCCCCTGGCATTCCAGGGAAAGAGTCTCACTTATTCTAGACACCTTCTGCAGCACAGTAGTGATTGCTGCACATCTGCATCCCAAGCTGATGCCCAGCCTTTCTCCTGGGGCAGCTCTCAGCTTCAGTCCCTGCTCCCATTCTGGCTACAGCATCCTCCTCCCAGAGTAACAGGTAGTATTGGTAGATATAATTTTGCCCTACCATTGGTTGTCCACTCTTTCCAAGCATGTCTTAGCAGTTTATGTTTACCAGAGCTGAAGAAAGGCAGCCAAATTGTTATAACCAGAGTGCAAATAACTAGATTTTGACTGTAAGTGAAAGGCAAGATCCCTGTCCTGAGTGGGGTTATGTTAACAATGATTTCATGGGATGTATACGGCCAGATATTTTGCAGCTTTTGGATATTTTCTCCCTGAGTTCAAGGCATGTCTGTCAAGGATTGTGTGTATGAACAAACACCCCCATGTGCTGGTATTGCATTACACTTTTGCCATCAGGCTGTAGCTCTGTAGGGTTGACACCTCCCTGAAATGATGGCTTCCCGTCCTGCCTTCACCTGTCTAGAAGCAACACTAGATGATCTCTAGAGGTCCCTTCCAACTCTGAAAATTCTGTGATTCCGTGTACAGTAGAGCCCAAGCTGTAAAAAAGAGACTAACTGAGGTCCTGGAGGCTCACTGTTTTGGCTCTCCATGTGTGCTAATGCCTGCTCCTTGCTTTCACTGTCAGTGCTGCTTTATTATGCTCTTATGTGTTACAGTCATACCTTGGTGATGCAGAGGAAGGTATATTCAATGACTTTCCAGGGCTAAAAGTGCTGCTGTCATACTCTCCCCTGTTGCCTCTAGGCTTTCTGGCTTGTGTGCTAGCACGCTGACTTTCAAATCCTGCCTCTCCATATTTTTGCTTGTTAAAAGATTATTTTGTCCATAATATTCTACCACTAAAGTTGTTAAAAGTTAGCAGGGAATTTTTCTCAGAAGACAGCTTTTGTGAAATTGAGCTGGCAAGCTGACTACTCCAATTATCAACTGTTTAGACCTTCGTGATTTTCTCCTCCAAGGCGAATCTGTTTAAGACGTCCCTCAGCATTTCCCTCCCCTCCCTACAAGTCGAACGTTTGCGTTGCTGTAATTTGGGGAATCACCAGAAACACAAGGAAGGCTGCAGCTTTCCCAGAGATGGCTTTGGGACCAGCAGGCGGGCAACAGCCAGGCCGATGGCTCTCTGAATCTCTACATCACGCATCACAGCTCCTTCCCAAACGCACCGTGAAAAGCAGAAACGCGAAAACTTAAAGGCCCGTTTACCTGAGCGGCGTGTTCAAGCGCCGGCAGCCGAGACCATTCCTAAGAGCATCACTGACACTTGGTGGCGTGAGGGGGAACTGCACCTCCCTGCGAGATGCCTTCACCCGCCCCTGGCTCTTCGCGCCGTGAGTCTCGTCTCGCCGCACCGAGAGGACAAACCAAAGCAGGGGAGCCAGCACGCACGGCTGAACACGGTGACTCTTCCCCCACCTGCTTCCACTTCTCTCCAGGATCCTTACTGTGAAGGACACTGTTAAATAATCACCTGAAAGTTATTTATGGAAGAACAAAGAATCTTGAACTGCATTTCTAGGACAAGATAGTTGGGGTCTTTAAACTTTGAGAGATAAAGATCCCTAATTCAGGGAACGCAGTACCCCAATCTCTGTCTGCCAATGAAGGCATGTGGGCTAGTTAACGGGCAATTCAGCCTGCTGGAGACCTTCAGGCTCTTCTAGAAGTGTGTATTTATTTCTGTATATAGTATGCACCAATGGCAAACAGACATCTAAATTGGGTCCTTTAGATAGATGCCTCAGGTTAGGTCGGATGACTGCATCCGCAGTGGGTTAGACTTATCTCTAAGCTTATATATAGATGTGTGTGTAAAAAGAAAAAAAAAAATAGAGTTCCAATCTTCTGTGTGTGTAGACCACTAAGAGCATCTTTTATATATGCACTCAGAATTGCAAACACATCAATGAGTAATGGCAATGACAATGACAAACACAAAGCCAGATTGGAGTCCCGCAACAACCAAAAATCAGGGAAACACTATTGCAAAAGTAACAGCAGCTCCAAGACGAAAGGAGGAAGAAGGTTGCACAGCTGTTGTCACAATGCAGGGGTCGCCCTCCAGGTTGCATGGGAAGATCTGCCTCGATGAAGCTAAGCTTCCTTAGCAGGTGTCTGTGTCATGGACCTGCCATCCTTATTATTTTCTGCTCTTTTCACACTGCCACAGGCTTTCAGCAATGATCATTGGCCAAAGTCTGCAGGGGAAGTAAAGGATTGCTTGTCTCTGGCTGTCCCCCTCTGGCTGGGGGCCCTCTGGGGAGATATGTCAGTGTCAAAGTCATTATTGGGCTCAAGGCAAGGGGCAGCAGTGTGAAAGTGCACAAGAGGTCAGAGCAGATGCTTGGTTCTCTCTCAAAATCATTGCATCTCTGTGGATTATTCGAGAGGAACCATGTAAGCCTTGTCTAATGATGAAGAATATTAAAATTCCCTTAATGCTTTTCAGAGGATTTATGGGCTTTCCATAATTTGTCCTCTCCATACAGCTAGTGTGGCTCTTCCCCAGGCAGGCCCAAAACAACAATATTTTTTTTTATTCATTAGAAATTAAATTGTGGGTCCCAAGATTGAATGCAGCTAAAATTCCCCCTCTGCTTGCTTGTTGGAGGGCTCACAAAAGAGAAACACAGGCGTAACAAAGAGAGAAGTGGGCAACAGTCTGGTTCTGGCTCTGGACTGCAAGTCAACTATGGTCCAAATTTTTCTTAACTTGCATGTCTCTGCCTTGTATCCTTAATGATACATTAGATCTCAGTGTCTTCTGTAGATCTGGGTCTCCATTACTGAGCTGCAAAATGCAATGCAGTATTTTATTTTATTTTATTTTATTTTATTTTATTTTATTTTATTTTATTTTATTTTATTTATTTCTTGCCTATTTTTCCCATTTGCAGCGTATCCTCTGCATCAGCATGCCTTTCTTTCATGAGGTACAAAAGGCCCTTCAGCTGGAGTCTTTCAACATGACAAAAGATAGTGTCTTTTTACTACCCATATAGCATCTGTCCAGTTCGTTGGAGACCTGACTCTCTGCAGGAACAGTTTAACATCGTTCTGAAGAGTTGGCTGCACTCATTTCCCTTCTAAAGCAAACATAAAAACGCCACCTAAGTCTGTTATATTTCTGCCTAGGTGACGGTTCCTTGTGGAGTTCACAGTTAGAGAGACCTCGAAAGGATCGGCTTTGCCTCTGCTTTTCGGCACTGTGAAAGTCTTGTGTTTTCTGCATTGCCTTTTTTATGCCTTACGAGCAGTAACTTCGTTCTGTAACTTGGACTTGCTACGGAAAACACACATGCTGGCTGGCATGTTTTGTACCAAAACGTCAGGGAAGGTCCACTGCTCTTGCTACAGTCACGGAGGAGCAAAAGGCAGATTTTTGCCGTCACGGCTAGTGAGTGAGAAGCCAAAATTGGCGTATTATCCTTGTAGGGGAACTTCCGTGCAAATCCCGAGTTATTACTAGTGTGTGGGATTCTGGGTGCAAATCCCAGAAAGAAGGAGCTGCAGCCAATGCAACTCTGGGCTGTGGCTGTAGCTGAGAGAAAGAAGAGTGCTCTCTATCACTGAAGCAGGGGGATTTTCAGCTCCTCACGCTGCACTTGGACGCAAAGAGCTCTTCTGGCAGCTGCCAACAAAATGTGGAGTGAGCTTAATGGCCACACGTCTGTTAAACATAAATCTGAACTTTATGTTTACCCAGTGTTGATAAATGTTTCAACCACTCCAGCACTGTCTCTGTACCACGAATCCTCTGGAGCAGTACTTTTAACCTCGCGCAGGAAAACACTGGTGTTTAACAGGACTGCAAAACCAGGCCATCCTCAGAAATTATTCAATTTGTATAAAGAAGAAAAAAATTTTCCCTCAGCCCAAAGCTGCCTGGACAATGTCTCTTGCCTTTAGAAATACCTTCAGAAAACAGCATATGCTATAGCGTTATAGTGCTATAGTGTCTCATACCCTGGGTTTTTTTCCTATCTAGGTATCTAAAAAGGAAAAGAAACAAAAGGAAAGAAACCTAATCCAGGTGCGTATCAGACTTCTAGGATGAGAAATGACTTTCACTATCAAACTGATAAGGATTTTAAAGGTGTTCATTGCCCTATAATGAAGATCTTGTTTGAAACTAAGTAGATCTGAGTCCAAATCCTGCCCCTTGCAATAGGTTGCTTACTATCCGTGATCAAATATTTGTAATAGTATTTCTGAAGTGCTTAGTAGTGACCTAACACTATTCCCTTTGAAGCCCGCAGGAATTTTTTCCATTTGCATCAAAGAGAGAAGAATTTAGAAAAAAATGTGAGATCTTTGAAAACAGTGTGAAATTGTCCATCCTTTGTTCATTTCTGGAGGGTCTTTCTTTCCTCCACTGTTTATTTATTTTGTCTTTTTCTGTGGTCAGTCCTCAGCGTCTTTTCTGTCCCTTTGTATGTTTATGTCATAGCAAGTGCGGTGAGTTTTGACACTGGTTCATGCTTAGGAGATACTACAGCAACAAAACCAATAACAAGAACAATAAAAAACGGCCATGGTCAGGGATATTGCCCACAATTTGAGAGTCGTCCTATTATCTTCTATATACATTGAGAGCTGCTTTTATCTCAAAATGTCTCCTGACATGAAGAAAAACAAAGCTAGAAGTTAGCCAAGCCCTGCCTGGGAAGCCGCCTGCAGAGAGTCCTGTGGCAACTAGTCCTGAAATGAATGGGATGTCCCGGATTGATGTGGAGCAGATAGACCTGGTCTGTGGATGACTGGGAAAACAGCAGGAAATTCTCCAGTTGTGCAAGGCACCACAAAGCAGCTCCACCTCTTTGTGCTCCAGGCTCATGGCTATGCCTGACTGCACATGGAAGGAATTTGCATTGCCAACAGGAGCTGATCAATAGGAGCTGTCTGGGAAAGCGGCTTGTTACTTTTAGACAAGCAAGGGGTGGCAATGAGAACCGAGCGGCACGTGGTCTGGGTTCGTAGGGAACTGTAATGGGTTGCTTTGTTTTGACATAACTGTAATGGTCTTTCATGTGCAGCTGTATGTAGATAAGACAATGTCAGGATAATACTGGACATTCAGATGCAAATGAATTCTATATGTAACTGTATATTGCGCTATTTTTTTCTTATGAGGATTTTTGGAAGATTTTTTTCCCTGAGAACTACACGAGCCCCCAGATATGTAACCTAGCCCGCAACTAAGCTTCTCCTAAAGAATATTCTTATTTTCAGATTCTCTAACTCTGATTACATGAAGATAAAGTGTTAGCAATGAGTCTCTTTATCAAATAAGACATTTCCAACCCTCCTTCCCCTTTGTGAAGTGCAGAGAATCTGGCTCATGGGGGAAGGAGGATGTTCTGCAGGGTGGAGGTGGGTTTTCAATATTCGCACAATTTGACTAACTTGTCTGCTTCACTGGGGGGCTCGGGTGAGGGTGTGGTGGGAAGGACAGGGAGCGAGAGTGGTGGACTGATGTCTACAGGAATATAGCAATGTTTCAGTTTTGGTGCAATGAATCCATAGGCACTGTAAGAGGATGAACAGAAGAGAGCAAGATTAGCGTGGGAGATGAAATCAAAGCTATGCCACAATTGCAGGAAAAAACCGAAGGCTTCTCAGCATGTTACCTCAGGCTTTGTATATGTCTAATGATGATTTCTTCCCATCAGCTGATCTTGCTTCCTGCAATACGTAATTTAAAAGACCACCGGGCTAACGCTTCTTGAAAGTTACAGTTTTGCAAAGGTGGGAGTAGGTAAGAGTACCTCCTTTCTGTTTTCCCATACATCCATAGATGCATGTCCTGATAGTCTCAGGAATGAGTCATAATTAAGATTTAGTTCTTAGAGAATGACTGGAAAATACTGAGCAAACTCCACCTTCACCTGTGTCTGACTCAACACACAACACTGTAAAGGAGTAACTCAGAGACTGGCTGCTGTTGCTGTGAACTATCGGTAGAGTGGATAATGCTTTGAAATTAAGGTTATAAGCCTATGCATACCTACCTTCCTAGCCTGGGTTTTATACTTGCCTCCCTGTGGTGCTGAAGGTGTCCAAGATCTTCATCTTGGAGTGATGATCTTCCCAGTGATAACCGTTCTCTTTATTCCAATGCCACCACTGATCTGGTCAACATCTGAAATGCGTGGAAAGCTGAATAACATCTAAATTTGACTTTCTGTTTCAGCTGGTTTGTGTGATTTTAGGTCTTCTCTCCCACATCTCAGCAGGGCTTGATGAAGATGGAGGGACGCTCAAAAAAATACTATTAATTCCTTTACTGTTCACAGTTTTTACTCTTTTCTTTTATTCGATCTGATCATTTCACTTCAGGTCTTATTCTCCTCTCACCAGTAGTGGTTCAAAACAGGAACAATTACTTTGATGTCATCTACCAGCTGTTTTCTTTCCTTTACCCCAGTTTTGCTCCATTGGTTTTGAGAGACTTGAAGTCTGTCCTTTTAATGTCTGACTCCTAAATACCACTGTGGTGTCCTTTATATAAACATTAGCGATAAACAATCTGCAGCACATTTTTAAATGGAAAATTTTATTCAAAACAAACTTCCCCTTGAAGCCCCACTCTTCATGTTCCAGACAATCCCGAGTGCTGTTTGCCGCACTGTGCAGTCCTGTCATTTCTTGGGAATAAAGCTCTCAGAAACTGAATCATTATTACCGCCTTACTAAAGAAACCGTAAGGCCTGTTTTTCAGCAAATAATTCACCCAGTTGATCAGACAGGACAGAGAAGCCATTTCTGTGTCTTCTCTTACCGTCTTTGTTCCCCATGACGAAGAGCAGTTGCTGTTGACACTGTAGCCCGGATTTCAACCTCCTCTGATGACAGCATTTTGGTGTCCTGCAAATGTGCATGTCAACACACTGTATGGCCTCCAGTCTGCAATACAGCCTTGCTACGGAGAGAACGACTCACAGTATGTCATTTACTCTGTTTTCAGGGCCAGCTCCTTTCTGATAGCACAGGGGCAGAGAGATTGATGGCTCTTGTTTTGGCAATCGTGAGTCCACAGTGTGCTCCTTGTCTTGTCTCCTACAGGATGCAGGGACTTGTCAGGTTTCTGAACAGAGAGAGCGTGCTGAGACTCATCTGTCTTATGCCCTGTCACCCTGGAAATCAAATCAGACAGGTGCCTGTGAAGGTTCTTTGTGACAGCTCCTGCATACAAGAAGCGTTACTTGTTACACTTGTTGGTGTCCCAGGGACCAGGCCTGGGTGATGCAACAAGGGACACATTGTTTGGCTCTTGCAGGGTCTTTTCTAGGGCAGAAGAAGGTGCCAAGGGTCTTCCTCACTTACACCCCCTGTGCCAGGGTGAGCAGAGTGAGAGTCTTAGAAGCGTGAGCTATTTGCCAGTTTCTCAGGCAGCTTTCCTGACGTAGATGGGCCAAATATGAGACGGAGATACAAAGCCCTACTTTGCATCATAGTTCATCTCCTGAAATGGATCCCAGAAGGATAAAAGCAGTAAGTTCCTTGCCTAACATGAAAACAGACCTCAATTCAGGTAGTGACAGCATCTGAGCCTAAATGGAGAGTGAACAAGCATTGCTTGAGTAGTGTTGTAGGGTCATAATAGTTTCATCAATATATTCTGCAAGTTGGCAAACGGAAGCTAATGTAAGCTGTAAGAAGCAGGATGTTATTCCTCAATGTGACCATCGTAGCACAGAGACCTGGACTTACTTGAAAGCACCTGCTACAGAAAAAGGTAATTTTAACCACAGAGCATACTGGGAGCAAAGAACAACTTCTTCCTCTTGAGGAAAATACTCAGAGCTCACCTCCTTCTCCATGGCACCTAGGGACAGTCAGGTGGAGCTGCCTGTCTCTGTAGGAATAAATAAAACAGGCTAGAGCCTGCTCTGGCCCTGAGGAGAACTGGCACCACACAGCCCACATCTGCATGCCGAGACTCCAAAATACGATGTCCTCATCTGTAGACCTCATTGGGAACAGGCTCTTTGGGAGAAGCCTCACCCGTGCTGTCCCCCACACTGCACTGAGCCATGTCTGAGACAGCATCGTTTGGGTCAAACAGCAATTAGCAGCATGGGTGATTTTAAGGCAATCCTCAGGCCCATGACTTGATCCTGTATAGTTCAGTGGTACGTGTATAGCTGCTGTGGCCCAGCTAGTCTGAAAAGTACACAAAGCCGATTTCAGAGTCTAACACAGTACGCGGTGTAATGAAAAACATGCCAATCAATTATTTCTCTTGAACAGGAATCAGCGCTAACACGGATCCTTCACAGGTCTCTTTGGAGTAACCTGCCACGTGTCAAAAGTAACCCACAGACAGGCTCTAATTGTGAATAGAGTCCACATCCCCACCAACACTGTGTTGCATGGCTGGCTGCCAAAACCAAGCTAATGTAATTAAAAGAAAATTGCATCTCTGTGGGTTTTGACTTCCTTGGCCACAGCAGGTGCCTGTACTGGGTGGTAAAATGCAACTGCAGCTGCTACAGCTGTTACTCTGGCAGCAAAGTAAGGGTCCAGTTAAAACCCAGGAAGGGTATACTATGTTCAGCTTGTAAACCCCAGGCAGCGGCTTGCCATCATTTCATTCCAGGGCATTTATTGAAATTACCATGTGGTGGTGGGGGAGCTTTGCTGGTTTTTGTGTTGGCTTCTTTTCTTTTTTCCTTTCTCCCCCCCACCCCTCCCCCTTTTCTTTTTTTTTAAGAGGAGAAGGGGATTGTTTGAGAGCTTCTGTTTTAAACCAATATCTGAGGAAATTATCCAAGCCAAAGATGCTGCCAACCATTCTCCCTATAGAGATGGCTCTCAGTGCAGGGTGAGGTAGTGAATGACACATGTGAAGAGCACCCGCTTAGAAAATACTGGGCCCACTGACAACAGTCAGGCATTTGGCGTAATTAGAAACCGGCTTGCTGAGCTAAACGGATCGTCTGAGTCACCTTTAGACAGCCAAGCGCCAAAGCACTGTCTACAGTGTAATTTGCTGGTCAATATTTTTCACAAAAGGTTCCCCCTCGATGCTGCCTTCGACGCCTTTGTTCGCTGATTGTAACTGCTTGTGAGTTGCAGTAGCCTGGCAGCTTCTTTGGCATCCAGTGATTTGCTTTGAGAAACTTCTAAATCCATAGCCAGGCTTCTGGTTTTCTTTCAAATTGTCGTTCACTGGGGTGATGAGGGGCAGAAATGGAGCTCTGTAACAGAAAGAAGCTTCTAAAGACCTTTAATGTTGTAAGTAACTGAGATTATATAGAAAGAGGGGGAAGGAGAGAGAACTGATCTATCGACAGTGCTGGAATAAAGCCAGTTTTAAAGCATAATTTCCCTTTGAATAAAGAAGCTTTTGCCCTCTAAAGCCTGCACTTCTACAGCTATTGAATCAACAGTTGCCATTATAAGGCAGCAGCTTTTTCCTTCCTAATCAGTGCAGAGATAGTTTTTAATACTTAACATTATAATAGTATCTCACCTGTGTAATTCTGATGTACTGGTTCAGCTTGCCTGGGAGTTACAGCCCGGGAGATGTGAATAAGTGGAATAAAAAGGTAGCAGCCTGGTCCTTGGCCGTGACAGGTCAGGTTCTGTGCAAACACTGACCTGCAATGGAGGAAGAGCAGTCGGAAGAACAGCAACACTGAATGAGGGCTCTGCTGACCTACATTCTGCTCTTGCACAGAGGAAGAGCTGAAATGTCCTTTCCATCAAAATAAGACGAAAAGAGAGCAATGCTGTGCGTGAGCAAAGAGGACCCTTCAGCAGTTGCAACAGGTGTGTCTATCAGGAGCTGGCTTCATGGACAAGTCCTTGTTTGTAATTGTATAAAAATAATGACTGGCTTTGGGTTGGGAAAAGGGTAATAAAACTGCTCTATAGGAAATTAGAAGCTCTGATGTTGTTACTGTGGGCATAACACTGACCGCATTATAGGGGTAATCTTCGCTGAAGGAGTAGATTGATTCCTCCGAAGGCCATACTCTTTCAGGGATTTGTGTTCCACCTACGTTTATCAGAACAACTCTATTTATTGTAGGGGCTGCCACTAAAACCTCACATGCTTTTGTGGCTGAGTACTTCTGTGTGCGTCTTGCAGGGACAAAGCCCCAGCTCTTGCTCTGTTCCCTCCAGAGGGTTTCTGGAGAAACACCTTTGCCATCCCAGTGAGGGATTTAGTGTTGAGCCTTTGCCACCTTCATTCTTTCTCTTAGACTTGAGACTGGAAGATGAACATAACCCTTTTCCTAATTTTTGAGCCCTTATCAAAACATGACATCATGAGAAATACTTAAGCAAGTAACTGTCCTACAGTGTGCGAGAGCCTCGTATATGCCTGGTCAAAACTAGACATACAAAACGTAACTCCAGTGTCATTATCCTCTTGGTTCTTCAGGGCAGGGAAGCCATGTAAAAATCTACTTTGATTTTATCCATGACACAGACACTGCGGGCTCTATCCAGTTGCCTAAACATATACATCTTGTGCCATCTGAAATCGCCAAGTACATCCAGGACCACCATTTAATGTTCACCCAGGACCTCTGGTAGAAGCATGCATGTAGAGGGGCACGTGGAGATCAAATGGGATCCTTAGGACTTCTTAAATGGCTCGAAGTTCCTTATGTTTATGTGACCATTTACTAACCCTAATATTTGGGCTTAAAACCCAGAAGTTAGGAAAAAGTTAAAAAAAGAAGCACGAGAGACTAGTGTACTATCAAAGCCCGAGGTCTCACTTTGGTGCTATACAGTTTGAGCATTGGCTTCCTGGGCTACTATTTCCCTGGATTGTTTGGGAAAAATGCTGAATTATTTCAACTTGGAAAATGGGTTGTAAAGAATGATGCTGCTGAGTGGCCACATTTACTGTTGAGACCCACATTTGCAAAGCTAAATCTCTAGACGTGATGTTGTTTTGATGTGTAAGTACCCACCGCTTCTTGAAAGTCATTAGGGCATTGCAGGTGGATCTTACAGAATGAAGGTGGGAGTGTTGTTTGCTTAATTTTGTTTTTCAGTTGTCACAGAAACACTGACTTCATACAAAAGAAAATTCTGTAGCTTTTGCTTGCTTTTTTACCCACAAAGGCTAGCATTTAGTCTTATGGACTATTTGGACACTACTTGCAGTTTATACATATACACGGTTTTCTGAGCAAAACCTGTGAACCGTGTAATCTGACAGCACAGAGACCACGTGAAAATCTTCAAGCAAAACAGCTGAGGCAACTGAAACAGTCTAGAAATTTATGTTGAACTTTCCCGACTTGCAACATACAAGGAAAACCTGAAAGCAATCAAAAACTTCTCAAACATTTGCTTCTGACATGTTGCAAGTGAAACTTAAATGTCCTTTTAAAATAACCTTTCATATTGAAATCTACCTGTATTTATTTTTTTAAGGTTAAAAATGTTTTCCAAACAAGACGAAATGCTTAATTTCATATTATCTTTTTCCTTAGCTGTCATTTTCCCAACGTTTAAGTTCAGTAAGAAATTGCCTATTCACTCACCTTTGTTATTGCTGTCTAGCCTTCAAAACGCTCAATATTTTCAGGCTCTTCATGGCAAAATCAGAGATCTTTTCTAGGCCCTTTGAATTTTTGTTCTCATGGCTTGAGACAAATAAGAGATGAATATAAAAGGTGAACAGATTTTTCCCATTTTTGAAAAAAACCCCACCCCACAAACCTCTATTTATACATGAAGTGAAAAATTCAAAGCTTGCACAGATAATTTACTTGAACAATTAGAATACTTTTTCCTAAATACTTTGCTGACACATAACCTGTCTTATAACACACTAGAGAACTTCAGCTAACACAAATCACTGTAGCACAGAGGATATTCATTGAGCTAATTCAGTTTTCCCCCTTTGGAAACTTTCTGGCTCATTCTTAGTTCTTGGTCCAAGTAACTTTCTGAATATGTCCCTTAAATATTTCAGAAGTGGGGTATAAAGGTTTGGTTTATGTATTCAGAACCAGCATTGCATAGCTAATTTGCAACTTCTCCAAATAAAACAAAGTTCCTCTTTCAGGTTTTCCTAACTGTACTCAAAGGAAGCATTTTCCTCTTTCTATATGCTAGTATCAATGGGAATTAACTGATATCAATTGGATTTTCATGCTTCAGGAGCTAAGTTTGGGGCTTTGAGTGGTTGGGGTGTAATGTAATGTTATGTTATGTTATGTACGTTCTATGTGATGTGATATTATTTTTGCAATGAAACTCTCTGGATTGTTGATTTTTATCGCCTTTACAAACGACATATGGGTTTTTGACATGAATATACCACATATGTACCACAAATGTAAAAATATACCACAAATGTAAAAATCATTTTCTTCATTAACCATACACAGAGATTTCATTTGGTGACTGAAGAAAAATACTTCAAAATATCTCTCCACATAAACTGTTTATAAAACAGGCAATTGAAATTTCCTTTCTTGGAATTTTTTGCTTTGGAGTAACCATAGCAGTTATTTTTCTGATATGTTCCAGCCAATTGTTGTAATCACTATGGTCTTGTTAGGTTATTTCCTTGAGAAAACGGCTGCTCCCTTTTTTCCCTGTAGAATTCTTAGAATGAAAACATCATTTTACTGTCAGCAATGTGATGTGTTTCAGGGGAAGGAACTAATGACAGGTCACGACTCTCTTCAAGAAGGAAAAACAAGCCTTCTCCAAAGTATGAAAAGGCAAGCTGATTGCCTGTTCAGTGTCTGGGGATATTTTCTAAAGCCAAAGGATACACGGTGTGATTGTCATATTCTTGCAGTCATGGAAACATAGACTGTCTTAAAAACAGTGACCTTTGTCTCTTCAGCTCCCTCTGAAACAGCCTATAAAAGCAAGCCAAACTCAAGTAAATCAGTGCAAAATTCTCGATGCCTGATCACTCTCTGTGGCACTTTAAAGTTGGTTGTTCTACATTTCAAGGATCAAATCTTTCAGATACGACTTTGTATTTTTTTGGCCTACTGCTAACCTTACTTTCTGAGCACAACACTTACAGAGGCTCCCCTCCCCTACACACACACAAAACCAGAGATTAGCTAGGTGTCCAGTGCAATCCAACACAACATTTTGCATGATTTGCCATCAGAATCAATGTACATCGTCAAAATGCTGCAGCACCTGCATGGGAAAATAATTGTATGAGAGCAATGTCAGATTTGGGCTCATAGATGTTTAGGTCTGCCTGAAATCCTGATCAATGTAAAGTAGACCACTACGGTGCAGGACTCATCTCACTGAGGGCTGAGGCTCCAAGATGAAACATATCCAAGTGCTCATCCCATAAATGCCTATAAATGAGTGACAGAAGTTGTTGTGGGAGGAGATGGTGTATCTCCTTCACCCCCATCTTTTCTCTTGCCCAGGGCTGAGTGCGCACCAAGCAAACTCATGCTACTGCCATTCCCACATCATCTCACCTCAGCTGCAGTAAGTTTGCTGTCCATAGTTCGTTTTTAGGGCCTTTAACTTAGCAGGAGGGAGCTTGCTGGGTTCTGGTGGAGCAAACATGGGAATTGCTCTTATAAAAGGCATTCTACAGACCCATCCTTGATAAACAGATTTTGATCCAGGATCCAGGAGGTGATTATGGCTCTTACGAAAGAGCTGCTACATTTCATGAGTGTTTCTGTTGTTCTTGGTCCATTTTCAGAAGAGAGTGCCTTGTTCAGATTAGAACGGCATTTGTGATTAGCTGTTTGATGTTATAACTTGATGAGGACATGAACTGTTTCCTACTCACTGGAGGAAATAATATGTGTCCTGGAGTGTTACCACAAAAGGAGAGGGAAAACACATAGCCCAGATGCTTCCATTCCCCAGCCTCACTGGCAGTATAAGGGGTAAAATCTGTGCATAATTGGTCAACTAAGAGGGTTAGAGGCAGCTCTCTGCCTGCTTGAGGTGGTGGTGCCTTCCACCACGCCACCTGGTACCCATGTTGTCCCCATGGCAGGTATCCATCCAACATGGTGTCTTCTGCATGGCTGGTGGCCAAGGTACAAGAATGATGGAGAAAGCCCTTGCGTTCTTCGAGTTCTCACCTGCGTTCCCCCAGGGAGCTACAGGCGCCCACACATGTTATCGCAGCCCTGGTGCCAGGGCAGGTCTGCAGGGACTTTCACGGTGAGAAGCCCACAGCTTGCAGGCAACTGCATCACAGAATCACAGAATGGTAGAGTTGGAACCCTTCCTAAAAAAAAATGTGCAGAACCAAATCCAGAGCTAAATGCATCATACTTGTTGGCATTGTACTGAGCGTAGCAATTCTTTTCTCACAGAAGAGCGCAATGAGATGGGAACACCTCTGACAGCTGTTCGTAAACTTGTTCGTGCCGCTCAGTTTTCCCAGTTTTTCCACTGTGTGATAAAAAGACAATGTCGTGTTTCTTTCTGCACAAGTTAACTTTTTTTCCCCCCCCTTCTAATTCTAGAAGTCTTGATCCCTATTACCTAATGTCACATAGCAGGAAATACCTCACGGCAATTTATTCATTGGCTGCTGTTTTTTAATATGTATTTGAGCTTGGCTATTCCATTTTCAGCTGTTGCTAATTTTTTTACTGGAGGAGTGACCTACATTTTTGTGAGGAAAAAATCAGAGTTTGTCAATGTGGTAAAAATAATTTTAAAAAAACACAAACAAAGCTCTCTGAGGCCACGGAAGAATTGCTCTGTGTCATCACAAATTAGTAAACTGTAGCTCCCTATCTAATGTTTGATAGCCCCATTATCTTAATATCCAGTAGCAACTGAAATTTTCATGTTTTCCCAGACTATGTAATTTTCTTACACTCTCTGTCTTTATGTCTAGCTGAGGATCAGTTCTTAGTTGATCCTAATCTGCTAATTATGACAGATCATGTGGTGGTTGAGCATTATGTAATAGAAAAGCAAAACATTTCTCCTTGCTAGCTTTGATCTGAACTCAAGTTTCTAGAGGGCATGAATTAGAGTGGAGCTGGTCACCTGTTCCCCTAGTTATTCTTTTCCTAATTTAGCTATATATAAGGCATAATTCTATATCCATGGCTTCTTGGCAATAACAGAGTAACCTTGAGAGAAAGCAAACAACCTTCTGTCTAAAAAGCTTTTTTTAAGCTTTAGCTAAAAATCTAAAAAGCTTTTTTTTTTTGGTAAAGACTTAATTTCTTCTGAATAATTCCTTTGAAGTCCCTTCTGGTGAGGGAAATCCTGTACATTTGCTTTATGACTTTTGCAAGACTAATTTCTTCAGCCTGGCCAGACTGATTGACAAGAAGCCTTGTTCGAAGCTAAGCATTGCCTGTCTCGCAGTTAGAGTGGGGGAATACATTGAATGGCCAAACTTGCTTTGTTGCAGGTAACGCTATGAAAATGAAACTCAGATTACTCTTTCTGAAGTATTGGCAGAGAAAACAACTTTTTTTGTTGAGGCTAACCAGTTTTGAGTAACCTAGGGTCAGTGAAACGGGAAATCTGAGGTTTTGTGTCATCCTAGATGACACTGAGCGGTTTCATCTGAGGTGGAACTTGAGGGTCAAATCCACCTTAAATTTAACTGCAATCTCTTACCCCGCATTCAAACAATTCATTATTTAACGCTACCAAACAGGAGTCACTCAGACACATACGTGGCAAAATGTCATGATATGAGTGACCCAGATGCCTTTTGGATACGGCCCATGCTTTGGCTGTCCATCAAGTTGAAGCTTTACTCAGGACAGAGATAACCAAAGGATTTCAGCTCAGTTTATTGCAATGTCTCTCAGCCCCAGTGAATATCCATAACTTTGGTGCATTTTGTTTGAACAAGTGTTGCTGTCCAAAGAATTTTTAATAAGCTACATAATAAAGTTTAATAAGCTATAGCAAGCAGACGTGTTTAAACACATGTTAGCAGTATGACTAAATGAAGTGTTTATATTTCTGTGTGTCCGGTATTGCTGTTCCCAAAACATTTCTATAAAGAGAAAATAGGGTAAAAAATTACCAAATACATGCCTGATACTGTTCTTCTTTCTGGATGAATTACTTTGAAAATATGTTTCTTGTTATGACATCAGGTTTATATTGTCCATTACAGTTTTCTGTGCTTGTTCAACAAACATTTAACTCTCAGGCACTTCCATAGAAGTTGTGTGGATTTCTTTCCTGGTTTTGACAGGCTATCTGGTAATATGGAGCCCTTGCCATCATAATCAAGATAAAGAAAAACATCGCCTTCAAAAATGTAGACATGCTTCCAAAACCCTGTTAAGAATCATGCTTTTTTTCCTAAGAAATGAATATTTTCTGGGTCAAAGCTAATTGCAAAATTATAAAATAAGAGTCTAGATGTCCCAAAATTCTAGTGGTTTTGCTCCTGCTCTTATTTCCATTCCCGTTATTTTATATGACTCTCTTTTTGGGACACATTGTTTTTTCAGTGTCTTTTTATACAAATACTTGGTAGTATGCAAAATGACAATAATTAGTGTTAAGTGATCCTTTTTCACAATGCACCACCAGTTCCCACAGAAAAAACCTGACCCAGACTTACATTTAGAAGCAAATAGTTTAGCTTAGGTAACAACATGGATCTTCATCTTCCAGCATTTCTTCTAAACAGATAATTTCTTTTTGCTGTTCCTTATAAGCCTGCGTATTTCTGGGTCAGGCAAATCTCGAGGACTGATGTGACTGCTACATACAACTGTCTGTTTCCCTGTTTGCAATTGAAAAAAGGTGCCCACTCTTTTTCATTTCCTCCTACAAGGGGGCCCAAGTCTCCTCTTGTAGCCACCATACACCAATCAAAATCAATAAACAAAGGAATAATATTGGCAGAAGCCAGAGTTTTAGCTTTGCCACCTTATGTGTCTTTCTGCCTTCAGGCTCCTCTGAACTGCTAATATGCCTGTGCCTGGCTCACCCCATCTGGTGAGGACCTACAGCTCCTTTGTTTGGACACTGCAGCAGCAGCAGCAGCCTTAAGGACTCAGGTAGGTTTACCCCCACTGGTGGCCTTGCATGGATATCAAAGGAGATATACCTGTCACACTGACTTTGTGGTGGCTGTTGTATGAGTGATGTTCAATGCCCTAAAGAAGAGCAGTCCATGACTGACCTCATCCAGCTACCAAATAGAGGAATTGTCCAGCTTTGTGTGCAGACTTGACCCAAAAGCCTTGGCCAAGCTAAGGGAAATCAAAGCAATTGCTTATCTCATCTGTAGCATGGGCCTGTCTAGTTCAGTGAAAGCTTATATTTAATGCCAAATAATAGGTAACAGTCTATTCTGCTAAGGTTTTGATACCACATTCAAAGACCTAATATCTGGAAGATCTTAATTTAAAGCCACTTCAAATTGTTGGCAGAAAACTTTGCATTATTGATATTAAACATATTTTTGTTTTCCGATTTGCAGCATATTTTATTCCTCATGAAGCTTAAAAGCCCAACTGAAAAACAAATGTTGCTAAAACGATTAAGCAGCACACAGATGGCTTATATGTTCCTGTGTCAGAGACAGCTTTATAAACGAAGCATGTGTGATAACCATTTATGTTTCATTAAAAAAAATTCAGAGTATTTTTTTAAGCAAACACGCTTTCAAAGAAAAACATTGACCAACTTGATTAAGAGATTTAACAGCCAAAAAAGCTGCCTAGCCCAGATGCTCGGTAGCAGCTGTAACCTTGTGAAAATTGACCTATAACATAGCCACAGGGTTCTTGATTCCAAGAAGAATCTTCTCTTTAAGAAAATTGATTTGCTTTACAAACCTTGACCTCTCACTATTTTTCATCCTCCATCAACCCCTGGGGCCCACTGACCTCACCGCAAGAAGTCACACGTATGAGACACCCCCCTTCAAATGAGTGGAAGGCTTTCCATGTAGGGCTTGTTGGGCCAAGGTTCATAGCAACAAATCTTTCCTTGTTCTGCTGCAAGATTAAGTCAAGATGACTGACATAATTGGCCAAACAGTTTTCTAACTGGCTTTTTCTTTTTGAGATGACCTCTGTTTCTCCCATTCGTCTGCTGATTACAGATCAATAATACTGTCAAGGGGAGATAAAATATTTTTGTCACTCAGAAATATTGTAAGGGGATAAAACCCCTGGCTTGTCATATCACTAAATTTGAAAAGATAATTGAGCTGTCAGTTTAAATATCAAATGAATGCCTCCATGCAAGCAGTGTTTATAAAAGCCAAGAGGCGGGTAAGGATGAGCTCAGCTGGCAGGTAGAGAGGGGATGAATTTTTGGTGTTTGAGAGGCCAGTAGATGGGATAATTCTCTAAACTTACTTTGGATTAATCTGAGCTTCTTGTCTCTACAAGGCTACACTGGGTGCATTTATTTTATGAATATTCTTTCATGCAATCCTTGAACCAGCCACAAGTGGGAGATGATCTTTATCAAGAACGTCATTTCAGCCTGTCAGCTTCTGCACCTATTAGGTGTCGAGACACAAAAAATAACTTTATTGCCAACTCCTTTTTACCTCTTTCTAGTGAATATTCCTTTCAAAGGTCACTTGCTTGTTTGGATGTCATCAAGACAGGGACCAACTTTTATTCCTTGCTGCCTACTGTGATGCTCATATAATCCAAAACTTGCTTCCATACCTGTAGCAGTAGTTACTATTAATGGACTAAAGCGATTGACTACATCGCTGAGGGAAAATGTTTGCACTGGGTTTCAGTTACTATTTGCTTGCTATATGTGCTCTGCTGAATGTATTTACCAGGCTTTTGCATTTATTAACTGAGTTCTGTGATGTGCTTGGCCCTTGTTTCTGCTTTTGAATTGCTCTCAGTTCTCGCTGGCAGATCCCGAGTGTTACACTGGTAGAAATGAGAAGCAATGAACTCGACTGAGGACATCCAACTGCGTTGAGATCACACAGAGAGCGCTCAGCTCTTTTTGGATTCAAACGTCCCATCTCAACTGGGAAGACGCACTGTTAGCATCAACCACAATCAGTACTACCCAAAAGCAGGAGCTGTAGAGTGAGAACCACGCTGGTATATTTGAAGATTTTTGTGGCTGGGTCCCAAAGTTTCATAGAAAATAGGAGTTCAAGGTTGGCCACAGAGGTAGTGACATGGACTAGGAATGAGAAGCCAATGTGTTTGTCTGTGTGCAGCTTAGGGAGAAGAAGAACAAATTTACATCATGGGACAGCCAACATTTATAAAGCCAGCAACCAAGCCGTGGCTCATATGAATGAGTTATAGCCCATCTGAAGAACAACATCATTGTGTAGCAGCATGAATGAAAAGGCTTTTTCTTTGAGAAAAAGAGAAAAAGCGTACGTTGGGGTTTACAACCATGAAAGAGAAGATGAAATCTGCAGCATTTATTTAGGGCTGATGATATAGGTACGAGTAGATATGAGTAAATCCTATAAATTTCCATGGCACAAAGTGACTGCAACCCAGAAGTATTCCTGATCAATCCTTAATCAAAAGCAAGTTCCTAGGAGTCTTAACATTTGTGAAAATAATCAAATTGGACATTTTCACTATAAATGTATCTTCTTTACTTTCATGTTCATCTTTCGATGCAGAGGCAGATTTTAATAGTGGTTTTACAGCTCTTTGGGACATAGAGGCTTTTCTATCAGCTCACGGATTTTGTTACACAAAGTTTTCTTTGTATATTGGGAGGCTGGAGAATTGGCTCCATGTGAGCCTGTAGAGTTTATAAAACCTACAAGCACTAAACTCTGTTGGCTTCCCCTGCAAAAATAAATGTAAGCCTGGAAACCTACGATTCTGACTTGAAACAGAACCCACAGATATATAAAGTCATCTTGAAACAGGACTGCCCCATCCAGTGTTCATATAACTTAGTGTTAAATACCAAGCATTCAGAAGTGTCAAATCAGCCTCCAAAACCTTGAAATTATCCTTAAGTTGTGTTGTGCTAAATAAGTAAATAAATAAATTTTGGGTTTCTTTGATTACTTTCTGTTTCTGGGCCATTTGTGACCACACTTTCAAATTCTTCTCTTCGATGAAGACATCTAGAAACATTCTTTGTTTAAAGTAATAGCTGAATATCTTACAATCAGGTGACTCAAGGACCTGAGGGTTTCAAAACCTATGAGACACCAAGCCTTGTCACTCATTCAGATCTGCTTACAATAGGTACTCAATGCGCAGGTCAGAGGAGAAGTAGATCCTGACCCTCTCAGTCATGTAAGCAACTGTCTCTTCCTCTCCAAAAGTAACAGCTAGCTGAAACAGGGGAATACGCACCCTGATGTGCTGAGCAGCTTTTGGCCATGAGATGGTTATTGTTGAAACATGTGAAACTGAAAGGAAACCAGAGTTTAAATCTTTCTGAGCACAGCCATAGCTGAGGGGAGCAATTAAGACACTTCACCGGACTAAAAAGACTTTGTTTTTCCATTGTTTCTGCTCAGGGAAGGACACCCGTGTATTTATCCTCCTTCTGTCTACCTGTATATCAAAACTGGGGACTGTGTGTAGATGGGCACTTTATTCCCCTTTACTTGGTTGTATGGATGACAAATGCAGCTCTCCAGCCCTGCTTGTGTAAAATGCACGTGTTTTAGTGTGTGTGTGTGTGTGTGTTAGTGTGCGTGTGTGTTTTAGTGTGCATGTGTGTTAGTGTGCATGTGCAGTTGCTGTGCACCACATCCCTAAACCTTTGTGCAGCTCCACGTCTGGACACTTGCCTGTGCATTTATACATTCTTCTCCCTGTTTTTAAATATCGGTATTTTTGTAAACAGGTCTACATACTTTGTCCCTCAAAGACGAAAGAGGGAAACCACTCTAGCCAAAGGAGCAATCTGGCTCACAGTGCTCATGTTGTTGCTGGTCGTTTTTTTTTCTCTAAAGGAGGAATTTGAGGTGAGGGAGGGCTGGTGAAGCTGGTCACGGCAGTGGCACACGGGAGCTAGGTCAGCGCTCACACCGAGGGGACCATGGCCCTGGGGGCTTACGGGGCCGGAGCAGTTTGTGTGGCTCACACAGCAGGGTCTCCCAGAAACCTCTGCCAGTAAAATGTTGACCTAAATAAGAATGCTGAATTTTTTAAATAAATAAAACACATATACCTAGTGTCCCCTCTCGCCAGGTTGTGTATTTCCAGTCGTGTTCATGACCGGAACATGTTCAGATCCTTCTGATTTCAACAGGGTTTGTGGGCAGTCAACGCAAGTGGAAGTTTGGCCTTGGCATAGGTGGCAACCTGGTTTCGAACTCTTGGTCTCCATCTCATGGTTTCTCTTATGTCACAGCTGCCCTGCCTTAGAAGAGAAGCCTTTTACCAAGCAAACCACAGAGAAAATTAATTAAATCTAAATTAAGTCACCCCCTCTTTTTTCCTTCAAGCCCACTCACATCTTAAAGCTGCACAGTGAAGTAATTAAATGTTATAGGAGTTGCAGCTTCTTAAATGAAGATTTATCGTATTAAATACAGCAGGGATAAGCATTAATAAGGTATTAGCTTGATCTGGAAGAGCCATGAGAACCAGCAACCCCTAAATAATAATCTTGGTTCTAATACTGATGTATTTTGTAGCTGCAGACAAAAGATTTACCTTCTACACCTTATTTTCCTCCTCTGTATTATGAATACTGCATATTCAGTATTGCAATGATGGACCCGCATTTTCTTGCCTGCTAGAAGACAACAGGTTGCAGTTTCTTGGAAAAAGGGAAATAATGGTCTGGGAAATAGTGAGAAAGACTACTCTTCTAGTGTCAATTGCCTTTCTTGTGTGGGAAGCTCTTCTGTCACCCCTTCTTCTCAGTGTTATTTATTTTCCATATAAGATCATAAGCTGGTC
The DNA here is from genome assembly GCF_028500815.1 of Rissa tridactyla. Taxonomy (NCBI): domain Eukaryota; kingdom Metazoa; phylum Chordata; class Aves; order Charadriiformes; family Laridae; genus Rissa; species Rissa tridactyla. The sequence goes on along the minus strand of NC_071470.1, from coordinate 33,541,623 downwards.
ACACTGAGGCTGGATTCACTTCACTTAACTTTAACCAACTAAAAATGAACGCTCCGTCTTACACAGGTCTCCCAGGCTCTCTTTAGTCAAAGGAAAGAGAGAGACTACAGCAGAAGCACTGCCTGTTTTAAACACCTCTCGGTGAACTGCCTTATGAAGACGTCTGTATCTTTCCATTGGTTATAGGGGAGGTAGAACAAACACTTGGTTTTTAGATGGCCAAAGATAAGTTCCCATTCTGAGAATCTATTTGGGAGTTTTCTTGAAGTTTTCAAGTACTGAGCAGAATATGCTACTTTGTTAAAGATGCTAGCCTATGATCAGGGGTCCCTGTCTTCTTTGTTGTGATAAGATAACATTAACTTCTCCTCCCAAAAGATCATTGAGGGCTCCCACAGATTTGTGGCAATGCAGAGAGTGTACTTAGGTTTCTGCACAGGAGCAAGTTTCTTTCACCATGAAATTCAAGTCAATTGAATCATTCACATGCCCTCTCACACACACACACAGAAACCATCTTAAAAATGGACACTGACTATATAAATAGCAAGCACATTTGCCTTTCTAGTGGTCAAAATAAAGGAGGACTCAGGGGACAGGGAAAGGCTGGAGAAGATGGTAGATACTCACAACTGTGTATCTCCAAGTCAGCAAATAGCACACACAGCAAAGCTGAGAGACAGTTAAAACTCCCACCATCTGACAGCTGCTTGGAAGCTTTTGAGAACTGAGTCATCAGGCCTTGACCCAGTTTCTAGCAGACAGGTGCCCCGACCACAAAAACCACTGTCACAGGTGTCACTGTTGTCAGTAAGTTCAGCAGAGGGACCACTAACTGATTGGGTAGCAACCAAAAGTTGATGGGGCTGAGCTCTTCTACCAAGCACTCTTCTTGGGCAGTTTTACCTATGATTTGCTATAGCCAAGTCTGGCAATTTACATGTTTTTCCTGGCATTAAACCTGTCTAGTTGCATCGTCATTTGATAAAAGATATTCACTGAATCTTTGGTTCCATGGCAAGATCTGTATCTTTGCCTGGGTATTGGGAATCACGGACATTTACTCATGTCCCATCTCAAAACTTTGGTTAATGGAAAGCTGTTTATCATCACATATTTCTCTTCTTATACGTGGTCCAGATTCAATGGCTGTCCAAGTCAGGGCAGTCCCACTGAAGTCAGTGGCCCTAGTGCAGCCGTAAGTGTGACCCCAGAGTTTTAATACCTGGTAGGACTCTGGCACCGCTGTTTGAGCTGCCTGGGACTTCATGCGCAATTTATATATAAACCACCTTTTCAAAGACAGGCTTTCTAATAAAACAGTCACTGTTGACACAAATAATCCCACATCTCTGATTTGCATAACCTCTAGGAAGCTGGATAGCAGAGGAAATAAGCAATAATGGCAGTGTAAATGGCCTTAAGTGAAAGCATATCAGTTACAATGTACCAGTTCAGTCTATGAAGCCCAGTTTATGCTGGTGGAAAAAATAAGGGGAGACATTATGTCTTCATAAAAGCTTGACCTCAAGTGCTTCGGAAGACAGAAGAGACTACATTCAAGGCAAAACAGACTTTCTGTGCAGAGTTATTCTTTAAGGGACTTTGCTAGGGTTCACATACACGCACCCTTTGCATTCACTTATGAAATGGGAGAGGAAAGGAGCACCTAATAAATGAATGTGTGTAGCTCAGCAGCCCCAGCTGGCCCAGTTCCCAATATATTTTGCTTGATAAACAGCTAATCCCTGAGTGTAGTGTGGCTTGCATTCCTCCAAACTTATCATTAATCATGGAAAAACCCAAGTTGTCCTTGCACTGTGTGAGTGCCTATGAACAGCTCCTTTGATAAGAGTGTTTTTACATGCCTGGAGGGATTTAGCTTTTTGGATCTCTGTCCTATAAGTAATAGGCAGACCTTCCTTTGCATGTGAGTCTGCTTTCATTGCTGGTTTTAAGCCACAAAGAATTAGTGGGGATGTTTGAAATGAGAAGTTGCACTGTGCTCATGTTCTTCCATTGTATTTGTGTTTCATGGCACTTGTAGCATGGCATAGTGTTATAAATATGCATTGTTGGCAGCCAGAGGGGAGACAAGGGGACAAAAAAAGGAAGAAATTTCTAAGTCGAAGAAGAACAAAATTAAATGCTAGTGGCAAAACATCAAAACATTTAGTCACACAATTATGTTTCTTGTTAATACAAAAGGTGAGTAGAGCAAAGCAATAAATTATTTACTGGTTTACCTTTAGCTGTCTTACCTTGCTGCCCAAGGAATAGGAAGAACAGACAACTGTAGGTCTTTTCCCCAGGTACGTAGCAGTTGGATTGTATTTACGATAGGTGGACATTGGATACAGCTATAAAGCATACTGCTGGTTTTTTCATAATGAGAGCAGTTAACAGCACACACCTCCGTTGTGTATCAGATGCTTTTCATAGTCTGGACTATGACCCAGGCTGGCTGGTCTGGCCTTGCGCACGGAAAGTCAAAACCCTGACTATATGATGGAAGCCAAACAACTTTCGGCTGATGTTGTATCCCATGCCTTTTACAAAAGTTAGTTCTCATTTGACATGAGCAAACCTTCACACTCTCAACTATGATCTTATTAAAAAAAAAAAAAAGACATGAAATTCACTTCTGGTTTGAGTTGTTCTAACCTCAACTTTCAATCTACGATACCTATCCACTACTGAAATAAAACAGCTGTCAACCAAGAGATATTTTTACTTTACGTATCTAGAGCCTTTAACTTTGTTAATGTTAAACATTGCAGTTCAGAGGATCACTTAAAACACACAACTGCAACAGGCATTTGTAGACCTGAAGAAAGAATTCTAAGAACTTTAGTAGAAGATAGTAAAGATTAAAAGTGTCTAACATATGGGGGCAGATGTTGTTTTCAAGGTACAGTATCCGTGTGAGAAAATAGGCATGCTGATTGCTCAACCTTTACCTGCATTGATGAACTTTTATGCAAGGATGTTTAGCAAGGTGGCATCTCACAAGAAGGCAGCTCACGGCATGTCCCTAGTGAACAGACAGCCCTCTGCATGCCCTCAAACACGTGCCCTCACATGGGCTGTTCAGTTTATGAGCCACCGAGACGCCAGAAAACAGCCGCAGCTCCCCAGCTCCATTCCCACAGCAAGCTAGGAGCAGGACAAGAGCCATATCAAGTGAAGGACTGGCGTGACTTTCTCTCTCTTTGGAGAGTGTGTGAAGCAAATACGATACTGGAATTCTCTGAGGTCCAAGAGCCAGAGCAGTTCCTGAGCAGTATGAATACAAGCTGGCCCCTTCACATGGTCATTCTTCAATGGCTCCAGAGACCTTTGGCTGCAAATAGACTGTTTAAATAAGAAATCGGGTCTGATGTTTTTCATCTTTTAGAATAAAAGCAGGTGTGAAAAAGCAGTAGAAGGCAACGGAAGAGACAGTAAAACAGAGAAAAGTTACAGAGTAAAGGCAACATTCTGTATTTCTCCATTGTTCATTTCCATATATATAAACATTTCAGGATTTGTTTTGTACTGAATTTTTGCAAGGAAATGAACACTGGCTTGATGTTTACTACACTCATGGGTACCCTCTGTTTAGCTTTACTACCTTCTAAATTATTTTTAATATATTTTACTTTGATTTAATTTACTTTGATAGAAGGCCATGTAGTGTATTTGGTCAGGTGGCATGTGGACAGACATGAAAAACACTATTTTAGTGAAGACCGAATTTAAACCATCTTTCTAAAAAGAAACACAAAAGGAGAACAGATTTTTCAATGCATAATTTCATGTGCTGATTGTAATGGTTTTAGTCATTACAAGTGCAAGAACAAAGAAATATTCACATTGTGATTTTGAGGCATTTTCCAAATAAGAACTCAATTACAGAGAGGCAAAAGGTCTCCAAAGGCTCTGGCAGCAGAGCCAGGGCTGGGGCATTCACCTCTCTGCCCATGTCATGAATCTTCTTCACTGAACTATAGTGACTTGCCTTTGTTTGTTTAGTGTTACCTAAGATGCTGAACTTCAGGAGTACTTTTTACTGAGGTAATCGGTGGTATAAACACAAATTTTTGAGAATATGCATTGACTGTAGTGTTTGCTAGCTTGCAGAGCATAAACCTCTACCCATGATAAGGATAAGGGAATGCACATTCCACCACACAGTAACTTAATTACCCCTTTATAATAGCAGTTTAACTAATAGAGCCACAAGAGCCACATGACTGGCATAAGAGAAATCATTTGGAAAAAAAATTCTCAACCAAGATGAAAGGACACTTTGTGCACAACAATAAGCAGATGTGGGCTAATCCCTGCTCTCAGTTTCTTCATTTTTGGGCAGTATTCTCCAGCTTTTTGGAATGGAGCTGAGCCGAGTATATGTTAGTTCCTGGGTACCTTGGAAGAAAATAAAGGCAATCTTAGAAGTATCTATTTCCTCTGGATTAATTCCTGGAGCCTGGTAGACTTCTGTCAGCCAGTTCCAGGCTGGAATTGCCATTTAACTTTCTCTTTAATTTTAGGAAGTGCTGGAATTTTGGAGTTGGAGAAAACCAGGCCTTTGATTTGATGTCCAACAGGACAGCCAAGCAACTAGGTGAGCTTATGTGGTACCAGTTGGGATACTTAACATTCTACTGAAGATGGTTCAGGTTTTGTTTATGCTACTGAAATGTCTAGGAAATGAAAGCAAATCCCCACTGCCCATGGCCCCAGACTTGTCTGTGACAGACCAAGAATGACAAATCAGAGCAGGGAAGAGGAACTGACAAATACACCTTCAGTGTCAGCCTCAAATTTGCTGCCAGTGAGCAACAGTCATAAAGTCATTATAAAATACCAATACCTTTTACCTCAAGGTTCCTCAGGAGAGAGAGACTGCAGCATTTCCAGCAGCAGAGAGATGTCCTTGGGGAAGGATAAAGGGCTCAAGTCATTACAGTCTATTGACATACCCCTCTTTCCAAAGATACCTACCAAAGTTTGGATGTGGATTTATTGGTGTGAGTAAAAGCACTTTTCTCAGTGCTTTATCAAAATGGCTTTTTTTCCATGTATTTCCATTTGTATAGATTAAATTATATATATTTATTTCATATGTGTGTACTCAGACGTTTATGCATACACGTACATTACATTAGTTTATATACATTGTACCCAAGTGCACGTGAACATCTTCAGTACGGCTTTCTTCCTAAATATTATCCATTAAAAAGATGGCAAGACCCATTAAAAGAGATGGGCCATATATAAACAAAATTAAATTGATGCAAGTGAACTAATTTGAAGAATAAAACCAAACAAGACAAATACTGACCAGAGTGTAAATCCAGACTGTAGTTATATTAGTGTAAGTGAGTGCTAAATTAGTCCCTGTATTTCTGAACAGAAGAAGGAGAGCTAATCAAATTAATTTAATTTCAGCATCAGGAAAAAAAATATGTTTAAATTAGCAGAATTTATAGAAGTTTGTCAGCATTTCGCTTTAAAAGGAAATCGATAAGTAAGTATATTAGAAACTAGTCCCATAGTGTATCACCTAATGGATACCCATATTCCAGATGCTCCTGCAGATTCTGAAACTTAGTGTCCATGCTCAATATTCAGACTACCTGCTGTGCACACAGTATATGTTGAACTGTGGGACTCATTGCCACAGGGTGTAGCGGGAACTAAATGATCTCCAAAAAAGGATTATAGAGTCATATAGAGAAGTGATCTTAAACTCAATGGACTGGATAGTCCCCAGTTGAGATGCCCTAAACTCTCACTGACAAAAAATTACGGTCTTAAAGGGGTGTTAGTGGACATTCAGAGTTAAAGTACTTTTAGATATGCAGTCCTTTTTTAGTGTACTCCAGATAGCTTTTACATTTGCCCCTTTTTTGTCTCACTTCTAAATCAAATAGTTCTTTGTAGCATATTTTACCCTTGGCCCCTTATAGCTGTTGGATGCTGGAACGTCCCATACTTATGTCTTGTGTCCTACTTGTGTCTAAAAGCATGACCAATGTTTCATAAATAAACAGCTGTGATTGGAAGGGAAAAAAAAAAAAAAGGTGTCTAAATTTAGGCTTCTAAACCTGAATGTTGGCACCCAAATAACTGGCCAGCTTTCCAAAAGCCAAGCCCCTGGAAATTTCCAGTAATCACAGTTGCCATACCAACGGCTGTCAGCACTCTTGCAAAAGCAGGTCATGTATTTAGGTGCCAAAATGTAGCAAGAGGGGTCTAATTTCAAGCTTTTTTTCTTTCTTTTTTTTTTTTTTTTTAGAAGATCTGGCCAAGAACACTAAAACACTAATGATAATTGAGAACAGTTTCACCTCTGCTGCCAGTCTCCAGCTTGAGTCACAAGACTGCTACGGTCTTGCAAAAGGGAAGATGTTTGGGAAGGTGATGCACGAGGTGTTAGCAGTTACTGCCTGCTTCCATTCTGGGCTGCAGGCTTTGAGCTAACACAGAGATACCCCAGAAACTGATCTGGGGGCAAACAGCCAAAGAAATGCAGGGCTCAACGTAGGCTACTTTCCCCAGGCGAGAAGCAGGGTACGGCTCAAATCCCTGGTCGGGGGGGTTGTTTGATTTGTTGTGTTGTGGCACTGAGTATGGTGGAGCTGCCATGCGAGTGGGCGCACGGCCAGGTGCTCACCCCCACCTTTGTCCAGTGATGGCCACTTCCCTCCTGTAGTCCTTCCAGCCTTGTTGGGATCCTGCACTGCCCTGCTGACAACTTGCAGTCCCCCTTGCTGTGCATCAGCCAAGGCACTTACGAAGGTGAGGACAGGTGTGTCCCCAAGTGCCCCCCCCCCCCCCCTCCATCTCCTGGGGGCTTTGAGCACAGCCCCTGTGCCACCTCTGCCTCCAAATACCTGCCTGACCTCAGGCAAGTCACTTAAACGTCTCTGTCTTGAGGCAGAATAAAGATAACACTACTTCCTTCTCCCTGCATTTTGTCTGTCTTCTTCAGCTCAGGTGTAAAGTCCTAAGGGCAAGGTTTGTCTTCTCTTCTCAGTGTGCTCAATGCCTATCAAAACAGAGCCTTGATCTCAGCTGGGGCCTTGAGGCATGACTGCAGTACTGTTATTATCGTTAATAATAATAATCACGAACGCAATCAGATCAAAGACACTGACTCTATGAGTCATTTTTGGGGTAAAGTTAGTCATTCCAAAGAGCAATAGGTATATGTAAACTTTAGCCACTGCCAAAGTTTCTCCTTTTTCCCAGCATTTAAAACTTCACCCTTGGGAGTATGGGTGAGCAATACGATCTGAAAGGTCTCAGCCCTGCCAGTGTTTCCATGTGGATAGGCGCTTGTGCTCACATGCCGACAGTTGCAAGGTTAATGGTGTAACTTTGCTCTGAATAAGTCAGCTACGTAAATACCCTGTGTGGGTTTTCTGGATCATAGGTGAAACTCCTTTCTGTATTGAGCCTTCTCTGAGCGGAATTCAATACCTGTCATTGCCCTCGGTTGCAACAGGGCCTGTATGAAAACTCGAGAATAGCACTACTTGCCAAAAAAATATTTTTCTTGTTAATTGTGGAGTTTTTCAGTTTTTTGGTATTTTTTTCTTTCTGGTTTTTCATCAGTTGAATGAAACACAACAAAGTTGCCTTGAAGAGGGAAAAACAAATTAAAAGAATTAATTACTTACTTATTAAAAGGAAGAAAATGAGATTTTTCACCTGACACAAAAGGCCTGCAGCCAAACAATAGGATTACACAGGTGCAAAATAAGACACAAGAGGGAGCTCACATAATAAATAATAGTGGTAAATAAATAACATTTTGAAAGCAGTTAAAACCCATGGAGAAAAGGAAATTAATAAATGCTGCAATTTGTGTTTGCTGTTGCTGTTCACATTATCTCTCCAGTTATTGTCACAGGCAATGGGAACGTGCTCACAGACAAGGATCAGACTTTGCCCATGGAACACAATAGCAGCGCCTGGTCATAAGAGCTTCTAGTCTGAGGAGAGAGTCATAGAAGAGGGAGGCCAAGCCAGCAGACTACAGGGAGACAGTGTTCTGGCAGACAGAAGGTGACCTGAGTATAGAGCTGTTCCAGGAATAATTGTCAAATATTCAATGCATTTTTTAAGTTTAAAATACATTTAAATATATTTGTACATTTATGTTGCTTGAGAATGACTGTTCATATTCAAGACACAACCACATATACAGAAAACCAGAGGACTTAAAATTGGGTCTGCACCTCAACGGTTACATGTTGTACGTGGGATCAGGAGGAGGTGCGTTTCAATACCTGCAGATTTAGTTCACTCCAGCAACCAGATTTCACATTTCTCAGAACTTAGAGAAATCGTGCTCTTTCGACAAACTCATCTTCATTCTTAAGTGTTAACCTGATCAGCCAAAACATCTCAATTCCCAAAGTTCTTGTGAATATAAGGCAATATCTGTCAGTAACTACAGTGGTCTTGATGTGTTGGCAGAGATCCTCCCTCCTCACAGTCAGACACGTTTCCATGGTGCTGGACCCTGGATCTTCCATGTTTCTGAGGCTGCAACTGCATGTCCCGGTACACATATGTCTCAGCCCCTCTCCAATAAACTGGAGGGCTGCCCTTTAAAACAAAGTCTCCATATTATAACAAGTCTGGGCATGCATCATTATTACCATCTGAAAGCATGCTAGGTAGTCATCGATGGGACAGTAGTTTGCAGGGGGACCCACACACAGATCTAGAAGATGGACATTACCGTCTTATATCTATCACTCCTAAACAAGGAAGTGTGCCTTGGAAATATTTGTCATTTGGGGTTGGAAAGGCCCTAGTCCATATGCTGGTGTTGGTGGCCGTCACAGATATCTCAGACATCTCCCTCTAAAAGTGCCAGGGACAGAGACAAGATGTCTATTTCCATAGAGGCTATTAGCAGAGACCCAGAGTTAATATAATTGCAAGGAGTGTTACCTTCTTTCATACTTCAGGACCTGTTTGGTCTTCTGCATCAGTACAACAGCCACAAGACTTAGAAAGCTACTGTGCACCCTTCAGCCAAGGCGAGAGCCAGTTCTTATGCTGTGACATCTGAGTCCATGGTATGAACGTATCTACCCACATCAGCAGTGTCTCTGTTTCTTTCCTCTGCTCCTGTAGTGCAAATGGGCTTTTCCAATCAATAGTGCCACACATGGGGAATTCAGCAATGTGTTCAGTTCCTGACAGATGTTTGTCAAATGGCCCATTGAGTAGCTCAAGACCAACTGGTGCTACTTATGGGATTGTATTCGCCATATGACCATGGGCTGTTGTTGACTTTACTGTGTGGTATCCCTCAAAGACCATCCACATACTTGCATCAGGAGCTCCATAGACCAGAGAAATCCTAAGGTGAACGTGCAGGATCTGACAATGGAGTGTTGCCCTTAAAATGTAGCTTGCTGGAAGGGACATGGTCATTGTAAGCATCCTACAGCTACATAGACTTGTCATGTACGCTACAGAAAGGTATAACAGCTTCAGTAATTGAAATAATCAGTTTATGCTGTAACCCCTGAGATCCTTCTTCATTCTAAGGCTACAGCATACAATGTTCAGTCTGTAAAGCCACCTTCATGCTGGATACCCTGGTTCTCAACACTGGGAATTACTCTTTCCACTCCTTTGAGAAAAGTTGATGAATTCTTCAGCAGAGAGGCTATTTTGCAGCCAGATTCCACAGCTGTAGAATTGCAGAAAGCCGGGCCCTGGATCCTGGGCTGGCAGAGACCATTCTCACACTGTGCTTGATGCATTTGATCTCTGGAGAGGAAGGAGTACATACCCTGCATGGCACCCTGGCCAGCTGGCTTGGGAGAAGCAATGCTGGCTTTGACTGTGCAAGCAGGTGCTTGCTTCCCCTCCCCATCAGATGGGGAGAATGAAAGAACAGCTGTAAATGGAATAAGGTTTAAAAAATTGTAGAAATAGAGATTTTAAAAAAAACAAAAAACAAAAAACCAAACAAATCAAACACCAAAATTGCCTGCCTCGCATTGGAAACCTGTCATGTTTTTAATCTAAACTAAAGTTGTGCTAGTATTCTGTAGTAAAACAATTGCCTACTACTAGAGCCACACATTTTTGAGAAGTGAGAATGAGCCATATGTCTTCCATAAAAACATACTGATACAGTTCAGCCTGTTCTTTATGCTTTCTGGTAACTCATATTTTTTTACAGGCCACGGTTAAAGCGAGCAATATTTTTGTTTGCCAGAAAGTATTTACAGTACTTTATTATCCTTCATCTCTACCAGTTTTCATTTGTTATCATTGACACATGGTGAAATAGTTTTAATTATCTCCAGGCTCAAGTACAAGGAGTTTTTATAATTCAGTGGGGTCTATTTGATTTCCAGTATCTAAGCTACCATAATGAAAATGTTACTCCAGGTTTCTTCTTCAACTCCCCCCTTTTAGATCATAATAAAGACAGCTCACTTGAGCAAATAGTTCCTTTGAAATGTTAATCCTCCTCAGATGTGTTTTTTGTTAGATCAGCTGCACTGTTAAAATACTTTCTATTTTCCCATTAGTTTGAATGCAGAATAACACTTATTAGCCATATGGACACAAAGTAGCTCGTTGATGAAGACAACTGAATTAAAGCCTCATGTCAAACAATGAATTAGCTGTGATATAGGGTGTAATAACCACAGCTACATAAAACTGTGTCGTTTATCCCCCTCTTAATCAACACAATCGCTCCTTAAAAGAAGAAAAAAATATATTCAAGACACTGCCCACAGTGCAACCTAAAAACCATACAAAAACAAAGAAAAGAGGGTGAATGTAAAAGCCTCCAGCAAAGGGGCTTCTTGAAACATTATTTTTTGAATGTATTGTTTTATATTAGTCTGTATTTGGCACTTAAGGAATGAAATCCCATCGAGCTAAACCTTTCCTTCAGAAACGCGTACGGGAGTGTATCTTCACTGCGGAGCCGGCTCTTTGATTGCTCCCTGGCTTGAGACCCTGGCTTGGCTCAGGTGTGATCAGCCACAGCGTGAGATCGCGCGCTTGGTGCCATTCCTCCCTCCTCCCCTGCCCACGTACCCAGCCCGACGGACTGCTGCACTTCAATAAAGCGAGCAGCTCTGTGATTGCTTTTTAATGAATTGTGGGGGAATGTGTATGGTTTCCCCTGGGGTGTGGAAAGAATTTTAGGTGGGTCATCAGCATTCAAATATTAAATTACTTGTGCAGGTTGTGTAAGGTTAGCAGCCAAGGAAGTGGAGCTGGGACTCTAACCCAAACCTCCATGTAAATCAGTTAACACAGAAGAAAAGCTCTGCTAGATTCAGGTGAGAAGAATGTGTCTGGGAGGCCATTAAGAGTAACACCAGGTATGAAACTCAGCTCGTGTGCAGTGAAGGCAGACTAAAGTTTCAGTAGACTTCAGTAAATACAGTTTTGGTTTGAAACTCTGCCCGTAATTTCAAAACAGTAGACATCTGAGTCCTTGGAGAATTTTGAGTCCTAGGCTATACTTCAGTGAGAGCTCAGCCTTTCTGAAACCATGTCCCTCTTTATTGTTCCTTGATTTAAAGATTTTGTGCAAGTCGGAACATGGACATTCAAGAATTAAGCAGTAAGAGCTGGGGTGCATGAAGCATCAGTTTACATGTACGGCTTCCAGAGGGAGAGGAAGCTGGTGTTATTTACTTAACCAGGAACAATAGCTCAGTGGCAGCGGGTTTCTATTTGGCTGGCATTTCCATTGCTGGCACGGATGGGTGCATCCGTCTGCTCACACCCTCAGCTGCTGCACCCCTACCTGCTCCCTCCACTACCTCTGGCACTCGGTGATGCCTCTAAGAGCAATCAGACAGATTTCCAGATTCCAGCAATTGACAGAGAGCAAATTTGCAAATGTGCACTGGGCTAACATGATTAGGCCTGTGAACATGCAAATCCTTTGAATGAATTTTGGGTTTATGCAACTGACGTAAATAAAAAGGATCCTGTTTATGTACTGCCTAAACAGCCGCCGTACAAACTGGACTGCCAGAGATGATTTCATTCACCTCTTTAGTGAAACATACAGAGAACCACAGTGCAGATCCCCCCAGGATATAATTTTCATGATAATCAAAACACAGACACGCTATACAATAGTTTACAACCAGAACTGAAGGCAGAGCTCTCATTCTGGGGAAGAAGGGAAGTTTTCATATGTCCAGAACATGAAAACATGTCCAGATGCTCACCAGGTCCCCACACCTACTATGTCTGTTGTAATAGGATTTTGGGGGGCAATAAACGATCCTTTTCAGGTAGATCAAATAGGCAGGCTGTGATTGACTTGTGCGCTCTCGCACAAGCAGGCATATGTTGCTCTTGATCTTGTGTTTTGGCTGGGATCAAAGCCGGGAAATTGTATATCTTTGCTATTTGTTTGACTCATGCATTCTCCCAGGGAATTTTCCTTCAGCATGTCAGCTTTCCTCTGATTTGGGAGGACGCAGCCATGAGCAGAGCGGCCCTTAGACAAACTTTTCCCTGACAGCACCCCACAAGTTCCCTTGCTTTGCAGCTTGTTGAAGTGGAAAACAACCAGAGCTTCATTCAAAAAAAACCTCACACGGAGATCAATCAGGTTACTCTGGTTAATCCCAACTCTCTCACTTGGCAGTGGATTATAACCTCCCTCATAAGGTAATTTCTAATTCCTCCCAGAGAAAGTAAGGTGGATTCCAGCCACACTTTTGGCATTCGCAACAGCAGGCAGGGAACAATCTGCTTGAGTTTTCTACTGAAAGGCCAAAATGTTGCGTTGAGGGTATGCTGGGTTACCATCAATAATGTGGGCTTGTCAGCATTTGACCTGGGGAAAGAGAGTGAGGAAGAGTTGGTCTTTGAGTGCATGGAGACTGTCAGCACTTCCCTTAGGGGCGAAGCCCACACAGGGTCTGTGCATGAAACCCTTGATTAGAAGACAGAGTATTCAAAGAAATCGTTGGGTGTGGGAACATGGGGTGTGCTCTTGATGCTGATAATATAGCTAAATATCACCTGTTTCATAGAGACAGTTATGATAATCTGAGCCAAATTTTCATGGGAGAAAAAAGTCTAACTTTTATTTGAGAAACACTATTTCATAAAATTGGTAGAGATTTAAACCACCAGGGTTTTTCAACAAAACCTGAAACTCTGATATTCTTATAGTTTACTTTTCCCCTCCTCCTTTTTCTTTTTTGCTATTCTTTTTTTTCAGTAGCAAAATGAGAAGAGAGGAGAAAAACCTGGGATAGGACTGAAAAAACTCATATTTAGAATTTTCAGCTAAAAAGATGACAATGGGCCAGCTGACTTGTTTTAAAAATATTTCTCCTTCCCTGTGTGACCCCTGCAAATCTCAGGAAGAAGCTATGGGTTAATGAAAGCTGGTTGCATTGATATATATACAGACAGGCATAGCTGAGGTTGGAAAGGACCTCTGGAGGTTGCCTTGTCCTCTGCCCCCTGTTCAGAGTAGACTCAGCTAGAGCAGGTTATTCCAGCCTATTTCAAAGTGGCCCTTCAGCTCCTTCTGCAAATCCAAGCTCTCTGGGTGTTTATCCTTCCTTTAGCGGATCCCGCAGATCTCTCAGCCACAAGCAACTGCTGATTCCTACCAGGGAGGGGTATGCGCAGCAGCCTTCTTCATCTTGTTTCACAATTCGTGTTCTTTCCCTTCTAGCACTGCACAGAGAATGCTCTCTAATACTCTCCAGAAAGCAAGGTCACTTGTTGACAAGCAAACTTTAAATCAGGTGAAAGAGGGAAAATCAAAAATACTCACTGTCTGATGAGTAGAAAGTTAGCTACCGCGAACGATTTTCCAACAACAAAGCCAGGAAATTCACAGTCAAAATAGCCAGGAGACACTTTCAGCTGTTTATAAAAGTCCATTAAGTAATTTTAGAAGGCAGTTTGGTCTAGGACAGGCCTTTCGGCACCCAGTGCACAACATCATCATTTGTGCTGTCTCAAAGCTGCCGTCAGTGTCAGTCTTGCTAGACACCAGGAGCCCAAAGAGTGAACCAGGGGTTTGCAGCCCAACCACTGGACCGTATCACAGATTTTTGGTGAAATCTCAGCCAGCTACTTTGTTTAGTCTCCAAGATGTCTGAAGTGGGGGCTGCCTATCAGTGCAGGTATGTTCAGTGCCTAGCTTAGCAAGTGCCATTTTTTTTTTCCCTGGAATTACCACAATGTAGATAAAGTCATAAGATTGAGTCATACCGTGAAGGAAACTGAGCTGTCACAACTTTAGCTAACCTGTTTGTATTTAAATTACTTTGGTTGTCATAGCCAACAATTGTACAATTGTTGTGCAATTAATGTAGCCTACATTTTAATCTAGAACAGTTGGGTTTTTTTTTTCTTTTTGAGTCTCCAGAATAAAATACAATTTTTAAATATCTCAAAGGGATCATTAGAATTTAGCACATTTTCTCTCTGAGAGGATTTTAGCCGTTTCCAAAGACAAACCTTCAGTTCTGACCTGTTTTAACTGTACTGCGCTTTTGTTAGTTCCAATGGGATACTTTAACATTTCCCTAATTTATATTTTAATGTACTTTCTAGGCATACTGGTCATTCTTTCAAAGGAGCATAAAGTAGTTATTGTTAATACATACATGCTGGGTAACAGCAAATGCTTCTGGAGTACTGGGCTTTCTGTAATGACATTAAATGAAGAAAAAAAAAGGAGATGAAGTAATACTGATCTCTATGACAGCCTCTGTTTGTAGGACAAGGATTTAATTCAGAATTAAGCCACATTAGTGTTAAAGAAGCCATTACTCACTTGCAAATTTCTCCCCCCCCCACCCCAAACCCATTTCACTGCTCAGTGCAGTAAGCTGGTACATTTATCCACAAACATTTGATGACTGATGCTTTATTTTGCCTTTGAATGTTTCTTTAATGAAATCTGGGTGCTTAAAAATATCCAGTAACATAGTTAACCATTTTGCTTTCACATTAACAGAGCAGTTATTCTGTTGCCATTTGTCATTGACTTAGCTTTGATATGTGACCCCTTTAAACAGAAAAACAAAAATCAGATATCAACACAGATACAAATCATGTCTAGAATTTTACTGAATATAAATAGATGTGTCTCTTTGTGTAGCTTTTCTGTCCTTTGTTAGCAGGCGTAGATTTACTTATGTTTTGCATTATCTGTGGAAAACTTCCCTTGAGCTTTATCAAACTGTCTTGTTCTGAGAATGCATAAAACATCTTTCTTCCAAGTTTAGGATATGCTTTGTTGTCTTTTAAAAGTTATGGTGTAGATTTGCTGAGGGACATTTCGTCCAGCAATACTGAGAGTCCAGCAAAACTATTTCTGGGCTAAATGGTACTTCTGGTCTCTAAGGAGCTTCTACAGCCGCCAAAAATCCCTGGGACATGTGCAGAACCCCTTTTCCCAGGCTGGGCTGTGTTTGAGACCAGGAATGTGGGTAAGTGTTGATAAAAGAGAAGATCCGTTTTATACCATCTGAAAATTGCCTGACACTAGCTGAATCTCTCCTATTTGTGGCTGAGCTGGGTGTTACTGTAAGGTGAAGCCACCAGAACAAGAACTTGGATTTAGGCACCAAATAGACTCAGCAGGCTCTTTCTGAGTTAAAAAGGGGGAAGTTTTGCGTGCTGAGCTCCTTCCTTTTGCCCGCCCCCAGAGTGGGGTCACACCTGTCTATCGGGGAAAAATCTGAAAAGAAGAAAGCTAGAAGAGAAGAAAGGTGCAAGAGAAGAAAGCTGCAGGGCTTTTCCCAGAGAAGCCAACCAGGCTGACGGAGGGTGGCTGCTGCCCTCAGCTCACCTCCCCAAGCTCTTGCAAGAGTGCATTTTGCTATCGCCATCCTGGTTCTGCTATTTCATTCATAGGCCCTGATTATTTAAACAACTGAAACCAGAAGACTTTGTTTCCTTGACTATGTATTCTGCTGAGTAAAAATAAGCCAAAGATGTTTCTAAGAAAAAGATTCATGTTCTCTTTTTAAATGTATTTCCAACTGATTGCTATCTTGCTTTAGAGCTGGGGCTTCTGACACCCCTGCTCTCTCTCCTCCTGGCATCAACCAATAGTTTAAATCTTGCCAAAGACAGAAAGTTTCAGCCCTGTCCCAGCCTTGCAGCAGGTATCTGACCTCTAAAGAAAGCCAGAGACTGAGGTCTTTTGAGAACTTTGTGCATTTAATGCTTGAAAACAGGCTCCAAGCCTGGTTGAGGATCTGGTTATCTATATGGGTGTGTGAGAAATGCCATAGGATGGGCAAGATGAGTCACACACAGGATCCTAGTTTTCTCAGTACAAACCCGGGTGGAACTGCCACTTTAACCCTTACTTTTCCATTTCTTAAAGCTCATTCCCTTCCTTACAGCTTGTTCCCTTCATTGGCCCTAAGAAGATCTTTTGTCACGTCCTTTCCGTACATACCATTGACTCTTTTGATTCATGCTGCTCACTTCTGAGAAATTCTTTCTGCTCTTTAAGGTTTATTTGCCCTTTTGCAGCAAGGCACTGTGCTCTCTCTGTTGGCATGAGCCCTGCAGAGAATTATCGCTTGGACATGCACATTGGTGCCAAGTGGAGATAATGCCGTCTTTTCAGACGGAAGCCTGTTTGTAGGAGTGTTCCCAGTATGATTTTCACAGTCATAACTGCAGTTAATCTTAAACTTGGCATACCGTTCCTTCCTCTGTAATGTTTTTAATGACTCTTTCAGGGTGGGAGAATCCTCAGGGTTTTGCAGGGTTGCATTCACCTACGGATTCGTTCTTGCCAGGTTGGTTTTGTTAACCAAGGTCCAGCTTAATAGGCAACCCTACCATTTGTATTACAATGCAGGAAGTTATCTGTATTTTCCAGCTAAACAGCACTGAGAGAAGGAGGAAGCATTTTTTTCTGAGCAAGCAGGAGGTGCCGTGTAGCACAATGGTCAATAAATACGTAGCGGCAACTTACAGGGTTTATTTTTAAACCAGTACCTGTGTTGAGAGAATGGCATGAGCTGGGTAAATCAATCAGG
The DNA here is from genome assembly GCF_028500815.1 of Rissa tridactyla. Classification (NCBI taxonomy): domain Eukaryota; kingdom Metazoa; phylum Chordata; class Aves; order Charadriiformes; family Laridae; genus Rissa; species Rissa tridactyla. The sequence continues at coordinate 33,524,572 of NC_071470.1, read as the reverse complement.
CTGTTGCAAAGCAAGCTTGAAATGAAAGGGCAGTCAAGGAGGAAGTGGTAAATAACACACAGGACTGATTGCTTCTGGGCACAGGGCCCTGGGTTTAAAGAGTAATTACCTGGTCACACCTAACCCCTAGCTTGTGTGTGATGTGCAAACTACATGTGCAAAGCCTGCAGACATCAGCAAAGAGACTGCTCTTGCCTTTGCCAGCAACGATTTCCTTGTTAAGAGACAGTTTGTGCCTTTTTTCATGAAGGACCTGGAAAGTGTGCAAGACCCCGTGCTTAGTCCACTTGTAAGCTTTAGTCTCTTTGCCCTAGCACAGAGCCTACCTGCTTGAAAAGAGGTGGGGAGGGCAAGGGAAAAGTATCTGGAGAGGTGACATTTCTGCTTTGTCACAAAGTCAGGAGGCAGGAGTGAGCCCCATATATAATTTGTGTCAACCTGAGGGCTGGCTAGAGCAAGGGTATAAAATGTCCCTTACATTTATTGGTGGTGAGCATGCTATCCGACCCTGGCAGGACGTGCTTCCCAACAGCCCTATAGGAGGTGAGTCAAATGCTACATTTGTGAACTTGTTCAAGACTACCCCCACTAAGAGAAAAAAATGGTCAAAAGTTCAGTGAGATCCAGACAAACTGTATCTGCCCATTGTATCTATGGTGAGAAGCCTGTGGCTCATCTCCCTTGGACATTTCTGGGCAAATGTAGGGTGAGTTTCACTCAGTCTGTCTGTTACAGATAGATAATAGGACAGAGCCTCTTCTGTAGCAGACAGACATAGACATGTCCGCCCTGTTAGGACAAGAGCAAAAGGAGGTCTGAAATTAGATGCAATAATTGCATGCTTGCTTTCTTTCTTGGATCCCTGCGAAACCTGAACATGGTTGGGAGATTAATGTGCTTGGAATAACAGCATGGCTTGAGAGAGGGAGCTTCAGAAGGGAGCCAGGAGAGCTGCACTCTGGTTATTCCTTCCCTGTGGATTTTCTGTGCTTTGTTAAGCAAATTGGTAGTCTAAAATTCTCAAATGCAATTTCCATTGGGAAGTTTTCTGATTAATTTTGTGAGTTTCCTGGACAGAACAATGATTTCTACTAAATCTTTCTACCAAAAGCAATCTCTGTCTCAAACCACCCATAATACAGACTGCCCAGCTGTGACTCTTCTCTCTTTCTTTTCCCTGCATCCTCATTGTCTATAGACATTAAGACAGACATGCAGTCTAGAAGTGGATGCTGCTGGGTCAGCTTATGAGTATCACCCTCCAGAACACAGTAAGTTATTTTCTTTGTTTATTTTGCTCTCCTTGATCTGATGATCCCTGCTCTCCGTGCATAATGCTTATCTTGTTATACCTCCATCCTACCTTACAATTCTGCTCCTGCAATGTGATGCTTCTCAAGGTGAGCCATTTGGGTTGGATCACTTGCACACGCAGGATGAATTGTGTCTCCAGCACTACTTTGTCTTTTATGTGAATGATGATTCTAAGTGCATGGGGCCAGAAGGAGTCTTTCAGCTGTGTGAGCAGACAATGCAACCCAAATGGTCACCTCCTCTCTCCTTTGCGTAGAAAGGGACAGACTGGATGTGCATATCTCCTGGACAATTGGTTGGACCATCTCTTCTGGGATGAAAGGCACATGATGACCACAGCTGATCTCCTGTGGCCAGTAGTTGTCCTGGTGTGATACATTTCCCAACTGTAAAATGATGGACAAGAAAGGCAAAATCAGGTTGTCATTGTTCACCAATCTACTTCAAGGGGCAACTTTCTGCCAGGACGCAAGTAGTGGATGATGAAAGACTTCTTCAGTTCTGACTCAAAGGAAAAAAGAAAAAAAACCAAATTACATTTAGGAAGGCATTGGCATTTGAGGGTGAAGGAGAACCACGAAACAACATGAGTTGGTGTGAAGTAACCAAGATATTGTGTGTACAGGGTGCTCTGAGTATCACACACAGATCCTTGGGGTTTACCATCGGTCCTGGAGATCCCAAAACTGTAATGCAGATTGCCCTGAACATCAATTTGGGTCATATATCAACTACCAGGCAGAATCAGTCTTGGACACACAGAGATTAAATGGTAATTTCACATTGTTCTCATGCATAATTGTCACACAGGTCACACTCAAATGGACTTCAACCAAACCAGGCACTGGGACTTGCACTTGTATTAGAGCTCTCCACTCTGGGATTTGAATCGGTCTTCATCTGCTTGTAATATCAGGTACCTGGCAAGTGGACTGCAAATGACCTGCACTCCAATTACTCTGCATCAGCATAATCCTTTCCATATAGAGGTTGACTTATGCCAACCAAGCAAAAGACAAAGTATACATATTTTCTTAATAAATTCTCCAACTTTTCTTGAGCCTGAGCTAAACCTTCTTATCTAATATCAAGTAATTTAAGCATTTTTAACATTCTAACGACAAGTTAATCCTTTTATAGGGAAAAGTTGGAAAATGGGCTTAGAATGACATTTTAACAATGTCGATGGTATGTTAAGCCAATGAAAAATTCTAACAGCAGTTTCAAGCATTTTTGGCTAAAATATTACTGTGATCTTAAAGCATAAGAAAATATAAGTATCATACCAAGTGTCTAGCTGTTTGTCAATAATGTAAAATCTTACATATTTTTTCCCCAGCAACTTCAGTTCTCACACATGGATTTAGTGACATGACACATCTAAAGTAAGTCTTAATTTGACGTGGTCTTAGACTTACATCTATTTGTCTCTTGTGAGCTCCCTACTTTTCCCAGGTAAGTTTTGCTGCCAAGGAACACTTGATTTACATCTGGTTTCAGAGCCCTTATTTCCATAGTTTTTCTGTTTTTGTCAGAGTGTAGCAATTTCAATATATGTCAAAGATGATGAACAGATAGTCCTAAACTCCCCTGTTTGCCCACAGAGAAGAAATTATGTTAGAAGTTGAAACGTTGATTTTTCCAACATATTCTGCAGTATTTAGAAACCTATCTTTGACTTTTATTTTCATTAAGGCTTTATTGACTCTATTGGAGGTGGCAACAGAACATCAGGAAAGTTTCCTCATTTTCTGTTACTGTTTTAGCTCAGTGTCTAAAGGAGCACGGACTTTAATAAATAAAGGATGTACCTCTTCAGAGGCTGGCAAACTGATCTGGAGAGCCACCACACAAGACACCATATATCACATAGTTTCTGAGCAAAACAGTCCTGACCATTAGCAAACCCACTGAATGATCCAACGTTTATGCATATCTGCTATCTAAACATCCACTGGAGTGCATCTAAGCCTGGGAACCACTGCTGTCTTATCAGAAAGACAATCCTGTTCCTGAAAGCCCTCAAGCACCCACTTGCTTATTACCCACACCCTGAGCGCCTCTCCCAGAAACACTCCCAGGAACCCCAGAGATGACTACACTTGGGTCTTGGTTTGTTTGCTTTTTCCAAGCCCAGTTTGCTTTCTAGTCGTTCAATGAAGGGAGTGCCCTCATGGAGGAATGCAGATGTATGTTTAGCTCCATTCAGCCTAAACACAATCTGAGACACCTTGAGCTACTTGAGATGGCCACGTGCCTAGAACAGGACTGGTAGGAGACCTGTGCCCTCTTGAGACACCCCAGGGCATCTCACATGGCTCCAGGGGACTGCCTAGAGGAGCTGAATGGAACCCTCTGGAGTGCATCTTCCAAGTGAAAACAGTGTGAGCTGTCTGCGACCACTGGGTAGAAATGGAACCCGGGGCTAATTCAGCTTTGGAAATGAGCAGCCAGTAGTCAACAGGCCTCAAACACAGTCCATGATGCTGTTTGGGAACTGATCTGATGTTGTCCCCAGAAGCACCTGCTCTGACTCCGCGTCATGGCAACCTGCAAGTGTGGCCTCACCAAAGTGAAAGGACCTGCTTTGGCACATGGTGGAAGCCTAATAAGCATGACTGGGGGCTTCACATGCAATTAAGAGTTTAGCACATCATCCTCATGGCCAAAGATAGGAGAGTTGAAAGAAATGTTAAATTCGGAGCCACGTGTTACAGCTGCAAAGCAAACATCCCAACCACTATTCCCAGCTCAGGCAGACTCTTTCTGCAAGAGCCACAGCAAAAGTAACTGCATTTGTTACAGTTTCCATCTGTCAAAAGTATAGCTCACACTTCCCAATCCTGCGAGAAAGCTGTGCAGAAAAAAATCCTTTCATGATGGAGTGGGATCAGGTACTGTGGGGAAGAGTCTAAATAACTTGGAAAAAAACCGATGACTTGTTCTCAGATCTGTGCCTCTTCCAGAGACGTTGCCCTGGACTCCCATTCCCAAGTTACACGATCAACACATGACTTCTGGATGGTGACATCATATTTTTCTTATTTTAAAGCAGGCATATAGGATATTCCTGATTCACAGTTGCAGAAGGGGCAAATACATGTCTTTTAACACCTTCTACATCACCCACAGGAAAAAGGCAAGAAAACAACATACAGCAACCCTTCTGCCCAGTGCTGAAACAGCCTGCGGCGATGTACAGAACAGAAAAATATCTTTACTTAGGTTTCTGTTATAAACTGCTTTTGGTTTATAAATGATCCCTTCTTTACCATGAAACATACTGAGAAAGTTTAAAACTTAAATTCACCTCTCAATCACTAAAATTTCAAAGGAGGTACAGAAAATTGCAGAGTTATCTACTGTGACCTTTGGTGATTAGCAATGAAAAGTGTTTGATCTTCACCTGACAGTAGCAGAACAGGAGCCATTCCCAGTCTGAGCCACTTAAAAAAGGAAGAATTGCAGAGCTTTCATTCCCCTATGGTTCTCTTCAAGATTAGCAGCAGTGAACAGCAATTTCTGTTTGTTTTTACAATAATATCCTGTTTTGTAATCCACAGGAAAAGGAGTATGAAAGTAGCAACCTTGGCAGGGAGCGGGGGCCAAGGGACTGTTTTCTGAAATCTCAAAGCTCAGGAACACAAAGGCTTGGAGGAATTTCCAAGTGCAGTGAATGCCAAATGGTAAAGAAAATGTCATGACAATGAGAGAAATGATTTATTCACCCTCTTAATAAATTTTTCTTCCAGTGTCATTTTTTTCTTCTTCAGTGATCAATAAACAGGCAGTTACTTACAAATGCTTCTAAGTAAGAACCTACTGCATGTATGAGGGTTGTTAATGTTGGGTTTTTTGCAAAGATGAAACAACAGAATACAATAATAATCAAAAATGGGAGAGTGTAATTTAACACCAAACAAATGAACAGCTGAAAAATTCACAGAGCACAGATAGCCAAGAAAATAATGATATTATTAAAGGGACTAATGTACAACATATCTGTTCAGTCCTTACATGGCAAACAAACTAGGTTGTATTTTTCTCCGTGGAAGGTAATAACTGGTGAACCCACCCTCGCAGTTCCGGTTCAAAGACTGGAAAGAAAAGCATGTTAGGACTAGAGAAGACATTAAAAAGAAGCCCACGTCTATCAGAGCAGTGTTTCAAAGGGCCATAAGCTAGAATAAATATTGGCACAGTAAGGAAAAAATATACAACAATAGCAATTGTTCAAAATGGGCACAAGTTGGAAGCTAACACATCCACATTGACCTAAATAAAGCTGGATAGGGACTGAGGCCCAAAATTTAAAGTTTTCATTTGAAATTTAACTTCCACTGATTTCAGTAAGAATTAGACACAGAAATACCTTCATCATTCTAGGTCTGATTCACTAACTGGCATTGTTTTCAATCCATTTGCCAGCCACCACCCCTTCCAGCTAAGGCAAGGAGAAGCAGAACATTACGAAGGAGATGAACGTTGGGACAGAAGATGTTATGGAGATTCTCTGCCTCTGACGCAAGACTGTTCCAGGTCTGCTTTCAAGTCTTCATCCTGCATTCATTTTCTTTTGAGTTTGTTACTCCAAATTATACTTTTCCATGCTATTATGAGTAGGGTCTAACAGTTCTTCCTCTTCTGCCTCATCATCTTTTTGATTTCATTCTATTTTCTTCTTTCCGTTCCGTTCCGTTCCGTTCCATTCCATTCCATTCCACTCCACTCCACTCCACTCCACTCCACTCTACTCTACTCTACTCTGTCTTCTTCTAATACTTCTCTCTGACCATTAGATCCCTACATCAGTTAGGTGGCATGGACCAAACTGTCAGAGCCCATCACTACCTGCAGTCTGTGGTAATGCACTGTTTGTACCAGTGAAAAGTATGGTCTTATATGCTGGCTCAAATTTTCAGCAAAGACTTAAATTTTTATTGCAAAGTCCCAATTCAAAATCTGCCTGTTTTCCCCCATACTACTTCTCTAGCTCTTTTCATTTTCCTTTGAATCAGTCCAATAACCTGCTTAATTATTCATTGGAAATTATTTCAGCCACGTTTCTTTGGAATTAAGTTTTCTGACAGAAAATCCAAGGCAAAAAAGTGGTTAATTTCTTTATTCTTTCTTTAAATCAATGTGCTTCAATATCTTTTCAAACCAAAATTTCATTGATGTGTTTTTAATGGACTTCACTGGAGCTATTCCTGATTTACACAGCCATATTCAACAGAAGGATCTGGTGAATTTGCCTTGGAAGCAATCCAGCCAAACCCACAAAATTTGTCTAGTTGCTGTTAACAGCAGTAGATAAGAATTTATAAAGTTTAAAAAAATATGCTTATTTTAATCCACTACAATATTAGCAATCTGGGCCTAAAATACAGTTAAATTGGTGGACTTGCAAACCAACACTTGTTTAAAAAAAAAAAAAGAATACAATGGAAGAGTGTATTTAAACATTATACTAGTCTTCTAATACCTTCAAGCAGTTTACTGAACTGAAACAATGTTCTTATATTAAAAGGTTCAAGACACTATGGCAGTTTTTGCTTTCTGAAGATAATATGTATCGTCATGGTTTCTGATCAACATCTTTTGGCCATGGTGCTCAGAGTATTCATCAATGTCCTCCTTAAGCAGTGAGGTCATTTTAATTGTGCTGGTTTAATTAGAGAGAGGAGGAGAAAGAGTTTCAAATCACTTTGATACTTTTACTGCAAAGGCAAAATGCAAACGCGGATTTGCTAAATGTTCTAGTAGCTGCTAAAAGGGAAGGTTTAAGAATGATGGCATCACAAAAATGCTTTTTTTTTACAGCTCAGAGAGGCAGTTCCAGCTCTCTTAATATAACTGTGTTCTTGTAACAAGCTACTTTTCAAAGAGAAGCTTCCAGTGGCAAGAAAACTTTTGTCTTCCTTTTCCAGATTTTTTTGCTGATTAAGTCCTTTAAGTGAATTTCTTGAAGTACCTCTGAAGTCTCACTTTCAGAGATGATTGGGACACTTAAGTGTCTGTTAAGGCCTTATCTACACACTAACGTTGTGCAAATAGATACAACAGTGTACACCCAGTTTTGCTTGCAGTTACAATGCTGCCAGCTCCGTTTTACTTTTAGGAAGGAAAACTAGTCGCAGTTGGCATTTTTAGGCTAGTATAGATTTGCTTGCTTTGTAGGATGGACTTTTCTGTAGAAAATAAAATTAATGTTTCCCGGAATTGATATCACTATAACAAACCTTTGTGTAGAGCAGACATCTACTCCACTGAAAATGGTTTTTGAAAATGGAGGTCAGACACGGGGTTTAGGTGCCTAAAGGTACACATCACCAGATGGGATTCCCAGAGGTGCTTTAGCGCGTATCCAGTAGTGACCCACTGAAAGTCTTTCAGCACAGAGAATGCACTCCAAAATTAAGATCACAATACAAAGGAAAGCACCTGGAAAGAAACAGTTCACTAAAAAGGGGTTTGAACAACTCCCTCTGTCACAGTGGATAAAGTTGCTCAGTTTTTTTCCCCGAAAGGTGCCTATCATGCTCTCAGCTAGCCACAGTGCATATGACAGAACAGAGGTGAGAAAAACACCCAGTCAGCAGCGGTGACATTTGAACAAAGCTGCATTGTATCAGGTTAGGAAGGGTGGCTTCTTATCTTTCACATACTACATTCCTGGTTCAAACAAGGAGGTACACACATTGAAATTAAGGTTCCTGATAGTCCTTCTCTCTGCCTTCCCAAACTGGTTTACCCCCTTAACTCTTCTACCTCCTTACAGGGATAGAAAAGCTTAGATCTATGAAGACCAGGCCCTGGAAACATAGCTACAAGTAACCTTTGATCAAGGGACCTTATCTTTTCTTAGCACACAGCAACATACCAAGGGGTGCAAAAAGTACAAATGACAAGTGAAGAGAGATAGAAAAACTTTAAGTATTTACTGAACAAGACGTGGAGAAGCAGAGGTGCAAACAGGAACCGTGGCATACAACAGAAAACCTTACAGCTTAGGGCTCTGTTAACATCCCTGACCACAAACACAGCATCTGGGGAAAGCAGTCTAGTTATCTTATGTCTCTGTGCTTGTGTCGCGTCAGGATGGTATTCACTAGGGCAGAGCTGGACCTGTAGGGGTGTTTTCCCCTCTACCAGCCCCAGCATGAGCCATCAGTCTGGCTATGAAACACAGATACTCAGCAGGGAGCATGGCTGACACCATCCTGCCATGGTGGTTTGTAAGAGCACGGCAGCTGTATGATTTTGAGACCTGAGTCTTTACAAGTGTGTAGGTCCCATAGGACTTTGCAAGTTGTCTTGCCATCCTCTGCTCCCGGGAGTAGATGTTAGAAGTGTGAGGAAAATTACCCCAGGGGAACAGTTACAAGGAAAATACAACAAGTTGCAAAACTTCAGCCAAGACTAGTGTCAATACTGGACTTACTGTACCAACTCAGTAACTAGTAGTAATCGCTTTATTAAGCATTGGGGATTGTGCACATTTTTTCATTGGGGCCACAGTTGTTTAACATTTTTTGAAAATTTATAGTTATCTGAATATGAAATGAGTGATAATTATTTGAATACAAAAATAATAATTTTTGTATTTCCTGTTAGGTTCTCTCATTTGAAAATGTTGGGCTAGGTATTCACAAGAATTCACAAGTAGAGGTCTATGTGGACAAGAAAGAGGCCCAGGGATCACGTGTCTCATGGTGGGATATAGCCTAAAAAAAACCCCTTCCAACTTTAAATATGATTGTTTTCCTAAATTAACTCTGGGAGATTTTAATCTAGATCTTGGGTGTCTGCCAGGGAACACACACCGCTCTCCACATCCCTGAGAACATTGTGGAGTCCTGTACAGTCAGCGGGCGTAGTAATGAAATAGCAAACCAGTTAACTCTATCACTTCTTCAGAAAGTCTTCTCCTCTTCTCTAATGCTGTTCTTCCTTTAACTCATTGTAGTTTCCCAATTAGCCCCCTGTGTGGGGGGACACAAATCCTATGTTGTGTTTTGAGAGGTTTTTAGGGAGGTCACAGGACTATTTAGTGAAACTTAAAGGAGGAATTAATACACCAGACTACTTCCTACGGTTCAAAGGGGTAACTCTTCAATAATACTGATCAACAGGTCAGGCTGGATCAGGGAAGAGTAGTTAGGAAATCCTGAGATGGTGCCTGGGAAGGAGTCTCAGTGGAGAAAGAGGCAGGGATTTATGGTGACTGGAAAGCTCTGTGAGCGCATTCGTTGGGCCTGAATTCAAGGGGGCCACAGTGAAAGCAGGCTGGTCAAACTCAAAGCAAGTGGAGTGCAAAGAGGATGCTCCTCAGGAGCATAAAATGCATCCTTGTGCTAGCTTTTTGTCCTACCTAATTAAAGCAAATGGGGATGTTGCCTATAGGTCACCATTTTCAATCCTTGTCAGGGAAAATTCTCCTGATGAACCCCACGGGATATAACCTGAATAGAGAAGGGAAGGTGGAGCATGGAGTTTTGCCAGTGCACTGCGAAGCCTCGTCTGGGTTAGTTTCCAATGAATCATCGCAGCCATCTGGGGGAAGGGGGAGGAATTCCCTCACTTCTTAATCAACCTATCTGCTTTTTAGAAGGGAAATATTTTTCCGTAAGATGCACTGTGCATATCTGGCACTTGGCCTCTTGTTGCTGCCAGCTGTCACTCTGATAATGTGTTATAAGTGATGGCACACCAAGCAGACAGGGCTGCAAGCCCATGTGATTGTATTGCATTATCAAAGTGACAACCAGAAAGAACGAGAGCTCTGGCTGCTGAATTGGTCCATAAGTACATTTTGTGTTGTTGATATTACTATTTATATACAAAAATGGGGCTTAAACATTTTTAATATTTTCCCAGCAGGAGTCGGGACATTGTTAGGGCTTCAGTATGCAGATAGCTGGCATAAGGCACAGAATAGAACCTCTTTAAAATCCTGTTCTCATAGACTAAAGCAGGCAAAACAATGAATATTAATGAAACTAATTCAAGTATATACTTCTAATTTCACATCTGTAAGCCCAGGAATCTTAAGTGACATAAACCGGCATCATTCTCTCAATTAATCCATGCCTACATTATAAGGTGCCGTGGACATACCTTCTGTGACCTACACATGTGACAAAATGCCGTGATTGCCAAGCAGTGTATAGAAATTCAGCAGGAGCAATGCAGGTATATCCATAGGTGTCCATGGGTGGAACAAGGTGCTCAAATCTACTGCAGAATCTGAGTTGGGGCCCTTGGATCAGTAGAGTTGTGGGGAAAATCCTTCTGCCAATATCCAGGAGATATGATCACCTTCCAGTGCCACAGCCAGGTCTGTGTCTCTGCTCTTCCACAACAACTTTGGTGGCCCAGGAGCAAGTTTTTTGTATGTATGGATGCGGGGAAGGCTTCCTCAAGCATAAAGTGACTCAGCATGGGCAGAAGACTCAACTCAGTCTCCGTATTGAAGCCTCTTCTGGGGCTTCTCTCTCCCAGAAAGTCAAAGCAAAACTCTACCTGAAGGTAAAAGGAGTTTGTCACAATTGCATGCTTTCTAGTTCTTGGTTTCATCTGCATTTGGAAAAGAAAGTAATAAAATGCTAAAGGAAATGCTGTTCTTAGGATTTGCGTGTTTGGTCTATGACAATCTTCCACGGCTTTTCTGGCCTTCTGTACAAAGTCTAAATGTTGTTACCCTGAATCTTGGCAACTTCTGCTGTTTCTGAGTGTTTCACAAGATAAAGGAGTCACAGTTTCTTCTGGAAGACATCTACAAGCACTGAAAATATGTGGCTTATACACAGTAATTCCTTGCACAGCAAGCATTACTGGGTACAGTTCAAAAGCCTCAGAGAAAAACTTAGAGGTCTTTGTTGTATTGGTCCATAACTTCTATGATACGTACAGGGCTTGTCCTACTGATGAGGGGTGGTGGAGGGGGACAGATAACAGATAAAAAGCACAGGAGGAAACAGTGCTGTAATCCCATCCAGAAGTGGACCAATGGAGGATTCGAGATTCTTATGGGAACAACCAGATCCCACTACAGAGAGCTTAAAAAGGGTCCAGTGGAAAAAAAGAGAAAAATTAGCCATACACTTGCCACAGATTAGTGCCATAAATCTATTCAACATTCAACACAACATTTCAACGGAAATTTCTACAAGATAAAATGATAAATTTTCTTGAATTAACACTGCTTGTGTCATTTGAGGTAATCACTCTAAAGACAGCTGGAAACAATGTTTCAAAACAAATTAATGCTAAGGGTGTTAAAACATGTAAATATGTCAAGAGATATAGACATGTCATTTGATGTAATTATACCAAAAGGGACATTTCTACTGAGCGAAAGCTAAGTAAATGGTTAAGTATCCATAAGAAAACCACACAGAAGTAAAGTTATTCAATGAATAAATACTCCCTGCTCCATACATCTCCATGACAGTGTTGCTATCAGACAGTACCCTCATATTTTACCAGGAACTAGATTCATACTGGGTAAATTACTTTGCTCTTACGGACTTGCATAGGAATGCAGTTTAGTCACTGAATTCAAATAGATTTAGAAATCTTTAGGGTCAGAAGGAAGGTGATGGTTATCTTGCATTATGTAGGAACCATAAAAAGTCATTATATTATAGTTATTTTCAGAGTGAAAGAACTAATGCTTTCCTACATAATGCATGTGAACTCTGCTTAGACCACTGTCAAGGAGGAGAGATTGGATGGATGGAGGGTTGGTGCTGATTAATGGTAACAACCATAAGAAAAAGGCAGTGCCTGGTCATGGTTAGCACTGATGGAAATGTAGCCAGAAGATGCCAGCAATCTTCATGTCTAGCTGTCACTGACATTCTTTAGAAATCTTGCACTTGTTTTAGAGAATCACGATCGTCCGGCTTCACTAGGCATGAAAAACTCCATTGGTTCCAGTGGAATTTCTCATGGAGAGATGTGTAAATAACCTCATGGCTCAGTGGAAATAAGGGCAATATCTTTGACGCCGAGTCAGCAGACACCATTTAGCTTTTGGCTGGAGTGGGTGGATTAAACCAGGATGTGTATGTCTGAGTCTGGGTTTGAAGGAGACCTCTCAGTTCTGCATTCTCAGACTTCAGGTCCAAAACGCTTATTCATTACAAGGTCTCAGTAGCTATCCCAGCTACTCTAGAAAGATGTTACTGGCTCAGCATCTACTATTTAAGGTCCCCTAAACTGAGTCTTCCTACCTGCTCACATCACAACTATACCTATATAGATAGGTATAAAAAAATACGAGCTATGCATATAAATCCCAAATAAGAAAATTGCCTAACTTTCTCCTGATTCCTATGCTTCTACATTTCTGCTGAGGAAAACTCATGATGTAGCTGATACTCTAAATTTCAGCATTTATTATAAATTATCTGGCAGTTGCTTTTAATAGAAATATTTAACATAGGTGTTTTCTTGCCCTGTCTCCCACCCTCCTCTTTAAGGCCAGAAGACACTGCTGCTATTTTCTCCACTACTGGAGCTGCCCCTCCTGCACAGCACCTCATGGCAGTGCCTAGGGCCATCTTTGGCAGTGGTGTCATCATTCCCATCTCTAGCAATTCATGAAAACCCCACATTCCAGAGGTTAATTGGCTGCTGCAACTCTCCCAGCTAAGGAAAGACTGGGTTAGCAGTGTGGTTCGTTAGGAACCTCTCATCCTCTACCCTTGTCCTCCCCACCCAAACGTACTCTCTTTTGGGGGAGTCATTTGGTATCCGCTCAAAAGTATTAGAGTTAATTTCTAACGTTAAAGTTAGAAACACTCTGCTGGAAAGAGGGAAAGCAGAAGAAAAAGGCTCAGGGGAAGCAGGCAAAGGATCATGTTTTCCAGCAGGTTTTTACATGATCTTGAGCAAGTCTTTGATCGTGACTGAAAGCTCTGGTTGCTACTGTAGTACAAGTGATAACAATATGCATTAGCTGACTTACACTGTAACCACGCATGTGTTTTCTTGCTGAAAAAGGGGGGAAATTAGCTGTTGAGTAAGTATCCCTGGAAGCTTTTGTCAAGACAATTTTTCTCTAGCCAAAATATTCCTCAAAGCAAAGTGACAAATATGTATGCCTATAAATACAGTATAGTTAAACCAAGCTTCTTTTTTTTCCCCTTTACAGTACCTAAGATATGTATCAGGGCCCATGGATAAAAAGATTAACCTTTGTCCAGGGTAATTCTGCAACCTAAAAATCCCATTTAGGATTTGGTTTTAATTACGTAATATGTTGATACTTCTACTATGCCCAGTTCTGGATGATAGGTGGCTTTTTTTTGTTTCTGATTGTTTGTTTGTTTGTTTTTTATTAACATAATATTCAGAAAGTTCAGACTCAACACTTAACTTGAACTTAAAAATTCAAAATTCTGTCAGCATGGACTTTGCATCCAACAAGGTCTTCTACTACGGTACCAGTTATAACCGTTCTTAATTCGCCCCACAAAGCAGTCTTCTTTCATTCCATCAGGCATTTCCTAGCTGGATCCTTTCACTGTAACACGAAGGCATCCTTTCCCATCTGGTTGTCAGAGCTGACAAAATGGCTCTGAGGGCTGTGATCAGAGGACACAGAAAGACACGCAAAGTGCTCCATTGTGCTTTCATCACACATTTAGTTACGAAGTGTACGTCATTTACAAGTCACCTTGGTCTGACCATCATTGCACAGACACTGTTCAACTCCTGAAGCAGTAGTGCATCAGCATTACACAGCAAGGTAATCCTTTGTAAATCCCACTTGCTTTTACAAGATACTAATTACTGCCTTTGGGAATGGGTGGATGGAGAAAAGCTCCATAGAAAGTTGTTTAAAATGGGAATCTGAATGAGGATACAACTTCCATTTGATACATAATCATCATCATCAACAACAGAACCTGTAGCCCAGGAAATAAAGACATACCAGTGATAATAAATGCTCCTTGCTCTAATTCTCTGCATAGCATACTGCATGCTGTATCCAACAGATATCTGAAAGCACCATGTACTTCAGCTTCTTCAGACTTGTGCTCTAATGCACCGGCTGAACAATGACCTCCCGTTCTTCTGTATCATTGGATCAGCACATCTGACTGTCAAACACACCATCATTCTGGAAGTTATTCTGCCTGATCAGATTTTGCATTAGGCTGTAAATTGGGCGAAGACAAGGAATATGCCTAAACAAGTTACCCCAAGTGAGCTAGCAGAATAACTGCAGAGCTGAAACCTTCTCCCTGCCTAATCCCTTAGCCACTGGACCCAAGAGGCACGCCTACACCTTAGTTGACTCAACAGCACTGCCTTGTGCTATGTGGACAAACCAACTATGTGCAACAAGCTCCAGGAGGGACTGGGGAACAGCACGAAAAGTCTATGCTCCTAACTGTGTTTGCAATCTCCACCCCCTGTTTCAGCTTCTGGACGTACCTTCTCATGGTGTAGCAGCTTTGGGTTCCCACCTTTCTTCTATTTCCCTTACAGCCACATTCGCTATCAAATTATTGTCATGGGAAATCCACTCTCTGACTTTTGGTACAAGATACAAGTACCAAATAAAGTGAGAGTGCATAAAGCTATTACTCAAGAGATTGTCTTCATAATACAAGAGGCACCACTCCCAGTGGCTGGCATGGAATTAAAAGGAGACTTAAACCAACAACACCCAAGAAAGGGGATATTTCTTGGGAATTAATGACTAGCTGGGAGGAGCTTGTATGACCAGAGGCAAAGTCAAAGCCATTAACCTCTGCCTGACACTTAGGAAACATCTTCTGCTGAAGCCGTTATCACAATGTTATAATCTAAAAGATGGAAATAAATAGATAAGTATATAGTGTCCTTTATTTTTCATGATGCATTGTCAATTAGTATGTTCAGAGCAGTTTTAGAGGATTAATGCCCAGGATATAGACAACCCAGAGGCAAAATTATCTCTTAGAATTTAATTTTTTCAGTAATAATTTCTCACTGAGGAAGCATAATGATGTCATAGAGAGAGGACAGCATATACTGAAGAATAGTTTGCAGAAACACTAAAAAGTTTTGGGTTTCTTGGACAGCAACAATATTAAGTCTATGTGATGACATCAATATGTCTCTTCACCAGCTGCAAGCATGACATGCTCTGCCTCCTTCACACCCTTCACCCATGTGGCTTCTCTCGAATGGCGGTGGAGAGCTTATAACTTGCTAATAGGCAGTCCTTCTGATTTGCTGCCTTTGGGGACTTGCTCTGGTACTTGGATTATGTCTTCTGAAGCTATTCCTGATCCACTGTCAGTGCAGCAAGTGAATTTTGTCTGGAGACAGCCCAGACAAGGCAAAGTCTGAAAGTCACCAAAGCCCTACCTAATTGGGGCTTGGGTGCTCTGTGTCCCAACAAGACTGCCATGCCAGCGGGCATGGGACCATGACATAAGGGTCTGCCACACACAGCATCTTGGACTCGCCAAGCTATAGCCAAGTCTTGGGCCTTGTTTGCTCCCATGATACCTTTTTTTTTCTCTCAGCTAAATATTTGAAACCCTACCAATCTTAAAAGTTTCCGAACCTGAAGTTAAGTAGTTATGCAGAAATGAATTAATTTCACAGGTCTGGAGGACCTACGGCTTCAGTTTATCTAACCAAGCACTGGGAGTGCTCGGCATTTTGAAAGATCATCTGGTTTATGCCTTCTTATCTACAGACTTAATACACAGTGTCTTTTTAATAAACAAATACATACATTTGAGATAAATTGTTAACCCCTTGATTTAGGTTGTTTTCCATTTTTCCATCTAGAGGCTTACTTTTGGACTCACAGGTTTCAAAGTATTAGCATTAGGTTGCCCAGAGAGGTGGTGGAAGCCCCATCCCTGGAAGTGTTCAAGGCCAGGCTGGATGGGGCTCTGAACAACCTGGTCTAGTGGGAGGTGTCCCTGTCCATGGCAGGGGGGTTGGAACTAGATGATCTTTAAGGTCCCTTCCAACCCTAACAATTCTATGGTTCTATGATTCTAACTTACATCTCCAATAGGTTAATTTTTCACACAAAGGTGATTTTTTTCTCCAGAAAGTATGCAGTTGTCATGAGGAAATAATTTTGACCAAAAAAAAAAAAAAAAGGTTTTCTATCTCTGAAAAGAATTTCAATGGAAATTTTTCTGCCAAGCTAATACTTTGTAAGAAGTAATAAAGAATGAAAGACATGCTTCACCACTGCTATGTGGACAGAGCCAAGCTATTTAAATTTACTTAATTTTCCAGTTTATGTCATAGTGCATACTCTCTGATGCATAAAACTCTTATTAATTTGTTTGATAAACAAAGGAATGGTGCTTTAATTTTTATTGGGTACACTGATTTTTCTCCATAACCTCCAGATTACTGACCACAAACGTCATCTGATTTTTTTCCCCCCATTACCTGGTAAAAGTTAATTGTTGTAATTATTCTTCAGTTGGTTTGCTGCCCACGGTGAGGGACTGAGAACAGAAAGTAAGAAGGGAAATGTTGAAGCCTGTTAGGTCCAACTGAACTTTCGGTATCTATAATACCCCCCAGGCGATGGCTATGGATCCTGTGGGTCATGCAAGGTATGTTGCTGCACAAAACACAAGTTAAGGCTTGACGCAGAAAATGTTGGTTAAAGTTTTACCGGCTCTGTGAGGCAGGGTGTCAGGCTAGGTGACCGTAACAGCTTTTCCTGGCCTCAAAGGCTGTGACCACAAACGCATAAAGCAGGAGAATGGTGTCTGTCACTATGCATTTGGCACCACGTTGGAGGGTGATGGAGGAGGAATGACGAATTTAGGCCACTTTTGCACTCCCTCGCTCGTGGAGCCGTCAGTCCTCCAGCCACCATGAATGATTCATTAGCTGCAGCACCCAGGCCCTTCTCCTCCATCGCCGCGGCCACTCTGCCAGGGGCGCCATGGGTTGGAGCTGCTGCAGCTGCTCCATTCCCTGCACTGACTCACCCGCGCCGGGGATCCCTCAAGTGCCTGAGTCACCCGCTCCACAGCTCCTTCACGTGGGAACGGAGGGGCAGCGGGGAGACTCCAGCCGAGGGCAGGGTCTGCCATGGGGTTTCCTCTGCTTCACACGTGCACTTGGGCAGGACACAGCCCTCGGTACCTGGGAGGGCTTTGGGGAACCCTATGGCACCTTGCAGCCAGTGAAGGGTGGTCTGCCACGGGGCAACATCCGCTGCAACAGAAGCAAGTTGTGATCCCCATGCAATATTAAATGGCATTAGATCCTGGCGTCTTGGCAGAGGACTCTCTTGCTGTGCAGCTCGTTCATGGCATGGTCAGCAGAATTGCCTGGCTTGGCGTTTGCTTAGAGGGGGCCACCGGGCAGTGGCCCCAGTGGGAAAGGATGGCTGCTGGGGCTGCTTTCTGGGGAAAAAATGGATGGTGGGGCACCACCTCCCAGCTCCTTGGCTAAAACCTGGTGTCTGATGCTCCCCTCTGATTTGGTTTGCACTTTTTCACTGCTGGGTCTAAAGCAGCTGTTTGGGAAAGGAAACTGAACCCAGATCATGCAGATTTGCAATAACATCTCTGCATTCTTGTGTTTTCTAAGGCATTGTCGAGCACTTCTGATTCCTTCTGGAAATCATTGGTGGTTCAGAGGAATGCAAGAATCTCCTGCATTTTGGGTGAATAACCTGGGCTCCAAGGGACAAACTCTGGTTAGAAACAACTGGAATGGAAAACATCTTGAGTCACTAAATTCAGTATCATAGTAATATAATCTGATTTGGGTTAAAATCTAAGGAATCGAAATATTAAAGTTCCCCTCAGGACCTAGACTACTGATAGCGAGATGATGAGCACTCAGCAAAAATGAAACAGAAGAGAAACACTGGATAAGAACAGCAATGAGCTTTATGAATAGCAGTAAACCACATCTAGACCCATAATGTGTGATTCAGACATGTTCACTGAGTTCATATGCCTCGTCTGGGAAATTTTACTCTTTTCTCTGGCTCAGGCCTCTGACTGAAGCAAATTTAAACTGTACACTTGCTTTGAAGAAAAAGGTGGTTCTTGCATAAAAGTCAGAGCAGGATGTTGTGAACTGTCGTGCAATGAGAGGAGACTGCATTTGCACATGCTGCTTTTGCCAAAAGATTATAAGTTCACAGTAACAGCCAGTGCCTTTACAGTTTTCCTAGAGCTTAGTGAAGCAAGGCTACAGCTGCTTTAAAAATTAAATGGAAAGAGTAATCATAACTTGTAGGCAAGCACAATGAATGAGCAATAATGGGCTAGCCAAGTCTTAGAGGACATAAATCTTTCCATTTGAGGCAGCCGAAGGACTTTGTAACCGTATGATTAGCGCTTGTGTTTTGGTTGGACTGGAATGCAGTAAAGGACGCTGTGGGTTCACGTCCACTTGCTGCAGGTGGTGAAAACCAGAATGAGCAGGATCCTATGCAGCTCAGGAGCTGTTCTGATAACCACAGACAAAACAACTACCAGGGTTCCTACAACATGAGGTGAGAAACAAAGGGAGACATGGCTTAATGTTGTAGTATTTCCCTAACCACCAGCCTCTATTTGTCCTTTTTGCTATATTTTTGATATAACATTTCTCAACTCACATTCTCTGTCTCTCTCTCTCACACACACAATTGGTTTGTCACGGATATTGCAATAACTTCAGCAGCAGCTGAAGCTGTCCCACCAGAGCCAGCTCAGGTCCAGCCCAGCTGTGATCCACATGGGAGGTCAGAGGCTGAGGAAAGCAGAACTGGTTTAAATCCAGTTCGCTCTCCATGGCTCCAGGACAGCTCTGAACAACAGTAGCAGTCATGTTAATAAGATCATTGCTAAGACCTGAGGTGGTGTACGAGAAAGTAGCGAAGGTTGTTCTCCTAGGAGAATTATACCAGTCCTTTTTCCCTTTCTCCTTTAATGACAAGGCGTTTGGCATATGACTTATTACAATGGCCACAGATGAAGGAGAGAGAGTTTTCTTATCCTTCCAAGACACATGCTCAATTAGTTAGTTTCATTTTTATAGTCCTTAAAGATTTGTAAAGCTCTACATAAACATGGACAGATTGAGGCTATTTACTCGCCAGTGTTCCCAAAACTAAATTTTCTATGAAATAGATTATTGTCTATTATTGATAGTGACTTCTAGTTAGCTGAAAGAAGGCTGTAAATGTTCAGAAAGTACATAAACTTAAAAAATTAATATTCTGATCAATACTGGCTGGCTGATATACGACAGGTCATAGCTGTCTTCATGCACAAATGTACAAGTACGCATTTTTTCTAGATCATCTATTGGTGTTTCCAGAAATTAGCATAACTAATCATTGGGAAAATACTCTCTCTGCGTACATACGTCGCCCATTAAAACCATAGTCAGAAGATCTGGTGGGGAGTCAGTAGGGAGCCTGCTATAACCAAGGTGATAAGAAGAGTGGTGAGCTCATTTCAGCTAGAAGTTTCTTTCTCACTTAGTTTCCCTGATTGCTGCTGGGCATCAAATAATTTGGGGTGTCAGAACTGTATGTGTCCTGACTCATTTGGGACTGCAGATGTTCCTTTGCCCAAAGCGTGTCTGGAGCCGATGTGGTAAGACCTGCAGAGTTAAAGGTGCACAGGTTTCATAGTCTGTAGCCCAGAAGAAGCTGGCATCACCCTTGACTGACTACATCTTCCTGTCTTGAAGGAGAACATATCTATTTACATGTGGACCAACCAGATGTGACCTTCAGCATGAGTCTAGAATGAGGCCCAAATTCACACGTGCCAAACAGTTTAGACACAACTCTAGTGGGAATCTATATTTCTTTGAGGGAAATTGAAAGTTTTGGAGACAACATAATCAGCTGCTTTACCCCAGTCTAAGTCAGGAAAACATTTTCCCATCAGCTTCCACCAGAAATACTGCATGTTTTTCACTCTTCACCACAATAGGAGGGGCAATTCTAAAACACTCTCTCTCCAGAAGTGTGGAGAGATGGGAATTTTATTTCCTCAAAAGCAAGGTGTCATAAGGCAAAGAGCTCCATATTTGATCATATCATCCTGATTTGTCTGCCCAGTCTGTCACCCTCAAATCTCAACACCTCTTCCCACACACATCTCTGTGAAGACTTTGATGTCCGGTATTTCCACGTGTGCTGAAAAAAACATAAGGTGACATCATAAATGTCCTAAACTGTCCTAATGCTGAAAATCTATCCCATTATATTTTACAGTTGCACAAGAGACAAGAGCTGTGTGTCATTACTGGAGTTCTTTATTGACTGTATAGCACTCAGACAAGCGTAGAAACCAGCCACTTTACCTTCCGAGCATCAATGTCTTGACCTCTGTCACTGACCTTTTTAATTCAGTTATTTTTAGGGCTGTTTTTTTCCTCTCTGGCTAGAAGCTAATGCAGTCTCTCCCATGAACTCTAACTCTCTTCCTCAAGATGTCCTGACCTCAGGTTAGGAAGCACCTACCATGGGCTCAGGTCTCAGCACAGCTAACTCATGTTTTTTGTCATTGATCTGACCTCCATGCAGTCTGAGAGGGATCAGGACTCAGCAGCAAGGGGGGAACTCAGACTTACCCCATGGACTCTCCTTGAGCATGTAATTCCCCGTGTCTCATGCTGCAGCACCCGTTGGTGCACCGTGTCTGTTCATCCTCCCTGGTCAGCACGGTGTGGGGTTGAGAGCTTACCTTCCCCCATTCTACCTCTTCATCCACTTTCCCCTGGAGGTGATAAGGGAGCGTGGGTACTTCCTGGGTGTGGGGAGGTTCGTTGGGCTTGGTCTTTTCATGCAGGTGCTGGAGGGGAGATTCTTGTCTTTGGAGCAGAGAGTAGCTGCAGGCACAAACCAACAACTTGTGTGGGGAAGAGTGGGGGATGATCTTTCACACAGGCCCTTCAGATGGGATGTCCTCTTGCTGTGCAAACATGTTAGAAATCAATTGTGTGTAGGGGTTTTCCCTGTGCCCTATCAGGAACATTTACCCCCCCCTTACCTTCCAGCTTTGCATGCCTCCTGCTGTTCTGCCTTTTATCCTTCAGCCTCCAGGTAGCTGGATTCCAGTGGTGCACTTGGAGATGAGAGGCTCTGTAAGATACTGAAACTGATATCAAAACTCACTGGTTTCAGAGAGTCAATCCTTGTACATCTGAAAGTGATGGCAGCATTGGCTAATGGTGCTGAAAAGGTAGGGTAGTGAACATTAAGTTTTTGCAGCCTCCTTGGGCAAAAGAATTTTGCAAAAGAAAAACTTGCAGTTATTATCTTTTTTGGCATCCTCTTGTTTCCTTTTTTATAAGGCACCTGTCAAAAAATATTTCTGATGGACTGCTATAACATGCCAAATTTCTTCATATCTGATGCTTTAAGTTTAACTATATTTATCTTGTTTATGAAAGCTGACAAGTGATACAGCTATAATAATGCCAGCAGAAATTGCACAGCAATTTTACTCGGGTTCTTTTCAAGTCAGTGGAACTGTTAAATGAGATTAGTGCAGTAGAAGGGTTTATTGTGGCCATGAGAAACCAGATAGACACATATCACAGAGAACCAGTGATAGTCTAAGAGGATCACATACAGAGACATTGTGCCAAGGGGGGATTGGCAGGATAACACAAGTGCATCTTTTCGCTCTGTGGAGCTGTGTCTTACTGTATTTCTGATATGGTCCTCCACTCATCCCAACAGCTGTCTTTTCTTTTCCTTCTCCAACCCTTCATATATCTTTCAGTGCCTTATTCTGACACTGGTCACGCTTGCAGGTTAGGAGTAACAGGGAACTGGAAACAATGATCCCTATTATTCTCCATGCAACCCTTAGAGTAGCCCTAGAAAATCTATGTGTTGGTGGCTATTGCTTTCTTTTGTTAGCTCTGTTTTCTCTCTTTAAAGAAGATGCCTTAGTAGGACTGTATCTCACTGCTGAAGTAGTTATCTTCATAGATAAAAAAATCAGTGCTTTCCCTTATGTGTGTGAAGCGCTGCTGGTATGTATGTTATATACATGACATGTTTTATATATATGCATATACATGATGTTATATATGCAGGTCCGTGTTAGCGACCATCAGGGACTGAACCAGAAGCTTTGGGAGCAAAGAGCATCTTATGTGTACTTGCAAACATAGCAGCAGACTGCTGCATAAGCTCCCATTCTCTCTGGAGCAGACGTAAGTAACAGTAGCTCACATAAGGACTCATTCAGATGTTGCTCTGAGATTCCAGCTGGGATACAGTCCTTTTCTCCCTGACCGAGTAGAAACACAGCTCATGCTCAGCTCATTTACTAAAACCTACTTCCTACATGCTGTGAAAGGCTATTCACATTTCAGTCCTGGTGACATGCAAAGGGCAAAGCTAGAAGCGTGTCCAGCTACCAGGTGGAGCAGTCAGCTAATTTAGCTCCAGCAGCGATGTAGACTGATAGACACAATGAAGATGTAAGGAAGGGAGGAGCAGCTGGGCAGTGGACAAGCCTACGAGCCTTCCCGTTCTCTGGAACATGGTTTGAATTTGTTCCAGCCATTCAAAATGATCTTTCACTTCTTGGCAGAAGCTCACAAAGTTTCTTAGCTAAGGAAAGAGAGCACAAATCTTCATTGTGCATGCAGAGAGACAGACACTGGTCATTTGATTATTGTTGTTGAGAACATAAATGAGTGCAATGTTGCAAACGCCACTGGAGGAAGTGAGAGTCTCCCCCATGAGGAGGCCTTGGATGCTATTTGTATCCAGAAGCATCCTGAGATGAAATCATAATTCTCTGGCTGAGTGACCATCCCCACGCTCTGATGTGCTGTCTTTTAACTGCACTCAGGAGGCTACTGATGAAAGCAATGCATTTCCTTACCTCTCCACCAATATATTTTCCTTCTGTATCATCAAGGTTTCCTTATGGATACATGTGCTTTGCAATGATGCTTACAGACCTTCCTTTGCAGACCTTAGGAAAGGTCTGTACCCACACCTAATAAGTCGCTTTCCATACCCCGAATAGCTAACAAGCTGAACAGGAGAAGGATTATTCTCCAGACTTTACAGATGGTGAACAGAGGCACAGATAAACTACACAACTTGCTTGTGGTTATTCTGGAAATATGTAACAGAGCCAGGCCTTGAACCAAAATTTCTGGTGTCCCTGTGCCAGACTGCAACCACAGTCTGGCCTTTCTCTCTGAAGGTACATATTTGTAGAGTTTTAAGGTCAGAGGCATGATCACCTTATCTAGTCTGACCTCCTCTGTGTCAAGTCCAAGAATTTCTTTGATCAAAGCATATTTTACAGGATAGAATACCGTCTTGATTTGAAGACACCAGGACATAGGGAATAATTTTACAACTTCCCTCTGTACTGTCTTCCAATGGTTAATCATCTTTGCTGCTAACTTATTTTTCATATGAGTGAGTCTGGCTTTAATTTGTTCCCTGTGAGGCTTCTTTTCTGCTAGATTAAAGAGCCCTTCACTATCTGTGTTTTCTTCCTCTCCACTTCACAGACCATTTTTTCATGTGTCTGGAAAAGCAGTCGGGTTGACAAGTTACCTGCTGAATCCTGGGGATGTTTTTCTTTCACCTCGTGCCTATATTTCTGCCCCGCCCCCCCCTTTTTCATAAAGAAAACTGAGAGGGTGAGAGTGAAGGAAGTCAGCAAGCGATATCCTTTACTCTTCTTCCAGGTGCAGTGGGGAACATGTAGCCAAAGCAAGAGAATTGACAGTGCTGATGCCAAACTCTGTTCTCATTCGTATTTTGAGTGTTACCATTTGAAACTTGCTTCTGTTAGGTATTGCTACAAGGAGCTGCCTTACATTAGATGGGAATACCAATAGAAGATCTGCTACCAGATAGTGATTATGTGGGACTTCAGTCCTGGTTTAACAAGCCAGTGTTGCAATGAGGTTTCTCAGTCTGGGGCACAGAATATATTGTGGTCTCTTTTTCATAAGAAGAAAGTCCCACGACTGCAGATTTTGTCCTTTTCCCATTTACTTGACAATATAACACTGATATTACATGAGCAGTGTTTTCTTGTGGGCCTGGTGGCCACCGGATGGGTGGCATTGGAATGATATGAAGTACATAGTTGGGAAAATACTTGGGAAGGTACATGAAGGTGAAAAAATGTAGGAACCGTATAATATGTTGCATTTTTGTCTATAAAGTACATGTGTAAGTGGCTAGGGCATTAAAAGGACCCATCTTCCCACATGGATATTATCTAGGTTGAAGTGATAGACTGTGGTTTGTGTCTGTAGAGTCTAAGGCCTCTTACTCTGTCAAGAAAATAGCTCAGATCTATAGCTTTCAAGAAAATCCTCTGCTTTACCTGTGACGCAGAGCCCATTAGTCTGTGTGAGTATATAGACCACTAACATGTGCAAAGTGTGAACACAACGGTGAGAAATGAGTCAATACTGATTAGCCACTGTTAAAAACAAAGATGTGACGTCATCAAACCTTCAGAGAAAAAGCCAGAAACATCAGAAGATGTAAAACCTTAAGAGAAAGGGCAGAAAGGCAGAAGAAGCAGGAGCTCATCAAGATCAAGGTTTAACCTGTCCCAAAGAGCAAAAGGGCAAGTGACTGACATCTGCCTTTCCAGCAGACACTCACTGGGGGGAATGCAGTGCAACAGTACGTGGTAAATGTTATGAAGGTTTAGCCTACTAGCGAATTAGTCCCAATCCATTACTGCGTGTTTTGGCAATAAATAGTGATTTCATGCTTGTAAGTTACGTAGTGCTATTAAGCCCAGTGAAAGGCACCCAGAGAAAAGTGACACAAAGATTTGAGGGCTATTTAACAGTCCTGGTGAAGCAAAGTAGGGTAAATGCTCCTATTTTCTTCAGCCAAACCTTAAGAGCCGTTTTTCATAAGGCTCATGTTTTCCACCTTGTTCAAGGAGCAGAAATACTGGTTACCGTTAAACTTTGCTAACAGCGCATTCCCAGCTTGCACATCTCACACAACTGTTCTCAGCCTCCACCAGCTCAGGGACCCAAAGGATCAACTCCAGTTTGCGGAGCGTGTGGTTCAGCCCAACACATCTCATCTGGGACCAAACCAAAGGACAGTGTAGAAGCTATCCACCCCCAATGGAAGGACACAATGCCTACAGAGAGGGGAAGAATGTAGGGAAGAAATGTAGGAGGTGATGTTCCCTTGTTTTCACTCATTTCCTTGGTTTTCTTTCTCATCTGTTGTTGGTAGAGCCTGTTATTTTCACTGTCAACAGCTATTATAGTTCAAGGTGACACGAATGGTAAGTCTACAACCTTGTGTGCTGCACGAGAACAAGATAACGCTTTTTTTTGTTTGCGGCTACTCAGAGCTTCGGTGTGTTTTATTTTCATCCTGCTGCACTTTCTGATCTCTTTGCTGTTAACAGGTTGTGCCAAGGGGTGCATGTTCACAGCAGTTTTGAGTCTGGGACAAAATTCAGACTGCCGGACAGGTTTCTCGGAAGATACCTAATCCGTGTAACAGCTGCTAGTGCAAAAACTGAATCCCAAAGAAAGCAGGCTGGAAAGCAAAATTTCAACCCCTTGTTTCCTCAGGGAAACAGCACAACCATTGGCTGCAGCAGTGTGGCATTTGTGATTTCAAGTTGAAAGTGTCAGTACTTGACCTGGTACTTTATGAAACATAATCTAATAAAGTTCCCAAATCAGCTAGTTTAGGAACTGATAAACCTCTAGTCCATTGCATAAGAAGAGCTTATCTGTTGTATATGACTACTGCAAAACTTGTCACCACTCAGTCTTTGTTATTCTTAGATGCCAAATTCTCTTCTTACAGGCATAGGTTAGGATTTCCTTTTTTCCATACTGTGTGCTTATACAGAAAGGACATGTAGAATTCAGGCTTCCCAAATGATACACATCTATTTAAAGCAATAAACCAGAAAATTCTCTATAGAGCATGTGTTGCTGGAAAACCATTCCATGCATTAAGAGACGTTATTAGTGGGGAAGTTTTTTTGCCCTTTTCTTTCCCAGAACCTTTTAAATCTAAATTAAACTTGGGTGAAAGTAAAAGTAAGAGGGCAGATAGACCAAGGACACTTGAAAACTTAATAGGAAAACAATGAAAGCATCCACAGCTCCAAAATATTCCCAAAGCCCTTAGTATATTGTATTATCTACTAATGCTATAACCAACGTGATTTTTATTGGCTGAAAATAGGAAAATAAAGTTAGGAAACTCACTATACCAACTTCAGGAAACACAAAACAAAATTTAAAGGATACAGGAAACAATTCCCCCTAAAAATGCATTTCTAATTCAATTTCTGCTTCTGTGGTTATCTTGTTATCAGACAGATGAAACCTATCATCTGCAAAAAGTTGTTTGCTCTTCAAGGGAGAAGCAGTTCTTCCCTGATCTGTGTTTTTCAGACTTCAGGTGGAAAATACAGCAGATGCTTGCTACTCTGAATAGGAAAACCAGAGCTGGAACTGGGGAGGTGTTTCCAGTGTGCAGTACAGTGCACAGGAGGCGAAGACACTGGGGACTTAGGCTTAGGGTCAAGATACATCGTATGCTTAACTTCAAGCAAAATTTTGACTTCACTAAGACTACTAACATGCTTCAGAATGGACATTGATATAAGTACCTCCCTGCAGGTGCAGGAGCTAGGGTTGTACAAAACTAGAATTTCAGTTTGAAGGGCTGAGGTAAAAAATACATGAGGAGTAAGTAAAGTCCTTCGGTGAAAGTTATGAGTAGATTTTGCCTACTCAGTACAATTGGCTTTGGGTTAATCTTCTTAAAAGTCCCTCTGGTTTTAGGTATCTCACTACTGTGGGTTTATTTTCTTGGTTTAAAATCCAGCAGCCAAAAGCAGAGTGGCTCCATAGGATGTAGGGGTAAGAGAAGATTGCAACATGCTCTGGAGCAGCAGATGTAGCCACTGTTGGAGACAGGAGTTTAAGGTCCAATAATCTACATTTCTGTAACAACCTGTGATCTTCTATGTGTTTCAGTGACCTTCAAGAGTCCCAAAGTTTTTGAAAATAGGTTTCACTCCTCCCTTTAAGTAGAAATAAAAGAAACACTTACGGCCAAGACCTCACAAGTTATAAATAGATTGAAATGGAAGCAGTGGGCCAAGCTCAGGGCTGACATTTAAGATGCAGTTCAGACTTCTCTTAATACTGATAGAGGGTCCATCCTCTGGGATTTACTCTGTGTGACACCAACTCCTTCATCCATAAGGAAATAGCAGGGAGGGAAGGGAACACTTCTCTGCAATTTGTACAGGAGAAAACAGAAAGATGTGTGAGTACCACCCCAGTACAGGGGTGAATAAAATTAATATACACTTAAAATCTCCTTCTTTGTGGAACTCATGTCAACATCAGCTTCTTTGGATAGGGAGGAAATCTAAACAAACGTAATGCCACCTTCTGTCATGGGTTCACTTCCCATTAAGACAGTGCTGCCTTAATGGGTAAAAGGAGATCAAAATTCATCCTCTATTAATCAAAAACATATTAGAATGTGACCCGGTATCTATACAGGTGAAACCAACAGTAGTAGCTCGTGCAACAACAGATCCTAATTTAGGCCTCTTCTCTTATTAATTGCAGCAGTTTTGCTGGGGAGCACAAAATCGCATCACAAAATCCTCTGGGTAACAAAGCCTTGCATCTCTGTCTGAAGCAGGAAAGATGAGGAGGTTACAGGAGGACACAGCGAAGCCAAAGGAGGTCACTGGATGAGTCATTCGCACTCAGGTATTCGCAGCTACCATTTCCTGGTTCCCATCACTAGACAACACTTGTCTTAGCACATTATTCCCAGGTTTCTAAGATTTTATTTTAAAAGCCTGAGTGCAGACTTTGGATGATCTCAGACTACCAATCATGCTCTCCCAGACAAAGATTCACACAAGCTGGCGAACTCCCGCTGAACATCCTCCCCCTGCACTGCTTTTCCTTGCTATCAATATGAGTCTGAAATGACATGATGTTAAATGAGATCAGGATAACAACAGCCATGGGGGGTCAATAAATTCGTATAGTATATAATCAAATATGTGCCTCAAACAGGTAGATTCTCGCTTTATGAGATCGTGGGAGTTAACTTTCATTTAGCAGAAATAAGTATTCAGCCAACTGAGGCCCTTCTCTTTTACATACAGATAGGTTCCTCGGTTCATCTGCATTCTATAAAGACTTGTTATTCTTCCGTGTTTATCAGATCTGTGATATCGAGGAGAACAGAAAACGTGTGTGATATCCGCCAGCTGGATTCCATCTGTCTTTTCTCTGCAGAGATGGAGTTTCAAAGGCTATATCCTATCTACTGTCACACCCTCTCCCGACATGAGAAGCTAAGTGTAAAGTTTGGCCAGAGTGATGGAAAAACAGTATCTCTTTTGTACATCACAACGATTTCCCTACCTACACAAAAGTGGCATTCTTCTTGTTTTGGCATGCACAATGTATTGTTGCACTGTATCACAACTTTCCTATTAAATAAAAGGAGTCTGGCCAAAATGATTTCAGGGAAAGTACTTTTTTTTTTTACTTGGAGTCTGTGCATGTATATGTGTGTGTTGGTTTGTGTAGTGGAGCAGGGGCAGGGAAACTGTGATTGACAAGTACAAGTACTGTTTGATTACAGTAGAGGATATGGCCTCATAGCATTTCTGGGAGGGGAAAAAACCACCTACCTGAATAAAAGCCCAATTTTGCTGCTCTTGAAGTGATTGAGGCTTTGCCATTCACTTCACCACAAGCCCTAAGGGACTGAGGAATTTAAGTTTCTCAGGATAACACCCAGGATGGAGCAACATTACTGCAAATCAGCAAGACTCTATTCTGTTTTTCTTGCCCTAACATCTAGAGCTCTCTGTTCTTTGGGTCCAGCAGCTGCAGCATTTTTGGTAAAGTGCAAACCACATCAGAGAGGAGCATGAGACACCCTAGTTTTAGCCAAGGAGCTGGGAGGTGTTGCCCCGTCCGTTCATTTCCCACCAAGCAGCACAGAGCAGCCGTCCTTTCCCACCAGAGCCACTCAACTCCTGAAGCTTCGGAGCAGTGAAACACGTGAAAGGCTGGGGCTGGTGCCCAAGAGGAGAGTCCTTCCTGAGCCTCCTCTTTCTCCCTAGTCGGAGGCTGATGTACGTGCCCAGCAGCCTGTGGAGAAGGGAGAGAGCAGGAAGGGCCAGCACGGACATTTGGCTCCAGACGACCCCAGCGACTCATCTTTCACCACCCTGGAGGATTTTCCATGTGTCTTTGCAAATATTTTGTTAATTTACCCGCCCATTACTCCAGCATTGTAAGGGTATATTCTTTTACATATTTCATAGGTTGCACAGATCAGAGGCACAGGAGGAGTACTCTGACTTTGGCCAGCACACCCACCTCATTTCAGTGGAAGCATAATTTCTGTGTGTTATTTTCAGGGGCATATACATTCTTTGATAGTTAACCAGGCATATCAGGTACATGTCCAGACATATCATCATAAAGACAGCTAGTGGACCACATACAAGCAAAAAGGCCTTTAATATCTGTAAATTAGTTATGCATCTATGGGTATTGCTAACTCTGTCCTGGTCCATAGCCACAGGAAGTAATATCTACCCAGAAGCGTAATGAATTAAGACTGCCAGCAACTTGCACTGACCTTTCCCCTGAAGAGTCCATGACATTATGGGTTCCTATAGAAAAACTATAGGTCTTGTTACTAGTGTGAGTACACACATGTAGATGTATTGTTTATTTTGAAACCTCAGATAAGTTAAAATGAGCTTTGGTGGGTACTAGTTATGAATTCCTATGCATATATGATTTTTTTGATTCGCGGATACTCTTCTGCGAATACATAGGCATGGCTTTCACAGCCTGCCCTCTATAGTTAGGGTGGGACTGAACTCATATCAGTCATGTACAAATTAACACCTGAGGTAGAAGTTTGGCCTCCCCACAGAGCCAGAAGAGAACTATAGCAGTACCTTCACCCAGTCCTGTTACCCATCTCTGAGGTATCCATCTCCATAGACTACTTGGTTAGATTAGATATCTTTTAGATAATGAGTGTTGAGCTAATTAACTTGCTGAGGCTAAGCTAACACCTGTAACTAACTGCCTGATGATTTACTGAAGAGTTGATTAAGCTTCCTCAAAATTCTCCTCTGATCTCTTCCCTCTGACCTCACTATAGCCCAGTGATCTGATATACAACATATCTCTTGGTGTTAGCCAGGCAGCCTGGAGGAATCTTGCAGTACCAAAAGAATCCAGTTGACTAGTTACCGAGATCAACTTGCTCACAGTCAGTCTCTTGTGCATAGGCAAAGCATTTTGTGCTGTGACCCTTATATAGTCCTACAAGCAAAGTAAGGGCGTCTTGGGAGCCTTTCATGGTCAAAACGAACTCTTCAGAAGTGCTGGGAACCTAGTAAACTCAGGAAAAGCCCCATAATAGCATAAGGTGTTGTTTCATGTATTTATGGTGGAGGATCAAATGACCTCTTCAGAGAAGGGGTTATATGCTGGAAGTACAGGAGGTCAACGTAGAGACTTTGGGAAGGATTCCCACGGGACCTAGTCTCAGAGGTATAAAAATGCAAACAATCCTTGAAATATGAGTCAAACAAGGATGGAAATCAAGCTGTGGAGCCCAGATAGCTATGAGTAGTTTAAGCACATGCCAGGCCCAGAGGCAACTCCTAAATTGCCAGCACCGTTGCCTGCAGATTTTGCAATGGATCCTACATTTCAGGATAGCTAGAATGCTACCTTGGATTTGGATCCTATGAGAATTGCCGCTGAAGAAGAATAGTTTACAGCAGCCTGAGGCATAGAAATGGCATCCAGTCCCTACCAGAATTTGTTCTTAAGCAGATAAGTTCTGGCTTGCCAGCCCCAGAGCATGGTATACAGTCTTCTATGAACAGGTAGAGCGTAAGCATTGGCAAGGCAAACTCCCCAACAATTCCCCCATCTTGCCTTAGGGCAGCTCTTCTCAGCATGATGAGTTTAGTCTTTCTGCCCATTCCAGCTGTGGCACATCTGTTCTTTCTGCTCAACAAAGGTTCTGGTTCTGGCTATCATGTACGTGAACTATTCCAACGCACACGTCCCCAGAAGTTCCTCACCTGACAATGGCCTTGTGACGCCGCCAGCCAAGGCACATCACAAGGATGTTTCCTGCCTTGGAGACTTGACAAGCTAAATAGACAACACAAAGAGTAGGAAGAAGGAAGGATTATTATTAAGTGGTGAACTGATGTACCAAGAGATTAGCAGGCTCCCTCCCAATAATGCAGCAAGCCCGCAGGACAGCTGGGAGCAGCATCCACCATTTCTGCATCCCTCTTTTGTTCCTTAAACACAAATGTCTCTCCCTTTTGATTTTGCTAACACGAGTGATCTTTCAGTAGCAATGGTTATCAAATAAGCCATTGAACATCAATCAGACATCTTTCAGTCATTACAGACCTGGACTGAATCTCCCACAGTGAACTAGGAAGACTAACTGAATACTGCAGATCTCAGCACGTGGGAACTAATGAAGTTTACCCCGTACAAGGCAGTGCTGTATAGGGCTACCTGAACTGACGTGGGAAGGAGGAACAGGCTGACCTAGCCGAACTCCTGAGTGTCTTTTCATAGTGGTACACTATATATGGTAGAAAATATCTAAAAATTAAACTCAACATTATGGCACTTAAATCTACCAGGGGATCAAGGTCTCCTTAAATGCTAAGACCTAAAATGGCTATACTTCTCCCTCCCCCACCCCCCCAATACCTTCAAAACATTAACCCTAAAAGACTGACCATGGCCGTATAAGGGGTTTTCAGCAGGACCAGGAGGGGAGGCCTGTTCTTACAAGGTTTGTGAGAAGCTCTAATTGCAGGATTAACCAACCTGTCCTGATCCTTTTGTATTTCAGATCAAGACAACACCTGTCCCATCCTCAAACCCTGACACAGCAACTTTCTTAATGCAGCCTGGAGCTTAGCTGAATCCTTAGTTGCATCTCTAATATAAATAAAAATAACTTAAATCTCTAGTCTAGCCACTTAAAATAATACAAAGTTAATGGACTAAAGACCTGGGGAAAGACAATGTGTTATGTATTCCGTTATTTTCTTCAAACCGCTTTTGTAAACAGTCATAAAATATACAATAAACAATTACTTTTAGATCCAGAGCCAAATGCTGCACCTCGTAACTCAAACACACCTAGCTAATACAAATAGGCTCTCACAAATTCATGATGTTCTCATTTGACATGCAAGGCCCTTCACCTTCTGTTCATGTGGCATTCACCAGCCCCTGGTGGTGGCATATAGGTCTTTCTCTACACTTTACTTCAGTTTTGAATAAATTTTGCTTCCAAGCATATTCAGAGAAGGCCATGTCCATTTTATGCACCTCGGTCACCGGCTCCTGGCACCCTAGACCATGGTGAGCAGCAGATACTGTAATGAGTAGCACTATTCAACACATCCCAGGTGAGGGTGTCCCAGAAATACACAATCTAACCTTGGTTTTACAGCAAGCCCCTCCGCAGTTAAAAATGCAAAGAACCAACATTTTCAGTGATATTTTGCCCTATTTAGAATAAATGCATACAAACAGCTGACAACAGCCATCTTTCCCTTGATTTTTGAACACATACAGGAATTAACATTTACAGAGGGTTTTCTGATTTCCATTTGTCTTTTCCTTACCGCTTTCATTTAATAATACAAATCCACTGTAGATCCATGTGAATTCACATCCGTAAAGGCACTGGGTACTATGGTCCATTCACATCGGCCATTTTTCTGGTATTCTCATGCAGCAACTTGCTGTGCTCTAAGTAAATGGCCCCCAGAGAGAAAGAATGTTGATGCAGGTCCCAGAGTTAGGTTACAGTCTGCATGCAAAGACAATAAGGGCAACTGCAAAGAAATCAGCCGTGAAGGAAAAATATCTGCATGGTAAAAGGAAGGTGTGACCAGCACACACAAACACTTGGCTGCTCTTTTAACCTTAGCAGGTCAAGTCATCCTGCCTTTGCCCAGGAGGGACAGGGACCCCTTTGCCATTTCCCTGGGACGACCCAGGATACTCGACCCCTTTGCTATTGCAGTCCCCCGCAATCAACTTTTCCTTCCTCCTGCTTGGATGTGACCCTTCTCTTCAGAAAATCCAGTTTTGCATAAAATGCATGACCTGGACATCAGCACATGGCTGTAGCCAGAAAACAAATCTTCAGAGAGCCTGGCTTAGTAGTGTGGTTGTTACCATCAGTTAATGTCTCTGTCTTAGCATTTTCATTGCTGGTCCTAACCTGCACAAGCCAGACTAAACCAGGAACAACAAGCCCACCTCTCTCTTGCTGTGCTGACACTTGCCTAGGAGTCTTTCCAGGGTGTTGAACCATTAGCATCCTCTTCTTCCAAACAGCAATAATGGAAAGGAATATTAACAGAGTTTGGACTGGAGTTTAATTCAGGATAAAGATGCAAATGTTGGAGCAGCAGGGCAGGCAGCCAAGGCCTCTTTCATAATTGGGTGGGTACAGCAATGTATGTGGGAAGAATGGCATGTCTCAGACGTAATGCAGCACAGAGCACATCCAGCACAATGTTGGCTCAGCTCTCGCTGACACCATCCTATTGCTGCTGTTGTTTGAGGCTCCCGGGTCAGATGCGGCCAAGGCAAAGGTCTTGTAGCCCCCAACCCCAAAGAGTGGGCGAACTCTGCGTGCAGATGTGCTCAGCTTGGTTCACTGCACATTGATGTTGTTAGTTGGTTGAGCTTTGAGGTGAACATCCAAGCAGGTGGCTGCAATGGCTCCTGGCCCATAGTCCTTTCTTCCTTCCTGCCCATGAATGTCCTCCATGACAAAACCTTTCCATGCCCTGCAAGCCAGGAGGGGAGAGGAAGAAGGTGTTTGGAGAGATGCAGAGCTGTTTGTGAGTCACCTCTCCATGGTCTGGGTTATGACTTCACCTCCCATTCAACACAGAATTACACACTTAGAAAGTGCCACATAGGGGTGGTGGGATTTGAACAGCAGCAACAACAAAAGTAGGGGAAAAAAAAACCTGCCTGTGTAAGATTGGTGGAAAAACAGAGGGCTGTTGCACTTGTGTAAGGAAGTGATTTTATACACAGCACAAGGCACAATGATCCCTGCTAAGTTTAGGATTTACGTTAATTTTTCTGTAACTTTTTGCTCTTTTACAGGAAGAATTTATACACATTGCACCTTGATCCTCTGAGTAAACCCTCATCAGAAGAAGTGAGTCTGAGCTTTTCCACAGCTGTCTCAGAGACAGCTTTAAAGGCATGGTTTCAGAAGGTCCAATTCTCCTTTGAAATTACATAAAGTTAGAGGGATCAAACAGGCATAAAGCTAATGCAAGGAGGAAAAAGTTCTTGAACAGCCAGAAGGGACCATTATGATTGTTTAGTATGACTTTCTTCGTGAACTATAGGATTTTACCCAGTAATTTGTGAGGTCAGGGAACACTTTCATAATAAATATCAGACCGTTTCCAAGCCTGACAGTACTGGGTGCTAAATGAGGGATAGACACACCTCTTCCATAAACCTTTGCCCCAGTAATGGAGCCCATAAAACAAGAATAATGCTATCTCATAACAAAAAGTACACCCTCTCACCACTGTACAGCCCTGTTTGTGGCAGAAATGGAAAGTTGGAAAGCAGCTTTGAATATAACCTTTACATCTAAAGGTTGTTCCAGCTCAAAGAAGCCAGAAGCATGTTGCAGGGCTACCCAGAGAGAAGCTGTGAGTGCACAGTGAATGCATGCCTTAGAGAAAATGCTGTTTTCACCTAGCCAAAGCAGCTTTTCTGTGAAGACTAAGACTCTGTGGCTTAAGCTGGGATTCAGTTAATTCATCCTTAGCAATCTAGCCTGAACCGGTCATCCAGTCTGTCTGTAGTCCACGGGGAAAGGCAGGTAACTGCTTAAATATTTCTCTTAGGATAGGGTGATTTGCCATCTGGAGGTGCCTGTCTTTACTGGCCATAGCAGGACTGCACATGACTATAACTTGAAGGGCAAATGCTTAGATGGATAAAGGGTGGTGAGATAATTTCCAACTTGAGGCTGCACCAATATAACTTCATGCCAGGACTGATCAGGGCTCTGCATAGTTTTTGATGAGGTTTCAAGCAAGCTAGAGGCTGACGTAAGACTCCACCCAAAAATGGAGCCCTTAGGGCCACAGGTTCTCCTTGCAACCTTAGGAAAGTCACTTTATTGCACATTTTGGGAAGACATCAGATATGCTTACAATCAGATAAACTCAACTTCAGTCGCCTCGCAGTACAGAGTTACCACCAGTGAGCTGAAGAGTACTGCTACTCCTCTGAGACACGGCAGCACGTGCTCCTCAAGGGTGTAGTGACTCCCCTTGTTCTCTACAGGACCTGTCCCTCTCATTTCCAGAGGGAGTAACATTGCATTTTTACTTGAGAAACAGCAGGGAAAAGAGATTGTGGGAGTCCTGCATTCTATTCCCAGCTCTGCTTGAGGCGGTTCAGATCCTGCATCCTTGGAGAGTCAGAGGCATGGCTGCTTTTCAGACACACCATGCCTTCCACAGACCTTGCGTAACAAGGGACCAAAAAATTGACATGGCCAGAGAGAACCTTTAGTTCTGAGGATAATGTATTTTTCTCAGGGAGACGACAAAGAATCTGTGTCCAAGGGGCCACCTACATATTTTGCATCCGAGTCCTGGGAACAGAGGAGAGATGAACCCTCACAATGTACCAACCAGATCCCCTTTGAGCTAAGCTTCACTGTCTTGACCAATAGCAGACAATGAAAGCTGGATTTCTGGCAGACCCATCTATCACAAAACCCATAGTTTCTCTCCATAAACTAATGTTGCTGAAGAAGGTCCTGCTGGCTGTTGCTAAGGAAGCCTCCCCCGGCTACATCGGAGGGGTCTAGGTCAGAAAACTCAATAAGCTTACAGAGTGGCTCATCACCTTTATGCATGATTTTACTGGCTTCTTTCCTACACAAACAGTATTTTAATGAGTATTTGGCCTTTGTGGTATTTATTTAGAAAGAAAGATTTCCTCTGTCTTTAAACTATTTAAACCTGACTTCCCATTCAGACCACTAATCTGAGATAAAGAAGTACATGGACTTTCATGCAATGCCAAAGAACTGAGCACAAAACAAGGTATCTCTGAATTGCAGAGTGGGACAGTGTGGGGACGGGCAAATCCGCTTGGGCCCTTGAGCTTACACAGTCTAAGAGAGTTTAACTCTGCGCAGTCTGCCTGCTAAACTGTACCATGCAGTACCGGTATTTCATCTTTAATGAGGGTGTCCTGCTATTTCACTTCTGATTTCTTTATGCTCGGTTTCTATAAGTGAAAAAATGTCTCTTTGCTTGCACTGTTTGAAATACATGGAAAAAATGTTCAGTGGGAAAT
The DNA here is from genome assembly GCF_028500815.1 of Rissa tridactyla. Taxonomy (NCBI): domain Eukaryota; kingdom Metazoa; phylum Chordata; class Aves; order Charadriiformes; family Laridae; genus Rissa; species Rissa tridactyla. Next base: position 33,487,804 of record NC_071470.1, on the reverse strand, counting down.
GGAGCTGAAATTGCGGAATTAACCTCATATGTGCTGTAACTCTGTTCACTGTGGGAAGCGCAGCCTGAATCAAACAGCAGCAATAACGCCTGGGTTAGGGCATGAGAAAGACATTGAAGCTGGCTCAGCTGAAAGGTGCTATTGATTATTTCCCTTTATTATTATTATTCCCACCAGAAAACATTGAAGTTTTGTGTATGCTTTATGTGTGGCAAAAGAAGTTAACCTCCTCTGTTGCAGTCTAAGTGGATTTGACACTTGAGGGGGCAGTGATCTGTCACTTTTTTAACTCTCAGTCTCCCCCATTATAAATTAAAGATTAATCCTTCCTCCCTCCCCCCTCTTTTCCTTCAATGTCCCATGCATTCCTCTTTCACCAGCTCTGTTTTTTTTTTTGTCATTTGGTGGCTTTCTGTGTTGTCAGTAATGTTCCAGTCCACACAAATTTAAACAGGTTTAATAATACTGGACGGTGTCTGTGGCTGCTTTTGAATGCTTTTTTTCCCCTCTTAAAGGCCCCATCTCTGTGATTACCTTCTGCCTGGTCACTGTGCACAAGCCAAGAGCTCAGCAGTGTGGGAGTGTGACAGTCTTGAGACATTTCTACAGCACCCAGGGGCAGTAAATTAATGCTGACATGACCCACCAAGCACATGGCAGCTCCATTGTCAGAGCTCGTCTAACAGGAGAGATTGAATTTCACACTGCGTTTGATATTAAATCTCTCCCAAGCACAAGCTGACTCGGCTGGGTAGAAAAGATATTCAAGGATCAGCAGTGAGGGCCTCGGCAAGGGAAGGTGCTAAATACTCGCTGCCCTCATTTGAAGCATTACCTTGAAGCCTCAGCCTGATCTCAGTGCACAGCAGATAGAATCATAGATTCATTTAGGTTGGAAAAGACCCTTAAGATCATCGTCCAACTATTAACAGAGCACTGCCAAGTCCACCTCTAAACCATATCCCTAAGCACCACATCTACATGTCTTTTAAATGCCTCCAGGGATGGTGACTCAACCACTTTCCTGGGGAGCCTGTTCCAATGCTTGACAACCCTTTCGGTGAAGAATTTTTTCCTAATATCTAATCTAAACTTCCCCTGGCACAACTCGAGGCCATTTCCTCTTGCCCTATTGCCTATTACCTGGGAGAAGAGACCAACCCCCACCTCACTACAACCTCCTTTCAGGTAGTTGTAGAGAGCAGTAAGGTCACCCCTCAGCCTCCTTTTCTCCAGACTAAACAAACTCAGTTTGTTTAGTAAAATTTGTGTTCTAGACCCCTCGCCAGCTTCGTTGCTCTTCTCTGGACTTGCTCCAGCCCCTCAGTGTTTGCCTTGTCATGAGAGGCCCAAAACTGAACACAGTATTTGAGGTGCAGCCTCACCAGTGCCAAGTAGGGGGCACGATCACCTCCCTAGTCCTGCTGGCCACACAATTTCTGATACAAGCCAGGATGCTATTGGCCTTCTTGGACACCTGGGCACACTGCTGGCTCGTATTCATCCAGCTGTGGACCAACATCCCCAGGTCCTTTTCCGCCAGGCAGCTTTCCAGCCACTCTTCCCCAAGCCTGTAGCGTTGCATGGGGTTTTTGTGACCTGGGTGTGGGACCTGGCACTTGGCCTTGTTGAACCTCATACCACTGGTCTCAGCCCATTGATCCAGCCTGTCCAGATCCCTCTGTAGATCCTTCCTCCCCTCAAGTAGATCAACATTCCTGCCCAACTTAGTGTCCTCTGCAAACTTACTGAGGGTGCATTCAATCCCCTCATCCAGGTCATTGATAAAGGTATTAAGCAGAACTGGACCCAGTACTGAGCCCTGGGAAACACAATTTGTGACCGGCCACCATCTGGATTTAACTCCATTCTCAGCAACTCTTTGGGCCCCGCCATCCAGCCAGTTTTTCGCCCAGTGAAGAATACACCCATCCAAGCCATGAGCAGACAGTTTCTCCAGGAGAACGCTGTGGGAAATGGTGTCAAAGGCTTTACTACAGTCTAGGTAGACAATCCACAGCCTCTCCCTTATCCCTAAGCAGGTCACTTGTCATAGAGGGAGATCAAGTTAATCAAGCAGAACCTGCCTTTCATAAACTCATGCTGACTGGGCCCGATCCCCTGGTTGTCCCATGGGTGCCATGTGATGGCACTCAAGATGATCTGCTCCATAAACTTCCCTGGCACTGAGGTTATACAGTTCTGCGAATGCCAGAGCTTTATTAGTGGGTTACCCTATTACATTTGTTTAGCAGTGTCTTCACTAGCAGTTTACACTGGATATTGCTGGTGATTACATCTGGGGGTGTGGACAACCAGGATACCTACAATGCATCCGATAGGTAGATGCAGAGTTCTAGTTCCATTGCACTAGGTGTGGTCTGGAAAGCCAGACACCAAACCAGCATTTCATAGAGATCTGTTTGCACCTGAAGGTGGAGATGTGCCCTTAGATTCCTTCACAGTCTTTGCCACTGTCTAGTTGATGGAATTTTGGAACCAAAATATTCAGAGAGTTCAACCTGAAATAGGTCCCCCCAAAAAGGGCCTTTTTGCATAACTTTTCTTTTCTCTCAGAGCACTACATTTCACACAATTACCTGATACTGGGCTAAAAATCTTCATTCGTGCAACACCAAAGTACATTACTCTCTCTAGCAAGGCCACCAGTCTTGATCTGAAGACAATATGAGATGGAGAAATGTCTGTTTCTCTTGCCGGTTTTTGTTTCAAAGGTTAATGATCAACGCTGATAAAACTCATGCTTCATTGTTAGCTTGAAACTGTCTGGCTTCAGTGCTTAGATCCTCGTTATAATGTTCTCCACAAGCTGGAAGAACACTTTAAAAGCTGATACTTTCTCCATGTGGAGACTCTCCAAGTAGATGTTGTAACCAATTCAGCTACTTCACTTTCTTTGGGCTGGCTGAACACATAGAACTTTATAAGTCCCGAATGTTTTGCCTATGAAGGCATTTTCTTTAATCCTCAAATCATTATAATGGTATTTCTGTCAATTATAGGCACCCGAACCGAGTATGGCTTTCATTGTTTAGGTCAAATCCATAATAAACTCAAAAGCATTTCTTGGTTCATACCAACCCCTTGGCTAAACCATGACAGCAGAACTCAGGCTGATTGTTTTTTCCACAATGGCCTCTGGATAATTCTGAATTAATTTTTGCTCTCTTCATTCCTTCATGTACTGCTTTCATCTGCATTACAGTATAATTTATCAAGACATTTCTGCTTCTGGTTGACCATCCAGTTCTCATTCCTGGCTGCACTACCAATTTCAGGGTTTTCCGCAAATCTTACCAGCAATAATTTTAGATTTTTTTTTTTTTTTAATTTCATTGATAAAAATGCTGACAAATACTCACATGGTTCCTATTGCTATGTTTCACTTCCAGAAACACCCCTGTTCAATAATACCCCGTTGACAACAGCTTTTGGGGAACTGTCAGTGTGAGAAGGTCCTTATGCTCTATAAAGTGCACTGACTACTGTGTGCCCATAACTTTCAGTGATCCCAGTGGAAAATGGAATCCTCAGCCTGGTCCTCAGGACAACGTCAAAGAAAAATATTAATGATTCTGTTGGACATTAAAAACACATTGCCCACCTCTGGCAACCTGATCTCAAAGTCTGATTGGCTAAGCATGAACAAGAACTAAGGCTTTCAGGATTTTTAGCGTACTTTTCCTAGTAGTTTTTGTAAATTTTTCAATACCTATTTAACGTTTTTAAAATCACCGCAAAATGTTATAGTGCATGCCTTAGGAGTGAGACCAGTACCATTCCACCAAAAAATGTGTTCTGTATAGTCCTTCCGTTCTGTAAAGATTAAGTTAATTGGATAACAATAAAGTAACCAAAGATTTTCCATGCCGTTGTGCTCCTTTGGATGGTCCATGGTTGGTGTTTCACTCCCCAAGTGGGGGTTGGCCTCTGGGAAAGGCAGACAACATTAGCATCAATGCTGTCACACTTTTAGGGAGTCCCAGAAAAGTCTTACTGAGGAAGTGGTTCTGGAAATGTTCTGCTTCACTGCATCTTTTAGCTCTCTGGGACCCACTTTTCCTTGGGTACCCAAAGCAGCCTCTAGGCTGTGTCTATTTACCCCGGGCCACCTGGCAAAGCACTGAGGAAATGTGGTTGCAGAAGTTCCAGTCCTCCACAATCTGAGACCTTCTGTCTGCTCAGGGAGCATCTCAGACTCATAGAAGGATAAATTTAGCTGCATATATGGCTTATGTGACTAAAATAACTGCACATACATATAATGGGAGAGCGAGAAAGACATATGCATATATATACATGTACACACATAGTCTGGTTGATTTCTTTCCTTGAGGCATTTTGTCTCCTGATTAATTACCAAATAAAGGCTGTGCGATTTAGTGATTCATTTTTTTCACATCTGCAAGCCATAATCTAGTCTGAATCCCCGCAAGGGTCATACATGAGCACTGGATTACTCACATTTGCTCAGGCAGCAGATACTCTTCTACCACACTATGCACAAGGGAACAGAAATATCATGCTGCACCAAAGGGAGCAGCGAGGTTTTCAACAGCTTCCACACTGGGAAGACCAGCATGAGTATAAGATAGTTGCATTTGCTTCCAGTTGGCAGAAGAAACTACTTGCCATATCTTCAGTTGACAGAAATCTGTGCAGCTTCATTGACTTCTAATCAGTTGACTTCAAACTAACTATGCTGATCCAGGTGGAGATCTCAGAATGAGAAGTTAAAAAAAAGTGATCACACATCTGCATGCCACCCCACGCCAAACCTTTGCCAGTAACTGTGCCTTGGCAAAGTGCGCCATAGCTCCCAGTGGCACTCAGAAAAAGACAGCGACACAGGTGACCCAGCAGACCCCTTCTTAATGAAATAGAGGCCACTAAGACCCTTTTTTCTTCCTTTTGCATGTAACAGTTTCTTAGTGGCTGTTTCGTAGACTACAGGTTCCTCCACTTTCAAATATGGCTTTGTCTATACTACAAGATGCAACTCTGACCAAAGATGGATGACAGCAATTAGATAATTACGCACTTTCCAACTACATGCCAGCCCAGAGATAGCCTAAACAACCTATCAGCGCTGAGTAAGATCAGGCAGATGAAGGCTGCTTTCAGGTTGACAGATTACCTATCAATACTGCTCTTTGTAAAATCAGTGCTGACTTCAGACAACTAATAACAGACAGTAATAATATCATTACTCATACCAGTCCTAACAGTGGGAAAATATTTGCTAGTAAACGTATTAGGAAGTCTTTGGCTATATGATCTGATTTATTTCATTACCTTTCCTGAACAATACCAGGGATACTATGGCAAAGCTAGACCAAAAAGGTCAAAAACTAAGTACATAATAAGGAGGGCATGTAACATCTGAGACTGCCTTTGCTTCTCATCTGTAAATTACACCATCTGTAAATTACACAAATGAGAAATAACCCCCATGTAACTCAGAGGGAGAATTAAAAAGAAAGCAAGAAGAGAAAGAGAAGAAGAAAAAGGAACTCTTGAGCTAAGAAGCCTGGTGAGAAATCCAACACTGCAAGAACAAAAAGTGCTTGAATCTGTGTTTTTGTTCAAGGCAAAGGTGACGTGCCAGGTCTAGACTGGGACTAAATTCAGATACAAGCAATAAGCAGTGCCAATACTCAGGGATGCTAGAATCAGCTTTCTGCTGAGATTTCATTCACAGAAGCGTGCATCAAAGCACCCAGACAACAGACTGATGGAAATTGGTAGACCCAATGCAGTTTTTTTTCATTCACAGAAATGCATAGCAAAGTAAGTACCCACACAGCATGTTGATGAAAATTAGTAGGCCCAATGAAATTCATGTGAAAAGTGTGACTAAAAAGAAATATTACTGGCAGTACAGGGTGTCAGCTGGGGCCTTTATTTCCTAACTGGACTCATTCAGACCGGCAGCTCTGGCTGGCTGGGCCCAATGCAGGTGTTTTTCCACTTCTGTCTGCTATTTTTCCCCATGAGGACAAGGGCCAGACCTCCACCAGCTTCCCTGGGCGCAAGGTCAAATATGGGGGGCATGTGGAGAGGCAAGGGGAGACTTTTATTCAGCCAAGCAACTTTCTGACCTCCAGCTCTTGAAAAAGTTTCCACTGTCTGCCAAGCCCTTCAAACTACCCAAACACTTCGGAAATTACAGCATCTCATTTTGGTGCCAATTGGGAAATTTGCTTCACTGCATTAACTGTCAGAAAACAAAACACGCCATTTTGGGGGGGGAAGAATATTTTTGTCTCATTATTGTCAAAGTGCAGTAACGGACTTCAACACTGAGCAAAGGTGTTCGGTGTTTCACTTAGGACTCCCCACAAGGGCCCTGTAACCATAGGCACCACAGACACACTTCTACATTTTTGTCTAGGCTGAACACCTACACTTAGACCAGCTATAGGGCTCTGGCTTGTATCTCCCACCGAAGGCTCGCATTTCTCCCAGATTAGTGTTCTCCCATCGGTGTTACTAATGCAGTCGCATCAGGAGAGCCGATTGCTGCAGTTCTGCCTCGTGGCCTGGAGGGCCCTTAACCATCCACAAATTAAAGCCCTCTAGGCAATAAAATAGTTGGGCCCTAAGGGATTTCTTGGAAATGTGCTGTGAATGAGCAAATAGAAAAGAAATTAAAGCTATGTTGATCCTCCTGGCTCTAAGATCACCTTTTGTTTGGTTGATTAACAACTAGTATGCATTAATGGGAAGTTAAACCAGCTTTTAAAAAACCGTTGTCATATGATCTTTTTTACTATATCCAGTTAATATTTCCAAGGCATGTTTCTCCACGAACAGTGGCTGCCCCAGTAAGTGTCCTAGGAAGGGGATGAACTGTTTTAGGTACACTTAAGACACACTCTCCTCACCACCCATGTTAGAGAAATATGGATTTAGGATTCCATTTTAAGGGTGCAAACTAACTTAAAATCACAGGTGCCACATGCTGGCCCCATGGGCAGAACAGAAGAGCAGCACAGGTAGCTGGGCGTTAATCAAACCTCCCCTCCCAGGAGAGGAGCTGGCTGCATGGAGAAGATCACAATATGTACAGTTCATTAGGTGAGGGAGGAAGACGGGAAGAACCAGCTGTCTAGCCCGGATTCATCTGACCTTGGTTTAGGCGTAGGAAATACAGATGTCAGTCTGCCTGTCCGCATAAAAAGCAGTAGCCTGAGCAAAGCAAAGACGACTTCTCCCTCTAGATATTAGTAGGGCTCACCGAGATCTGAGTCATAGATTCGTCTCTACCCCCATTTACTATAAAAAGAGCCTATGGCAAATTCATTCCTAACTTACACATGTGAGCAAGGTGCCTGTGTTTATTTGGGCATGTATATTGCATGAAGCTATATTTGGATTTTATCCATGAAACACCCAGGGACAGACCCTCTTATGTGGTCAGCCATACTCATATAGTATGTAACTGTTGTTCTTGTTCTGAATAAACATCCATCAGCGGTGAAAGTCCTCATCACACCAAGTTCCTCTTTTCAAAGGGAATCGCAGAATCTTTTTCCTAACAGGAGTCTCTAAACATACAGTCTTAACCTTATTGTTGCTGAAATCAATTACAGAATTTATAGGTTACTTTCTTTGAGGTTACTTGAGGCCCATAAACTGCTATGCATAACATAAAGATCCTCGGACACTGGCTCGGTTCAATAATTTCTCTTCCTTAGTTCACGCTCTCCCCACCCCAGGCAAGGGCTGCTAAGCTCAGAGAAGTCTTTAACAAGCTGACACCTCTGAATGCACATTCCTGCTTACCTTGCCAAGTTCCTGCTCCCTATCCTTTGGTCTTGTGAAGATAATTTAAGAAATGCTAAGGAAATAGCAGGGAGACTCCAGGACCTGGGGGCATTTGTAGGTGTTAATGTCCCTACCCAGCTTCTCCTGAGACCCCCCCTCACACCCTTGCCCATCGCCCCATTTCAGCTCAGCCCTGGGCCATCAGTTCAAGCCCCTATTATACCGTAGGTAGCCCTGTCTCCAGCCCTGTCTCCTTTTGTTCCTGACTGGACCCTTGGGTGGACCTTGGACTTTGTCCCCTTGGGCCCCCTCTCCCCATATGGGGAAGGTGGCTATTTCATTCCAAGTATGGGCAGGCACTGGCCAAACAAGATGTTTAGTGTTTTCTGGGTTTATACCAGGCTACCTAAAATATGAAACAAATTTTTTCAATTACATTTGAGTTGTTTCTGTTTTCTGGCCATTGTTACTGAATGACAGAGCAGCAAGGAATCTCTATTCAGAAACCACCTTGAAGAGGGATAATTCAGTGGCTGGAGGGAAGATAGACAAGGACTGGGCTCAATCCTTTCCTGCGAGTTAGGAATGGGATCGACCTTGTGACTGATCCCATTTATGGGATCTGAACCAACTGCATGCTGCTGGCTTTTATTCTGTTTGCTTATTTACATGTGTAGGAAGCAACATTTCTGGGTCATATAGGTGAATAAGGTATAGAGTATAACTTTCTCTGGGAATTCTGATAACTCAGTCTGGCTCTAACCTGCACTTCCTTACAGCTGCATTATTTGCAGGGACAGGAGACAACATCCAAGTCAAGGCAGCAACTGGATTCCAGGAGGGGATGGGGACAGAGGGCTAAAATAAAATACCCAGCTCAAACTCCACGTATCTGCTCAATGAATAATACCAGGAATACATCCATGAACTACTAACTGCACTGCGTGGCCTCAAGAGATACCAACACCTCCCATGATACCATGACCACACTGAAATATTTCCTGCAATTTCTTAGCGTCAGCAGTAAAGTATCTATCTACCCTACACCACCTGTGGTGATTAAATGTGCCTTATAAATGTCAAAACACTTTCCAGCATAAATCTTCAAAGGTCTGCATGAAACTGTGTTTAAAACTGGTTCCTCTCTCTTTTTGCCTTCTGCTCTAAGACAGGGAAATGGCAGTAGATGTTATCGAATTCAGTCATTTATTTCCACTAATGGTAGAGCACAATACTGAACAATGGGGTCCTATCATGACATACGGCATACCAAAGGCTATTTTCTAATCAGTTCATGCACATCTCTCTGTTACCAATGACTCGTCAGGTAAAAATATCCTTTGGCCTCTGTCTGCCTGGAAAATCCATCTTACTTTTGAAGTCAATTAGAAGTTGTACCTGGAAATCCTCGGATGAGTTAATCTTAGAGTAGTGTTTTCTGGCATAGAAATAAGCCAGATAGGAAAATGTTCTACTCTCCATAGGGCCATTCACTCCTGCATACAAAATATAACTCATTCTTTTATGGGAACAATTGCCTCTTGAAATGCGAATCATTTATGGGTGGTGCCTACAACTTCAAGCTTGAAAACAATTACAAATGTGAGAAGATCCTGGACTGAAATGGGGTTAATATATAACAAAAACGAAGCACATGAGGCAATGGTCACCGTGCCAGGCACACATTTATTGGGGGGCAGAAATCCAGCCCTGCCAGCACCGCCTCATCCCAAGTGCTTCACTGCAGTTTGCATCCTCACGGAAGAGGTGTGAGCTGTTCAGCTGCCGAGTGCCAAGTAATTTGTGGTGACCTATCATCTAGACTAAACTACTATGCTATCTGTAAAACCTGATTCCTCTTCTTTGTCATTACTTGATGCCCTCACACCCCATACTGCCCATCCACTTAAAAAAGACTGGCCTAAATTGTATGGTCCTTTCAAAATTTTCCAAAGATGAGTTATTTGGGGTTATTTGAAGCCTTTTGTAGAGTAAGTTGCAAACCACTCCTCCCACTCAGACAACCCTTTCCCAGACCAGAGACAAGCATTTGGGACTGTTGGTTCTTATGTGCTGTGGGCCTCCAGTGCTGAGGCTGGACATGCTGCGGAAATGCACACAGGGTGGGAACAAACCCCACAGGCTGCGTTGCTTCTAGAGTGAACTGCAAACCAGCTCACTTCCCATGAAATGTAGACATAACACAGACTGAGAAGGGAAAATCTGCACTGAGGAAGGCTTCAGGTGCCTTTGGCCATAGTTCTGAACAGCGTGTGCTGGAGGTAAGTGACACAAGTGGCTCTAAGAAGGTCTGGAAACAGGTGTTTTCCAGGTGCTGTCAAACATAGAGTGAATTAGTTTGTACTTTGCTGCTCTGTGCATATGCAGAAATGGCTATGGAGCCAATACAATAGACCAAAAGTACACATCAATAATCTTGAGATGCCCAGGCAGGTGTAATTGAGGTCAGGGAGCTCAATTCCATCATCTCTTCCAGGAATTCCCCCTGGATAAATCAAAAAGTTCAATCCACCATTAAAGGCTTCGGGGCTGGCCAGCCGTCTCGGTATTTACAATAGCAACCAGCATCTCCTTAAGCCCACAATTACGTGTTTTAGTGGGTTCATTTTGTAGACGTGCCTATACCAAGACCACGTTCCTCCAGGAAGCTGTCACCCTCCCTCAGTCACAGAGCATTTGGTGGGCCTGTGCAGAAACCTGCTTCCTATAATCAGAAGCCACAAGAAGAGTGAGCTCCACTTCATCACACTCTGCCTAAATATATAAATAATCCGAAATCTGAAGGGTGTGTTGGACAGCACCCTCAGGCTATCGTTTTACACCCAGCTGTTATTCTCAGAGGATTCTCAGTAAATCCAGGAATAGACCCAGCCAGGAGTCGGGAACAGGCTCAGAGGAGAATGTCACCATATGGCAGCTCCTGACTGTTGCATAAATATATTGATTAGCTGAACCGGCTTCAGGATGTCTGTATTAAGAACAGTAAACTCAAGAAGAGACATAAAATTATCAGAAAGATGAAAGAGTACCTGAACTGGCCATTCTTTTCCACTTAAGTATGTTCTTGTCCAAAGTATGACACCGATCACTTGAGAAAATTTGTTAGGCCTGTTTAAACGTGAAGCTTAAAGACAATTCCTAAATAAAAATTGAACAAAATAATCATATGTTATTGCTATGACAACCCAGAAAAGCACATTAGAAACCCAAATGACAATATTCTTCCTCCTATTACATTGACATTGGCAAGAAAAGAAATGGTGTTGGAGTTTTCAATATACATTTTCAGAAGGGAAAGATATGATCATATGTTAAACCTCACCATGAAGGTGGAAATCCTCAAAGAGTATTTTCTTTACCTGTATAAGCAGCTAGTGAGTGGGTTTTGAACTGTGTGCTTTAAAGGCGAGAGGAACCTGTTGTAAAACAAGTTCTCCCATTCACTTGCCGTGCAACCTACAACAAACCACTTTAACCTCATTGCTCTCGTCACCAGTCCAAGAACAGCTCAAGGGGGAGAAAAGCTGCAGACTTTGGCTTGATCTGGGAGCCAGGGGACCTCGTTGTGTCCTCTTTGGAGGCAGGTGACACACCCAGAGCAGTGGGCCACATCAGGGATGGCTGTGGTGGGCCTGCTGACAGGGACAAGGCACTGGAGCTAGAGCTTCGGGCTTCTATGACAGCGTCATCCAGCTCCGTACCTTGTAGAGACCCTGCCATACTCTGACAGCGAAGCCCAGTTTGTGACAGTTGGGTTGTGCAAAACAAATGCCAGACACCAAAAGGCAGTTACTCAGTTGAGTAAAATCAGAGAGAAATTTGACAGGACTGGGATGATAGGCAAGAAGGTAAGATCATTCATGATCTAAAAAATAAGACCAACATCAGGTATTAGGCTGCTCGTTCCGCCAGCCTCCACTAACAGAATAGCTTTTCTCAAAGGGAAGAAATGCCCTTTTTCTTACTGATACTCCTACCTCGTTTATTTGTATGAGCCAAGAGGACACTGTGCAAAACTGTATTTGTACCCCACCAGTCTGGGCATTTCTAGAGACAAAGGCAAGGCACTCAGCAAGTCTAAAGCCATGTGTCAAAATCCATCCTTGGCACGAGCCAAACTCTATAGTAAAGCCTTAGCGTGGTGCCGAGGAATTTGCTCACACAGCTTCACAACAGCAGCAAAAGGATACATTCTTCTCTATTTTTCAGTGTGTCTGGATGGTTTATCATGATGTTTCAGACCCTGAGGTAGGATTGGGTCTAGGTTGTTTTTTGGGATTGGCCTGAGCTGGCTGTCCCTCTCCATGACTGCAGAATGAATATCCCAGCATGGCACCAGGGAGCTCTATGCTGTGGCCAATACCACACTCCAGATGAGAGGATAAACTCAGGTTTTCAATTGCTTATGGCTGTAGTTGCTGTTTTGCACTTCTGGAAAGACTGAAGCTGCTCACCATGAGACCAAGCCAATTTCATAGCTGAATGACAACTGAAGAAGGATAAAACAGCAAACAAACTCATCCTGAAAAGTTTTCTGTACTGCATTTGGGTTCAAAATGTTCGCAAAGAAAGTTCTGTTAGTTTAGAGATTTGTTGGCCGAAATGGATACATTTTCCAGGGAAGTCAGCCAGTTTTTAAAGGAGGCCAAATCTGTTTCCACATGGAAATTGGCTCATTTTTGCAGTATAGATGAGTTCTGCATAAAAATATATTAAACTCCTTTTCCCGCCCACAACTGTATACGCTTTCATGCATCTTGATGGGAGAACTGCTATTCCATCAGCAACAGGGAAATGCAATTTGAACAAGTGCAATATTATGTAATTAAAATGACAGTCATGTCAGTATGGATGAGAGAGGGAAAAGAGAGAAAAAGTCTGCAAAACAAGAATTATCCAGTTCAGTCAGCTCTTGGAAATGTTTTTTCAATCTAAGCTCTCCTAGAAGCTGCACACGAGTACAGGTAGCTTCAACTTTCTTATTCTTCAAAAAAATAATCAACGCCTTAACAATAGAAAATGAAGTTCAAAAAAAATATCCACAACCCGCAACATAACACAACTATTAACAAATGCATGGTATGTTGCCATTTATGAACAAAGGCCCAATTATACAGCTTGTTCAACTGTAATAGCCCTTATCCTGAGTGCATTTGGATAGCAAGTTTGTTCCAAGGAGCACACCCTCCTCAAAGAGTATCATGGAAAAAAGAGAAATGTTTTTTAATACGTACTGTACCGAAGAACTGAGATGTGCTGAAAAACACATAGCATGTACCAATGCCTCTCTCTGAAGTGTCTGCCATTTGGAATATTGTCATTTAAATACTTTGCCTGTTTAGTCTATTTTGAATGGCTTCGTTATAGAACTGGTGGGAAATTCTCCAGAGAAACTGGAAAAAATATGTTTTGGAAAGTATTTCATATTCAGGATTGTCAGAATGCCTCGTTTTAACCTTTTCAATGAAAGAAAAATTCAGTGCATATTGATACATGCACATGTATTCTATAATATGTATCTATAAAATATGTAACAAAATAATAGTAGCTTGACTCATAAATAAAATGCTTGGAAATGATCAAAGTAGAAGATTTCAAGTGGTCTGCATTAAATGCTAAAGGAGGGATTCAAGTCAAAAAATGTCAAAATTTTGGCAGTTTACATGGGATGGAAACCCAAGTCTTGCCCTTCTCTAATCTTACACATCCCAGATCAGTGGCATCTTTGGTAAACGAGATCCTAGTGCTGCCCATCACTGACTGACAGATCTGAGACCTTATGCCAGATGAGCTTGACACTACGGGGACGTGTAACTCTGGCACTCGTGACCAGGCTGGGTACAGAGAAGAAAGCTGTGCGCACATGTAGGAATCACAGTTCAGTTGCCAACTCATCTCTTATTGAGAAAGGTCATTGCTTCATTCAGGTATTTGCTAAATATAGGAAATGCGCAGGAAGCTGAACCCTTTGATCTTGAAATACTTGTAGGCTTGGTGCTATGAAAGGATGAGAGAAACATTTAAAAAGGATCGAGGGAAACAGATGTTTGGCTTCTTCCATCCGCTACCACTAAATCAGTCACTGGCCCAAACTAGTATTTAGCACAGGTGATTTTCCACAAAGCTAATCCTGCTTTCATTCAGGGCATTCTTCTTCCAATAAAAATCCATCTGCTTGCCTAGCAGACACCAGCATAAATTGTAGCTCATCCAAATGGGTCTTTCAAGGGGGTCTCTGCACCAAGGCTGAGAACCACATGCTGCTTAGTGAGAAATCACAGAGATGCTCACAGCTTGAGCCGTCTGAGTCACCAGCTGATGAAAAACTTGACTTTTTCCTGCTCTTTTTAAAAGAAACTTTAAAAAACAAATAAACCCTACAGTCAAGCAAGCAAACTTTCTCATTTTATAGGCACCCCCCCTTCCAGCCATGGTTAAATACACCACAAAATCCATTTTCTCATGGATTTTTTTTTTCATTTATTTCCTGCTTGCCTCCTTTTGTTTTTCCACATGCATTAGTGTCATTTTCTCCTCCTGCACACAGGCTGTGAGCATTTAGTTCATCCTCTCCAACATACACAGCAAAGGGCTACCAACTGTTACATGCCCCAGCAGCTGCGTCCACATCCCCTTTGCAAACAAGAAGCCACACTGAGATGGCTTTTGCTAAAGAGGGCTGAAAGCAATAGTTTTGGTTCATGAAGTTTCAAAGTAAAGACACAACTGGAAATCAAGAAAACCAAGTCCTCCCCTTGCAAGCCGGCAGGGTTACCCCAGCCCTAATGTATCGTCAAAGCTCTCTGAAACATCCCCATGTCAGCCCAGGCCGAGTCCCCAGTTCACAGCTTTCAGCAGTCCCTGGCATCACAGTTTCTCATCAGCTTTTCAACTCTCCTAGCTAGTAATGCTCATTGTGTAGTAGACCCAGATGCTTATGGACCAGTCCATAAACACAGATAATTGCTTAAAACTCTTAACTCCATGCAACTGTCCAGACAATTATCTGCTTATGTATTTACATCATTCTTATTAACATTATGTCTCATCAGCTCCCATGCACTAATGGATTTTATGCTCTGCAAGTGCCCACTACAATGGAACCAAAAATAATGTCAACATTTGTTCCTATTTTTCTTATAAGTAAGTGCCAGGTTTTTCAGATCATCAAAATAGTTTTTTTATCTTGAAAATGCTACAAAAAACACACTGTCAACAAAAGCAAGTTTGTACTGGAAAGTTTACAAGTTCAACAAAAGTAATTCTGCTGCTTAACAAAACTGTGATTGCAAAAGAACTCAAAACATTTATACTGCCATGAGTGTAATTTAAGGATATTAGGAATTTAGCCTTTGCCAAATCTTTTACAGACAAAATGGTGTTTCGCCCTGGCTATGATATTGACCTTTAGGTTGCAAAATCTAGTAAGGTATTAGCAGTAAAACTACTATGAATGCTGAAGTTGCGTAACGGTACTGCGGCTTTACAAATAGATAAAGAATTTCACAGAGACAGCCTTCTGTAACTTTTTTTTAGTTGTTTATCATGGAAGTTCATTGTAAGACATAACTTGTTTAGCATCAGCATATAGGGTAACTTTGCTTACACCATGGAATTCAGTTCCCCGTTAAGTTTTATGAACAGCAAGTAACATGTCACTGTATTACAGTAAATAAACCTATGATTAAATCACTGGTCTTTCATCTCATAATTTTGAGTCAACCCAGATTTTGTGCAGCAAGGTAGAACAATTCTTGTGGTTTGGGGACCAGAACAGAGCACAGACTTCTGCAAAATAAGTTCACCAAAGCTTAGTCAGGATGAAAACCATGGGAGGACGTTTTCCTTCTCTCCAATTCTGAGACAATTCTGAGCAAATACTTAGTAGAGCCTTAAGTGTCCCCAGAGACGAGAAAACACAGTCGGTTCAGGCTACCAGAGATTTTCACATCCGCAATTAAAAAAATTCACAGAGATCAATAAAATACCTATCTTTTGAAATAAATGACTAAATAAAGGTCAACATTGTGATACATAACTTGAATCCACACACCTTTTCAGCTTTAGGTTTCCTTTGGGAAACTCTATTATGATCATCAGCAAAATCAACTGACATTTTTTCCTTTGCCCACAATACGCCTGTTACCTATAAAGGGTAATACGTGCTGTTCTGTTCATGGCCTTATGGACTGAAATTGGAGGTGAAAGTTGTTTTGGGCTAAAGGACTATATGGCTGATGTATTGCTTCCATTTATTATTTCATCTCATTCTATTGTGTTTTTCCTTATGGCACACTCAATAGGCTGTAATCATGGGGAACAAGATAGAAAGGGTAGGGCAAGTATTGTATTTCCTGCCTTGGCTGGTGCATAATTTTTATTAGTGCTTAGTTTGAATCACAACTTTAAGATAAGGATCCAGCATGAAGGACTAGAGACACGGCGTTCTGGGCTTAAACCTCCAGTTATTTTTTGTTTGTAAGCAAGCAATATAAAGAGTTAATACACTGCCCACTTTTTTATAGCTGAAAAAATTTGAGCTTTTGTTTAAAAAAAAAAAGGGAAATGATACAGTGGTGCTTAAAAAAGTTGTTTTTCCAGCTCCTTTGGTACAACAATTGTTTGATATAAACTTGCATGACACTGTGAGCTTCCTCTCTGCTAATAGCCCAAATGTTCTTTTTCCAGCAGGAGGAAAATGCCTGTGTCCAGGGTGAGATCACACCGGCTGCCCCAGAATGAGGAGCCCCACCACGGTGCCAAGGCAGGGCTCGGCAAGCACACCGAGCGCATGCAGAGTTTGGCACGTACAAAGGCTGGAGGGATACATGTATATGGAAATATGTGCATGGTGGGGGGATGTGTGTCTTTTTTAAAGGAAAAGCAACGTACAGTGTGGCCTGTAAGGGACAAGAGGATGTGAGATAAAAAATGAACTGCAGCTGTTTGCTTATAAAGAAGAGCAGAGTGTGTTTTGCTGGCCCTCAAGCCCTGAGCACTCAAATAAAGATGGAAGAGTTTGCACCAAAGCAGCTGAGATGTGGGTAGCAGGCATGGAGAAGGGGCAGCCTCCAGCTGAGAGCACAGCAGACAGCCAGGGACAGAGTCAGCAAGAGGCTTAGGGACCAGCATCCCTGATCCACTCCCAACAAACAACATTCCCCTTGCAGGAATGGCCATCCCGAGGTATGGACATCCCATATCTGGCCCTGGGGCTGGGCAAATCAGAGGGCAGTAAACTCTGGCAGCAGGTTCCCAGAGACCAGAGGGCCAGAGCCGTGCTTTGATCAAGGTGTCTCTGATGACTTTTGGGAATTAAGCCTGAGGAAGTGAAAGAAAAATTTCCGTACAGCTACATGGCTCTTGAAATAATAGAAACCACTTGAGAAGCTGCAGGTTAGGACAGGTCTAGAGATTTTAGAAGGTTTCAGTAAAATCTTCAAGTGCTTCTTGAGGTAGCTTGTTGAAGTGGAGATCTTGCCAGATTGTTACTCATAAAAAGAGTTGAAAGATCCCAGAAAAAGGTCTCGCCTAGAAAAGCAGGTTGCATAAACTCAGGTCATCCAACATTTTCACAGCTTCAACTGCCTGATGGAGGGGGCGTCTAATTCCCAGCTATATCATTTACTCACATAACACCATATATGTGCAAGAAAAATGCATAATGGACCCAAATAGACCCTGAGATGCTTCAAACTCTTTGTTCCAGGAGTGCAAGTGCAGATGGAAGTGTGTGTCCCTTATGATGGGCCTCCACAGGCAGGCTCCTCCTCTGTCTGCTGTCAAGGGGACACCGGCAATGACCTTTCCTGAAAGGTCCCTTTCCTCACCTCAGACACCTCCTGGGAACCCTGCAGCAGTTCTCTCTGCAAGACCAAGGTGTACAGCTCTGAGATCCTTCTGGGATCGGTCCCTCCAGCCGGGGTCTGCAGGGACCCTCTTTGGCATGGCCAACGCTCCCTGCCTCCGCCCAAGGAGCAGGAGCAGGCACACAAGCAGTTATCATGCTCAGCAAATGCCCTGCAACACCCTGACTTGCCTTCTGCTAACCACTCCCTGGATTTCTCACTGTGGGCGTTCTCCAAAACCACAGACATTTGATATCTGTACACTTCGCCTCAGTCCTTTTGCTTCAGTAGCTCTCAGTGGGCCTGTCAAAGTGACGGCGTAGATATTGCAACAGTAAAATGGAGGAAAGTGCTGAAGCTCTTCCATGCCAGATGTGCAGCAGTTAATTTGGGATGGCAAGAAGCCCACAGTGGCCAGTTCCTGTGTCCTGTCCAACAAGCGATGACATTCTCTGATTGCAAACATGATCCTACGCACCTCAAAGACAATTTTAGTCACAGGCTAAATTGTATAAATCTGCTTTCATAAAAGATAAAAATCTTCCCTTGTATTTTTTTCCACAGCTCAATTAACTATTGTTTCGCTCAGCATGTTTTAATCATAAGTAAGTTCATTAATAGATGTGCTCTTTGGAGTCATGGGGGACTCTGTGATACAATGGCATTAATCTTTTTGAATAACATCATTAATATCATTTGCCCCTTAAAGGCACCCACTATATCCCCCAGGCAATTATAAAACTTTGTTTCATGGTACTGAATGAGCTCATGCAGCTAAAATGACTACAATGCATTTCTGCGTAATATTGCTGTTACTTTCTTCCTATTTATTTATGCTACTAATCAGACACTATTAGAACTTGTTTGTGAGCATATTTGTCCTTTTGCTTTTAAAGCCACCAGCTCAGCTGGCTGCCCTCCACCTGGGTCTCAGGAGAGCTGTCCTACAGAAGGGTCGTGAAAGAAGGAGGAGATCTAGAAATCCCTAAACTGGGAGATTTTTGACAATTCTCTTCAAAGTAACCAGGCGTTGTTTTACAACTAAGGCCTGATCCGGTTAGAAGGACTCCCACTGAATTTAGTAGGCGCTGGGGATGTTGCTGAACCCTGCCAGCATTCTACCAGGCTTACTAAAACAAAACTCCCAGTTTCTGGGTGAAGAGGCACTTTTCTCCCCAGAGCTGAGAAAGGTGAAATTGCTGCGTCTCCACACAATGAGAGGCTGGGCCATGTTTATTAAAGATTCCCAACACTGGACATATGTGAATAGATGAGTATATCTTTATATTCTCCCTACAGCCACTTACATCTTCTTGTCCTGGAGTCAAGATTCAAACTTCCAAAGAATTTGGGTTTATTTCTTATTCATCCTACTTCCTCACCAGTAAAACAGAGATACAGCCCTTCTCTCCTTTATAAAGCAGGCTGAGAACTATAGATAAAAATTCCTCTACAGAGGTGAGATATCGTAACTTTTTCATGAGTGTACTGGGTAGCTGCTGTGTGCTCCGAGCAGAGCAGCGAAGTTTGTGGGTTTGCTTTGTTTATTCTGTCCATATTTGGATGGGAAGAGGCATAGGCAGTAGATGAAAGTAGTTCATATAATAAAACTGGGTTTGGATGAAACTCAGCAGTATATTACTGTTTCATTTTAGCACTCCTGAAATAGTAAGGCCTTGTCAAATTCAGTCCCAGAGGAGAAGACCAGACAGATTTCAGTTTCAACATGTGCCACATAGTTGCACTTTGCCATATTTGCTCACATTATGGCATATATGTGTGGAGGAAGAGGGGAAGAATTTCCCTTTTTCTAAGCTGTAAAACGTCTTTCAACACCTCTGTTCTTTACTGCAATACCAATACATCATTACTGGTCACAGAGCAAGGCAATTACACGACTACAGCCACTCTATCTGCAAGCATGGGCATCCAAAATGTGAATCCAGATCAGATTTAAGCAGGAGGAATGAATGCTTTCTTCTTAAATTCCATATCTCAAAAAAAACCTCCCACACTTTTTGCTACCTCTTTCACTTCCAGCTATGCACAAATTCCTGAATAAACGACCACAACCTTTTCCTACAGGGCTTTTGACCAGGGGTTTGACTGATGCTCCCACAGGTAAGATGCACTTTGAGGTTGCAAGTTGCATGAAGAGAAGAAAAAGAGGAGCGTTTCACTAACAAGGAGCTTTGCTGACCCTTGAGAACAAGGGGGAGTGGTCAGATGTTACCCACAACCTGAGAAAAGTGCTATTTGGAGCTTTGGGTGCCAGACATACCTGGTGGGGGAGGTACAGGAGAGGAAGGGGAAGCTGCATTCAAAGAAGGCAATGTTGGAAGTTAACCTGGAGTCTGAGATCAGGGGAAGAGGCATTATCAGAAACATCCTTTTGCCCATTGCTGGCTCGGACCGGTAGGAGCAGAGGACACAACCATCCTACCACACATGGGTGCTGCTTCTCCTGGAGGTCAGAATCTGGATTTCAGCAGCAAGCGGGCTCCTGGGAGCAGAGCATCCTCACAGCCCCTGCAATCTGAGAACGAGTAAAGTCTCCAGGTGATTCTGCTGCCAAGTGTAACGATGCGGGATGAAGAAATGCAGCCACCTCACTGAGACCAGCCCAGCGTACAAAGTCAGGGTGTCCTACTGACCAAACACAAGCACTTGGTGACCTGGATGTTCCTCCCAGCTGTGCCACAACGTCCTTCCTGACATCAGGAAAACCTCTGCGCCACAAATGCCCCCTCTATAAAGAAAGAATACCATCTCCTTTCTCCCACGCCTGGACTGTCCGGGCTAGTTAACCATTTGGACAGGGATTTCATCTGGCTGCAGCTTTGCAGATAAGAGGGCACAGTGGGAGCCCTGATCCCAGCCAGGGCCTCCAGGCACAACAATAATGCGAATGATTAGCAGCGGTGAGCAGTTAGGGCAGGCAGCAGCCCTGCCTCTTGTCTAGCTCACACCACGCGCATCAGGGCTCATAAATATCTCTCCTAGTGATATTTACGGAGCGGCCAGAGTCGTGGATGCTGCTGACCCAACAAAAGGAGGATGAGGCAGGTTTTCATCATGCCTCCTTGCCTCCATGTGGGCATGCAAGTTTAGGAATACTGAAGAAATAATTCCTTCGCTGCATCTTAGGCACAGGCCGGAGCAAACTCTCTGCTGACTGCAGATCTGTTGCAGAGGAAGCTGCCTCTAAAACAACATATCTGGTTTAAACCCACTTTCAGTGCCTTCACCCAAATCTTCCTGCCAAAGTTCGGATCTCTCCGCATATTCCACTCCTTTGCCTGCTCCTGCCTCATGCTCCCTCTCCCTCCATCTTCCTTCCCACAGCCGTGGGAACAGACTTCATCACTTGAGAAAAATGCCCTGCTCATACCCCCCGCTGTTGCTTGAAGCAGACAAAAAAAATTAAAGTCTTTTGAGCAGAGAATCCTTGTCAGGACAAGAAATAATACTGACCTCAGTAAGGATGGCATGTACTGCCGGAGAGGTGGTTCAGGCTCTGTGCGCTGCAACCAGCTGTCTGCACGACTACAATACAGTGTGGAGTATATGGAATATAATTTCCCTCTCCATTTACATTTAATACAATGGCTTTGGACCACACATTATTTAAAAAAAAAAAAAAATGAAGTCTGGGCACTTGGCTTTCACTAATGGCTTGTTACTCCTCTAACACTGTCTCTTCAGTGCAGAATGACGGAGTGATTTGTGTCTCTACCAAAGACTCCCCTAGCCTGCTTCCCTACGCTGCCTGAAATTTGCTACTTTTTTAAAATAATAACACCTCTGTATAACAGTAGGAGGACTGGACTCACATGGGTGGTCCCTTATAATGAAGATAGAGTATCTGGGAACAACATTTTAATGTGTTTTTCTTCTAATTGAATTTTTCCAGCGTTTGGGATAATTATTTCTACCAATTAGCCCAGTGGTATTGTTAGCTGGAGGCAACCGGTCCTTCTTCAGGCCTCTGACAGAAGTTTACAGTATGCACAATGGTGCATAGTCCAGTTTATGAGAAAAAAATTGCCCCTCTGCTCCCAAAACTATGGGAAAGGACTCCATTGTGAGACAAATATTTCCCATGGAAATTGTCCTGAGAAGCCTCATAAGGGCCCATGTTTCAGATAAAAGCAAGGGGGTGGAGATTTTAAAATAAAGCTCAGGAAAGAGGGGGTTATGCCTGAAGGGGAGAGAGTGGCACAGGAGAGGGGAGGCAGCGGTCAGACTTGACGAGGCATGGGGCAGCTTTCGTCCTCGTACCCTGCAATGTGTTAGGGGACGTGCTAAGCCCCACCACTCTGTGACCAAGCCTGTCCTCAACGATGAAAGAAGAGGTCAAGATTTAATGACAGTAAATGCGTTTGGAGTAAATTTTCAGCCCTTCTTTACAAACATAAGAGCTAGGCACTGGTTTTTCCTAATAAGTGAGAGCTGAAAGATGATGCAGATGCATGTGTCGGAGCAGTGGCCTTGGGCACAAGCCTGTAGTGGCTTTGCCTTACGTCAGCCCTGAGCAGGAAGCGTTTTAGCAGCCTGCAGAAGGAAGCTGTTAATGCTGAGGAGAGAGGCCTGGCAAGAATTCAGCGCAAAGACCCTGTGGCAAAAATATACAATTGTTATAAAAGTAAAGACTAGTGAGGAGTAGTGTATGAGCTGGTAGAAAATAGGCACAACACTGGGGAATTTTAATTCAAGACTTGCAGGATCAAAAATCTCTGCCTGGGCAAAATTCATTTAATGAAAGCAGAGGAACTTTTCAAGTCAAAGATGAATGAGAGCTTCACATAGCACAAAATGCAAATGCTGTGGTGATGATGGCCATATAAATATGAATTCTTACCTACATCTAAAAATAAAAAAAATCTCCCCAAGTTTTCAAAGAAAGTAGGGGGTAAAATGGTCCCCCTATAGAAATTTCTCAGTGAAATCCTTTTCATTATAAAATGCTTATTCCTGGAAAAGGAAGCTCTTTGTGGAAGCAGAAGAGCGTCAGGAAAGACACCTCTGCCTCAGGTTACAGCTTGCGTCCATGGTGGCAGAAACACAATTCACCCCAGGACACCCACGACTTGCTGAAACCCCTAGTTTTAGGTACCTTTTTTCATTGCCAGTTAAAAGGCCACTGCTGTATCTGTACAAGGAAAAGCTGCCGCCTCTCCAGCACAGTCCCAGAATGGGATGGAGCCACAATGGTGCTCAGAGGCCAATCATGGTCATTGCCAGAGTTGCCTGATGGGTATCAAGGTTTTACCAGTTTAGGATCAGCCCCTAAACATGCAACTACAATCAAATAAAACTTCCAGCAACTTCTATTACTAGTGTAGGAAAAGTATAAGAGAACACTGAGGGAAGATTGTTGCGAAATCAAGCCACAGGGGAGATTTGGGGAAAAAACACTTAATGCTCCTACAGTAGGAAAGTAGGTATGGTAAAGCGGAATGGCATTTTAAAGAGAAATGCTGTAAAGATAACTCGTTTTATGAGATTTTAGATGTGTGTTTGTCCCGATGTTCCTCCCTTTCCTTCCCTCCCCAGTAAATTCTCCCTATACCGGGATGGTCTCTGAAATGCTGTTAGCAATTTCAGTGCTTTAGCGAAGAAGCAGAGAATCTATTACTAAGATAAAAGTCCCAAACAACCATTTTAGCATGTGCTGGATGCCTTGGCAGTGAGTCTTTTGCACAACAAAGAAGGACTGAAACTTCAATAGGATCACTAACACTACGACTGAGGAGGTATGGCACAGGGATTTAGACTGATCTCCCTGAGGATTACAGAGCCAATTCATGAAAATATGAGAAATACAAATCATCCACACCTATTGCCTTCACCATGACACCTCTTTCTTTATTAAACTTTTAATAAAATGTATAAATAAATGTCTTTAAGCAATATACCTCTATTTGACATTGCTTCTCCATGGAAGCAATGGCCCCAGTTTTTCTAAGGACTGGAAGTCCTATGGGCAGAAATCAGATAATCCATCTGCCTAGAACATTCCCAATGCCTCTCTGAGCTGTTCTGCCAAATCTGCAGTGACGGAGACCCTACAATACCCCTTGTTAATCTTAATTTCATCTGAAATGTGAAAAAATAAGGGTAAGCATCTTTAAGGCATAACTGGATACAAAGGAGGTTTCCTAACTTGAAAAAATATTGTTTGATTTTTCTTTTACATTGTCACTTATTCTATACATTTCAAACCAGCAGTATCTAGTGTTTGGATCTCAGTTTTAACCATCTCAGACTAGTTTGTACTGGCTTCTACAAAAGATGAGCAAGCTCTGTTATGGCTCCAGGTAGGAAAGGGTTTTTACTGAGATCACACCATAATAAATTGCCTGGTGTCTGTTATAGCAGAGCTTTAGTAACTTCAAGAGATGGGAAAAAAAAAAAAAAAAGAGATAAAATCTCAACTACAAAATCTTGAAGCAATTCCTTAAAAAGAGAGGTCTGCCTCAGATTATAAGGAAGTCCCACTGTGATTTTCCACAAGCTCCTACGGAGAGGCTTAAAATAGTGAATCGGGCAGTAGTCAACAGGGACACCCTGGATCAGGCCTAACGTACATCCATGCAAGACCTTTTTTAACGTGTAAGCTAGCATCAGATGCTTTAGAGGAAATTCACGCAGCTGTGGGATAATCTGCCTGCCAGGACAATTTCTTCCTGAATCTTTATACTTAAACACTTAAACCCTGAAGAATGAGGTCTGATAATATTTCCAAATCTCTAGTTTTGTTAGCTTTAGAATTATAGCGCTCTCTGCACTTGCAATCAGTATAGAATGTCCAATTCCTACTTGAACCTTGCTAAATCCTTGCCTTCAGAGAGGCTTGGTTTCAACAGTCTATCTAGACTTTGTCAGTAAAGGTAAGGAGAAAGAAAAAAATTTGCAAGTGCCTTAGATATCAGAACCAGCTCCAGGAGAACATAACACTGGGAAAGATGAAGAAGCGTAACTTCCAAAGGTCAGAGAGCAAACATCTGAAACAGCAGAAGAAAAGCCATCTCTCACCCCAGAGATTTAAGATAACTGTTAGAAGCAGCAAATAATTTTGAAGGATACTTGCTTCCGCCATGCAAAAGCAGGTTTTCATTGGTAAATATGTTAACCCGAAGCTATTTAATATCACTTTTGCAACAGACGTTGGCTACATTTGCACATAGGAACTCAAGGAAATGGTTGAGGTGGATGCAAAGAGTCATGAATGTGGGTACTTGGAAATACTTTATAAGGCAAGGTAGCTTTCCTGCAGGCAGTGGATCTCTGCCAGTTGCACAAGATGAAGATCTGGACTACTCATTAAAGGTTTCAGATCTTCAGGAAAAGAGGTAGGCATGTGTTCAGAGTTGGGCTCCCTGACCTGAAAACCCAAGGAGAGAGTGGCAGAATGGAGCAGTATATCTGAAACCCTCTCAGATAACTATAGGTCATAGCTCAGTGATGCACTGACAATCACATTTAGCTCTTACAAAGAAAAAATTGCTCATATTTCTGGAGGGTATGCTGGAAAAGGGATCTTAATTTTGCACGTCTTTTTAAAAGACAAAGAAGGGCACTGCTAATGAGGTATGGGAGCCCTGCTTCTGCTAAAGATGTGAAAATAGTCCTAAATATCTGGGTAAAGCAGGAGTTGGTTTAAGGTAGCTAAAACTTAGTATCAGGACATTACATTTTTAGATTAAAATACATACAATCATTCATTTCTCATTATACACAGACATTTCTGGGCAAAAATGTGGAATAAGACCAAAAGAGACCACCTCAAGACAGGGTAATGACCCACCTAGTCCTACCCCTACCTGTAGGGAAAGGAAATACAGCACGTATAGATCAAGTGTTTCCATAATGTACCCTCCCAAAGTGCAGTCATCTGGGGATTTACCAAGCTGGAAGAACATTGCATTTAACAACTGCTCATGGACTCTTCCTCCTTGAAAAAGACTTTTTGAACTCGTTTATAATTTTGGCCTCCACATCATCCCTAGCAATGAATTCCACTGGGTGAAAAATTAGTGCTTTGGTATAATTTATTTTTAAACCTGGTAGTTTGACTGGGTGTCCTTGACTTTTTGGGTTGTATTCACCTTCTGCACACGGTTCAGGATTTTGTGCGTCTTCACTGCACTGTTTTCAGCCACCTCACTTCTAAACTGAAGGGTCTCAGCTTATGCATGAAAATTACTCCCAGTTCTCCTATATCTTTCTGAACGTAAGGGTGACTAGGATTACACTTCATGTCCAAAGTAGGAGGAGGACACAGCATTGTGTACATGTTCTCTCTTTTACCCAGAAAAGTGCATTTTAAAACAAGATAATACAAGATTCACTAAGGTCACTGTAAAGCCTCATTGATTTTATTGTTTCTTCTCACAAGCTCTCCACACTAAACCAGTTTTTCAGGACTGTATCCTTAGATCCTATAGACTTGGCTCTTTCTCCAATAAACTTCAAAGCAAAGCCCTCATGTACTTTAGCAGGCTCTTTTGCTTTTGCACTTGAGTTGTATAATTGTTAATCCAAAACATCCTGCCTCCATGCCGCCAAGCACTTTAAAATTAAAATACACCAAAGCTTGGAAAAGTTATACAAGTCACCCCAAAAATAGTTGGCCTGCCATTTTCTGCCCGATACCATATAGTGTTGCAGTGAATATTTGGTGTGTCTCTGGTTAATCCCTTGCTCCAGTAGGTGCGCATGCTCATGTCTTGGGCTCTGTACCAGGCACCAAAGCTGATTGCAACATCAGCCAAAGCTCCCAGGAAATCAGCTTTCTGGAGTCACTGCTGGAGCTGGATTAGCCAGGGAAGATATTGCACAGAGGTTCAGATTTCACAGCATTTCTTCACTCACCACAACCAAAGAAGACACTTACTCCTAGTTAGTTCATTCATTACCCACCTCCTTTCTCCTCGTGTTGTTGCTTTGGGTTTCAGGGTGTAAAGTCTCACGGTGTGTGACCCACAACCTTGGTGCCTTGTGCCGATCCAGTTACCCTTCCTCCTTGCCTGCATCCCACTGGGAGTCGCACAGGTTGTTCTGTCCAGACTGCTATTTTGCTGCTGTGTTGGGAGGCACTGAGGAAGGACCAGGCCAGCTCCCCAGGAGATGTTCCCAAACAGGGGATACAAAAATGCCCTTTGCCAGAGACCTTTCAGCTGGTGTAAAGTTGTGAAGATGATTGACACATCCAAAGGTTTGAAGTACCGACTGTTTTCACATGACAAAAAGGATGGACTACATTTGTCCTGGTTCCTTTTATGTGCACAGTCCCAGGGACTGTGAGGTGAATCCTGGGAGATATTTAGAAGAGCCTCACTATTCCAAATAACAATTAAGAATTAATGAATGGATATTTACCAACATGTAGAGTTGCCATGTTCAACACAGTTGGCAACTGGTAACCTTCAATTCATGCAGGATCGGACCTGTTTAAGCCATTAATCCTCAAAACCTGTTGAAGCAGCCAGGTTCATTGTCCTTATTTTGCAGAAAGGAAGAGCTCAGGCAGCAAAATTGGGTGACTTGTCTTTTTCCACAGAGAGAATTTCTCCTTTAGTTCTTCTTAGTGGTGCCAAAGATCCCACTTTTTCTAAAAGAATGGGCTTAATTGGAAGTCATCTGCAAGATAGGATGCCTTTGGATCAGTTTAGGTTCAGGAAAGGAAGACTTAGACCACAGGCTGCCCTGGGATGCTTTTCACTGCACCTCTCACATGACAGTCTCACACTCACGCCCTTGTTTCACGTCTTTCAGGCAGATTCAACTCTCTCCAAATAATTCCTGGATTAAAAGTGCAGGCTCGTGCTCATCCAGTGCTGAACACCTCCTGTTCCTGCTGCAGGAGGAATGAAGCATGGTCAGGTAAATAAACTGCATAACAACTTAGCATTATCCAAAATTAGGACAGGTGAGATGAGAACCAGCATTTCCTGAAGCTAAACTGCATGTGTGTGCTACAGAACACCTTTCTTTGTAACGTTCAAGGCTTTCTTTTTTAAAGAAAATTTATATTTTCAGAAAATGATAAATCAATACAAAGCATTAAACATGGTTCATGGTAACAAGAAACCAATAGAAGTTTATAACCAATCAATCCACTTAACTCTGCCAAAGCAATAAACCACCATGGGGGTTATAAATGGTTGAGCTGAGTTTGCAGTTTTAAAATGTCATCCAAAATCAATTGCTCCCCCAATTAGACCGTTAGTTGTCAACAACTTAGTTAAATAATAAGCCAGTGGTTCACATCTGCTTGGGAACAGAGTCAGGCTTGAGCTGTTTCCCTGGCTACTTGAGATGAATTCACGTCTGTTATCATTAACATGAGTGAGGGTAGGAAAGCAAAAAACTATGCTGGAAATGAAATCAAGTTCTCCTCCCACTGCCTGAAGCACATAAATCTTCTAAGTTAATGGTGCCACAGAATAGGTCTGATTGATTGACTTCAGTGGGGGTCGGGGATGCACAAGGAATGTGGGGTCAAGCCCCACATACCACTGACCTTTCTGAGGAGGTGTGTGTTACTGCAGCCTCCACCAAATTTGCTGCTCAGTGCCCACTAACGTCATTAGTATCCATCTACACACAGCACCGATGACCCCTGCAGACCCCTTGCTTTGCTTCATCTCTACGTGAGCAGCAGCAGAAGACCTGTGCTGTTAAGAGGGCCCAAAAAGATGTGAAACTCAGCTCTTGCCCTTGGCCTTTGGGGTTCGTGGTCACCAGGCATCAGTGTGGAGACGGCTCCTACCTGAGGTCAATTCCATCCTTTCTCTCCATGGGACAGGGTCAGAGATGCTGCACAGAAGGACGAAGGTGAGACTTGTGAAATATAGCCCAGTAGAAGAGGAAGAGAGCATCTGGGGTACACCAGCTCTGGGACAGCAGGATAGCACCAAGCATGGCTCACACGAGAGTGCCTAGTGCCCTGGCGACCTCCCTGATGGGCTAATCCCAATGCTACTTCATTTTGGTACACCTTGGCACATACTTGGCATCCCCATGTGACTGTGGTGGTGGTGGTGTATTGCCCATTGCCAGTGAGGATAGACACTGCAGTAACCTGATGTCAACTAACTTCACCTTGTTTCTTCCAGTGGGACCAACAGGAGTCAGGTCTTAGCAGAGGGAAAATTTAAAAATGAAAACTAATAAATAAATACAACCAGGAAGCCTGACAGAACTTATTCTCTTCTCACACCAATTTTATGCTGTTGACTCTCGAGGGATGTCAGTGACATATTTCCAGGGTTTGCAACAACATCAGCAACTATATCACGCATTTTGCATTCGCTGTCTCTCGCATTTCCAAGCACCATTGCTCAAGACAGAGGCCATGAGTCTGCTTCCTTCGTGATTTGCACTCCTATAGCTGAGCACAGGGTGGTAGATTATCAGGTTGTCATTTTCAGATGCACAAGGCACCCAGCTATGAAGCAGTGGTAAGCCAGACAGCAAGAAGTTCGGCTGGGAACAAACACAGGAATCAAGAAAAGCCATTCTCGACTACACTCTTTCTAAGCTTGTTTATTTTGGCTCTTGGTAGCATTTCCACCAGTGTCTAAGCAGGCAGCTCTGCCATGCTGGAGCTACCTTTTGGTAGACACATTCAAGAGCATCATAAAGGTAGCCACTGTGTTAAGAAAGGCCCATAGGAAGAGCTGAATTTGGTGGCTAAAATGCAGTGTCATGTGAGCACTTTTACGTATTTTAGAGCGCCTTCATGTATTTTTCAAGGCAAAATGAACTAAGTCAGTGCCACAGCATAGCTACTTTCACCCAGAGATTTCAAAGCAGGGACAGGCAGTTCTCCCAACAGCCTTTTTCCTTGCTGTCATCACCATGTTACATGTGTGAAAAACAAGTGGGCATAAAACCATCACATTAGCATTACTCAAAGCCCAGCCCTACCCTTGCACCGCTCTAGCCTCTGAAGCACATCCTGTCCTCCTTGTGTGCAGTTATTTATATTTCTTCATGCTGTCCTTTCAGGCAGGCTGTTCTACTTAACACCCTGAAAGAGGAGAATTCCCAGCAGGACCTCTCTGCAGCAACACTGGTTTTAACCTACCATTATAATGACCATAATTTAGTGCCATTGTATTTCTAACACACACCCCCACACACACCCTCCAGTGTTAAGCATTAACCTTGGGCCCACTATTGACTGCTAAAGGCATCTGCTGCAATCATATGGGAAATATTGAGCATTATTTGGCTCTTCAGGAGATGAAGGCATACAGAGGTCCATGCCGTGTTGTTTCAGGGAAGAGCAGGAAACGTCTGCGCAGAGCCAGTTTTAAAATCAGCCTTTAAATTGGGCTTTCATAAGTTCTGCTTCCAAAGGTTGGTTCAGTGAAGCACTAAATCCTTTCCACAGCCCTAGGATTCAGAAGGCACAGAGATTTCCTTGATGATCAACCTTGTTAGCTCCAAGGACCTATTCTTTTGGAGCCCTCATTGTGTGGCAAGAAGAAAGAAAAAATGAGTTCTTGGAAGTAAAGACCCTCCTTCTGTTCAGGTTTGAATAAAGAAAGGGTCACTGCCCCTGAAGGCTTGCCTCCCTCTTTTCCTTTTCTTGGGCCACATAAATAGAAGAGTAACGCCAGCCCATAAGCTGAATACACCAGGTTCTGATCAGTACACCAAAGCTTTTGCAACACATGAAACTCATATACGCTGTCACGTGCGCGGGGTGTCACGTGCACGTTAATCCTGCGCAAGATTGAATGTGCAGATTCTTGTCTTTCTGTGGCGTGCATCTCCTGTTGCATAATGCCCAAACAGCACTCTGCCCTTGGAATGAAAATCTGAGAATGTTTTGAACTTTTTTCAACCTGCAAATCGAAAGCTGGTAGTCGGATTATTAAGTACTGATGGAAGAAGTACTAGAAAGTGGGAATCCTAAAATCCTAAAAACTGTCTCATTTTCCTTTGTGTTCAGAGGCCCTGGCAGGTCTCACTCCCCCTTGTTTCTTCTCACCCAAACCTAACAGCAAAATCCTTCCCACCAAGTCATCTGTGACCTTCAGCCTTTTACTTTTTCAGTGTTTTGAAACACCTAACATGCATAAAAGCAAGATCTATCTAATTGAACTGTCCTCCTCTGCTCCCTCATACATCTCAGAGTAGCAGCCTGGAGGCACCCTCCAAGAATGTCCTTCACGTGACTGCATCCCGCACCCTGTATGGGGACACCCGTCCCTATTAATAGCACTTGGGGGCATCTAAAAATCCTGTCCTGTTTGCAGACACATAACCGACCCAAACAGTATACACTCAAAGGAGACAAAAATCTCATTGTTCCTTGATGTAATATGGCGTGCTAATTATACCACCTTCTCTACAAAGAACAATAAGGTTGTTGCACTTACCCAAAGCCACGTCAGAAAGCTGTGACAGAGCCACTGGGTAAGATCAGGTGCCCTCGGTTCCTGTCCGGACCTACTTCAGACAAACATTTCTCAGGGATGGCGTTGCACCAAAAGCTTTCCTACACCCAGACCTGTACAGGTTGAGATGTGCAGCTGCATTGCCTGTGTCTCTCAGACACCCACCCTCTTACACACAAATGCAAGGTCGGTTGGACAATATTTTCTTCTCAGCAAATCCAACTGGCTATTCCTTATCACCACATTAATCTCTAGGTATGTACAGTTTGATTATGTTTTATTCCAGTGCCTTTCCTGGAAGTGTTGGGGCTGACTGCTTTATTTAATTCCACCTTCCTCTCTTCTTTGAATACAGAGATTATATCTGTGCCCCCCCCAAGCTGCCTGCTTTCCTTTACACCCTCTGGTGAATATATTCCGTTTAACCATGTTCTCGCTTGTCTGTTCTTTTCCTCTTCTGTCTTGTGTCTTGCCATCTTTATATCACAGTGAAGCACTTTTTTTGTTGGAGAAAACTGAAGCAAAAAGGCATTAAATATGTCAGCCTTCTCTAGGTCATCTGTACCTCTCCTGTTCCCCATTAGGTAATGGGCTTCTGCCTGCTGCTGTCTTTCTCTTACTTTACCTTATTTATAGCACCTTTCTCCTTGTTTCCTAACACTCCTCAGTGGTTGTAATTCATTTAGCACAGCAACCTTTCTGCCCTACATGCTTATTTTATTCCTTGATCTCATCCTCAGTAATGTGACCTCATTCTCCTTGTTTAAATGATTCTTCTGGGACTCTCCTATCCTTATCCCTATCCCGTGGCTACCTGCAGTGGGTAGAGGTGGATCTTCTACCATGAGTGACATAGCCTGGCTCAAGCGCTTACTGCCCACAAGGGGAGCTGCAGCTCCTCACCTCTGGCCATGCCGAACAAACCTGCCAAGATGTGGGACCTCACTCAAACGGCAAGTCTTTATCAACCATGCAGCACCTGAATTACTCTCAATCCTTCCAGCACTCACAGACATGGGATATGTCCCATATACGTAGGGTATGCCAGATGAAACCCTCATATCTGCGTCCTATGTCGTTGACATGCTCTGACAGCAATGGGTGGGAAATTGTGGGCTTCCTCTTTCCCATGTCTCATTTCCACCAGCAAAGGACAAAGGAGCATCCAGAGTGAAGGGAACAGGGTATTACAGAAAGGTCTTTGCCTTCCATTAGTGAGGGAAAGTCATGGCAATCTGACCCTAGTTTTCAAGCCTGCTGGAGACCTTAGTGTCAGCTTGAGATTTATTTGGTCTTCTTCTGCAGCAGGGATGAGCATTTCCCTGTGCAGATCCACTGTGGCAAGGTTAAAAGGATGCAGGTCTGCCTTGCTCGGCTCCTCCTCCCTGCTGCACACAGGAACTGACACTTCCCAAAGCCACCTCTGTAAAGTCTGCAGTGAATTAACACGACACCGGCAAAAGTAAAGCTGTAAAAGATGTTTATACTTTTAAAACAGATATCTTCTTCGGCAAAAACCTCTGACGTAAAAATGCCAAAGCAATCACTGCCCCACAGTAAGGAGAACGCAAACAGAAGTACTGGGAGGTTTAGATGTGTTCTGTCTGTCCTGCTAGTCCCTATGCACACTGCAGAAGGGGGATGTCTGAGCAAGAGAGGTGCACCCATGTTTGACTTCCCAAAGACACGAGGGGGTTGCAAGCTTACCTGCTGCCTCCATGATGCTGAGCACCGCAGCTCCCACGCTGGAGTCCCTGCAGTGCTCTGCTGTACCCAGCAGCAGGCTGAAACGCCTCCTGAGTGATGGTGGGCTCCAGCCCTGCTTCTTGTAACCTCGCCAGAGGTGGCCTTAGGAACCACTGGTGAGAGAACAATTGAAAAAAAAAAAAAAAGTAGTCAAAGAGCTGATCACAGCCCCAGTCCAGCTAAGACACCAAAGAGAGCTGATCACAACCCTCCAGGTAGGACACCAAAGACTTCCTCTGTCCAGTTTGGGCTTGGTGAAAACAAGAGTGATTGTGCTAAGTTTTGACCTGGTCTCACCAGGCAGCTTTCATCCTTAGCACAAGATGTCAAACAATTTGCAAAATGCTTGCAATTGTATTTATACATTCTGGCTCCACAGGTCAAGCATGTTTTTTGGGACACACCTTAATCCCAGCATGTACCTCCTCAAAATTCTTCCTCTCTGAGATTGCAAGGACTTGGCGCTCAAGCCGAGGAAAAGGAAAACTGCTGTGATTTCTGACCCAGCAGCCCAGGGTGTTTTATTTCAGTGCACCTGGAGGCAAACAGCTCCAGAGTGTCACCTCCCTCATTAGAGACCGCAGTTAACGCAGGGCTGAAAACAGAAATCAACAACCTTCATGGGCCCCTCTTCCAAACTTCCTAGGTTAAAACATGATTTTAAAATATTTTAAAGATGCATTTTTACCATCTATAATACTCACTTACTCACATATATGTCTGACTACTGTAGTGTGCCAAAGCATCAGTTATAATATCACAGTAGTTCTCTCCCGCTGACATGTCCCTAAATGATCTCAACCTTTCTTTATCTAGGCAAGGTTGTTTGTTTGGGTTTTTTAAGCCTTAATTCTTTAAATTCAGGTAAACTCCAAGGAGTTTCCCAAAGTCAGCCTAGAGGCTGGGTAGGAGATCAGCAGGGCTGGTTTATTTTTCAGCCTGCAGCTGACCCAGGCCCTTATCACTGCCTATCTCACCCCATGTGACCTTGGCTGAACCAGCCTGGCCCCACCAGCTACCGTATCAGGTTGTGTGAATGCAATCTAAATTCAGCAAGCAGCCCTAATTAATGCTCCTTATGTTTATTTGACTCACCGAAGATACGTGTCGACCTAAGTAGTAAATCTCATCGTTGCATAGGAACTACAGGGATCAGTTCATTTCCAAATGTGTCCTGGATGGAGCCCAAGATATCTAATACTGTGGGGAAAACACATATTGAGTGTCAAATTAAGGCAACAGCAGCTCTGCAACAAATGGCAACTTCCTCCTGGAAGAGTCAAAGATGGCTGTAACTGCTGATGCTTTTAAATGTACTTTCAGAGTATTAATAGAGCTGATTTAAAATAGTTCCTCTCACTCCAGTTCCTGCTTTAAGTCATACCCAACTGCTAAACATACTGTGGCTGTTCCTGCTAATACGCTTTCTGACAAATCACAGCCCTGCATAGGTTTCCTTTCAGTATTTCCAATTTACTCTTTAATGGGAGACAAATGTGTCTTATTTGCTGACTGCTTAATGAGTCTTAAAGAATTTCCAGGCATGCAATGGGATGGTGCTTATTAGAGCTGCTTCCAAATTGTTTTATTTGCTTAATTCTGTGCCCATAGGATATTCACTGGCACCTAGATGCTGCACTGGCTGGTGCAACACTAACATGTAAATAAGTATATTAGGTAAAGAAACAGAAACTGCAGTGGGAGGGGTTTTTTTTTTACACTTGACAAGAGTCAGAAACCAACATATCAAACTGGCAAGATGTACATGTAAAGAGTTGCTGTACTCGTGTAATTGTAGGATAGTTATTGCTGTCTGGCTTCCCATTGTAAGCCTCCTTTAGAAATACATCAAGGGTCTGATCCTGGCAACTTCAGGTCTGTTTAATTTCATGCATCTAGGGTTTACTACTGATTATACAAAGGGAGTCTTTGTTTTGCTGGTCGTGCAAAGGAAAGATGCCTCTCCGTGGATTTGTACATACATTTTTGAGTTTGATTTTTTTTCACTATTTTTTTTTTTTTTTCGGGTGACAACTCCATCAGGAAACCCTTTTAGGTGCAGTCTTCCTGACATAAATGTTTATACTATCACCTGCCTTTCCACCTGCTCTCAGCCACTGGGCTGGAGGTGGGAAGCAAGGATTAAGGGCTAGGGACAAGGGGAAATGCAGCTGGGAAAGAAGCTGAGAAGGGAGCCTGGGGCACGGGTGCCTGGGGCATGAGAACGGCTGGAGGAGATGAGGAAGGGCAAGGGATGGAGTCATGGGCAGGGATGGGGAGATCTGCAAAAAAATAACTTAGAAAATATAATTTTGGCTAGGATGTGAGCAGCTTTTCACTGGCAAATCTATTGGTGTCCCTCGTTCTTCCTTCACAAAGGGGTTTGAGGGGTGCTGGGTTTCGTGTGGGCTGCGGGTATGTGGCTATAAACACTGTAACGCGCCTTCACCAACAAAGAGCCAGATGCGGTGAGTTTGATCGGAGTCAGATGGAGTTTGGGGGAATAAACCACCCCAAAATAGGTGGTCATTGGAATAGAAACAAAAAGAGAAATTGTACATTGACCCTGAACTCATCTGACCGAAAAAAGGAATAAATCCCTCATTTTTCCAGCATAAAAACCTCTGCAGTTTTCTAGAGACTGAGAGGCCTTAGATCTTACTGCTTTGTCTTTCTTACTGCTAGTAGGGCATTCAGCCTTAAGAAAACCATTAAGAATATATTTTCCCAGGGTATCCCAGGCTTTTTACTATTCAATAGCAGGGGAAAAAATGAATTAATATTATTCTGTTGGTTTCACAAACTGAGAGAGAGGACTTAAGGATTTTCCTCTGTTAGAAAAGTTTTACCTTGCAAATCTCAACTGTACGAAAATTAGCCACATTTACTGCAGAATAACCCTTTTAGTGTTCAGCGTGTGTTTGAAATATACAGGCGCGCCAGATGAGAACCAGCAGTATGAAATTAGTGCACCAAGGGAAAAAGGCAAGGATGGGATGGAATCCTCTGGGGCTGGCTGCCGGCGAGCCTGCAGTGTGTGTGTGCTCTCCGCTTTACTCCCGGTGCCCTTGATTTCTCAGGCTGTTTTGAAAGACAAAAAGAAAGTTGGTAATCATACACCGACAGATGGTTCCTTGGTTAGTTACTCTTTATTTATAGGGAAGCAACTGCGATTCATCAGCTTTTTCTTTTTCTTTTTTTTTTAATAGCTACATCACGGTGAACTTCCAACTCCAAATTTATTTCTAAGAAGTATTGTGTGGCAAATGTCTATTAATAACAAACCTTTGGCTGACTGGAAATTTCCTTTTTCAACATTCATATTCCATTCCTCGAGATGTTTTCACCCAATTTAATTTTACTTTTCTGTGACAGAGCTGTCTAGAAAGTTTTCCAGTGAGTGCCATATTAAATATATTGCTTTCGTGCCCATAGTTAGAACTTAGATGTTACTTTCTTGTTGTTGGACTGCCTTTCTCTACCTTAATTGTGAATTGATAGCTAACGAGCTGCTTGGTTTTTATTTTGATGTTAAACATTTTTGATTTATTATTTTGGGGCAAATATTATGCTTGCAGCACTTCCCTGTGCATATTAAAGTTAAGTTGTACCTGTGAGTAGGCCTTTTGAATGGTATTTTATAGTACTCTATATGCACTTAAAGTTAAGAATGTCCTTAAATCACTTTGCTAGATGGAAGCCTGAAACAAAAATTTGGACTGATTGGCATAAAGTTGAAGATTGGCTCTCTATAATAAATAGAGAAAGCTTGCGTTACAGTCCAGCTCATGCCCAGGGGTTCATTTTCTTTTTGAACCTTTTGTGTTGATGTAGGAATTTATTGCACATCCTAGATCCAAGTGAACAGCAATTTCTCCAAGATCC
The DNA here is from genome assembly GCF_028500815.1 of Rissa tridactyla. Taxonomy (NCBI): domain Eukaryota; kingdom Metazoa; phylum Chordata; class Aves; order Charadriiformes; family Laridae; genus Rissa; species Rissa tridactyla. The sequence goes on along the minus strand of NC_071470.1, from coordinate 33,451,095 downwards.
CTTAATTAAGGGAAAATCCTGTAAAAAAAGCCCCAAACAACAACGAGAGACTCTTTGCGGGCTTCTATTTCATGTTTCCTACCTGTGCAGACATCAGTACAGGCGCGCACCAGAATGAGTGAGTGCAAACAAACTTGCACACGAAGCAGTGTCCAAATTTCCTTTTATAGACGTGGGGGAGACTCACTGATTTATTTTTTTTCCAGCAGCACAAACTGTACGTATCACAAGTACTCACTTGATGAGGTATTAAAATGGGTCGAAAAAAATAATTATTACTATCCTGACCTTTTAAAAATACATTTTAAAATAAAATATTGTAGATTTGAAAAACAGAAGGGGACCGTCTCTAAACTTAGTTACCATAAAGAACTTAATGTAGCCTCTACTCTGCCTTGGTGAGGCCGCACATGGAGTACTGTGTCCAGTTCTGGGCTCCCCGGTTCAAGGACAGGGAGCTGCTGGAGACGGTGCAGCAAAGGGCTACCAAGATGATTAGGGGACTGGAACATCTCTCTTATGAAGAAAGGCTGAAGGATTTGGGTGTCTTCAGTCTGGAAAACAGATGACTGAGGGGGGATCTTCTCAAAGCTTATAAATACTGAAAGGGTGGGTGTCAGGAGGATGGGGCCAGGCTCTTTTCAGTGGTGCCTGGGGACAGGACAAGAGGTACTGGGCACAAACTTGAGCATAGGAAGTTCCACCTAAATATGAGAAGGAATTCCTTTACTTTGAGGGTGGCAGAGCACTGGAACAGGCTGCCCAGAGAGGTGGTGGAGTCTCCGTCTCTGGAGACGTTCAAAACTCACCTGGACGTGTTCCTGTGCAACCTGCTCTAGGTGACCCTGCTCTGGCAGGGGGGTTGGACTAAATGATCTCCAGAGGTCCCTTCCAACCCTACCATTCTGTGATTCTGTGTGCTTATTTATTTTTAAAGAATTCCTCTGAATTTTGTGTGAACAATTTTTGGGGAAATCTCAGGGAATTCAACTAGTCAATTTAATATCTTTAATTCTAAAAGAATCTGATCCAAGCCACTCCAAGTTATTTTATATTTGGGCCTGAGGTTTTGGGGTAGTCTATTACAAATTTGTAAAATTCGGATCTACCTCAAAACCTACAGCTGGAGGAATCAGAGCTGAATTCAATACCATTTCCAGGTCACTAAGCACTATGCAAGTTCAGATTTTATTTTTTTTTTTTAAATTCCTCACTTTTTCTCAGGTTATTACCACTACCAAATATCTGTCTCAAGATTCTTTCTCTAACAGGGATAAATGAGAGGAAGGGTTCCTTTCTCACAGGTGTTTTGTGGATATACCACATTGCTGGCCATCTAGCCAAAAAATGTGTATATTGATTTCCTCTGACGAATGGCATGCTGTTAGTAGACAGGATCACTGACATGAACGACTCACTCCCTTGCAAACCATTGTCTTCCTTTTATCACAGAATCATATAATCACAGAATGTTTTGGGTTGGAAGGGACCTTTAAAGGTCATCTAGTGCAAAAATCTCTCTTCTTATTGATATAACTCTGTAGACAACACGGCATTTCTTCTGTTGTTTTATCCTCAGTTCACCTGCTTGGGCTTCAGCTTGCCCAAATGCTGCTGAAAGGCATTGGGATGATGCCATGTTTTCACATGTAGAAAGAAGATGTCACAAGGAGATGCAATGGGAGGTCCCTTAGACAAACCTATCCAAAGGCCTGGACTGTTTCAAGGATTTGTTTTGTGTATGTTCTCCTTGCAGGAGAGATCAAGATAGACTCTCTGGTCCAGCAGGACTATTGACCTTCTCCATCTCCTTGTGAGAAACGGGCACATCCCCAGTGCTCAGCCAGTCGACTTGCCCTGCAGGCATCTCCCTCTCTCCCCTTGATTCGGTGGATCCTCCAGCTGCCCTCCTCCTCCTCCTCTTCCCCTTTTTGGCACTGATCTGAAACCCCCACAGGTCACACAGTGGGCAATGGGATTAAGACCAGGATTTGTAAAGATGATGGCTTTTTAGACAGCTTAATAGGCCAGATGCTCAGCTGAGGATCAGGCCATCTGTCCACTCAAGGCCTACCTGTACCAAACAGGTTATTGCTAGCAGAACTGTTAAGAGAGAGAGGGAGACAATTCGGGACTAGAATCCCAAAACCCAGATACACAGGGATGCAGAAGGACGTCCTAACACTAAGCATGTGGAAGAGAAAATGGGAGATGATGGTCATGGCTGATAAAGGCACTAGTAAGAGGGCGACAATCGCAACTGCATGCACAGAGAAGGACTTCTTTGCTCTTTCAGCAGCTGTAAAGGAGCCCAAGAGTCAGCAAAAAATATAGTTACACTAACTTTAAAACCCTTTGTATTGCCAGGGTAGTGTGAATTTAGCCTCCCCTATAAATGAGAGTCAGACCGAGTCTCCAAAGGCAGCTGCTCCTTTAGTGTAGTGATCTGTCTCCATACTCACTGATAAGCAGTCTATGCCCCGTGACTTATAATAAAAGGGAACGATGGTCCCTGAACAAACCCAGAGAAGAGGTATTGATTTGCAAATAGTTTAAAAGAATATTCAAGGGTCACAAGCTGACCCTTTTTCAGCTCTGACATTTTATATCAGGGAGGATCCTATTGAGATGGGAATTCATATCCTAGACATTGTTTTGTCTTGTTTCATAAATAAGTTGAATAGCTTAATTGATTGACACCCACTGCACTTTCCCAGCTTCCTCAGGCTCAAAAGTACACTGCTGTTTTCTGCCATAAATAATATGAACATTCAATCAGCCGCCAGACACAAAAAGGAACTGAAAATTCTTCATACAATAGCTGCAATCTGGCATACGAGGCACCACAGGTCTGAAAAGGAGAGCAGTATTTGATATCACCAGGTATTCATTTTCTTCCTGCGGCATCAATAGCATTTTCCTACCCAAATGACGTAGACGCTAAACAAGAAATACCCAGGGTCCCCTGCAGGGAGAAAGACCAGTTTGTCCCACCATTTATGTGTGTCCAGGGCTTAGGAAACTGGTTTGCAATCCTGTGAACACAGCATGGAGAAGGACGCTTTGGACCACCAAATCCAGTCCCTTGGAGGTGCCAGTACAGTGTTCCCTTATCCCTCCCGGACTCTGGTGCAAGTCCATCTCAACCCAAGTGATGTTATTGCCCCCAGATTACCCATTTGTCCCCAGACCTCACTCCTTTGATTATTACAAACCTAATTTCCGGTCCATACTTACTTATGATTAACTGACATCAATCTGTTCTCACGGCAGGTTTATTCTTTTATTTAAACAGCTCTTTTCTTTCCTGGATATTTAGTCCCCCAATGGATTTAGCATTCATTTCTCCTCCTTAGCCTTGGTTTCACTAAGGGAAATAAAAAATCCATACACTTTGAATCCCTTCTTTTTAAGATAATTAAATGGCTTTGTCAGAAATTCTAGTGATTTTTGGTGACTTCTTGGGTAAGCTTATAGCCAACACATTCCAAAAAATGGTGCAAAAATGAGTTTGAAAGTGTTGAGGTCTTCCTCTTGAGGAAGAAAGTTGTGGACGTAAGTGCTTACCTTCAGTGGCCCAAGCTGGAAAACATTAGTTCTAACCTTCCTGTGTTTTAATTTCCTCATCTGTAAAACAGAAAAGACAATACAGACCTCAAAGAGGAGTAATTAAGATTTCTAAAATGCTCAGAGATCTTCAAGTGAAAGGTTCAATTCTAAATGGGAAGCTCTTTTGTCTGTTGTTCTTTACCTGTTACTTCTTAAGGACTGCAAACCCTGGAGAGATGGCACTGAGCCAGACTACAGCCAAGGAAAGACTTCTCGGTTGATCACATTGGGAGAATTTAATGCAAAAAGTCTCATAAAGGGTGACAGGCATCAGTTGCTAAGACAGAGGAATAAAAACTAGGAGAGAAAGAATACTGACTGAAACTATTGCAAGGCCAATTGCTAAGATCATTAGTTTTTCTTTAGAAGCAGCAGCAAACAGTTAAATCTATTTTTCTTGCTTTGCTTCAGAAGAAATCTCTCTGAGGATGGCCACCATACCATCCTCATCTGTAATTAATAAATGTTTGGAAGGACACTTTCCCACTCAACATATGAAATTATAGATGATCCCTTAATTCCCCAGACATTTGCAAGCCTTGTCTTGTCAGAATTGAATTTACTACAGCTGATTACCCTGAGAATGCACTGACCTTCTTAGCTCCTGCTGTGGTCTTTATTTTTTCCATGGCAGATAATATGGGGACCAGAAACTGGGGACTTGGTAGTAGGGATTATGTGATACTAATGAGACAAAGCTTATTGTTGATGTTAACTGTTATTACCACTAAAAAAAGTGCACAACTCCAGACAGATGGACTTCACTTTGTTATACCAGGAGGGAGCGAATGCATTTTGACAGTAGCAGCATCTATTTAAAATCTGGATCACATCTGGTGCCTCTCTGAAGCAGACTATATCTGATCAATCAGAATTATGGCTCTTCAGTCTCCAGACGAGTTAGAAGAAATTCATTATCTGTTTTGAAGCCTGCTTCTCTTTCATCTATTAAAAAATGAAATAAGATTCATTGTCACTGGATCCATTTAGCTACTAAAAAAAAACCCAAAAAAACCAAAACAAACACAAAAACACAGGACAGTAATTAAACTAACTAGCAGGCTCCACATCTGAAGACATGATTAATTCATTGAAACCCTGCACATGTAGGTACTTGGCTCACGCTAGGCTTCAGTCAACAATTTCTTAGCTGATGAAATAGATAGCCTGGGACTTATCTCCATTTCTGGTTATTTCATAAACTCCTGGAAACACCCCCATGAATTTCTTCAAGCTCTGTCAGAGGTCAATATTTGTCTTTCAGGCACATTTTGCCCCTGTGCTGGGCATGCTGCTTGGAAGATTCCACCTCGAGGACAGCAATGTCTCCATGGGGCCTCCTACCCCCAGGGGCGTCGCTACCCTTCTGTGTATTCCCTTCTGGACCAGCACTTTTGAATGCTGAAAATTGACACTGAAATACTGGGAATTCTTCCATGCGAGGTCTGCTGGACCCAAAAAGATGGTGAGAGCCTGGCTTTTTGAATAACTAAAAGGAGAATGAAAAAGGATGTATCCTGTTTTGGTTCACTTGAATTTCTTAACACGATTTTTCTGATTACAGAGAGTTTTTCTTGGCTTTGCTGATGAGCACAGAAGTCACATCAACTATGACTTGGCCTCTGAAGTTCTTGTCATTGCTTCCCTCTTTACCATGTGTTTTCTCTGAGGTGTGCAAGAGCACAGTTCAGAAAGTAGCCTTCTGAAAGCAATGGACTTTCATTTCCCTCATTCACAGCTTTTAGAAGAAACTCAAATTAAAAGATAAGGCATTTTATAGATGTTAAACCTAAAGGTGCTGAGAGAACAAAATTGTATTTTGGGGATGGGGAAACACAGGGTTTAGTATCAAAACTATAACCTTTGAAGAACAATTTAAAATGTTCATCAACGTTTGTGAAATATTTCTAAAAATTCACTGTCAAATTGCTATTTTTGATTGATTTGTTCTAATGAAACCCAGAGAAAACATCTGCTTTCACGAGTGGGGTGGGAGCAGTGACCATAACCTCCCACAGGAGGATCAGGTGTGCAAAAGAGACTGAGACTGGCATTAATTTCTTTTGTAGCAGTGATGACTCAGGAGTGAATGATTTTGGCTGCTTGTGGGTCATGTCCAAAGGGGTACAGTACAAAAGGAGGCTAGAATAGCTGCCCGCTCCAAAATGCTAAGCCACCCTCAAAATTAGGTGGGGCAGCTCCAAAGCCATTTATCTACCATGGGTGCTGAAATGTCATGGGAAACTTTACTCTGAATGATACATATCAAAATCTCCTGCCAGCAGCACTGTCTTCTCTGGAGTTTCTACAAATCATGGACGACAATTTTCTCAGCAAGAAGTAAAACTTAACGGTAACTAAGGTGGAACTGGTTATGTTTGATTCCTGTCTAAGCCAGTCAAAAACACGTGTTATTTCAAGACGGCCAGTTTCACAAAGCTGAATCAAGTACAAGTCAGCTGTAAGGAAGAACTGAAGGCTAAATGTGATGCCTGTAATGAATAGTTTAAATTTATTTAGCTAGATGTAAAAAGAGCCAAATAACAAAACAAAACAAAACACAACAAAACAAAAAAACCCAAACAACTAAAACTGTAGCTAAGATAACATGGTTCCAAAAACAATCTAGGATAGAAACAGATGCAAAAAGAGCAATAATAAAGATGAATGGATGGATGTTTAGAAGATAGATGTTGTAAACACTGAAAATACTTCCTGGAGCTATATAAAATTAATAATGAAGCAAAGGGACATAAAGAAATACATATGGCCAAAGAAAAAGGCAGTAAGAAGCAGATGTTTGAGTCCATTGGGACCAAGAGTAACCCTACCAAGACGATTAGCCCATGAACAGTAAAAGCACCAGAATAGTCAGTAATAATGCAGAAAGTCAGAAGCGTTTAACAAACACATCCATTCCTTGCCCAGGAGAAACCCAGACCTTGTGTTCATATCATAAGGAAAGGATGAGTATTTTCCACTCTAGCCATAATCAACACTGATGTAAAAGAGTCACTACTAAAGTAACTTTTTAATATCAGTACAACCAGGTGCCTTGTACGAGGATTACTAAAAAAGCGGGTTAGGAAGCTCCTCTGGATGCTGATTTTAATAACTCAGGTCCAGAAGCGGCAGAAACTTGAGAGAAAGCAAATATGGCAGTGTTTGGACACGGTAAAGGAAATGATCAAATAAGTATACGTCTGTCAGCCTGACACTTAGTGAGGGTAGTAATAACAGAAAATTTGGTACAAGATTTAACTGCTAAAGAATTCAAGCAGGTACTTTAAATAATAACGTTTTGCAAAAATTTATGGAAAACAGAGCTCCTAAAAGCCGCTAATATAATCACTGCAAAAGACAGAGACAGATAGGACCCGTTGTTCTCACATGTTCTCATCTCCAGAAAAGATGTAAAATATTCACTTTATCCCCCAGGTAAGAAATACTTGCGGGTTAGGAAAACGTGACACAAAATTCAGACTTACGTTCCTTGAAAAACTGTTTGTTATCAAACTTATGGAGGAGGTCCTAATTAGGGCCGGTACAATTTGATATAGTTTTTCATTGAAAATTACCAGCTGTAATTTGTAAATGTTGGTTAGTTGTGGTGATACAGTATTAGGGTTTTGTTAGTATCGTCTTTTAGCAATGGTATAAAGATTTAGAAGCAGCGCAATCCAGAACAGCTGCAGAAACCCATGGCTGATATGAGATACTCTTCTCGCCTCTATTTTTACACACGCTTCAGTAATTAACCTCCAATAGAAAGAAATAAAGTATTTGGGAAATAAGTAGAAGAGAAACAGCCAACCTCATGTAATTTCTACTCAAGTCAGAAACAGGCATGAAGCACGGTCTCCGTAAATAACTGAAACACTTTTTTTTTTTTTTTTAAATCTGTCATTTCTTTGCTGAAATAAGGCACATTGAATTTCTTGGGGTGAAGAAACAAATTCCCTTTTTGTCCTGAACTTTCTGAAATAATCCCAGCACATGCTCACCACTTGCAGATGGAGCATTCAACGACAGGGTACCGAGTTCAGGCAATGACTGGGGTTCGCGTTGCTGGTTGCTTTGTGCAGTCATTTCTGCATTTTCCAGCAGCCCTTTCACCATACGGAGGCAAAGCTCACTTTCAATCTCCAAACCATCACACCTGCTTTAAAACTGTCCGTGATTTGAGGGTTGGGATTGAAATCCCAGATTAGGACACAGGAGCATAGCGGGGTGTCCAAATTCCCGCTGCAATCAGTGGAAACGTAGTCAACACAGTCGTTGAAAACTGGAGAGTTATTTGCCTGAAGAAGACACCCACCTTGATCAGAAAGTTAAATCCCGCCCTTAACATCTAATTTTTTCAGAGAAAATGCTCCAACACTTTGCAGCAGGAAAACAGAGCTCTCTTTTCCAAGGAAATTTTTCAATATATGTTTCTCTCTGTAATAAAATTTCTCCTCGGGACTGTAGAGAAGGCATTGCTTACTGCTTTAAAGCAAATCATCTTTCAAAGACCTCATTGTTCCTCAACTTTATGGAAACTTCTCTGCTTCATGGCTCTGTCCTCTTGGTGCATGATGTCTGAAGGGTGCAACTACCCCCAGACTTTTGCAAACACTTGTGCCTGTTTTCAAGAGCAAGTACAAACCAAAGCTTTGCATTGATTTCTCTCTGCGTTTTGTTCTCTGTGAGAATTTATTCTTCCTCACTTTTGGATGTGCCTGTTGACTCTTTCAAAGGAAGGAAAATGACGGCGTTCTCCCAAATGCTGTGTGTGCCCTTCCAGCTCCAGCTGGGAAATAACACTGCATCCGAGCCAGGCTTGCAGGGGATGCAAATCCCTTGTACCAAGACTGTCCTCCCCAGTCAGACAAACCAGAGCCGCCTCTGTCTTGCAGTGGAGAGCTAAGAAATGACCAGCAATTTTGCTCAGGTCACCCTAAGCCTTAGCCTTCGGTGCGAACTCCCCCGCTTGCAGGAGCAGGGTAGGAGGTGCACGGTATGAGAACGCCTAAGGTATGAAGACACATTTGCATCACATCTCTGATAATCAAGATATGCTGCCAAGCGACTGTTTACAGGTACTTGGTTATCACATCATGATTTGCAATATTCCAGAATACATGTAAAAAAAGACCCCAAACCGAGACAATACCCTGCAGCACCACCTTTGATGATAGAAACATATTTTCCACACCTGCTGACTTCACGCCCAAACCAAGATCTGTTTAATAAACATTAGGGGGAGGAAAAAAAATACCAACTCTGGAGTTTCATCAACAATTAGAGAAAAATCTGTTAGCATGTCAACAATCAGCTATTTCTGCTCGACGACAGTCACGCCCGTCCGGATGAGATGTATTTCTCATCCGTTCTCATTTGGGACAAGGCACAAGACAGGTGTATGCTAAGTTTAAAAAGCAGTCGGATGACCTGACTTATGGATTGCATTAAAAGGAATCTCGCAATGGAACTTGGACACAAGATTATCTTGTTCATACATATGGTATAAGCACATTTTCATCCCAGTCTGAGTTTGGATTTTAAAGCTAATAAGGAGACTTTTCATGCGTTGACAGTCTTTTTGCTCTGCAAGTCACGCCAGCTACCGGTTATTAGCACCTTGCAATCTTCTGATCTTTACCTCTGACATTATTCTTCGAAGCCTTTTATTTCAGATTCTTTAGGTATTCTTAAGAGCCCTACCCTAATCTTCCCATTTGAATATCGTTCACTCACCTTCCACACAAGCCAAGCGTTACGTTGCTTGTTGACTTACTTAGCAATACAGCCTTGCAAGATCCCAAGACACTTGTCGTCACAATATTTGATAATATAAATATTCCCTGGAAGAAAAAGGAAAGTGCTTTTTTTTTATTTTTGACTGAAATATTGCATTCTAATTTTTTTCCCAAAAAATTATTAAAAGCAACATTTTTACAGTTTTTATGGCTTTTATAAAAAGGAAACAGAACACAAATATATTAAAGAAAGACACTGAGCTGGACTGAGAGTGCAACAAAGCATTATAGTCCTAATTCCTTAAACCAAGTAAAAAATCAGGATTTTGTCAGGATTCAAGGTTCCTCCAGCTGAATTTCAGTAATCTGAGAACTTTAATAAACCTGGCCCAAGCCCTTCAGCAGTTAAATCAGCCTACAAAAGAGGAGCCCCTTCCCTGGGTGTCCTCACTGGAGCACCGTCTGCCATCAGCTGAGGACATGTCCTGCTTGGTCCCAGCACCGCCGGGAGGTACCCCACCTTTCAAAACCAGCCAAGTCCATTTGCGTCACTCTCACCGCCTGCCCAGGACCGTCCCTTTTCTGTGCCCGTGCCCATTTGGCAAGCCCCCCGGCCCTTCCCCCAGCCCACGCTCCTATCACCACAGTCCGCACAAACACAGATTGCAGCCTGAGCACCATTTTGGCACTTTAAACGCGCAACACCTGTTTTGAAGGTTAACAGATAGTGACAAGTATAATCACAGCCTCTGCTGAAGTTTTAGCCTGCCAGCCAGTGCCAATTATGCTATTATTTTCTATAGTTTTTTCTCTTACACACATATACCCCATCACTTTGCAAGGCAGCTCCACAGGCAGCTGCAACACACTCTGTTTTGGAAAGACGGTCGCCTTTTCCTTGTCCCCTTCCCGGCGGCCAACAGCTCTCGGTGCCACTCCCCGCTGTGCCAAGGCAGCGCACCATGATGCTGCTCCTCGACAGACGCATGGCACGAGGATGCTCCAGCAGCTTTGTCCACCTTATGCTCACCGGGGCCACCACACAAAGTGAGGTTACCTCTGGAGCTCACATTTTGCCTTTATGGGCTCTGTGGTCCACGGCCAAGAGTCATGAGCTGCCCTGGTCATGGTTGCGTGCTGCAGAACTGTGACTGGAGCTGGGGTCACCGCCAGGGCAGGAGGGGGAGGCTCATATATCCTTGTCTAAAGGTTCCCACGACCAGAAAGTTCCTCCTAATCTCAGTGCAGGGGGCTTTATTTTGTCAATGAGAGTGCTTGACAGAGGTCTTCTCCCCAGACAGCCTGGGCTAGTTTCTTGTGCAGGGAGGAGGATAGGGAAAAAGACTTTAAAATGTGAGCATAGCAACATCCCCAGCTCCCACAGCTCCTATAACACACAGTTTACTAGTGTTCGGTTCTACAGCCTCAGTGGGGACATAGTTCCTGGCTATTGCAGTATGCAGAAAAACGCTGGTCTAAAGTTTCATATTTTCAGCATTAGACTTCCAAAAACTTCTGTCCAGAAGCTCCTTTGGATTTTTCAGTGCACCATTTTGATTTCATCTAAGCACAGAAAGGAGAGACAAAGCTTTCTTCTTCCATCTCTGGAAGAGGGTCCAAAGATACCTGCAGCACTAGGGACATTCAAAGGCCATCTCTACTAAAAATGCTGCTGACCTGAGCTAAGCAGCACGGACACTGAGCAAGGGTTCTTTCTTCAGGGTGCTTAACACACTCTGCAATTGAATCCTGAGGGTAGAAAACAAACATTGCTCCTGGTGGTTGTAATCTGGAAGCAAAGGGGGAAAAAGCCAGGTTGTTGCTTCATGAAACAGGGGCACTCAACTTTTTGAAAATACTTTTTTTTTTTTTCCAATTAGGCTGAAAAAAGGCAGCTGTAAATACTCATTTAAGGGGTCATTAACTCTGCTGCCCAAAATAAAGCAAACACAGCAGCATTGAAATGAGCCCTGATGAGCTGACAGAGTCTGCAGCACTCCTCCCCAGTGACATCCATTGCTCCCTTCCACTGTAGCCAGCACGTGCTTTCTGTAGGGCTACATGAAGTGGACAGCCCTGTCCCCATCCCAGCAATGGGAACACCAGCCATGTTCAGCAGGTTCAAAGGACCAGAAGGCGGTGACAGGGACAGCAGTGGCATCTTCATGGTGGAAAGTGAGAGGATCAAGACGCAACTAGAAAACAGGACAGCACTGGTGTTTATCATGTGCCAACATAAGAAAATGCACAGGGCTATTTCCTCTGGGATGGGAAGGATGGATAGGGCATAAGGTTTTTCTCTTTGCTGGCTTCCCAGCAGTCTAGCAGGACCTGTCAATAAGCATGGGACTCTCCCAGCTTTGGAGAAAGGCATACAATTTCCTTGGTAACTTTCTGGCAAAATATCAGGCAAAATACAGATCTACAATATCCGTACAGACAGGAAGCTGATGGCAGCCCAGTTTCCAGTAGGCTCCCTCACTTGCTGAGTTAAGAAAGTTCACAGAGCTGCATGGGATTCATTTAAGGAGGTAGTCATGGGAGACCTGGGGTCGCCAGATGCCAAAATCTTGTGCCAGTGTCCCCTGACCCAAGGTTGCACTAGGGCAGCTTGGAGGCATCACATCCCAGAAGACAAACAGTGGGGCTTGGCATGGGAGGGACAAGCCTAGAAGTGGTGCTGAGATGATGAGCAGTTGGTGACAACAAACCCAGATCCCACTCACCCTGTGCAGGGAGAGGGCTGGGAGAGAGCGAGGAGAAGAGGAAGAAGGTGCTGGCTCCTGGGCATCATAGAGTGGTCTCGTGGTACCTGGAAGTATCGTCTTCAAGAGATGGCAGATCAGCCCAACCAGATGCATCTGCTACCTGGACCATGGGGTGGGAGAGGGGTCATGGCACAGACCCCAAAAATGCAGGTGATGGTGGTCTGATGGGGAAGTTCACACCAGTTCACAGTCCACCTGCTCCTGCTGTGGGACTGAAACCCCTCCACGGACTGGAGCGCTAGCACACGAAGGCTGTTGTGGATGCTAAGAAACCAGAATGGCTCAGCAAAATAGTCCACAGAAAGGAACAGGTTATTTAAAGGGTGCTTGCCCAGGCTACGCACCAGCAATGTTCTCTTTGAAGGCCGACAACCCTACTGGGGGGAGCAGTACGAGGTGAGGAGTTAGGTGCCAAGTTCTCATCAGCCTATTCCAACGACAACGCTGCTGCTAAATTTAAACAAAATCTGTTCCCGTCCATTCTGCATGCCGTGTTCTTCCCTGTCACACAAGCCGACCTGAACCTGATACACCCCCCAGGCATTTATTTATTTATTTGCAGCCTGTTCACCTGGTGACCACCCGTCCCTCCAGAACTTCCCATGGCCTCAGGGGCAGCAGGGGTGCCAGGGGCATCCAGCCGCCACTGCATGGGAAAAGACGGAAAAATGCAATAAAGTTCCTGGTGCAGTGCACCCAGAGTCCACAGGAAGCATAAGGATCTACATGCTGTCCAGCTCTCATGTAGCATGGGGCAACGGACCTTCTCCACTAAAAATAAGGGTTGCGTTTGAACCATAGCTCTTCCCAAAGACAGGCTATGTTCACAAATGCAATTTTTTCTGGGAGCAGATCACCTTGGCAAATGCTTTTCCTTTCTCTGAGAGGGGGGAGATGGAGGAAACGGCTGCTCAGAGCTCCTGTGTCCTCAGCTGCACAACAGGTCAGCAAAGAGCAATGAAACACCCAATCAACCGAGCCCATGCTATTAAATTCAAACCAGCGATGCCACACGAGTTTTCCCCATATCATATAATCAAATAAAACTGAAATTTCCATTCCTTTTCAACTGCACTAATGCCGTTGGAATGACGTGTAGGGTAACACCAGGAAAGTTACTGCTGTAAAGTAAGCACCTGGGGTTTAGTTTGCATACTGCTTAGATTGGGGGTTATTATCCATTTAATATATTTATTTTGCCATGCATTAGAAGTAGAGCTTTTAGGAGCCTGAGAAACAATACGTTTGCATACTCCCTGTAACTAACATTGTTAGTTAAAACATTCTGTGGTGTATTGCTAACAGGATACCAGAAAAGCCCAAAACAGGAACAACACCATTAGCACAAAAAAACAACTGGGCATGTCCTCAGCAGGAGGAAGAGACAAAACACACCTATATTCCACACTGGCATCCAAAAGTTTCCCATTTGTCAAAGCCAAAATATCGTCATGATCGTAGCATTTCTGAAAGAAATCCAAGAGGTGTGGGTGGGGAAAATGCCAGGCCCTTTTATTTTTTCTTCAAAAATTTCTGGAAGGAAATAATAATTTACAAAACCTTTTTCACTGGAAAAAAAAAATTATTAAAAAAGGAAAAATAAAAGGAAAGAGGGAAAAAAAAAAAAAAAGAAAACCCACCAACAACCCATTCTAGCTACATATAATCTTACCAAAGCGGTTTTTGTAATTACTACCCCAGAAAAGACCTGGGCTATAACTTGGGTTTCCTAGTGTTTAATTAATTGAAGTAATACATAACAACATTAAAGAATTTGTTGGTTTTGCCATGGTCAGTTATGGCCTGACCTCGAAGCTGTGGCAAAACCACCAGGACTTTCTTGTGTCTGGTCCTGTGATCTTGAGTTTGGGTTATTTTTAAATAGCCCCATACAGACTGCACGTGCTCTCTAAACAAAGCCAAGGCTGTGAGCAGCCAATGCCATCGAGCACAACCGCTCTGATGTGCCCAACAGCTCCCAAACACGCAATTGGCCCAGTCCTTTCCCCACTGATGACTCCATCCTTGGACTCATCGGTTTTAGCTGCTTACATTTAAAAATAGTTAGAGAAGAGAGGATGTTTCCTTTTTTCATTTGTTTTCTTTAGAGTCTTTGTAGCCTCATAAACAACAAGGTGAAGGGGATTTTCAAAAATCGTCTCCTGCGTGGTATCCAGGATTTGAAAATCAGAAGGTGAGACACTTTGGCACCACACAGGCAAGTGTGCAGAGTAATCCCTCTGAGAGCTAGACCCAACCTGTTCTGCATTTCTGCTTTGCAGGTTAATGCAGGACCGCTCTCTGTGAACCTGCAAATGATCTAGAGCAGCTACACAAGGCATGTGACCAACGCTTTCACTCCAGAATATTCTGGAAGAAGGCTCAGATTTCTTGTCAGTATTTCTTTTTTCCACTGAGGACAAATGAATTCTGTCATACAGACTTGGAGACAGCTCTGCTTATGATAACTTGTCAACAGGGTAGCAGAGAGGGACAGTTGCATTAGCCTTTCAGTCCCTGCATATGAAAATATGGATGGATTTCTGGGCGGTTGGTCAAGTACAAGTACCAGCTCAGCACCACGTGTGTTTGGGGCACTAGATAAATAAAGCCACTTACATCACTTATAAATAACAGAAGACAGAGGACAGAGGGGAGAACTTCCCTGGGCCTTCAGGAGAAGGTCATAGCTGAGCGGAGCAGAGACGTTCCATGACAAGTGGCTGAGAGCACTCCCACACCACCGAGTCATTCCCCATCACCAGGAAAGCTGAATCCAGCCCTGGTGACCTCTCAGCAGACAAGCTGACTCCAGCATGGGAAGCAATGGAGGGAAAGCATCCACTTTCTTGACTCATCCCTATGTGGATAGCACTTTGCGTCTTGAGCACCACGAGACACCAGCCTCGTACTCAGGTGAAGCATCTTCCTCAGTCCTCAGCCATGACTCTGCAGTTGGCCATGCCAGGCGTGCCTGTAGCCATCGACACAAGGTCATCACGTATACATTCATTTTAAATATAGAGAGACGACCCACTCCTCCGCCACTGTGCAGCTAACTGATGCTTAGCCAATTAGATTGATCTGAGTGTCCTAAATGGGATGTAGTCAGCATTTAAGTAGATCATTGACAAAAATAGAAAATCAGAAGGACCTGGAAGCTATTTTGGTCTAGCCTTTGACTGTAAATGGCTCGGCTGATAGCTGAGACCACTGGCTCCATTACAAGTAAAAGCCCCATCTAGAGTAAACAGATGAACAGACTCAAATAGACCAGCTTCTGCTTTTACACCTTTATAAGTCTTTTCCCATGAGAAATACTCTTAACAAGGTCTACATTGCTTATCCCAAGGCCCCTTCCAAGGGAAACAATTAATCCATACTGTCCCCAAATACCTTCTCTCTTTCATGTGTATCCAGTTATTGCGGTACACAAATGCTTTCAGATGATGTCTTTTGATTCAGAACACCAATATCCATATATGAAAATGCAGACCATATCTTCTGGCAATATCAGAAGACTTGGTTTCCAGTAGATAAGATTGCTGCACTAAACCATATTTTGGAATGCAATATCCAGCCTCTGATCTCCGACTGACTTCATATTTGCCTCCCACTGTAGCATTTGAGAAATGTTAATGGTCTTTTTTTTTCCAGCCAACACCTGTGAGAGGGAGGGAAGTAGTATTATCTCTGTTTTACAGAGGATCACTGTTAGCAGAAACAAGATAAGGTCAAGGTTATCTGAAATACCTACTACCCAGCCAGAAATAGTTCTTCTGGGTCCTACTGAAGGTATTGAAAAAGGTGACAAAGTTGGTCAAACTTGTTCTTGGAAACTAAACTTCTCCTGACAGTAGAAGAATGCTTAGTCCAGAAAAAAAAAAAAAAAAAACAAACCAAAAAAATCCCAAACAACAAAACTACCACCATCACAAATCTCAGTGGGTGAAAGCTGAAATAAAGCACTGAGATAGACGGTATTTTTCCTAGCTGTGAGGATAACCTTACCATGATCTCCCCAAAACAGAGAGAGTCAAGAGTGGATGCCTTTTTCAAGCTCATTTGGAAGCTATGAGCTTGATGCAAAATGCTATCTTATGGTCTGAATCATGTAGGAGGTCAGACTGAAAGAGCATCATAATCCCTTCCAGCCTTGAAGTCTATGACAGATTAGTGTCTTTCATATGGATGGTTCTTGCTCTGAGCAGATGCTGAATTATTTCAGCATTTAAGTGTTTTGCTGCTGGCTCTGATATGATTCACCGCTCCTACCATGCTGCCTTCCAGCTCTTTATCTTCAAGAGAATGTTCTGCTGATAAGGGCTGACGTGAGCTTTGTTTTCCAGTCACCTTTCTATTATAACAAGCACTGGATCCAAAAATGGGCTGACAACCCAAGATAGGAGAGTGGCAGAACGTCAATTCACAGCCCCTTTCTCAAGACTGGCACATCCCAGAAACACCAACCAAACACATGGAGGAAATGCTTGAAAAACACTTCCTGTGCTGATTTGTTCACATTTCTCCAACATGCCAAGGATTCTCAAGTATACCTGCCTGGAAAATTTCCAAACAATACCTGGGATGCCAGAATTGTGCTTTAGTAGATGACACCTCCTAATATGTCACCTTGGACTGATGTCCCTTGCGGAGAAACCTACTATTAGAGTCCAGCCTAATTGCAAAATCATGGAATAATTTAGGTTGCAAGGGACCTCTGGAGATGCCTACTCCAACCCCTGCTTGAAACAGGGTCACTTTCAGTGCTGTCTGCTCCAGTTTTGAATATCTTCAAGGATGGAGTGTTCCCAAACTCAAAGCACTGGAAGAAGAGCAATAAATAATGGAACCACACTCCTCTTGCCAGTGGTAGAGGGCAGAGCAAGGGACAATAAGAAAGGGTAGCAGAAGAGGTTCCCAAGTTGCAGCCCAGGAGGCTCAGACTGGCAGCTTTGGGACCTGTAACTTAAGAGGGAGTAGAAACTCCGCCCTTGGAGGTTTTCAAACTTGGTCAGACAAAGGCTGAGCTGGCCTGACTTACTGTTGGCAGCAGCCCTGCTTTGAATGGCCGGTTGAACTAGAGACCTCCAGAGGTCCCTTTCAACCAGCGTGTCTATGATTCTGTAAAGAGGTAGATCAATGGAACAATGAATCAATCAATAGAAATCAGCATAGCTTTTGTAAAGGTAAGTCACACCTCAAAAATCTGTTAGATATTTCTGAAGGATTGCCAGGCATGAGGGCCAGAGCAGTTTGGTTGATTCACTGCGCTTGGGTTTTGAAAAGTATTGACAGCTGGTAAAGGCTCTAAAGAAATTATTTTCACGGATTATCATAAACTCACATCAGATTAAAACATAGGAAGTTAAAACTAGGCATAAGTAACAATAAGTATGCACACATGTATATGCGTATGTACGTATGTGTGCATATTTTGTATATATGCACATTCTGACATATATAACAGAAGAAGAGTTTCTGGAAAGTCCCCCAACACCTTGTAACTTGTGCTGAAATTTCAGCTGTTTCGTGCAATCATAGCGATCTGAAAAAGGGATGAGCAATGAAATGACCAATGATCAAGTACTAAAAGTTATCCAGGATTTTCAGATCTAAGCCTGAATGTGAGTAATTGTGAGAGGATCTCATGACACTGAGTAACCAGGCAATGAAACCGCAGTTAAAAGTCAGTGTCAATTAGCACAGATTAATGTATGTGGTAAAAATCATCCTAGCCATGCGTAGGAAAAGGACTGAAGTAATTGTGAATAATTGTCTGAAAATTCCAGCTCAATAGCTTTGAAAAAGAGAGTGATAGGAGTTATTAGAAGAAGACAGAGAACAAAATAAAAAGTCCATTGCACACCCTCAAATTCTGGAAATTTTAGACAGCCCTGGTCAATATTTCTCAACAGCAAAACTACAACAGGTAACGTGGAGGGCAACGTTGATCAGAGACCTGCAGCAGCATCTGTGTGCCAAGTGACTGCATCAACTTTTCAGCTTGAAAAGAGCTGACGGAGGGATAGGCCCCCAGACGCAATCGCACCAGAAATAGGCTTCTCCATTTCTAGGTTTAGTTTCCCCTGGCCCTTGCAAAGAGCATGACTATTCACAATTCATACCGGTGAACCCAGATGCCACCTATAACATGTGCTGAGGACGGGAAATTAGGAGCCTGAGGCCAAGCAGGTATTTCATTTTGAGATGGCCAAACTACACATATGTGACAAGGTCTACCAGAACCCCCCCATTTTAGTCTGCAGAGGTAGACTGAGAGAAGGAAGCAAAGCAAGAGACAGACCTCTGGCTCAGAGGTGCTCAGGTTCAGTAAGAATAAACGGGAAACGGTTCAAAACAAGCTGCGTCTTTTACACCCGCAGGCCCCATGATGGGACTGTAACAACCACATAGTCTTTGAGTGGTGTCAGGAACAGCAGGGGTTCCAGTTTAATGCTGTTACTATTTACTTATAAATAGTATGAGTGGGTGGAAACTCCTATTTCCAGTTTTGTAAGGGAACAAATCATTCTAGGAGTCTCTGCTCTCTCCAGAAATATCAGTGTCGGGGACACGACACGTTCAGCAGCCTAGAGGACAAGGTCTGGGCACCAAGAGCGGTGGACAGGATGCTATATTGCATGTGCCAAATTGGGGCTGGTACACAAAGTCTGACTCGCCTGTTACTGCTCCCAGGTCATGAGACCAGTGAGAGAAAAGCAGTCTGCCCCTTGGATCAAAAAGAACTTTCTGCACGTCTCGGCCTCAGAACGTTTTTGTGACAGCTGAACATATTAACATTTGGTGGACAGTCCTGTCTAGAAAGATTTTCATGCAAAGTGATAAATACACTGGAAAATTTATGATGTAGGAGATTAAAAGCTAGAATGACAAAATGGCCAAGTTAGTAGCTCCCACCCATACTCAAGCCCAGCTTTCCAGGCACTAGATACAGACCCTTGAGCTCTTGGTATGATGAGGATCATCCAAATGGATTTGGGCTTCTCCTCCTGGTGTAATCAATGTGTAAGTCACAGATCGGAGCTTCTTGGCAGTAGTACTATGACTTCAGCATCTTACAGAATAACAAAGCACTGGTATAGAGTCCTGCAAAACCAAGAAATGCTGCTTTTGAGTTTCATCATTTGTGCCTGACGGGTTTCAGAAACCAAAACTCAACCCCGCAAAGCTTTGCAAACAGAGAGAGTGACAGGAAAGCTGGCCAGCACCCAAGCCCATCCTGACAGGGGAAACTGGCACAGCTGTTTCTGAGAACACCTACTCAGTTCGCCCATGCACTGAGCAGCTTTACAAGTTAGTCATTAACCACCTCACCCCCACTGAGGCGCACACAGTGTATAATAACCTCATGATGTGGCTCTCTACAGCCAAGTGCCTTGCAGACGTGTAATGGATCCAAACCCTCACAAACCCCTTTGGGGTCTTGGGGAAGAGTGGAAGAAAAGAGTCTTGGAAGGAAACTCCCATGATGGTTTCAGTGGTACTCTAGCTGCCAAGGAGGAGTCAGGATCCTCTGTGGGTGCAGCCCCAAGTGACAAAGGTGAGTTACAGAAAGCCAGCTGAGGCATCACTGTACCTGAAAACAGCTGCTGGAAGCTTCATTTTGCGGTATTGCTCACTGGCAGGAGCTCACCTGGGATGTGAGAAACCAGAGTTCCTCCTCTACCTGGAAAAGATTCGAATCCTCATGTAGCAGGAAGGTATGTTGAGCACAAGGGTACTGGCACTGCTGGATCAAGGCATGTCCTGTTGAAGTTGGCCCAACAGATAGCCACAAAGGGAAGGCTCATGGGGCTAGAAAGATGCCAGGTGGAGAGAAATGAGACTTGGTAATTCCGGCACTCAGCAGAGAGCTGGCTCCTACTTCTTGCTCCCGTTGGGTAACCTTATCATTAGACTATGCCTCCTGTCTCCAGGACAAACTGCATTGCACCACTCATTTCCTCATCTGTCTATATTTTCAGTAGCCTTGAAGGGCCAGGAACAGATCTCACAGGAGAGGACCAGCCCTTTTCTCCAGTTTTGAAGGGATTTACTTTGAGAGAGCTGCATTCTGCCATAGAGTCCCTGGTCCATTGCCCCCTCAGAGCAGGACAAGCCTCGTTAGCTTGGGAAGATTTCCCGACTGCCTTCTGGCACTCAGGGAAGCTGCCAGCATGTGGGGGGTGGGCTGCAGTGAAAATCTGGATAGAACATTTGATAAACAAAAGGCTTCCCTCCCCTTCACAGCAGTGACATTACGGAAGGAAACAAAACAAAAAGTGACACAGGGCTGAGATAACGCCTTGGTTGCTGTCTAACCCCTCTGGTAGGGTTCCCTCTGCTCTTCCAGGCTGGAAAGCCTGGGAAAGAGAACATGTCCCAGCTGCAGAGCGAAGGTCCTTGTCACTTGCTAGCACCTTTAGGTTCCCCCTAATTAATCTGTGCTGAACTTGCTGTGGTAAGCTCTTGAGAATTATGGTACCACCCCTGTACCTTGGGATGGCTGGAGGAGTCCTCTCCCAGGCAGCGGCTGTGGTTGTACCTACTTTCCTCTCTTACACAGTCTTTTTGCAAGCATGTCTGCTGCAATCAGGGAGTGGGTCCAGTAGGTGGCATTTCCTCAGCTGCAACCAAGGTCTGGCCATGGCTGTGCAGTGAGCAGCGCACCGCAGGCCTTGCCGAGGACCGCCACGCGCTCATGGAGAAAGGAGTTTTACTTCCATCTGGCAGCTCTCAGTGCAGCAAATCAAGCGACGCATTGTTAGTTTTAAGACAAAAGGGGAGGGGAAGAACAAAAGATCAGAGCAGGACTGATTTCTGTCTTCTTGTCCTCCCCGGGGCTCTTTCCTGTTTATGAAAAGTTTGCTGAGGGCTACAGATGAGCCTCAAGTACAACCTCTGCTCCAGACAGCCTCGAGCACTTGGGAGGAGGAAATGACTCCAAACTTGGCAACGCGAGGCCAGTCTTTGCCTGCACGTCCTGACACTTGCTGGGGAGCAGATAGCAAAACCTCTCGGAGGAGGCATACAGAGAGCTGCTTTTTGTCACAGCCTTCAAAGTGAAGGCAAATGCACACTGAAAAGCTGCCAGTTAAAAGGATGCAGGGAACACACTAGTCCAGTGGAGTTATGAACGTCGTCGAGTCAACAGCACACCTAGAAATGGGGCGATTTTGCCATGGGATCACGCAGGGTTTCTCGTGAAAGTGACTCGAAGGGAACAAAGATCTCACACCTCAAGGCTGCCGTGTTTGCTTGTCGCACTCACATGTGAATGCTTTTAGCCTATAAACCTCAGGCGTGCTGCCAAATAGTTATGGGAAGACTTTTCCCCTGTCCCATTTGCATTTGCAAGGAGGTAGCGTTTGCTGCGGCACTTGCCGAGCCCTTGTTCCTGCAGTAAAGGCATGCCCGTTGGGTTCTGGGTTTAGATCTTCTGTTAATAGGAACCAAACCTTGGTTTGCAAACCCAAGAGTCACTCTGCCCTCAAAATAGGCAAATCTGCTCGTGATGACTTGGCTTATGAGCACAAGTGCAGACTTTGGAGCACGTGCAGGGATCTGGAGGTTCTGCGAGGAGATCCACACGTTAACCAAATCACTTGCCTGTGGTGTCTCCCTACCCACCCCTCCAGGCCTGGCATAATGAAGTTCTTTGAGGAAGATGGTCCCCCCTCATTCAGTGCAGAGGATACCAGCCCAACTGGCCACCAAGATCCACATCCTTGCCCTGCCAGCAGCACTGCCCCATGCAAGACACTGGGCTTGAGTAACACTTCCCCCGCAGGCTGGACTGTGTCTCCCCATGGAGTAAGGGGCCACAGCCCCACCTCCCAACAAGGAACCCCTGGTGGGGTGGCTCTGTTGTCCCCTGTCGCTGTAACACCAGACACTGGGCAGAGCAGATGGGCAAACAGCCATGACTGTCGTCAGTGTCTTAGGTAGGACCCATCTGGGCTGCCCACCTGTGAGAGAAAAGCCAAGAGCCTCTGGAGAGAAGAGGACCTGGCCACCAAACCTTATGTCTATCCTCCCTCTCTCAGGGTATGGGAGAAAATTCGGGAGAAAGTGCAAAGCTGCTCCTTCTCTACAGGGGCAAGTCAGGATTTGATCCATCAATGACGCTGCAAAGGATGATGCACAGATAACTTGCACCTGTGCACCAGTGCTCTTCACAGGGACCTCAGGGTGGTGAACAAAAGGTCAAATAGCTTGGGGGGGGGAGAAAAAGGTAGAAAAAAGATTTCACCCAAAGGAAATGGAAATGGGCCATGGCACAGACCCCATCTCCCCGCTTACCAGCAAAGCTGCTGCTGCACGAACCTGCAGAGTTGAGACCCCGAGGACCAGCCCTAGCCTTGTTCCCACAGCCTCAGCAACAGCCATCACCCATGAGGGAAGCAAAGGCTTTTCCCCAGGTGAAGCTGAGGGAACCTTTTCCTTGTCCAGAACGCTTCTGTTCAAAATAACTGGCTAAAACATTCTCATTGCCATGCCCAGGAAAAGCCCTTCTGAGGCCCCCAGTGTAAAAGGTGAACGCACAAACCACCCCCGTGGCGCAACAAGGAGTGCGTGGGTGAGCAAGCACAATTCAAAGATGCTCTGTTGACCAGCAAGACAATGTTTTCCTCCCAAATTAGAGCCCTGCAAAGGCAGGCTGTGGTCTGAAGCCCCCTCCCAGGTCCAGCATCTGCACATGGTCTCAGCGCAGTGTCCCTTTGGCTGTAGCTGTGGCTCAGGGAGGCTGTAGTCCTCCAGCACCCTGCCACGTCTGCTGGCACAGGGACACCCCGGCTGTCGGGAAAGAAAGGAGACAGCTCAGCTTTCCAATTCCCAGATGAGTCTCCAAGGCAGGCAGTAAACAACCCACAGCAAACAGAGCAAATGGCACCAGAGAGACAGTAAAGTGACAGACCCATTTTCAGACAGCTGAAGTATTTTGCAAGCCAGGGGTGATGTGAGCGGGGTCTGACCCAGGTTTGCATGCAGACAAGGCACAAATAGCCTTTGTTGGCCAAAACCCAGCGTGTCCTACAAAGCTAAGAGAAGGATTTGCAGGAGATCCTGCAGGGTGCAAGTGCTGCACCCCCAAAGCATCCTTCAAAGGTAGGACCCCACACTTGCTGGCACCACTGGTACACAAAGGTGCTACTCAAAACAGGACAGAGTTATTGTTGCACTGCATGAAAAACATCTTTACCTTAATCTGGATTTTAGGTTGTTTAATTCCTCATTTAATTTAATCTCTTCCCCAGCCCTGGGAGTCCAGGGGTTGTCGTCTTGCAGGGCTCTTCCCTCCCACAACCTCCCTGTGATCAGGTCCCTCTCTTGCCAGAGGAGCAGCCTCCAGAGCAGCTGTGTGCAGGGGACCTCCTGGTCCCCTACGTGGGCAGCGAGGCTCCCCTGGCACAGACGGACTCGTGCCACCCGGCCCCAGGGAGGCAAGACTCTCAGCCACAGAAGGGCAGTTGTTCTCCAACGCAAAACCCATAAGTGTGCCCCAGACAGCAGGTTGGTGCCAAAGGACACTCTTGAGATGGGGTGACACGTCTCACATGGGCAGTGGTCTCCACCCCTGCCAATGCACTACAGGTGGCCACAGCAACTGCAAGCTGTCCTGAAACTGGAGCCTTTACAACTAGTTAGATAACAGATATGGTCCATTAGTTTGGCAGGCCGACAGGCCCCCCTGCCAAAAAGCTCATCTCTTCTCAAAAGGGACACTGTTAACAGTAACTCAAGAGGATGCAACAGAAGAAAATAAACAACAGTTGAGGCAGTTGGTGTAATTGGCCAGCAGACGAAAATAAATTTATGCCAGCTTGTGAATACGGCTGCTGAGCATGATTCAGTGCGTAAATCGCATGGCACAGAGCACGGGGCAGGCAGGAATAAAATGAAGTAAGAGACAAAAGCCAGGCTGCCTCTTGGAGAGTATCACCCCACAACCATCCAGCTTTTCCCATTTATGCCCATTTCACTCACATGTGCCCCCTGACGTCACTAATACATGGGTTTCCCAGCCCAGCCATAATGTTTTTCGGGAGGGACATATGCCTGAGCCACAGCTAAAACAAATACCCAAACCCCCCAAAACCCAAGCAGAATTAAAAAAAAGAAAATGTTCAGCAGAAAATCCCAACCATTTCAAGTGCTCTTTGAGCACCATACATGAATAACAAAGAGTGAGCCTGCCATTTATTCCTTTGCGGATCACTTTTAAGATCAGCTTTTGTTCTGTGCTTTTTAGAGCAGCTCGAGTCCAATGGACAAAAATTCCATTCCCAGGAGCACACAAGAAAGAACCGGGAGCCCTGGGCTGCACATTTCACCTTTACTTTTTTTATTCTACATTATAAATGTTCAGCATGGTCTTAACGCACTGAGCCAGCGTCTTCCTTTATGCAATGGGGCCGACAGCTTGGAAACTGGGATTCCGCAAGGAGGAAAGCAGGACGGCAGCTATAGATGGTGTGAATCACCTAGAGGAAAAGAGACCTCAGCCAGGGTGGATGGGACCCTACCAAACATGACCATAACCGCTGCTTTGCAGATGCTGCTTCTGGATCTTACAAGGCAGCAGAGGAGAAAATATCTCCCCTTTTCGCATCCTGACCTGGATACGTATAAGGCAATTTCAACACCTACTTACTCATCTCCTAGTTTAGCTGCAAACCACTTGCTCTCAGCAGCTCTCTCTGTGAAACACTGACCTACCTTTTTTGCAGGAAAGCTCCAGTTCTTGCTCACACAAAGGTGGTTTCAAAGGCAGCGGAGCCCCAGTGCTCTCTCCCACCTTCACAGAGACGTCCCAGCTTGTTGCCAGCTCAAGCCCGTCCTTTGCAGAGAGCTGGGGGTCTCCTTCCTACAGAGAAAGCACTGAACAAGATTCTAGCAACAGCTGGTTTTCCTGCCTTTTTTTCTCAAACTGATGGGCTGCTTGTTTCCCCCCCTCAAATCCTGATTTATTCACTCTATCTTTTTCGAAAAACAGTCAACTAAATCAGAGGGCAAAGCAATGAGATCACTATAAGCTCTGCAGAAGATATTACCACTGCTGTCCTTTGATTCCCTCAGTCTTTGCTTTGACTGCCTTGTTTTCCTGAGCCATATGGGAAGACACTGCCTCTCAGCAAAATGTAGACGTGAGAAGTCTCAAGGGCTATGCCTCAGATAACAAAGACACCAGAATTTCCTTGACAATTATAACTCTAAGAAGTAGAATTTTCCCCTTTTTTAATTATAGAAGAAATATTTGGGCCAGGTTTTCAAAGACTAGTTCAAATCCCATTTAGGCACACCAAATAAAAGGCCTGGTTTTTCCCCAGAACTTAGAGGCTCTTTGAAAAATCAGGTCATAAAAGCCGCAGCGGGAGCTGCTGAAGGCCTTCTACCTTCTACCTTCTACCACCTTCTACCACCTTCTACCAAACCTTGTCCCAGACAGGTTCCTTTGTCTACAGAATCGCTGCTCTTCACAGCCTCCCACGGAGCTCGGGGAATAACGTCACACCGGTAGCATCAGACAGCTGGAGGAAGTGGGGACCGCCGAAGTTAGTGTTGTTACATATAGCTGGCATATTGAAGCAAATACATTTTCATGCTCTGATAGGATACACAGATTCACTGAAACCGAGGCCAAGAAGATGCACAGCAGTCATCCAGCCTGGCCCCGTATGTCCAGTGCAGAAACCATTTCCTGCTTTGAATATGACAAATGCATCCGTAGCGTGCCCACAAAGTCTCCCAGGCGCAAGGCATTTTAGGGTAAGGCTAACTAATTAACAATGAATTGTGTTTCTCGCCCATTTGAAACCACACCGTTCTCTTAGGAAAGCCGTTTGTGGGCACGTGTGGTTGTGGGCAGAGACGTAGAGGCACTCGCTGCTGCATTTTCTGACGGTGAGGAGGCTGTAACGCGTATCTTTGTACCTGCAAAGCCACTCATCCAAAGTCCTCCAACCGCCTCGCAAATATTAATCGATGACTCACGTCCTGAGGACATCGGTAAATATCAACTCCCCTGTTTTACAGACAGGTCAACTGTTGCATAATGCCGGCCCATATCATTCAGAAACTAAAACCAAAAGGTCATTTTCTGGTTTAAGGACATTATCCCATTCCCTGTATTGTGTAACGCTACTTCATGTTAAGTAAGTTTTTTTTCCCAGTATTTTATATGTGTGCTTATCCCAAATCCTGCTGGCTTCCATGGTTGTCTGTTCTGCAACCGCAGGTAAGTGTTCTGCTTATTCATTGGAGATTCCCCTTATCTGCAGGTTTTCATCACAGGTTGGAATCCCCAGGAACTCCCATCCCTACAGACCACCACTAAGGCCCATGCAGAGGTACGGGAGGGGACCGTTAGGACCCAAATTTCAAGCAGGTATCACTGGGTCAAGCTGTGAACCAGACACTTGGGTGTTTACTGACTGTCCAGACACATCTGAAACCCAGAAATCCTGCATCAAGCCTGGGTGGAAGGCATATCCGCCCAGGTAACAACTGGCAAAACTAAGCCATCACTTGAGGTTCATTTTCAGCATTTAGCACACAACTCCCCCCTTTATTTGGAGAAAAGCCATTGATCAGAGCATTTTTTAACTCCCCAGACCTCCCTGGGGCAATGACTGTGTTAAACCACACCTTGTTAAGAGGGAAAGAAAGGTGTGATCTCAGGCCAGATTGTTTCTGGAGGCTGACACAACCGCAGTGGCACATATCTCAGCTGTGGGGCAATTTCTGCTCTTACTCTTGGGACCTTCTGCTGCTGCTTCATTATTAAAGCGGGCAACGCCAGCCAGCTTTAGAATAACCTTGTTAGCAGCAGATGTAGCTCCAGATTTCATATCTGCAAGTTCATCTTCTATTTATTTTTCTCTTGGTGGCCAAACCTCTGGTAGAGCTCTGCTCGGGATGACAACACCATGTTACAAAGGCTGGATAGATAACGAGCAGGAGATGAGTTTCTCTAATGGATACAAATTCAGCATCAAGATATAAGGGTCAAGCAGAAAATGAGATTTCTTTTCCCTCCCTCCTTTTTTTTGGGAACAGGGTGAAACAAGACTGCTATTCTTGTCACAACTGCAACGCAGCTGGTGACAAGTGGCTCTAGAGCCTGTTGCTTGACTTTCCTCCCGCCATGGCTCCAGCGTCCCATGGAGATGTCCCGGGGAAAAGAATTACCTTTGACAAGACTGTGACAAAATGTGCAGCCCAGGAAGATTACCGTGGGAGGAGCCAGAAGCTGGTTTTGGCACCAGCCCAAGGAGAGCCATGGTGTGCCACAATCCAACCATCCACTTGCTTCTTTGTCTTGTTCCTCTCGGACCTGGGACAGGGCAGGCCTCACATTGCCTCTGCCCCCGCACTGCACAATGTATCCTTTTAAATAACTAGGCAAGATACCATGCAGTCTTTACAAACACGCCTTCTCAGTATTCATTGTGGAAGTACCATATTCATCCCACCACCACAAGGGTGGATCATTTTGACCCATATCTATCAATCCAATAGCTATGCCACTGCCTGAAGCTAAAATATCTTCTGGGCAAGTTACCTTGAGCTTCAGACTGATTCCTCTTCCATGAGGACAACACGATGTGTCTGTCCCAGATCTTCCTCCTAACCCAGTGATGTTGGAGGACTTGACCTAGGAAGGATCACAGTTCAGCACAGGTTAGAAAGATGCAGGGTAAACACCACTTACAAAAGTTGCCCTCCCTGCCCAATGGCAGTTGAAGTTATAAAGCACCTTCTAGGTTCCTAAAAGGACCATTTTACTCTTAGACAGGCTCTTTAACTTTTTTCATTCTCTCTCTGCAGCACAGAAGGGGAAACACTAGACTTGCTGATTGAAAACTTTGTTTCATGGAGTGAAAGCTGGCAATACTGAGGAGAAACATAAGCTCGAGAAGGAACCGTGCTCAAACGAATGCCCCATTGTGAGACAAGTTTTTCTTTTAGCAATGAATCAACGTAATAATCCATCTGTAACACTAGATGCGCCTGCCTGTACTACAGCAAAGGACCATCTGCCCATCTGCATATACATTCAAAACGCTGCTGGGACAACCACGATGGTCTCTTAATGAAAGGCACTCAGCAATTAGTACTTAAGCGAAATGGTGCCCGGGTGGTTCTGAACCCTCGTTTGTCCTTCCCACTCCAGCGCAACAAGTGTCTGTAACTTTTCCTCTTTGTTTTCATTCCAGCAATTTCTTTTTAAAGCCGGTGGGGAAAGGCGAAGGCGCTGTGATTCCTGCAACAGCAGGAGCCGAGTCGAGTTGTAATCAACATATGTCCGGTGTAAGCTGCGCGGCCACAAATTAGAGGGGCAAACTGCTCATCGTTTCCAAAATACCCACCTGCTCGGGGGCCAGGCTGCAGCAAAGCCATCCACTACGTGGCTCCATCTGGCTGACAAACAGGCTGCAGATTTGCTGAAAGCTGAATCATTTTGCCTCTATTTACTTCCTTTCTTTCAACCTCTCTTTGCCGCCGCCCCCAGCTCTCTTCTAATTGGAGCTCGCTTGAAAGGTGCAGACACCCACAAAAACAATGCAGCACAATGAGGCCAGCGCCGAGGTTCGTTAAACTGCTCCAACTGAAATCCCTGCCCGGCTGAGGCCGAGCAGGCGTAATAAAGAGGACAGACCTCGTCAGCCTTCAGCCGCAGCGGGAAAATTAAAAAAAAACAAACAAAAAAAACCCCAAAAAACCAGGCTACAAAACGGTGCAGAAAATCCATTTGGGGGTGCGCTGCGTCGCCGTTATAGAAAGTAGCGTCAACCAAGACGCACAGGGTGTTTTAGCACGTGGGTCCTGCTGGGAAAACCAGGTGAGAGAACATGTCTGATGTGAAGAGCCCCGAGGACCAGCTTCTCCAGGACCACGCAGCAGAGCAGCAACGTGGGAGGGAGACTTGCGTCCATCCCCAGCTCCACCACAGGCTCCCTCGTCGGTTTTAAGGTGTAGCCCCAATGATTTCATAGAGCACAGACCCCAGAGCATGCAAGAAAGGAGCGGAAATTGTGTGCACTGATATTGTAGTGTCTGAGCGGGTGTAATCGGGAAAGCACAGCTTCTTGGAGGAAGTCTTCCCATGCTATCCACAGCCCAGAAGCATCCCGGCAGTCCCATTGTCGGTGAAATAAAGGTATTTCTATCCCTGCTGCAAAAAATGATGGCCAGGAGGCTGAATTGCTACCAGTCTGTAAAGTGCAGGCTGCTGCATGGAGTGTCTAGGCCAGGACATATTATGGTCATGAATTTCCCTCATCTAATCACTTAACCACCTACAAAGGCGGGGGCGGGGGGGCAGGAAGAGAGAACTAATTGTGATTCTAAACACATTTTACCGAAAACATTGAACAGCTTCTAGCAGACAGTAAAGACATCCTAGGAAGGCACATTATTTTCCCAATAGCCTGAACTATCTCCACAGGAATCAGTTGAATATTTAGATGGGCTACTTGCAAAAGGCATTAAAATTAGACAGTAAAAGTTATTTGCAAGAATTAACACCAAGAGAAGCACCGATTTTCTGGTGAGAGAGTGAGAAATGGAGAGTAAGTCTGGTTTCAAACACCTGAGAAGTTGCAAAGGGGTCTTTCTGGGGAAAAGACCTCTTCCCTGCAGACGCCGATGGGGTTTCCCCCCCCAACAGCGGCTCCAGGGCATAGACAGGAGAGGGCTGAGAGGATCCGATAGATGTATCAAGTTACTGAAGCATTTAGGATGGGAAGAATATGGGAGAATAACACCCACCGCACACTTAAAAGTGTTGCTATACGCAGCCGATACTGCTGCCAAGTGCAGTAAATTCCTCTGTGGGTTACAGCGCTCAAACCTGGTGCAACCTCTTAAAGGGCAGCTCTCTTCTGTTCTTTCTATCCACGATCCACTGTTTTCCTTTGGCTCTGGACACCCATCTACCAACCTGCCTGTCCAAGACAACCTTCCTCCCCGGCAAACGTCTCACCATGACGAGCAGCTTTCCCCCAGGTCCCCACAAACCCTGTTTTGGGGGTCTGTCGGTCTGTCCTGACTCCCCCCGTCCAAACAATGCAGTTAAACATTCAAGAGCCCAACAATTTACATGACTACTTGCAGTTCAAAGCTTGCAGGGGTGGATTTCAGCACGCCCTGAACTCCCAGCCCCTGAAACGGTGCTCAGCCTTCAGCCAGGTCAATTACCATTCATATTTTTCCAGCCCCGCTCCCACCTCTGTCGAAAAGAAGGATGCAGGGAATCCGTGTGTCCAGTGCCCCGGCTGCAGCGAGGGCAGAGCATCCCTGCATCCCGCCTTTGGGCCACCCATAGCACCATGCATTGGGGTTTTGATGGCAGCGGAGAGGCACAGTGTGCTTTCCAGGAACAGCTTTTACAGGAGCCATGTGTTTCGCAACCACGCAGGTGCGATGGCAAGGTGAGAGGTGCTGGTGCGGCGCATCCACCCACAGCGTGCAGCTCCAGGGAAATTTTGCCATTGGCTTCCAAGGGGAGCCCTCCCAGGCACTGATGCGTGTTTGGCAAAGGATGAGAGACTCAGACGACATCTCCGCAACAACTGGCGGGGAGCCAGCAAGCCACAGCGGGGCCAGAGCACAGCGGGCGGGGTTAAAGAGAGACCAGCACGACCACTGGGTTACAGCGCCAGCACGCAGCAGCGCATCGCTCTTGCCCAGTTTCCTACCACAGCACCCCATGGTCCTCCTCATTTCACAGGGGTCACTCCTGCTGTCCTCCTGACGCTCAGCCCTGTGTGGCTGGGAAAGCTCTGGGGACAGGCAGGGAGGAGGGAAGGGGCAGGTGTCTTTCTTAAAATGTCTGTGGGGTATCTTGACCCTATCTCAGCCCAGCCCAGGGCCGTCAGTCCCTGCCCCAGCGATGCTGTGGGACGCCAGATCGCAGCTCTGCCACGGCCCTCCCCACCACGGGCACTGTGGAGCCAGGACAGACACGCAGGCCGATGTCCCATCCCATCCCTACAGATGCGCCCGATGCCCAGGGCTGCTCCAGTCCCTGGCTGGGGGCACCCAGCCCTCGCTCCCCAGCGTGCACCTCCAAACCTGAGACCCCATTCTGTATCCCAGCAATGGGATGCAGCGGCCCCGTGCTGGAAACCCCTACATCCCCTGCGGGAGCCGGGCTGAAGCCAGCCAGCATCGGCTGCGTCGCGACCCACCCGGTCCTCTCCCAAACAAGGGGCGAAGCTGGAGCTTTCCACCCCATTGCAGAACAAATCTGACACCAGGGCAATAAGGAGAGGTGGGTACACCACCCACCCCACGAACCCCAGCGCATTTGTCAGAGGGTTTAAAATGGGGGCAACGACACGGGACCAGCCAGCCTGCTGTGGCAGAGCCTGGAGGCTTGTGGAAACATCACAGGTTTTTTTTTTTTATACATCCGTGCCCAGTTTCAGACAAAACCTTCCTCGTTGCACTAAAGAGATGAGGGTGGGAGGGAAGAGAAGCAGGGCCATGGGCCAGGGGAGTTATCCAGGCTGCATTAGAAACACCATTTGCACTGACCTTGGGGATCCAGCATTCCCCCCCTCCTTAAACATCTTGGAGCCTTTGTGCATTGTTGGGCCGAAGGTAAGTTTTCGGCTGGCAAACAGCAAGCCCCGTCCCAAAGCATCACGTGTACACGCAACGGCCCGGCTAACGAGCAAGCCCACGTTACAAAGGCCAGCTTACTGCTTCGGCCGGTGGCCCAGCTGCCTTCTTGTGCCCCCCGCTCCATTTGCATAACTATCCATGGGGGGAGCGGGGCAGCCCCGCAGCCGAACAGCTGGCCATTGGCAAAATGGATTATATCACCCTTTTGTCCCCACGTCTGGCTCGCTCCGCTTGCATATTCAAGCTTTTCCCCCCACTCCCGCATCTCCCGTGCTGGGGAGCTGCAGCGGCACTCAAAGTGCTCCCAGTTCAGCCCCTCTCCAGCAGTTCGGTTTGCTCGGGAATACATGCGTCCCGGGAAAGAAAATGAAAACAGATCCTTTGGGGCAGAGCCCTTAGGGAGAGAGAAGTTTAAAGAAACGCAGGGAAACGAGGTTGGATGGTACCATTTGAAAGTGGATTTAGGAACAGGTGTTGCACTGAACACTGGAGTGTGCGAAAATGCAGCATTAGACAAATTGGCTAGGGGGAAAAAAATAAATATATATATTTAGGAGTTGCTCCTTTCCTGGCTGAGAGCCTCTAGGGTCACTGCTACCCTTCTGAACAGCTCTTACAAGGCAAGATACACACATCTTCAGGAGTTCGAGGTCCAGATAGCTTTATGTATGCACATACAAGTCTTACAGCCCCGGTCCTTTCCTGCTTATGGGTTAAAATCACATTATTTTTTTCCTGAAGAGCAATGGTTTTAGGAAACTTCTTGGTGAGAACTCAAAGAGCCTGGTGCCTAAAGACTAGCCCAGCTGTTCCCACTAGCTCTAAGGCAGACTGACAGAAATGCCTTTAAATAATGGTCTCCTATATTAGATATTTTTTTTCTATACAAATGTCTCTTGTTCTGTTGATTTCTGTGTTTTTTCACTCTTTGTTTCTGTCCCCATTTTCTCATTTGCCCTAGATGGACACCAATATAACGACATTTGAAAGCAGAACATTCACAGTGGACAGACAAGGCAGACACGCTCACCTTGCCCTACATGATGGAGAAGAGCTCCCAAGATCAGGTCACCCAACATTTTCCATTACAAGATCCTGATTTTAGACTTGTTTCCAATGGCTTTAAGGTGTTCAGGCTGAAGTTCCTCTATCTATCTCAGGTATTTTCTTTGGGTTGATTCCTTCCATTCATTAAAAAAAAAAGCTAAATTAGTTCAACATTTTTCATAAAAAGATAAGGGAAAAAAATACTTCACTTCTCTCAATTAAAAAAAAAAACCACAAAAAAACCACAAAAAAACCCCAACAAAAACCAACCAAACAAAAAACAACACAAAACCCCAAAACAAACCACCAATCATCTAGCTAAGTGACCTTAGCATCTATAGGGACTTTGTCAGGGTTATTGTGATCGTCACAAAGCTAGTGTCACAAATCAGCATTTGTGATTCCTGTAAAATTTCATCCAATTTTGACCTTGTTTTAAGGGCTCAAAACCACACCGGTTATAAACTCTTATTTGAGATTTGAGAGATCAGCATCTCAACTCTCTAAACATTTCATAAGCGCTGGGCACGCACCTGCCATCCCAGCTGCCTGCTGCTGCCCGGATAACCCACACACCACCCAAACTCTTCCGACAAACCAGCTCTGGACATGATTTTCCAAGCTGAGAGAGGACGATGGATGTCACTGAGCAGCAAGGAGGGCAGAGCAGCTTGATGGGGAGGCATTAGGGATGCTAATGAGTCAGAGGGGAAAACCAGAACTAGATCATCTTGCAATAGCCAGACTTAAAAAATCCAGAGCAAAAGCCGTGCTCCCTAGGCACGGACATTGCTTTCTTGGTAAGTAAAACGCTATGAAGACATCTGCAAAACATGCATCTCAGTTCCCCTCTGGTGGATCCATGTTATCAGGCAATAAGCAAAGTAGCAGGCTGTTAGCTTGCACAGTGAGTGACTTTGTTGTGGGTCTTGCAATCATGACAATGCTGATGACCCAGACTGGAGAATTAATATATTTTCCTACTTTTTTTCAGTGGAGGAGTTGTATCACATAGTGTTTTTAAAACTGTGTGTTAGAGGGAGATGAAAATTGCTAAGTCCCTCAGAATTAGCAAATGGCAGATGCAAAGCTGCCTACGCACTCGTAATTCGCTCTCGTGCACCTTTCCTTTCCGCATTATGAAAGATCCTCCATTCACGTGGCGATGTGCTCCGTCTTCCACAGGAACACGTCTCCTTCAGTGCGTGGAAAGAGCCATCGGGAGGATGAAGCAGGGTCACGCGGCACAATCATGTCGTCGTGTGCTGGACCGCAGCCTCATTAGCTGCAAAAAAAGCTAAAGCTGCAGACAGTACAGGGCCATCCTCCGTTTCTCTTTTTCCAAGATCTCCCTCCTCTTCTACCTAAGAATTGTATGGGAATCGATTTCGAGGAATATCCGCTTCCCTGAGACGCGAGCAGCCCTGCGTGTTGATGAGCGATCCCACTGCTGCTGCACGTCAGAGGGGCCGCAGCACTGCCCTTCCCCTCGCTGTAGCCACCCCAGCCACGAGCCACAGCTCTGGCGCTTCCAGAAACTCGTTCAGACGGGGTCTCAGACCCCCACCCGACACGGAGCAGTTGTAAGATGAAGCAAGGAAGAGCAAAGGAAAAAAAAAAAAAAGGCAGCTGGGGCAGTTGAACATCACCCCAGCCCACAGCTGAGCGCTCCGGGGATCCGTTCTCAGCTCACGCTGCTGCAGGGAGGAGTTCGGCCAAGTCTGTCCTGGAAAGCGGGACACAAGTTTTGAGCCCTCACTTTAAGTTCCCATCGTCGCTCACATCAGATGAGTTTACCTGAATGGGGACACCGCAGCTCTTTGACCAAACTGAGACATCATAAAACATTTCATCTTGTGGCTTGAGTTTTAAAGAGTCTAAGAAGTGGAGTGCTGAGCTACGGAATTTTTAAGTTTGTTTCATAGAGTTCATGCAATATTTCCGTAGTTCAAATCGCTCACAGCATAGATCTCTAAGTCATTTTGCAGTAGCAAAAACCCCACAAAAGCGGTACTGCTGGATGGGTCTGAGACGCTGCAGATAGCGAAAGCACCCCCATTTTCCCCTAGTAAATACCAGCTTTGGGCATACCAGTGACTATTGTGCTGGCCAGATGGTGGTGGGAGCAGTAACTTGGATGATGTTAATTACACACAAACTCCAAAACAACTGATGTCAAAGCTCACTTTGAAAACACACCAGAATGGGCTGCTGAGCATATGGCAGCAATGCTCCTCTAAAATCGTATTTTGTGTGCGTTAAACAACTAACAAGCTCCACCAAGGGGTCCAAGGATAAGCAGCCACAGCAGCAGGGCCTCAGATCCCAACTATTTGACGCTTGTCCCTTTATAACGCTGAGGAAAAGGTAGAGAGACGCGGTAGAAGTGGCAGCCCACAGCTCCTGGACCAGGTCCTTTGCAGGGTGAGCACACACAACACGTGCCACCCAGCCAGGTCACCTCTTTTAAGGACAAGCCCTTGAAGAAGACATCCCAGGTGATCCGCTGAGCAGCACTGGATGATTTCTAACGAGAGGATGAGCCTTGCTACGAAAGCTCACTGTGCAAGCACACTGATCTATACTCCAGAGCTTTTAAAAACGAACATTGTGAAGCTTGCAAAATAAACACAGGGAACAGATTGAGAAAAATCATTCCGGCGCCTGCCAACCACCAACCGAGGGCTTTCCAACAAACCTGTGTGTTTTGAGAGGTTCTGCAGAGGCTAGCTTTGCACCAGGGGTTAATCAGCATCTTTACCTACCATTTGAAAGCGAATGTAAATTCAGTAGGCACCTCCCCACCAGAATGGGCTTGTGTGCAGACAAATACATATTGATGTTTTTCAGAAAGATGATTTAGCCCAAGCGTGCAACATAGGGGCCTGTATTCTAGCAAATGTCAACTCTGAATAGGATCTACAGATTACAGTTGAAGCACGTGCTGGGAGCTCCTACCTCTGCTCCAGGGCGCTTGCCTTGCCACGCTATTCTCAACTCCTCTTCCTCCAGCAGTTATTTCAGTTGTTACTTTTAGGCTTGCTTGTAGATGCAAGTCGCCCAGATCCAAAGGAAAATGGGACGTGAAAGGACTGTGGGAAGCCAGCCAGCCTTTTCCCCTGCCCCAAAGCAAGCTGAGATGTAGCTACGGCTCCTGACAGATGCTTGCTCTTAACAGATCTCTGTTTGTGGAAGAGCTACTACCATCTCCCCGCACATCTGTTCAGCGATTCCCTGTCCTTTTTTTTTTTTTATATTTGGCCTTAGAAGAAACCATCACGCATCCTAGCTGCAATTTAAGCTCAGTCTACCGTATGATTTCAAGCTCAGTTCTTTCACCGCATCCTCACAAGCGCGTTTTCCCACATTTTCAAGATCTCAGTTATGCCACTCTCCACTCTTAAGTGCAGGCTCTCAAGTTGCATACTTACAGGTGCTCCTGTGAAGCACAGGATTATTTTGAGTCTCACCAAATACGTCGCCATTTGTGAACTTTAGCCTGAAGCTTGCCGTTCTACCACCAGCAGGACAAACTGCCAGATCCCTTACTTGAAATAATGCTAGATAGCCGGCGTGACTATTGTGCAGTTGTTTAACCCCGTCTATATTTAGTACCTTGCTGAAAAGGATCTTGTCTTCCCCCACCATCTCCTCCTGGTCGCAACCATTTCTACATGTTGCCAAGATGACTTTGAATTCTAATGCTATCTTATCTTTCACATCTGTCCAGCTTCCTGTTGACTGCAAATTTAACGCGTGTACTACCTTTGTTAGCCAGGTTGCTAATAAAAATGAAAGATAAGTGACCCAGAGCAACTCCCACAACCCCATGCAGTACCGCCTTCCGCTCTGACGCTGGGTGCAAGACAGAAGGAAACCACTCCCAGAGCAGAGCTGCTTACAGCCTCATTCAGCCCGCTTCCAAATACAATTCAATCTCTGAAACCATGCTTTCCCTCTTTTTTTTTTTTTTTTTTTTTTTTGCAAACCACCATCTGTATTTGCCCAACAGCCATGACAGATTTTTATCCTATAACCAAGTGCAGCAAGGGTGCCAAATTCGTCATCTGCGAAATTTCTTTCGGAGTAGGACTTACAGACCTTGCGGGGGACGCAAAGCCAAAGCCTGCCCCATCTGAAGTAAGTTTTAAGCAATACTTCCTTTCACTCTTAGTTCTCAGGGGGGATTACATTAGCATCCGTAGACAAAGTGCACAGATTCCTTTCAGCAGATTTCTTCATTTACCAGTGTTACTGCACAGCTGTTCAACTACTTATTTTCCTGTCACCCACTAATAAGAGCCTAAACTAGATAATTACTACTCCCCATTTTCAGGAGACCTGTTCTTCAGTATCTAAACCCACTCCTTTCTGTTTGTGTCCACAAAAGGGCTATTTAAACAGCTGGCTTACCAGGAGACCAAGTCCTGTGTTACCATAAGCACCTGTATCTGTACATTCACTTGGGAAAGCCCTTCCTACCCTAAGTGTGTGGGTAGGAATGTGGCTTTGTGCTGACTGAAAACAGGACACCTACAGAAGGTGCTTACCTTTGCAGCTAGAGAAGTCAATTCATCAAGATCACAGCCAGACCATATTTCAGAGCTAGAATAAATATTATCCGGTCTGCTACTTTTGCCTTTACTCTATCACCATCTTATTAATAGCTTCAGTTCTTGTTCCTTCTTGGCAAAGCACATCTTATCTCCTTTTACTCGTCTTCTACTTCTTCCAAGAGCTTGTCTTCCTTGGGGGAGGGAGAGCCAAATGGATTGCCACATTAGCCTTCTCATTCCATGCCATTACGCTTTTAACTAGAGTGCTTTCAAATAGGCAGATTAGCTTTTAAGTGATCCCAGTTGTACTATTGGCCTTTGCTACAATCCTGTATTAAAGCTGATTCAATTTTACTTACCTCTATCACTCAATTAAGAGGAATACACAAAGAGAAATGTAGTTCTGCAACTAGTAATTGCAGTCCAGGGGGGAGCTGGGTTGTTCCACTACCCGCGATGACCGATGCCCGCACTACAGCGCATTGCCCACCTACCCACGAGGGGAACTGGCTGTACCTCACTTGCTACTTCTTGAAGTAGCTATTTCTTGAAGCAGCAGCAAGAATTGTGATCCTCAGTTGTGTAAGATTATCTCAAATAGCTTTGTGCATGTGCATGCCGCTATCTGTATGGCCTGTACTACACCAGAGAAAATATCTGTGGAGTAAGACACACGTGGCGAGAACAGGAGCTTCTGAAGGAACTGAAGCCTTTGCTCCACGAGCAACTCCTTTATTTACTCATCTAGAAAAAGGAGAATGATTTCTGTCAACAGTGAGAAGCTTCAACTTTCTCCCACACAATATATATTACCGTATCAAAGCCAGTAAGTCTTTGCAGTGTTTTTTGCACCTCACTACGTGAGGTGCAGTAACCCAGTATCAATATCACAGATCATTACCACCTGTAGTTGTATGCACAGTAGGAGTCATAAAAGCAAGAAAAAAAAGAGTTTAGAACTTCTTACTGGGTACCTAAACTTTTAAAATTTTGTATAGATAGCATTATGTAAGCTGATTCAGTAATTAAAGGCCAATTCTCTTTATGATCAAAGGCTGACCCTAATCATAAGGCTGGAGCCTTTGCCATATGCCTGAAGATATTTACTTCTTTCTAATATTTATTTTCTTTCGAAATACATATTTCTTCCTAATCACATTCCATTAGCTGACTTAAAATACATTGCTGGATTTTGGGTTTATGGCACAAGTTACAGTAGGAGTCGGCTCGTTTAAGCAGACTAACACAATGCACTGCGACATAACCTGAGCTTCCCCATTTTTATCCAGTTTAAAACCATTTTGAGATTAATTTCCCCCTTGTTCAGGAAAATCCTTATTGTAGCTCAACTAACAAAACAAGTGTGTGTTGCAATAGTCTGCAATGAATACAATATTACATTTGAGATGATCACAGTGTATGTAATCACTGAGACACACTTTTGGGATCCAGCACGAGTTACTCCCCAGCTCCCCAGACTAACTTGACATCACTTTCTTTTCAGATGACCAGAAATCTGCCCTCTCCCTCCACCCAGTTTTGCACATAAGCACCATTATTACAGAATCTGCCACAGGCTACACGTTTTCCACCAGTGAAATTCATAAGCAGACACAAGTGCAAAGCAAAATGTCATTTTATTTAAGTCAAGGACTATTTTCCTTCTAGTATTGCTGAAGGGATCACCTCCTGGGGAATTGATCATTACAAAGTCCCTGTCTAAAAGTTCAAGTGCTCTTGTTGTACATTCTTTTGAACCACA
Organism: Rissa tridactyla; assembly: GCF_028500815.1. Classification (NCBI taxonomy): domain Eukaryota; kingdom Metazoa; phylum Chordata; class Aves; order Charadriiformes; family Laridae; genus Rissa; species Rissa tridactyla. Next base: position 33,411,974 of record NC_071470.1, on the reverse strand, counting down.
GAAAACATAATGACCAAGTAGGTGGGCAGCTACTCGCAGTTTTATCCCACCTAAGTTAGCATTGCTTCAGGCTAGAAAACAATTCAAGTAGTAAAATCATGGAAAATGTTAACCTTTAAGGTCACTACCATATTTTGATCAAAAAGTCCTGAATGTATGAAAAGAACATTTGTACATGTTATGAAGTTTTTTCAACCAGACACTGTCGAAGATGGCAGTTAAGTATTTTGGACCAGTTGTCAGCCAAGTATTTAAGAGTTCTATCTGAAGGTTTATTACCAATTTCGTTATGCAATTCACTTTTCACATTAAGCTCTTTAACAAAAGCAACATATACCCGCACCAGAATCACTGTAGACAGATTTAGTTTTATAGAATGCCCTTCTGAAAATTCATTTCAAAATAGAGATGCTTTTTCTCCAGAACTGTAAAAGCCATAAAAATGCAAAATATCTGTTAGGAAATTTTTTAATCAAAATTATTCCTTAACGTTCAAAATAACATTTAACCTCCTACTTTTTTTTTTGTTGTCATCCACATATTGATCAATAGACTAAACAGGTAACAATGGTTCACGTTTTTCCCCCACCTGAAACATTTCTTCTAACACAGGCCCAAGATAGGCAATACAGAGATTCAGGGACATGGATTATGCATGGCAAAGGTAATCCTCTATCATTTTAATTTAGAACAACTCTGATTCTAGCACACAACTTTGAGTCTCAGTTGTTTTCAATCTGCTCTAGGTCCAAGTCCCCACAGTCTAGAGGAAAGATGCCTTCTTCGGTGCTCTCACAATCACTCGTGTCCTCATCGCTTTCACATACTGCAGCTGCTTTCTTGTAATCCCTTGTTTTGAAGCTACCTTGGCATGACCCATGATGCCTTACTTCATCCAGCTGTTCTTTCATCGGACTGGAACCGGGGGTGATGATGTTCATAAGATCATTTGAGTCACATGGGGATGAAACAATTGTCTTCATTTGTGTGTCATCGTCATCATCTTCATAGTCAAGGGAGCAAAGACTTTTGGAATTCTTTAAAGTCTGCAATTAAAAAAATACATTAGTATATTAACCATGACTGTACAGGAGGAGCAGAATAAATTCCTTAAATTTTTGAATGGATCAAAAGTATGTACTCAAAATTAGAGTGCCACGTATTATTAAATCCTGAAAACAACAAGGGGCAGGAAAACAGCCTTTACTTACTAGGTAATCTGGACTTGTGCAGATATTTTGCCTATGTAGATTCCCATTAGTGAGAAAAACTTTTTTTATGGAGAAAGAACACAAAACCAAGCTTTAATCACCTAAATGAGAAACTACAGCCACCAAGTTTGATGTATTAGCTTTCTGGTGAATGCAGAGCATAGCATTTGGTAACATCAGCATTTAGGTCAGACAGCTGCACTGCAGCCTAGTCAACAACTAATTTCTCAAAGTTCCCAAGCACACAGACAATGAGCCCTCAGGCCTCACCTCAGAGACAGAGTCCCCAAAGCAATTGGCACGTTTGGGAACCTCAAAACAGGAGAAAACCAAGCTTCAATTGGAAGCATCTTGCTCCAGAGTCAGCTTAGCTCATCTTACATTTGGGTACCATTTGAACAAGAGCTCAGGAATTTCAGCAATTCTGTTTGAATTAAAGACATATTAAAAACAGAGGGGCACTCACCTTTATTTAGACAAAGGAAAAAGAAAACTCCAGTAAACTTGCTACCTCTGTCCCTCAGATAAAGGAATAAAATGCCTAAGCTCCTCACATAACTGTAAGGGACCACTGACTGCATCCAAAAACAACATTTAAGGAAAAACACAGAGCTATACAGACAGCAGAACTTAAGATTTTAATAGGTGAGAAACTTCTAAATTCTGCCTCATACAAGCACACAGCAAGAGGAGGGTGAAATAGTCAGGGCTTCTCTCAGAGGTGGCAAGAGCCAGGAGAATAAACTGGAGGCTTTCTGTATCTTACTGGTTAAGTGACTCCAGTCTCACATACACAATTGTTTTATTACAAGTAGATCCATCCACGGGGAACAAGACCAGCTTTCACACCCATTTTCAGCTTCTTGCCTCAATTTGTTGTTTCTTAAGTAGTTTAGATTTGTTGATATATTCAGATGAAATAGGAACACTGCAATACTCCCAGTATGCTATATTCCAGATGCTCTTCTAGAGCACTGGATAGTCTTTTGACTTCACCACTGCACATCAGCAGCCACACAAGCAGCTTACCAATATCTCTGGGTGGTTTTTAAACAAAACTTCACAAGTTCATAAGAAATGCAAATGAGTCATCCTTGCCTGTATACAACTGGATGAAGGAGAGTGAGGAAACCTCACTGAGGTGAACCGATTTGCCTGACCCCTTAGGGTCAATGTTAGACATGGAACACCTTGCAGACGAAAGCCCACTGTCACTCTGCAAGTTCATGCAGTTCCTTGGAGATCCCTTCATCAAATCTACATAGAAAGTTTGAGGGAAAGCTTGCATAAATGAAAAAAGCAAACTACTTGAGTTTTGGAGCTCAATCACAGCACAACTAGGCAGAGGAGTGAAGAGCAGTACTGGTACGGGATGCTGGTATCTCTCCATAGGTAAGACCCTTGCAGCAGTATTCCCTGAGCCTGCACCAGATGAAAACACTTCAGTTGGATACTCTTCACCATCAATCAGAGGTTTGTTATGCCTGTATTGCCCTCTCCTCTTGCTCAGACAACTTTGATATGTTATAATATACATTAGATCATATCAAGTCACATGTTTCAGGCCAGAAGGTTCTCTAAGGGATAATCTAGTTTCACACAAGACTTGATTCAGGAGTTGATTTATGCAACTCCCAAGACCTGCATCCAAAGATCAACTTTCAGGAAAAAAAAACACCACAAAACAAAAACACAAAAAGAGAGACTGTTGACCACAGTTCTGTCAGGAGTAATTTACCAAAGTCTGTTAGCCATGGTTAAAACCCACATCCAATTTTGCATGTGACTAGCATCAACAAAATTGATGACCTGCATGATCAAAAAGCTTTCTATTTCCATATTTCACTCCCTTATGAAAACAGTTTTGGTATAAAATACATTCCTGTTTTCAAAACATTTCTACATAGCTCACTTACAGCTTATTCAAGTACAAACATCTGAGCTCCTTTTTATGACTAAGAGGTGTGAATTTCTCTCATATTTACTTAAAAGTAAACCAGTATATTTTTGAAGTAGAAAATGTTAAAGGATATTCTATCTCATTGCTTTGAAATGGCACACATTTCCTGTTGTGTATGTCCATATAGGGGACAATATTTTCAGTTCTGTAAGTCTTATAGTAGGCACTGGGAAGGAAAGGGATCAAATAAAGGAAAGCTTTGAAAGTTCTGCTTTCAGTGTTTTAGAAAGGAATTCCCGAGTCCTCCTTCAAAATATCTTTTATTCAATTTACTGCTAGAAATTAATCCAACCACACAGCTGTCTTTCTAGAAGGTTTGTGTACATAAATGGAAAATTGCCTGTTAGCTGTACTGCGCTGAAACCACTTGAATGGGAACTTTTAGCCCGTTTCAACACAACAGCAAGTGCATTCAACTGGTTCTTTGTTCACCCACTTGTCACAACCCCACCAAACTAAAAATAGGTGGATTTATTATCTCACAGCACAATCCCACTTCTTTCACAAAGCACAAGGTAGAAATTGCAATGCATTCAAGCCCTCTAAACTGCAGCTCTACATGTTACACTGGTACAGTACCACACCTTTCAAGCACAATTGTGCTCAGTGGGGAGCCTGCGAGTACTTGCTCAATGGTCCTCCTTTTATAAAGGATGCTGGACTAACAAGACAAAAGAGTCCACAGTTGGCAATGGATAGAACTCAATCAGCTAAAAGTATTCTTTTGTGTGATGGAGAAGAAAAAAAAAGAAAGAAAAAAGAAACTCAGAGTTTTAAAAGAAGTGAGGCGATAAAATGTCTGAATATTAAGAAAAAACCCACTTTGTACGGAAAACAATGGCGGGGAAGGAAATAAAAGAAATCTCTCTAGACCCTTGCCATACAAAGCAAACAAGAAAGGCCCAGAGTAGCTTGAAAGGAAACTAATGTCTGTACTCTTTACTAAACCTCCAGTTCAGAAACCCATAATACATCACCTTCCAAATATAAAAAGCAATAAAAAGGTTGGTTTTGTTTTACTAACAAAACTAGAGCATTTGCTACAGTAGTCAAGGGAAAAAAATAAGTCACTTATGCACATGAAAACCTAGCGTATAATGGGAGCAGCAGTTCTCATGCGTCTTCCCCATGCCCCCATCATACACTGAGTCCACCCACTTTTCCCCCCTCAGTTTTGAATGGGGGTGGAAGATACAGCTGCTCTGAAGAGGTGCAGCTGCAGCAGCTGGCACAAAGCGAGGAGCAGAGGAAGCCTGAAACCACCAGAAGCCCCAAGCCCACCCTACTGCTTCTCAGCACTACTCATCGCAACAGGATGAGCTGCTCCCTGAAGCCATAGGCTTAAGAAGACAGGGAATTCAGACTAATTAGACTAGCTCTCTGGCTTGCTTTCTGCCCCATCCTGAGACTTTTGCCTATGACTGCACAACACAAGAGATGCTGCTTAAGAGATACCAGCACACAGGGTTTCTTGACTGTTAAGGTCTCTACCAAGGATATGAAAGATGTGAGTCCTTATTATTAGGAGACCCTGGAATATCAGCAACCAATCCAATTGTTACACACTGAAGAGGCAAGGAGCAACACATGGCTGCTTCTATTGCTTCCCTGTACCTAGCCAGTCGATGGAGAAGGAGCAAGTTAGATGGGCAGCATTTCCCTTTGAGGGCTACACAGGTCCTTATGTCACTTCCTGGACTAATGTTTCCTATAGATTAGTCAGACTGGCTCAAAACCAAATGCCTTTACTGTTGGTAACTTATGCCACAGTGAGGTTTTAGATCAGAAGCACCACATACAGCATGATGTGTTTGTGTCTCAGACACTTACCTATCCCTAAGAGGTTACAGTTTAGACTCAGCAATAATGAAGTCCAACCATGCTACAAATTCATTACACTGACGACCCTTCATTTAATGAAGCTAGGAGGGAGATTTAAGGAAGGACTTTAAATTACAAGAACAAACTGTCACAAGAGACTAGTCTTCAACAGCTCATTGCATCATGTTGAAAACTGCCTTCTGAACACACCACCACCTGACTGACATCACCACATCTGACCACAAATAGACACAAACAGTGTCTGTAAACTGCATTTTCCATTCACACATCTAGTTACCTGCATTAATATCATTACCTGCGACAATTCCAAGTTGGAGACATGTACAGTGTTTACTGTAAATAATTAGAAATCTCAGCTGGTTCTACAGATTAAAGATATCCCACCACAGTCCTAATCCCTGCATTTTTACTATGCATAAAGTGAAAAATAGTAAGAAAAAGGCAGTGCTTATGTAACAAACTATTAACCTCTCTGCAGAGTAAAGCTCTTGACATTTGACTCTAACTTTTCTGTCTGGAATAGCACTGAGCATTTTATGAACACTTCAGTGTTCACAGATAACCTTAGCTTTAAGAAGCTTGCTGCTGAGAAGAAATACTGCTTCATCGGTATGAAGTAGTGCTGACAGGAGGAAAACAATAGAGTATTCATCATGTTATATGCTTGAAGCTTGCTAATACACTCTAAAAGCCAAAAAACAAAATTAAAATGGGAAAGAATTTTTCTCCCTGCTCAAATGAGAAATCAAAACTGTAGAAATACATTAAGTTTTTAAATTCAAGTCTCTCAAAAATACTGCAGGTCAAAAACCATTGCGGATTTTTAAACTATGCATTTGAAACAAACCAAAAGAAAAGCTGTGGGGTTTTTTTTTTCCTTGCATTGAGCTCCAAACCAAATAGTTAACAAACACATTTCTATTTATATATTTCGTGGAAACAGAATCAAATCCCTAGAAAATTCCTGACATCTTCATGGGCAAAATCTAATCTCTGATCAAATTCACTTCGAGAACCAAACATGCCGTTCACTTTTTGCAGCTCTGCAGTTATCACTGATTTTCCTGGAAATTTGGCATGTATATTTATATTAAAAGATGCAATGGTTATTTCATCATCTATTGGAAACAGAAAAAGCACAGAACACTGGATATGAATGAGAAAGGGCAAATAACCTCTACCATTTTGCCATGTAATAGGATACTTAACTATAATAACCATTCCTTACAGAGGTAAAATTACTGCTGCAGGTCTTGTAGTCAAATAAGGTAAACCCCATTTGCAAAGCCAAAGACCTAGTTAAAAATCAATACAAGCTGACATGCAGCAATATGGCTATGACTTGAAATGAAAGTTGTTCAGTACTTTGTCTCTGCTGTATCTTCAAAGGTTATTTTAATTTTTTAGATGTAGGTGCCCAGGAAGAGAAGTAAACTGACATCAACTCATCTCACATCAGATGCTAAACAGCATCATGAAGTAACAGCCTTTCATCTTCCACTACCCAGACTGTTCTAGATTTAAGCACACAGCTTTCTGGTGTAGTCTACCATGAAAGTTGATCTATTTATTGGCCTAGATTTTTATGCTTATATTCTAAATTGTGCCACAGTATCCTTCTAAGTTTTGTTTATGACCTGTAAGAACTTGTGATTTAATTTGGCTTTTTATTTAGTGCTATTAATTGAAAAAATACTATGGCTTAATGAAATAGAAATATGTCAGAGAAATGCTAAATTTGTCTAATTATACTCACATATGCAAGAATAACTGACAAACCAGTGGAACAGTTAATCTACAAATGAGAAGAACAAAATGCAGAAAGACTTGGGGTGGGGGGGGAAGCAGTGCAGAACTGAGAGTCCAGTTCTGTGCCTGAGCACCACTGCAGTCCACACACATTTGTCACCTGCACTGGTGGGGAGATTTTTGGGAACAGACTCATGCTCTGCAGTCTTCAGACCTGTGCAGCAGCTTACCTGTTTCGCTAGGAAACTTTGTAAAACCCCATTAAAATCATTGCTATCACACCAAATTCCAAATGGTGACACGTGAAGTCACAGACAGGGAAGGCTGATCCCACATACAGCAGGGATTACAACTACCAGGGATTAAGTTCAACCTGAACCCCTGCTTCCCCCTTGCCGCAAAGTCAGACATAAAAATTATTCATGATAGGCACTCCACAAAAGAAATCAAAATTCACATTCAAACTAAATATCCTGCCCGCATCTTTTCCTTGTAGGTGTTTGTGAAGATCATCTAAACAACTGAGGAGAAAATCCCCAGGCCCCCTCAGAGCTATTAGTTTACCCCCCACACACACTCAGTGTGCACATGTGTTCAATTAAATTCAACATCAAGTGACATAAACTAAGGAATTTAAGCAGATTACAGAATAGGTGGTCAGTCTAAAGGTGTTTATCTCTAAACTGAACCTAAGCAGACAAACACTACTGCTGTTTATTCTTCATTCCTTTCTAAATTACATTTTGGTGGGATAAGGGCAGTTTAGTGCAGGAAACTCAGGTACTGGGGTTTAGCAGTTTCTCCAGGCCCAGGACCATTCATCACAGGGTTTAACTTGTTTGTTTGTTTTTAAAAGACAAATTGGAACCTAAGTGAGTTAATGCAGTATTTAATGTAAAACAGGCAAGAATATGATTCAACAGCAATACTAACATGAAGCAGGTGAACATATATGGCAATGGTCCCCTTATATAAAACCCAGGCCAACATTAAACTGCATTTTAAATAGTTTATAGTATGGAATTTTAATTAAGAAGTTGGCATCTTACATTTTCTAATTTGGTGATTTTGTGAACTGCAACTTTTTACCTTTCCTGTTTCAGCAAGTATAAGTCATACAATCTTTTATTATGAGTATGTGGAATTACATTCTACAAACATCAGGCCTAACTATTTCACCTGCATGTAATTAGGTAAAAAAGTTTCAATTATTCTTAGTACTAGTTAGCAAGCATAAATACCTACAGATGCTATGAATTATTCCATTAGCTAAACCAGAAGAGGCTCACACAGGGAATTTAACTGTTCTGAACTGGCTGATAATCGATATAGTGTCAAACAAAGTGGAACACAATGACATTTGCTTTGTTCAGCTGAATAACACAGTAGAAGACTTTGGCCGGGGAGAAAGAAGATTAAACCAACTAAGACAACAACTAGATACAGCAGCAGTGTTCACCTGAAATGCACCAATGCATTAGAACATAGGTTTCCTCAGAGGGAAAGAAGCACCACAGCGAAAAGACTCGAAAAGGCATCAAACCAGCAGGAATAGTGGCTGGTGAGATGGGTTCTAGCCCTGCTCTTGCTTAGGCAGCAGCTGCAGTCTGGGGTCTTATGCAGGAGCAAAGCAATTGCTCTGTCTTAAGGGAAACAACTGTCTTTGCAACTATCTAGTTTTTTTTCTAGTCCCTGCTTGATCCTAAGCACATCTCTAATATAGATGGTGGATCTATCCACCCTATGGATAAGCTGAAGAGCTGGACGATGTGGAATTGGGCTTCTATTGTGCTTGAGCTGCACAAGCTCAGGAGGCTTCAATCTCGCAAATTCACATCACCCAACTGCCTTAGTGAGTGATGGTGTGATGAATAAACAGCTGCGCCATTTGCATTCATGCAGGGATGAACACATCTGGTTTTGTAGTAGAAGGGCACAAAGGGAAACAGTGTAAGCACGTGCTCTCTCCCAACAGAAGTGATTCATGTTTTGCCAGAGTTGTTCCATCTTTTCCGATTCAAGAACTTTTACCTTTCCTTTTAGAAAAGAAACACAGACCCTGGAAACAAGAAACAGCTCAAAGTGTGTATTACCAGCTTAATATTAAAAATGATTTTATAGAGACTTAGTTTAAATGATATCTAATTCATACAGATTTTAGAAAGATGCATCTAGTTTTCTGCATTTTAAAATAGGAAATAAGGAAGCCCATTCACATCAGTACCGTGAGCTACATGCATATCCCTTCACACAAACATGAACTACTTCAGTTGCTCAGAACATTGATATCCCTGAACAGCACAAGAAAACCGCTTAACAATATTATGATTGCTTGCAGTATCATCTCTCAATATACGTGGGGATTCAGGATCCAAAAAACAAAGACCACCCTGGGTAGCCAAAATGCATTATTCCTGCTAATGTATTATGCCTCTGACAGACGAATTAAGACTTACTTACTATAATCAGCTCTGAAACACCATTAACAGAAAAGTTACCTCCAAATTAGATTTCTAACTAGATGCATTCAAACAATAACAGAAAAAGCTGTAGCTGTGCTTCTACAAAACTCCTCATAGTCACATTTTGAAGTTCACTTTACCATGCCAAATTCTGTTCTCAAGTAACAGGGTTTAAGTTTGACCGATTATGCACTAGTGTAACACAGGACAGGATCTGACCCTTGAGGTTTCAAAACATGACCATATTGGCTTCATTTCCTGCCATTTATGTGTCATCTATTTTTATAGAGAACTTCTATTCCTGAGCAGTTTAGCCAAGGTCTTATTCCTTCATGACTTTGCTATGAGCTGCAAACAATTACTTTCACAACTGAATCACATATGCACCGATTTTTGCAGAGTACACCCATGTACCAACTTCTCTTAAAATTCTAGTGTCTTTTTTTATATTTATCCTCAGGCCAAATATTAAGTTGATATGATGGGTCAAATTTATAAGAAATTAGAGAAGTAAACTCCAAGTCCTGATTCTGAGGCTGCCCTCATTAGTTACTGACAGACATCAGCCTCACCTATATTATTGGGTTATGCTGGCACTCCATCATAACTAGCATTTTAAGGGATTCTATAATTGGGCCATAAAGTTCACCTCTGCCAGGGAGGGGGGATGGGAGAGAAAGGGAAACACAACCTCAGCTTGGGAACAGTTCCCCATTCTTCAGACCAATTTTCCACTACAGAAATACTTTTCCAAAACAAAGCCTTAAGACCTTGTTATACAAGTGCACACGGGCACACATGGGTATAAGCATAGGCAGATGAAGCACGAGTGCTGTTACGAATCTTTTGCTCAACTCAATGGCAAAAACCATAATTTAACAATCAATTCTTGTAGGAGCATTAATTCAAAGCGTAGGTGGACTCTCGCCACTAATTATTTCCAGAGACAAGTCGAAAACAACACATTTGTTTAGCAAGAACAGAATTAGCACTGTTCACCTTCAATCTCAAATACCTGTACCACGTTTTTCTAGCTTAGTACCTGATTTTGGATCATTTTGAACATTTCTGAAACTACAGGGCTCAGAAGTGCTCGTGACATCAAGTGGCAAGCCTGCTATGGATTTTGTAATAGAGTCAACTTGTGCTAAAACTTACATTTAGTAGATACAATTTGAACAAATTTGTTTATTGGTTCAAATACCAAAGCTGACAACACTTCAGCAGTTGATACTCAATATGTTTTTTTTTTTAAAACAGTTAAGTCAGGAAACGACGTATGTGGTCCTTTATCCTTCAGCTACACTGAAAAACAACAATACATGTTGTAAAATACATCATACCAAGTCAGAAGAGAGGAAAACTATAAGCAACTTCTGTGTAAGACAGTCCACATTCAGAATTCTAACGCACTGCAGTAACACTAAAACTAAGCTCAACTTCTCACTGTATGGCCAACTTCAGTTTTCCTCTATTTTGTACTAAAATCAGAGTTCGCATGAAAAGGCTGTAACATTCAAAAAGGTATACATTTAAGTATTACACACACTTTGTTTTAAAGACTCAAATTTGTTTATACTACCACAACTTGCAAGCTTCCTAGCATACCATAAACACCTTTTAAGTTTTAGTCACATGGTTACTACTATAATGAAAACTGAAATCAGGAAACTCATCAGAAGTCTCATTTATTTAAAATTCGGTTTCTGGTAATACTTAAGTTTTATTGCAGAAGCATGTGTCATCATCAGCATATAAAGAACTGAGTACTTTCAAGTATATGAACAGATCGGCTATTTGATTATCTGCAGGCTAACCTTAACACCAAAGCATCACCTCCCAGATCACTTATGCAGAAAACATCTGCTTAGAACTCCATTAAAAGTTGTGTCTAACAACAACTTAAAAACCCCACAAGCTTCTCTTCAGTTTGTATATACTTGAAAAAGAACATGTAAACAAGTCAATATTTCCCAGCCTAATGGAAGAACAAATTGACATCGCTAATCGATATAGATAAATTCAAATCCGTTCATTTTCACATGCTTGAGACATCTGTTTTGCTTTTATCACACCTAGGTAGTAGTATATATACATGCAGCAGGAACTGATGTATGCAATGCAAGACTAACAAAAGACAAAGTGACAGTTAAACTTAAGCCTTCCCAAAGTGGTTTTAATAAACCTCTCTGTAGAGAAAAAAAATCTCAGGTGAATCAACTTGGTTTAGGTCTCAGAAGACAATGCATCAAGTCAGAAAGTGACTGCCAAAAAGCAAGGGAAGTTTCACAACAGGTAATACTCAGAGTATGGATGACCGAAGCCTAGTTTCAGAATGGAAAGTTTTCTTCCAGTCTGGTACTATAAAGATGCACTAGTCTATTAGTTTGAGTATCATGTCATTAGAAGAACAGTGAGTATTAAAGAGAACCCCTTCTCCCAAAATTACCCTAAGTTAAAGAGAAAACTATTTTTCTAATAAATTTAAAAAAAATTAAATTGGGATTTCATCTTTTGCCAAGAGAGATCTGGAAAAAACTTTTCACATCAATGACTAAACACTACTCAACTCTTCTGCTAGATACCATCTCTTGCAATTTAGAGCAAGGAAAAAACCTAATCCCCTGCCACCTGCCAAAACCCAGATGGGTAAAACCTGAGAAAAGCGCTCTCACCTCTCTTTAAACCCTCTGGTGCAGCTTAGGCACATTAACTGTAAGTACCATATATATAACACTGAACCATAGCTCTTAACTCAATATTGTATTGTATTCCAGACAACATCACCAATAATTTCAGCGTAATCCAATTTTATGACAGGCTAAGCAATAATTAAAAAAGAAAATACCCACAGCTGGCTGAAACCTGGCTTGTGAGTTAATAGATGGCCTCTTTTCTCATAATGTCAAATGCAGCTGGTCTGGTCCTCATTAGCTCTTTCAACAACAAATACTTACTTGTACATACAGGAACTTGCTAGAAGGGAAAAGCAAATCTGCAGCAGATATTAAACTGCCTCCTCCTCTTATTAGCACACTGCTTACAGAAAAGTACCATAAACATACAAAGCTAGTTTCAGGTCTGATAGAGCACCACAGTCCTGACCAGCTCTAAGAAGCTCCAGCTATTAGCAATACATTTGTTACAGAACACCATTTACAAAAGAGGGGAGAAAAAAAACCCAACTCTATCCTTAATGAGATTTCCTTTCCCTCAGTATCCTCAAGGCTTATACTCCCTCACTGTCAGAGCACAGGGAACCTCCAGCACAAGGGCTCACTTCATTACATGCCATTTCAGGCCTAATTTCACATTGTGACCCACTCTGCTGATGCAAAGAAAGCAAAACGCCAGATGCTCTCTGCTCCTGCTACCTCAGTAGTGTTTCATTCACTATTCCAAAAAACTTCCAGGCATCCATTCAAAATCAAGTACGCCCAGGCTGGTCTGTCCTGTCACAAGACAAAGTGCTGGCTTGTCTTCAGCTCACTTTTGATGCTTGCCTATCATCTCCCAGCCCAGCCTACTGGAATTTGAACTTTAAATGGACGCCCTCCATGGCAACAATAGATAAAAAAGGAGCCTTTGATTGTTCATGCGTTTCGGAAAAGAAAGGAGATTCATCCTGGCTGCGACCTAGCAGGAAACTCATCAAGCACGGCTCCCCTTCCACTGCAATGGGATGCCTTAGCCTGTGGCTACTCATTCAAGCTCCCTGCGACTACGTTTCCATTCAAAGAGGATGAATTCTTCAGGTTTCCCCCCCTTAAGGAATTAAACGTTGATCCTATGAATGGAGGATAACACCAAGCTTGGAAAGCAGCCAAAAGGTTCTGTAACACTCAGCAGCTTGGAGTTACTTCAATACTTATCGATATCTAGCACGATTTATAGCTGCATTATTTATAAGGAAAAAAATCAGAGCCATATTTAGAGCTTGGTAATAAACTATTTTTAGCACCATCTGTTTTTCTAGTTTGTTCCCTTGCTTAGGCAAGAGCATACTTTTACCCAGTTCCCACTTCTTTGCCCATTTAAAAGAATTCACAGAGCCTAAACCAAAGCACAAGTAAGGATTGTGTTGAATATTTATTGCACAGCAATCCTCCTAATCATGTTTTGGAAATCAAAATTGCTGACTAAGGATGGTCTTGGGCTGATGCAACAGTATATGCTGTCTTCAGTTACAAAATTGAGTAGATTTTTTTTAATGCAAGGGGCAATGTGTTTCCCACAAAGGTTACTATCTGGAAAGAAACAACTAATCATTAACTGCATTAAGCCATCTGAAAAGGGTTCACACTCCTGGCAGTGCTTTTCTGGGCAATAGTTGCCAAGTTTCACCCTCATTAAACCCATAGATATTTTGTCACAAGTACATTCTGCCAGGCTGCTGTTAAGAAGGGGAGACATGAAGCATAGGCAGCTGCTGCAGGCACCTTCCCTCTATGAGATGAGGTGTTTCAAGCAGCAGCTGCCACCCGGTCAAAAGCTCCCCCAAACCTCAAATTACCTCTTCAGACTTATATTTATATTCTGCTTTTAGTATAGGACATGACACTGGTGGCCTCCGCAGCATGACAAGAGGGACAGAGCGAAATGGTTGCCAGTTCCTCGAACTCTGAGTGAAGCAAGGCTTTAGGTACTTGCACACTGATTAAGTTCTCAGAAATGCATTTGATAGCAAGATATTCGTTGTAACCTCCTGACTCAAGAAAGTTTCCTTTTTACCCAAAATAGTAGCACAAGTATCTGAAAGCATTACTGTTAATCGTGTCAGATTAAGAAATCTACGGCAGAAAACTCATCTACAATATGAGCTCATGGAGTTCTTACCCTTTGCAAAGGGCAGTAGCAGTAAGGGTTGCAAGCTGGTTTACTAAGGCTTGCAGCACAAGTGGAGCATTCCTGGGAAGTAGAAGACATGCAGCAAAAACCAGGAGTAAGTCCCAGCATATAGCACATAGTTCACAATTAAATTCTACAAATGCATAACAGACGAACATGCAGCCATTTTCATGAGTTCCAATAAAGAGTCCTGAGGACTTTGAAATTTTCAGGCAATCAATATTATTGATTAATGTAACATTTGCTTGGCACTGGCATCGTGTGACAGTAATTTTAGGGCGTGAAGGAAGTTGCAGCCTTTGGGATGCTTCCTTTCACTCTCCCACTTTTTCCAGTGGAAAAAACCACGGCACAGCACTTTTAACAGCAAGTGCAATGAACGGCCAGGTCGACGGAAGGGCTTCTTGGCTGCGTGATAGAGTCAGGCCATTCCCAGGATCAGAGCCAGGATGCTGAAGTCTGGTCCTGGTGAGAACCATCTCCATACGCCCTAGCAGCAACCGCTGCGCCCCATCTGCCAGACAAAGCTCAGTGGCTGCGACCAACTGATGTGCCGAGTGGTCTGTCCCTCTCAAGGGGAAAAAGCTCCAGATCTGTGCTACTTTGACAGGACACATTTCAAAGGACAGTCTGCCTCAACTGAGAGGAGTTCAATAAAAAACGTTCAAAGGAGAGAATCAAAGTCTGCATTACTTTCAGCAGCCATATAAAGCACATGGACAAAAGCCAACACATACAGTAACTGTCGCAGTAAATTTAAGAGCTATTGCCAAGTATGTTTAAGAGTAAAAAAAACTAAGCTTGCAACTCGTAGTTCAGTTCCCTAAGGCTGTTGCATAACCTTCAAATACATTACAACATAAGAACAAATTAATACTGGTGATTAACCGGGAATGTAATTGGAGGAACTGGAAGTGTTCAAATTGCAGTTCAGTGCAAGCATTGTACTGAAGCATCTAACTTTCCTGTGGGCAAGGATGCTTCACTTGTGTGCTCAGTATCAGTCTTAAATATAACCATGCACTTTTGCACAGATTCGGAAGGTGTAGCCTACCTTACTCCTTTTACAAAGTTTACACCTTACTAGGTAGCACATAAGCTTATTGAGTATGATTCTGCATTAAGACAGGGCTAGAGGGACACATGAATTACAGTCTCAGAACGCAACTGGAGAAGATGATGGCAAAAAGAGCCAGGATGAGGCTTGCTAGGATCTGCCCATCCACTCTTCCCTTACACACCAGATGGCAGTGGAAAGATGACAGTTATCTGTCCTTAAAAATCAGTGATCACAAAGAAAGGACTTTGTGATTAACTCTCAAGCCCATACCCTTTTGAGAGATGGCCGGATGCCAGTGAAGGGAACTGCTGCAAGTCAGAAGAGTCTGTACAAACTCCATTTATATTCAAATCCATACAGTAATCTCTCCCTTCCACCCCAGTGCCTGGAAGTGGTCTAAGCAAATGTGATCCACAACTCCAATGCTGAAACCTTTTCTCCCCCCATATTCTTACATAACGAGCCTATGTTACAGTGACCTACACCTGGTTATAGCTGTATCAAATTACATACTGGCAAAAATCAGAAACCATTAGGAGATTTGCAATTTATCCTAGTTAAGGATAAGATGATGATGATAATTAATAATAATCATCATAATCTGTAAGTGAAGTTTATCTTCAACACTTCATTTTAAAAATAATGCTCGAAAAGCATCAAGGTAGTTTTAGCTAAGAATGTGACTTTAAAAAGTCGTATAATAGAAGTGGTTTTTAACCTTAATAAGCTTGTTATCACTACTTAGCATTTTGAACAATGTTACTTCAGTCCTTATGATGATCACCACTCAACAACATGCTTCCATGTCAAGGCCTCCAAAAGCAGAGCACAGGGGAAAGGTACAGAAAAGCCTATTTATATTTATATATACACACAAAAGCACAAATACATATATATATGTGCTCT
This sequence comes from Rissa tridactyla, assembly GCF_028500815.1. Classification (NCBI taxonomy): domain Eukaryota; kingdom Metazoa; phylum Chordata; class Aves; order Charadriiformes; family Laridae; genus Rissa; species Rissa tridactyla. The sequence continues at coordinate 33,395,936 of NC_071470.1, read as the reverse complement.
TTAAACAGCTACAAACAAATGACTGTCTGTCTTGAAGCTAGTTAGAATACTTAAAATAACTTGTTCAGTGTTAACTCCTAATTTGGAGTGGAATCACCCTTGATAAAACGCATCTGCGAGGAGCGTGACATGTACACAAACTTCTTTGACCATTTCCAACAGTTCACTGTTTTCTCCACTTGCTGTATTTTCACAAGAACACGCTGGCTTATGTCTACTACAAATGTTTGGAGGCCATTTGAACAAGTTTGTATTATACTGTACTCAAGCTAAAGGTGGGATTCAAAGTCTTTAGTTGTTAAGAAGTGGATGCATGCTTCAGGTACTGCAAGTATGTATTTACATAAGGATTCCTCCTACCCCCCCTTAGACAGTCAAGAGTATGACATTCTTACTAGATCTAAACACACCCTAAAGTTTAACCAAATTGTTTTTGAATCAGACTGCATCACTACAAGATGCAACAAAAGCATTACACTCGACATCCAGGTACACTGATGGCTTAAGGATTTCATTTATCTTAAAACAACTGAATTCCTTCTGCTGTCCACTCTTCCAGGGAGAGGACACCTCCCGCAAAGCTCACACACCACAGTGAAGAGGTATGTTAGCCTGAGTTTGGAACCACTTTTTTCCCCAGGGATAAGGTAGCAACCAAATAGTTTCGATCTCAATGAAGAATTTAATGGCTCCTCAAAAGATTGGGATCAATTGAGTTGTTTCCACTGTACTCAAGCCACTTCAGAGAATTAATCACTGAAGTACCTAGAGCCTACGCTTTCTGCCATTAAAGTAGCTTGGTCTCAGTAACAGAGGGGACAGAAAACTCTTACTTCTCCACAGGGCTATTTGAACTCTCCAGGAGGTGTGTCCTCTCCCTAGGACAGGGTACAGCAGAAGGAATTCAGTTATTTTAGAATACAAATAGTAGAAGATAGTATTTTTCAACATAAAGTGTATATATTTTTTTAGTTATAAATTTGAGGCAAGTCTAGAAGTTAAACACACTCCACTGCAGAGTTAAGAATTTCTGTATCATATTAAGTCCCATTAAACCATTCGTACTCACCTGACCTAGTACACGAGTACAAAGTACTTAAATTTAACAAGCTTAAGAGCCATTTACCAACCCAAATGCACGCCTGCATGCCCTGAAAATACACCTTCCTGTGCCAACTACGTGAGCTTTACAAGATTTAAAAAAGCAATTTTTTTTTTCTCTGGGACATGGAAATTTAACAAGCCTTGGAAATTCAGCTTAAAATGACTTGTGGTTCTATAGTAACACATGTCCAAGTTACAAGGGCTACCCTACCCAAATAGTATTTTTAAATCACTAACACAATGAACACTCTGCATTGAGCACTTACAGCAGTATATCATCATTTTGAAATCTTGAAGTCCGCATCTTGATTCAGATAAGTATCCTTAAAACAAGTAGTGAATAACATTCTCAAAAAAAACTGCTTAGGCAAGCTATTATGCAAAAGTAAACTCCAACTAAAAGCTGAAAGGAGGGAAGAGAAAACCTACACACTAAGTTTGCATTTTAAAGATTTAGAGCACATCAGGAGTCTCAGACACTGGATTGATTTTGCTATTATGCACTAATGAAGAATTTCCAGTGAGGCTCTATGTTGACTATGCTTCAAGCACATATGATTTCTGCCACTCTAAGCACACACTACAGCAGTTACAAGTAACCTTGAAACTCTACAAAATAGGACATGACAGTTAAGCCACAAGGCACCTGTCATACACGTTACGAGATCTTATTTAAGATCTTTCACACTACTTGTACATCGTAACACTACTTCATATCACTTAATTATTTGTAACCTATTTCAATCTAAATATCCTTAAAACGTGCATCTTTTTAAAAGGACAAGTTTTAACATACTAGCTGAAGTTGCCCAGCATTAGCTGAAGTTCAGAAAAGTTTTACTCTCGTTAAACAATACACACCACAGTATTTCTGTTTGAATACTGCAAAGATCGCAAAGGTCTCCTGCTTCTTACTGTTAAAGTGCGTTAATCTAGAAGACAGCCAAAGTGCATACTGATCAGATTAAAACAGAACTGAAAGCTGAGATAGTTAAAATATAACTAGATGAAGGGGGAAAAAAAAAAAAGCAGCTTCATACAGTATCAACAACCTAGCCTGAAGAATACCTGGAATCTATAAAACCCTTTCCCAGAAGGACAGTACCTCTGCAGGGCTTAACTTGCTCAACCCTGGTCTTAAAGGCTCTTTATTAAAATCTGTATTCATGAAATATGTAAGTGCATTTCATAGCCCAAGCAATCATATATGGTGTTTTTGAGTTGTGACAAACTAGTCTACCTCTAGCATGAGAAAAGGGACCATGTAGGCTGTATGCCTTCTAGTTTTATTGTTCAGGCTCAGCTGAGGCAAGGCAGTTTCTTTAGCAGGCCAGAAGCTAGAAACAAACATTAATGAGTGTGGTATTGGAGCTTCCTGCGACATATATCCTTCCTGGGTAAGAACAAGGTGGATGGAGAAGAGACTCACACTGACAACCCGCAGCAGATACCAATGACTTCAGTGATAGACCATCCAGAAGAGGGGACACGCTGAGCCAGGCCCCAGTACTGATGCAGACCTGATTATCTACTGAAGTGCAAGGTCTACCATTCTTCCTTCCTCTTACACTGATATGTACAGCATGTTCTTTTCCTATTGAATCGTGTCCTCTAGGAAATAAAAGAAAATCTAATCCTTTTTACTCATGAAGGCAGTTACACAAAAAGGCAATTACACACAAAAAATTCCACATGTAAAATCTCAGCACTCTGATACCTCTCATCAAGGCAAACAATGTAATGATACCTGGAGCGCTGGGGTACTGCAAATACTGAAAGAAGTTAAAAATTTTCAACAGGCCTCCAAAACATAACTCAACATTTTATCCTGTTGAATCATGAAAACAAACAGACCCACTTTTGTGCTAGAGATGCTTCACTATCAAACATTCTACTGATGTGAGCAAAGGACCCTTTTTTTTGCTCCCCCCATGCTCCTTCTCCATTTTTAGAGGAAAATGGACATTACTAAGGGTTTGCACCTTCAGAGGAAGGACTGATCAAAATGGTTGAACTAGATAAAGGCACTAAGAGAACAGCATTTGCATTCAGGCATTCTATATAGTCATCGTCCTTCAAAACTCATACCCCTCCTCACTTAGTAACTGTGCTACATAAGCAAGCCTCAACTCATTTGTATATATGTGGGACCTTGCTACAACTTGTCCACTTAAAATAATGGGCTGTCAAACTGACAGTATGATTAGGGAAAAAAAAAAAATCATTTTTAAAGACCAAGTTTCCTTTGGTGATACTGCAAAACCATTCGCATGGAAGAATGTTAATGCTGTTTTCAAATTAAAACCAGAGGGTGTTTTCCTACTACAGGAGAAAGATGTTTGACAGTCTAAACATATCCTTTGTCAAATTGTCCTGTATACCTTGCATTAATTAAACACAATTCGATTAAACTCATCAGTTCAGGTAAGTTCGTGGCTTTCATGCAGCTGGAAGCAATGGTCCTAGGTCAGTGGAAGACAAGTTTGTTCAAGAAGCTGCAAAAAGTGAAATAAATTGATCCTTTCTGCTTTCCCCGTTTCTGAAGTATTCTGCATTTTCGCTTCCCCTATGATCCCTCTTTGTAATGCCCAGAAGAAAGAATTTCGGACCAAAAAAATAAAATTAACTGACACAAAGATTAGCTCTAAAATGTTTTAGTTACATTTAACAAAATATTAATTGAAATTATGTTTTAGTTGAGATCAGTTTAACAGTTTTTATATATGAATTTGAGCACTTGAGTACTTAAGACATTTGGTTGAAGTTTACAAGCTTGCCACGTTAATAGTGGAGTTGTTAGCACACAGAACCCCAGTGCTGGCTGCTTAGTATGCAGCTGGAGCAAGCAGTACCAGCTCCATCTTAACAACTTAGAATGTCTTGGCTTTTTTCTCAAAGCTATGTGAAGGCAGTTAAAAATCTGGAAGTACTACTAAACAAGCGTCCACATTGACGGAACAGTCATTTCAAAGAGCACTGAAATGAGCAAAGTTAATTTTTTAATTACTGCAAGTTCAAGATTCTTAAAGGCTGTTCGGTGGATGAAGTGGGTCATACCAGTCCTGCAACTTAAAAAAAAAACCCAAATGGAAAGTTACCTAGACTTGTTTCATACAGGGTGCTGCAGTTTAGACTCCAAAAAGCTTGGGCTAAGACAAGCTTGTCACATTTTTGCTGTTTTACTGCTACAAATCAAAGTACCAGTTTAGTCATTACAGGTTTATAAAAAACCACTGTCAGCAAGATACATCTTTTGCCCTAGCAAAATTAAGTTTAATACAGAAAGATGTATCTACTTATCCTGTTGATGACTTCTACTAGAAATTATATTTCATCTCAGACCACTTTCTACTGGACTTCAGCGTTAAGTAGTCCTGTTCACGAGCTGCATTTTGCTCTCCATCACTTCGTTATTAAAAACAGACCTAATCTCCAAGGTACCATCCTATTTGCTAGTTAATGCAAATATTTACTTGAACTATTTAATTGCATTTTAAACTAGACAGGTGATGCCTGATCAAAGTATTTTCCTGCAAGTCAGATACACAACATAGCAGATGCATTCATGTGGCAAAGCAACCTCAAAATCTATGGTGCGATCTCCAGTACTGGGAACAGCACAGAGAAACTATAACCATGACAACAGCTAGTCACCTAGAAAAAAAGCTGCAACACCTCCTGGTACCAAAACAACACATATGAGTCCTAACTTCACCCTCTGTTGCCCAAATACAAGCAGTATTTTTCACCCCAAACCAATACCTTTAATCTTAATCTTTAACAAGCAAGTTCAAAACCAGCTCCTTCTGCTACACACACACGAAAAGGCATCAGGTTAGAGAATTACTGAACTACTAAGAAAACCAAATACTCCAGGACCTAATGAAAAGCTTGTTGAAATAACTTGGTTTTTGGTCTCTGCTTGCACAGAACAGTGGACGATTCCCAACACCTAGATAAGAAGCAACTAGCAAGATTTGAAAGAACTTTAATCTCATTTACTCCTCTTCATTTTCTTTTATATAGACTTGCTTGGAAATGACCATAGTGAGTTCTGCCATAAAGAACTTTTTAATTTAACAAAAATTATTTCATTCTTTGCTTCTGAGCACCTGATTACTGGGAAATCCCCACATGGATTTCAGAAACACTCGAAATCCTAACCAATGGACTGCACGCTAGGACTGGGTGTCCTTCCTGCCGCTCTCTCCCTTCCACCACACCAAAGAAGCCCCCAAAACTTCAGAGGCCTTCTTGATACCGTCTACTCCCAGATAATTCTTCCACATTACTGAAGAGATTCCCCTTGCTTTTTGCAAACTTAAGCCCTTCTTATTTTAAAAATGGAAGCTCCCCTCCACACATATACACACAAGTCTTCATCTTTATAATTTTAGCAACAAAAACTCATTTCATATCAGGTCTGCAGCTGCATTTGTTGTAAACCAATTTTATTCTTTCGCCAAAAATCCACAGCAGCCCACTCAAGCAGTCTTACAGATACAAGTTTGATGCAAGTTATTTTTTCTAATATGTTTATATACCATGCTGAATTAAAAAAGTCTTTCTGAACATCAAAGACTCCACAAAAGATGAGTTTTCTGCACTAATCCAGCTAAAATCAAGGACCTCCTTTATCTTCTTTCTGTGTGTACTGATCTCACAGGAAGTTTCTTGGGTGGAGACTTGAAAGAGTTTGAAAAAGCCTCTGAACTGTATCTGAATTACTAATACTAGTTTGGTTTTCTTGCACATGCCCATTTCTGCTGTCCAAAGAAATAGACCTAAACCAGAACACCGTTCCAGAGAAAAACCTCAGCCCTGGCACATCTTCAGCCCTTTAGAGCTGAAGGGATCACACTCCCCAGGCAGCACAGCCATTAGTTGCAACTCTTAACATATTCTACTTACCCTTGTTGACATAATGAAGCAGATTAAAACACTTTTCCATAAGCAAGGCAGCTAAGTGACCAGACTTCAATCCAAGGGGGTCCATAACAACAGCATGACACAACTAGTCTTGAAGTTACGCCTTATCCCAAAAGGAAAAGGGTTAGTTCTTCAAAACCACACTATGACATACAGCTTGGCATAAAAAGTCAAGATATAGTCTGTATTAAAAACCCTAGTAGCAACAAACTTGAGCTGCCTACAAAAAATAAACTAAGCATTAAAGCTCAACTGCTTACACTACAAAAGTATATAGAAAAACATGTCCAGAGGAAAATAATTGTTTTTTAAATAGTCTCTTCAACATCCATTCCATGGTCATCATGATCAGATGGACCTATAAGAACTATAGCTCTTCTAGTTTTATGTACTTAACATTACTGGCACGTTTACCTGAAGTATGGCATGCAAACCTGCTCTCAACTCTTATGCTATCTACCTCAATGACCAGCTAAAACATCATACATTAGTTTTGCCAGACTTAGTGCAGCAAAACAATAACTCATATAAAAGTGAGACCTAATCAACACACAAAACCACTGCACAAAGATGGAAACGGCCATCTATAGACAATGCATCTGAAGACTGGTTAAAAGGGGAAAAAAAATGCCCAAAAGAGTACATTACACTAACGCGCTACACTAGTTAAAGTTGAGTGGCATCAGCCACATAAGGGAAGGCTGGAATATTCAAGAACTTGATTGAAATGATATCATGGGCACATTTATAGAAAAGCACAAAGTCACACTATCAAACTTCATCATGAGGAATTCATCAGCTGGAAGGGTCAGAGCAGGACAAGAAAAACAAGTGACTAGTCACCAACACAATACAGCCGTAAAAGGAGACAGAATACAGCAAAAGCAGCCTCAAAGCAGGAAAAAAACTGCCATGTTTCAAGGAGATGGAAGCGGGAAAGGTTCGAAGGAAGGCTACTTTAGAAGAGCCTGGTATACTTAGCATGAGGAAAAGAACAAACAACAGCAACTGTTCTCTAAACATGTGTCCTCTAGAGCGGTCAACTGGAAAGGCAGAGCTAAAGAACCAGCTCCAGAACACACTCACACAAGGACAAGTGATATAACCAGCTATGAATAAGTTTGTGAGAGTGACCCCTTAACCTTGTTCTTCATGCCGGTTTTCTAATAGAAGCCAACCATGTTGGGAACAAAGAACAAAATTTAGTTTCAGTTAAAACCCATGTTAGCTGGTGCTCACATGCTAACCTTAAAGGAAAACAAGACACATCACTTTCTGCTTTATTCACTTGCCTTTTGCAGTAAGTTGAAGCCTAGAAACCACTGTAATCTCTTTGAACAGACTTAAACTTGGCTATACATCTGACAGCTATTACTTTTTGTATATTTTGATGTTTCTACAGCATTTAAGCCTAACCAAGAAGGCTGCGGAAGAGAAACTAGTGGGGTGGGGACTGTTACACAAGAACAAGCTTATCATAAATCTCAGAATGTATTTAAAGAGATCATAAAAATATTTTGAACACAAGTTGGTTAGTGAAGGGTGAAAGCAGCCTAGTACAAAATAAAATGTTCTGAGAGTTGTATCTTAAATATAGTAAAATAAGAAGGAAACAACATTTATACAGCCTTTATGACAGACTACTGCTCCTAGGCAAGATTTCTTTTGGGAAAAAAAAAAAAGAATGGAAACATTTATAGAGGAACATGTCCCAAGTTCCATTCAGCTGTATGGAGTACAGCAAGAAGAGAAAGCTAATAAATGAAATAACTAGACCTATTGTTTAGTGGATCAACAAGCTTCCTAAAGGAAACAAAACACACATTAAAACCAGAAAATACCAGTGGAGAAAAGGCATCACTAACAGTCATTCACACATACTCAACTCTGAGAAACAGTCCCAAATATCTTGCTTATTGGTTTTCAGGCTTCTAACACCTATAATTTAAATTGGAGAAGTAAAAAAACCAGACACTACAATATATATTTTTTTAAAAACCCAACACTTAACTGAATTAGTGATACTTAGGTCCTTTACCTTACTTGTTAGGGAATCATATCATCTTATGCCTTACTCTATGTACACAAAGCCTTTTCAGACAGGGGGGGATAAAATTCAAGCAGGTATGAATCACATTAAAGAATTTAAATATCTAGATCTAGAATTGATGTGCAGAAGGGGAAGGAGCTTTAATTGAGAGGGAGTTAACAGCATTCATAGTTTGCTAACAGTTCTACTGAGGTTTGCTCTTACAGATTAGAGGTTATTACAAATATGACTGTTCCTAAAAATGCATTTCAACATCCTGCCATTCCTCCTCATTTCCTTCTCTGTAATCCTCCATTTTACAAGTTTCCCAGCATGAACTTCAAGGATCAAGTTATTTCTTCTCGAACTTAAAGGTAAAACTACTAAGATGCATTACAAATTATATTATCATCACAAAACTGGACATGACCCCCACTCTGAATGGATGTAGATCAAATGATCCCCCATGGAAGGCACAATATGAAATCTGTTTCGTAATAAGAGAAGGACTTTACCACAACGGGGGGGGGCGGGAAGAAATAGTGAGTATGACAACAGCTGAAGCAGCCAAGCAGTACTGTTTGCAATATTTCCTGTAAATTATCAAAGCAAAAAAGGTCTTTGCAAAAAAAAAAAAATAGAAGAGAAATTCAAAGTGTCCCAAACCTGTCACTTGTTATGCTCTGCAGACAATATATTGTAGCACTAGTTTGAATCTCTTTCCTATTTAGGTCACAGTTCCTGCTACTCCCACAAGTTACTGTGGTGCTCTGTGACTGGGACAGAGAAACACCTCAAATTGCCACTATTAGTTGGAGTGAATGTGTCAGTTCATTGATTTTTGCTTTGTATGACTGGCAAGTGCTTTCACCACTGCTCAGGAGAACAAGAGTCTGAACTGAAGCTATTTCACAGGTGCATGAGGAACTCCCAAGGTAGAAGATCCAGCATGTAGACTCTTACCTGAAGAGGAAATACTATTTATGCTTAAAGAGACATATGAAACCAAAGGCCATCTCAAGAATATCAGTTTTACAAGTAGTGCTGCTTGGGGAAATAATAATTGGAAGAGACAGGCATTGAGAGCTATTAATAGATCTAGAGTGTAAACTAAAAAGTCTGCAGAGAACAGATTCCTTCCTTCCCCCCTGAAATGCCAGTAACCCCTCCTGAAGTACAAAAGTATGCTTTTTTTAACCCATAGCTTTAAGGCATTAACTTCCAGACTGTCAAACTGCTGACAGGGGTAAAGGGAAAAAAAAAAACAACAGATATCCCCAAATTCTGTTTGGGAACAGAACTTCTGTGAAGTTTTTACCCTTTTGCCACCATGATCTGGTTGCTGACTGCGCCAAACATCCTACTTATGAGACTTGCATGATGGCTCCCCAGAGGTCTTCATATTTTTTGAATATGCACTAAGACAGAAAAAGCCAGAACTACGCTAAGTGGGTTACAATTTAATATGGTAATGTTTAAGATTCAGAACCAGAGTCATTGTGAAAATGGGTTTACTGAAAAGTACAAGTACAAGCCGTAACGAGTGTAGTTTCAGTAAGTGATGATCACATTTCAATAGAAATAATCCCATTTGAGCTGATTTGGATACTGGAAGGATAACCCTTTTGATACAACAGTAGTGTCCAGGAGGGAGGAATTTAAACCAAGTTTAAATAAAATATTATGGGTGGGGATGTTGAGGGAGTTCACATGGCTTCACAGATACCTGATATCTCACATCTGGCCCTCAACCATCCTATGGCCATAGCTGAGCCATGCGTCAAACATCAGGGCAATTAGTTCAAGCCTAGCAAGTCAGGGAACATTTCAGTAATCTGCATAAGGCAGCTTCTACAGTGGCACAAGATCAGCTCTGTGTATTTATATAGGAACTGCAGATACTACCATCTGTTGGCCATGCCACCACACCAAAAAGGATCAAAGAGAACTCAATTCTACTGGATCTTTCCAGTAAGGATGTTTCTTACTGCCATGATGAAAATGGAGCAGGCTTTAGCTATGCTCAATGCCAGGAGGCACAGCTGGTTTTCTGGTCAGCTATTCTCTGCAAGGGAATCTAAACAGGATTTTGACACCAGCCCAAAAAACTTGAAAAATCCCTAAACAGAGAGCAGCAGAGCAAGGCAGAATAGCAAAGATAACTCAAGAGCAAAGCCAGAAGGGATTTGCAGAACAGTAATATGTAAGAAGCAGAACCTGAAGAGTGGCAAGCTGTGTAAACTACTTAATTCAGCACATGCCCTGGTCTCACACAGTAATATAAGAAGAATTACTCCTGCTTCCAACATTTACTTCTCCTGTCCTCCCTCCAAAGGAAAGAGAACTTACAGCAGCAAATAATAATCCATAACTTCCTTATAAAACATAAGCACATGCAGACACACACACGCACAGATCCAGTAATGGGGAAAGAAGTTGGCAACAATTCGTAGGGAAAAAAGTTTTTAGACCATGTGGAATTAGTCAGGAGACATCATGCTGGCCTTCCAATTTCCAATAAACACAGACATTATTTTGTAAGGATGCTTAACTGCCATTTGACAAAAAAAAAAAAGTGTTGATTCCCAGTAGAACAGTTCCATACTTCAGGTTTGTACCATGTAAGATCTGTCCTCAAAGAAAAAGCCTTACATGCCTACAGAAAGGTTTTCTTTCTCAAGGCCTGTTACTGAAGGAGCTTTTCAAGTTCAAGTACCTACATTTTTTTTATTTTTTTTTTTTTTTTAGAATACAGCTGGGCAGAAGAGCATCCAAATTCAACAGTCAGAGAGGCAAAGACTAGAGGCTCTCCAAACCACGTGTCAAACCATCAGACTAACCCCTTCAGGCAACAATGTTCAAGGTAAGAAAACAAGTAATCTGTCTGAAAAATAACTAGGTCAAGGAAATGCTCTGCCACAGTGAGAAAAAAATCACAAGGCCACTTCTTAAACTTCATGACCTGTACAACTCTGGTTTGGAACGCAGTTATCAGTTACATTTCAGTACAGAAAACTTAAATCTGTTCTTGAGAGCAAGATCATTTAAGGTACAAGATTGAAAATAAACGTTCCCCTCTAGTATTGCTCAACCTAAAAAGCTATTTCTAACAAATTAAGGACTTCATTAATTAGCAATTAGAGCTATAAGTAGAGGAGCTTTTTCCCCTCATAACAAAGAGGGGAATTACACAAGAACCAGATTATTCAAGCTCCAGTGCATCTGAAATGGAGCCCTAGATGGACGATAATTCCTCCTCCCTCTTTTTTTTTTTTTAGCTATCTAGGTAATTCTTGTTCATGGCAGGAAAAGGTAAAAGCATCAAATTTAAGACTTGCAGTATCTCCAACAACTTGGCAAACTGCAGATTCACCCCTGACGCCACAGTAAAACAAGTCTCAGTTACCTAGGTCTGTTTATTAAAACAGCACTAGAAAAACTAAGAGCAAGTTCAAATTCAAGCCTGGAAGAGGCTGAAGGTACTGAGACAGCACCTGATGGACCTGCCTGAAGGATCTGTCATTGATATCAACACTTGCTCCTGAAAGTCTGAGACTACACAACAAGCCTCAGATGCGCTCTGGAGCTCTTAGGAAAAGCTTTCCTGCTCCAAGACACCTAGACACCTGTTTTGAAAGGCCTTCCTCCTCAAAGTGGCTGTTCCTTAGAAAAGTTACCAAAATTAACAGCTTTGGTGTCAAAACATCTTTATCAGTAACAGAAGACCATCAAGGAATTTTACCAGTTTTATACCAACTGCAGAGCTATACATGAACATCAGGTGCACTGACACAGCATGGATTCAGAAGACCACTCATGTTGAGTAGAGCGATTAAGTGCTAGGGGCAAGGCTCTCCCACTCAATAGAAAGAGTGACCTCCAACAATTAAGCACTCCAGACTACTCAAAAGCAGCCCAATACTGCCAACTGGAAACTCCTAGCTTGCTGAAGTAATTATATGTAATACTTTTAAACTAAGCTAAAGCTACATAAAGTTAATTAACTCAAAAATAATTAGGTGACCCTAACTCTACTTCCAGTTTCAAATAATCTTTAATATATCAAGGATACTTCTCCTGCTCATCTAAATCAGATATGAAGCTAGTGTTACATGCACATCAATATAGGCAAAATATACCACTTGTCTCCCAAACTATAACGACGACTTTTTTTAAGAGATTAAACTTTAATATCTGCTACAGTAGAATAAACTCAAAATAATTAAGTGAACAAAAACCACCAACAGGTAACCCTGTGAGGGCAATTCACATTGCTTTTGTACCACCATATAAGAAGCTGGCATTTAAAGGCTTCATATATCAGATCAAATTATAAACTGTATAGAAAATGTTTCTCTAAACCATCCCACTAAGAGGCAAAATACCTGTCAGACACTAAAGCCTAGCAGGAGCTGGACACTAATCATCTATTACTCATTAGCCATCCCACAAATCTGTTATTGCGTCCTCATATGGAAAGTTCTTAAGGACTATCATATTCTGATGCTTGGCAGCCAGAAGATGACTCACCTGCTTTGAGACAAAACATTATTACCAAAGTGTAATGCCTGTTTCATGCAGGCATTGTAATCACCATTGTATTTGACAGAGGAAAACAAGGAAAAGGAATTCAGCTTCCCTTCCTCTGAGTCCTCCTCATACAAAACTCAAACCACAGGGGTGGCAAGGGGAGGGGAGTGAGGAAGGGGAAAAACAAATATTGAAGTGGTTTCCATAACCAAAAACTCCATAGTTTCAAAGCAGACTAAATGACTGCACAACGCTAACGTGCTACAGGGTGATCACAGGAAAGCACAACTTCAGAGAAGATAATGCATTATCACCAATGCCTTGTACACAGTGCTTAATCATTAAAATACCAACATAACAAGTATTTGGAGAACCCAAACTTAAAATTACAAGAGTGGATGTGAAGAGAATGAAGTGTTTTACAGTTAGCACATCTTCATCTACGTAACAAAATAAACAGAAGAAAAGTAAAAGGGAGTGATGAAAGAGGACCTGTAACTCAGAACAAGGAAAGATACAGTTAACTTTTTTAATATATATAAATTTTTGGACAAAAAAATTAATTCAAGTTCCCAATGAGCACTTGAATTGGGCAGGGGGTGTCTCAGTCTCAATTATATCCCAGATTCAAAAAGAATTTGGAGCAAGTTGACAAGAAGTAGTTTCAACATCTCATTTTGTACTTGATTAAGGATGGCCTTTTTTTCCAGCTGTATTCAACTGTATAGCTATCTGAACTGTAAAGTTCAAGAAACCGACACAGCAAACATTACATTAATTGCTATTAGAGATAGCAATTCTTCTTTATGAGAAGCAGTTCTCATAAAGAGCAGTGCTACTTTATGAGAGATCACCGTTTTTTGGTTTTGAATTTATTTTTTAAGTAGAAGAAGAAATACTGAAAGCCTCGAAAACCAGGCATCCTTCCCAGCTTAATTTTTTGGGCTCAATATGTATCATCAAGCAAAGAATATCCAAACTCATCAACCCAGTCTGCCACTAGACAGTCTCCTACATCTTGCTTTTGTAATAATTGCACTCTTAAGTTAGCATTGTTCTGCCAGGAAACTCTCAGCTGCATGCGCTGCAAGCATAAAGGTTCACACAGACTCTTCAAAAGAAAAGTAAATCCCACAGGGCAGTGTCTCTGACAATTAAATCCAGTGGTTTTCCCCCATTTTGAGCTCAGTTACACAGTACTTATATGCACTTGGATAAAGCCCACAAGTTTTATGTGAAAAGCTCAGAGAAGTCAGTTCAGTAGCTACACAGCATATACACACGATTTGGTATCCTAAGCCTTATGAGATTGTCAAATTAAATTATAACCTGACCTGTCTACCTTATAGACCATTTTTGGAAACATTTACACAATGTTTACCTCCCCCTAAAAGAATAGTATAATGTAATACCTTACTTCATTTTAGGAACCTAAGCTCTTAAAACTTCCACAAGAATTCATCACAGCACAGTGAAGAAATAAAAACCACGCTTAAATCTCTGCACCTTCACATCAACAATAACAGCTCCCAATGTTTGCTCCCCAACCTGCCCACTGAAGTTAGTCATGGCACAAAAGTGGTTTTTAGGCAATGCTGCTAACACACATCTTGGTGAAAGACTCAACTTTGTACAAGAGTATTTCTGATTTCACCTAGTACAGGGTTTAAACTTCTTAGAAGAAGTTAAAACTTAGTATTGTTATGTTGCTTTGTTTCTTTTTGGTTTTTTGGGTTTTTTTGTGTTTGTTTTTTAATCTGGGTATTATGCTTAATAACTAACTCAAGATTTTCACGCACTCACATTAAAACCCCTCTGGTTAGGGATGGGGTTAACCTTGCTTATAGAAAGTGAACAACATTTTTCAAACACCACAGTGATAATAAGGACTATGTAATTATAGATAAGCCTTTTAACTGATGTTAAGAAAGTCACTCCTGAAATAGAAAAATTTTTAGAGACTTCTTATGTTACTTTCACACAACAGATGTGCAGTTCGAATCAAGTTTAGAAGTATGAAAGAGCCATACAACTGCTCCTGAAATGGCAAAATCCAGGCTCATAACTGATTGTCAGACAGTAACATGAAGCCCACTGGAAAATATGGATTTCTAACAAGGTTGAAAAGCTGTCTTTAAACTTAAGTGAACTACTTTTGCCACAAATGCATACTCTATAATAAACTAGTTTAATACCTCCCTGAAAATACTATTAGTATTTAAGCAAATTCCTGTTCAAACAATGGACACAGCAAGAGACAAAGAAGTTTAGGAGAATGCTAACAAGTACAGATTGTTACATGAATTACATAAGTTACATGAATTCAAATACAGGCACCAATTCCTAGTTCAACAGACCCAACATATCACACCCCCAGTGGAAACACAAAGGTAGCAGAGGCTACCTCTTTCCTCAAGTCAGCGATCAGCACTGGCTTTTCTGTATCAAGTTACTGCTCTTACCCCTTGGGAAATCTTGTTTGGGAAGGAAAGCACCATTTGAACTAGACACCTCCCCATATAACCTCCCCCCTATTGATTTATAACAGCACAGAATAAAGTTGTGTTGGTTTGGGTTTGGTTTTTTTTTTTTTAAGTATGTTTGGAGTTTAACTCCACTTACTAGTTATGCATGTCTTCATTACAGATCAGAAGAATACAAGTTTTTTGTTCTGATGCAATACAGTTAGGGAACTATTTTTTGTCGCTTTTTGAAGTTTTGGGTTGTTTTTTGTTTGTTTTTTTAACATAAGAACTTCAACATAGGAAGCAGCATCTGTGTAACACTTCAGAAAGAAGAGTAAATAAAACTTAACATGACTGAAAAGGTTCATCACTTTCTACAAGGTAGTCATTTTGATTAACCTATTTTACTGGAGCACTTTGAAGCGCTTTAGATTAAGAGACATAGCTATTAGTGAAAGGACTGGAAATAGAGACTAACTGAATACTTTAGCTGGTCCTACTCAAGTCCTCAGAAAGCTCTGCAAGAAGCTGTAAGTCCTTGACTTACTTCTTACAGCAAAAACTACTGCTCATGTGTAATTCGTCTAACTCATAAAAAAATCTTTCAGGTAAAAAGCACAATCATTCCTAACATTTTCAAAATTAGAAATGTATAACTAGACACAGAGTCCTAGTCTTTAGACACCACACTAAATATCTGCTGTCCCTCCTCTCACTCCTGCAGAAGTTGCTTTCAAACAGAGACTGAGAGCTCATATGTTTTCATTAACCAGAGGACCAAGAAGCTTAATTTAAGGCTTTATTTCCATAAAATATTATCTGTTATCATGTCAGTAGGAAAGGGATCCAAAAACACATGGCACTATCTTAAGTGAGTTTGAACGAGTTTTATAGCATAAGCGAAACTGCCTTTGCTTCCCACAAAAAGCTCTTTATCTAAGGAAACGACATCCCTGGAGGCATTTAAAAGGCTATAGTGGATCCAATACTAGAAAAATATATATGTTGTGGGAACTAATCATGCATCAACAGAATTAAACAGGATGATTTAAAAACATCTTTCCTCACCCATAATTTCCACAATTGGTTTTTACAAGACTGATAGTAAGCCAAGTGTAAATAGTCACCCACAGAAATTTCAATTCAAACTACTGTACATTATTTTTCATTTAATTTGAGGATATGGGAGGCATAATCACTACATGGTAGATGGATATTGCTCAACTTCGAAGAATTCAATTTAACCTACAGTCCCAGTCAAAATACTTGGAAGTTTACCAGACATCTGTTATCCAGGGACAGGTGCAAAGAGTTCAAGAATATCTGTGCAGTTTCACCCATGACAGTGGTGGTGGGACTGTCACTGGTCATCACTGATATTTGCTCAAAAAGTCTCTCCCTTTCATAAATGCCAGAGGAGAAAGGGTATCTGAAGAAACCGTTTCAACCTTCCACATCCCTGTTCCTCTCTAAAGAGAGGGGTCTCCCAATCTTGGCAATTCTTTAGCTTCTCAGCTCATTTGCAACGAATACATATATTAGCTAGACCAGCTTCTAGCAGACTGAAGTTGACTTTCATTTCATTATTGAAAATCCTGCCAGCGTAGCAGTAGTTTGTTTTCACTCTGCTGGAGCTTAGAAGACCTACAAGTATCTTACTGAATCCATTTCCATTCAGATATTTGTCCTTGAAATCATAAAGTTGCCCTTAAAGAGAAGGCTTTGGAAATACTGAAGTCTTTGGCCTCTTGCACATCAGGGTACATTGTATAGGCAAAGAGTAGAAACATTTTCCTTGAGGTCTATTGCTGACTATTTCTTTTCAGCTATAAATTAACGTTATACCTAGAATTACACAAAGTGGGTTTTAACCACTGATTTACTTAGCCGGACAATTCTGACACCTAGCTCTCTTCCTCTGAAGAAGACCACTTAAATTACTTCATGCCTTTTGAAATACAAATCATCTTATCTTTTGCTTTCTTGGTTTATGATCACTTATAGAAACTACTATTGTGAGAAAAAAAAAGACCCCAGAACTGTTTTTCAAAGCAAAGGTAGGCCAGGATTAGCTCTAGGGAAGCCTTTAACTTCACATTTGAAAAATATGAATAGGTATTAATTTTTCAAACAAGGACCAAAAATTCTGTCCCTGACTCAATCACTTCATTCACAGCTGTTCTTTTTGGTTCTTAATGCTATACAATGGGAAACTACTGGTAAATTAACTATGTTGCATATTTACACTTGCTACCATTTTATTGGTCCCAATTAACACCAGTCCAGCCCTTTGCTACATATAGTTCATTTGTATTGTATTTTCCACAAACCATATTCCAAAAGCCAAGGGCATTAAGGGTGCCCTGAAGCAGAAGATACTCCCCTACAGTGCAAGGGCATCTACCATCTATTTAATCTGAGAAGCAGTCATGCATATCAATGCACCACTGAATTGTAAAGTGCCATCCACAGGTAGAAAAAAAAATAAATCATACCTATATTCTGTCCAAGAGCTGTTGTACTACATCTTCTTTTGCAAGAGTACCACAAAAGCTTAAGTGATTAAGACTTGCAATTGTATTAAATGTCTTCCCCAAATCACACTACAGAGGCATAGTGTGCTAGGCAGAGAACAGCCTTTGCTGACTCGATCGTATACACAAGCAGAAAATACATCTACCTCAAATAACCTGTTTGTTCCCACTTTGACAGGAGGCTATAAGTGACAAGCTTTACATAAGCATCTCAAACTATTTAAAGCAACATGCTTACTATTTAGAGAACACAATCTGAATGAACTTCATGAGCCAGTACTTAACCTACTTTAGCCAGTCCAGGCTTGACTCACACGTTACCCTGCTAGCATTGTACAGGACTCTTGATAACACTACTTTATCTTGCATATGTTAAAACAGCAGCCTGGGAGAAAGCCTAATGCAAGTGAGTGGCTACTTTACTGCACTACTCATGTGTATGATATTGCCTTTTCTATGTCTGTGCTTGAACTCTACTTATAGCAGTGACACTGCTTGTGTGGCTTGGAAACATTAATCCACTTTGTTGTAGCATAACCAAAGTGAACAAATCTGTTGTAACTATGCCTAAACAGGGCATACTTAGAAATTTTCTAGACAACGAAGAATCAAGGAGAATGCTTCTGAGCTTATTTTGCTTAAACTTAGTGACGCCACAGTATGGCTAATTCATTTACCTGTCTGCATACTGACCATTATACTGACATCAAAGAGCAACAAAACAAAATGAATGCCTAATAGTTCTCAGATGGCAACCACAAGTTTTGTTACCCTGGTTTAGATACTTAACTAAAATAACCAGTATCACACATTACACCCTTGTATCTATTCACATTGGCTTCTGACAAACTGGCCCACACAAAGTAAAATTCAAGTAAGCAGACGCAGAGATTCCACAAAAGAGATCAGGAGTTACTAAGAAAGTCTCTGCAGGAAAAGTAGCTGTTATCTGATTTAAGTTTAGTCACAGCACTCCTCGTGTTCTGCCATTCATCAAATACTGACTCTTCATCACACCTTTCAGGGAAACACATCCACCCCCACCCACCATCCCTACTTCGTGCGCATTTTTAAAGTGCTGTGGAAAGTCACTATAAACTACTCCCTCTGCTTATCCTCATACCTAAGTGATACTAGTCTTGCTGTTTTGGCCAGAGTTGACAAGTCTTTATGACTCAGCTGCTATCTTCTATGATAAGTGTTTCTTGCTATATAGATCCACAAAGCCACTATGTCAGTGTGACCTGAAGCAAAAAGTCAATAATCATAAAGCAGAGACAATTTAAGCTTAATTTACTTTAAGGATCAAAGTTATCCAAGTGTTTTGCTGATTCAAGACCTTAAACTCCAAGAAAGAAAATTAATCAAGCATTCAGGTTTTTGGAGGAGATGATGAATAGAGTTTATGAAAATTAAACTATTGTGGAGGTCCAAGATAATCTCTTTTTTAACCCTGTATCAACAGAAAATAGATCCATCTGTAGTTACCAGAGCGTGAACCACTGATGCACACTTTGAAGCCCCCAAGACGCACACTGGCAGAAGCCAGGCCATCATGCTGGAGGAAGTATCACATTGCACATTCATTGTTCCTAGTGCCTCAAATCAGCTGTTCTCCGTCAGGCCGGGTGCCAGGCTACAGAGAGCTTGGCCTGACCTGATGTGGCACTTGGGATCTCTCAGTCCCAAGAAAATCCGCTCATATGAAGTCCAGACAACTTTAAAGCCTTTCTAGGAAGGCAGAAGCACCCTGTGCTAGGAAATCACAGCTTCACTCCCTGAGCTCTTTCACCGTTTAGAGACCCTTAGAACTTCTCATTGTGCTATCTTACCTAGTCTCAAGATAACGCATGAGACACCATAGCACTGAACAGCTGAAATTACTCCTTACTTGGATAAAGCCAGCTATTTTTCATTAACTATTTAAACAGACTAAAGACCACTTCAGATAACATGTTAGTGAAGTCTGGGTTTGCTTTTTTTAAGCATTGATACCAAGATATTTTTATTTTTTGGCAACTCCATGCCACAGCATTGAGGGAGGAGTAGCACAAGAATGTTAAACACCAGAAAGACTTCAAACTCCAGCATGTCGTTTGATCTGAAACAGAATTAAATTTTACTGTCACAATAAAACTTGCTTACACACTGAAAAACATGTGGAACCTCTTGGCTGTGCTTTACTTGTCACACCTCAGGATCGACTGATGTAATTCATGTAGCAGAACATTTGAAAAAGCTCAGCAGTTTCCTGGGGTGGAAGAACTCTTCAGTAAAGAAACATTTCTAACCTCCTGCTGCAGTTACCAGTCTAAATGCCACCTTCACTTACTCTGTGGCAGCCTCTGTGATAGAGCTTATTAGCTACAGATGAGCACAAGTCCAAAGAGGCTGTTTGCCATGCACAGTCATCTTGAAATACCAGGGGGATGAGATTCCTGCCACAGTGAAGGAAGACCGACGCTCCTCACTGGAGCCAGCTTCTCATTTGGGCTATTATGAATATATATCAAGTTGGTATAGATGGTGTGTTCTGCGGTTCTACAACTTACACAGCTACTCTTGCATACATAACTGAACAGAGAAAGTAATTTTGAGTCCTTGGGGGCTGAAAACTGCTATCAGATTTTGTTATCATTTACTACAGTCTCTTCCCCTTGTTTTTACAGCTGTCTTCGTATTCTAGAAGGTCTGAAGTTTCACAAGTTCGTATTTTCAGCTTCAAGTCCAGAAAAAGATACCTTCAGAATTTAGCACTATGTGAGAGCTAAACCGTGGTGTGCAGCAGTCTGCCTGATGATTTCAATCTATTTCTACACACGTGAATTACTCATTTTACTGAAAATTAATGTAGTGTTTTCCATGCAAACTGAAGACACAGCATATTATTTTCCAAGAGGGCATAAAATCTAAAACAGAAGGGGAATACAGTGAAGTGTGAGGGTGTGTGGAAGAAATAATAAAAATAAAGCTATATAAAAAGAAACAGTTTTATGGTGTTAAAAGTTTTATAGTGTTGAGACCTGCTCAATTTCTTTCTTTCTTTTAAATAGAAACACAAATTAGAATATTAAAGAGGCAACAGTGTAAGGAACAAGCCATGAACAAGTACAGAAACTAAGGTCATCTTGTAAGCGTAGATTAATAATCTTAATTTACTCACCTATGACCTCTAAGATTAAGAAGCAATGATAATGGGAACTTTGCTTCCAGAATCAGACTTTTGATTTTCAAGCACCCCTATTTAGCAAATCAGTAGGGACTGAAGCAGGAACCACCAAGTAGATTTTCCAGAACTCAGACAGCAAAAAGCAGTGTCCAAATGGAAAAAAAAATCAAATCAAAACCACCTTTCATTCCCTTCTCCCTCTAATGCTTCAACCAACCACAGCTATTCAAGATCTTTATTCAGATACAACAGCACTTGCTTCAGGTTAAAGTAAATAAATCATTTAGTTCTGATAAATATTGATTTGAGAGAATTCCTAGCTAAGAAATCTTGAGCAACTCTGGCATGTGTTTCAACAACGACCTCTCCAGACTGCAGAGCACTGGCAGAAAGAGCTGCAGTTGTGGCTCCCGACATACCACCACAATGTAAAGTTAAGAACTCTCCCTTACCAGCATCTTCAGATCATAACATGGGTCAACTCCAACTTAAGTTCTCCACAAGCAATACTAACTACCTAATTACTGACCTGCTTTTGAGCAACTATTTGATAAGTTTAGCTTTTTAGGAAGATTTGAGGACATCAAAACATTTGCAATAAAGCTTAGAATAAAAATCCTTACAAGCAACTTGTTTTCAACACATTTTCTTTCATAAACTGACTTAGAAGTGAATTTGAAATCACAGAAAAAGTATTTTTGGAAACAATAAGGAGCCATCAAACTACATGAAAGAGAGGTCTTACTGAACTTCCCCTTATCGTAGTCCTGATCTTCACTGAGCTACATGCAGATGTAGGACACATCCACATCTCCTTGTATGACACTTCAAAACAGGTCTTCTGTAGTATTAGATTATAATATTTTGCACAGCGATAATTTTAATTAAGTCTAGAGAGAAATGTTTAAGACCACAATGTAAGTTTTAAAGAATATACATCTGCCAGGCTTTGGGGCACAGGGAGGTGGTAGGCTCCCACCAAAGAAATAGAAGGCTTCTAAGTAATGGGTAAGCAAGCTGCCATTCTAAAAATCTCCAATGTTTCTTGAAAACTTAATTCAATTTTTACTTCAGGTGTTTTCAGTACATGTCTAGTTCTTAAACAGATATTTTCATTAAAGTTCAGCACATCGGAAAGCTGATGTATTTCCAAACTATACTTTGTGCCTTTGCTTAAATACACAGTAGTACCTTTATAGGAAGATTCTACTGAAACAGCTGAAAAAAAACCTATCAGGCCTTGACACTGTAGAATGAACTTTGTTGCATAAACTACTCAGCTTATCGAGAAAACAGCATTTCAAAATAAGTTCTACATGAAAAAGTGATCAAGACTGGCTGAATATTAGTCTCATATACTCTTCAATTCAGCAGCAAATCTAAACAGCTAAAAAACCTGTAGACATGGGCTGTATCAGATCTGCTCCATACACACAATATGGATTATTTAGAAGGTATAACACCTGATCAACAGAAATAATTCTGCCAGTCCAAAGTACTGCGTCACACCTTTAGAGCTTGAAGAATGCAAGCAGCAAGTCTAGCTAAGAAAGGAGCAGGTTTTAAATTTTACATTCCATTTAAATAAGAAACCTGCAGTATACCACACAGGCAGTTGAAAGGCAAATCCACTAATATTTCTGGAGTAGATTAGTTTGCTAATCTCAGCAGCTATTAGCAACGAGAAACAGGGAGGATCTGATTAGCTAGCTAGTAAACTTGCATCTTAACCAAAACTCAGAACAGTGTCTAGTCCTATCTAGGACAGAACTGGTTACCAACCTCCTCAGAAAGCAAGTCACTCTGCATGGCTTGCCACCCAATTATCTACCCCACAACTCGATCGAAAAAGTCGTATTTGTAAAGAGAATCCTTTAAGCTATAAGTACAGCTATAGCTATAAGCCTTACAAAGGTATAAGAGAAGGACAGATGCCATCATACAGACTTAGGTTACCTTAGTGGACATAAAGTTAACTCAGTGAATATCCCACAGCACACAGTTCAGTTCCATTATTCCACTAGTATTTTTCCTCATGCATTTCTATGTAAAGCCTACTAATACCTGGGTACTACAGGATTGGACATTTTAACCAGGATCCCATCCATCCAGCTTTTCTTTTGCACAGTACACCAAATGCAAGGGCACTGGTGCAGAACTATTTCCTTTCCTTACATTTTTTTATTGCTACTTACACAAACTGCCTCCTCCCCACTACTCATAATAGATCTACTCACACAAACCTCCTAAGTCTGGTATCTACTAAGGCGGTAGGTTTATATTCTCAAAAGAATAAAGTGTTCTCTGACCATAATGTAAGACACTATTTTCTATCTACAGAAACTACACAAGCATCTTCAGTTTTAAACTGTAGCCGTTGCCTCTGTGCACACAGCAGCTTTGAAAGAGTGAGCTGTGTCTATGCATTTGTATTACATGCAAAGTATAGGCAAGAACTGAAGTTTACTAGTTTTTAAATCAGCACCTTTACACTCATATGAGAAGGGAAGAAGAATTCTAAATAACTAGAGTAAAACACCCCTCCATTGAGCTGGAGCATCTGCAATTGCCATATTAGAACCCTATTTCTGACTGCTTATTAGCATTTTCTTTAGTTAATTCATTCATACAGGGGTTTACCTGCTCTTACTTAGCTTTACTGAATGACTCAAACTGTAAGGGGAGGCTCAACCGAGCAGAATTGCACCAAGATGACTTAGAAATCCTTGCATGCTCTTCTCAGGGAACGTAGTGACATAACTTTTTTGCTACCCTGTCTACCCCCCTTCCCCATGGCTTCCTTGCATTTTAAAAACAAGCCATTTTTCTTTGACCTCTGCTTCAAGCGTCTTTTCATAGCTCTCTGTACTTTATATCAAGTAGACTTGAGTAGAGTAAGTTGCTACAGGGTATAGCACTGGCAAGTATAAGAAGCCTGCTGTACCGCTGAAGTTAATAAATCAGTACTAAAATACAAGCAAATCTGTAACAACTACAAATTAGTTCAGTTTATCTAGAAATAGCATTTCTGCAGTAGCTCCCCCTTCACACACTGAGGAAAGTAAAATCTCACCCGTGTCATTTTAAAAAAGTCTAACGATGGTCTGTTCCATCGTACGTCCTCCTCCCGTCTGCGCTTTAGCCGGCTTTTCTTTTCATTCAGAACACAAGGCTGAGAGCGGCATCTCAACAAGCCCTGACGCCGGCTGAGCTCAGGTGTGGAGGTGGGAGTGCTGTTGGCTGAAGGCAAGAGATTTCCTGTCTCGGTGATGTGCTCCTGGGAGAGGGAGAGGCGACGCCTTGGGTTAAAGTCACAAGGGCCTCCAGAATTCCAGCGGGTACTCGAGCTTGTGCTTCCCTCACTACTGTCCACAAACCCGCTGCTGGCAGAGGAAGGTCTGGGTACTGGTGATGTGTTGAAGCTGGTGATAGTGAAGACATTATTTAGCGACAGTATGTTTTGTGGCAGACTGATACTTGTGCTTCTCTGTAAGGTTGCACTTCCATGACTGTTGCAGCGTTGCAAGGTA
Organism: Rissa tridactyla; assembly: GCF_028500815.1. Taxonomy (NCBI): domain Eukaryota; kingdom Metazoa; phylum Chordata; class Aves; order Charadriiformes; family Laridae; genus Rissa; species Rissa tridactyla. Next base: position 33,371,646 of record NC_071470.1, on the reverse strand, counting down.
GCACTACCACCACTATTACACCGTCTCTTTGACACAGGAGTCCAAACCTTTGAATTGCCAGGCTTCCATGGTGACCGACAACGAGCCAGCTCATCTGGCTCAGAGAGGGACCTACAATGGCGTTTCGTTGGTGGGGCCAAGGGTTGACCCGAGTTTTCATTAAGGTTTAATTCACTTATCCATCCTGACACCATAGACGTACTGGAAGATTCCTGCTGCCACTGCAGACTACCATTACTGGCAGTGCCGGTGCTGAATGGGCACACTGGGAAAGGGTATGCTGAATTCCTGGTTGTGTCAGTCTGGATTGGGCAACCCCCATTTAAAGCTTTCCAAGGACTCTCTTCTGAAAACAAAAAAAGATAACGGTGAAAGATGCAATGGAAAAAGACAATTTGTTTTAAACCTAGTTTAATGTAAAACCATGAATCAAACTCAAGCTTAGAAAGATGAGCCACAAATATCCAGCTCATATCAAAATTTCACACTGTAGTTAAGATACTCATTTTTAAAAAGGTAGAAAATTCCAAAGACAAGACCACCAAAGTACTTCAGGAGCCAATCCAGGCATTCCAGTATGTATGTACCTTGTTAATTCTTCTTCCTGTATATTGAAAAACTACAGTTTCTTTGTTTTTGTGAGCAAGAGGGACAGCTTCCTTACTTGCTTCCTGGTGCATAGTATATACACCACAATTAAAACCTTTAACAGTGAACGGCTTAAAGTACAACCAAAATGGATTAACAAGTAATGTGAGAACCCACCAGGGAATATTTTTTTTTTTTTTAAATAGAAGAGCAGGATAATCTCTTCATAGGCTGCTGTCCTTCATTTGGCTGTTACGCTCTTCTCTTAAGAATACCTTACTAAAGAAGTGTCTCAAAGAGCTGGGTGTTCACATTCTGCAGTGTGAAAAACTTTACTTTAAATTAGAAACAGTATAAAGTTAAATCAGACTGCAAATTGTTTCCTTTTTTGCTTATATTCAAAGTGTAGGGAAAAAAATTGCCTTAATTCAATGCATAAAATAAAGTGAGTATCCCTTAAGAACCTCCTGCAAGTTTTACTGTGAATACAGACACAGCCCACAGTGCACAACTTCTCATCTGAAGTGGCAATGCTGGTTTAAAAGCAGTCTGCCAGTGAAGCCTCTCACTCTTTTGTAAAGCATTTCTTTGAGAACATTCTGCACATTTTACAGCTGTTCCTCCACATTATACAATGAAGTGTAAGAAGAACTACAGCAGACTTTGGATTTGCAAATTGAAAAGCAGCAAAACTGTTGGCCAGTTAACAGTGCTTCATGCTTGGTTAGAAAATTTGCTAATTTAAACCAATTAGCCAAGTTTCACTTATCCCAGCTTTAAAGAAAAAAATATTTAAAATATCAAGTTTCTTTCCTACGCCTACTCTAAGAACCTAGATATAGCCTAAACATTAAATACTGGTATATTCTTATAGTTGGATGTCTAAACTAACTTTTAGAGTAATCAGCAGATAAAAGATTTGCCAAGTAGCTTTAAAAATTGCAAACCCAAATAGTTGTACATGTTCCATGCCGAAAGTATGTCATGGATTATCCTGTTTATTTGGATCTTATTTAAAGAACACCCTATTGTCTCAAAATCATTTAACTGTGCAGACAGCTGGCCTATTCAAACAACATGTTTTATTAGAATTCCTCTGTCCTTCCTCCTCCATTCTTTCAGATGGGTACAACCACATACTGTGCTTTGCCTTAAGCATGTAAGCTCTTCAAGGCAGGGACCATCCATAATTCAATGCAAGTAAAATAGCCAACACAATGGGATCCAGATAATGTTTGAGACTCCTTGCATCTACTGTAGGACAGTTTGCCAGCTTGGACTAGGCTGATTTTTAAAAATCCTTAGGAAGCTTTCTCCCAGGCTGGGAAGTTGGTTTAAGCTTCACTGCAAAAAAAAGTCAAGAGTTGCACATGTGTTTTAATTGTTTACATGTTAATGGTATTTAAAATAAAATACCACTTCCCTTTGAAACCTCACACAAACCAAGATTCACATTTTACAGGGAATCCTACTGAGCAAATAGAAGTCCTGCACGCCTAAAGACACAACAGAACATGCAAAATTTCAAGTCCTTCCCTTAATAAAGCAGTACAAAGTTTACATATCAATAACTAGCACTTTTATTTTCTGCTAGATACAATTTACTCCTATTCTAATAGGACCAAGGGGGGAAAAAAGCAAGTAACATGTATGAAGGTACTGGAGTTCACCTTATGGCTTGCATCAAGCTGGATATTCTTTGTGGCAAAGCATGTAAGAAGGTGTGTAAAGATGTGAGAGCTTTCTGCTAGCTGAGGAACCTGAGGAGATGTTTAGCATGAAAAACAGCATTGCTGTGCTGCTTTACACCATAGCAGATATTGAACCAAAAAAAAATGCGTTACAAGGGCTTTTACTATGCAAAGCAGATCACAAGTACAAAACTAACAACAGCTATTCCCAGTATTGTTCAAAGACCAGCTTAAACCAGCAGGCTCTACAACAGCATGCTCCATCCCCCTCACCTTATTTACAAAAGAAAGGCTGCTTGCTATACCAATTACCTCAGTAAAACACAGCTACGGTTTTCTGAAGAACTGAACTTACCGTTGATTTCGAAAGGGAACAAGCTGCCACTTTTGTTCAGCTTCTCAGATGAGTACTGAAATTAATCAGAAAAAGAGTTTTAACTGTGTGAAAGAGCATACACCTCAAGGAAACTGCATGTAGTGTTCTGTTTCCCTATACGTGCATTTAACTTCTTTAAAACGATGGGGTTTTGCTGGGTATCTTGAAGAAATTCCTGAACAGCTGATCTTTCTAAATAAAACCTCTGGCATTTAACTATTCGTAATGTTTTCTGATATATTGCTAAGCATCAAACTTTTTCAAGACTTGCAACATTACCCCACGTAAATAAACTGCAAAATTCAGAGCAATAATTCACAGTTAATGAAAAGGCTTTGTTCTAATTCTCATTTCAGTGGAGAGAAAATAAGTCTGACAACTGGGTTTCCATTTTCAATCTTAAGGGTAAAAAGCTTGAACTAAGAGACAGGACTAGCTTTATCCCAATTAAATATACACACTCTTGAGGGTCCCCAGAATGAACACTGCCCAAATCAGGCTTTACTAATATTTTACATTTTCTTAGAATCAGTGTAGCAAAATGTTGTCTTATTTATTAAAGTACAAAAGCCATTCAAAAATCCTTCCTATACAAAAATCACCTTCTGCAGACTAACAGCTTTTGAAATCAGTTTATTGGTGGTGGTTCACTACTCAAACAATGTAAAAGCCATGCTTAAAACAAGATTTCTGTCTAAAGGGCTTCAGGATTTATGATTAAGCTTCATCAGTAGCATCTGCACAGTAAGACAACTTTGTATGCAGAATGTTTTCCATTTTCTTAACTAATTTCACCTAGAAACTATTACTACGAAGGCATTCTTAAAGGTTTCTCAGACAAAGTACAAAGCTTGCTATCCAGCCTCCTATAAAGGAATTATAAATAAATGGCTTAAGGGGGCCCAGGGGTCATTATTTATTCCCTCATCACCACCTCAGGATGGAGAGGAAGACTGCATTAAAAAGAGAGCAACACGCTTTATGTGAACATTGTTTTTTGTGTATAGCCAAAGAAGATAGCATTGTACATACACTTCCTTTCCAGATACAAAGTCAATTTTTAAACAAACATCCTCAGGCCACAAAGCTATTCTTTCTTGCTGTGTAGCAACGCACAGAGTGCTAAAGACAACTTTATATCCTTGAGCCTCACGTATAATATACAAATGCTAAACTACAGTAATATTCCCTTGATGCTATTGTTTTAGATGTAGGAAACAGTGGGACTGATGAAAGGACAGGACAGCAAGCAGATTTTTTAATCTCATATTTTAATCAACATCTGCATATGAGACAAGCCATTTGATTTTTACTTTAATTTGCATCTGTAGATACATTTATAAACTTCCTTTTAAAGAAGGCTACTTTAAGTAAACAGCAGAACCCCAGTTTTGACTCTCCATCGGATTTACAGTTAATAAGCCCTATTGAAGTCTACAACTTGACAGCAGGAGCAGTTGTCACTTTTACTAGTTTGCTCTTCATAACCGCAGTTGCCAGTTATATAGTATACACATTTAAAAAGCTAGTATCAACAGAATATTCTAAACAACTACTAAGGTATCATATAGAACACAAGAGCACATTAAGATAACAGTAATAGTGACATTTCAGCTGTCTCTGAAGGAGAAACAAACAAATTGAAGAAACTTAGAGAGAAGGTTTTTCAGCAAATTAGTCCCTCTCCAGTTTTGCCCAAATGAAAGGCTATGCCAACCTACTCAGCTATCAGAAAATAGCTAAGGAAAATTCACTTTTGGAACAGAATTCCATGTCAAAAAGTCTTAAAGCTAACATATCTTGAACCACATGGAAAAGGGCAGTATGAAGGACTTAATCATAACATAATAGCATGATAGTTAGGGATGTTTAAAAGACTGTTCACTCAGGCTAAGATCTTGGATGCCAAGGACAATCCCATGTGGTAATTATTAGATTGATATTTAGTTGTTGGGGGGGTTTGGGTGGTTGTTGTTGGGGGTTTTTTTTTGTTTTTTTTTTTTTTTTTTTTTTTTTTTTTTTTTTTTAACACAGTTTTCAGCCAAGTGCATCTTTAGCAAGGTCCTCTTCATGAATGCCTGAGTTAATTACCTACATACACTTCAACCACCTCAAAAAGCCTTGTGTATCAGGTAGAGACTATACTACATCTTTGACAGCTGCAAAGCCCTGAAAGCATTTTTTTCAAAGGGGACATGGAAAGAGTGGGATCACATACACATAGAGTATCTGTACTACAGATAATACCAGCAATGTTCTCTAATACACTCACCAACCCCATCCTTATAGCTATTTCTGATCAGCTTCTAGTGAAGTCAGTGCTCAGTTGTACGAGAAAGTAGACATATTACAACTAAACTTGTTCTCTTAAGTGATTGTTTATACAGAAGCCTGTTAAGTTACTAAAAAGTGGTCATTCTTTGGAGACTGAGACCAAAAATCCTCACTAAGAATGTCACACCTGACATACACAGAAAAGGGACAGTAAACTGCACCATTTCCAGTAAGAGTTCAAGGCACTGAAATAAGGGGTGACTTGGGAAAGAATAAGTAAAGAATCTCCCTTTATATATATACTTGTATTCTATAACCGAAACTAAAAATACACTACCAGAGAACGTTTCCAAGTATTTTAATTACGTCTGAAAGTCCAACCTTGAGTAGACTCTATGAGGCTGTAAATTGTTTATAGACGGGAGGACTGTTTTATCTATACAGCAGATGGCACAAGTCCCACTAGATACTAGATAGAAAGAGCACTGAACCAGTTTATCAGCTCTCCTGGAATGGCTACGCTCTACCCTCCCCTATTCATTCTGTGCTATGATTTACCTGAAGCTTCCTGAATGAAGAGCTATTCTTTTTTTATTAATATACTCAAGATTGCAATTGCTAAGAACCTTGACAAGGAAGTATGCTACCCTCTGTGTGAAGGAAATTTTCCTTAGAATAAAGCCAAGTTATTCAACCAAATCATTTTCCTAAAGAGGAGACTCAAGATGTCATGCATGTCCATCTTCCAACTACTGCTTTTTGAATGGATGTTAAAAAAATACCATGATCTGATGCCTCTTGAGAGCTTTCCAGAAAAAAAAAAGCACAGTTAGATACAAAACAATGAAACAAAGGTTTCACCTAAGGTTGGAACTGTTTGCTTCATGCCAGAAGGTGAATCTATTTTGAAATACTTGTTCAAAAGTAGAACCTCTTCTATGCATCTGGACACATTATATTCAAAACGGGCAGGATAGCATGGTATGACTTTTATGACAGTGCTGCAAGTTTTGCTTGGTCTAGTGAGCCTTAACAGCTGTTCTTTTGTTAAAATATTCACTTAAAAAGGCATCTAGTCTTAAACTAAGTAAATGGAAGCAGCACAAAAAGTGAGACTGACAGTGAATTATAATTTACATCACTAATTTAAAAAGTTGTTCTTTGCTAGCAGAAACCAACTGTAACAAAAGTGATTCTGGCTGTTCTTCCTCATGCACTCCAATCTACTACATTAAAAACTTCACGGCTTGTGCTACCTTCCTCATTATTTTCAGAATGACTTCTTGATCTTCGTAATTTTAAAATTAATTTTGGTCATTTCAAGGCATTTTCTCCAGTTTCCAAGTGTATTTGAAACCCTACAATTTATCAGCATTCTTCCCAAGCCATGGGAAAGCTAGAGTTTGAAAGCTAGAGTTCACTATTCAAGTACTAATTTAACTACCACTGTACAGATGTGACTTTCGTTGTTTGAATAGGCCATGCCAGACTTCCATCTCTCTACCAAATACCCTCTAAATATGAGTAGATAGGCAGGAGCAAGCATTTGACCTTTTCCTCAGATTTTGAAAAAACTTAAGTCAAGTCACTTCTTAGTCCTCAAGTCTTTCAGATCATGGTTTTCCATCCAAGGAAGTCATCCCAATTCCAAGGTTGTGTTTTGTTGTTTTTTGTGGTTTTTTTTCAGTGAGAACCCATAAGCACAACAGGGGCTTATAATAGAGCTTCTTCCTTCCACAAATGCTTGTCTGGAGATGCTCACATTCCCTTCTTAATACCACACCTTGAAATCTTACATCTCACACACTATTATTTCACAAACCAATATGAGGTTATACATGAATACCAAAAAAGCAGAAGCTTAGCCAGAATATACAGAAAACCCCTCAAGACTCTTAAGTTAAGATTCAAGAGTTCTATGTTTAAGGAAATAGAGACCAACTACTTGATTAACGATGCTGTCAACTCATGAAGGCCGTAATATGCTCACAGAGCGTCTCACTGTTGTGGGTAGAGTCAACCAACCAGGGATACCACTCTACCTTGTGAGGTACACTGCCCACTTGACATAAAAGCCTGTGACAACCTTCCTGCTTCTACAGCAGGAAACCAAATCATTTAAGGTTGTTTTCTTTTCCCCTGAAGCCAGGTGCAGCACAAGATTGTACAACATAACCGAGCACACACTGGCCAAACAAACTGCATCAGCTTGGAAAATTAGCATGTTGTTTAACAGAGCAGTAAGAGAAGCTACAGCCAGCATTTTAGAACATACTCAGGCAACAGGTACAGAAAACATACAGGTTACATGAATGAAGAAGCGTACTATGTCCTATACATGTTGTCTTTACGCCCAGCTTGGTTAGCTGGAAGGTGAATAGCTTTAAAAGAGCTATTCTTTCTTTCATAACCCTCATTTATGAGCTGTATTACAAAACAGTTTTTCCCCAGCTATTTCATCCACTTGTGCCAAAACAAGCACTTGTTCTGATGCATTGTGAAAGGGAACATGAAACTGATAAGGGTTAACATTAACCTGGGCAAGAAAGGTTAGTCTTAATCCTTGATCAGCTCACAATATGATTCACCACATGGTCCCCCAGAACTTTGTGCCAGGACAAGTAACAAAATGTGAAGGCAAGACCATTTTGGAATTGCTTGAAATTGTTGCTGCTATTAGAAGACACTACAGCATTAACCTGAACTTCTTGCCAAGAACTCTAAGTGCTCTACATCAGATTAAAGATCCCCACTAGCAGTCTTTTTCTGTTATTAAAATTTAGCGGTTATTTTCACTTGTGGAAAAAGTGTACTTTTTATCATCTTAGATTCACACTTTAATCAACCCATCTTTTGCTCCCATGAATCCTTTTTAGTAGGGAGTAACCCAGTTGCACACTTTTATTCACACTTGCTTCTGCATTTCCACACCTCCCTTCATGATTTCCACATTTTTTCAAGCTGCCATTGTATACAAACAGAACCTGTCCCTGTTTTCAGAACCCATTTTTGGCAATAACTAAAGCATGTACAAAACCTTGTACTTGACAGATTAAAGGAGGAGAAGAGCAGAAGGGTGAGGATGAAACCACTGATGAGACATCATCTGCCATTTTCCACTCCCCTTATTCTTTTTCATGCTTTATTGTAAGTACAGATAAGGACAGGAATAAAAAACAATCAACCTACACTACATTACAGCATGCCAACACACTCCTGTATAGACTCCACACAGTGTAAAAGTACTAATAAATCCTTCTATGCTCTTACAAGTCTCTGGTCCAAAACCTACAGTGACTAATCAGTGAAAGGCCAGCTTAATTTCCAAATTTATGCAAACTTTAGTGCCTCAAACCAGAAATTACAAGCTGCTACTATAAGTTTAGAGACAAGCACTACTTGGTCATCACTGGCCCAGAGTTTAATTACAAGTGATGAGCTCAACAGTTCAAGAATACAGAAGATCCCCCTACAAACTGCATATCTCAAGTGCTTCATCAAGACGCAAGCTGAGTAAGCACTTCTGTTTTAAGAGAGTTAACATCATTCCAAGACCTTATATACACCTTTCAAGAACAGCATGTATTTAAGGTGAAGACAATGAAAATAATTAAGTTATTAGAAGAACTCTAAAAACGGACCTGTTATAATTTAAAAAAACATTTGATTAGCCTCTACACTATGAGACATCCTTACTGGACAAAGTATTAGACAAAGGGTCACGCACTTCGCATATGAGAATTGCGGGTGCTTGTGCACAAAGTCCACTGCATTCAGGATACACTTCACCTGGTTTGGGCTTGTGGAGTAAAGAAGGAAGCAGTTCAGCTACTTGAGTACAAGTTACAACAGAAGCAGAATCTTAACAGTTAAAGGAATCAAACACACTTCAGGTTCAACGCTTGCATTTTTTACTATTTAAAAAATAGCAGAACTAAAGTTGAACAATACTTTGACATTTAGTCAGAGTAGTTTTTTTGGTGTCCCATTGGTACCCTAAAGTTTGATCTACAGAAGGGTACCATTGCAACTAAAGTCAGTGAAACAAAGCTAACGCATTACATGAAGAATATGGTGTCAGGGTTCTCAGGGAGAAAACTGACTGGAGACTATTTTGCATTACTCACTCTGGTGTAGAGAGAATATCTCATTTCGCAAGTGAGATAAAGAGAATAGATTCCTTAGTGTCTGAATAGCATGCTTGAACCACACAACAGACCCACAGATTACACCAGCAGCAAATAACCCAGTAAATATTAAAAAAACTTTTCAGAGCACTAGGCCTCTGACACAAAGTAAGGATCTACTAGCATCAACAACAGCGTAGTAGTCAGTAACCTGACTTTCGACTGTATTTACTTGATGACCTGTTCTTCTGCCCAGAGCTGATAGTTACCTACATGGCCGTCATTGATTTTTGTAACCAAATACTGTTGTCAGACATTAAGCACTTAGTTGTATGAAGAAAACTTCAACTCATACCAGTACTTGCTTTCTTTGTTAGGGAAAAAGGAATCCTGAGAAGTTGTGGTAGTTCTTTTCAGTCATTAGAACACTTTATAATGTGACAAAAACAGGCTTTTCTCTAATTATTTAAAATGAAGCTGTAAGGTTAAAGAGATTATTAAAATAAGAAAGCACCACTTCAAAAAGGATCATCACTGAAGTTACACTTTTTCCCCCCCTTACAACTCTCATCCACCTTGCAAACTAGTCTTAACTTAAATGGTTGAATTCTGGCTGATTTACATTCTTGAATTTGTTATGTAGCTTTAAGTTACTTTTAATCTACTTTGCATTTCACATTTACATGTTATTTTGGGAGGTACTTACCAGATTAATATTGTACGTTTTACACGTCAGATCATCCAGGCTCTGGTTCTGCAGCTTTTCTGTTATTAGTGTTACCATGGTAGTTGTTCCTTTTCCACGGCTCACACGGAAGTGTTGGAGGCTCTTCGGTCTCTTGTTTCAATACTCATGAGCCATTTCTTGTTTTAGTTCAAAGTCTTGCGATTTATGCTTCCATCTTATTGCCAAAGTTTATTTCCAAATGCTGTCAGTGTATCATGTCTGATTTTCTGTAAAATTGGGGCAGAAAAAGGAAAATCAGAAAAATTCTTGTGTACATCGCAATTAGTGTTGTAGTAACTGGACTCATTTGAACCATTCATTTGTGCAAGTATACCGCTCTGCAACCAATGCTACTGCCCACCTTTTCAGATTACATGTGCCCAATCATGAAAGAATACACCTGTTAAGATTTCATTGACTACAACTTCAGAAGGGAGACAAGACTCATATGTTTACTATTTGCACATTATTTGGCCATTTTCTACTACTAAACTGATTCCACCTAGGATTTTAACTAAGGCAGAAGGAAAGACAAATTTTCCCTCATTTAAACTCCTACTGAATTATTAGCCAGGTATACTAGAACAGCATATAAAATATGCAGATGCTTATCATACTGTCCTGTACGTTGAATGCTATTTGCCATTTTAAGACATTCTACCATACAGTTTCATTGCTAAGCCCTTCTTAAAAGAAGAGTGGAATAGTGGGTAGCTCAAATGCTATATCCACTTTCCAAACCCTCAGCTATTTTTAATATATTCCCTGTGGGGTTTTTTTTCCCCTTTTTTAAAGGTTATGTAATTGCTACCTGTCAGCAAACACCAGATCTTAAACTTGTAAGCAGGACAGATTACCACACATGCAAAAGCATTGCTGACAAAAGCTTAGATATCCTTATTCTGTAAGCAGTCATCCAAATCAAAAGCACTAGATTCACTGCCTGCCTCTTTCTATCCTAAGAATCCTCTACATAATTTCTTTGCCTCTCTCTTCCCTAAGCATCAGAAACCCTTAACTGCTGCAGTATCATTCCTCACTGTCTTCCAGAAGTCTTTATTAGCTGGTTATTTTTACCACAGCAAATGGACCTCTACGCCTTCCTCAATTCCACCTCATTCTTCCAGTTCTCAAGAAGAACCAGAACAAAACCACAGGACTTCAGCTTCTCCATTTTCCTTCTTCTACCATCAAGTCTTTCAGGCTCACCACAGTTCTCAAATTCACTTCCAGTTTTCAAATCCAAGTCCACATCAGTATTAATTGCAATTTCTTCACACTACCTTCAACAAACTCAAACTTTTACCATAACTTTGCCTGACTGTGTTAACAAAAACATACTTCCTCAGCTCATGCTGATGATCCATTAGTGACATGCGTTAACCGTTCTTGCTTATGATTTAAGTTGGTCAAGCATATTCAGTGACTGCTTACAAAATAAAAAATGGGAAGAGATCTACACACAGGTATTTCCCTATTTAAACAAAGCAACATGCGCCTTGGGGAAGAAACACTGATGCTGCTAGGACCAGAAGGTCACTTCCATTCACTAGGTTTTAAGGTCTACAGTAAAAGAGCAACAGCAGAAAATAATAATTTTAAATGAATGTTTCCATAAAATGTTGCCTATTTTCCACACTACTGCTTATCAGCCATTTAAATAACCAGTAGTAGCAAGAAAAAAAGCCACTTGCGTCCATGACCCAAGTTAAACCCATTAAAACTAAGATATTAATAGTGTTTATGGTAATATTAGATTATCTTTTAAACCTGTTGCCTTTGAGTACATCCTGAAACACGATTTACATATGCTAACCATACACTATTTCACCTTCAGAGAAGTCTGCTATGTAACAGCCTCCCTTAGCCTGAGAGCTGCCCCACAATCATACTATCTCTCCATCTTTTGGCCTCATTCTCCTATCTACTTTTATTTGCTATAAGGTGGGATGCTTACAAGTGCTCCTCAACCACAAGTAGTGCTACCCAGATATCTGGAGTTTCCACTGGTTTGTTTTTCCTGAATGTATCCTATCTTTCAGGAAAGCACACAACAACTTGAAATATTTACTACACCTTGTTCTGAAATTACACCAAGTCAAATATCAAAACCATTCAAGTTCATACACTCACTGCTAAAAGTTGCATGTACCCTTTTCGATGTAGGTAAAGTGTGGTTCATGAAATGTTATGCAAGCTTAAGGGCAAGTGTGTGAACACAGCAGTAATTAGAGTAGCATGATCAAACATTTTAATGTTCCTTTTAAACCTGGTGAAGTTTAAACTCAATCTAGAAATCCAGAATAGGAGTCAAAAGAAAGGCTAACTAGGGGTCAGAAACTGGCCACATACAGACTGAAAACATACTGAAGCTGAGGACCTTAGTAAGTGGCACAAAGACTTTCAGATTCATTTTAAGGATTAAGATTTCCACAACTAAGAGGCTACTACTAAGAACTAGCTGAAAAGTTCAGCAGGTGCTTAATTACTTTTCTGTTTGGAAAGGGCATGTAGGCATTTGTGTGGTTTTTCTCCTCAAGGAAAAAAGCAAATCCAATAAAACTACCAAAGACAGGGGAGGAACAAGGTTTTGATCTGTAATCAGTTAACTATAATGTAGTTATGTTTCACTTAGTTCTTTTAATCTTCAAATGTTTCACTGAATTTTTAAGTCAGCATAACACAAACTGGAATAAGGAAAGACCGGACAGAAGGATATTAGTCTTTAGTTAATGAACCAATACACTCAGTTGTATGAAACAATAAAGGGGAGGCAAATGAAATCACAGAAGCATGGCACTTTCAGAATCAAGCTGAATTGTACAGTTATCCACTTTCTTAAATCCTACCAGATACTGAAAGTAATACTTGAGAACTGCAACCATTCACACCCTTTCTGACAGCATGGAACCCAATTGGTTCTGAAACACAAGCAAAGTGGAAATTAAAAATAAAGTTTCTCATTTTAGCAACTCACACTTACCAACAATACTTTTTTTTTTTTAAATGAGACATGCTCAATTGATAAAGATTTAGAAAAGATTTTTTAAAGTATGTGTTTAAAGGCTACAAGGGACACGGGTGAAGGAGTGGTGTTAGCCAGACAAGCCTCCATCTGTCAGCTCCCAGTTTCTGCAGCTCCCTTCCATCAGGAAGTTCCATTTCTCAACACCAAGCACAAACCTAAGAGTAGGAGTTTTAGTTCAGATCAGAAGCATGCTTTGGTACTGAATTCCCTTCTCATCCTCCTTTAATGTGCTTTATCTCACATTACGGACCAGTCTTGCCCAGAAGTAATCCACTCTGAAACAAAGCCAGAAGGTGCTTTACAGCTATCTTTAGGTGTTCAGCACACTGCAAGAGACTAACGCTGGTCCAAAGCGAGCCACCATGCTAGGCATACGCTCTGGTCACCAGTTATAACTGGTTTACACTACAAATCTGTTCCTACTGAGCAGTACTTTTTGATAACGATGACATAGTGAATGTTTAAGTGTAACAAATGTTACCAACATCATGCTTCTACCAAGGATAGCCAGTCTAGGTCGCAGTTTGATATACCTCAGCTGGCATCACAACTTTGCCAACACGTTTTCTTCTCTGGCTATTTGTTGCCTACAGCAATAGGCCAGCACAAGTGGTTTTGCTACTACAGAGAGAACTAGATCAAGCAATTTTTATGTTTGGATAAAAACAAAACACTTCCTTTTGTTTCTGGGAAAGGTTGTTTTCCAGATGGATCAGTTCCTTAGTCCAGTTTGCCATGAACTGGACACAAATGCTTGTGTGGGCACACTGCGGGACGCTGACGCTGCTTATCAAGGTACCTGTCCAGCTACAGCTCCAGGGAAAAAATAAAATAAAAAAGCTATAAAGACAGACAGCTGACATTAGGATTTCCCACACTGAGACAGGCAGATTCTCCTATAATTGGTAATTAGATGTCCCCTTCCAAAGCATGGTTTGAGCATGTTTTGTTCCTATTTTTCTTTTCCAATTCATACTCCTTTGACTAGTCAAGCTAACAAGCTCAAACTGATCTGAAATCACCCCTGCAGCCTCAGCACCTTAACTCAGAGTGACCAAAGTCCTGGTTCACTCTAGTTGAACTATTTATACTCTACCAGGAATTGCTTCCCTCATCTTCGCCAACTAATATTTGCTGTTAGGAGACAAGGGATTCTTAAGAGTCACTCTAGCTTCATTAGGCTGTTGTCATTATAAAACTTCAATACGTATTTACAAGCTTTTGGTCCTCAATACCTCCTAGGAACAAGTTCCTTACACTACAGAAAACTCCTCATGGTATTTTCACATTTTGGGGTTTGGGTTTTTTTGTTTCAAGATCCTCTATTGCGGTATGTATTTAGTGTACCCAGAGATAATATTTATTTTTTTTTATACATACTTTTTCCGCCATACTCTCTTTCCAGAGCTGGTTAAAGGCAGCTAACTTCTTTTCAGTCTCTCCTTATCATGCCTGTTATGCTTATCAAGTTGAATCCCTCTCAAACTGCTTGGCACTTCAAACTTATTAGATTTTCAGTAATAGGAACCATTTGACCATCCTTGTTCGGGCAATATGGATCCTCCTGAATTTGCATTTCTTCAGCTGCCTGCCAGCAATAGGTCTTAGCACAATCAAGTTCTGCCTACTATTGCAAATACATGCCCTGCTTTCTATACAACCCGTGAGCGTACCCCAAAGATAAACACCTCTGTGTCACCAAGTCTCTACAGGTAGCAGCTGAGCCAGGCGTGCAAGTTCAAACACTAAGATCCTCCAAGCCTTCAGGTAATAATAATAGCCCTTGGAGCTCCAAGTTGGATGAAGTCCTACAAGATTATGGCCATCGTTCCCTTGGCACACCATCCTTTATGGAGCCTGGTTAGGTAGAAGAGTGAGAAAGCTGAGCCATCCAAGACAAACATGCATAACAAAAGGTGTTAGTCAGTCTCTGTCCTGGGAGACACTTAATCTTACTAGGATCTCCTTAAGCTTGGGATAGAGGCAAGGGAAAAAAAAGCTATTTTTACTGCTGAAAGGTAGACTAATGAAAAGGAATAACATAAATGGAATACAAAAATCAAACTCCAAAAGCAAGCCAAAGCTAACATTCCTCACAATTGGAGAATGAGCTGTGATGGAATCAGTATCACCATTATCTCAGACTTAAAGTTCTGTGACACATTCTGAAGTCTGAGAAAAGTAAAGATTTATTATTTTATCTCTATAGTACTACTAAGGAAGAGAGGTTTTATTTCTTTACAAGTTTAGCCACAAGCAGTAATGACTTGTAAAGTCTCTGCCAAAATTAAGGGTGGAGATAGAAAAAAAAAGTGCTTGTGTCACAAATTCTGTATCTTCTCAGTGACATCACTAGGGTCTTTTTTGGGAAGACTACTAAAAATATGGACTACCCAACCCCCAGTCAATTAAAGGATGTCAGAGGCTCACCCAATTTGACAACCTACTTTCAAAGAGATGAAGAGTCCTGATGAAGAACATAAAGCCAATTCAAAAAATTCTCTTCTTGGCTCTAAGAAAGTAAGGCAGCCAGACTCATTTCCAACCCACTCCTCCTCCTCTGCATCCTGCAGGACAAAATGTTCCAGCAACAGCTCATCTCACTGGGAAAATTTACATTTGTTTGAAACACTTCACAATTTCTCCTCTGTCTCTGGAAGTTCCATCTTGGATAAAGAAGAAAAGATCACAAGATTTTAGATGATTTCCCCATAACACAAATGTAGGTGTTTCTTGATGATTGCAATTCCATTTTTTCTGCCTATGGGACTAAAATTACCCACTGAGAACACAGAAGGCTGGTCCCTTTTTTCAGTTCCTTCACGTTATTTCCTACTCTTCGCTCAGAGAGCTACATGGAACCCGTATTACCAACAATCCCATAAAGATGTACTTAGCCAGCTCCCAGCAGAAGAAAAGGATTAGCTAGAGTCAAAATTCCAACTCGGATAAGTAGGTCCTTTAAAACATTATCTCTGCTTCAGCAAGCCAAAGCAGCTAATCACCCCAGCAGTACTAACTCCAGATCTAGATGATTTTGCTACTAAACTCTAGATGAAAGATGTTGCAATATTTTGCCTCCTGGCACTTTCTGCAGCATCCAAGAAGCATTTCAGAATTTAAACATCACACAGAACTGATCAAGTTTTAACAGAGCATTGTCTGTCCCACCCTAGTTATGCTTGAAGCAAGACTAAGTTGGAAGACCAGCTTTAGGAACTGCTAAACTAAGACTTCATGCCATCTGAAAAAAAGCTACACGTCTAGTTTCTTGCAATGCAAAATTCCGGCTTCCAAATGGAAAGAGAACATTCTACTCCAAAACCTACATTATTTACCACAGTGCTAAGAAGTTCGCAGGGAGGCTAAGCATTCCTTGTAACATAAGTCTATTATTAATAACTTCTAGCCCAGAAAGGTTCTCGATAGCACACATTTAGAGAATTATTTGGACTCTATCCTCTTCACCACTAATCTACAGAGTGGTTATTCTGCAACCTTCCAAAATTCAACATCAAATCTAAAAATACATCAGAGTTTTAAATTAGAAATTTTCCTGCAGCTATAGAATTATCCATCAGTGTTTTGAGGGATAGATACTAGAGGGGGACACCTCAGTTTCCAGCATGTTATACTTCAGGAATTCTCTCGATGCACCCCTTTATTTTCTGAGGTTCTCTACAAAAGGTTTAAGAACAGTTTCTGACCAAAAGGGACAAAGAAGAGTAGAGTTTATAACCCTAGTTTGTATTCTGTAGAAAGTGTTTTACAACCATCTAGCAAATCCTGTTTAAATAGTTTCTCTCCTTGAGGAGTTCAGATATGACAAAATAAGGTAAGGCTCAATGACACTCTCTACACATGCTGAACTCATAATGAAGCCAAAGAAGTTAGTTACAACATTTGCAATTCAGAGTTTCTTTTAAAGACTGAAGAGATATTTCTTGAGCTCCAGAATCTTTTAGCCTTCTCCATGCAGTGCTTTCATAAGCCAGTTTTTATTAGAAGGAAGCCTCAGTATTATGAGGTGTTCAAGCCTGGATTAAGGTTGCCACAACTTCAGCACAAAACTGCAAAAAGAGACAAGAAAAATATGCTAGAAGGCATCCTTTATGTTAACTGATGGCCACTAGAGTCAAGTTTCTCAGATATTCTACAGGCTCCAGAAGCACAAGCAATATTGGGAGCTCAGAACTGTCTGCTGAAGAACATACCTCACTTAACATGCAAGACAAAACTATACTATATACTATATCATTCTAAGGTTGAAAAACTAGGATTTGGGTTGTTATTGCCTCCAGGAGACAGACAAGAATAAATATTACGTCCCCTTGCCTAAAATGCAGAAAATCACTATGGAGCCCAGAATTTCACTATTTTGACCTTAAAGCATCACCATTCTAACGCCAACTGGTCACTGAGACAGCTGTGACAAAATATAAACCACTCCTAAAATAAGTCTGCATCTTAACACACTCATTTCTACTCCACCTCCCACACTTCAGATGCCAGAGCTCCTATGAGACGGAAGCAAAGCTTCAACCATCACATGCCTTTGAACTCCGTTTTACTTAAAATGCAACACATTTTGGCAAATCCCTTGAACTCAAAGGGAACAAGTAGTACTCAGAGTTTTCTGATTGAAAAAACAGACCTTGTTCAAAGCCTCCCACATGAGATGGGGAAAACCTGCAAGCAGAAGCACCAGAAGTAAACTAAAGAGAAGATCTTGGCTTAAGATGGTGGTTTCCAGTTTGCAAAATTCACAGCCACATGATGTGCTGGAAAGAGGTTAAAGGTAATACTTTGGTGTACAGATTTCTCATTCTTCAGATGCAGAATTCATCTAGCTTGGCTGGGAAACACATACAAAACAAAGACCCAAAATTGTTTAGTAAAATTTGTATTAGAAACGGATGATTTTACTCTGTTAAATGATGAACTGTTGTCTGTAATAAATATACTACCCTGCTTTTCTCATGTGGTTTGGGTTTGTTTTTAAACCAAGAGAAAAGTTTCCTTCCAGAAAGGTGAAGGAAGGGTGGAGACAGGGAATGTTAAGCCTTTGTCACAGTTTATAAAGTGTATTTCTCAAGGCAACAGAAAAAGTGAAGTAAGCTCAAGAGACTTTTCCAGGTCATACCTAATTAAAGCAGGGAACGTATCACCACAGAAAACTAGGGCTAAGAACTCAACCCAGCCAGAGGTTAAAGGATTTATTATTGCCAGCTCATATCAGTAAGAAGCCTCATCAGTCTCACAGGTTTAAACATGTCTTCCAGACTTGAGGAAGGCCTAACATTCACATCACAGAGATGTCATCCTTTTAAAGTACCTTTGTTAGACAGGACAACAGATGAGCTGTGCCTCCCATACAAAGATGCTTTTCCAAGATGCTTTTGCTACTTACATTCTCTTCCCCACCAATATTCCAGTGACAGGCAAGGATTTCATTAATTTTGCAGAAAGATATTTACACCTACTATCTTTGGAGTTCCATTTGAATTAGCCATCAGCATTGGCCCATGGCCCGTCATCTCCTTGAAACATGCAGTTTGGGCTCTTTTTCCTCCCTCTTCTCTGCATTACTGCAGAAAGCACAGGACTACGTTGTACCATGCTGAGGAACAGGAAGTCTGGTCTACTGAGGCTTTCATACATGAACACCAAACCTTTACTTTTGCCATAATTATGAACTAAATGTGCTAACAGTCATTATTTGAAGAATATGCTAGCTCAAACTAAGAATTATTGCCTGTTTAAGTAGTTCAGAACAAAACCTAGTGAGCAATCACCACTTACGAATATTACCGTAACTTTCAGTCTATGATATTACTGAAAGCTTGGAGCTCAGGTCCTACACAAATTATTTCCACCTCCATATACTGTTTTTATAAATATTCTGTTTAAAACCCAATGGAAGTGTTTGTTTAGTATACAAAGCCTCCAATACAATACAAAATTCAGACTAGTTATAAATAATAATTTATACAGAGTATATTAGTGTTTGAAGACATACATACATCTAACAGTAAGACTGCCACACTCCCACTGAAGTGATTCAGATTATACAAGACCCACAAAATTTTATTTTACTCTAAGGCTTGTGGGGGAAAAAAAACCCCAACACATAGATGAAGATTAACTGGCCCTACTACTGAGATATTTGCTTCACTCCACCAGTTAAGGAAGAAAAAAAATTAAGATAAAGTAGGTAGTGCTATGGCTTATCTTTGTGTTTGCCCTTAAAAAGGGGAGTCAAACAGGCACAGATACATGCTTTAAAAGTACAAAAGGGATGAAAAACACATAGCACTGCCCCTTAACTTGTATGGCAGTGACAGTGATTACTCCACACACAACCGGCTCCTCCATAACCAACTGAAATAATATCAGTTCTGAAGCACTGTTGTATTACCAAACCCTATGGGCTTGGAGCTGAGGGATTATACAAATCTCTTCCATACATCCTGCTCCCAAAACACACACAGCTAATAAACCTCCTCCTATTTGCCTTCAGGTTCATTCTGAAGAGTTTTAGACATCTGGTTGGCTTGTTTAAAATAAAAAGCCCAGCTAGTAGATTTGTTTTTATGATCCCAAGTGTGAAATGTTCTTGTTGGAGGCCTCAGGCCAGGTGAACAACACTTGTGTTAAGATGCTACTTCACAGCATTTCAGGGATCTAATGAGCTATATAATCTGCACACTGGGAAGTCTCCCTAACATTAGCTTGTGTACAACTATGGAAATTAAAAACAAGGAACCTATGGTAGTCCAAATATTTTCCAGTAAGTAGTACAGCTGGTGAACTGCAGATACTGCTAAATTTAGAACTCAAGTGCTTCACAGTGTTCTGTAAATATCCATACGTCTCAATGCTTACAGTAACATGAAATACACTTCTCTCCAAGCCTTACTGTCCTAATTCTTTAGACTACAAGTAATATTTCCCTCTCATGACAAAGTACTATGCCCAATTTAGTGGGGTAAGAAAAACTTCAGTGTTTGCCTCAAAATTATAACTCTCCAGAAGATCATTGTGTAACTGTAACTAAGTGAGCACATGTATGTGCACATCCTTATTTTAGTAGTTTATGACAAATATACATTTATATATTTTCATATAAAACCCAAGAGTCTAAAACAGAAAGCAAATTACAGGAAGCACTACGCAAGAGTAAACTTCTATGCAGGCTTGCATGCAGTAGCTAAAGCTTTCTGCTGTATTATCTATCTTGAAAGAGCATGGAAATGCATTGAGCAGATACGAGATATGGTGCGTAACAGACAACCAAGTTCTCTCTCGTGGTCCAAACTCGTTTTCAATCATGGCTGACCATCTGCCATTTGTTACTCAAGCAACTTGAATTCACCTGTCAGGAGACACCACCTCAAGAGGTGGCACACTAGAAGACCTCAAGTTTTACAACACCCATATAGGTACGTGATCCATTAGAATTCAGAAAAAAAAGTCTAAACACCACACAGCTTTCAAGCAGCAAGAATTTTCTTTAACATAAAGAGGTCGCAGATATTTTACTACAGATACAAAAAATAAATGCTAATTTGAAGAATTTGTTGTTGTTGCTCCTCACTTTGCTAAAATACAGTTCATATCAACTTAATTACTTGTTGGCTTCCAACTTCTGTTTTGCACATCCCATGAGTTTTCAAATGATAAAGTCCCTGAAAAGATCTGCACTACATATATACTGCTCTACTATACATGAACCCTCAGTAACAGATCACAAATGCTCCAAGTACAAGCAGACCACACACGAAAGTCCATTAAAATAATGGAATGGACTACAAAGACAAAAGCAGTACATATGTCAATATTGGGTGTACTTTCAGCATTTGATTCAGATCTTACCTCAAGTGTCACCAGGGACACCCCTCTTGCCAGACTTAAGGTACTTCAATCAAAATTAGTTCCATTGAGCTCTGCAGCTTAAGCCTTCCTAGTTCACTAGACCATTCCAAAAGCAAGATAACTACTTTCTTTGTCTATGCATTCCACCTTCAACAGCACACTGAACAGCTGGATTCAGGAAACCTCTAGGTCAAGACACCAACCAAAGGGTACACAATTGCAGTAGGTATTTAGAGAAAGCATTTATAACAATTACTTGAACTAAAAAAATCTCATGAGACAAGCAAAGCTACACCATGTAAGAGAAGATGACTATGTTAAGACAGGAAAAAACAGCGAACTCTTAACTAGAGCAGTGTTTGGGGTGTTTTTTTCTTTAAATACTGAAGGAAGACCTTCTGCTTCATGGAAAAGCTCACTATTTTCACTGTGTACTACCTCAACACTATCAGATGTTTAATGAATGAGTCATTAATTCTAAAAACAGGTTCTGTGGAGCAATTCATTTGCCAAAGTGGATTCATACAAGTCTCTAGGATTCCAAATCATGAAGTACAGGCTATGAAGCCTTAATGCAAAACCATGTTCCTGTATGGGAAGCAGGTGGACACAAGGTGCTGATCAGTACATAAGTCTTATGGACCACACTTCAGTTAGTATAAGCCAGAATAATTCAATTTTATTAGAGTCATAAAATGCCAGGTAAAAAGTGAAAGTTGAGGAAGGGGAAGAAACTTTAGTTTTAATCTTCACTGATCAGGACAGAAATTTAGCAGCTTTAAATGGTGGCGGGTGAGTCACTTGACTAGCAAGTCAAGCATCTAACATCTGCAGACAACAACAGTGCACGCAAGAACAGGACCATGTGTGTTCAGAAGGGAAATCCGTGTCCTCCCACTTGGGCAATTATGTTTACAGATGACTGCATTCTGAGAAGATCAGCTTCTGGTAACCAAGCTGAAGGACAAAACAGTCAAGTTTTATCAGATAAAGTCAAGGAGATGCAAGCATGTGCTTTCAGCTCTTCACCTGTAAACTCTCAATCTTTCAAATGATCTTTCAATACTGATGAAAAGTGTGCTTTATCCAAACACACTTTAAGATAAGCCTCTGAAATTACATCTAGGTTTCCGGCATCTTCGCTCATGCAAAGGTTAAGCATACTATAGTCTGCATAAAGCTGTAACATCTCTTCTGCTGAAGATCTAAAACAAACCACTGCATTGAGGGAAGTCACTGGCTGAGCACCTGGACCCAAGAAGTAATGAAGTGATAAACAAGCTTTTGACAGCTGCAGCCTCTTCTGCAGGTGCAAGAGGCATTTACTTCATTTCAGTTTAACAATTAGTTCAATAACTGGTTCAGAATTGAGAAATAGGTTTGGTTTTATTTGGCCCTCTCAGATCTTCTGCTAAACTGAGAAGAGGGTGAGGGGAAGGGAAGGTCCCCTTGAACCAGTTCCAAGGTTTAAGACTGTATATTTAACAGGACCATAAAGTTTAGTCTCAAGGATACATGGTATTTTGCAACTGATTATATTGCTAAAATTTGAGCATCGCACTTAATATAGAAAAACCTCCCACAACCAAGTATTAACCCACCTTGAAAGAGGCTTTCTGAACACAGTTCCCTCTGTACCACCCTCAGCTGCAGTTCCCCCAGCCTAGCAGCATCACCAAAAGCAGGATGCACCTAACTCAACAAGCCCAAAAAAAGCATCCTATCAACAAAATCCCTATTTCAGTTGACTGTTAAGCAGCTTGGAACACTTAATTCAGATGAAGGCATTAGAAGCTAAGCAAGTAAATAAATCCTACCCTGAATATCTAACCTGAGGGCAGGAACTGGGATATGCCTTGCTGTACAAGTGTGCACACAAATGCTGCACATGAGCAGCACAGCGTTATTCCCCACTTTACACACACCCCCAATCCATGCCAGCTACCACATACATCTTGAAGGATAATATGGAGGTGGTGGAGGATAATTCTCAGTCCTACTATTCCACAGCAAAAAAAAAAAAAAAAATCAAAGTTTTGGGATAACAGCACATAGCTACTTATATTTTAACAGTTTGAAGAAGTGTAGTGATTTTATCACCTTATGCAAATATGTCAAAAGGCCCTTTTATTTTTTCATAACATTAAATAATCAGCTATACTTCATCTTCTGTATCAAAATACAAACAAGTATAACATCCTACGGTCCACTTAATACACATTTTACCATCCACACTGCCTTTAACTTCTGAACACCAGGAGATACTGCTTGACATTTTTGGCAATATATTGTGGGTTAAAAGTGATCACTGAAGTAACCTCAGCTAGCAAACATTCAACATCTTTAGAGAAGGATGATCAGACTTTCTGAACCTCAGCTCAATTCAAGATCGCAGCATGATTTCAAAGGACAGATGTCAGTTTCCTTAGAGCACACAATGGAAAGAACAGTTAGAACACGAATTATTCCAGCTTGTAGCCAACTGCATCAAAACTTTAACCACACTCAAATATACCTGGATTATGAGAATAAACTGCCGCATATGTAGGGCTATAAACAGCGCACTGACTAGAGCAAGACTAAGGAAATTACTGGAAGGTGGAGATGCAAAGTAGTTTGAAAGTTTACAGGGAGAGATGCTGGAGAAGAAAGAATGAGGAGTATTTACAGAACTGTGTCAAACAATCCTAACAGAGACAGGGCTCAGAGCAAGATTCATTTCTATAAACTGCAAGATTCATTACGTGAGTCAGGTTCATCAGGGGAGATATCATGAGAACTAAGGTTTCAAAGAGAAAGTTGCACCCACAGAGATATCAACAAATACTGCCAAATACAAACCCAATAAAAGTACCATAAAGAAAAGTTAGCCCCAAGAAGTGGGGCTTATTCTTCAATCCCTAACTTGCAATGCAAGAGAAATTCCATCTCAAGAATCAAGAGCTTAAAACAACCCTAAGTACAGATAACTGCAGTCACTCCACAACACCTGGAATCATTTGCAAGGCTGTTATCTGTTATATTTGAGTACAGACAGGAACAAGCCATGTTGTTGTTTTTTTTTAAAGAAAAGTTTTGGGCATCAGTTTCTGAAGTTAGGCCTGCGTTCAGAAAAAGGTCAAAATTCATGTGACTGGCCTCCAACTCCCCACATTCCAGTAGAATCCCAGGGGAGGGAGGGAAGCCTTTTATGAACACTAAAAGGCAACAAGGAGGCAAGTAACACCTACCAGGTTCACTTTAGCATCAGAGTAACACGATTTAGGGACAGAAGAGAACTTATTGAGGTCATACACCTAGGTTTAAAGACTCCTGCTCTTGGAAGGTAAGCAAAGGCTGTACAGTGAATGCAACAGTTGGTGGATAACCATACCAGCAAGCAGTTATCAGTGGTGCACGGCAGAACACACCAAACAGGAACCCAGCTCAGTTCACCGATTTCTTGGTTTCCCTGTCATCTGTTGTTGGCAGAGTAGGCTTGTTACAAGGAGAAAGGCAGGAAGAACTGCAAGACAGCATTAAAATTCCACATAAATAACAAATTGGAAAACTATTCTGCAGTTTTAAGATACAATTCAGTGCTGAACGATACACTCAGGCAGGATTAACTGAGCAAACAGGAAGGCAAGTTCTTCAGAAACAAGCTGTGGGCTATGTTGGATCAACAAGCTGACCCTGAAACAAGTGTTAAGCTGTTGCAAGAAAGTCAAACATATGGGGATGCATGAACAGGAATCAGCTCCAGAGCACATGAAACAGTCCTTTTACTCCACTCAGCACAGGAAAGCTTCAGCTGAAGTACAAAGTTGGGCTTTAAGCACCACACTCAAGACCAAGGTGAACTAACTTGAGCGAAGAACAAGAATGATTAGACCTGAAAAAAACGTGACTTCTCAGGATGAACTGAATACACTAGTTTTATTTAGGCCAAAAGTATCACAAGGCTGCAAGGTGGAGGGCAAGACACAAGAAAACAGGAACGTGACAAAGAACAGTTCAAATATTTTTAAAAGATCACTTACTACAGGGAAAAGAATAGCTGTTCCTCATGCCCGGTGAATTAGGCCATAAGCTTGACCTGCAGTAAGGAAGATATCTAGTTCCATCTTCAGAACAAGTTTTAATGCTGAGGACGGCAAAGTGCTGGACTGAGGAGAAAGTAAGAGCTGCTCCAGCTTCTTTTATGAATCACATTAGATGTGCAATACTGTTATGGGGCAGGGGACTCTCACAGCCAACCTACACTTTCAGCCCTACTTTTTTTTTTTTAAATGACAACATCAGTTTCAAGCCACTAAAATATCTTCACTTCTCCTACAGTGAACGTTCAGTTGCAATAGAAGTTATTTTTCTGAGTTTCAAATTAAAGCTTCAGGATTTGCATGTTCAGGTTGTTTTACTACACAGCAAAAGAACAGTCACACCTGCCTCATACTTTCTTCACACAGAAATAGATCAACTCCATCATGTCCCATGGCAGTATGCAAGTCTCATCCTTATTGCAGTATCCTGCTGTATTTTTCTCCTCCGACCAACAGAAACCATAAGCCAATTACTTCAGAAAGATGTACACGTTTAGCCTTCTAACAACCTAGAACAGTGATGTAATACATTTCATCAATGTAGCATCACAAAGCACCATCACACAAACATATGCACACACCTTTTACTACAAGGATAGCCTTAGGCTTGGTTACGACTTTCCGAGGATGGAAAATGCTGCACGCAAACCAAATACTCCCAAAATAAAAAAATAAGATATACAGGATTTTACAGATGGGGAGCTGAAGCAGACAGCATTAGTTACAGCCAGTCAGGAGAAGTCTATGCCTGAAGTTACACATTCACAGCTAAACAGCAGAATCTAAAGTGAATCAAAGTCAGAATTAACTTAGAAGAGCTCAAGCACAAAGAGGACACCTAAAAAGCATGCAACAAAGACCAAATACTATCCTTTTTCATCCTCTGTAACAGTTTCAGTACTACAAGTATTTATCCAGGTACTCGCCTGCTTTGTTTAAATACCATCTTCCTGATTTGAGAAACATGAAATTGAGAGCAGCAACAGTCCATCTTACCCTCCAGGAGTTCCGCAACTTCTTATCAAATATTGAACCAGACAGGTCTGGTAAGGATAAAGTGCTAACGGAAGAAAATGAGACAAGCAAGCACACATGTAGCCAAGTCCAAGTGGACTACCATATGTACTGAGAAGTGAACAGGCTTCACACATGTTCCAGTGCCAGCAGTATCTTCTAACTAGAAACTCTGCTATTATATCTTAACCTTCAGTAGCCCCCTATGGCAGGCAACAGCACTTCAGAGTCCAAGTAACTCATGTTTCTCAAACTCATCAAGTTTCCAATTTGTTGTTCTATTTCATAACTCAAAAAATGAAAAGATGAAGTCCTAGGTGCCCACTCCTTTCCCCTTTTCCAGTAGAAGAAATATATACCATATTTTAGCCAGTTCAAGTAAATAGTTATTGAATGCTGTTTTCATTACTGCTCTCTCCTCCTCACTTACTAAATACTGCATCAAATTACACTCTGGAGCACAGCAGCAGTCTTGAGGCATGCTTACACACCACTCCACTCCAAACAGGACATAATGAATAATTATTTGCCACTACTATTTAACTGGGATAATTAAGCAAAAAGGTTGCTTTTTTTTCCTAAACTAGGATTGTAATTCTGTCAGTTCATCAAAAAACTATAAAGCCATACAAATAAATCCTAGATATCTTAAAAACCATCACTTAAAAACCTCCACACCCTCAAACTGTCCATAGAACAGAGTTTCCTATGTTACAAAACCAAAAATGGTTCATACCATGATACAAAAATCACCTTCAACCTCAGTGGCCATCTACATGTTGACTAAGAAATGCTGAGCTGCAAGAGACAGAACCCAGCAGATCCAGACCCATCCAGCCTCGAGCATGTTTCTACAACTCTCTGTTGATTCATAATCTATGTCACACCTGAGGCTCCAAACTTTAACCTTTCTCATATTCCACATGCTGCTTTTGGACTGTGGAAGTTGATGAAGCAACAGGGTTTGGCAGATCCAAATGACAGACAGCTTTTGTCACTTGCATGCTTCCTTAAATATGGTAAATTTTCATCCCTCTAAAACCAGAACAGATCAAATCAATAGAAACCCTGAAGGAAGACACAAAAAAAATGCATTTTTCATTGGAAAAGCAGAGGGAGTTAAAGGAAGCAGTACCTTTAAAACAAGAATTTTTCCCTATAAACAAACTTTGGAGGGTAGAATAAAGAACACAAACATCACACAGTATCAAGTAGTAACTGTATGAAATGGAGGAATATTTTACCACAACAAAATCTAAAGCCACAGTTCAGAAGGTGAAACACAATACATGTGAAAAGCACTGAAGGAATGATTCAGTGCCACTAAACACAAACTGCACAGAACAAAAATTAAACATGCTGCAATAATAATCTGAACTGCTCAATTAGGTTAAAAAAATACTTTTACCCTACAAATTAAAAAACCTCCTAAACCCCTCAAAGGCATTAAAGCTGTTCACAATGTTATTTGAGATGCAAATTAGAGACCTAAAGTTAATATAACACCAACAGAAGTTCCTATTATTCCCATTCATGGCTCAAGGGGAGGCGACAGTAGAAGAGAAGCCACAGCCTTGTTGTATGAGGTCTTACTAGTACAGTAGAGGTTTTTCCACCATTTTTTAAGTTAACCCACCTTAAGTTCAGTATAGAAATCGCCAAATTGTAAATGTGATCTTCCATAAAACCAGAAAACTTAAGCACATTAACCAACAACCAACAAGCCAGCTGCCAAGGCTGGCTGGCTGAGGGGGGTGTTAAGGAGAAACAAGTATTCTTCAGAAAAAAGGAATTCAGATCCTGTCTTCCAGCATCACAGATCTCGGCATGAGGCACAAAAGTAAAGGCACAGACACTGGTAGCTGCATTTCTTCAACTATTTCCTGTAGCAGCTGGGTCCCAATTTTAAAGTTCAGCAAATGCAGAAACCGCTTTCTTCCATCTCAAATGCCTTTCGCAGAATGACACGTAGGTCTTGGTACACTGAGTCAGTTTTGTAAATGACACTCCTAATGACAGCTCTAGGCAAAACATTGTTTTATTTCACACTCTTAGCTCTATCTATACAGACAGACTTAGACACACTGAAGAGCAATTGCCATCACTGGCACCACATGTTCAAAGCTCTAGGCCTGCAATTTGATATACCATTGACAGTATTCTTCCCTGTACTTTACTAGAGTTTAATTTTCACAGGAACTTAAAGCAATGTTGCCACACCAAATTCAAGCAATGATGCTAACATTAGGTAATCAGAATCCTTGATTTTACTGTGAACACCCAACAAGCAAAACACAAGTGATGGCCTGCTTTTGACTAAAATATAACCAACTTCAAACAGTGGAAAGCCAATTATATTAGTTTTGGTTTTATAACTTGTAAAGTTTCCTAACTGAAACACTTCATATTTTCTAAAGCATGATATTCAACTGCTTGCTTAAAAAAAAAAAGCGCTGTCAGTAAACTGAGAGCCATAACCCAGATAATGCATTTAGTAACAACCCTGCCTACTTCCTCACCTCAACCTAAAAATTAGCCAAAACACAGCCTTCAGAAGTCATTTGTGCCCACTACAAATCATTAGAAGTTAGCTGAGGAGTTTCTTGCTAGCTTGTTGATGACATTATTTCCCAAACTGACCAGAGAAGCCAAAACAGCACAAAATGTAGAAACGGCAATATTAAAGAGCTGACAATTACCTCGACTTCTGGTTTTTCTATACTCAACAGTACAGCAACATCCTGTTGGGTCACAGACAAGTTTGTAAAACACCCTAGAAAGGAGTTAAAAATATGCCTTTTTTTATAGGCCTCCTTTTGAGAGGAAAAGAAAATCCTCAAAGAAAACCATTTTCTGAAAATATGACTGTCTCAATCCCCCTAGCAGAGTGTTTACAGTTAAGAGACACCAACAAAGCACAGATTATTTTTTTATATACAGATTCTCTTTCATCACTGGATTGCAATATTTCACTGTCACTTAAGATCTTGTTAACCACACAAACTTCATGACACACCAAAAAACATGTCGTCAACATAAACGGCTACCTCTCAGGTATACACAGTCAATAGATTAAAACAACTACCAAAAAATATCAGCCACTATGCTGAGTTTAAGTAGCTGTTTTCCCAGCCATGAATTTCTTCCCTGGAAGTAATGAACAGGGCTGCTTTCTGCTCATTAACCCTTCCTTGAGGAACGCTTATAAAGCCCTTCACAAGTTTCTGTGTGCAGTTTCATTCCGCCAGTAAGCTTATGTTACTTACAATATCTAGAATAAAAGTTACAGCTACTTCCGCAATGGACAGGAATCTCTTACATGTTCTACCGTAATATATTTCAAAATTTAAGTTTATATGTAAATATGTAAGACTAAAGACAAGGTCCTATGAATATTTGCCTGCAAGATCATTAACATCAGATCTCAAGAATGTAGTAATCTAAACATAGTCCAACAAGTTTGTTTTGCAGAAATAAAAATGAAAGTTTAAAGCAAACTAAATACAGCACAAAACCTGTGAGTTTTGCAGGGGAGAAAGAAATTCACTGTTGGCAAAAGAACGAATTTCTGTTTATATTATGACCTTCAAAACACACTAGAAGAAGTGTAAATCACAATATAAGCACTAATATTTTCTAAAGGTTTAACAAGTCTTCTTATTACTGTTTAAGTAAACTCAAAGCACAACCAGAAAGGACAAATTCTTAAAACAAAACTCAAACCCAGCATCAAAAAAAGCGCAGATGCAAAGAAAGAATCATGTTTGGAAAGTTTTAAGTACACCATGTTTCTAAAGGGAATAATCTATCAAACCACAGGAGGTGACTAGAACTGCCATCATCACTGCTAACACAAAGGAATGTAGATTGGGGGGAGGCAACAGAGGAAGGGGGAGAAAGAACAGGCAAGGGAGAAGGAGAAGGAACTAAAAAAAGGGAGCTACAGTAATGGCTACCAGATTCTCAAGGAATTCCTATAGGAAAGAATAAATCCTTCATGCCATTTTAAAATAAAGCAATCCATGCAATAAATTGCAGTCATCCCAGTAATGTTAAGCTTTTGGTTTATCTGCCCACCATATTTTCATAAATATAGTTTTATACCATACACTAAAACTTCCAAAGCTCAAGACAATGGCTGCAAATACAAATAATATTTCTTCTTTCAGCCTCCTCATTCTTCTGAATCATAGTACCCTGCAGAAAAACAGCTTTTCAACAGGAAGTAGGAAAGTTAACTATGCCAAATTCAAAACATCCCTTTACAATTATTTAATCGACTTTAATTCTCAAGTTAAAGAAACAATAACTATGGGTTACACACTGGCAGGTAAAGGCCGCTAGAGGACAGCCAGATTACCACAGCGTGGAGCATCCTGAAAGGATATCATTAGGGGGATGATCTTGCAGATCAGTATTTTAAGTTTATGTCTAATAGGCAGCACATACTTCCATATAATGAAGAATAGAATCTTGTTACTGACAAAAAAACCCAGGGAGGATTAAAAATAACAGACATATTAACATGAACGGTATTTCCCAGAAATTCAAAATAAATGGGTAGTAAACCCATTTTCTAGTTAGGGGTTCCACCAGCTTACACAGAACTACTTGGAATGTATGTTTTAGCTCCCTACCCTACACATACTGACATCCTGCCTCTGAGTGCAATTCTTCCAGGCATTTTCAGAAGCACAATAATTGTAAGGATACAAGCTCTTTGGGCTCGATCATGTACACTGCATCTCCGATAGAACCAGATTCAAGTCACATGCTTCATTAGCAAAGTTTTTGCTATTCGGCAAACACTACTCCAGATTTCATAAGCCCGACTCAAAGCAAACAGACCATTCACAATTAGAACACATCCCGAAACATTTCAGCTTGCCACAAGATACACAAACTTACTGTTTCTTGCCAAAAATGGCTTTGATGAGAATATTTTCTAGCAGTCAGGCATATGAATGGGAGGCAATGTAACAGTAAAGGCTGTAATAACTGTTCTCGGGAGCTAATTTTAATGTAAGCACAGTGAACCAGAAAATAGATCTGACCAGCTGGCTCAACTCATCCCCAGGCCTAGAACTCGGCATGCACATTAAAAGCCAGTGTCTTATCTGGTCTGACTCACCAAGCCACTCTCAACCTGAAAGTTAAGAGTGCTACTACACAGCACCATTTCTGTAACGGCTGTTTGCTGGACGGTTATGAAGGATATTTCGTTTACCTAAAGAGAAAACGCCTTAACTTTCAGGTCTCTACCAGAAGAGTCCTGATAACTGACGCTAAACCAGAGGATCGTCTGCAACTGCCAACCTCTCTGCCTCACCAACCCCATGGCGACCTCCTTAAATAGCATCCCAAATTTCAAGAACAAGTCTATTTAGCCTTCTTGCAGGCAAGATGGCATTTAATAACCCAAATAATCAGAACAAAGCCACGTTACTGCCTTTAGAAAAGCCCGAATAACACAAAGAGTCTATTCACTTGTCCGTCTCAGACTTTTGGTCCTTACACTTATAAGCCATAAATGAGAAATCAACTTTCTTATTACTGAGGGGGTAAAGAAAGGGTGGCGGGGGGAGAAAATAATCACGTTGTTCACCCAGGAATCGCAGTGGGAGTTGTTGTGGAAAAACCGCACACCTCCCCTGACGTAACCCTACCCTTGAGCACCCGAGGTGGGGAATGGCCTGGAAGCCCCAGGGGATGAATGTGCCCCCGGACACATGTGCCCGGAGGGGCGGCGGCACAAAGGCGACACCGCGGGGCCCGGCCGGGCCCGGCACCTCCGCTGTCCCCCCCCACACACACACCCCGGCAAGGCCAGGGCCCTCGCCCGGAGCACGGAGACACGGCACCGCCGCGCAGCCAACCCAATCCCCGTCCCGAGAGGCAATTATTAATGCCAATAAGTCGGGTTTTGGGGTTTTTTTGCTTTTGTTTTTCGCCCTGGCAGGGCTGCGGGCAGCCGCCGCTTCGCTCCCACACGAAGTCTCCAGCTAACAGCCGGGCGAAGGGGAGGCAACCTTTACCTCCAGCTGGGATGAAGGAGCGCGGCCCCCCGCCTGAATACCAATAATTATTATAATATCTACACCTATTTATCCATCTATATAATTAAAGAGACAAGCAGCCCGCGGCTTTGGGGCAGCAGGAGGCCGCTGCCGCGGCGAAGGGCAGCGCCGGGGTGACACCGCCGCTCCGCAGATCCCCCCTCCACCGCCGGCCGAGCGCTGTCCGGTCCCCACGGCCGCCGGGGCTCCGCCGAGGGGTGCAGGCCCGGCCGCCCCCCCACCGCGCGCCGCCCGGCACTGCCTCAACGGCTACCCCCAGCCAGCTGCGCTCGCCCTCTGCCGCCGGGCGCTGCCCGCCCTCCCCCCCCGCGGCCTGTCCCGGCCTCCCTCACCGCGCACCGGTACCTGCGCCCGCCGGGGCCGCCTCCCTCCGTCTGTGGACCGGGCTCCCCAACGGCAATTGAACAAAACACAGCCGGCTCCGCCCCCTCCCGGCGACCGCCCGCTCCCATTGGCCGGCCGGCCCGCCCGCCGAACTTTGACCCGCTCGGCCATAGGGCGGTGGGGGGCGCTGGCCCCGCCCCACAGGGGGCGGGCCCGTTGCCGGCAGGGACGCGCCGCTGTGGTGCTGGGTGGGGCGGGGAGGAACGCGCCGGACTACATCCCCCAGGAGGCATTGCGGAGGGGGCGGCGCCCTTCTCCCATTGGCCGGCCGGGGAGCGTGCGGGGGGGCGCGGAAGCTGCGCTTTTTCGCCTGGAGGGGCGATTACGTCATCGCGTCCCCGGATGGAGCCGCAAGAAGGACGGGGGCGCGCGCGTGGCGCAGCGAGCGGGCGCAGCGCCACCCGGACGCACGGCGCGTGCGCAGTGGCTGTCGGGGCGTGTGTGTGGCACCTCAGGAGGGCGGGAACGGAGGGTGGCCGTGGTGGTGCTCCTCAGGGCGGTGCGGCTGGGGCCTGCCCGGGTGGGGATGCTGCCCCTCGCCCACAGCGGGGTCCAGGAATGCCCGTCAAGGACGTCCTGCTAGTCCTGGGCCTGGTCCTTGGCCTTGTCAGTCTGTGGGTGACCTCTGTCAAGGCCTGGCCGGGCCCAGCTGATTGCACCCAGCATGTCAGCGGTGGCAGAGCCTCTCCGCAGAGCGGCTGAGGTGCAGGCATCTGGCTTGTGGCACTCCCAGAGGCAGCAGCAATGGCACCAGGGACTTCCCCCAGAAGCCATTGCTGTGGCTTGCCCTAACCAGCCCCTGCTGCTTAAGTTACCTTCCTTCTTAGCTGGTTCTTCCCAGCTTGCTGTGCAGACCCGCGCTGTGTAGCGGTGTGGTTACACTGCCCTCTGCTTGCCTGCTCCCTGCCTCCCTCAGCTGGCAGCTTCCAGACCAACCTGCTGGAAATACCTCAACTTCATCTCCCACAGCGGTCCCGAGTGGACCTGAACTGGTGCCACCTTCTCTTGTCTTTGAAAATGGAGGCCTCTGAAAAAAAAAAACACAAAACACACAGAAAACAACCCCAAACCCAAATCCCAAGATCTGCTTCTTACTCTGCAAGAAATGTTCCTATGGGAGCTTTTCAAAAGCAGTTATGAGTCAACCATAGTGAGGAAGTGGGATGTGTTTGGACAACAATTACATTATACACTTGTCAGGGCAGAGACTGCTTTATGTGGATGCATAATCCTTAACATCATGAGAAACCAAACCCTGATTTACTGTTGCCTACAGGCCTAACATTACTGAGGTACAGGTATTTTTTATTAATGGTAACTATTAGCAAGCTCTTCTCATCCCTTTAACAAGCATCTGTTATTTCAGCCTTCTGCAACCTGTTCTTCAGTGTTTGTGCATGGAGTTGTATTTCACTCCCTCACCTTTCTTTTGCCCCAGAAGTTTTTCATCTGACTGTGCCATATTATCCTGTAAGATTTTTTCTGAATTACAAGAAAATGTTGCAATAGATATCTGAGTTAGTTAATGTTGGAATGCAGAGCCCAAATCAAAACTCTGTTCCTGGGACATCCTTACTGCGCCTTGCTTATTTTACAGGCTTACAAATTTTAACCTTAGGAGACTGATAACTTAAAACCAATTTTAATTCAGGCAGCATTACCAGGTTTTGCTGCTTGTCCTTCATCACTGTCCTCTCAGCTTTTACACCCTGCAGTACCCAGTTCCTTGAAAAAGTTTGCATGTTTGTTTTATTTTGATAAGCCTTGGGCTGAAATCTTTTCAAATAGTTTTCTAAGATATCTTTCCCAAATTATACAATGAATATTTAAATTAGCGTACTACTTCTCTGTAAGATCAACACCCACCTCTCTTTAGAAAGATCTTGCAAGCGATTAAAGGTACACAGAGAAAAGTACACAGCTTTCTCCCATAGTTCAGTCCTGGCTCTTGAAATACTTTCTGGTTGTGCTCATTTTGCTCCTGGCCTTATTGTGAATTCTAGTGCATGGGAAATTGTAGTTCATCTGCTTTCATGATCCTACCCATATCTTTGGCAGGGACTTGCCTCCATCCTGTAATCAGTTTCGTACACAGAATTCCCCATTGAAAACAAGTTATCCCTGAAGCATTTCATTGCTAAATCCTTATCCAAACCTAGAATTAACAATTTAGGTTTTTCAAAAAATGAAGTCATAATGTAATTTTATTTTTCACAACCATTATATCTAAGTATTGCACTGCAGGTTAGCAGCTCAGGTGTGAAATTTTGATGTAAAACTGGTTTTCCCTCACCTACAAGTTCAACAATTTTCATAGCTTTGAAACATTAATGTTTTTCTGAGTTCCGCCACAATACTTTCCTCCAACCTCCTGTGCTATTTCTGCTGCAAGTAAAGGTAAAACCAGGGGGAACTTTGTGTTTCTGAAACTGAACTGCCTCTCGATTGCAGCTGTTTAATTTCAGCCATGGCTACAGTGATGGGGGAGGTGTGTGGAAGAAGCTACAGCCACACTCCCACAGCAGTCAGTGCTTCTGCTCTCAACTTCCACAGGCACGGTATTTCCAACTAGGGTAAAAACTTCACAGTAATTAAATTATCTTAAGGATTAGATAACTCTTCAATCTTCTTTCTCTTCTTCTGTAATGCTCCCCTGTGATTCCTCCCCTGACTTCTTTTATCACTTTCCATTCTTTTCTCCAGCTTTATCAGCATTTTTTCCATTGCGACAATGGCTGATACTCTCTTCTTTTGGGGTGGAGCTGCCTTCAACTGTCTGTAGTCCAAAAACAAGTGGGATGCTGAGCTCCAAACGGGTGATATTACAGAGGTGGTACCTCCTGTGATCAGCTGGCTGCATCCCAAAACTTATCCCGTGGTCAAATCACATACAACGGTCAACAAAAACTAAGGGCCTGGGGTGGGAGATAGGAGTGAGCGATCATAGCTGAGACAGGGCAGGGGGCAGCTTTAATTGATGTTATTCAGTATTCAACCATCGTCTTCTTTTATTTTATACCCAAGAGTAAAGCTCTGGCAGGGATCCAGTTTATAATTCAGATCTTGGTAAACACAGACCTAAATTTCCCTCATGACAAGGTTCGATAGTAATTGTCTAGCACTTTAAATATCTAATTACAAACATGCTACCACGTGTTAAAGTGGTCGGTGTCTGCTCACTCAACTGTGTGTCTCCAGGAAGGGCCATCTGTTTCCAACAAAACAGTGAGACATGAATGTAGACAGGTTTCTAAATTAAAAAAAAAAAAAAAAAAAAAGACCAAAAAAAAGTCCTCAAGAGAGAAACAAAGCTGTCTTTACAATAAAGCACAGGCTGAAATAAGTACAATCAGAATGAACCTCAGGAGAACGTTTTCACCTAGAGGAACTGATGCATGGCCTGATTGCCCTAAGATACCCTCCTGGGGATTATTTTATGCACCTAAACTACTGGAGTATGCATCTAGAAGTCTTCACTACATACACAGATGGTATGTTTGGTTTGGTCCGTCTTCACATGTATTTTCCATAAAGGAGTAGCAGTTCCTCTTGCATCCCGTCCCAACACCTAGCTCCTAGATCCAGTTATTCAAGAAAGGGAATGTTTTCCCCTCCTTAGTCAGAACAAGGCAGATAGGCGTGAGTGACATGCTGGCTTTGCCTCTCACGCAAAAACAACAAATAGACCTTCACGCTACGTGTGTGTTACTACTAAGTTGTTGCCAATTTAGGCAAATTACCACCTAAGATCAGGAAAGGGAACAGAGGAGACTATGCAACTCAGTTCTTTTTTTGTTATTATTTTCATACTGCTTGTAGATAAGGAGCCCAGCAGCTATTTGATGTAGTTAAAGAAATGAAGTGCAAAAATAGTTCAGACACTCTGTAGCGTTCACAGCTGCTCATAAGGTTCAGATGAGCGTTTCCAACGCTATTTCAAATTGGTTGAAAGGTATTTTGCTGTGTACACTGATCACTTTTTACTTAGCACAGCATTAGTAAGCCAAAAGTTGTGTATTTACTATGTACTGTGGTCCTCTTACAGTAAGTTACAGAAGGAAGACAAGTAAGCGAGTTGGGATATTGATAGCAAGTCTCCAGTAAATTTACCCTAAATCATGGTATTTGTCTTCTTGTAGCAGTCATTGTTAGTCATTCATCTGTTTCCCCACAAAATACATATAATGGAAACGGGGCCTCTGTTTTAAAAGACAAATTTATGAAGGCCTGTCAGAAAGGTTCCAGAGCCAATAAAATCCTTCACTGATTCTGTTTCTCTCGGGGTCACTTTGTGCTCGCCCTCAGGAGCAAGGGGACAATGTGGATTCCATCTCCAGGCCCAGGCAGTCCCCGTGCAAGGGGGTGAAGAAAGAAACTGGACGGGCTTTGGAGTCCAACACAGAGCAGGTACAAGAAACACTGCTGAGGTATTGAGGGGTCCTGTGATATCCTGCGTGTTTTGCGGGCATGTTTGAGCATGGCTGAGACTCATCAAAAATGTTTTTCACACTTCTCCATTCTCTCTGTTTAGTAGTTTCACAGCTGAGCATATGAGTTCTGGGCACAAGACGAAGTTCTGCCACTAATTATATGTATCAGTTGTGGTTTTAATGTAAACCTTGCTCGGACTGCTCTGAGTACCTTATACAGGTGAGTTTTCTGTATAAGGTACTTATTTATCTTCAAGGGCTTGTTATAAATGAGATAAAGCAGTAAGAATGCTAAATAAATAAGCTGGAATTGAGAAGCAAAGCCATGTTCAGCATCAAAATCTGAAACACGCAGAGGGCTGACATCCTGGGATATTAGAGTCAGGGGTCTGTCATACACCACTACAAGTTGGCTAGGCATTATGTACTTTGCGAACTCTTAAAAGGATTTTGAAAATGTTGAGTTAATCATGACCAGATCAGGTTTTATTGGATTTCATGGAAGGGTGACTCCGTCCCGTGCCTCCCGTACACAGCTGACTTTTCCTGCACCCAGCCTTTCACCTCCATTACCTGCTATTCCAGCTACGCAGTTGCCTGCTTCTTCTTAAATTGAGCCATCTGGCCAGGGTACACTTGATTTTTCAGGGTATGAATTAGCCACAGGATTTCAAAAAGGGCAAATCAAGTTCCAAGTGCTGAGCCAGTACAGCATTGTTCTGCTTTTCACTGCAGTCCCCTAGGAACAGTCCCACTCATGAGAACTCTAAATTGCTAAGAGTTCAGCCAAAGCATCTTCTGCCTACTCAAGTTTCCAGTCCTTCCTACATGCGTTTCCAAGTGCCTTGTTCTTTTTGCGATATACAGCGCTCCCTTCCTAGACCTTCCCTATGCTTGTCTGCTTTACAAAAAAATGGCTTATTCGCGTCCTGAGTGAGCCTTTTCTCAGCCCAGAACTTTTCCCCAACCTTTCTCTCCTTGAAAAAAGCCAGGGATAGCAAAGGCACATCAGTTACCTGCATCCTGGTGCAGCCAGAAGGGCTGCTTGAATTCTCAAGTTCCCATTTTTTCTGCCAGTACAGGGCCTATAGAACTCTTGCAAATTCCTCTAGTGATTTGCAATACAAGGTATAGCGAGGACAGATCACTAAGAAATAAATTTGATTCATAAGCACTTAAAGCATGCTCTGCACAACATATCACACCGGTTATGTTTCACCATCCTTAATACAGAATTTCTGTATGAGCCATTTCATCTGCTTCTCATTTTTTATGAGTTGGGGGTTTGTCTGGTTTTCATTGTTTTTTTTTTCATTTTGTTTTGGTTTGGGTTTTTTTTTTTGTTTTGTTGGTTTTTTTTGTTTTAAGGAGATAGTAATTAGCCCTGTGCTGTACTTACCTGTTATTACTTATCCAGAAATCTGAGGGAGCAAGAAAAAAATTAATTTTTCTGTGGAAACACACTGGATAAGTACTTTGTTAGTGTAAGAATTGTTTATACCTACATAGATATTATTTTCTTTTATTCTGCTGGTGAGAAGTGGTGGAAGATGTGCAGTGGGCAGTGGCATTATGTCAGACCTTAGTATCTTTTACCAGTTTCCAGGAAACAAAGATCTTTCAAACATGAAACTTTACTGGAAAACAAAAAGTGGTTGAAAAACAGAAATATCTGTATTTCATTTTGTCTCATTCCTAAATTGACTGTGGTTAGATAAAGAAGGAACTATTTTAATCATCAAATCAAAACAGGGATTTAAGGATGAATTTTCATTTGCATTTCAGCCAGGCAGAGTGATATATACCCAAGATTTTAAACATTAATTCTTCACATAGATTTGTGCATACTAATCATCAGGTATATTCATATATTGAAGGGTTTTCTTTTACATCTTGTATTTCTAGATAATTGCCCCTGCAGAAGGCAATTCAAATGCCATGTTTCTACTCATGCTCGCAGACCTGCCTCCTCTGCTCAAACTAAAATTGCAGCCTGTCTCTCAGAAATCCTGTCCCAGGTACGTAACTGACAGATCAAGCCCATTGTGACTCAAATAGAACTTTTAGTTTTCTCTCAGTTTTCTCCTCAACTAATACAATCTCATCTCATTCATATCCATTCAAACCACTGCTGCAAAGGCTGTCTAGCCATGTCCTTTAGCCACACTAGCCTTCTCCTTCTAACGCTGCACTGGCTTTATTTTTGTTGTGTCAACCACTCTCTTCCTGTCTTTCCATTCAA
Organism: Rissa tridactyla; assembly: GCF_028500815.1. Classification (NCBI taxonomy): domain Eukaryota; kingdom Metazoa; phylum Chordata; class Aves; order Charadriiformes; family Laridae; genus Rissa; species Rissa tridactyla. The sequence goes on along the minus strand of NC_071470.1, from coordinate 33,332,731 downwards.
AGCCCTTCGTAGCCTATTCCACCTCTATCTGCCTTTCACTAGAGCTTCTGCCTCTCGAGCCCCTCAGATACTCTGAACTGCACCATAAGATCACCTAGTGTGACCTGTGCTTACCCCAGGCCTTTACATTTAGCAAAGATACTCGTATATTAAGCCCAAAGGTTTCAATTAAACTAAAGCATTTTAGTTCTCAGGAGACTAACCTGTGTTTCACAAGCAGAAAATAAGAGTGATCACCATGGCCTGAGGCTTTTACGATGGCCCAAATGATTCAGGAGGTCAACTAAGCCGTTGGCTGTAGCGGAAGGGGATAAAAAAAGAAAAATGAACCTTCATGTCCCTGCTCCCCTGACTGGGAGGGAAATGTCTTCCTGACCCCTAATCAACCCTGTGCAAGAGACATCCATCAGTCCTGTAGAAAGAGAGGTTCCCTCATCATGTCAAAGTACCCACTTAAACTGTTCTGTGTTTTGAGCTATGAGACATCTAGAACATCCTGAAGAAGGGTGGAGATAATATTTGAGCTAATAAATTTTAAAAAATCTGTTTTGATGAAACCTGGTGTCTTTTGGATGTGTTTCAGGGCTGACTGACTAAGATGCAAGTCTTGACTGAATCTTTTTCTGTAGTTGGGGTAGGTGAAAGCCTCACAAATTTGTTGGTTTTTTTCCTCTGTTCTCTGTTGTCTAAGACTGCAGGGGCTGATTAAGTGGCTTTGTCTTCAGACACACTTGTAGGGTGTCTTCTATTCAGTTGACTACTTGCATAAATTGTGTGCAACCTCCAAAAGCCCTCTAAACCTTCACCAAATTAAGTTGAAGTTGTCCAACTGGTTTTAAGTGTATTACATCGTATACAGCTATGCACGGACAAGCATGGATGACGCGCACTGGTGGCTATGTGTTGGGAAAAGGAAAGTGGGGGAGCAATAATTTCTCCCTCATCTCTGATACTATTAGCTAAAGACAGGAGATTTGATTACAGCCACTATTTTAACACTGAACCGGGATTGTTACAAGTATGTCAAAGGCTGTGCACAAAGCCTTACTCCCAGAAAGAAGGAACCGAGCAGGAAGACTATGATACAGGTACTGGGTTCAGCAAGAACCAGTGAGACCCTCCAGCCCCTACCCTAGCACCCACAGAGGTTCCATGGTTTCTTCTCGAAGCTAATGAAGCCTCTCATGGTTTAGTTTAAATCAATGGCAAGCGCAGTGCATTGCTAAGTAAGCAGCAATGCATATTTAAAATCACAATTTTAAAAGTGTATGTGATTTCAAACTGCAGTTTGAAACACAGTATCTAACACAATGAGGGCCACCAGAATCCATAATAAAGATCATCCATGGAACCCCTGTCTTATTAAACTACCAATGGACACCTCTTGGCTTTCTCCTGTGACGGTCTTCAGGCTTTGGAGAAGCTCGCTCTAGCTATCTGCAAGGTGATGTCGTTATCTCTTCTCATATTCCCTCACAAGGTCTGACTTTGCTCCGAGATCTACAGAAGCTTGACAAAACCTGCCAGTGGTGTGCTGAAGATGCTGCCAACCAGGCTGATCACCACGCACCCTCTTTTCCCGTAACTCTGGTGTCTGCCTGCTTCTCTCCTCTTGCCTCATCCTTCCTTTGGCAATTCTTCAGGCAAGGACTTGTATACTTGTTCTGTGTTGGTGCAGTGCCCAGCATAACAGGGACCTGGACCATCACTAGAGTTCCTAGGTACTTTGCGTAGATAAATAATAACGGTAATCTGCAAGCAAGAAATTGCTTCGAGCATTTGGCGGTGGAGTGGGGTGTTTTCTGTGAAGCAAAAATTGCAGTTTGCCTCCCCACAAATCAGTTAAAATATTCCGCATACAGATCTGCAGATCCCAGATGCAGAGAGGCCACTGTAAACAGCTAAAAGAATTTCCCTCCCCCCTGCCCCAAGAGCTATCATGAAATATGTTTTTTGAGGAAGAAGTGCAATCTCTGAGTGTATGTTTCCTGTTTCAGTTCATTTTTAATGTTCTAAAGCCAGTGGGTACTTCATTTATAACAAGCATCTCTAACTTTGTCATCAAGATAGCTGTTCTGATTTTTTTACAAGTGATGCATTTTTAAACATTATATATACGTATGCTAAAGCATACAGGCATACATATATATAATGTTTAAAAACGCACCACTTGTAAAAAAAATAATTTTTTAACTAAAAAATTAAAAGCAAACTTCACAACAGCAATGCAAGGCTCTCCCTGTTTTTTTCCTGGTTACCAATCCTTGTACAAATTTAAAGCACATTAGCCACTTTGAAAATAAATCTGACTGCATTTCAACCTCTTCTCTTTGGAGTTTTAGTTTGAAGATAGCAGTGGCATTCCACTGGCTAAGCCACTTGAGTGAATTTCCTGATTTTGCTTGGTTGCTTAATTTCCTGTTGGGCTCACATTTTGCCTAATTCAAGACAAAAAGACCCCTATAAATGGGATGAATGATTGAAATTGCAGAGCTGGACATAGTAATTTGATTGCAGTTCAGCATGTGCCTCTGAACAGAGGTAGAATTTCTGAGACATGCATATAAGTAGCTCTAAAAATGTCTTTAATTCGGGATTTTCTCCCCTTATTGAATTACCCATCTATCCATCCAAATCTGTTATCAAAGGTCTTCTCCTTGTGTTCACGTTTTAATGTGTGTCCATGACAAGTTTCCCCCTGTTATGACATCACTCTTAAGTCTAAAACGGGACAAAATATAAAACAATAGGAAGCGCTGCAGTCTGTTATTCATAAAAGCTCTCTAACAGTACTTAGGAGTACATTTAAAGCAGATCTCCTTCTCTGCATAATGTTTTCCAGTGACAGGCTTTACATTCAACTTTTAAATACTCAGGATTGTGAATGGGACCAAATAATGCTTTAGGAAAAGCCTATAAATAATGGATGCATAATACATGCAATTTAAATCTCTAACCTGATTGTTCCACACATCTTTCCTTTATATATTGCCTATCATGCTATACAAAACTACTAGCCTATAAAAGCTTAAAGTAAAACTGTTGGCTTTTTCCTGATGTTCCCTCCTCAGTGAAGAAGAATACCTATGTGGGTTTATTTCTCAGTTAGATCAGCGGAAGACTTTATGAATTAAAAGATGCGCTTTGCAGTTTTATCTGAACACCATCAGCCTGGGCTCAGCCTGATCTTGTCTGGGAAGGATTTCCAGGGCAGGTCTGTGTGAGAACGCCGTCCTTCCACAGCACTAGCCATGGTCCAGGACCTACCCAGCTTGTCACCTGTATGGAGCTGGAAGCTTTAAGGATTTAAACTCTGCATACATCGAGGCTAAACTTAAATCATGACGACACCCCGTTATGAGGTCAGTTTCTGTAATATCTGTTATTCAAGTATCTTTTCTGTCAAGAACTTGCCAGTGGAATGGGTACCAAATTATTAATGTAGGCGAACTGCACACCTGTATTTGATAAACTAAAATGTTAGCTTGGCTTTGGATGCTTGGGCTTGATGATTCTGAAAGGGCTGTTGTGAACCACATTTCTAGCAGCTTCAGACGTGACAGACAGATCCTGCAGGAAATGAAAACGCTGTGTCTTCTTTCCTGAAAATTATTATTATTATTATTATTATTATTATTATTATTATTATTATTATTGTTAAGCATTACTCTTGTATGTGTCTTTTTTTTCAGATGGTCTGTTAGTGGCAGGGTTCTTGCTGTGTTGTATGTCTGGTTAATGGCCTAGAACATCATCATTGTTTACAGTTATTTCTAACAGGAACTGAGATCAAAGATCAAGTTAATGGAAGAAGGAGAAATGAAAGACGAGAGCCAGTCCTCTGTTAGGAGGGACTATATTCTGCCCTTGCAGAGCTTTATCTGATAAGTATTTTTCCATCTCTGACAACTATAAGCCAGATCCTGTGATCTTTATATTGACCAGCTTTGTATTCAAAACTACATCAATAAGACCGCATTTAATTTGGGCACATTTTTATCCCACTGCCCTTTCACTTCCTGAAAAATCCATTTTACCAAGCAAGAGCTGTATGATACTGCCTCAAAAATACTGTGCTTAGGCATCTTTATGGCCATGAACCAAGCATATTAGCTTTTTCATGATTACAGACTGGATCTGAAGGTTGCATCATCTTCTGGGTTCTTGCAAATAGAGTAATAGAGGTTGACACAGGGAAAATATTTTTTCAGAAGAGCCAGGTACACATGGACCCAACAGCCTCTTGAAACCTTATAGAGGAGGTAGCTCTGACAGTGGGCTTCACATTTCCATCTCTATAGCAGCCAATTTAAAAACATGTACGTAACATCAACAGGGCTATCATACTATGACTGATTTGGGTGGTTCTATTTTTATGTTACTTTATTTTTAAGCTAGCTAGGAGCAGCCATGGTTTAAATTAAACCCATCATTTCCACATAATTGAAGAGGGATTTACAGAAGATGCAGACGCTTTTCATGCCAAATGTTGTGCATGTACAGAATGAGAAGCAACAATTACAATTAATTTCTGAGCCCATACTCTGTACCCAGGCAGCAGCAACGTGTCTCCTTATCACTACAAATGCATGGGGGAAGGGTTTTTGTAGGGGTTTTATGCATTTTTTTTTCAGTGCTGTTAGAACGGGGAAGTTGCGAAATGTCTCGGGTTTCTTTTGCATGTCATTTGTCCAGGCTGGCAAGAAGGTGCTCTATCTAGCAAGGTCTACAGGCTGGGACGCCAAAGGGTCCGGCAGCATTTGAGAGCTTTTAACTAAAAGTTACCACAGAGGAAAGTGGTGACTGTTGCATTCCACCTGTTATCTCTGGGAGTCAGCAGCACTGCCTTCCCCCTCCAGCTTCCCTGCAAGTCCTGGCAGCGCCGAGATAACATTTCATTCAAGATCTGCTCATGCCAGGTTATCGATAAAGTTAGGAAAACGAATACCTTGAGGGAGGAAGGCTAGATTTTCAGTTTGCTTAATTTATGGGCCAAGTCTAGCCTGGTACAATGGAGGTCCAGCTGTCGGTATTCTTTGTCATCCTTTAGAGGATGCCATTTTGCAATGGCAGGACATGAAAGGGGGTTTGAAGAACACTTTGCAGCGATGGTGGCTGACTACTGCGTTTCTGGTTACAATTAACAGCACATTCTCACCAACTCTCTCTGATTCTTCTTGTTCACAGGCCCGGGGCAACCGGAATATCTTTCTTTTGTCCCACACTCCTTCATCACCATGGCAACAAATGGGCAAATATTATAAATAATTTTTTTTTTTTTTGCAAGTAGACTGGTAAGTTTTCAAGACCACACACACACACGCAGGGTACAGGTAGTTCAGACTCGGGGATTAGCACGTTAAAACCGTGGGTTCAACCAGTAACTTGGGCTGTGGCCCAGCTCCATGCCAATGCCCATGGGAAAACATCCTCACAAAGTCAGGTAGCGCACTGGTGACTACACAAGTACATGGGCAATGCCCAGTGCCAGCCTGTGGCTGTTGTCACCAGCAATTAAAGGGCGATTGAAGTCCTCTCCAGGACCACCCTGAGCTCATCCGAATTGTGCCACTGGTGGAAACAAAGGTCAGCCCTTGTGCAGGGATTTAGTAGTCCCAAGGGGACACTGTAACCCAGAGCCCTTAGGGACACCGCAGTCGCTAATCACTGTGGCCTAGGAAGCAGAGTCACCATCCAATTTAATAAACACCGGCCCCCAAATGGAGGGGCAAAAGGGGCAACATCAGAAGCTCATCGTACACTGGCAATTGAGGGAGGGGATTCACCTCTGCCTTTGTTCAAGTCAGACCCCTTGCACCACCGAGAGCCCCACCGTGAACGCTCCGCTGTGCAGCAGCAATTACAGCATGGGAGCTATAGACAAACATGGACTTCTAATTTTTGGTTCGGAGTCTGGGAAGAGATCCTTGCCAGCTGCAGCTGCTGGAAGGTACGGTGTCTTGGCATGGTCATTAGATTGATGGATCGTCTGGCATCGGACCTGAGGAAGCTTGAAGGCTCTCATCTGCAGCCTCTGGATCCAGAAGCTAGCCAGAAGGTCTTGAGTATTTTCCTAACCTGCAATTCGTTAAGCACCCTGCAACATCTGCATCACTAGGGTATTTCATGGGAAAGTTTTCTTTTTGTTGGTTACATGTTGCTGCTTGCACGTGTTTTTTTCCTCTGTATCTAGACCATCTATTCTTTTCAAGTGACAGATACTAAAAGTAGTAAGCTGTAAAAACATGTACCACCAGAGTTATAAAGAAAATCTCTTGGGAGATGGTAAAACAAACCCAGTCCCAACACCCTCCCCTTGCCCACGGTGCCAAACCACCTCCTTGTCTACAGCCCTGCCAACAGCTCAATTCTTCCACAATACCTACAGGGAGGGAGGTGGTAGCAGATTAAAAAGCCGGGTTCCTCCCTCCCCGAGGTTTCCCAGCACGTATTGCCGGCCTGGGGAATAAGGGGGAAGGGGAGAGGAAAGGCTGGCTCTGCCCTGCATAGGGCCAAGCAACTTTTCAGCTGTATAAAATATATTAAATTCCAATCTCGCTGGAGCCGGTGTTGAAAGATTTCAGCAAGGCCAACACTTGACCTTTAGCAGACAATAGCCCCGGCCCTAATTGGCAACAGCTCATTGTGCGTTTTCATGTGTTTTGAACAGGCGGGTTTCATGCTCATTCCCCTGTAGGCTCAGGTCTAGGGCTGCGAGCGGGAGGCGGCGAAGGTTTGGTGATTTCTGATTGTTCTATAATGCCACCTGCTGACTCGAGGGCGACAGTAGCCAGTGTATCAAAAGTCCTTTCACAGAGCCTTGCTTTTTACTTTAGTGCTATTTATATTAATGGGATCATTCAATGCATTTTGCTCATGTTCTGATTTAGAGTCCAAGGACAGACCCGAGTTACAAATCCTAAGTGAACACCGCGAGATATATTGGACGCTAACTATACCGGCTTATTGTGCTTTGGTTGGGTTGCAACTACAAAATATAACGAGGAGATGATTGAAAAGGCCTTGATACTCAAAATATTAAAATGTCATGTTTATAAGTATGCTTTTTCACGACTGATGCAAGCTGGAAGCATTTGTATGCCAGCACTACAAGGCATCTTCACTAGGTGACCAAGATGATAGGAGGGGGGAAAACATAAGTGGCTACTTTACTTCCAAGGCAGGCCCAGATCTTACTCCTGCCACAAGGATGATTTCATCATCCATAGCAATTCATGCGCAGATGCATAGAATAGTAAAGAGGCCCCCATCCAGAAAAAGGCTCCAAATCATCTACTTTGCAAAGCCTGGGAAAGTTCAATCACAGATCTGGAGTGAGTGCCACACCGCTAATTTAATCTTTTAACAGACTGAAAAATCATGACCCTTTTATCTAACAAAATTCTCACTTCCTGGACTCATCCCATTTTACAACTTCCCTGTCTTGACTGAAATCCCATTTTTCACACCCATCTCTATCTGAGCCCTTTTTTTCAAAGTATCTCCCTTGCAGGGCTTACATGCTGCCAGCACACCTCAGCTCTTCCTGCTGCTCTGCCCAAGCTCTGCTGGTCCCCTCGCGTCCTCTTGGGTTCTCTTTCCCTTAGCTCTCGTTCTGCTTTTGCTCCCGGCACTGACCTTATCCATCAGCTCTTTAAATAACTATTCATTCCGGTCTCTACTACCACCCCCAGCAAATCTTTGCATCGCTTATGAGTTCCAGGCAGATTCTCAGGGTACATTTTTCAGAGAGCTTCTGACATGGGCAGCTTGACACTCTCCAGCGCAGTGGAGACAGGCACTGCAAAGCCTTTGCACCGCTCTCCTCCTTCTGGCACCTTGATGGGGTCTAATTTTTGTGCTGGCCTCCCAAGCACTTAACAAAAGACGCACATTCAAGCAGGCTTTGTGCCCAGAACGCAATTAAGCATCCAACTGTCCGATCTGTGTGGCCAAATCCTCGGTGTTCCCGGGGGTTCTCAGGTGCAGGTTCACACTGGTTCATCAGGTTTCCGTAGCGGGGAGGAAATGTAATTTAGGTCTTTCAGTCTTAGTCATTGAAAATAAAAGAGGAGTAAGTGAAGCTTGTCTTTGGCTGTAGGAACGGCAAACAAACCAGGCATGATTCTTTATCTTAAAGTGAAATTTGCAAGTGAACAAGGCATTATAATTGATGCAGATTTAAAGATATAAGGTGAGGCTATTCTGTGTTTAGGTTTAAATGACAAACCTTATCTCACTTTTCCCATCCCCTCCCTTTTTCTTCCCTTGCACAGCAGAATGCTTAACAATAATTTCTTCAGACCCAACTGCAGTGATTTTTAGAGCAGCTGGAGATATTTAGCAACCTGAAAAAATCCCCCCCCATCAAACCTTTCTTTCAACACAAGCCGACCAAAGAAATGTCACAACACCCGAGACGAGCAGTTTTGCTGTGTGCTCTGGGTCATTCTGTGCCATTAACAAAAATATTGCACGTGATGAAGACAACCCAGAGCCATGACACAGAAAATAACCACTGCGTCAGCCCATGTGAACGTGTGGAGGGATACAAAGTCTGCCTGACTGATGTAAAAATACATATACTGAAGACAGATCGCGTCTGTTTAATTCCAGAGCTGAATCAAACTCAGGCTCTGGACTATTAATTGTGCACCCTGCTAAATTGTTAGTACCTTTGCCCATATAGCTGTGTCCTGTGCCCATAAGTATCTCCCCAGGGAATGCTTGGCGTGGCTTGGGGGACAGCAGGCATTCCTAAAAGATAGTATGGACAGTCCAGAGCCAACTCTCGCTCCCTCCATGGTCCTCCAGCATTATCTCAGCAGGCTCTGCATCCTCCAGGATGTCTGGCCCCTCCTCATGCTGCACCCCAGGGCTCACCAAACACCCACACCCTCGCGTTCCTACCGTGAAGACACCATCTTGATGGGATGCAGCACGGCCGTTGTGTTGCTTTTGACACTTTGAACCTCAAAGTGTGATGTCTTAGGCCTACAAAGTCACCACATGGGCCCACCGAAGACCACACAGCACCGTAGCCAGGCTGTGCCACTTTTCTTTGGGCCAGAAAACAACACCTGTTCCTGTTCTATTTAGCAGCACAGATGTCACCAAGGAAAGGAACATTTCCACCTCCTTGGACTTTCCAGGGGGTAAAAACTTATACTATAAACTCTGTTGTGAGTTTAACCCCGACTCTGAAACACTGAAAAACACCGTAGAAGACTTGGTCTCTTCTGTTTGTTTAGGCAGTGAGGACAAGGAGGTTAGAAGACCACAGGGAATGACAGATGCCAGAAAAATAGTCTGGGATGAATGGAGAAATAAAGAAAAAATATTTTATAATGGTGTTACTAAATGAAAGAGAGCCAGTAGGACACTAATGCAGCTCATACTTACTATTAGAGGATCTTCATCCATCCAGAGATGGATCCGTCTAGAGATGAATCGTAATCTTTATCTATCTCTAATCACACTGGCTTCCTTTGCATGTAGTTGGGCATTGCATGGATTTTGCCCCTCAGCTGTAACTAAGTAGGGAAAGATAAAGTGCGCAAAGGAGTAAAAGTTGCAAAATCACCCAGACAAGCAAGATACCACAGGTCCTCACATTTTGATTTGCTTTTTTGCTCTATTACAGAGGATCTTGAAAAGGAGCCATCATCTGACTGAAGACAACACTGTCCACTGAAATATTTGACTGCACGGAGAGGCAGGTGACCTTTTGATGAGGTTTGAAAGAGGTCCACAAAGAAGGAAAGAACACATTGGAGAACAAATGGAAGCTAAGCACACCTTGGCATCCTGAGCTCTAGGGTTGGGGTATTTTTGCTTTGTTTGTTTTGCTCTGTTTGTTCGTTTTGGGTTTTTTTCTTATAACTAAGAGTTGTTGAAATTGCTGCAGAACCATTGAAATTCCTGCAGGATTGTTCTGTTCTATATAATAAAAGGAATACCTCAACAACTGAGTGGGTCAACCTTACTAGGTTACATACTCCTAAGAGCAAGAAGAACCTGAGTCATGCTGGGACAGGTTTTAAAACAAGGTATCTGAGAAAAGTGCTTATTTTTGGTTGGTGCCTTCAGTGAAAAACAGTTCCTACTGCACAAAAGTAGGAGGAGGTGGGAGCGAAAGGCAGTAAAACAATGAGGAAAGGGTGTTTCAGTATTGCACGGAAACGTTAATTAGCATTTCTTTGCAACCACCTTTGGCTCCATCCTCAATACTGCTGGATTCATGCAGGAAAAGAGAAAGGTGTTGCCCTCCGAAGCTGACCTGCAGGAACCAGGATGAGGGGGGAGCAGTGAGGAGTTCTGCTGTAGCGTGTCTGATAGTGACAGAGGGCAGGGGTATTGGGAAGGCACTGCGTGTTGCTCAGATACGATGGCGTGGCTGTCCTCTGCCGGAGTCACCAGGCTGGACAGCAGTGACAGCATGGACTCCTTGGTCTTTTCATGAATATTTATAAATGACAATTCTCTTTCCAGAGAAGATGAAGTGTTTGGTAAAAGGGGAACTGCCACCATTTTCCCATTTTTTAAAAGGCTGGCAGCCTCTGCAGGGACGCCCAGCAGCTGCACCCAGCTCCCCACTCTTTCTCCAGCCGGCAGTTTTCCAAATGACTGTCACCTTCCTCCTTGCCCCACAGTCCATGGCTGTTGGAAGCTCATACAGTCTTATTTTTCTACCCACACAAATATCCCTGCTGCCCCACCTTTTTGTTTTACCCAGAAATATCATAAACAGATCTTGTCTCCACTCCTCTAAATCCTTAATAATACTGCCAAATAAACCAACTGCAGCACCCTCACTGATGGAAGCGATGAACCACCAAGCCTGGGAGTCTGAAGTGTTACAGGACAGTTACCCCGCATCAGAGTAGAACAGATATCCCATGCGGCTGTAGGTTGTTCCGGCGGTAGGAATCTAACTCAGTTTCCATCTTCTCATGCCCTTTCCCAAGGCAGCCAGCCCTAAGGGTCGAACTGGCACTAAGTAGCTGGGCTTTTGCCTCCTCACATACCGGATTGAAATCACTAAGCTTTATCAGAAGCAGGCAAAAATGGCAGATCCCAGCTCTGTGAGGTGGCGTGTGATCCCTGCTGCAAATAACAAGCGGTGAGGGTGTTTGATATTTTAAAGTGGCCATTAGGACTTCAATCATCTGGGCTGGACTTAACCTGGAGACTCATAGGTGAAGTGCTGAACCCTCACTCAAATGTTCCTCTTAATCTCTGGATCTAGCAAATGTTTATACTGTGGATAAGCCTGCAAGAGCAAAAAAGTAAATAACAGACTGTAAAGATTTTAAGTAATTCATAAGCAAAACCTTACATTTTTAATCTCTGGTACACTTCTGTATAGCTGTTTAGTATTAATTGCCAATGTGCGCGATACATACTATGCAGGTACATTTACTTTAGTGGGCAGATCTCTTCTGAGCAAACCAGAAGGCTGTAGGTTTAATAAGGAGTTAATGTTTAATTCTATTTTTTTATTTTTTAGTTATATATTAATTATGTTTTCAGTGCTTGAGATAAGAAGGAGAGAAAATGTGAGAAAAAACTCATTCTGGGTGTTTACCCTGAAGAACCGTAAGTCTGAAAACACATTTTGAACAAACAATTGCAGTTCTGCCCAGTCTTTTTGCTGCTTTCTAAGATTATTGGTGCAAATTAAAGCAATGCTGATATTTTCATTCCAGCTTGGGAAAAAAAGCCAAATGAGGAATCACATTAGAGGCCAAAAGTAACTACCTCCTATTTGCAGCAAACACTTGATGGGATATTTTTCAGACAAAAGGGGAAGCACCAGGAACCAGCCTGCTTACTGGCCTGGTTTAGAGCAATCTTAAGCCTTTGCACTTTGATAATCTTCCCAACCCAACTCCAGATGTTCAGTCTGGCTAGCTGGAGGGCGGAAGGGAAGATATGCAGAAGAAAATGCACCAGATATCCAAGATTAGAAGTTATGCAGTCTTAGGCATTTGTAAAAGATGGGAGCTCGCCAGACTCTTCCACATATGGGATGGAGGTTTGAAAGTGGAAAACAGCTGCTGTTGTCCTGTGCTACCTCCCAGGCCATGCAGGTTGTGCCACTGGCCCACCACAGCTAGAGATGGAGAAGGATCCTCAATAGGGAAATCCGGCTAGCTGGTGGAGTTAGAGGTGACATAAAACAATCTTGTCATGTCATCCAGGAGAAACATCACTGACTACCAGACTACAGCTGACCCTAATGACAGCTGGGCTCCTGTTACACCCACATCCTTCATCTGGAGCAAAGAGCAGGTCATGTAGTTAGAAACTTTGGGAAACAACCTTGAAAACAGTCAGCAGTGATGGACGAGGCACACAGAACCCATGCCAGAAAGGTTGTGCTCCCCATCAAATGTCAGCGGGGGCTCAATACTGTGCCCAAAGCCTGCTAAGAAGGAAACTCTAGGTACTGAGAAATGCTGCAGGGCTTCTCTCTCTGTAGCAGAAACTGGACTGCCTGCCTTGGAGGCTCACTTATACTTCTTCCATAGTGGACTGTTGAATTCATAGAACTGTAGAATCATAAAATGTTTGAGTTGGAAGGGACATTGAAGCTCATCTAGTTCCAACCCCCCCTGCCATGGGCAGGGACACCTCCCACTAGACCAGGCTGCTCAAAGCCCCATCCAGCCTGGCCTTAAAAACTTCCAGGGATGGGGCATCCACAACTTCCCTGGGCAACCTGTTCCAGCATCTCACCACTCTCAGACTAAAGAATTTCTTCCTAATATCTAAATTAAATCTCCCCTCTTTCAGTTTAAAACCATTACCTCTCATCCTATCGCTACACTCCCTGATACAGAGCCCCTCTCCATCTTTCCTGTAGGTCCCCTTCAGGAACTAGAAGGCTGCTAGAAGGTCTATAAGGTCTAATTCAGTGCCCCAAACTAAAGAAATAACCATTAACACTAAATTTTCAGGTCCTTGTACAAAGCTTCCACTAATTTTCCCTTGCAATTTATGTAATACAAATGTTAACTATGGGAAAGGGAAGAAATGTGGGCTGGAAATTACTGGCATAATTTATACCTATGGGGATGAAATGCCAGGATGGGAGAAAGAGGACCTTGCATTTAAGACTTCCACTGCCTTTCAGAGACCTGGGGCTACCAAAAATCACCCAGCTTCACCTCCTGAGTGACACGAGACACAGGGTTTCATATCGCCATTGTTGCTTTGATAAGAGACACTTTATTTTCATTTATAGACTCCAAGGAATTTAGCACGTATCTTGATAAACTACTGTCAGGGGTAGCCACCACTGTCACCAGTCTGTGCCTTAACTTTTAATTTGCTAATATCGCCCAGCTGTAGGGACCAATATATGGTTGGGGAAGTTCTGAAATAAACACCTTTACAGGGCATTGCGGACCACAGGAGGGAGGCGCTGCAGAAAAGCAACTTACGGTTAAAGTCAAGTCACGGGATCTCCGGGCTGAACAGAGAAAGGGGAATTTCTGCAGCCTCTGGTCTTCGGTACCATTTTTGCAAATGCCTTAGTTGTGTCCTATTTCAGTTATAATTCACGTTACACAAGACAGAGGGAAAACTGAAAAAAAGTTGTTTGTAGTTTGGATAGGCCAGCCAGAAGGCTGACAGATTCAATACTTTCTTGGACGACTGACTAAGAGCTCAGGAGAGAGACGGAGCAGGACGGGAAGGACAGTCTTATGTCAAACAATGGAGACATTGAGAGACTTTGAATATCTTGACTCCGCTGACAAAAAATTGCTGGCATTTGCCAATAAAATTGGGAAAACATTCACTGAAGAGCAAAACGCCTGTCTTTCAAGCCCTGTCTTAATACTGACTGATGCATTATTTGTTGATAGGGATAATTACTACAGGGCTTGCCTGAAAGCTCATAAGGCTGGAGAAGGTGAGTGAGTGAGACAGATAGCATCTCCTGTCTGTGGACCCACCAGATAGTCGGTTCAGCTGCCATGGACATCTCCACGCCTTGGCACGGATGTTGACTTGCAGACCGAAGAGCCATGTTGAATTTGTCTTGTGGATTGTCCCCTAATAGCTGCAAGTGTTAGGTGATTCCGATCAACAGGCGAGTAACCAAGGAGGATGAGCGTAACACAACCGCAGATGTCTGTTCATTTACAAATATGAGATTTATATCTCCTTTAACTTAAGGATACAAGCCACTGAGAGCAGCAAAGTGAGCTAGTATTAACCTCCTCAGAGTGTTCCAGCCTTGCTCGATTTCCTTTTCTTAAGAAGAGTTTCAATTGCAGCACTGGCTAGACCTCAATAAGAGCTCCAAAAAAGCCAAACCTTATATCCTGATATTATTTAACAGGGCTATGGACACCTGATGCTTCATCTTGTTTCTTCAACTATCTTTAAAAGAAACGTTATCTGAAATGTTTCCCAGATGACTGGATTCATGAAAACAGACGTATTAGGAAGAGTCATTATAAATGCCCCATTGCAACATGAACTGCAAGGACAAAAACAACACTGCTCCAGCCACACCAGAACCACGTTGTTTACGTCTGGCAGAGAAAACAACCCTTGGTCTGTGGTGCAAGTTACATTTTTTTTTTTTTTTTAGTTATATTGTGGTATTAAAAAGAAGCCTCTGTATTAGTTAAATATTTACTGCCTAAAGCAGCAGGTCATTTTTGTCATATAGATGAAGTACAAGACCGAAGTGCAGCAAGGGGAGCAGTCCCCGCCGTGCCTCTAACCGCCTGTGCGACATGGGGCAAGTCCTCTCTCCTCTGTGCTTCGGCTTCCCCATCTGTAATTAGGGCTGATGTTAACCACCTTCTTGGGGAAGCACCGGTATGTAAAACCCATATTGGACCGTCTCACGTGCATTTTCTCTGTGCAGTAAGAGTTCCCTTGAATCGCTCCGTATGACTGATTACATCTTATGTTTCCCCAAACATCTTCAAAAGGAACGTGAGCCTCTGTCCGGCTGCGGTCCCATATCCCAGTTCATTTCACAGGCAGCTCAGGCTGTTCCTGTCTGCTACCCTGGGATGCTGAAATCTTGTACCACACGCTGCACTTTGATGTGGCATTGGCAGAGGGAGGATGTTCCCCTCCAGCAACGGGCAGAGTGAAACCACACAGTGAAACGCCGAGTCCAGGCAGGGTCGGGGCAGATTCCACGGCTCCTGTGCTGCCGCCGCTGCCTCCGCTTCACTTTTCCCTTCCTGTAGCAATTATTGCTCATCAGCACAGACGAACAATTGCACAAGCAAACCCTCGGAACAAATGAATTCAGGGCCAAGGGCCAACCTTAGGCGGTGGAGCTTTGCCACCGACTTTAAATGGGATTGGGGTTTAGCCCCGCAGCCTTCCCCTGTATTTCCTCTTTTCGCCCATTCCTGTGCTGCACATGTGCAGCTTGCTGGCAGCTCCCCCGGCTTTGGGATGAGCCACTCCCAGGTACCAGCTCCAAAAGTTGCACCCGTAACCTCCTGGCGTTTTTCTCCACCCACTCCCTGGCCCCGTCTTTCTGCTAAGAGTTGTTCCAGCCATTTCATGGTTTCTTTTAAAAGGTAGGAGAGTAAAGACAAAAATAGATCTCAGTTCATTCATACAGGTTTCTGTTGGGCTGTGAAGAATTTAAAGGTCCTTTCACCTCATCTCTTGTTTATCTAGTAGCCGCAGGCCTCATCTACATGAAAGAGTTGCACCCATTCAACTAGATGCTAATGTAACCAATTCATTAAACTAATACAAACCCTGGAGCAAGCAGAGGGATGGACGCTCCTGCACCGTATTAAAACCAGACTGCTATCGGTTTGCTTTAATCTGGTGAGAAACTAGACCAAAGTAAGGAGCGCCCATGGACAGGTTTGCTCTGGTTTTACGGAACACATGGAAAAAAGCAATGCAAATCACACCAGGGAGTTCTCACTCAGCACAGCTCTGCTGTTCATTCACCTGCAGGGACCAAGCCCTGACTTGAAACGAATGCCTTCCACTCCAGCCCGTTGCCTCTGGTGCAAGACTTGCTCCCCTTTCTTGCAGAAGAGAAGCAGTCTGCCTCCATCTCAATGCTTTGGAGATGATTCTTCGGGGCATTCGGATAAACCCGCTTCAGTGGACAAGCACCAGCAGATCTGAAAAGCGCTGCTGCTCCCCGCTGCCCACCCCAGCAGCTCCCGGCAGGCAGCACAGCTGCCGGAGAGCAGGCAGGGGGGAAACCGCCTCCTGGGCTGCTCGGGTCACAGCCCAGAGCCTTCCCACAAACTGCCAAGGACCGGGCGGGAACTGAGGTTGCGCAGGAAGTTGGTTGGAAAGTCGGCACACAAACTTTGCTGCAAGTGCCGTGACCTTCCGCACAACCAGCAGGCAAGTCAGGAGCAGAAGCTTCTCGTGCCACCCCAGCAAAGTTCATCAGATCTATCTGTGCCCTTGATCCTGGCCTCAAGCTCAGCTATTCGATGGAGATCTGGAACCACAGAAAAAATGGCCAGGAGCCTCCAACATACGGTCTCTCTCTTGCATTGGAGAGCGTTGTGGAGGTCTCATACCTCTTACCCAACCCAGGGGCTCTGTTTCAGGTCTTGATTTCATGGCCAGTGTCCCTGCAGGTAGTAATAAAGTCATAATAATGTTTCCAAACCACGGTAATGGGGGCTAAATAAGAAGCCAGGTAGAGTATAGCTCACCTGAAAAAAATGTGATGTCAGCAGGAGCCAAAAAAAAGGAAAGAAGTGCAAGGAACACCACCCCAAAGTCCCAAGCAAAGTCACTATTCAATGAAAACAATCCCAAAAATGAAAGAGGGGAGGGATAGGACCGGAGCATTTCTGCTATCCAGCTCTGCCCTTTTTTCAGTGGTTGGAAAGGACTAAAGCACCTGTTGTCAATATCTAATGAGGATCATAGAGAACATGAAGCCAGACTGCTCTTACAGGTGCCTAGTGAGAGGATGAGAGGCAATAGATCCAAGCTGCACCAATGAAATTCCAATAGATATTAAGAAAAAAATACTTCACAACGAGTGATTAAACACGAGGCCACAGAGATGGTGATATCTCCATCCATGGAGATACTCAAAACTAAACCAGATGAGTCCCTGAACAACCTGATCTAATGTTGAAGCTATCCATCTTTTGAGTGAGGAGGAAGTGTGACGTGATGGTTTTTCTTACGTCCCTGCTGACCTAAATTATTCTGTTTTATTCAAGGAAAATAAGGCAGAAGTTGCGTGTCTGAAGCCAGCTTCCCCCATTCCAAGGACTGGGAATTTTACCCAGGTGTTTACTCTTCCTGAAGAGAGAAGGCAAAAAGACAATTAAGACAGCCAAGTGTCTGCAAAATGGTGCCAATCGCTGCAGTCCGATTCCATACAGTAACACAGAAGATTTTCCATCAAGGTGCAAGTGGGAAAGTGGAAGGCTACAGTGAAAAGCTCCTCAGCAGCTACCTACCTGCTGAGCGGGCCACACCGAGATGTCTTGGCTCCGGGGGCCCCATCTAGGCCAGGGAAGTTGCTGAAATGTTTGCTGATAATATCAGTTGGCTTTGCCTTGCGTTGGTAGGTGGTGGGAGTCTGGGTGTAGGTGGCTGCTGGCTGGTTCTGGCACTTCAAAGCTATGCCAGCGAGACGCGCTCTGAGCAGCACCACACCATGGTGCATAGACCTCTAGCAGCGGCCACGGCTCCTGAATTCCCATCATCGCGAGCATCCAAGGCAGGAAGAGAAACAGGGTCACTGTGACTATGGGCATGCGTAGGTAGGGGCGACGTAAATATAACAAGGTTCTCATTATTTAAGGGGAAGAAGAGATAAAAGAAGGAATGGTTTTGCAAAAGATACACGGATTTTACCAATATTTGAATGGTTTTTCCTTTTTTGGTTTTGTTTCAAGATATAGATACATATTTCAGGAAAAACACTTGAAACTTTTGTTTATACAAAATTTTCAGCATACTGGAGAAATCCTGGTGTTTTCTGCTTCTTATATTACTATGGTTCTTTTCATCCAAGGATCTCAAATTATTATGCCAAAGTTTTCATGGATTCAAAGACACGATTAAATACATTTGCAGGAGCAAAGTATGCCAAGGGCCATGAAACACAAAAGCATGATCTCTAACTCAGGAAGCCTTTAAGCCACAGATAGCTGGAAGCTAGGAGAGCGTACCAGAGAAATTTCAGAATATACTTCTGTCCTTACCTTCTTTTCTAGCATCCAGCAGAGACAGGGTACTGGCTATGTGCTATCCTCACGTTCGTAACCAGCTCCGTACATCTTTGGTCAGAGGGAAGTGAGGATGGCTACCCTCGATTTCACGCATCCGCTCGCCCTAGGGATTGACTCTTGCAGTTTGTCCGTATTGCAGAACCTTCAACTCACACAGACTGAGGGTACAACCTTCCCCTTTCTCCCCCCCACCCCTCCCTCACACTGACCCTCTGCTGCGTTGATTCAGATCCCTTCGAGATGCAAACTCTCTTTCACTCCCCGTGTAGTTTTCTGCCTGCTTAATGAGTTGATTCAACGTGTGCCAGAGCTGGCCCAAGGGAGAGGAAGGGAAAGCACAGCTGGCAGCAGGAGGAAGAAGGCAAGATCTTCCCTCACCATGACAAGCTGTTAAATTTGCTTTTGCCGTAACAGAACTTCTGCCTTCAGGCACAGCTCCACCCGACCTGAAGATCTTCAGCGCATCTCCAGTCTACTTTCTCAGCCTCCTGGTCCTTCTAAATTTTTGCACTGGCCGTGGCTGGTTTTGTGACCTTCACTGAACTAAATCAACCGACTGGTCCACCAATTATTTGGCTTACAAAGGAGCCTGACAACTACAAGAGATGGTACAAAATAAGTAGGAGGACCATGTGGTTGGCTGGAGATAAAAGGAGAGGGGGAAGAGTAGGAGAAAACAAGGTCCTTCTTTTCACCAGCAGACCAAGTCTGGGACTGGGATTGGATCCAGCCGCACCTAGACTCCTCTCTGAGAAGGAGTTTAGAAAGCAAGGGGGTCCTTTCTGAACCTCGTGACTCCATGGGAGGGTCTCCCTGACAGCTCGTCTGACCCTGGCCTCTATGCAGTAAATAATCAAGTGTACCCTGGCATCGAATCTCGTAAAACACTGTCGCGTTCACTACTAACTTTGTTAAATCACTGTTTTATGTTAATAAACATTTCACTACTTCTCTCTTACAAGTGAAGTTAATCGCTCCGCCCGCGACAATCGGTCTTTTGAGTATTTTCCTCTTACAAGGGCCAGGATCTTAGCACGACAGCCCCCAGATCCCTTACCATTAACAAAGCAGCACCAGTCTTTACCACAAAACTGCATCAGATCTTCCAGGCTTGAAAATTTCTCACACAAGCTGGAGAAGAGAGGCCACATGTACCTCCTCCAGGCACAAGGCGGGTTTGAGTACCATTTAACATTTTCTCATTTGGTCCGGTTGGGGGAAGCTGTGCCACAGAAGAGATGACATGCACCATGGAGGGGCTGATGCCTCACAAATGGACATTAAATCATAGCAGCATTGCCAACCTTAATACTTTCGAACTGCTACACTTGCAAGAACCTAAGCCATGGCTCCGGCAAGAAAAGAAGAAAAACATTTCTTTGTATAATATTTACTGCACAGAGATTCCAAGGGGCAAAGCAGCAGAAATAGGTTATTAATAAATAGCTTGCAGACTTAACATGCAAAATCGTCTGTTTGGAGCATCTGTTAGATGAGTTCATGGTCTCAGTACAACTCCCACACAGTAAGGAGCTTACAGTGTTTTCCAATGTTCCATGACCACGGTGGATTGAAGGAGAAGTAATTGGTTTAAAGTACCACAAGAAAAAAAAAGCATCTTTAGGAAGAGTTTTCTTAATAGTAAAGATACTGAAGCACTGGAAATGATTCCCTGGAGAGGTTTCAGAACGTCAGTGATGCATCTGGGGTTAGGGAAAGTTCTGGCAATGTGATGGGTGAAGTTGATCCTACCTTGGGCAAGGGCATTGTCTTGAGGTCTCTTCCAATCTTAAATGATGTTGGGCGTTTCCTAGACCTTGTTTCAGCTGCTGAATTTGACTCACCTTTTCCACCTCACTCCACAAAACAGATGTGGTTATAAATGATAGCCAGATTAGGAGGATCAGTAGAGTGTAAGAATGCAAGGACAACTAACAGATTTTAAACTCGGTTGGGTTGTGACTTATGTAAACAATTTTCAAGTGGCTGTGGCCTTCAGCACAGCACAGTCCTAAGTGGCTGTGCAACATGAACAGAAAACGAGTCTGCTCTGATGCATTTCTTTGACAATACAATATCATAGAATGATAGAATCACAGGGTTGGAAGGGACCTCTGGAGATCATCTAGTCCAACCCCCCTGCCAGAGCAGGGTCACCTAGAGCAGGTTGCACAGGAACGCGTCCAGGCGGGTTGTGAATGTCTCCAGAGACGGAGACTCCACCACCTCTCTGGGCAGCCTGTTCCAGTGCTCTGCCACCCTCAAAGTAAAGAAGTTCCTCCTCATGTTTAGGTGGAACTTCCTACGCTCATTTGTGCCCGTTACCTCTTGCAAAGGATGGAGGAGCAAGTTCCCAGAGATCTCACAGAGCTTACCCTAATCTTGCCCCTAGCTGTTCATGGAAGATGCTAAAGACAATCCATTTACAACTGTAGATGCAAGAATTCAAATCTGACCACCCAGATGGCCCAGCTGGGTGCCCGGTGAAGGCCCTACGTTCAGGAGCCATATTCAACAAGTCCACAAGAAAAGAAGCCCAGCACAATTAACACACTGCTGTCACCTAGAATAACAAATGAGATGGAAGCAGAAAACCTGATACAATACAACTTGAATTACTTCTCTGTCACAGGTGGTGCTTGTGGCCTTCCCAAACACCTCATCTGGGAGCCATTTGAAATCAGTGGGAGGTTTCCATTTACTGCAGCAGATCTTGTATCAAATTATCTGTAAAGCATTTATATATGAGTATCTTTCAGCCCCCAAAGTCCATTGAATTAGCTAGCTGCTCAAATTGGTACAAGTGCTGAAATTATTTTTTAGTATGAGGCCTAGGCGTAGTTGAGCAGAGAGGGTGCTTAGAGAAAGAATCTTAATGAAATTCTTTTATAAAGTATAAAAGTGATCCTCCTATTGCCAGGGAAACATCATGATTTTCATACTGCATTGGTCTGAAGGCCAGTTGCTATTTGCTCAGAAAGTGCTGCAGAAAGTTGACAGAGGCTTTAAGAAATTACACTGAAATGGGCAGCACAGTTGTCGCTGGGCTTGTCTTTTGTTTGGTTAAAGAGATTAGAACTCAGGCAGTGGTTAAACTTTTGATGGTGAAGAGACACTTTTCTTCAGATTGCTACACACAAGAGACCTCTCAGTATTTTATGTCTGCTCCATTAAATATACCCACCCCAATACAAGAGATTAAATCTTTGGACACAGAAGATAAAATATTTTTTGATTGTATTTAACATATGGTGCAGTTATTGCATACTCACAGCTGTAAAATGAAGAAAACAAGTGAGAATATAAACAGTTTCTTCCAGTCAGCCTCCACATGCTGACAGAAGAAACAAGAACCTGTATCTCATCTTCTTTGGACAGCATGGGAAAGATGGGGGGGAACAGCCAGAGCAGCTGCAAATAACTATGTCTGTTTCAAATTCAGAACAAATCATCTTCTTGCTGTAATTCCTGACAAATAATTTTCTTGTCCAACAATTTTTAGGTTGATCCCGTAGGACTGCTGGGATAATCATCCTGACACCGCAGATAACAGGATTGTGATCATAAATCTTAAGATTCAAGTCCATTCACCATGGTTGAGTGACCACCAGCATTTTAAGAGAATGAGAATGTTTTTCCCCTGAAAAGACAACAGCACGAAGGGCGCGTATGCAGAAAGTGAAGCCTCTGAATTACAGAACAATGCATCAGTTTTATT
The DNA here is from genome assembly GCF_028500815.1 of Rissa tridactyla. NCBI lineage: Eukaryota > Metazoa > Chordata > Aves > Charadriiformes > Laridae > Rissa > Rissa tridactyla. The sequence continues at coordinate 33,310,786 of NC_071470.1, read as the reverse complement.
TTCAATTTGCCATGCGCTCCTTATCATTTCACCCACATTCTGCCCACTAATCAAGGCAAGAAGGCTTGGCTGGTGCAACTGGTTCTGGGTACATCTGTTTGTGGCTGTTGCTATTGCAGCAACAGCACAAAAACCTTTTTCGTAGAAGAATCTAGGCTCTGTCCCAGAATATAAGTGACTTATTCTGCGAACAGTAATTTTTGTCTACGGAGTGAAAGAACCTTTACTCCAGACTAGCCTTGTGCGGAGCTATTCCAGTCATGTACGTGTGAATGGTGAAGGGAAGCATGCCGGTTCTCATTATTTGGCCCTGGTTGGTACAATTCTGCCTTTTCCCCATGGAAGGGGAGAAATCAGGTATTTAAACAATATTAATATTACAGAACTACGGAGCTGTTGTTTTCTTCAGGCACAGTGAATTTTTGCCTTTTGAGGCTGGTTTGTCTTCTGCAAGCAAAATGAGAAAAAACCCCAACAAAATAGCACTGGGTTGTTTATCAATATAAAACATTGAGCTGATGAGATGCACTAATCCACAGCCAAACCCTGATAATGGCCCAGCTGACTCATATGTAAGCCACCACCTTACTCCACGGGCTTTACATCTGAATGCATTCAAATCCTTGACGATACCTACAGTTTGAGCCAATTCTACAGTTAACCACAGTCCTACATATCCACGGTGATCAGAAAAATGATCACCTGCCAAAATGGGAGGAATTTGACATTAACAAAGGCACGCTACACCCTGCTAGGCAATATACCAACCTAGCAGACATGCCACGTTATATCACTTGCAAACTAGCAGCAGCGCAGGGCAAGCACATTAATTGAGATACTGCTGTCCAAAGGAGAAGCCTGGATTTACTTTCTACCCCAAGAACCTCTCCAGCAACCAGCATCTTCTCCTTAAATATCTGTCATGTATTGTGCATTACTCTCTTTTACTAGAAATACCTGGTAGGTCTTGCAATTTCTGTCCTAATGTTGCAAAGTGCTCTTCCCTTCTGCGCTCTGCGCTCTCCCATCACCAGTTGTCATTCTCAAGCCACACAACATACTCTCTTTAAAAGAACACAAAAAGCAACGGAGCTAAAAACCAGAAGAGGTGGAAATAAATGACTCTGCAAAAAATAGAGCAAGGATGTATGTTGTACTGCGATCTCAGCCAACGGGGTCTAGCAAGGGGTCCCCTTTGCTTCCATGTTCCGTGTGCAGGCAGCCTGGTAAAGCAAACAGACCTCTACAAACAAAGCACCGCCGCTTCACAGGATGCCCAAGACTTTCCGGAAAAAAGTTGGTTAAGTCAACGAGTAAACAGTTTTGTTCAGATTGCAACGAAAGTGACTTGGAGTAGAGTGAAAGCTTCTTACCTTCTTTCTTTGCAATTGCAAAGCTCACGCAACAGGACCCTTATAATCTTGCTGCATGGTTTATATATTCCATGTGTGTGGGAGTGAGTGCTCAGGGATTTCGGAAGGGAGGGGGGAAGGGGGAAGAGTCCAAACAAAACATTTAAATGTAATTCCTTTGATGGTGCAGCTGTGAGAGGGCAACTATCTGAGGCTATTTTGCTATGATATTTCAGAGGCTGCATGGTTTTACTGTCCTTTATTAAATATGCTTCAGAAGCAGCATAGAAATCACGTTTCCATGGCCAGCCTCTCCTCAAGTTATCCCTCCTGTCTGCAGAGCGGATCTCTGTTCTACATTCATACACCACACCAACTGATGCTTCATTTTCCCCCTTTCCTGTGACCCCATCTCTTTCCCACCTTCTCTCCCAAACTTTGCATACAGGAAGTATTTCCTAAACAGCGCGAACAAAAAAAGTACGAATGAGCCGTACCTGCTTTGTGAGAAAACTGCACGATAGCCCCTAAATGAGAAGGATGAGTCAGGGCGTTATGCCTGGGAATCCACTGGTGCGATGCTGAATGACTCGTCCAAGTGCACAGGTCACTGCTAACTTCAACATGTCTACACCGCGCCTCTGCACGGAGTAGGTACCTGTCCTGTCAAATAGGAACAATGGCAGCAAGTGACTTTACAGGGCACATTTCCAGAACAAAACACGCTGCAGGGCAGTCCTGTCTGCTTCCGTGAAGCCGCAACCCCTTGCTCACAAACCATTCAACCCTTTCCCTCTAAGGTTGGTTAAAGCAGTAGCTAAGGTGACAAACACAAGAGTGCTACGGGGCCAGGCTGGTGTCAGTGGACTGCGGTTTCCCAGATAAACGACCACAGGCGCGGCAAGGAATGGGCTACCTGCAGTGTTACGCTGTTTTATTGCAATGGCAATGGAGGGCAGGGGGAGGCAGGGGAGGTTTTGCAGTTCTTTTTTTCAGTTTTACCCCTGAAGGCTTTTCAAGCCGACGTGCAGAAGTCACTCTCCTAGAAGAAATGCACTAGTTGAGCCTTTCCTGATAGGGCTAAACCATTCAGAAATATAGCGAAGAAACGATGAGGCAGCTCAGAAGTATCTCCTCAACCGCTAGCGCCTCTAACAAGCAGTGGTGTGACATGCCTGACGTGATTACAGAGTAAAATTTAAACACCCTCCCTCCCAAACCATTCATTCTCATCTTCTTAGCCAAGCACCTGGCTCCCTGGCTAAGCTCCCCAGCACCTCTGCACACTCGTATTTGCATCATTACTCTCAGGTTTGCGAAAACAAGAAACTTCTGTCACACTGGAAACTGCATCTAATAGCATCCAGAAAGGGGGAGGCAAAGTGTTACCTAGGAGCTTCAGGATTTTCTCAGATAGACTTAGTTCATTTTCTCTGAAGCTTCTGTGTTTTCTTGCCCCCCCCCCCTTTCACCCCACTTCTCTCAATGGTCTAGTGCCCTCAGAGTCCAGGAGCAGACACCAGCTGGCCCTAGCAAAGGCCACATCCCCCACTGCCTGCGTTGTTCTCTCCAGCTCGGCTATATGGATCCCTTAATTGCATGCATGTCTTTCAGGCTATTCTCCATGCATGAGCTGTCAGCAAAACCTTGCTGGAAACACTGGAATTTCACATTTTTCATGGAGATTTTCCATATCAAATGGGCAGTTTTACATTTTCCATGAAATTCCTAATGACTACAAAAAAAATACAGCCCCAGTGTTTGGAAGGACTTGCTCAGCTTGCCTTCAGGCACCGTTTGAGTGTTAAATGCATGTGTGTGAATTCACTTAGCATATCATTTCGGGGATAGGATTGGAATATTTTTTTCGTTGTTGTTGCGGATGACAGGAGAGAAGCATGCATTCATCCATTCATTCATAAACTCAACTTGTGGCACTGCACACTGGGGAAGGGATCTTTCGCATCATTTTTAAAACGGAGAGAGTGCAAAGCCCTGTCAACTGACAATATCCATCCAAGCTGTCATTGCCAATCACTTGAATGGACTGCAGCAGAGAGTATTTTCCACAATGAGATACCAATGGGGGTGACCATTAGGTCAGGAATCTTATTTTCTCAGCTCACCAACCCCTGCAAATAAATTCTCACCAAAAGGAGAGAAAAGCCTCATTGATTTGACAAGCGATCAGACACTGCAGTTGTCATTTTCCCAGCAGTTGTTAGCATATTTTTGCCTGGTGTGTGAGATATGAGTTTCCCGACTTAACCTATCAAGCTCTTAAAGGGATCGTCCCTTGTTCATCTGCATCCTTGTGAAAAGTAGAACTCGCGGCAATGAGACTCTGAAAGCAAACTACACTTCAATATATCATTAGTTGATTTACAACAAAGTTCATGCAGGAGGCCTGCTTTGCTGTTAATAGTCAGACATACTTACTCGACCCACAAAAATGTGGGGTTTCCCCCATCAATACCCATTTTAATTTGTAAAACACATCTTTACAAAGTTTGTTTGTTTTTCTTTATGACTGCATCATAACAAAACCGAGAGAGGCTATGAAAGCAAGAAAAACTGCATTCTTCAGTGAAAGAAGTCACATTTTCAGGTCTCTGTGTTCTTAGACACATACATTGGGTTTTCATAACTTTTTAAAATGCTGCACTAATGTAAAAAAAAAAAATAAAAAATCTTTATGCTGAATTCCAGCAAAAGGCCTAAATTCTACTTGTGGTTATAGTGAAACCAGATTGGTACTGGAAGTATATCTTACTCCATGCTACCCAAATCCACTTCACCTCTAAGAATTATAGCTTGAAAATTCATGTTAGATTTGCTTGGGAGTTTTTGAAGGGAATATCTTAGCATCATCCAAAATTAATTCATTTCCTCACCACAAGGATTGCCTGGTCCCTCACTTCAGAACAGTTGAGAGCCTGCAGGGATGTCAGTCCTTGGTTTAAGTGCCTTCTCCACAGCAGACATAGCAAGGATCTGAATCCAAATTCCCCAGAGTGACATCTTCGCTTTTTTAAATTAAAAACAAAAGTTTAGCTTACGGAAATTTTTCACATCGTGAGAAGCTTGTCCCTGCCTAGTTCTAGATGCTTTCTGAAGAGCTCACCACCTGCTTGAATACAACTACTTCAACCAGCCCAGATTATGATTTGCAAACCCTGTAATTCCATCCAGCCATCCTTTATTTAGTTCCCAACAATAAAACTGCATTAGGTCTCACTTAATCTATGGCATGATTATTATTCAGAGAAATAATGGCATCCACTAATACTGGAAGCACTTATGTCAACATTTCAGTAGATTTTTAAAATATTACATATATAAAAAAGACTTTCATCACAGTAATGAATGTATCTATATTTCCTATTGGGAGGAGAAACTGACCAAGTCAGAATGCTCCTTTATAAGTATTCTAAAGAATGGCCAGAATGCCATTGAAAATAGATTAAGAATCAGGTGAAGCCTCACCTCTGTACTTTACACTTCATGACATACTTGGTCTAGCACAAAGATTATTCCTGCCAATTTAGTTTGTCCAATAAGAACAAGGGGAAGGACTTCTATGGTCAAACGTCAGAAAAATTGTAGCTGATTATGTTTGTAAATTGACAGTTTGCTAGACTTAATAGCAAACGCTTTTAAGCATCTTCAGACTGTTCATTGTTAGTCACTACTGTATATTTTCTTAGTAGTCTTATCTTTGGAGTACATTGCTCCAGAAATTCTAGCAGCATATTGAGACATAAAGTCTGCTTCCAGATAAGCCTGTCTGGCTTAAAATGTCTTCTTTTTTCATTCCAGATAAGTGCTCAAGTGCCAGGGACCACCAGAATTTCATTTTATTCCTTATACCTCTATTAATTCTAGCTTTGCCATGTCCTTGCATACAATGTTCAGCTTCCTGGGCTACGAGCAGTCTCTAGATTGGACTGACTCTCTTTCGATTACTTTTTCTAGTGTTCTTTCCTCTCTGCACTGCATGTGATAGCCTTACCAACATATTCTTTTCAGTTGCTGCTAATTCCCTGCTTTGATTTCACATCCAACACTTCAACTATAATGTATAATCTTAATTCAAATGGCAATGCTTTTAGAGCACTGACAGTTTAGTAGGTATAGAAGACCAACACATTCCAATAAATGTCAAAGAATATTGATTCAACACTCAAGAATATTCTGAAAATAGTTAGCTGTGGATAAAATCCTGAAATTAATTTTCCCTTGGAAACCTCAAACCCTCAGGAAAAAAAAATTAGTTTTCTCTATTCTTTGCAGAAGTGGAAAAAAAAGGTGTCTTCATGAAGCAATTTAAAGAAGCATTTTCAGATACTTCCACTGTATAGCGCTAAGGATTTTAAATGCAAGCAGGCTAGTACTATCTGTCAGGAGGACTCTTCCCCCCCCAAAGTCCATTTTTCCTCTGTGTGCTGTTAAATTACTATTATCTTCCATTCCCTGTAATAATGGGCTTAAGATCAAGTGAAACTGGAAATGGAAGGAACAGTGAAAGATGACAGACTTGAAGCAGTTTTATTGGAACTATGGGTTGCTCCTAAGGTCAGAATCAGTAAGTATAATTAGATTCCTGGCATTTACAACAAATGTAAAGCAACTCTGAGATCTCTTTTGTGTGCACGTAATTAAACATGCACTTTTACTGCCCTCTGCAGTACTGCAAAGTGACTTTGATTCTTGCACATGAAAGCTGATTGAAAGACCAGGCACAAATCTTTATCTCTATATTGCACTCATATTTCTGAAAACGAAGAGTTTTTCAGAAGAAATGGAATAGCCCCTTTCTAAAGAAACACAAAAGGGAACGTTGTTTTTGCTAATGATTAGAGCCCTTCCAGTACCTCCCAGGAACTTTATCAATAGAAACTTTGAATAGAGAGAAAGCTCCCAGCATAGACAGCTGAACCCCAGTTTAACCCACAAAGCAAGTTCCAACCTTCCACTTAAAACTAAGTTATTTCACAAGTGTATGAATCAGCAATTTTTGGATAAATTAGTTTGCTCTTGTGCTTAAACACAATCCAAGGGAGGTAAGTGGCAAACCCAAAGAATAAATAGCACCGGTAATCCAAAAATACAGTGGTGGTGAGAAGTGAGAGATGGCTGATTGTGCGATATGCTAGATTGTGTCTCCTTGCATGTTTTGTATTTAGGTACTACCCAGATACCACAAAATTAAATACCACACGTATAGAATAAATTCTGCTCAGCAATATTGCTTTCTCTCCTAATCAATTTAAGTCTATACATTACATCTTAACTACACTGTTTTCTTCGAAAATATAATGGATTTTTGACACTTCCCAAGATAACATCAATCTCCTACCTATTTATATAATATTTTGCCAAAATCATCCCTATTTTTCAGGATGCACTAAAAAAATTTATTCTTGAACACATTTTGAGAAACGATATAGAAGAAGAAAACAAAGAGTAAGAATTTCCAGTAAGTTCAAAATTCTTTCAAAAAGGCTCTTTTAGCAGTCCAGTTTTGATAAAGAAATGCCTGACCCCCAGCAGACTTCCACACAGATCCATGCTCAAGCGTACATAGCTGCCATATGTATACTTTGCCTCTACACCAGGGGTTTTTATCTGCGTTAGCAACACGACAAAGCAGATAATCCTGAAAGTAACTTTAGTTAATACACACATAAACAAAACATTGTTTGAATGGTATTTTTGACTTAAAAATGGATTCATGGAACAAAGATGGTTTTAGCTTGGCTTCCTTAAAGAGGCTTAAATCGTTGTACTGTTGAGTCTTTTTCAAAACATCTGTCCTGCCTCCTCTAATTTTTAAGCTAGATTTCCAGGTATTTACCAAAAAGGTACATATGTTCCTTTAAACTTTAAGTGACAACAGTCAAGTAATGAAGGAAGACACAATTAATGCCCAAGTGAAGGAAAAGTTGGGAAACAGCTTAGCTTTTAAACGTTCTGCTTGCCATCCCATCAGCACACATATACCAACTATCCAGTCACAACAGATGGAGCTTTAAATCAGCCATAGCTACTGCTGTCAGTTATCCAGGCATGGCATGAAGGATGCTGAAAGAGGACAAGACTTGATGTGAAGGGAGTAAGAGAAACATAAAACAGAAGGCACAAATCTATAAAAAGCAGGGTTGACAGGTTCTGCTGCCTACATAACAACCTGTTAATTTTTATTTTTAAAGGAATTTAACCTAGTAGGTCTACAGTTTGACAGCAGTACTTGCCAATTCTCCATCTGAAGCAAACCCCAGTGTATGCAACTATGCACAACTGAACATATGGATGTTATTTTTCCATAAGATTACCACACATTAACCTAAATGGATGAGGTTATCCCACATTTAACCACTGGAGGGCTTTATTCTATTGGAAAAAAAAAAAAAAAAAAAAAAGTTGTTTTCAATTCAGTGTTCAGCAGCTTTGAAAAAAATTCAAACTCAGACAACGTGAGTGCCCTTTTTAAATACGATACATAAAACGGAGTCCTCTAAGTAACTGAAGCAAAGGGGAGTAACTTGTAGGAAAAAAGACACTACAATGGATGTCCAGCTGTTTCAGGATAAATTAAAAACTCTAAGCCTGTTTCACAAACAGCTACATTTCTAGGCTGAAATGTTTTACCAACACACACCCGGTTCCTGGGTGACCATGCATGCTGAACAGCACAGACTTGGAGAGTTGAACAGCACCCAAGGTTTGCTTTTAATGAAGCCAGCAGAATTATATTATCTGTAAGTTAGCCGAAGCACATTAGAGGAAAAGAAAACATGGGATAAATTAGCACAGAAAAAGGAACAGTAACATAGGACCTTACAGCCTGAAGCAGAAGCGACACAGCATAGCTCTGAAAAGTGAAAGGGTGGAACACGGACAGAACTGACAGAGCGCAGCAGAGTGAAAAGCAACACTCATCTCAACAGGGCAGGCAGTTGTGTACACAAGTGCAACGCTCAGAGGGCAGGCTGCATGCAATGCTGAGAGCAAGATGATCATACCCCAGGGCCTATGCGGAAAACCTTGGCTGAGTAGTAGCACGTTAGTTGGCTTTGTCTCAAATTATATTTAAGTTTATGGACTAACCACTGAGAAGTTACTTTGCAGAAATTTAAAAGCATCTCAAGACATTTGCCAAAGTAGAAGTATTTGTTGTACATTACGTTATAATAAAAAAGTACTAGCCTCAGGTGTTTGTCTGGTATCTTTCTACTCTGCATAGATATTATGCTTCTTCACGATGTTTTCCCCACATTCCCCCATACCTGAATCTTCTAGTCAAAGAACGACTCCTACGTTTCTTCCTCCAGTACAGATTCCAAAGAACACAAGTCACAAAATCATAAGGACTGTCACAGAGAACTCAAATTACTGAAAAAGATTGTTGTTTTGGGGCTTTTTTTTTGTGGCAGGGGGTTGTTAGTGTTGGATTTTTAATTTTTTTGTTTTAATAGTATTTGTTCATGTATTATCTTCTCACTAAGGACAGTCTCAGATGCCATACCTACATTCTTTCTGGAATTAATATGTTTTGTGAAGTTATGGAAGAAGCTTAATAAAAACTGCTTTTCAGCGACACCGACATTTTTCAGGCTAGTAGAGTAACAAATTTTTCTACAATAAGCTCTGAAATATATGTATCTCCTGTAGCTATCTCAGTAGAGAATTATTAGGTTCAATATTCTTACTTAGAAACGAGGTGTAAGTAACCTTACCCTTTGGAAGCCTCTAAACAAAAGCATGAATATTCCACTGATCCAACATGTTCAGCCTAGCTACAGTGGTGTAGAAAAGCTTATTAAAAAAATAAAAATCATTCTACTGCCTGTTCTGATACTCAGGTACAGATTAATACACGACTGCCCCGTCCCCTCTTAAAAATCTCATCTAATTGTTTCTCTTCTAGCATAGGGACTCTGATATTGCTCCATTCCTGTTCTCCACATAAAGTATTAAAGTTAGTGATTCATTCCAGGATAAGTTAATGTGGTATTTTATGTCCTGCGTTACTCAGGAGATCAGATTACATATATCTCTTAGTACCTCAAGACTTTAAGTTCATTTAAGATATCCTGAACAGCCTGGGTTTACCCTTGAAAAATTCTGCCACTTTATTTGTGCAAAATTTAGATATACTCTGAGGTTAAGAATAGCATGAATAGAAGCTAGTTCAGTGATCAGCTAATTCACTGCATAGCCATTCCAGTACAACACCAAACGAGACAGCTTGAGTATTACTTACTACTTGCTACAGCACGCGTATAAGCAGCACGAGCACCTGGTGTCTCCTGATACCATGCAAACTGTGACACATCTAAGTGTCAACTACTAAACTACACTTCCAGGTTGTGAAGACAGCATCAACTTGACACAGAATACTAGTTTCCAGGTCTGCAATACCTGGTTTTCTACAGAAATCTTGGCTTACTCATTTAACGCTGGGTAAAAACACCACATCATTTAGCAATAATACTTCATTCTACACTAATATTCCACTGTGTGAACTATTGGTAGCTTATTTAAGACATGAATGGTTTTGTTCTTGGCTTCACGTTACTCATGACTAACCTTTAAAACATTCAGAAGTAACACATGTATTCTCAAAAAAAACACTCTTATGAAAATAGTTTAGTACCATCAGATACTAACAGTAGTGGCCCAGAGACAGAACCGCACTAAGCTTTAAATGGCTGACTCAAATTAGATGCATTAACCATTAAAAAACCTAATAGGAAGTAGCCACAACTTGAAATAGTGTTCCTAAGTAGCTTCATGTGCTGTCTGTCAGGCCTATCATCAAAGTTAAAAACTGAGACACTCAGAACAGTTGCTATGCGGCCTGGGAAGTCTAGTTTAAACCCCTTTTAGGCATTATGTAGAAGCCTCAAGTGAAGGCATCAAATAATTCTAGCTAGATATGGAAAAGTTTGGCTTGACCTTAAGTCCACTTTTACTGAAGGGGATACAGGAAGAAATGCCAAAGCAAATTGCAGCTCAAGCTACAATTCAGTATTCAACAACTAAAATGCTTGAGAACAACCACGGACAGCGTGGCCAGAAAACGTGCCATAAGGAAAACAATCTGGGGAGGGCAGAGAGAGCTTACTCCAGGTAGTAAGCAAGACGAACTATCACTTTGATGCTTTCTCTGGAAAAAAAGACATTCTAGGGAGGCTGTCTCCTTAACACCAGAATATAGCTCCATCTTTATCCCCACGCCATAGCTTCCTCTTGGAAGTTTCCCCATCAGATCAAGCTACTAGATTTTAAGAGTGCCTAACAAATTAGATAGCTAGTAGTATCACTTATAGCTCGAACTTTTCAACTTGAGAGTTGAAAAGTTTAAGTGTCACCACTGAACCTGACCGTGTTGGAACACCAACACCCAGAAATTTTAGAGATAAAAACAGGTGAGGTGACTAAACAAAAAGTCTCCTGTACAATAAACAAGATTTAAGTGTCCACCCTAGCTCTTCTAGCAGTTGTTCTAGGGAACAGAACTTGGCAAACAGCTAGGGGACATCTAATCTGAACTGCTTCTAAGGAATCTGCAAGAGGTCAACAACAGGCTTACCCATTATAACCAAGTCTTAAATTCACTCCACTGGCCTACACACAAATAAATAGTTTTTAAGGTCTCCCTCAAAGTCAGAGGATGGTTCTAACACACGCATATCCTAGCCTAGTATCAATACCAGCCTCAAATACATGGCTTTCAGTATTTTCCTGCATTTTGTTATCCACAGAACATCACTAGTAGGAAATGAAGTTGAAGAGTCATAAATAAATGCAATTCCATTTATTTTCCAGCAACATCCCATACAAAAGCAATAGAAACATTAACTGCTTTCAGCATAAAGTCTGTACAGTGTTATCATTTACAACAGTTTTACATTTAAAATCAGAAAATTAAAAAAATGAAGCACTTTACCTACACATTGTTTTCTTGGCTTTATAAACAAATGACTCATGACTATTTACAAATTTCAAATTCAGGCTACTGCTTCTTAAAGCATTATTGCCTGTGATTTACCATACTGACCTCCAATTTCTTCACAGTATTTAATTTCCAATTGTTTCAGAAACACTTTTGCAAATAAAAACCAATCTGTGTTTTTTTAAAAAAAACCCAACCAATCAAGGGGTAAGGCAATTTAATTTTATAGTAAAGAACTGCAGTAGATGAGTTTACTAGTACTAATCAGCAGTACAATTCAACTACCACCTATATTGCTTCAAGTCATATCCTTGTAGTAAAGACAGATGGAAAAGCAAGATAATAAACGGAGGCTCAAAAACATCTCCCTACTTTGCTCTCAGTCTACAGGTGGATAACTGAAATTATGGGACGGGGGAGGCCAGAATCAGTAAGATCTTGCTGAACAATTTATCATTACTTAAGGTAGCATTGCCTTTGGCTATTTTTTTCTATTGAAAGGTTTTATAAAAAAAATCTGATATACATAAATTAAAAGTTAAAAATAAGTCACACAACTGAATTGTATTTTTACACAAGTTTGGTCCAGAGAATATGTAGACCAACCTGAACTTAGAGAATAGTCTTCAACTTTGCTTAAGCTTTCTTACTATTAACAGTTTATGAATCAAGCTAACCTCTCAAATTTAAAAGAAACTTCCTCTAAAACAATTTGCAGGAGACTATTTAACTCACAGTATCAAAATCTTTGAGTGGTTCACTCAAACACACTTCCAAATTGAATTCGCCTTCTGCTTGATAGTCAATGTGTCTAAGTTTGGTGGGAGTGCCAGAACAGGTATCCTGGAATTCAAAGTCAGTTAATAATTAAATACAGGTTTAGTTATGCAATAATTCATTTAACTTCCGTAATTCATTTAGACCACCCTATAACAGAGGCTTACAAACACTTTAAAGGCCATACAAAATCCCAAGGTTAGTCTCAAGATTGAAGAAATTTAAATGAAGGCTTCTGCCCATTCAACCACATTCTAAGATTTCTTGCAAATGTTTTAAGGATCTCTATATGCGTACATTGAAACAGTACATGGATTCAATATTCACCAGAGAAACAAATCCAGTAATAAAAAAAACATTACTAGATCTTTACTGAAGGTTACTGCTCAGCTGTACTAAAAGCTTTCTGGATATAAAAAGAGATTACTTCAAAAAGTCTGAACGTGCCAAGAAAATTACATCCTATTTTAACATTAGATATTGCAATCTAAAGTAGTATTGCCACTGTACACCACACTTCATAACTGAGATGCTTTGAACAGATAAATTTTCTTTTGCAGGCCATGAATAAGAGAGATATCTGTCATTTGAGATGGTCACTTAAGTTATAACCCTCTGAACTCAGACTACAAACTGATATTGGCTACAGCTGGGAAAATGTCTGAATTTAAAAATTGCTTTATAAACAGTCCCTAAACGCAGCGGATTATGGAATTTCTCATGTATTCAGGCTGCTCTGGATCTAATTCCAAGTAACAGACTAATTATTAATAAATATTTATGCAAGTAAGAGATATGCTTACATCATTATCTTGACAGCTTGTTTGAGATTCAGTAGAATTACTTCCAACAGATTCTGTCTCCATCTCACCAAGGTCAACAGGACTCCTGTAAAATAATTAACAAGCATACAGCTTAAAAACAAATTCAGTTTTTTAGTAGTAAGTTGCACTTTGTAGATAGGTGCGGTTCTGAAAATGATTGCCAAACAAAAGAAGAGAGACCGACAGAGATTATATGGACAGTGGTGGCAAACTGCAGAGACCAAACAGAATAGCAGGTCACCTGAATACAGCCAAAATGGACAAGGACTAAATTGAAGTCTTGAAATTGAATATGGCAATTTGTCAAAGCCAAATACCCAACACTCAAACAATGCCTCAGTACAAATGAGAACAAATGTTATGCAAGAGCAAGGAATTATTATTTTTTTTACCCAGAAAAGGTTTCATCAATTTGTTTTGCAACATAAGATTTAATATCCAATATACACAGAACTAGACCCCAGCATTTGAAGATAGACTAGTATTTCAACACTGACTTATACCATAGGCTTCAGGCTGAAATACCAATTCCCCTCACGATTGCAAGTAAAAGGAAGCTAAAAGTAAGCCTTAGCTTTTAGATCCCATTGCTCCATACTGGTTTTAAAATCAGCACCACTGTTAGGTAAAAACAGTAGTTTATTACCACTAAACTTTCCTGCGTAATTAGTTACATCTGTGTACCTTCACTGCGTAGTCCCACAGCTTTAGTTTGGATGTTCCCTGATAAGCTTTATTGCTTTCTATGGAGGAAAGTAACTAGTTACATCATTCGACATCTTGTAGAGCAGAATACCACAGTAGCTTGGACTGTGAATGCTTGCGGCCATGCTTTTAATTTAATGGCACCTTGAGATGATTTTACAAATACTTCTTTCCTCCTCTCTGCTCAAGAAACAAGAATATTTACCGTTGTTCTTGAACTAGCAAGCAAGAAGGCTATGAGGCAGGTTCTTGTACATTCTATTGGTCCAAGCTCAATATTCATGACATCTGTCAATTAGCGAGAGCTCTCCAGCACTGCTTATATCCCAGATTAATGTACAGACTGCTCTGAAAGAACCAGCTTGCTTCAATGGTGTGATATTTTCTTTTATACAGCAATGCAGAACGAGCTCTGGTTTCACCCACTGGACATATGTTACACAAGTGAGGGATATCTATGCATGCCCTTGCAAGGACAGCAGGTAAGTCCAGTCATACCAACTAGGTCCAGAAAGCTATTACATATTTTGACCAAGAAGGAACTAGATAGCACTAAGCGTGGCAAGTAGCTAATAAAAACATTCAGCAATCACTGACTTGTCTCAAAAAGTGCTATGCTGTTTTAGGTGAGGTTTTTGCCCCCCCCCCCCTTTTTTTTTTTTACTATGAGATTTTATATATGAATTTCTATAAAGGTATCTCAAATATTCTATACATACATTTCTTGCAGATCACATCCTTCTTCAGTAGGTGGATCCCAGGAATGCAGTGCAACTTTCCACAGTTTAATTTGCTGGTCCCATGACCTACGGCTGTACTTCTTAAATTTATTTGGAGTTCTGGGATGAACCCCTGGTATACGATGGCATCTATTCAGATATTAGACATGAAAAATCTGTTAACGCTTTTCACACAGACATATCGTATAGCTTTGTTAAGACTGATTTATGTTAGACTGATTGCCTGCTACACAGAATTTGCTGGGTTGTAATGAGCCTGATTATATTATTTATGAGAAAAGACGACTGCGAAATTCAGCACTCAAGTGAAAAGCTGTCACCTCCACATGAACATTTTAGTTTTTCTGTCTTCAAGTCAAATGAAACAAAAATGGATTCTCAATCTTAGGTCTGAAAACTTCAGCATGAAATCTCTGCATCTAACATATTCCAAACTTAAAAGCAATGACAGTCCATTTTGTCTTTTCGTTTACTACTGAGAAAATTGACTGCAAAAAGGAGTTTCATTTCTTCTAGTTAACAAGCATAACCAAAAAAACTTTCACTTTCATTTCTGCAGCATGAGAAAGTTCGAAGGGATATTCCTCATGTACCAACTAGTAAAAAAAAAAAAAAAATAAAATCCATGTCTCATTTGATTGTGTCACTTATCTGTTAAAAAATTGGCTTAGAAGGTATAATTTGTAGATGCCTTCTATTTGAATGCCTCAAATACCAAGTTTAGTATGTTAATATGCCTACAAAGAACAGGTATAACTTACAACTGAACATTTAGTTTACCAGAAACAAAAGCAGCTTACCTAGGAACTTCTTTAATGTATCTATCATATGCAATTGTGTTTTTTCCATAGTTTATCTGTTTCTGTCTTCTCATCAAAACCACTTCATCTGTCTCAAGTTCTACTGTCACAGTGGACTCCTTTGAATCAGAACTAAAGAAAAAAACATTGTAGATTTGGGACTGCTAGAAGAAAGCAAGCAATACACAAGAACAAACCCACATGTAGAAGATTATGAAGAGAGATGTTTAAACTTTTCAGATGAATGCTTGGGATTGTTGGAGCAGACTTAAGATGAACTATTTCAAACTAAGCATTTCCAGAAGCAACACAGTACATGGGAAAATTCAGACGTATCGTTAGGATTTTCCTCAGCTAAGCTAGAAATTTAACCTACCTTCCAGAGGATGACTTCCTTTCTCTTGCAAATTCATTGATCAGGAGTTTTCTTCTGTATCTGTAAGAGTTCAAATCAGTATTAATAACATGCATCCACAAAGAGAACATGTAAGGCTGCACTGTCACAGCTCACAGTTGATGTTACTTCTCGGCTAAGAAGCAGTCTTGAAGAAGTCAATCCACACACTATAAACACCTTGACACTATGGAATGGATGTTTCAGTTTTCCCCTGAAAAAAATAAAATCTGAGGAATTTCTTTTCCTAAGTCTTTTCCCTAAAAATCTTTTTATAGCAATGATATGCAAAACCAGTAAATAGTGAGAGGACATTCAAAGTAATTCAAATCTAAGAGATTCGGGAAAGGATTCTGCCAAAAGGGAGATACTTAGTGATACACATCAATTCTACAGATAGTATACTTTGTCATTCCTGTAGGACTTAAGCCAAAGCTGACCTAAAAGCAGCAGACATGCAGCCAAGGTTGGTCAGATTTTACTGCGATGGTAAAGTTAAAAATAGAAGTCGGTACAGATTCTACAAGACTACCATTTCCTCGCTTCATATTAAACACCCAGGGGTACCTTGCAATTTCTTTGTTAACACTGGTCCTCATTTCATCTTCTTCCACTGCAGTTCCCCAATCTGAACACCGGGAAACAGGTCCTGGGCCTTCTGGTGTTGTAAAACTATTGGAAAAAAAAAAGCCTCTTCATTAAAAATTGTATTACCAGAAACCCCCGGCATCTTCCCCATTCACAGCTTGATAGCCATTTAATATATTCCTTTACAGTACTCACAATGGCTTGTATTGTTCTAATAAAATGTCATCATTGTAAAATTAAGCATCAGTTGAGAGTTCCAGCTTGAGGTTGTATGGTTTGGGATTTGTTTTTGTTTTTTCTTGAAAACTTTATGTAGATATCTGTAGAAACATACCACTGCAGCATGTAACCTAGCCTACACTTTCAATAACTTTAAGCTGGTGTCCTTCAGCAAACATTATGCTAAATACCAACTTCACGCATTTACTCACTTATTTTCACTCCACTAAATGAGTTAACAAATATTTATTCTTTCAGGATTGCAGAGTCATTAGCTATATGGGAGACAACAGTTAGAACACAGAACTAAATTGTACAGTTAATTACTTAAAATTACACAATAGCACCAGGAGTTTCTCCATGTGAAAATATACCTAGTAGGGAAGGCAAGGGGACAAAAAAAACCGTCAATTTTTAACTACTAAACTGAGATTTGCTATGACTTTGCAAACTGTTATGTAACAGATTCAGACTACTGCAAAGGAATAAGCTCATATCACTTCCCAGCCAACAACAGTTGCCTACATCAAGATTACTGAATGTGTTTTCCAGTTCCTGTACTCCTGATAACTGATTTTCCTAAAGTACAAACTCAAAACCATATCCTACCGACCAGAGATTTTTCAGTGGATCTGGAAATGCTCTGGAGACTTACCAGGGTTCCGCACAAAGAAGTCCCTTGAAGTCAGGGAATTAGATCCAGCTGTGCTAAAACCAGTTCCAACTCCCTCCCTGCTCCCAGCTCAGAAATTAGTTTGTGCTACTTAAAAGTTTTTGTTAAATTGAAACTAAAACTTCTTTTTAGACGAAACCCAGTTACCAACTCAGAAAAAATAAAAATCCATAGCAAACAGTAGAAGTCCCTCTGCAAGTTATCTTTTCAGCCTCCAAGGATTTTTAGCATTTGCTTATATTGATTTTTAACTTTTCTGAAAGTGCAGGCCACATTCAACTATTGCTCTCCCATGGTAGAGAACAGCTCAATCCCGGAAGTACCTGGTTAGTCCCACCATCTGAACTTTCTCTTCAACGCTGTGTCATACCTTTTTGTACTTGTTTGATTCTGTATCTGTGCTGTGTATACATAGAATTAGGGACAACCTTGGACAGTCTACAGCTTTTTCTCTTGATTAATTTGCTCTGTGACAGTACTGCTGACATACTAAGCTCAGCTGTCCTTCTTCAGGCACTCATTCCCACGTGCCATTTCGCAGTTGGTGAGAAGCTATAGCGCTGTGCTAGGACTGCACATGGCACTCAAACTCTGCCAGAGGTGCAGAAAAGCAAGGCTGTAACTGCCCCCTCCCGCCAACTGAATCTGTTGCACGACCCAGCCTCCATCCTGATCCTCTTCCCATTTTAAAGTTTTATTTTGACAATGTTGAGTTGGCATAAACAAAGAGTAGTTTTAGTGCAGGAAGAGAACAACTTCAGTCAGAGCTGAATCCAAACTAAACCAGAAAGAACGCCTGTTCAATTCAATACTGGAAGACACAAAAAAAGCACTGCTTAATTAGGTTGAAACTGATGAAGCCATTTGTAAAATTTTGTCTTGGTACTCCTATTCAAACATGCTTCCTGAAATTAATTTCTGGATATTGTAACTTGAGCCACTGACCAACGTCTTCCCCAATTATTATCAGCAAAGAAAAACAGGTAGTTACAGGGCACAACCCATCTTACTCTAGATAAGAAATCTACATTCAATCAACTGGGCTGCAGAGGACAACTCCCATCCACTGATAAAAGGGACTGTGGCATGAATGGCTCAGATGTAGACAGGGATATAAAATACTTTGACTAAACTGAAGTTTACTTGTGCTGGGAAATGGTAAGGAAGGCAAGCGAGCAGCAGTATGAACAGAGTGAGTGACCTCAGAAGTGGACTCCATCACACATGTGCTGACATGTTTAGATACAACTTTTCAAGATGGTCTGTGCTGCCTTCAGAAATACGAAGACAGATGACTTTTAAGACTTGAATTTTTAATTTGTCATCTTGTTTAATTTTACCACAACATACACAAGTATGTACAGCCTGTTTCCACAAACAAACATAACTGGCTTGGTGCAGTTATTGCTTCATAATAAATGGCAGGAAGCACGAAGTAGGACAGAAGATGATGAAAAACACAATTAAAGACATAAGAATGAAAAATGGTTACTCTTAAGAAGTGGCTTCAAGATAAGAACACTGCACTAAGTTCTTTTCCCTCCTTTAAGATCAGCTATTTATGGTCGATGAGTGATTTATAAAATAAGCAGGGCTTGAAAAAACAAGTACAATAGTCAATTCAACAGCTCCTGGTGAACAAGAGAGCAGAGTTATCTCTATGGCAAGCACTGTGTACCTGTCCAGCCTGTTGTCAGAAGGTCTGTACTTGTTTTCATCAAAAACGGATGAATCGAATTCATTCTGCTTTCTCCGCTTTCCATCTGCACCACGTTTCCTTCCTTGGGACCAGCGAGGTGGAGGCTGTGGGCTGGCAGCAGACAAGCAAAGACAACATGAACATGTTAGGTGGCTTTATTTTATCAACCTCTTTGAATCATAGTATGGTTCAGGCTGGAAGGGACCTTAAAGATCATCTAGTTCCAACCCCCCCTGCCATGGGCAGGGACACCTCCCACTAGATCAGGCTGCTCAAAGCCCCATCCAGCCTGGCCTTGAACACTTCCAGGGATGGGGCAGCCACAGCTTCTCTGGGCAACCCGTGCCAGTGCCTCACCACCCTCACAGTAAAGAATTTCTTCCTAACATCTAATGTAAATTTCTCCTCTTTCAGTTTAAAATCATTACCCCTCGTTCTATCACCACACTCCCCGATAAAGAGTCCCTCCCCATCCCTCATATACACTTTCTTTAGCTACTGGAAGGCTGCAATAAGGTCTCACTGGAGCCTTCTCCTGGCTGAACAACCAACATCACCCCATGGAGACACCACAGTTTATTTACTCATTTTACTTCAACAAGTCGAGCTTAGCGACCACAACCAGGCGTGGCCCTTAAGAGTCCTCAGAAGGGGGCTACCCCCCGGAGAGAAACACTGCGATCAACGGCCCCACACCCTGCCCCCCACCGCCCGCCCTCGCAGGCGACACGGGCAACGGGAGACCTGGCCATTTACACCTCTTCCCCTCCGGCGGGACCTTCAGCCCCGCTTCCCCCCAGGCGGCCGGGGGGAACCCGCCAGGGGACCCGCACCTCAGCTGAGGGAACATGGCGGACCCCGCCCGGCGGCCGTTGGGGCGGGGAGGTCACGCGCAGGTGCGTGCGGGCCGTGGCTCGACCCTACTCCGCCTGAGGGACTGGGAGGGCGAGCGGCTCGCCGTTGTTCGTCGCTCCGCCACTGGAGAGCGGGGAAAAGGGGAGCGATGAGCGCCGGCACCCCTCACCTCATACCGGGGCATACCTACCTGCTCCCGGTGCCACCGTGCGGGCTCCTCTGGCGGAAGGACATGGCAGAGGGTGACCTCGGGAGGGCTGGAGGAAGAGCCGGGCGGCGCGGAGACCGGAGCGGGAGTGAGTGGCGGGTGGAGAGGGAGAGCAGCAGCACTCTACCTTCCCGCTCAGCCCTTTCGCATCTCCCGCCGGCGCTGACTGAGACCGCCCGCCCCGCCTCCCCGCGGGCCCCTCCATGGGGACAGGTATGCGGGGGAGGCGGGGGGGGGAGAAGAGGGAAAACGCAGCCACCAACCCGCGTCCTCTCCCCGCCAGCCCAGCCCGCTGGTGGGTGCGAAGCAAGCGTGCTTCCCGCCGCGGCGCCCCCGGCCCCGAGAAAATTTATGTGCGCGCGTGTGTCCCCCGGGCCGGTATAATGGTTTAGCCCGCTCCCGCCGGCCCCGCCCCGGGGCGTGTTGGCGGGAGAATGGAGCGCGGCGGCGCGCGGTTTTGGCGCGCGCTGGCGGGGGGGGGGGGGGGGCCGGGCCCCACAGCACGGCGAACCCGCGTCAGGCAGAAAAATAGCCGGAACAAAAGGATAATTATAGAATCATAGAATTTGCCGTGGTTGGAAGGGACCTTTCAGATCACTGAGTCCAACCATTTACCTAACAGTGCCAAAGCCACCACTAAACCATGTCCCTCGGCACCACGTCCACCCGTCTCTTAAAGACCTCCAGCGATGGTGATTCACTCACTTCCCTGGGCAGCCTGTTACAATGCTTGACAAACCTTTTGGTGAAGAAACGGTTCCTAATATCCGGTCTAAACCTCCCCTTGCGCAACTTGAGGCCATTTCCTCTTGTCCTATCACTTGTTCATTGGGAGAAGAGACCGGCCCCCACCTCACTACAACCTCCTTTCAGGTAGTCATGGAGAGCAACAAGGTCTCCCCTCAGGCTCCTTTTCTCCAGGTTAAACAACCCCAGTTCCCTCAGATGCTCCTCATAAGACTTGTTTTCCAGACCCCTCACCAGCTTTGTTGCCCTTCTCTGGGCCCGCTCCAGCACCTCAATGTCTTTTTTGTGGTGAGGGTCCCAAAACTGGACACAGCACTCGAGATGGGGCCTCACCAGTGCCCAGTACAGGGGGGCAATCACTTCCATAGTCCTGCTAGCCACTGATTGCTGAGATTTAAAGATGAAGGGTTGCGGTAATCAGCATGGCTCTTCAACCCGTGAGGAGCATGTGGTACTTCAACGGCCAGTTCAAGCCCTATAGCAGACTGTTAGGACATAAACTTGGATTCTATGAAGTGACATGGCATTAAATAACATTTCATATCACTATGGAATAAGGTCGGGTAATGCCGTGAGGCCGCTATGCTTTACTAAGTAGAGTTTTCAGGTGTTTTTAGTTGCAAATGGATGGCATGAGGTCCTACCGATCGGTGAGGTGTGGTACGTGCTGCCATCTTACAACAGTAATTTAGAAACAACCTGAAGGACTCCTACAGCAGAACACAAGCATAGCTTTAAATAAAAATACCTTTGTGGCCCTCATGGGCTGACAGCTGGTGGGATGCTTCACAGCAAGGCATACACAAACCGGGCAGCATTGGCTTCTTCTGGCCTTGGTGCTGCTTCTTGGGACACGGGACGTAGCTACCACACTCACAATGGCACCGCTGGTACAGTTACCTCTAGGTAAAGAGATTTTATCTCCAGCAAGCAAGGAAGCATTCATATTTCAAAAAGGCATTAGATTATTCAGATTCTTGCAGGTCTGGTATTCAACGTGTGATTTGGTAGCAACGAGAATGGGATGTTTCTTCCTTTGTAGAACCAGGTTGGGGTTTTCTTCCTTTCTCAGATAAGCAAACATGTCAACGGTTGTGGGAATAAGGTTAAAACAGTCAGCAAAGAATCACAGAATTGCCTAGGTTGGAAGGGACCTTTCAGATCATCCAGTCCGACCATCAACCTATCACTGACAAAAACCATCACTAAACCATAAGAGATACAATATTCTTAATTTAATAAAATTTATTGAAATTAGTAAGAGATAAAGCACAGGAAATAACATTGTTCTTAAAGGAGAATTTCTTTTTCTGTCCTAGAATTCAGTTTCTAAGGTATGCAGAGTGTTTAATTATGTATTGCATTTCTGCTTGTTCAGATGCAGTCTGCATATTCTCATTCAGCTCTACAGGAAATAGTCTGTTTTCAGTATCCTACAACAATCCCTGTCATGATGCCTCAACTGAAACCTTAAAAATTACAAGAAAGTGCCTCCTTCTGCTTCAGTTCACAGGAGAAGCACATGGGAGGAGAAAGCCCACAGTTGGGATATCCATTCTTTTTTTTCTCTCTAACAAGAGCCCCAGCCGATTTCATTAAATCCATTTATTCTCAACACATTGAGGTAATATTCATCCTGTACTTTCTGGTCATAAATTTTCTGCTGTCAAAAGGTAAGTTCTCAAGAATTTCAGGCTTTGTAAGAGCTATTGTCACCTACAGCCACCGTAGCTCTTGCTTGCCATAGAAACTGGCACAATTTTGCATTAATTCTAATAACGCAGTTTCTTCTAACCACGTCTCACCTGTGCATCATGAAGTGAATCATCCGCTGCACTGGCCCAGCTGGCCTCTCCATTGCGGGCATTTGGTTCCTGCCTGCAGCATGCAATTAACTTCTTTTCCCTAGCCAAATCTTCACTGCCTCCTCTTAAAAAAAAAAAAATAAAAATTACCACTGTACAAGTTGCGATAACAGAAGTTCAAAAAAACAGAGCAGAATTTCACTCGTGGTATCAGGATACAGAAAATAGGATTTTTAACTTAGTTTTAGCAAGCTTTCTTCTGGATCATATGCGGTTTGCATGTCAGTCTACATTTTTACTGGAGCAGCCTCATCTTTCTCTCACAGGTAGCAGAAAGCCAGCAAACCTTGGCTCCAGTTACTTCTTGGCAGAAACGCAGTTACGCATTCATACCGAATCTAGATCATACGAGATAAACGCAGGGAGTTAGTGTAAATAAGTTACCGAGCTCTGAAAACAATACAAAAATTCTGCAGGTTTTACCAGAGCTTTCTGGTAAAGCTTTCTAGTGCAGATGTGGCCTTCATCCAAAACACTTCTGATGATATTTAGGGATATGAGATTATCTGAAAAGCTGCAATTACCTTTAACTTACAGCCACTGCTGTTTTCAAGCATCTCTGCTCTTTGGCTCGTTCGAAGACCAGACACCTCAAGAGCAGCAAGGGAAAATTCAGCTGTTGGCTCAGCAGGTGCAAAGCAGCCCTGGAGCGAATGTCTGACAGATTAAAGAGCATAAACATGTCTTCCAATGAACCTGGGGGAAGTAAACCTAATATTCACTCCTGTAAGTAGTGAGTAAGAGTAACACTTGCAAGATTAGCAATGAGACATGTTTGATGGATGGCAGAAGTAGCAAACTAGAGCTGTTTTAATTTTTTTTTTTTACATATATTTTGAACAGCTTAACACGAAAACAACTAACGAAGCCCAGCAATGTTTTTGGAGAGACTTTCTGAGCACATATTGACAGGTGGTGTTTTGAATTTATTTTATGAAGATACACTTCAACCTTGCTATGCATGAAGTATGTTGAGAGGGAGAATTTGCATCTCTACTGTAGAAATGAAGCATGGTTTACATTTATTTATTTTATTTACAGAAATGAAAGTGAACGATGTCTGCTATTCTGACTTGCATTTCAGGTCATCATTTACGTAGAATTGGAGCTCTTGTTGTCCGTTAAGTTGAGTAGAAGGGACACAGCCAGCAGGCACAGTGGGTGCCAGTACACACCTTTGCGTGCTAGGAAGAAGGAATTGTCCAAACAGCACAACTGCAGCTGAAGCAAGTATGTTGCTTTAGATCCATATTATTTAAAGTAATTAAGACAGTCGTCTGAGGAACAGCACCTGCAATATGCACCTTAGTCTTTCTGCCTCTTCTTCACCACACGTTCCTATTAATAAAAGGTCTCCAAACTCAAATCTTGAGTACTTCTAGGAACACATTAATTTCTTCCCATTTTCTGATTAATCTTTCTTGGAGAGTTGAACAGTATGGCCTATAGGAACACCCCAGCTGAAGTCTGATAAATAACCAGGCAGCCCTTCTTACCCCTTTTTCAGTTCGCAGATATAAAAGGGGCTTTCTTCAAGGCTGTGCAAAACCATACAGCACAGTATCTACAGCTGCTTTTAACTCTGGGCATAAGAGCAAGGGTAAGAAGGTAGAGGTCAGAGAAGGGTCCCAGATCAGCACAGTAACAACTGCAGAATTTTCTTCTACCAGAGATCACTGCGGTATTATATATGCACTCTTGAAGGCCAAGAGGAAGCACCTGCTCAGGATTGCTCAGATGTGTTGAGGATCCTCTTCACGGTGAGCTCACAAAGCTCATAGCATTGCTCATTGTTAAAAGTGGGAGAAATTCACACCGTTTTTTCCAAAAAGGCACAAATACTGTTCAACCACTTGGCTGATTTATATTTTTTTTTGCAAAGCAGTGCCAGACAACGGATGGATGAAAACACACAGACAACTCACACTAACTTCTCAGCAAAACTAACAGCTTCAGAAGCGGAGAGACGACTGCTCCCTGCCAGCCTGCCTTGGGAACCGCGCCAGACCAAGAGTCTTCAGACATAATTTGCAATAGCTTTTAGAAATTAAACAGTTTGAAATCACAGCAGCTAGCTTACTATTATTTTTTTTGCATTATTTTGCTCGACTTTTTAATGGTTGTACATTTTCCCATTTGTGAATGCACCAAATTAAAATGTTTCACATCTACAAATTGCATCTGCATTCTCATTATACGTATGTATCTCAAAGACATCCTGCTAAGTATGTATTTGGAAATGGTGTTTTAGCTGTTTAATAATGCTTTTTGGGTGGAATGTCTACATACCTAGTGCTCCTGGCTGAAATCAGTAGTATTTTGAGAAGAAGTAAGGAGAACTGCGTTCACTTTCCATCAACTCATTGTTTTTTCCTCAAAGGTTGTACACAGGTCTTGTACTTTTCTCCACAGAGGTCTCTATTGTAGGATGTCTCCAAAGTGTCTGCCTTTGGGCGATAACAGTTGGTCCAGCTCTACACTCAGTGAACCACTAAGGTTTTAAAGTACTAGTGTAAATGGATTTAGCTTGGAATTTCCTTTCCTTTTGCCTGGCCTTACTGTAAAAATACAAACTCACGCATCTTGTGTGGGACCAGCATAAATATCTGTGCTCCTGCAGGAGAGTTTGCTATGCTACTTCTCCTTTCCCACACACTTCTGTGGGAAACAGAACTGCGTTCCTGAGCCAAGGATAAGCTTGAAGTACAGCATCAGTTCAAAACACGTACAAACAAACTCCATTTCCTCCAGCCTTGCTCCGAGATAAGATGATTTGAACGGCATGTTTACCTGAACTCACCCAAGCTAGCCTGATAGAGGACAGCTTCAGCCTGGCAGCCACGCAGCATTTTTAGCAAAACGCTACGTACAAGTTAAATTCAGTTTATCAAGCAGAACTATCTGCTGTAACAGAGCTTAGGGGTTACAGCTGCCTTGCATTTTTCTGTCTGCCAGTAAAGAAAATCCTCAGAAAAGCACTTTCACACTACAGTGGGAATTTTAAGGGGAGAGGGAGATACCCTCGTTACTGTGACCTCTAAGGACCAGTTTTAAAAACAAAAGTAGACATATAAACAATGGCATTTCAGAACTGCTAGTGAAGGACTGTTTCTACAAGCACAGATAATGTATCATCTGTGAGGAGATTCTCCCAGGGGAAGCGTACCAAGAGAAGATACATGACGCTTCTTGGAAGAAAATTAAACCTGGCTGGTGAAGTTCAGGTTTTATTTTGGCTGAATTATGAACTGAGCACAAATTTATGCAAACTAGATTTAATTAAAATAGGTAAAATTAATGGAGGACTATTAACTACAAGTTGGGGGTGGAGTGCCAGACTTTGCTTACCTCAGTTGTAAACTCTTATGTCAAATAGCTTCGGATAGATAAACAAGTGAATGGATGGAGTGCATTCCAATTTAACGGCTCTGTCTGGACTGATGAGGGCACTGTTACTAATCAGGAGGCATTACAATGGTTCTCCATCCGGTGGCAGCACTGCATGAAATTACTTTACCAGACCTCAAACCTCATCTGCCCAGTATCATTCCTTTCCTTGTGCTAACAAAGCTTGTCAAAGCATACAGAACCTGGTTTAGAGAATAAATCTGCCCAAAATTCAATTGCCACAAGCAGATTGGTTATTCTACTTCAAGTCTAGGTATCTTCAACTGAGAAATACAAGATCTTTTAAAGACTGCTGAATTACAAATCCTATGGGTTTGTGTCCATAAATCTGCTGCAGGCCCCATCCATCATAGGCAAAAGCTTAAGGGCTCTGACAGCTAAGTTTAAGTATTTAATGATAGCCTATTACTCTCACCTAGCAGCTCCATCCTCTCCAGGAGGACACCTTACAATGCACTAAATACAAGTTCTTGACAAGATGTCAGAATAGAAACTGAGAGGTTGGACACAACCCAAGTTGTAAACTCCCTTCAAGAGTTTGATTTAATCTCCAAAGAGTACTCCTTCCCCTTTTTAGCTAAAAAACCCCCAAAATAAACAAAACACTCTAAAACCAAAAAAAAGGACTACTGAACCCAGACATTCCTTATGCAATGAAACTCTGAAAACACAACAGCAAAAGCAGACTAATGGGGATTTTTAAAGACTTTAATTCTTCTGCATAAAGACAAAATGCCAAAAATGTAACACATTCCCTTATTTACAATCATCATAAATCACATGAAAGCATGCACACTGGAACAAGGTTCTAAGTATTACTTCTTAAAAAAGTGCTGTACAGATGTGTTCCTTGTATACACATACTCCACACCTTGTGGTGTTTAACTGAGCCATCCTTGTGCTGCGACACTACTGCCTGAGCATGCCTGGAAATAATGTTTTGGAAGGGACTGGGAGTCGTTTCTGGAAACGCAGCTTACTTCCACATCATCAGCGCAATGGGCTTTTGGCCTTTGGCTACACTGCCAGCCTCACAACAAGGCTGCTGTGTGTCATTCCTAGCACTGCCACAGTTCTGCAGTGGCCTCGCAAAAAGCCAAACCGAACTCCTGCAAAAAGACAGTTCCCAGCTCTAAGAGACATTCGTATCCCAGTACATGCTACATAAAATGCCACAAGGACTGTAAAAAATTCTTGTAACTGGCACATGAATCTGGTCTAAACTCCACTGTAGCCACAGCCCTCGCTTTGACCTTCTCAGCACAGTTAAGAGTTAAAAAAGGAGAGCCTATCTCAACACCGTCACAACCCTTAGCCTGGACACCCTATGCCCAAGAGCAGCTCCAAACCTGTAAATACTGCTGTTAACCTTGTATTCCTGTAGGAACAGCAGGCACTGAACTCATCCTCTGCTAAGCAGTAGATTGGCCTTCAGGTCAGGCTGCAACACACATAAAAGCAAAATCAGGTACTTAGGCTGTGTTGCTGTTCAGTCACTCATCCCCGTAAAGAGAGTGATCTGATTTTAATAAACCATCTACCTTTCCTTTCTCTTCTCTCACTAGGCTTAGGCAAACGCTAGTTTGATATATCTTATCTCAGAGAATGGTAAATATACCAAATGGATGATTCAAAAACTAAGAACAGTTTGTCTTTAATAACTGGAGAAAGGTTGAAATTATCTACATTCTTTTGAAGCAGTTCTTCAGGTTGGATGTACAATTCTGGTCCAGTAGAGGAAACAGGGTTTAACTCCTTGATTTAAGGGGTGGCATTCTTCAGTTTGACTGGATATCAGACCAATTCACCAGCGTAACATTAGCACACTCTAAGTAGCATGATCTCCAACAGCAGGATCCATCAACTGAAGTAGCCTTTACAATATAATGCACATGTAATCTGTCAACGTGGGTAAAGCAGAAATATTCTCACAAAAGATTTAAGGAACATCCATCATCATTGTAGCACAGGCTTAATGAAATCTGCAGTTTTACGCTTGAGGCAGAGCTTGCAGAAAACAATCTATCCTTAAAGATCTGGAGAAACCTAAACAAAAAGGCAGATAACAGCATTTTATAAATATGATATATCTAGCCATTAACAGCAAAACATTTACTCTTCTAAGCTGTAGTGTTACAGTAGAAGTAAATGGAACAGAGCATTGCAAATGGTGAACTCAAAGCACAGTAGAAAATACAAAGCCATATTGTCCATACTTAAAAAAGCATTACAGATAGTATGAACGCTTTGAGAATGTAAGTTATTGGAAAACACCCTATATTCCTAAAGTATCTTTCAAACACAAAATGAAGCAGTTGAGCCTATCTTTCCCAATCTCTTGCATCATTTTCACCTAAATGTAATTATTAATTCATAGAACACATTTTCTTCTCAATTTTAATTAACACATTCCTGCTATATCTTGTGTCCTACTGACTAAGGTTTTTCCTTTAGAAAGCAACCAGATACATCCAAACTTACGGACATTTAACTGAGCTCCAAAACAGCCGCGTTTATTTTTCCTGTTTGAGACAGAAATTTTCTTTTAGCAAGAGGGTGGGTGATGTGGAATTCTACCATGTAACCCACTATCTGGTTTTCAAGCAACATTCACCTTCCACAGTTAAGAGCTCATCACACTTAAAAAACATGGTTCAAGGCAGTGTTTCTCTCAAATATTGATCTCTGCATACCAGGAAACCAACGTGTTGCTTTATAGAGTAGCTATTTAACTCACTTTCTACATTTCATGTGTCCCAAAGATAGTTTTTCCATTACAATGAGTGATTATGAACCCATGAGTATACACACTCCTTGTAAGAGCCTTATTTACAACAAAAACAACTGCAAAGCAGCTAAATACCAACTGACTATATAGAAGACCAGAAAGGCTCTCTTAACTGTGGTGTACAGAAGCATGCTTCTTTTACCTGAACATTTCACCTTATGTTGATTGCACATACGCTGACTGTAAATCTCTTCCTCTTTCAGTGCAGATTTTATGTGACTGCACCAGTTTTCCAAGACTTGATCTGCTGATCTCAGCCTATATCCCTATTCTTCAAATCATTTTCTGTCACAGGAGAAAGTCCTTCTTCGATAGTTCTATATACAAAGAGAGACTAGATATTTTCAAATAATGAATTAGCACTTTAGAACAGTGAATCCATATTAAGTCTTATTCATGCTTAAAGAATTTAAATTAAAAATCAATGAAGTCATTAGAAAAAAATGCCATTAGCGCAATTTTTAAAAGCTCTACCTGCCTTTTCTTCATGTAACTAGAATTCAAAACCTAAGGAGTGTAAAACTGTGTGCCATATTCTTAATACCATATTCTTAATGAGTTCTATTATGCAAAATATTACAAGATCACTATTAAACAAACATTTAGATCCCAGTCCATAATGTTTCCAAGCCTGCATTGAGTGTAGATCAAAGATAATCAAATTACACAACAGACTATTAGCTAAAAAAAACCTGTTTGACTCAAGATACTACCCATCCTATTAATGTACCACAGGACTCTACAGTCCAAAAGAAAATTTTCATTGAAATTTACTGCTACAAAGTTGTGGCTTTATCACAAAAATATTATGAGGCAGAAAAGCTGCCACTGAAATAATTAAAAACAAATGGCACTTTTCATTTGGGTGATAAGATAAAATACATTGTTTTCTGGATGAACAGGTAAATATTTCAATTTACTAAGTCTGAAGTACTAGAACTTTTAATTAAAGAGCTGTATTAAATACAAGAGGATGGGATAAAATACTAAGATAATAAAGGAGCAAAAAGAGAAACTGATCTGCTTGAACTGAACAGTTGGATTCTGTATAACGATATTGCATATGGGCTACTCAAAGAGAACTGGCAAATTAAGTAGTCAGCATGATCTCACCTTGGTATTTAAATTTTCTTCCTCATTATTCTACCTTCAGTGCTTGTACTTCCCCATCCCCTTTCAGGGTATTCTGACTGATGTCCTTCCAATAAACTGCTACAAAGTTTAAGCCTACCAAAAAAAAAAACCAAACCCACACCCAAAGATTACATAGCTTTATTACAGTAAATTTTTTATACTTAAATACAGCTACAACTTGCTATTTACTCTAATACAGACTATAACGTGAGAACGTAAGGATAGAAGTTTACCACACAACATAAAGACTGGCCAACCCATCCCTGAAAAGAATAGTAAAAAAAATTCCATGTTTATAATAAAAGCTTGGATTGAAATACAGTAATAAGGCAACTATGCTTCTAATGTAACATGCAAAAAAAGCCCCTGATTGATAAGCTGCATTTCCTACCTCTCCAGCCTGCAGTCAGTATCTCTCCAAGTTTTGCTGTCAGGCAGAAAGCAGCTGGGTTTTTTCTGTTTCTGATTGTTCCATCCTGAAGAACAACTGGCTGGAACTGGGTCACTGCATAAAAACAAATAACTATCATTGTTATCAGCTACAAAACAACTTAATTTCTCAGGAGACGAAGAGGAAGCTTTCAGCTCCTGGGCTGAGGAAGTGAGAGGTGACAACCACGGGGACCAATTCTATAAAATGCCATTGCTTTCCATAAGACAAAGAAGGTGTAAGGGGCTCAGCATCTTCCAGCATTACTTAATGGCAGAAGCAGCAAAAAGCAATACATGGAGAGTCAGACTGGAAAAGCCAAGTGAATTCAACGAACAAAAATAACAACCAAACATACCACACGTTGGAGGAAGTGTAAGGAGAAAAAAAAAAAAGTAGTATTAAACACACAGCACAAGCAAAAAACAGAAAGAACATCATAATCATTATGGTATTTACCTTGTTATTTCTATACCATGTTGTACTGTCATTACTTCATCATTTTCACCAAAGGCTTCCCACTCTGAGCACTTTGAAAATGCCTCTTGATGTCCTGATTCGGTAAGACTAGAAAGAAAGTGAAAAGGTCTGAAACCATGGACTTCTGTCTCACAGTTCCTCTTAATTCTTCTGAAGATAAGGGGGCTAAATAGAGAGAAAAAAGCCACACCTTTATAAACATTTTTACTAAGGTTAGTATGAGAATTCTACTAAACCCCAAAAAACTTAAATCGTTGTTCCAGTTTTTCTGCGATTCTGACAAAACTTTGTATAGGGTTAAACCATGCTCTCCTCTACATAGCCTATTATTTCCCACTTATAGGAAGACTTCTTATGCAGCAGCTAGGAAAGAGGAAAAAAAGAAATAGGATTAAAACCAATTGCTAGAGAAGTAGTTTCATTCCTGAACAACTTAGAATAAAGAAGGTGTTAGCCTGAAAAAATCTACCCTTCTATTATCCATTTTTTAACATTAACCTCACTCTGTCCCAGTTCCAGGCTGGGTGACAGATTCCTTGTTATTTAAACAAGCATTTTCTTCCATGCCATCCTTCATAAGGCAGGAAAAAGCTTAATCAAAATACACAAAGCTTCTTTCACATCCCTTCATGAGTACATATTCTCTGTAATACCCGTAGCAAATGTAACACAGCAATAATTAAACAGGCACTGAGTTTCAGCATTCACTGACAGACTTAGGAGTACACGTTGGGCTCCATTCCTTTACCGTAAAATTCATCAACTTGCACATATCCTGCATGCCAAAAAGCAGAATGCAAGGCATGTAAAAGGTATGGGAAATAACTATCGTAATTTCAGAATTACAACCTCTGAAGCAGAAACCAGGTTCAATGAGAAACCAAGAACAACACATTAGTGTTGCCTAATTCTACACACAAAAAATAACTTACGTTGTATCTTCTGACACTGAAGTTTCTTCACCTTTACAATGGACCACTGTAAATATTTGCTATCATACAATACAATTATTCTGGCATGACTTCCTTTCCTCACTAAATTGAACATACATTCATATAAAATTAAAGCTATTAACAAATGGAGGGATAAATACAGTCATATTCCAAAAGTCAATTCACAGTATCAATGAGTCTCCATATGGAGAATCACTTCATACCTTTCCAGTGTGTGGTACATATGTACATAATGGTTTTTACTGTTTGAAACCACAGAGGAGTCAGAATTGTTTCTTTTTCTGCGTTTCCAGACTGGAGAAGAATCGGGAGAACAGGGACTGCAAAAATAAGACATAGATTTTACACACACATTTTTTATCTGTGTTTAAATGCTTATCAGAGTTCTGCAAAATAACGTCCCATGCTACACAGAAGACTTTTTGAGGTATGATTCTTCAGTCACAACAGAGGAAAACGACTCAAATTTTGGTAACAACTCCACTGTATTTTGAAAGCAAACCCAGGCACAATTGCACAAGAAACTTGGTAGCAGAACCATTTTCAGCTCCACACACATATCCCCAGATTAAGATACCTCAGTAAACAGGGAAGTGCATGAGGTGCTTCACTGTTAGTCTCCCTGCTGTTCTGCACAGGAGTAATACTGTTAATTAAGGATGCTTCTAAAAAAAGTATCCTATTTTCAGCACTTGCCAACAGTGGTTAAAGAAACCTCAGTACTCCACTGTATAAACAGAGAAGCTGAAAAAACACTGGTTTTTTCTGCTGTTAATCATATGACTCTGTAATGCTGGTGATTCTTCCACATTCAATGCTCTGTACCAGTAATGGATTATATTCAACAGCAAAAGTGCCAAACTCCAAGTCTGAGTGTTAACTGTACTCCCTCACTAAACATTTCCTAAAAAAAAACCCGACAGCATCAATGTGTATTGAATTATTTCAGTAACTTAGCCAGAGACGTTTTATCTCATACCTCTCCGGCGTGTAGTCAGTCAGCCTGCATTCATCTTCGCACTCATTTCTCTTCTGCTTTTCATCAAACACAAGGGAGCCAGCATCATCCTGATCTTTGCAGAACCATTCTTGGGAACTGCCTGACGGTTCTGTACTACTAAAAACAGAAAATAAAAGAAAAAAAAGGATTTAAAATACTACCCATCTAGCTTACCACTCCAAGCAGAAGACAGTTAAGCTGCAGTAATAATTAATAGTTCATCTCGTATGACATCCAAATAGTGCAAACAACTGCAACTTCCACCATAGATCAGTTACAACACAGCTAAAACTGTTCACGCAATGCAGTTAAAGAGCTAGTAGATTTCTACTCTTTACCTCCCAATTGACTAGTCCAGACCTTATAAAGTATTAGGTGGTGTCAGTTAGTGGAGCTAGCCTTATTACAGAAATTCAAAGTTCTGAAAAGATATTTTAAAAAAAAAAAAAAATCCATCTTGACTACAGTTGCCACTCTCCTGCAGAGAGCACAGAAATCTCACATTCTTACACTTCTCAAACCCTCTAACATATGGTTACTGCAGGAGAAAGGTTGTTCCACTGACATCAGAAAAAGGAAAGACAGAAAGGTTATCAGGGACACAGTAATCACTGAATTTCTGCTTATGCCTATCCCTTTCTAGAGAAATAATCTCACCTTGTGCTCACCAGTGTAAACAGAGGGAAAGAGAGCGTACTGCTATAGACAGACCAAATGTCTTCCTCCCCAAAGCACCTTATTGGAAATTAATTTAAGCTAAATAATGGGAATAACTTGAAGACTAACAGAATTCAAACGGAAAACAAGGCATTCAAGGAGAATTTCTGAGCCTGATCACGTCTCTTGCTCTGTTAGGAATGCTCTAAAGGAAACAGAGTCCTCCTGTGAAGCAAGAGACATGCTGGCTTAATTCACCCATACACACACTGGCTGCAGATCCCAGGTTTCTTCAGTAGGAGGATCCCAGGCATGCAGTGCTATCTTCCACAGCCTGATCTGCTGGTCCCAGGATCTACGGCTGTACTTCTTGAATTTGTTGGGAGTTCTAGGATGAACTCCTGGTATACGCTGATTCCTGTAAATACGCAGTAACATTTATTATTTCAGAACACGATTTTTGTTCTTAAAAAGAAATCCCCAGTCTCTCAGATCACACAGGCATCAGTGGCCTAATAAAATTCTCATATTTTTAAACAAGTAACTGAAGTGCATGTATTCTAAAACATTGTCAAAAACAGACCACACAAGAAACAACTAGCAATAACATGCTGAGTAAGACTAGAGGTTTATCCAGTCCAGCACTCTTACAGCTGCCAAAAGCAGATCCCTACTGCCCGTGGACAAATACAAAACAGAAGAAGCATAACTCATACCCCTTCAATAGTATCCCAGCCTCCAGCTACTTCTATCTCAGTTTTTCTGGGCTGGGTGCAGTTTCTTTGTATTTAGTATTGCAGCGAGTCTGGCTGGGATGGAGTTAACTTCCTTCATAGCAGTCCCTGTAGTGCTGTATTTTGGATTTATGGCTAAACAGTGTTGATGATACGCTAATTTCTGGCTATTGCTGAACAGTTGCTGAACCTGCTCTGCCCCACCCCCTCCTGCATCCACTACGTTGAGGGTGAACTGGTTGGACAGCTGACTCAAATTACCCAAAGACATATTCTACACCATATAATGTCATGCTCAGCAATAAAAAACAGGGCAGAGGAAGTAGGGGAGGTGTCCTCCAAAGTGGCCACTGCTCAGAGACTGTCAGGCCACCAGTTTCATTGTGGAAGCTAGTGAGCAACTGCATTTGCATCACTTGCTTTCCGCCCCGGCTTTCTTTCCTTCACCTACTAAACTGCCCTTATCTCAATCCACCAGTTTGCTCACTTTTGCTCTTGCTATTTTTTCCCCATTCCACCAGGGAGAGGGGACCCAGCTGTGTGGGTACTTGGCTGCTGGCAGGGGTCAACCCACAAATATCTTCAGTGAACTTTCATTCCACCGTTGTCCCAGCATTATTACAATGGTGATTGCTGTAATTCAAAACAGCATTCATCTTTTGGAAGTATAGAAAATGAAGTAACCCCACTCTCTGTGTAAAATGTAAATGATATGCCTTTTCACCGAATCTACACTGGGCAGACACTATAACAATGCTGTCTGGGACCACCCAATGGCTGTAAGGTGCCATTTCTCAGACAGTAACCCAAATCCAGAACCTGCCCACCACAGATTACTGGAAAGCTCACACAAACTGTACCTTCAGTACAAAATAATCCTGTTTATAGTCCTACCATACTGGAGTCTGCTTTAAGCCTGGGGAGGTGAAAGCCTATTACAGTAATGTTTTAAATCACACAAAGTACCTTGGTCTCAAGCGGTTCCCCCTACCAGCTTCACAGATCAGTGTACTTAAGCCATAACACTTTTTTGTAAGATAAACAGACCCCTGCTAAGTATTATAAACTACCTAATTAAAATGCCACCCAGAACACTTTTTTTTCATTTATAAAGTTTATCCCATGTTTTTTTTCTGAACATTCTTCTCATCCTTTTTTATTCTCCACCTATGATTTAACTGATCACAGCACAGCTACACAAGTCCCAGGCACCACTGTAAGACTCACTGCAGTCCTACCACTGATGACAAAGTGGCAAGCAAAATTACAATTCACAAAGCAATTCAAAACTCTTTGAAGAAAAAAGTGCCATTGAAGATGTGATCATGATATTGTGTGATATCCGTGATCAATTACTATATCTGTTGTTGATTTTTAGTCATCTAGTCTAATCTTTCAAGTTTTGCTCAACAACAAGCTTGCAGTGTCCACTGCACTTGGCTGGCAATTTTCCACAACAGACTCTTACAGGTAGAATACAGAGAAAGCTGGTAACTAGAAGTAGTGAGCCATATTTAGAAAAACACCTCTAAAAAATAACCCTCAAAACAAAAAACCAAGAACACACAAAAAACCAACATCCACACATTAGTACAGACTAGCTTCTGAATCTTAACGGCTCTGTAGTAAGCAGAGAGGGCTGGCTAAGAAATCTTGATTTAAGTGCCACAATTCACAGCCTCTGCAGCTCAAAGCAGAATGACAGAGGAAGCCAGAAATCCAGATTTTGATTTGTTAGTTACTGATTAATCACTGAAGACTGGTTTCCCTTACCAATACTTAAATGCAAGGCTTTATTCGGTCCTCATTCAAAGCTGTCATTTTCTGGTATCAATTAACTTCACACTGGCCTGGCAACACAGTCACCAGAAGTGTCACAGGGAGCTGATTAATACAGAATTTATCTAAAGTATATTTGCTACTAGCAACAGCAATACACAAAGGGAACATTTAGCTTTAAATTATCCCTAACTAAAATCTTTTCTATGCAGAAAATACCTGGCCTGTCTTTGATAAAAATCAATTGATTTAAGTTTTCTTCATTTACTGTTCATATAATTTTAAGAAAACTAAAGCTGTGCACTAATCTATAGACATGTCAGGAACACATAAGAGTTTATTTGGAAATGTGGAACAGAGCGTAACTTACTTTGGAACTTCTTTAATGTATCTGTCATACGCAAGGGTATTCTTTCCAAAATTGATCTGTTTTTGTCTTCTCCTCAGGACCACTTCATCTGTTTCCCTTTCAGCTGGATTAGCAGAAGCACTTGAAACAGAACTTAGAAATAAAAATTAGAATTAAGTTAAAAAGAACCTTAATGGCCTTACAAGTTATATAAACACATACTCTAAAACTGCATGTGTTCTTACATAGGCAGCACAATTCCTACTTCAGTAGTTTACAGAAGTGAAAGCTGTGCTAACCAAATGAATCACTACAACAAAAAGAGTAGGTTTTGCAAGTTAATGCAACTGCTCAGGTTTGTAACAAGCAAACATACACCCGAGGGTACTGGTGCTAGAGCTGCCTTAGTAGAAGCTTATAGCTAGTCGTACAGCAAGCAAATCAAATGATACGGGATTATTGCATATATGTGTAACACCCTCCTAATATAAATATGAAAGAGCTTAAACTCAATAAAGCGAAGATGGATAACATAAAGGAAGCTAGCTTGAATGATCTAACAAACATTTCTCTATATATATTTTTCCTTTCACTATCTAGTATTTTCTTTTATGGAAAGTTGCAATGAATATGCAATTTAAGCTTAAAAAGACAAGAATATGAAATGATAGATCATACAAGCTGACTTCTCAGTGCTACTCTCTCCTTAAGGCTTCCTTCAGGCTTGATATAAAAAAGCCTGGCCGTGTTTCAAATCTTCATTCATGCATGTAAAGTAGTTGGAGATCATCAGATGGCTATTGCTAAAACTAATGCAGCAATAGTTAAGAATTATTCAATACCTACTTCATCATATTTTTATTTGATGTCCTCATTGTTTTGCCTTCTTCAATTCCACCTTCCCAGTCAGGGCAACTAGAAAGAGACCTAGAATATTCTGGTGGTGTAGAGCTAGAAAATAACAAGAACTTGATATGAACATTTGATGCTCATAGCGTATTTAATGAACAGAAACTTCAATAGTGGACAAAAACTGCTACACAACTGTAACACCATGGGCATGTCACTACTCTGTTTCAGTTGAAAGTCAAACAAATTAAAACATTTCAGCTCAAGTCACCTTCAGCAGCGATGTAAGATTATCAGTTTTACTTTGCAGGGAAACAAAAAGGTCATGAAGTCAGTCAGATGTCAGAACATAGACCTGACCATCTCTTAAAATACTCCCAGCTCAGCCAATTCAAATGCTTTTCTCTACTACTTGAGGACCTTCTCAATACTGCCATTCCATCAAACAACACAAATTACTTGAGATCAAAATCATCAGTCTATTCACTGCTTTTTGTCATCAGCTAAGGACTTTGTAAAGGACAGAGGAGATGCTTAAGAAATAGAAAAATGTCCACCACATTAGCAGAACTAATATTTTGTCAGACACCATCATATCACAACATACAATTTCAAGAATGTAAACTCTGCTGTGTAAAGCCAAAAAGGGAGCCAGGAAGCTCTTACTTAAGTAACAGTTGGATCACTGATGTTCTCTTGAGTGAAGAAACACTTACCAGGTTCCTCATTAACTTAAAAAAATATAATAAATGAAAACTGTAGAATGCTGGAATATTCTGAAGCGCTGAAAACTTCTCCTTTCAGTCTGTCCACTTCTTTCAATGTTAATGCCTCAACATTTAGCATAAGCAATACAGAAGTAGATTTAGCTTATGGTCTTACTTTCCCTAAACAGTTTCACATCCACAGATGAAAACTACTACCCATGCTGCCAACGTTATTTTAACACATGACATAAAGATTCCACACCATGAAGAAATGTATCTACTCAGCAAAATAGAAACACAAAATGCTGCTAGCACATCCAGTTTGACTCACAACAATAACATACTGTTACTATTTTTTATGATAGCATCGA
This sequence comes from Rissa tridactyla, assembly GCF_028500815.1. Taxonomy (NCBI): domain Eukaryota; kingdom Metazoa; phylum Chordata; class Aves; order Charadriiformes; family Laridae; genus Rissa; species Rissa tridactyla. The sequence continues at coordinate 33,272,740 of NC_071470.1, read as the reverse complement.
AGACATAGAAAACACTCCTGAATACAAGATCTTTCCTGAATCTTCAAAAGATTCATTTATTAACTGAAGCAATATTAACACCCTATCAGAAATTACAATCCCCTTCATATAATGTAATACTCAGAAACATATACGTAATGTTTTTGCGTGCCCTCAGTAAAATATTTCACCTCTTCTAACTTACATCCTACACAGTTTTCTGCGCATATCCAAGCATTCACCACTTTTTACACTTCCTGGCAGACATTAATCCCAACCACTTCCTCCAGCTGAGGTCTTTAGTCTAGGATATCCAAAAGCAAAGCAAAATACTCCTGGAATACACCTACCTATAAAATTTGATCTCATCTCAAATTGCACTTGGTACTGGACTACAAAAAAAAAAAAAAAAAAAAAAAAGAAGAGTATTTACTAAAAACTGTACTACAGCTGAATATACCGAGTGCACTGTCAAGTGAAAAGACAAACATGGTTTGCCCACACTTACACACAAAGATGCGTAAGCAAAGCATAAAAATTAACAGCATATTGCTTCAATGCAGTTTTATACTAATATGGAAGATTTCATCAATAAAGGGCTTAAACTACTGCATCACTATATACCATTTCTCTCTTTCATATAGAATACTTGCTACTTGCTAATATTATGGCATGTATTTCAGTTAGACAAACTGAATGGTCTACTCTGGCATAACACAGGTATCATTTGCTAACCCTGTGCCACTGCATTATTAGAAAACATTTAATTTAATCACATCCAAGGTTTTGGATTCTGAAATAAAAGAGTGGAGCAAAGTGAAGATTTAAATAACTTCACATTTATTCCGTACCTCTCCAGCCATTGGTCTAAATGTCTACACTGATACTCGTCAAAAGCCAAAGAATCCGAATCATTCCAGCTTCTGCATTCCTGTTCTTGATGCCAGCAATGTGGATGTTGCACAGAACTAGAAAACAAGAATTTTCATCAGAAATCAAGTCACTGGCAGCCACTGAACATTGCCTATACAAAACAAATACGGAAAATCTGAGTATTATCATTTATATCTACAAAATGACAATTTGGCATAGACATTTGATTTGCATCAACTTACTCATTCAGGCAACACTAACTTAAGAAAGGTAGTAGACAACACAATTGCTGAGAAATGGTCTTTGAATAATGCAATTAAGACATCAGGATTTTAAAATAAACTGTTAATATTTAGACAACCAAAAGTATATCCTTTCTCTATTTGCAAAAAAAAGGAATAAAAAAACCTAACTGAAGACAGTGTTTATGGAACTGCTGACATGTGCCAACACTCATAGATCCTCTGTCAGCAATGCATTACTTGACATTTATATACCATTCTATCCAGCACTAAACTCGTGGAAGAGGCAAATACAGAAACATCACTTCAATGCAGGAAAACAGCACGTCTAAGGAGAAGTAGGTCAAACGTTTATGCGGAATACACTTTTACACAGGAAATTCTTTAACAGACACAGTGAAGTCCTCACAAGTAAGCATGGAAAAAGGAGCCAGAGTGGGGCGCTTACAACATGCTGGAAGGGCAGCCAGAAACTGCTTAAGGATTAAGAGTTACCTACATTTTCCTCCTTGGTTCTGGTGGCTTTGACATCTTAAATAATAGCTTATTAAACAAAACACTGTCACAGCGTCTACTAACATCAGACCTGGCTTCTGGGCTAAGGACCACACCTGCAGTTCAGCCACAACCTGCCTGAGAGAATGACCCTATACTGCAGAATCCAGAGTAAATATACTGTTCTGTATGTGTGGGTAAACAGTAAACATACTGTTCTGCATGTGTGAGGTCTCTGCACTTTTTAAATCAAGAAGGGAAAAGGAACGAAGGTTCTTATTATTTTAATCCTGGATTAACAACCTATGTTTTCTTTCCCTTCCTCCTCCACCCTGACTGGCTTTGGGAGTTCCCCGCTCCCAGAGGGCTAGAAGTTACTAACGCACACCACAAATAGCTTACTACGAGTCACGGATCTAGGCAAAAGGACGCTTTCAACACATTCGTTTTTCGCAAAGGCAGTGAATGGATAAAACCCTTCTCTAACCATTCTCAACAACAATTATTCAATTTAAAGATCTGAAAGAAATGTGGCGGGGGGGGGAGGAAGGAAGCACAACACCTAGCATGCCTTCGGTACAACGCTATTTGAAAGTCTAGGGAAAAATGCTAACCGAAAATTATGTCTTTTAGAGACACTGCGGTGTTTCGCTACCTCCGGTGCTTTGCACTCCCCGCCCGCTCCAGCGCCAGTCCCAAGGCAGGCCCTAGGCCCCCAGCCGGACCCACGGCACCCCACTCGGGCCCACACACCGCCGCCGTACCTCTCACTCCCAGGCCAACTCCCCGCTGCCAGAAAACAGCGGAGCCGCCTCATTCGCCAAGGAGACGCCCTCAGCGAGGGCAGACAGCGCCACACCCCCCGCCCGCCCACACACCGGAGCACCGGCAGCTCTACAGAGGGAGCAACACCCCATCCTCTCCTCAGCCACCCCGGCCCTCCGCCGCATCTCCCACCTGCGCTGCCCGCCGCCGTGGCGCGGCAGGCCCCGCTGCCCGCCCAACATGGGTGAGGCGACCAGCACCTCCGCCGCCGCCACCCAACATGGCTGCGCCCGCCGTGCGGCGCCAGGCAGCGCGCAGGCACCACCCTTCCTCCCGGAAGGGGGCGGCACCGGAAGCAGCGCGCATGCGCGGCATCCCTGCCCGGGGGGGTGCTCTGCGCGGCCGCTGCGCATGCGCAGAAAGACCCGTGAGGAGGCGTCATGGTGCCGCCGCCGGGAGAGGACCGTGGGGCCAGAGCGTTAGTTTAGCATGGCGGCGGCGGGTAAAAGATGTCGCTCCTGCTAAAAAGCCGGTGAGGGAGGGCGGGGGGAAGGCGTCGGATCCTGCGGAACGCGCTGCCGTGAGGCGGCAGGGGGCGGCTGCCCTCACGGCCTCCCCCTCGCCACATGCCCGCTCCGCCGGCGACAGCCCGACCCCGGCACGGGAGCGTTAGCGTTACCTCAGGCATCAGCCTCCCTCATTCGGGCTTGGCCAAGCTCGTCGTCTGCGAGACGTGGTGAGCGACGTTAGCTTGGCAGAGGGGGCTGGTGCGCTCCAGAGAAACGGGTCCCACATTTCATACCGCTACGGGAATGCACGACCTTCCTCTGTTTCCTGCGCTTGTGAACGTACCTAAGCAATGCCGCAACAAAAAAATCTGGTTTATACAGGGCACCTCGGCATTACAATGTCTCCCCTGGAAAATCAAATTTCTAGTCGTCGCCCGTGCTGATTTCATGACATCCACTGGCACTCCTTCCCCCCCAAAAAGCAGTTGTTGTTTTCTTGTTTGGGTTTTTTCCCCTGCGATACATACATATTTTTTACATACCTCCTTTCATTTATGCAGCCCTCTGCATTCAGGTTAGAGTAGGAAAATTCATCAAAGAAGGAATTACCAGGTGCACCTTCAGGAGAACTTAAGCCCTCTTTGTGTTCACACGTTCTCAGTTAGAACGCTGTATAAGGGTAAGTCAGGCTGATTTCCACCCCTGCCAAGTCTTAACTGGTAAACACAACTTTAAAATGAAAACCAGAAGTCTTACATAAAATCAACTGTATTTTTATTCAGCTCTTCAAAGAGTTTTAAGATTAACTACATGTATTCATTAAGCCTTTTCCTTAAAGGCTATCCAAATACTACTGTTTTAAAATAGCTAAGCCACCTAGGTAAAAAAAAAAAAAAAATAACAAACCCTGTGGTATATCTTTGGAAGAAAATGTTTTGTAACACATGTAAGACCTTGAATATATCTCAACTCTTCAAATACCTCAAAGTTAACATTTCTTAAGAAATGGCACTCAGAACTTCAGTCAGTTATGTCTTACGGAGGTTTAGCCTGACTAGAATGGTACACAGCTGCAGTCTACCAAGTTTCAACACAATAAAAATAAACATACTGAAGAGATCACATAGTAACCTGGTATTTTAGTTTCAAGCTAATGGGAAGCCTCATGGTAAACAACTGCATTCATATAACGGATTCAAAATATGTCCTGCTTGGATAAAATGCCTTTTTTGGGTTAGCAAACTATGTTAACCTAAAATATCAACAGATAACATATTTTGCCAATATTTTCTGGAATGCTACAATTACAGACATAACACAGCCGTGGAAATAAATCATATAGCCACAGCCCATGTTTTCGGAAACAACTATTCAGATGCAGCACAGAGGGAAATTTGGGTTGCACACACATACATACCTATGGAGTATTTACACGGACACTGTGCACCCACATATAGATTGTCTTATTGTAATGACGTTACACTTAAAGAATGTACCTCAGACTACTAACATTGCCTACCCAGAAATGAGTGATGTGGAAAAGCATACACACAGCTGAAAAAAGTAACACTAAATCACTAATAATTCAAGAAAATTCTTTAAGTAAATATTTTAGCGCATCACATTTCTAAGAAAAAAAATTAACGAAGTAAAGTGCTGTAAAAAGACTGATTCTAAGCCCTACCCTTATGTTTAAGAAACATATCAAGGTTGGGTGGGAGGCAATGTATTTCTTTCTACTGCAAACAGAGATCTTCTCTAGAAACAGCCCTATACGTGAGCGCGGTTCTTCGGATGATGTCCTGAAGCTATCACGAAGACAAATGCCTATTTTTATACTCTATTATTTTCATGTTCAGTGATTTATTCAAGACAAAGAAGATATCAAATGACTGTGCAGGGAGAGGTCACGGTTTCTCCTTCTGCTGTCTGTAAGAATATGTCATACGGATTTTTAACAAGTTGGTTCTCTAACACGGCCTTTAAGAAGCTTACAAACTTTGGAGGCATGCCAAATTACTTTAAGAATTTAAACTTCGAAAATAAATGGTTGTTTAAGGAATTTAAGCCAGAAACTATTATTAACATAAATCATAATTTTATTTTGGTAATTATTACTAAGTTTTCTAAGAGGCACTTCTGTGCATAGAGCACTACCATTAAAAGATGCAAAAGTATTATACATTTATAACTGTTACTTTGTCATACTGTTTTATTGACAAAAGAAGTAAGATGAATAACAGCAAAGTTCCACTGAAATGAAAGCTTCCAATCAATTCCAAGTAGATAAATAACAACCCCACTGCACAAGCAGTTAGGAAATTAAAGCTCTTATTACATGAGATACTATTGGCAACTGACCTGTTTTTCTTGTATAAAACCATTTGCTACTACATGTATCTATTACCTAAGTTTCTCAAGGCCTTTAGGATTTTAACTTCACACATCTTTACAATAAATATTTTTATTCACAACAGGAAAAGAGTTGAATGACTGTCAGTAGCAAAACCACAACTCCAAAATCCTACCCTCTCTTCTGCAACTATTTCAGGGACCACATCCCTTGTATCTGTGCCACATTATGTAAACTTCCCAGAAGTAAATGGTACAAAATGCTTATTTGTAAAGGCTGCTGTGTAATGAGGAGGTGCATGTCAGATGACACCACCCAGCCCTGTACGAATCTTCCAGAGGTTAAAAAACTCTGCAGAGACCATTTCAAACATCCAAATAGCTTTCCCACAGAAGTACTGGAAAATATTTTAAATTCAATCACTGATCAGCTCCTTGATTTTTTATTAATTTTCAGACTTGTCAACAAATCTGACTGAAACTCATGAACTCAATTTAATCCTATTCAGATGAAGAGGGACAGGCCACTTAAGATCTCTTCGGGAAAGAGACAATAGGTAACGAAAAACAGAATAATCACCCTTATTAATAGGTAGTACAGATAATTGCATAGTAAATGTTGTATACGTAACAACTGAGATATGCTCAAGCAATTTGGACTTTTGTCCAAATAGTTTGGACTTTAGTAAGTGCATGTTATTAAAAAAGCCCAAACAAATAACCCAACACCAACAACGTAGCATATATGTTAGTTCTCAAATAATGCTGTCAAATCTGTTCTCAGTTCCATATCCCTCTCCAAAATACGGCTTGCAGTGACATTCGTAACCATTTCCTGGCTGGCTGCCTCTAAGTGCAGTTCGGTGCTTTCACCACTCAACCTGTAGCTAGGCTGAGACTAGTGGAATCTTTCATGGTTGTGATTCCAGTATTTTACTGGTTTTAACATCCTGCCACCTATTCTGTCTCAAAGCAGTTCTGCCTGTCATGGTAATCAAGACATTTTCAGTTAACCATTGGCATGTCATCTATGCAAGTGATTTACTGATAAGATCCTTCTGATCATACAGGTGGGAGGCATTAGAGCTTTTATTCTCCTACATCAAAGCATTACAATCTTCCTTTCTCTCCTTATTTGACCCACCTGTCTGCCTGGGGTTAATACCCCTCTAAAGATGGACAACCCAAGCAAGCAAATACCCACATCGCAGCACCTGCATTGCACAGGTCAGTGTAAGAACCCAAACATACGTTCTCCAGCAGCTCAAGGCTTTCCACCAGGCAGTAGGCCAAATAATAGTCCATTGTAGGGTGTCATGGACACCTAGAACACTAAGCACTACACTTAGGTCTCTTAAATGTATGGAAAATGCTTTGATTTTAATTTACAAATCATTCTGATGCAGATGAGGTCAAGAAGTGTGCATCAACACCCTATGAATATTAAAAGAGCAAATACTGCTTATGATCAGTCTTCGAATCACAAGCCTGAAGAACTTTCATTAATGATGATCATTCTAACATGGCAACTTGTACCCCTGTGATACTGGCATCTCTGTCAGGGGAAAGGTTACCCCTCAGAAAACGCACACAGGCTTTGAAATGGCTGAGCATTCTTGCAGAGTATTTAGACAGTTCACATGCTTGCTGCACTCCCTTCAAATGTATAAAAAATAATCCAGCACCTAAAGAACATCGAAACCCTAAGCAACATAGGTCCTGGAAACCCAACAGATTTAATGATGCATAGCATCAGCAGTGTAGGTAAATGGGGTATGTTTCTGAATCCTTCTGTTGTTTGAAATAAATACATCCATAAAAAAAATAAGCTAAAGGCAGATTAATGGAATAAAAGGTCCCTATGGGAGTTGTACATCTTCAGTATTAAATTCCTTAGCCTACAGAAACTGATCCCATTTCTAAGTGGAAGGGATCAGCAGAAGGAACACAACTGGTCTACTTTTTGGTGAACACTTGCAAAGATTAGTAAGAAATTTACAAATGGATTAAAGAAGAGCAAAAGTATCAATGAAGTCTAATCAAAGTCATTTTCTTAGTTAGCCCTTTACTCAAGAATCAAAACCCAAGTTAAATTTAAAAATTTAACCTACGTTAAAACTTGAAAAGAGAATAGTACTGCAAATATAGAGGGATACACTTATTCCATTCAAGACATAGGACAGCACAGTATGTATTAAAAAATAATAATCCAGAAACTGACATCTGGTGAATAGAAGCCAAAGATACTAGTAAAAGTGGATAGGAACTGAAAAGATTTACATCTGTTTTCAACACTGTAAAAGAAAGCTTTGGATTTTGCACCCCTTTAGAACGTGAAGTCTCAAACGAATTGAACAGACCTTTTAACCAAACCCATTACGAAATACACTCAAATTTAAAAAGTTAAAACATACCCAAGTGTTATTCATCGTATTATGCAAACATCTAAAATGCAAAATTTGGCTCGGCAAGTTGGACAAGGCACTTGGCTTGAGAGCCAGGTCTCTGGGTGCTGCTGATCCTGTCGGCTGGCAAACCATTTGCCCATGCAGGTGAGGCACCACATGGGACGACAGTAGCATTGCTGGCACTCCCCTTCGTTTGGCTCCTGGCAGTTCTTGATGAGCTTGATGTTAGCAATAGTCTGCATACACCCTATGCACGGCTCCAGCTCCTAAAGGAGAAAACGTCAAAACTATGAACTGCACAGAATGGTTTCTGTTATTGCTTTTCAAAGGCTTCTAGAAAATTTTGAGGCAGAACTGCCCCACCAGAGCCAGCAAATGCTTTCAATCTCCAGAGCCATATTTTATTAGAACACCCTCTAATGAATGACAACAAAGTATCTCTTTAAACAGAAAGCCCAGAACTGCTACACAAGACTGATTAAACAAAAATGACTGAAAATAAACCTTCTTTCTCTGTCTGAAGAGCTCCACCTGTTTGCAGAGCACAGCAGCCAGAGCAAGGTAAACAAGCAGCCATCTTTATCATTCAGACATACTATTTTACAAAAAACCATACCAATATAAATTAAGGAAAATAAACAACGCAAACAGTTCTTACCACTTGTTACACTATCTTTGTAAGTAGGAGACACAAATAACAGCGGAAATCAGGGCTCTATTGAACACAATGGGCACTCATCTTGAAGGACCAGAAATTTACTTAATTTTTCTTGGAATCTTTGGAATAATTGGTATTTCCCCACCGTTAATTATGCCACATGAACTTGCAGTTGCATACAGGGAGAACGTGTTGCTATGAATTGTTTTACAACTAATAATAATTAGCATTTTCCATGTGTCTTCTAGCCAAAGCTCTCCAAGAGCTTGACAAAGTTCAAAAGACAGCACACTGGACAGGCTGGGACACCGGAATCCTATTCATACTGCTACCGGTGTGACAGAAAGCAGCTCTGCTTGGTCGTCTCTAGTTCCCACCTCCAGCGTCTCTTCCCTTCAAGCGTTTGTTCACCCACACTGGTGGCTTGACTGTGGAGCGGATCCAGATGAAAACTAGTCATCTTTCTTTGCCTCTTTTCACCTCGATTATTTCCGCCAACTAGCTTCACCACAGACAAAATCTTGTGTCAACGAGGGGATGAGGAGAGTGCAGGAAGCAGGGCTGCTTCTTTCAGAAGCTGTATCAGCTTTAACTTGTGAAATTAGGGCTTATTGTAGTTTTTAGGCAGGAAAAATTCTAGCACAGAAAGGTTTGCTAACTTTTTCAGCTTATTCATGGAGCTTCAGAATAGGGAAAAATCCCATATTGTATTTTTAATGTCCATATCATAATTTCTGGTGTTATTTATTACTCAATGTCAAACCAAAATTCAGTAACTTAGCTGACACTTAAGTATGTCACAAAATAAAAGTCCTGCAAGAAAGCAAATCTCTCAGATGTACAGTATCTTCTCTTTATTTTGAACATCTATTTTTGCTATACACTGCAATCAGAATGCACAAACACATTATATGCAGACTTACCTGATCCAATTTTATTTTAGCTAGTTCACGTAACCGAACAGTGAATACAGCATCTAAGCTGCACGACACTACCAAAGATATCAAGTACTCACCCCATTAGCTGGGACATCTGACACAGACTCACTGCAAGGTCACCAGAACTAGTTTAATTAGTTACCTCTGGTACATTGAACAGTGCTCCAGTCACACTTCTGATTGCAGCGCAAGTACAGTAATGACTAGGTCTCTGAGAATATTACTGAAGGAAGGACTCCAGGGTGTTATTTACAATTAAAACAAGCCCCAATTAAGAATCATGAATTTATTTCAGCAGAAGATCCAGCAAAACCTGGCTGTCTAGAAAAGCAAGCTGTAATGGAGCAAACTGCCCAAAGAACACTAACAACAGCTGTGACTCTAGGTCCCCAGAAACTTTCTGGAAATGCAACCTCATCATTTCCAGATGTTTTCAAACATAGTTTTTTATGGAAATTAGTATAGGGGACTTTCTTCCACTGTGCTGTTTCTCATGTCTCAAAAACGTAATGCTCACAATACAGTTTGTTTCCTCATAGAAGAAACAGAAGAAACAGCCAGAACTACATTTATTACGTATTTACTGAAATGGAAGGTGAGCCCTTGGGACGGCTGCGCCCACCCTGACTGAGCAAACAGCACTTTGGTCCAGGCATCACTGATGAGGAGGCCTGACTGGTGTCACCCCTGCTGGGCAGACCTTGAGAAACTGTGCGAAGCCATACCTGCTCAGGAAGTTAAAGAATTCAGGCTATGTCTTATCAGGAGCTAACGATGCCAGCCTGAGATAGAACTTAGCAAAACTAAAACCGCTACAGCTGCACACCCTCACCAAAGGGGAGTCTGACTGCGAGTCAAGCACTTTATGCTATAAATACCCTAGTCCCCCCCAGGCCTGTTGAGCTCTCCTGCACGGCAGTGATCTCCCCTTGGGTAGGATACCTTACATGATTACTCCTCAAGGTCTAGAGATCCCTTACCCGGAATCTGTTTTCTGCAGTGAGGTAAGTGACATTTTATATCAGATATAAAGCATATCGTATACAAGCTAGCTTAGCTATTAGAAATGCAGTAAGCAGTAGAGTGTTTGACTGCTGTTTAACTACTGTTCGATTACTGGTTAATAATAATTGTTTAATAATTACTGTTTAATCCATTCATGCACAATCAATTGACAATTCGTTAGTTCTAACAATTACAAATCATTAATACATAAGGATTTTAAAACAGACTGTATCTGGCCAACAAATATATGTAAAGTATCTACTGAACTAAATAGCACCTGAGAGCACCCTAGTTCTTTTAACAACTCATAATTGCCTTCATACCACTTACCACATGCTCCTAAAGGAAATCCTATAAACATGACATAAGTGGCATTTGTCAGTTCCTGGATTTTATCTTCAATGTGTCAATTTTTATTTTTTTTTTTTACTTACTTTCTCAGCTGCTGCGTCCACCAGAGATGTTAGTTTGTTCTCACACCTAACTGCAATATCTACTACAAAAGCCTGGTCTCCTTTAAGGAATACCAGGTCTGGTTTTATTTTGCTGGTCTTTCAGCAGCGGCTCTGATTGATCATCAGAGAAATATTCATCCTTCTCGCAGCAGTAATCATCACAAACATGGACCAGATTCGATTTACGCCTCGACAAGCCAAGCACACAGAGTGGTGGTCCTCACTTCTTTTACTTGTGCTAATCAATACAGTAACTGTAATACATTCTGCATCACACGTGTTTAAAATTGATGGAAGTACAGGAATATTGGAAGACCCAACACAAAACCTAATAATGACCATCACTTGTAATCACACAATTGTAAAAGCAAGTAAGAGTCACCTTACTTCTGCTACACCAGGTGACAGAAGCTCTACTGAATGTAATGTGATAAATTATTCAAAGACAAACACCTACATGATGGTCAGGAAGATAAATCAAACTCGATGAAAAAGCAGATTAGGCTGTGCCTCACGCCCAGATTGTATACTTAGTTTCCTCTTTAATGACACAACTATAGAAGCAGTGTGCCTGTGGACAGATAAAAGGAGAGAGCATGAAAGTGGACTATCCTTAAAGGTCACAGCAACATCTGGTTACAGACCTCACACTACACCAACAACTACCTCCTACTACCTATCAACCTACTCTCTACTCTGTTAGTCCCACAACCGACCGAGCTACATATTTCTGTGATTGGACCCTATGCTATTAAAGGTACAGAACAGTCATATTTAACCCATCATGGTCCCTGAAAAGGGTACAACTGTCCATGTGCACTAATCTGTATAAGAACACTTTGTGAAGACTCGTTGATAGAAGTTTTACTCGTAATGTGTCCAATCAATCAAATGTATGAGTTTGTAACTTTGTAAGCATTACTGGATGAGATTTTAATTACAGAGCTCCAGTGACCTCATAGGCACTGTTAAAGGAAAACGACACCCTATCACAGAATCATAGAATTGCCTAGGTTGGAAGGGACCTTTCAGATCATCCAGTCCAACCATCAACCTATCACTGACAAAAACCATCACTAAACCATACCACTAAGCACTACGTCTACCCATCCTTTAAATACCTCCAGGGATGGTGCCTCAACCACTTCCCTGAGCAGCCTGTTCCAATGCTTAATAACCCTTTCAGTGTAAAATTTTTTCCTAATATCCAGTCTAAACCATATAAAGACCTTTCACCCTTCCCGCAGCAGAATGAACTTGATACTGTTTCAGAAGCTACTGAAACATAAAGACTTACGGGCCTTATTACAAAAAGTACAACAACAAAGCAAAACCACATTAATAACTGTACATCACGATGGAGAAGAAATACACCGTACACTAGGAAGAGTGAAGAAGGATCGGGACCACCATTGGTGGGAAACTCTATTAGGGTGGTCTCCAACAGAAACAGCTGTATTGAACGCCATGTTACATCCTGTAGTAATAATGTTTGCCCTTCTGGTAGCTTGTATTGCTATTATTGTCTTTTTATATATTCAAGTTTGCTTTTTGCCTGATCAGTATATCTCATTGTGTGGAACTATCTTATAATTAACCTTTTAAATTTTGGATTTATCATTTAATCCTGCAGTAGACAACATGATGCCATTACAGCCTCCTATTTATAACACAGAGGCAAGAGGTGACCGTACCACCACTCTGAAGTAAAGTGTAGTCGCAGGGTGGAGTGTGATGGCTGTGCCCACCCTGCATCTATTATCTACAGTGAGATAAGTGACATTTTATATTAGATCTAAAGCATACTGTATACAAACTAGCTTAATCATTAGAAGTGCAGTAAGTAGTAGAGTGTTTGACTGCCATGTAATTACCATTTAATTACTGTTTGAATACTGTTTATTTACTGTTTAATAATTATCAGTTAATCTTCATTCTATCATTGTTTTATCAGTGTTTAATAAAACCTTTTGGTTAACCTCACAATGATGACTTCTCTTAATCATTTGCCTGTGACAGCCCTAAGCGAACAGTTATCAATTACACAGTAATCACAGGCTCACCTATATTGAAAAAACAATTATTACAGTGGATAGAAATTCTTACCTGAGTGCTTGGAACAGAATATGTCTGGTTAATTTCCACCAGAGATGTAAAGGTTTCTAGAAATAAATCACTAAGGCTTTGATGGATCACAACATTAGCTGCATTGCTGATGGGAGCACGGAGCTTTTCTCGGAGCTCCCCATACTCTGTGGAGTTCAACCTGGAGAAGAAAAGATAGAACAAAATGTTACCTTGATTATGCATTCAAATACCTTGGTAGCACGTTGCAGAGGTTAACACCAGAGAAGTGAATTCACAGAGAACGTATTTAGGTTGATACATACTAGTCAGAATAAATACACACTGAGCATTTAGTTTTCTTTTGCTCTTTAGTTGTTGTTGGTTTTGACACAACTTAGATAACGGAAAACGCTGCCCTCCATTTCTGTGTCAGATTGACGACAGGATATGCCAGAGTAGCTGAAACATCACACAAAAATAATGGAATGCTTTCAAAGTTATCAGCATGAACAAAAGCAATACAGGTACATAAATCATGCATTAACTTAGTAACTTCATACAGTAATACATAATAATTAATAACTTAATACATTAATTACTGCATGCACAATTTCTGTCCACCTTTTTAGTGCCTATTTACTTACACCATATCTAAGTTCTAGTTTATAAATTCCTGAGGACAGAAATTAGAATTATATCATGTGGCATGTAGCACATGGTGATATAGTACATATAAATATTAGAAGAATGTCAATCAGTATCAATTTCTGTGATTTTATGATACAATTTTAGATAAAACATGAGATTTCACAAAGGTTACAAACAGCTGCTGAATGGGACTTACACTTTGATTTAAGGCTGTAACAAGCTGTGTTTCACACTAGGTTGTTTCTGCTAAAGTAAGTCTCTCTAGGTCAGGCCCACAGACCTCAAGTGGCACATGAGACCCTGTGCAGATCCTGTAGTGACACATTACTGCTGTTACCCCTTTCTACCATAACAGTTCTGAACTGTAGATTCAGAACTCCCCAGCTTGATGTTTCCACTCATTAAACAGCTTTCATGGAGAAGCCCTGGGAACATCGCCCTGAAATTCCTCATTCTTCCTACCACTTGCTGACTTCCTGGAGCCCAGTGCGATGAAACGCTGGCTTAGCTTTAGCTCCTAGTGGTCTCCATTGTTTTAACTATTATAGGATAAGGCTGTTTGCTAAGAGATACTATCTGTGCAAGTAACAGCAACCTTTGTATCCAGAAGAAAAATTCACCTTCAACACACAGGGAAATGTGGCCTACCTACACAAAAGCATTTTTCTACCAGAAACTACTCATAATTCTGATTCTGGATATATACAATGATCCTACATCCTTAATAGGGTAATAGGGGAATTTTGTCCTATGGCCCTTTTCTTAAATCCTGTATTTAGCAGAGATTTGTTATTTCTGACACATCTTATTAAAAGAACTTTTAAAAACTCTTCTCAGTGATGTTCAGTTTAGCCACAAAATAAAATTTTGGGGTTTGGATTTTTTTTCCCCTAAAAGGAATTCCCAAACAAGCCATGATTTTCTCAGCTGGGGATGTAGTTTTATCACTCTGTCACTGAGGCAATTACAGAAGAAAATCATTAGTTTTTTAATACTTATTTGGTCACCACTCTCACAGGTCTGTCTATAAAAGTCTCCTCTTTTCTTAGGATTGTCATGCTTACCTTAATTAACCTCTTGTTCTAAGCTCTGTTCACCTGGATATCTAACACAATCACCTCTATGCCTTCTTCGTGCTTGCCAGGACCCCTCTGCTCACCTACCAGTATGGTGATCTGCCTGCTTTTAACTACCTAGTAAATAAATGCTGCTGACATACAAATGTGCAGCAGATAGACCTTCTCAAATGCCTTTTCAAATACACAGTTTTAGAAGCACTAGCATGGCTTTGTGTACTCCTTTTAATGACACAACAACAAAAAAGACTTTAGCACCATTCTAATCAGTGTCACAGGTTTCTGCAGAACTTGTACTTTTGCCTAGCTACACAGAAAGACTGCTGAAAAAAATAGCACGGGCCCTTGGAAAACAAGCCCTAACAGTTCACAGCATATTTGCTATGATTTACTGCTACAAAGCCACACAAATCAGAAATGGACCAAAATTACTTCCTTGGTTTAAGGGCAGTTAGCTTGCAGTAGCTCAGTGAGAACTCTTCTGAGCAGTGACAAAATTATGAGCCCTGAGCAGAAGACGGGGGGGGAAAAAAAAAGTCATGGGTGAACAACAGCCAGTTTTAGAAAAATAACTATTTCTCCTCCCCCAAAATTTGGAAGACCAAAGTTTCTCCCTTCCATTCCTGATCTCCATCTTTCACCTAAGTTTCTCCAGTTACTTTTTTCTGCATCCAGCACAATCTTCTTCCTAAGAATGGATCAAAGAGGGCAGTCCCTCTGTTTAACCACTGCGCATTCAATACTGTAGGTGTATGAATCTTTCTAAACAACCTTTCTCCACTGCACTGCACGGCTGAACAGTGCATACAGCATCCCTGAACACCAGGCAGGGAGAAAAACGGAAGGGACAAGACCCAAAGAGTCTTCAGAGCTGCCATAAAAGCACTCTATTAGCATCATCAAACAGTATATACAACACAACAGGGTAGTTGTTTTACCGGATATCAAATGCCTTTACGTAGGGATTAATACTGGCAACACGGATGGTGAGGAACTGCACAGGCACATTCGAGTCTGGGGTGAGTTCATGCTGTCTGGAGTCTGTCACCGTCAAATGAATGTCCTGCTGCTGGGCAACATGTAAACAGTAGGTGGTCACTTTAATCACCCACGTGTCCGTAACAATCACCCTTGCTCCTGGGGCTCCGGTAGCAAATTTGTCGATTCTCCTAAATTCCATGTTGATGGAAGAAGCTACCGCCCTCCAACCCGACTGCGGGAGAGCATGAAGAGCAAGCATTCGGGCTAACGGATGATTATTCCAACCTTTCCGTGACCAGTAATATGCCAGGGCACTGGTGACTGCTGGCAAGAGAACAGCGAAGAAGAAGAAAGTTTTCCATCCTTTTGAAGCCAGGTAGAAAAAACAAAGATGTTTTTCAGGTGCAGCAAAGCACATACCAAGGTAATAACCTGCAAGGAAAAAGACTCACTTTCAGGAAGCAATTAAGTACATGCATAAACACATACCCCTGACTCATATAGTTATCTAAGTAGTGAGCTCACCTCCTGGAGAGCTATCGTACTTCCAGATGGTAACTCAAATTCAAACCTCTTGTCCTAAGCAATCTGAGGTAAATTCTTACCTGCCACTGATTTTTAACAGAATTATGTAGCTAAATGAAGCTGATATGCATTGCAAGTTAAATAAAATTACCTGTAAGATGACACTTGCTTTTAGCACAATTATATGGCTGAACGAAGCTGATTTGAATTCTCTGGTTAAATAAAATGCCATTCCTTTGTAATTGCATGTGATTGCATGCATTGTAGATGCGGCCAACTAGTTACAAAGCTCAGGGCGCACACTCCAAAGAAGCTTCAGCGATACTAAAACACTCTATTTCCAAGATGTATCGCACCACCTGATTCCCCTACACCTGCGTACCCCTGACCCACGGCCACGGGCGAGAAACCCCCTTTGCTCCCACCCAGCCGAGGGTCACCCCGGCGGCGGGTTTGCCTTTCACACTCGCCAGGCTGAGGGCTGCCATCCCCCCCCAGTCCCCCCGGCGGTGACTCGCCCGTGGCGACCCTCCCCCCCGCGAGCCCTCCCGCCGTCCGGGGCTCACCCAGGGGCAGGAGGGAGTGGGCCAGCAGCGTGCCGGTGCTGCGCCGCAGGTGATACTGCACGAAGGCCGCGTCCTCGCTGCCCAGCCAGGCGGCCAGCAGGCTCTGCACCGTCAGCCCGGCCGAGCGCACCTCGTCGGGGGGGAAGACGAAGCAGACGGCGAACACCAGGTAGGCCAGCGTGAAGGTCACCGCCGGGCTCTCCATGCTGCGCCCCGCCGGGCAGGGCCCGCTCCCGCCGCGGCACGGCACGGCCCGGCCCGACCCGCGGCTCCCTGGGAGCGGTAGTTCCCGGACGGGGCGGTTCCGCTGGGGCGGAGCCGGCGGCGGGGTGGAGGCGCGGCGCTCTCAGTGCAAAGCGGCGGCCCTGCCATCCCGCGGTGGCCAGCGCCGCGCTCCAGCTGGCTACCGAATAGCTGACTCAGCCCCTGGCTCCCCAGAGCCGGCCAGGGCTGGTGTCTGCCGGTAACCGACCCTCCCCGTGGCCTCACGCTTCATAAACTTGTAGAAGGCCTGGCAAAATAAACATTCCGAACTTAAAAGGGCTCTGTTGGGCGAGGGCGGCATCCTTCTGAAGCAGGGAAATGGCCTGTGGTGCTTCAGGGTCTGAAAAAACTTTGTTTTTCCTGGTGTATTCTATGTAGTATTTTCTTCAAAGAATGGTCAAGACAGGGAGGTATGGTCTTAAAAGGCCTTAAAATGAGTCAGATTATCAGATATCTTTGTACACTCCCAAGCACAGCAAAGAGAGAGGCCGGACTGGGATCTCCGGTTACTACTGAAATACAAATAACAGCCACATCAATTGCCATTTCTCTCAGAATGCAACAAAACACCTGTTTGCACCCTGTAATAACCCTAAACTGCAATATTTGTCTGTTTTAGAGAAAGGGGAAATCGCACAGTTGGAGAAGCGCGGCAGAAAAAGCAATGCACGATGTTGTCTGCGGCTACCGATGGGGAGCTGAGTAAATAGGAAATGCTGCCCCTGGAATGTGAGATCTCATGCTGGCAGATGGCCGATGTGTCACTGTTGTTGATGGAGATCAGGAATTCACGGTGGTTTAGTGACTCTTCAGTAAGACAGAGGCATCAGTAAAATTATGCTCGGATTACAGGCATCATATTTCATTCTAAAAGACATCATTGTTTGCAAGTTTATTCTTTTAACAATCATTTCATTGTTGCTGTCTAATGACTCAACTGTAAGGACTGTTTTAATTTGCGGAATGGACCGTGGAGTTCAATAATAAAAATCAGGTTGTGAAGCAGCAAGTTTTCTTTCTGTGGTTTTATTCAGAAGATTGTTGAAACAGAATAACTGAGATGTGGATGTATTTGGGACTACAGGGCACTGACGAGTTTCTGTTGCGAAGGGGGAAGAGATGCAAAATGCTCCAACAGCTACACGGGACAGTTATGCAAAAGTCCTGAAGATCATGGAAGTTCATGTGGATTTATTTAGCAACACGGAGCTCTGAATGAAACATGAATTTAAATGTGGACCTTCTTCTTCCAAAAGCTTGCCAGCTTTGGATCTGATTCTGCACTAAGTTCTCTACCAGCAGCTTTCGTTTCCTTTAAAGAGTCCTAATGGTATCAACAGTATTTCATAAACTCACCACGGGACTGAATTTCAGGAGACACTCCAGATTTATTTATATTTGACCCCTTTTACAAAGCCTGGTGAACATCAGCCTCAGTCCCAATTCCTCCATAGCAGGTACCTACAAGGAGAACATTTGGGTTCACATCTCAAATTCTTGTACAGTTTTGCTTTGTGTGTAAATCCGTGTGTGTGTGGCACTGAGCAGTGAGAACGGGTAAGTGCCTGCCTGGCCTTCCCCTGGCCACAGCCAGGCGATGGAGGGGCTGATGCCCAGGAAGTACACTGGGGTCCATAAAAATCCATCTGGGCCTCCAGCGCTTTGTCCCTGCCCTCTTACTTCACTCCTTCCATGGCAAAAGGATTTTGGGTACTGAGAATTTGCTTTTCTAAGATTTCATATCAAAGGGCGGAATTATTTACCTCAGGATTTGCAGACACAAGCCTCTGCCCCCAGAGACCCAAGTCCTGTAGGAGTCTGACCTTGGGCTAGCAGTAACACCACGGACACTTCACACAGTTAGAATCATAGAATCATTTAGGTTGGAAAAGACCCTTGGGATCATCGAGTCCAACCGTCCACTCTACAAAGTTCTCCCCTACACCATATCCCTTAACACCACATCTAAACGGCTCTTAAACACATTCAGGGATGGCGACTCCACCACCTCCCTGGGCAGCCTATTCCAGTGTCTGACCACTCTTTCTGTGAAGAATTTTTTCCTAATGTCCAGCCTAAACCTACCCTGCTGCAGCTTGAACCCATTCCCTCTTGTTCTATCGCTAATTACCTGTGAGAAGAGACCAGCACCAACCTCTCTACAGTGTCCTTTCAAGTAGTTGTAGAGAGTGATGCGGTCTCCCCTCAGCCTCCTCTTCCTCAAACTAAACAGTCCCAGCTCCTTCAATCGCTCCTCATAAGATTTATTCTCCAGGCCCTTCACCAGCTTCGTTGCCCTCCTCTGCACTCGCTCCAGCACCTCGATATCTCTCTTGTATTGAGGTGCCCAGAACTGGACACAATACTCAAGGTGTGGCCTCACCAGTGCTGAGTACAGGGGGACAATCACCTCCCTCCTTCTGCTGGTCACACTATTTCTAATACAAGCCAGGATGCCATTGGCCCTCTTGGCCACCTGGGCACACTGCTGGCTCATGTTCAGCCGCGTGTCAATTAGAACCCCCAGGTCCTTTTCTGCCAGGCAGCTCTCCAGCCACACTTCCCCAAGCCTGTAGCAATGCATGGGGCTGTTGTGGCCCAAGTGCAGGACCCGGCACTTGGCCTTGTTGAAGCTCATTCCATCAGCATTGGCCCATCGGTCCAATCTATCCAAGTCTCTCTGTAGAGCCTCCCTATCCTCATGCAGATCAACACTCCTGCTTAGCTTCGTGTCATCTGCAAACTTGCTGATGATACACTCTATGTCCTTATCAAGATCATCAATAAAGATGTTAAACAGAAATGGCCCCAAGACCGAGCCCTGAGGGACACCACTTGTGACCGGCCGCCAGCTGGATTTAACTCCACTGACCATCACTCTTTGGGACCGC
Organism: Rissa tridactyla; assembly: GCF_028500815.1. Taxonomy (NCBI): domain Eukaryota; kingdom Metazoa; phylum Chordata; class Aves; order Charadriiformes; family Laridae; genus Rissa; species Rissa tridactyla. The sequence goes on along the minus strand of NC_071470.1, from coordinate 33,253,043 downwards.
CCATCCAGCCAGTGCTTGATCCAGCAGATCGTATGCTCATCCAGGCCACGAGCCGCCCGTTTTTCCATGAGAATTCTATGGGGGACAGCGTCAAATGCAAAAGTTCTTTCCGAAGAACACCAAACACGCATTTTTCACCCAGAACCGGCATGCGCTTCCCCAAGCGTGGGTCCGAAGCGGGACGTGGCTGCCGGCCGCCCTCGGTCTGAGGCGTTCAGCCATTGTTCCCCTCAGCGCGGCGTCATGACGAGCCGCGGACTACACTTCCCAGCATGCTCCGCGCGGGAGCACCCTCCCGCGGGGGCTCACCGGCGGCGAGTCGAGGCTGTCCCCGCCCCCCTGCAGGGAGCTTTTCTGATTGGCGGACGCGTTCCGAATGCTGCTTCCTCATTCGCGAGCCGGGTCGGACGTTGAAATTTGAAATCCTGTGGTGGTGGTGGAGGGGGCGCTGCCCGGTGGTGGCTGCAGCGGCGGTGGGGAGCTTCGGCCTGCTGGGTCCCGAGCATCGCCTCAGCCGAGCGCTCTGCGGGCTGGCACCCGGGCCCTGCTGGCAGGTAGGGGTCCTTTGGGGGGTGTCGGGGAGGGGGCAGCTCCGATCGTCTATGGAGCTGCGGGCAGCCCCGTTCGCTGAGTTTGTGGGGGGGGACTTGGTGACCCCCTCTGTGAGCTCGGAGGTGGTGTAGGGCTGAGGTGGGGACACGACAGGCTTGGGGACTCCCTCTGTGAGTTTGGAGGTGGTGTGGGGCGGGGGGGGGCGTGGGCCGGACAGGCTCAGCGACCCTGTCTGGGAGCTTGGGGGTTGTGTGGGGCTGGGGGGGGTACAGGACAGGCTCGGAGACTCGTTCTATGAGCTTGGGGGTGATGTGGGGCTGGGGGGAACAGGACAGACACCCCCCCGTGAGCTTGGCGATGGTGTGGGGCTGGGGGGAACAGGACAGACACCCCCCCGTGAGCTTGGCGATGGTGTGGGGCTGGGGGGGGGGGGAGGGGGGGCACAGGACGGGCTCAGGGTCCCCCCTCTGTGAGCTTCGGGTTGGTGTGGGGTTGGGGGAGGGGACGACGACAGGACAGGCTCGGGGGCCCCTTCTGTGAGCTTGGGGGTGTTGTGAGGCTGTGGGAGGAGGGAGAGAACGACACAGGCCCGGGGACCCCCTCTGCGAGCTTGGGGGTGGTGTGGGGCTGGGGGGGTGCACAGGCCCGGGGACCCCCTCTGTGAGTTTGGGGGTGGTGAAGGGCTGTGGACACACAGGACAGGCTCGGGGGCCCCCTTTGTGGATAGTGTGGGGCTGGGGGGGTACAGGACAGGCTTGGGGACCCCCTCTGTGAACGTGGGGCTGGAGGCAGCTTCTGTCGAGTGGAATCAGGGGCACTTTCGTGAGCTTGGGACCAAGACTTGGGGGGAACTTCTGTGAGTTTGGGGATGAAGCCGAGTCAGGAGCCTGGGGATTCCTCCATGAATTCGGGGGTGAGGTGTGGCTCAGGAGGATCTTGGAAACATCTTTATGCGTTTTGCGGGTGATATGGGGCTAATGGGGACTCGGAGTTGCCTGTGAGTATGGGCGGGACGCACGTACGTGGGCACTTCTGTCTGGGGGCTGTATGGGGCTGAGGGGGGCTCTGGCAGCCTGGGCTGTTCGGGGTTGTTGAGCGCACCCCGCTGCCTTTCGAGGTGGGCAATGCGGGGCCCTTGTGGCTTAGGGTGACTCAGGGGTGTTGGGGGCACCCCGCTGAATTGGCGGCGGGGAGCTGGGGATTTTTGTTTGGGTGTGGTGGCTTTTGGCTTTTTTTTTTTAATTAAAGCATGGCTAGGTGCAATGATGGGCAGGGACGGTGCTTTCCCGCAAAGCCTGCGAAGCCTTCCCCGGCCTCGCTGCTCCTCCTCTCCCCGGCCCGGAGGAGCCCCCCCGGTCGCCGCCTCCCACGTCCGCCGCCGAAGGCCAAGGCCATCTTTTGTTCCCCTGCGACGAGCTGCGGGCCCCGAGCGCCCGCTCCGGGGGTTAACGAGACCGGCTGGGCTGGGGATCGGAGTCTGCTGCCTCCCGGGCTTGGTTTTGGCTAAAACTGCTGCGAATTCCCCTTCCTCAAATGGTCTGCTGGGAGTCGGGTGACTTCTGTAGTCAGGGGAAGGTCGTGATTGTGAAGGAGTCGGTTAACCAGAAGAGTGTTTATTTGTTCTGAATTGGGATGTTTGTGCTAAAAATATATATATATATCCGTCACCTGTGTCAGTTTGTATAGAAGCATTCACAGCAAATCCTAAGTTACTCTGTCCATCAACAAGTGCTCTGCATCTTACCTGCTGGAGGAGTTCAGAAGCATAACTTAGGTAAAAAAATTCCATCTTTGCCCTGCGTGTTCAATTGCTTTTTTTAGATGTTTGAGACTACATTGGTGTTATCGATGTTGTGCCCCAGTGATTATTAAACAACAGGCAGTTGCCGTGAAGCTCTCAGTTTACAAATTATAGGTACCTGAGGTTTAATTATCTGATGTTATTGAATTTATGTTCATTCTCAAATACAGAATGACAGACTGCTGCTTGTGCTTGGATAAATATTCTAAAACTAAGAGCAGTTTCACTTTTATGAACTTTGATTGACTATAGTGGGAAAATTGCAGCCCTTCACAATACTTGCATGCCTTGGACACTGACCTCTTTAATGAAAAAGAAAGCCTCTCTTCCCCTCTGTCTTTAATACAGCTACTAGCTAATGAACTTGTGAAATAGCACTTAGATAAATTCTTGGTTGCAGATATTTTAAATAAATGCTGAATTAGTTTCAATGATTTAATCCTAGAAAGGGATTTGATTTTTTTTTTTTTTAGATTTAATATATAAAATGCTGGATAAATGTGATATATGTATATGGTGTAAATTTATTGGGTATTTTAATGATCTGAATCTACTTTAGCAATGGTGCACGAGTAGCTCAATGACAAACCCAAGAAAGTCTCCAAATGAACCTCTCCTGCTTATGGGGCTTGTTTTACAAGGTGTTGCCAACTTTTTCATGTCTCAGGCTTTGTTTCTAAAGTAATTGCAATAAACCACTATAGTCTGTAAAGATTCACTTGATCTGTTGTCTCAATTTTAGTTTGGAATGAAAGAAGGCAATGAAGTTCACTTCAAGCTGTATAACTTGTTTAATGTAAAAATACTTTATGTATAAAATAACTTGGGCTAAAGTATGAATATGATGAAGAATAAAGAAGAAAAGAAGAAATAGCTAATGTAGGCATGCTTTCCTTACCATGCTTCTGTAGCCATTGTTTGTGTTCCATTGCTGGTTAAAAGTGCTGTTGTTGGGTCACAGACAAAGCAGCTGGGTTCGGTGGAGAGTATGAAATGTGTGCAGAGGCTTAAATACAGAATATGTAAGGGCAATGAGATTGAAAACATGACTTAAAACTTTCAGTGTGGGTGTTCTTGTTACCTCTTTTTGACAATGAAGACAGTCATTTGGAGTCGTCCTCAGCTGATTTTTCTGGATTAATCTTGACTGCATGATGGAGGATGGAGAAACTATCTAAAGGTTAGCTGTCTGGTCAAATCAAGCATTTGAGATCATTTGGAATGGTTATCCATTGCAGAAAGCCAACAGTCTCGTCCACTTGATGATACTAATTGTCTTGCATAGGTGGTACAAGATAACACATCAGTTCTTATGTAAGAAATCGCTTTTAGTGGTTTGACAGTTAACTATGTTTCCCAGGCATCATCCTTCATGGACAGTGGTTATGCCTAGATCTTGCTTAACATGCCTTCTGTGCTCTGGTGCTTTTTTGGGGTTTGTCTGTTTCTGTTTTAAAGAAATATCATACCATCACTGGGTATTAATATTAAATAATTCTTTAAGAACAGCAGAGGCTCCAGTGGGAATAAAAGGTAGATGGAGTTCAAGTACCTACAGTGTTCTGTCTTGCCTGGGATATTTGAAATGTGTTCTCTCTCCATTTCTAACTTGCTTTCATCCTTAATCTTAGATGTGATACAAGCTTTAGTTTCAAGTTCTTCATACTTGAAATACTAGTAAGATTAGATCAGCCTATATTGTCTACTAAAGCTTGTGCATGTCCAATGTAAGAACAATATTTAAAAAATACTTCTTTAATTTCAATTTTTTCAGATTTGCATATCAATAATGTCTGTGCTGCCAAGGATTTTTAAGTACTATGTGTCTTACAAAAGCAGCACGTGCTCAGACAGTGTGCAAAAAAGCTAAATGATTTTATCCAGGACTCTGATCCCAAACACACCCTAACCAACCAAATTTGGTTTTGCTGTTTGCTGATTACAATGCAGTAATGAGACCATGTGAAGAAAATAGAGAAATGATTGTCATCAGCTCCTTGCAAAAGCTGTAATTTTGCTTAGCTAGATGCCATATTACAAGACACATGACTATATGTCACTACTGGCTTTAAGGGGTTAGTAATGAAGAAGCTTGCAAATAACAGAGCTATGTTTAAAGAAAGGGCAGTTTAATTAGTAAGGTTATAATGTTAACTGTGGAAAGGATAATATCAACAACTAACTTCCTAGACCCCTAACAAAAGCCAAGGGGCTGTGCAGTGCTGCATTTAGATGCTTTCAGAGTCTTTTGAGATCCAACTAATCACATGAAGATTTTCAGTATTTGTAAAACATCTTTTGAAGCTGCTAATCTTTGCTAGCCAGTGCCAGGCTTCCAACTTCTTCCATTATCTGGAAGTGCATCTGGTGGACCACACCCTCTCATTCATGGCGCAATGTTGTATGTGTTGATGTTCTAGAATGAGTCTGCAGATTTTAAACGCAGAAAATGGAGAAAATGGAGGAAATGTCAATGATGATCTAACAGCGGAAGACTGTGGCTTTTTCTTCGCACCACCGGAACCTACAGGGAGACCTTCCATTCTACGCCTGTCCCAGAAAGAAAACTTGCCACCAAAAAGTGTGGCGAAAGCTATGAAGGTAAACTTTTGCTTTTATCTTGATTATATTCTTTTGCCTTCTATGATCTCTGCTACTGAATGCATATGCTATTTGGAGCTTGAAAATATTGTGGTGTTCATGTTCTTCCTTTCCCCCCTGCCCCTTTCTTAAAGGTAACCTTTCAAACTCCTCTGAGAGATCCTCAGACTCGAAAAATCTTAAGTCCTACTATGACAGACAAACTTGAGACTACTTTCACTCTTGATGATTCCAGTGCAGCCTTGGCGGATGATCTTTTATCTGCACTCGTCAATGTTGAGTAAGTAATGTATTCAGTGCTAATAGTATTAGCAATATGGGACATACTCAAGTTGATTTTTTTTTTCCCCCCATTATAAACCTGTATAGTTAAAATGTAATTTTGTATTTTATAACAAGACCTAAACTGCACAAAAGGACCAAAATTAATGCGTACTTTGATATACAAACTCTTTTTCAAAGATGAAAGTTTCTTAAAAGTAATGACATTTATCTTGGTTGTAATGTCGAATACTGAACTCTAACTTCTCAGTAACTGATTTCATAGAAATAATTTATATAGATAAATAGTTTGAGAGAAGAGACTCGTTAGGCAGAGAATACAAAACTGTTTCCTACAGTAAGGTTTTGATGTGAGACTACAACTATTCTGAAGCTAATCCTTAAAGCTAAGCCTTAAAATTTCTCTTGTATGTTAACTAAGGTTTTATCTCTTCAGATTTTCTCCTTAAGATACATCTTCTGAAGGGTTAGCTTGAATTGACACCTTGAGTCAATGAGCATTAAGATTAAAGAAAAACTAGCAGCACAAAATGAATATAACATCAATTCCAAGTACGAACAAGTTTGTGCGCCTTTAAAGTCTAGCAGCCTGGGTCTCCAAGTAGCTCATGGTGGCTGTCTGGAGTGTTCCAATTTGGGGTTTTGCAACTCTCCTTTACTAGAAAGGTTGTTATAACAGTTTAATAAAACAGTGTTATGACAATGTGATTTAGTAGGTCTCAATGCATGTATTTTGTTAATGACTTTTTTTAGCTCCCTTTTAAACTTGTATAAACATCTGACATCTATAATTCCCAGTGGCAAGAAGTCTCAGATCTTAGCTTTGTCTTCTGCAAGGAAATGCATCTTTTTGCTTGTTTTTAACTACCCGGTACTTTCATTTGACCCCTATTCTTGTTTTTGGGAAGGGGAGAAGGGAGGAAGATGGGAATTCTTAAATGTTCTTTAAATGTAATGGTTTGCTTCAATTGTTAACTTGCATGTATACTCTAGCTTAGAAAAGTACTCAGCTACCCACCGCAATTTTTAAATTGCTTAATTGCATTTATGCCCCAAACTTATTGCTCACGTGAATAACTGAAGATTTAGTACATGTAAGGTTCAAGTGAGTTAAAAGGGCTATCACCAAAATGGTTTTAGTTGGGGAATAATTATGTATCAAGATGTTGTGTTTACTGTACATATCCTTTCTAGTTTTAAAATGTAAGTATCAGTTTGTAGCAAATAAACTAAAGGACTGGGTGTTGCTGAAGGGTGTCACTTTCGACTAGTCTCAAGTAATTCAAGTCTCAAGCAGGTGTCTCGCTCTTGGCTGGCATTTATTAGGTTAAACACTGGAGGAGAAAGGGAGGGGCCTGAGTAGTTGAACAAGCCTGGGGCTGAACTATTGCAGGGGAGAGGCACTCAGACCGGGTGAGAAGGACTTCCTGAACTCTTATCTCCCGCTTTTGCTTTCGGGTTTATCTAAGTGGTGTTTTTCGTGAGTGGCTTTTAATCATGTTCTGTTCTATGGCAGATATGGATGGCACAGAGAAATAAATAACTCTATGAACAGACAAAACAATGGGAGGAAATCCTGTTTCAGGAAGTAATGGTTTAACTCTCTGTGGTCTGAGGCTAAGCCTCAAAAGTTGAGTAGAGTTTGGGGAAATAAAGTGGAGAGCAATAACTTGTAGAATACTCAGCAGTAGTGAGTACACAAACTTTTTCTTTATCCTGTTTCATCTGCTAGAGAATCTTACCTTTCTCTTACTGGAGAAGTATTTTCTTATATAGCACTTTGCTCTTCAGATTTGCTGTTGTACAGAGTTTAGAGTGTCTGAAGTCCAGGTTCTGTTTTGATATGTAGGCCCTCATAGATGAAATGTTGGTGCATACTTTCAGGGGAAAAAAATATCTGCCAGAATGACCAGGCAAAGTAACAACTAGAATGGGAGAACCTGAATCATGACTGAGTTTGGTCCTAAACTTGTGAGTCTGTCATGACTCATGGATGAATCTACATGAAGAGGTACTACTAGTTATGCCTGTGTTTGAGCTACTTTCTGTTAATAACTCCCAGGTGATGTATATTTCACTGTCTAGTGAAATAGAAATGTCCACATGCTGTAGTGAGTAAAGCAGTCTCATAAGGCATAAGGTAAAATAGTTGTGTAGAACAGATAGCTTAAGAATACTGACTAGCTTCAAGGACTAATCTCGCTATAGTTCATGTGTACCAGTGCTCATAACTTTTGATTGTTTAGATGGCAACTGAATTCTTGCCATGATGATATTCTTTTGCTGTCAGCTGCTTTATGTCAAAAAAATCAGATTACTCTGAGCGTGGAAAGCTACTTGTGCAAGTATCTTTCTAAAAATGATTTCAAATGATGTCTAAAAAATAGCTATAGCATGTGTCATCTTTTTTTTTTAAATGCAGCACATGTCAACAAAAGACTGAAGCTGAAGCAAACAATACAGTGATAAATACACTAATGCCAGAGAAAGTCAGCGCGGCTCCTTACCCAGATGATGAGATGCCAGTGAAGAGTCGAGGTTCCTACAATCTTGATTTTGATAACTTAAATGACATCAATCCTTTTCAGAGTTCAGTGCAGTTGCAGCATTCACCTGGAAATCTGCATCAGTCTCCTGTAAGAGTATCTATCAGCCCTGAGAAAACCTCTGAAAAAAGTAATAATTCTCTTCTGTTGGATGATACAGCTCCCTTTGCTTCAAGCACAGCAAGTACAGAGCGTTCAAGTGAAGAAGGGAAGACTCTTGTCTCTGGAAAAGAATCTGTATTGAGAGAGCTGGAGTCTACCAAATCCAAGCTGTCCCCTAAGCAAGCAATTGGTGATCCTGTGCAGGATGTGAAGTCTGTTTCCACAGACATAAGCCAAATCAATAATTCGGTGAGATTAGCAGAAGCATCTACACCTCCTGTATGCTTATCTGGCAACTTAGGTCCCAGTAGTTCTGATGTAACTAATTCTTCTAAAACTGGAGAATCGAAGCTTCAGAATATTTTGGTAGCAGAAAAAGCCTCTGCAGAAGAGTCAAAGCCTGCAGAAGACCTGTCTGTCTCCAAAGTGGAACTTGCAGAAAAGCCTGGTGTCACCAAGACTGGACCAGTAAAACTGGAATTTGACTTTGATAATGCCACTGCTAGAAAGCCACCTCCTAAGAAGCTAGGTAAAAGACCTGGAATTAAACCGCCTTCCAAAAAAATCCCAATTACCAAAACAAAAACAGAGAATACTGAAGCGCAAAATAAAAGTAATGTGGAAGATGAAATCCCTGTTCCCAAAGCATCTTATAAGGTTGACTGGGACAAACTTGATGATCCAAACTTTAACCCGTTTGGAGGAGGCTCTAAAATTTCCAGCTCACTCAAGTGTTCTAAACCTAGCCCTCAGAAAGCTCAGCTGCAAGAGGAGCAGGGTAGTACATCATCAAGAAGTGAGCTTCTTCCAGTGGAGCAGGATAACAGACCAACTACCTGTGAAACTCTTGGGAAAAGAGAACCCGAAAATTTGTAAGTAAATCTAGCTGAATGCAGAAGCACCTTGAACTCACGTGAAGAAAAGATAGTTATATGGTGTCTGTAGCTGATTCCTACCTCCTTGACTTCTTCCCTCTGAGGTTGTCTCAGCCTGTTGCACAATGTAACCTTTAACATAATATGTTGCAACAGCAAATATCTCATCCGGGATCATCTCATCCTGAGATGGCTAGCTCTGGGCAAATGGTGTTCTTAAATCTGAAGGAATGGAAGGCAATAGGCTTATATGGGAGGAACATTAGTACCTTGGTCAAGTGGCTCTTCCCCACTCCTTCAAGATTAGAATAAAATGTGGAGAATTAAGTGACTTCTGCTGTTTTTCAAAAAACAGGTAAGTAGGCAGTAGCATTGCACATCATGCAGTGCGTGAAGGGACTAGGCAATTCTGTTCTCTGCTGAGTGTCCTGCCTGAATTCTGAGGTGCTGTTTCTTCCTTTCATGTTCTTGGTATCTAAATGCTATCTCCAATAAAAAGGCTTGTCACCAAAGTTGCATTTTTTTTTGGCATTGCATAAAACTTTTTATTTGAGAATGGGAGATGTTGTGTTGTCTTTCCTAGAAAGTCTAGCTGCTAAAATATCAGCATTACTGTAGACAGCTAGGTGCTTACCAGAACTACACTGGCACAACATGCTCATTTGACAGAAATGTTTGCTCTCTTGCTCCCTGTGTAACATGATCAGCTGCTGTTTACCAACTTGAAAAGTTAGTGCTGTCAGCAGTGACTGAAGTATAGAACTTCTCTAAAAGTTCTGCAGCTTATACCAATAATCACTACTTTACTTTGGGAAGAGTAGCAGGCTCCTTGTTATTCTGTTCACAATTAAACAAAAAGCCTATCTTTAATTAAAAAATAATGGGCTTAACAAATGGAAATCAGAGAACAGTGTTAAGTGAATAGGAATAAGTGATACTGATGTGACTTTCTGCTTCCCAGATAGCACTGCTTCTTATGGAGGGAGAGCTTTCTGTCACTTATGTTGTCACCAGGCAAGATAGTGAATTTACATCCCCACCCTCAAAGCTTCCTGTACTACAGCAGTAGAAACTCTAAACCTTACTTTAAGTGCTTCAGTATATCTAGTAAATAGAATACAGAACTGTCTGTGTGACTTGGATTTTGATTTTTTTTTTTCTTTAGGGAAATCGGCAAACAGAGTGTGGTAGAAGACAAGCCAATAGCTCAAGAAGACAAGCTAGAAGTTAAAGCAGAAGCTGAACTTCCAGGAGAGATACCTATGGTAAGGTATAGGAAAGATGACCAGTTCTTACCAAATTGTTCCGTGAAAGAGTTCTTTGACTTAACCTTATCAAACATGTGTTTGACAAGGTTATTTTGTCCAGGAACTAGTGTTTTGATGCATCTTCATCAGCTCTAAATGAATATCAACTGTGCAGACTTGTTTTTTGAAAGTAACATCAGAGACAACCAAATTGGTGCCTTGGTATTTAGTATCTTTTTTGATCAGCAGTCACATAGAAGGACAAACATAAGGGTGTGGACTCTAAAAAAGTGACTCCTGTATAATATGAGCTGTACTGAGTGTTGGTAGTTCAGTTTCTATGCCTGTGAACTCTTGGGTTTTATGCTGGCTGCCCAGATAGTTTGCGACAAACCAATTTCATCGTTATTGTGACTTTCATTGCATTTAAATCATTATTTTAACAGTAAAAAGGATTGTGTTTTTCTCATCAGGAGAAGCAAATGAGCCCATCTGAAATGTCTCCAGCTAATGTCCCCCCTCAAGATAATTTGGTTTCTGCTGACAGTGGAAAAAAGTCAATGTCTGCAGAAGAAATTAAACCTAGTTCCCACAGAACTGAAATAACAGCAGATGAGCAGACGACTAGCACTGAACCTGATGAGCTCTTCAGACCGTCATCAGAAGGTAAGGGCATTTCTTTAGAACAGACTGGAACGGTATTGATATAATAACCTCTGCGTAGGTATTTCTCTACTTCATTTGTCATTGATTCTGTTGGGTTTTTTTGTCTCATTTTGCTTTTCTGAAAGGACTGTAAAACCTACAACCCTATCAGGGGTGGGAAATTACCTAAGCTTATTTCTAACTTTCTCTGGATTAAGCTAAATTCAAAAATCTGGCTATTAGTGTTCAGCTGCCTGGAAGGATGAAATTTAGGCTGGTACAGAAACAATTAAGAGTTTCAGTGGCAGCTTTCTCTGCTGGAAAAGATGGTCCCTTAAAATCACTTCTGGTATTAAGCACTTTAAACTGAGAGCACTAGAGCTATGCAACTGCCTGTATTTGGGTCTTGTAGATTACTACAGGCCTTAGTGCTACTTGAATGCTGATTTCATATTGCAGTGTGGATGGTCTTTCTTCACTTGCATGCCTGTCTTGAAAGCTTACTTTATATAGTAAACTTACATAGCTGTGACTTAACCACCTGGAAGGGTTATTCCTTGTAGGAGCACTGTGTGGAAGGATGAGCAAATGACTGCAGTGCAGTCTATCACTTCTCTTAATACTTGAGTGGAATCACAGCATTGAGAAATGTCTATAACTTCATTGTCCATATCTGAGTTGTGTGCTAATTTTAATGGTGAGACTGCCAATCTTGTTCTTTTATGGGGCGTTGTATAAAGAGTAGAATATCTGAGTGTGCTTGCCACTTTAACCATAGAACAACAGATGTTCTTCAACTGTGTGTTAAATTCTACATGTTCTTACAGGTATTTGGGGACAAATGGAAGCTGTAAGTTTGTTTAGCTTAGAAATCTTAGCCTGTTTTATTTTATTTTCATGTCCAGATAGAAAGACAATATTTTTGCTAAGTGAAAAACTAGAGCTCGTGGCACGGGAGCAGGGATTTATTTGCATATACCTATTTGTTTCTGCCTGTGGGTGCTTGACTGTAAGGCAATATAAGGATATTGTGTCTTGATTGTATAATTTCTTTCTTTTCCAGTTCTAGGAATGGGTATAGAAATAGACTATCTAGAACAGTTTGGGACTTCATCAGTAAGTATGACATTGAAATGTTTTGTTTGCCTCCCTGGCAGAGGGGAGAGGAAAGGAAAACAAAAAACTGTCAAGCCTTAAATGTTTTCATGAGATATTTTGAACTTGCCCACAGAAATACAGGTTCTATTCCAGAGGAATGTGTTTACAAGGCTGGGCAATGGGTGGTGGTGGAAGGAATAGTTATAAGCAATTCTGCTAAGGATCTTATGGTCTTATGCTTTCAGTTTGTGAAGGTGATATTTTTCTTTAATAGTGGTGAAACTGAGATGGATGATGTTTCAGCTCTCTGCTTGCCAAACTGCAAGAACATAATGCTTTGAAAGCTCAGGATCATTGTTTTGAAAATATTTTTTTTTCTAAGCTCTTTTGTTTTACAGGCAGTTTCAGGAAATCTGTCTTTAAATTGGGCATGTCATGTTTCAGTTAGTTCGGTGTAGTTACTCTTTCTCCTACTTTGGTGCGGAGCAGGGGTGGCTCTGGATACATTGTGAATACACTGAACTGAAATTGTTTTTTGATTTTGCTGTGTTTGTCCTTATTGTTGTATGAGCAAAGACAGAATGACATGCAGTGCTCATTCACCTTTAAAAAAAACTATCTTTCCCTTCCAGTGCCTTCTGCTGGTTTTGAATAGTTCATTATATTTGCCCTTTTGGTTCTGTCTGTGAGCAGATTGAGTTCGCTTGATATTACATAAGGATTTAAGTGTGTGGGCACTGAATTTTCTTACGCAATTTTTCTCCTGAGAACAATGCTCTGGCCACTGAAGAATAGGCTCACCCTCTCTCCAGAGGATTATTTATGTGTGCGTGTGGGATGTGTGTGTTGCGCTATGAAGTGGCATATCTGCCATTTTATGCCTCTTTCCCCTCAGTTCAAAGAGTCTGCCTTGAGGAAACAATCGCTGTATTTGAAGTTTGACCCTCTGTTGAGAGACAGTCCGAGAAAACCAATTTCTGGTGCTATTGAAACAAATACGAATATCATGACAGCTCCACTTCAGTGTGGGTAGGTATTGACTTGGTCTAGGCTGTAGCACATAGCTGTACAAAGAAAGGCAGTGCTTGAATATAATGGTGTATGTCTGTTCGCTTTTAGTCCTGTTGCTGATTTAAGTAAACTGCTTGAGGAAGCTGAAAAGCCTGCAGTGAGTCTTCAAAATGAAGAAAAACCAAAAGGACTAGATCTTCTGGGGACATTTACAACTTCTGTAAGGGTGTCTGGAATGGTAACAGGTTTCATGTTGATATTTTGGGGAAGGGATTGGCTAGGTTCTGGACTTAAGACTTATGCAGCTATTCTAAGGATTGCAGAATGCTTAATGCTAATTTAAACTGTTATCTTAAAAAAACCAGGTTGGATACTCATTTATATCAGAATTGAACTTTTTGACGGACGTAATTTTCTTAATTTTTTTTGTGGAAGCTGGGGGCATTGCACATGATCTAGGAGAACTTGAGTTTTTTTAAGAATGCTTTAATCAAGCAATCATTTTCATGCAGTCGAAGCCACAAAATTAAGACAAGCTTGTATTTTAATTGCACTGCTGGGATGAAAAGCTCTTCTTTGATTTAAACTTGATGCTGTATGGTTTAAGGCTTATACTTTAAAAAGCCTTTTAAGAACAGATCTGCACGCAGCAGTTCATCCTGAAACGGTGCGCCTCTTACTGGTGGGGAACAGTGTGGTGTCATCTGCTTTGTTTCATAGCTGTATGAAATATAGCAGTTTCTGTTATACCTTACAGATAACTACATAGTAGAGATCTACAAAGTAAGAAAGTTATTTTACTTAAACACCCAAAATACCTCCATAACTTTGTTACCGTATGTTGACTTACCATCAAATAGCCTGCATACAGCTATTTATAGGCATGAAAACCGGAATCTGTTGAAACTCTACTTTTTTTTTTCTTCCTCACAGGAAACAGATCCCCTAACTGTAGACTCCCTGCCTACTGATGTTCCTCCACTCCCTCTTGCTGCTTCCACAAACACTGCAGTGGATGCTATTATAGATGTGCTAAAATATAGCCAAAATGACATGGATGCAGCTGTTGAGCTGGTTAAAAGAGAGGTATGGTCCAAAGCAGAACTCTGCATAGTCTTGAAAGTCCCTTGTGTCTAGCTTATCTGGTACAAATCTCTCTACTTGGTAATTCTTTCCAGCTTACTTGACATAGGCATCTTGTTCTGAACAAGAACTTGATAGGAGCAGTAGGTATAGAACTCTTCAGAGCGAATATCTAAGGAAATATGGTAAACTTCACTATTAGTCCGTCAGCTTCTGCCTTAGAAGTGGTCAGTATTAAAAAGCATTCATTATCAGATGGAATGGTTAGGCTTAATATCAGTGATATGAATACTCTTTATTAAAGTAAGCAGGATATACCTGTTCTTTCCAATGGGAGGGTTATGCTTCTTCTGATATGATTACTTCCTTAAAACAATATAAAACTGTAATGCCAATTCAGCGCAGTGATCAATTTTTGTTGTGAGGTGGGGAGGCACAATAGTATGTCCAGCTTATAAAATAAAAGTGAGATCTAGAGCTCGCTGGAGGAGAACAACATTAGTGGAGGAGGGAAGAAGTAGTCAGTGGGATTTCAAGCATATTCTGTAGCTATATCACTACAGAAATTGCTTTTGAACTCCCATCTTCTTAATGATGCAAGAAGAGTTAGGTATCCACTCACTTAAAAATATTTGAGTATTTGATTCATTATGGCTTCTGGGTTATGTAACCTTATATATGCTAAATAATGTAAGAGGGAATATCTTAACATAAATGTCCTTAAAGCTAATGAAGTCACTTCAAAATTAGCTTCAGAAGAAAATGGAACATTCAAAATTCCTTGCTAGCTATACTGCAGGTAGTGACAAAAAGGATACCAAATGGAGATGACCTGTGATTATTTGCTGCTTAAGTTATTCTCTCCCTTTAAAGTACAAAGATACTAGCTTTTCTACAAGTAACTTTTCCTTTCTGTCACTTAGGAGGATGCTTTTACGCAGCATGTTGTCTAGTATAGGAAAACAAGTGCAGCTTTGACAGGGGACAGCTTTTAGTGGATTGATCTAAAATGAAGACTGTATATAATAACAGGGAGTAAAGCTTGTAATATCTTAAAATTAATGCTCTGATCTCTAGTTTCAAAAAACTATTTTGAACATGCAAACCTAGTTGTAGCAAGACAGGTGTGACTGGATGGCTCCAGCTGTGTCACTTAAACAAATAAAAATTCTTGGAATTACTGTATTAACCTGAAAGGAAGACAGACTAAATTTTAAGATTGCTTTTTGGTGAAACAATTCAAGGAGCCGGGGGGGAACCCAACCTATTTACCTTCTGGGCAAATACTGTACTTCATGGAAGCATGCTTTTTTGGGTCTGCTTGACCCATTTCTGTTGAGATTGCAAACAAAAGTTTCTAACAGATTTCCATCTTCCTGCATTTTTGCTCTTGTAACACGTGTTCTGGCCTAACTATTGTTAATTCTTTCTCTTTATATTTCGGTACGTTCTTTTTTCACTTGTGCCACACTTCCTGTCATCTGAAATATTACAATACATCTAAAATAAGTTTACTCTAAAATAAATACTGAAAATCAGTGTACTACAGTATATTGTGCAACTTTGAGAGGGAAATCAGCTGTAATGAGCTGCTCTCACCTTCTCTTTTTTGAAATTCCAGGTTGTTTTATGTATTTTGGGCCTCTGTTGTCATTGAAGGTCTCCCATGCTGCAGTCAACTATCAGTGTTATAGTTCTTGAAAGAAACTATCTATCAATGACAAAAACTAAGTAGAAAACTAAGTTTATGGAATTTGCACCAAGTATTTAGCAAAGAGCGCTTATTCTTAAAAGAACTGAAGTATCTTTAAATTTGGAAACACGGTAGGGGGAGGACTGAGTATGGAATATAAATTATTCCAAACAGCAATTTGATCTTGGCTAGAATAGGCTTCTGGTATTTGCTCTCTTCTATATTGAGATTAGGAGATTTTTGTTGCTTTTTTTTGTCTGCCTCGTAAATAAAAAGGGAAATATATGTCCCTTCAGAGAATATTAATTCTTGAGAGAACATAACTGGCACAGGAATAATGATCTACATATATGATGAGTAAGAGTAGCCAAGAGATTGACTGAGTTGACTCTGATTTTGCCATTTGAAGAGATAGTAATAACATTGAGTGGGAATTGTGTATGTGGAATCTATTTATCAATCTGCACCTTATTTTACTCAAATTTGTAATGTAACACTTAATTTTGATTCTGTTAAGCAGTTATAACTTATTTTTCTCCATATCAAGTTATAAGTATACCTTAGCTGCCCTTCAGACTGTTCTGAGTATCAAATCTTGTATCTCTTCCTGTGCAAGAAATAAAGGTTTATGTTTTCCCTCAAAGGTTGAGGAGAAACAGTTGGAGACTCAGGAATGGAAAAAGAAGTATGATAAGCTTCATATGGAATACAAGGAAATGGGGTATGAATCTGTCCTGACTTTTATATCTGCTTATTTATTCCAGCTTCTTTTTCTAACTTAATTTCAACATTTTCTTCATGTTTTTTTTTTTTAGAAAAATAGTTGCTGAGTTTGAAAGTACAATAACACAAATGATGGGTAAGTTCCATATTTACACTTTGAGTAGCTTGGGAGTGAGCGGGGCGTGCTTAGCCTAAGGTTACTAACTGAAGTTAGTACTCTTTCACTTCTGCTGTCATTAATATTTCAAGTGCTTCCAGAGTGAGTGTAAGGTTTCAGACAAGGTAGAATGACACTTTTATGCATATTCATAAAGACATGATATCACTTGGTAGATAATGATGACTTCCTCAGTCAGACATGAACACATCTAACTTTTTCTTATTCTTCAGTGGAGTGTGAGCTATTGGTTTATAAAAACTGGCAGATTCAGTTGTCTGCACCTCGTGTTTAACTGTTTACTGTCTGACCTCATTTAAGTGATAAGATGTCAATATAAGTTCTTGCTGGACAGATCTGGCCCTTGCTTTGGTCAAATTTGTGGCTTCAAGGCTAGGAAGACATCACATGAAACTTGTTTGTATAGGTACGTTCTCCTAGTTCAAAGCTGAATAGCCACATCTATGCCTTACTTAATATTCAGTCTCCTTAAAGAGCTACATTTATGTCAGCTTTTTTGTGCTTTATGCTTATGGGAAACATAACTCAGGTGTGCTAACAAAAACTTGTCCTGAAAGAATTTGCTATGCTGGTCTGGCTTGTTATCCCAGTCTCCTTAAGATCTTCTAGCTATTGTGTATATTTAATGAAAACAAATATTTTCTGATTCTTTGCTTCTGTCACAACATTTGAGGCTCCTGTTAGAGTAAACTCAAGGGTACTATTGTGACTACGTTGCAGGAGAAACAATGCTTTAGGCAAGCACTTCATAGTTGGTCTTTCATGGCCTTAGGGTTGGTGTGAGGTAGTATGTAGCAAATAAAGAGAATATGACTGCTTCCTTAAAAGCAAAGCTATGGTGTCCTTTCAGAGGAGAGGCTACATTATGAAGCCCTTTGAAACTGTTTGTTTTTTTTTTCCTTAAGGGGAAGAAGTAAAGATGTGGGGGTTTTCTATCCATACTATGGAACTAGTTTTATGCTAATGCAGTAACTATCATGAGTGTAACCCTGTTAACTCCACTTTCTTTAGAGGATGCTCAGAAGCAGAAGGAACTTTCAAAGAAAGAAATGCAGAAAATGGTGGAAGAGAAGCAACAAGCTATTTCAGACTTGAACTCTATGGAGAAATCTTTTTCTGAACTCTTCAAACGATTTGAAAAACAGAAAGAAGTGCTAGAAGGTTACCGCAAAGTAAGATGCTATAATGTGAATAATATTCTTCCAAGATATATGAGACAGTGCAGAGGAAATGATGAATTTCTAGAGCAGACATTAATTAGCTAGTATAGGCATTACCTGTAAAACCAGGTGCTAAGTTGCTGTTTGTTTAAAGATTTAAAAAAAATACTGGTTTATTATATTTAGTGGCTGGCTTAAAGTATGATAATGATCTCTGTTAGAAGCCAAAGTTTCTTCAAACAGAAGAATGAGCTGTTTCTTGCTGCATGCATATCACTTTTCTGTTAATTGTAGAGACAGTGTCATGTAGCAACTGCTGCATAAGGGCAACTTTTTTCCCCTTCATTATGTTGAATGGATGCTGAAGAGGATTTGTTATTCCAAGTCAAAATGATAATAGTTTATTGGGCATTATTTAGCTTAAAAAAACCCTCCAACTTGGTAAAGTCAGGCCTCTGTTCTGCAGCATTTTCAGAGACTGGAGGAATGAAGCTAATGAGGAGCACAAGCTATGGTTTCTTAATGCACAAAATGCACAAAAACTAATTCAGTTGGTGTTTAGAAAAAGTGCCTTCAGATTTTTTTCCTTCAGTTATCCTTTAATGTCTGTTTAGTCAAACTTAGAACTCTCCTGTTAGGTTTCATAGTAGTCTAGGTTTGAGAAACAGGAATAATGTCTGTGTTGTACCTTAAGCTTCTGCTTTACTAACACATCAAGCTTCCTTCATCTTGTGTCCCTTCTGTCTCTGCACCCTAAATTCGGAAGCCCTTTTCCTAGCACAGAGTTAAAACATCACTTGGAAACAGTTGCTAAATTCAAGACCTGGAATTAGTAGGGAGTCTTAACACTTGTTTGTTTCAAACAGTTCCAACTTACTTATAATAGTTAATACAATAAGGTGTCATACTGTCTGTGCCTACCAAGGTAACTTTTTTGCTGTTAATGTTGGGTTCATTTATGTTGGGGTCCAAAGCCTGAATCTTTCCATGGATTCTCTGAAGTAGCTGGACTTCTAGTTATTCTTAGGACAACTGCAAGCTAAGACAAAGCTGATTTAAAAAAAAAAAAAAAACAACCAAGAAAAAAACCCCTCTCCCCAAAAAAACCTGCTTAGTGACCTTTCCCCTTTAGCAAAGTTTGTTACCAAATAAACAGTATATTGGGAGGGAAATAGGATGAATAAATCTTGGGTTGCAAAGTTAAGAGAGTTGAAAGGGAGATCTTTAGTCCCTATGTAGGTCTATGGGATTTCACAGTTGTTCCTCTTACTCTGGTGAGGAAATACTGCCATTTTGGTGTAGTCAAATAGCCCATTTGTGAAGTGAGAGACTCTTCCATCTACTACCACATAAAAAGCTAACTAAGCTGCTTGTTTTTGGGACAGAATGAAGAAGCTCTGAAAAAATGTGCTGAAGAATACCTGGCTAGAATTAAAAAAGAGGAGCAGAGATATCAGGCGCTAAAAGCACATGCTGAAGAAAAGCTGCATCAGTAAGTACCGTGTCAAGAAGCCAAATACTGGGAGTGAAATAAATAGTTTTCACAGTTGCTGCAAAATGTGGTTGACTAATACCAAAACCTGGCTTAAAACACTTTTTTTTGTTTGGGGATTAATCCAAAGTACAAGCATCTAGTGCAATTCTATGAACAGTTTTGCTGTGCTGCCTGAAAGGAATGTAAACACCGTCTTGCTTATATTTCAGAGCAAATGAGGAAATTGCTCAGGTACGAAGCAAAGCTAAATCGGAGACTGCAGCACTGCAAGCCAGTCTCCGCAAAGAACAAATGAGGATCCAGTCTTTAGAGAGGACCCTTGAACAAAAGGTTAGTCAAAATGCCATGGGTGAGTCTCTTCAAGCTATTGTCTTGTACAAGGTGGTTCTCGACCTGGTCTCAGCACTAGAAATAGCCATGCGAACTGTGCTGTTTTTGATGGCTGCTGTCCTGGTAGGCTTTGGGGAAATAAGTATTGAAACTTATGGCATAACTGTATTACGTTGAGACTCAACTGTTTGTTTAGACTGTTTGGAGCAAAAGGTTTGTTCCCACAGTGAAGTGATCAATCCAGGCTACTGTGTCAGGAGGTTATCTAAACTACTGAAGGAGACAGTGATTTAGAACTCTAACATGACCCAGAGCAGAATCTGGGAAAGAATCTTGAATTAATTTTCTGGTTTATCTTGTTCATAAACATGATTTGTAAGCTATTAGCACTTGTACAGAATCTCTTGTATTGACTGAACTTTCAATATTGTTCAGACTGTTAATCCTTGTATTTTGTATTGTTTCATATTGCATAGATAAAGTCTTAGAATGTCTTGTAAAGGCACACTTGGTCTCCTGTGTTAGAACCCTTCAAAGGAAAATGCGTTTTGAGGGTTAAAAGTGATATTGCTGGAAATGTGTGCTATTAGTTTTACTGCAGTATGGCTGTATCTTTGCCAGCATTGAAGACTCAAAAATAGATAATGCTGATTCATTCCTGTTAGGGGAAAAGTCCTGTATTTGTGTTAGTCTTCAGGCTTATGGCTAAGGTTTGCATAGCTCAGGAAACAGTAGCCTGTTACTGGAGAGATAAGCCACTTAACACAGAACTAGTTTTGTTCCTGTTATAAATACATAACACTTTATGTTAACTCCTATTAAAAAGGCTTGACCAGGTAAGGAATAATACAAACTGAGAATTATTGCTATGTGTCAGTAAAAGTATGGAGGCGGCATCTTACAGAGTTGTCATCTTATGAAGATTAAAATCTAAACTGTCACTATCTTGATTTTCAGTGTATCTAATAAAAAGACTTTGAGTCTGATAAGTCCTATTTCCCTAGATCAGTTGATCTCCATGTATAACAGTATAACCTGGAAGAAGTATGGACAGTATAGTGGATTCTGTCTCACTTCCTGAGGCTCTTAACCTTAGATGTGACCTTCTACAGAGTTGACTGTCCTTGAGAGCAAATTTGCTCTCAAGTAAGAGTAAATGGACACTTTATTCCATGTCTTGGCAAAAGTGACTTGTTGTGACTCAGATCCCTATGTGGATATAGCACAGCTTAGGCATACCTGAAACTCACTTTTTTTTTTCCTGTCTTCAACAGACTAAAGAAAATGATGAACTGACGAAAATCTGTGATGACTTGATCTTGAAGATGGAAAAAATTTGATAGCTTAACTGTTTTGTAAATATGTCTAGTTTGACTTCCTGTCTTGTGTGTTCACTTTTTTAATTGTGTATGTGCGGAGAAAAATAAAACTCAAGTTGCACTTGTCTTGCCTATTATTGGCTGTATCTTCTGTAGAAAATTTCAATAAACTGAAGTTTGGTTGCCACTTCCAGTAGGTAGCAGTGTCTTGCATCATACTTTCACATGTCACTCAAAGGAAAAAGTTTTAGTCATCTCGCCCTCAGTCTTTTCCCCGTGTAAGAACACCAGGGTTCTGTACTCATGACCTGGCTTTGCTAGTGAGGGTCAGGATCGGTCATTGTTGCTATTGTGCTCTTCCTGCTCTCTCATTTAATCAAAACATTCCCGAGTTACAAGATTGCAATAAAACTTGACCTTTTACAATGCTATAAAGTATTTAATGATGTAAAAAAAAAAAAAGTGGAACTTCAGTTGTGGTTTGGTTGTGTGGTGTTTTGTTGGGTTTTTTTTTAAGGGGAGCTGGATTGATTCTGCTTTTATCAACAAGCCCAGCAGAGTACTGAATAGCAGGACAGATTGCTTGCTACTCTGTCTCCATTATTATTTTTTTTTTTAATGTTGCTAGACTGTCGGATGCTACTGACTTTCCCGTTGCCTGCAATGGAAAGCCTTGAGAGGTATAGGCTGCAGGTCACGGGTTATGATGGAGTCAGCTTTAATGAGGGCAACAGCAAACATCTCAGATAAGGTGTTATTATCTAACAGACATTAACAGGCTTGTCTCATTGCAAGCTACAGCTTTTCACTTCTAATATTAATGGGAGGTCATTCCCTCACTTGCCTGACTAGTAGCTGGGCCTTCCTCTCAGCAGGGCTGTTGCTACTGGGCATGCTCTTAGCTGTACTTGGAGCCCTTCCCTTATATGTAAAGGTAGTCTCCCGGGGCAGGTAGAAAAAGGAGTAGCAGGGTTTAGGAATCTGGAGTCTACTCCTCGGTTATGTAGCTCAGTATTGTTATATGCGTATTGGCAACTGTATGTAGCAGCAACCATCCTATAGAGCAGAGCAAGTCTATGGTAATTAGCATGCTACAAGCTTACGATATGTGGGGTTTTCTTTCATTCCTGCACTGGGAGTGTCAGTATGACATCGGTAGCAACAATATTGAGTTGTGCTGCTGTATTTTTTTTTTTTAAGTTATAGCTTAGGAAATTTCCAGAATAACAGAGAAAAAATTAGTAACTGAACAGAGTGTACCAAAACAAAATTAACTCCCTGCCTCAACTTCAGATAGCAGGGATTACTCAAGGCTGTGTCTTGGGGTGTTCCTTTGTATACAGACTGAACTATACGGATGAGAAATCTTGTATTTGGTCTAATTTGTGAACTGTCTTGGCCGTGTGTGTCAATTATGGGAGCTGATTTCTATTAAAGTCCTCAAAGAGTACTGAGGTTGCAGGCTGATGTTAGCCTACAATTAGATATGGTTCAGTGTAAAACCACAAAGGTTAGGCCTGCGCTTTCCACCCTGATCACCTCTGGGGTGTGATGAGCTGGACAAACCGGTCTAAGGGAAAGGATGTCGACTGGATGAAACTGCTGTTTTGCAGTGGATCAGTGTGCTGTGCAGGTTCACTATGTACATCTTGCACAAAAAGAGGGGTAGAAAAGGGCAGAGCGCTTCAGCAGAACCCCTGGGTAGATTAATGCAAAGCTGAACGTGCATTACTCACTCACTTTATAAACTTGCGTTAGTAGGGGTACGCCTGCAGTGCTAAATCTTTCCACAAGATGCAGCTGCTGCTCTTTGAAATACTGGCTGTGCTAGACTGGGCTGCGCTTCAGTGTGTTGCAGTGGTGGAGATTGTCCCTCTTTGCTGTAGTTGTGCCTAATGCTAATAAGACAATTTTTTTCATAGATTCCTCTTGGAAAGGACAAAGAGCTGCAAAGTGACGTATGCCAGCAGACTGCATGTAAATAGCGACAATGCTAGTTTTTGTGCTATAGGTGCCAAAGTGTACTTTGCCCTGTGTGCGCCTTTAGACAACTGCTGCAATAAGGGAGCACTGGGATCTTCCTCGCCTTCCTTTATTCCTCCAGGGTGAAATGGCTTTCTCTAATTCCCTCTGGTTTTTTACTGTTTATGCAGAATATCTCTGGGTGAATATTTGCTGGGTGAAGGGAAGAGAGCTGCTAGGTGGAGAAGGGGGGAGATTTTCAACCTATTTTGTTCTGGTGCTTGAATATAGCAGCCTTACAGACACACCATCCCCAGTCTGCTGATGGGGGTGGATACAGAAGTCGTCATCCAGTAGAGACCAGCACACCAGATACAGGTGCTATGGTAGTGTTGGTACCTGACAATTCTCATTGAACCTGGTATCACACGTTATCAAGAATTACTCCTTGTGTGGCCAGTTATTGCCTGTTGATATTAGATATTGGAAATTGCGCTTCAGCGTAGTGATGAAAGACAGCAGCACACTGTACGTCTGCTGTAATCTGACCGCTGCCTGGGAAACCTGCCTCAGGGCTCTCCTGTTTGCTGCTTGCGTCAGTACTTACAAGAAAACTGACAGTATGTGAAAACCAGTGCTTGAGTGGAGATTGCTATAAACGCCTGGGCACTGAAGAGGATGAGTGAGCAGTTTTCAAATGCGTGAGTCCCCAAGGCTTGACTTCACAGCATTGCTGAGCTTTCAGCTTGGGTAACTATGTTGTGCTTGCCAAAGGCTGCGGGGCCGGGGGCCTCTGCATTTTTAAACTGCTCAGAAGGGATGGCTTATTTTTCTCTGCATGTGCTATCCGTACCTCCAATTTAACATTCATACCATCTGTAAGAATTTAGCATTTTGTAATTCCTAGCTGAAAAGCATCATTTAAATCTTACCTTCCTTATTTTAAATTATTGTTCTTGTTATTATCCCTCTAATGCTGGACAGTCCCTATTCACCTTTACAGCGTACAATCTAGATGGCCAGATGCGCATTAATGAACTTGTGTGAGCTGCTGTATGCAAAATACAGCTGTGTTTCAGATTAGTTAAAGTACTCTCACTGAGATAAGAATCAAGCTAGTTGGTTTGGTATCTTATTGCCACTGACTTACTGAGCCCCATCTGATGCCAATTGGTCTCTGCAAGCAGATAATAGGAAGGAGAACTGATACTGCTTGGTGCCTTTGATTTTATTTATTATTTATATGAACAATTGCTAGGTGCAGTACAAACAGAAGATGACAGTTCTTGCTCTAGACAGCTGTTCCAGTTCAAGCATATGGGAGGATGCATTTTATTTCAGAGCCTATCGGGGTGGATCAAATGTACTGAACCTGCTCGCGTGATCTAACAGCATTGGTGTGTTTAGATCAAGAGCTTCCACCCGTCTGTGCTTTTAACGCCTTTACATGGCATTTCTTGGGATCTCCAGAAAGTCTTCAGGATACACATCTGCCCTCGGACTCTTCTCGACCGTACTACCATGCAGGCAGTCTCTGCCATATACCTGCACTGATGTTGGTCAGTCTCTCTTGTAATGGGACTTTTTCTTCTCTCAGGCTTCCAAAGCAAACATAACTGTGTAGCCTTGCCTACACGGTCCAAAGTCACTTTCTTTCCAGCCATTTCTACTCCTGTTCCACCAAAACCAGTTTGTAACAGAACGTTCATCATGGTCCAAGCACAGATTTTAGTCTCTTGCATAGTTAAAGACCTCGGTTCAGAAGCCACGGCTTAAACCCTGCTGGATGCAGGGAGTGTCTCCAGATTGATCCTAGAGTCAGTGGGTTGGATTCTGGCCAACTTTCTAGTCCTTTTGCACTACTCTGACAGCAGAAAGTAGTTAAAGAAATGTCATAGTTTGACATGAGGGAATTTGAACAGTCATCTCAGTGTGAAACTGGAACCAGGCAAGGGCTGAAGCAAACTGTGACTTCAGCTGGACATCTAAACGTACAGCTTCACTTCTAAGGTCACAATTTATACCTCTAAAGCAGGTATAATGAATTTTTTCCCCCCTCACTGTTGTGAAAATTTAAGTCTTACAGAAGAAAACCAGAGAAATAATGGACCACCTCCTATTTTTCCTCAGTTTGGAGGACACATTTATTACCTGAACCAGCAAACAATGGAGCATTTTAAAGCAGAAAGGGCAAATTAATACTATTTTTCCATTAGAAAACAAACTTATAAGGTGTTTAACTTCAGCATGCTGTCTTTGGCTGTATGACGGGCTCTCCATCTTTTCAGAAGTCATTAGATGATGACATGACTAATCTTTTTATGGTTTTGAAAGACCCCTGTGGTTTTGACTCTGTCAAATGGATCAGTCACAGCATCTACTTTCTTACATATTTCCTTTCCTTTCCAGTATGCCTTAATGCAGACAAACTAAATGCTCTGCAGGAGTGAAGGGGAAGGAAGTTGCTTGCGAGTTTTGTCTTATTTTTAATGATAGTGCCAGTAAAATTGACTGCAGTTTACACCAGTATTTGCTTTTCAGTGCTTGCTGCCATGTTTGTGCCCGTGATGTCTTGCTGCCTGAAAGTCTCTAGTAGTTTGCAGACTCAGAACCTGTGTCAGACCCTGATTTTTCTCTCTGGCGGGAGAATTTCCCAGTGGTGAAGTTCTGCTGTCCTTAAGAGGGTGATGGTGTAACTTTATCCAGCTATACGGAGTCTCACCTGGCTTTTGGTGTGCGGGAGGACAGTCCCTTGGCTAGTGTCACCTGCCAGAGCGCTACAAGAGTTGATGGAGCTGGGGACCAGCTTGTCTGACTACGTTTGTGTGATAGGTCTCAGTGGCCCAGAAGCAGCTGTGACTGTTTAATGGGGCTAACACGTGTTACGGGTTGCAGCAGAGCACCAAGTGTGCTCGCATGTGTCGTGTGGCTTGTTAGGCTTGAGGAAAGAGTCACTGGGGACACAAACCTGTGGTGAATCTTCTTCCCTGCATCTCTTCAATTCTCGTGGTGCAAGACTAGGGGGAAGGCATTCAGACCCTTCCAATACTTGCTTCTCTGTTGTCTTAGTCCCAAACCTGGTGTCTAAGTCCTTTCGTACAATGCCACGGTCGACTTCAGACTCTTCTGGAGGAAATATGGTGGGATGGTATGGACCTATCTAATGAATCATTTAAACTTTTTCTTCTCTTTCTGTTCTCCAAGCTTGCTGAGTAATATTGTACCCTGGAGCCCAGTTAACTCCTTTAGTTTTCGCTTTTTCATTTCTTTTAATGTCTTAAAAATAAGATTGCTTTCTATTGTCTGATTTAACTTGATCCTCAAAGAAATAGTTTCCCTGCAGTGTCATGTAATTTTTTTTATTTTTTTTTTTTAGTTTTTCTAAATCAAGACCCTACATCGCTCCTTCCCAGCGCAAGTGAATGTGCTTCTCAAATTCAATCAACCCATTTCCTTTTGTACAAGTTCTTCAAGCCGGTTCTCTATTATTCACCCTGGGGGATGCACCAGCCAAAAAGAGACAAAGCTAACAGAAAGGTGATGCTGGCTTTGGGGACCAAGCAGCACATATTAATCAGTGTGAAAGGGCTGTGTGTCCCAGAAGGCAAGAGGGTGCCAGTTGGGCCCCAGTGGTGCGAGAATACAAATGTTTTACCTTAATTTCTTGTCTGGGATTTGTCCCCAGTTTAAGTGGACAGGTACCATTAGGGAAAATAAAACCACCACCATTGGATGTTAGATCCAGGAACTGAACATTTTTTGGGAAGTTAGTTACGCAACATTTCATCACGCAGAAAGTTCCACCGTTTGTCTGTCTGTTGGCATTTAAAACAACATCCCCTGCCTTTCTTTCCATTAGCAAACCCAACAGGACTGCATTTGGGATGCAAGCAACAAGCGTTACCCTGGCTTGCACCAAGGAGTTGTGTGGGAGCCCGTGCCTGACAGCTGATAATTTTATTTATAATTGTGGCGCCATGATTCGCTGTTCTGTTTGAAAGCACCGTCGGTATGACAAGGGAGAGCTATGTTTGGGTTGGAAGAGAGGTAAATGCTGGTCTAAAAATAGATGCTCAGCCTAGCTCCTAAACTGTGCTCCGCAAAGCTGGGGAGGCAGGGGTGAGACAGCTGCTTTGTTTTCCCAATCACGGTATCATCTGCTGCTACCCTGGTTTTATTGCTGCTATTCACCATGGCCCCCACAGCCTCAATGCAGAAAGTCATCGGATATAATCCATAATATCCATCAATCCTGTTGTTTACTGGATCTTGCAGTAAAGATGGGGTTTAGTCCATTGCAGGGTAAAGTGGTCTAGGTGATGGGAGCTGAATTTGAGTGCTGGGCTCTGAGTGGTAGCGTGCTCTTGGAGAAACCACTAGGGTGCTCTGCGCCTCTGTTTCCACAGAGGTGGCTAGAGATGAACAATGTGCAACCTGCTCTAGGTGACCCTGCTCTGGCAGGGGGGTTGGACTAGATGATCTCCAGAGGTCCCTTCCAACCCTATAGTTCTATGATTCTATGAATGTCTGCTGGTTTTGCACAACATACTTGGAGATTTCCAGTTCCAAAAGCTGTGTTACTAATATTTTCCATCTGATGGGCAGCCTGGAGCTAGCACTTCAGATTTTAGCTGCCCAGATCTCGTGATAGGAAAGCCGTTGTTCTGATAAATGAACAAATTAACAATGAAGCATCACATCTGGTTGAAAAATCTCTGCTGTGGTTTCTATGGAGACTTCTGTAAATAAATAAAATGCTTTCCAAAACAGTGTTTTGATCAGCAGTTGTTTCCAAACAATGGAACTTATATCTGGGTCCCAAATCTGAAATCTCCAGCCGAGATCTAGTCCTG
This sequence comes from Rissa tridactyla, assembly GCF_028500815.1. Lineage (NCBI taxonomy): Eukaryota > Metazoa > Chordata > Aves > Charadriiformes > Laridae > Rissa > Rissa tridactyla. The sequence continues at coordinate 33,225,487 of NC_071470.1, read as the reverse complement.
ATGGAATCCAGGATATCAGGGCTGGAGGATTTGCTGTGGGTTTAACTCTTTAATGTAGATGATGTATTCTTCCAAATAGAAACCCGATTTAAACTGATCTGTCACTTTTTGCACTACCCATGACAAGCGATGTAGGAGCTGTCTCTGTTCATAGCGCAACGGTACCTCTAAACCAGGCAGCTCAGTAAACATCACCCATTTATAATGAGAAAAATGTGCTGCTTCTAAATAAAAACAGAAACAGTCCCATGTTTTGTGTAAAATAAGGGCTTTAAAGTAGTCTGCAAGTGGTGGCCGCTGTTAAGGCCCTGAGTGGTCAGTGCTTGGGGCAAGGCAGAGGCACCTTGTGGGCATCTCCGAGGACTGGCCATTGCAGAGCCCACAGCCGCTGGTGAGTTATTGCGCACCATTTATTTAGCTGGCACCGACAAATCCATTGCTCAAACCCGTGACATTCCAATACTTGGAGTGACTCAACAAGAGCACTGGGTGTTATTAACCTCTTTCTGATGCCCAAGGTCCTTCCGGAGACAATTATGCAAGGCGGAGCCTGGAGTCAGTTTGTCTGCCAGGGATCTGTTATTCATTCCTCCCCTCATCTTTTACCATAAAGCCCATCTGAGGAGCCCTGGGAAAGGGTTTGTGCTTTCGGCTTAGATAACGCCGGAGCGCAGAGGCCGAAGGAGGATGCTGGTGGTGACACCAGCTGGTGATGTGGGACGAGGTGACTGAGAAATGTGTGTCACTGATCAATAGCTGGACCAGGTGTGAATGTACCATGAAATGTCCTTCACGTGGACAGAGAATATTGTACCCATCCACACTGCACGAAAAATATTAGGAAGTATCTCTGTATACTTGGGAGTAAACGTTGGTTGTGTTTGGCTGGCTCCTGAAAGGGAGAGTCCCATCTGGAAGGAAATGAGTCTCCCAGTGCTGTTTGGAGTTAGCGGTACCTAATCTTAGTTTCCCGGATTAGGTCTAATCTGAGCATCCATGCTAACCTGAGCAGGAAAAGAACTGCAATTGGAAATGTTGGCAGCGTATTTGTCTTTTTCTGTTTACGTGTGTCTATTTATAGGTACATGTGTGTCCATATGTATATGCACATCTCTATAAGTTTTGCTCCTTGCTTTCTGATCAAAGCTTCCTAGGACATCGGCAGCAGACGATGTGTGCATATGTGTGTTGGGGAGCACAGCTAAGGGTTGTTTTTAATATCCATCTATTCATTTTTATCCCAGCTCTAGCTGGGCAAGATGCCACTTGTTATGGCAAGTGTTATGCAGAGCTGGAGCTGGTGGTTCCTGGTACCCTTGTTGGGGGATCTATGAGGATGGGCCTGGCTGCAGAGAATAGACTATTCCCCCTTGCACAAGAAGCTTAACTCACTCAAAATAGAGATCTTCGAAGCCATATGTGAGAAATAGGTGTGCCACCTTTTATTGCTTGATAATTAGAGTCAGGATCTAACTGTCTTGTGGGTTTATACGGGTGGCCGAGCTTCTTGACCCTAGAGGTGATACCCAAGTCTTCGTGTGCTGAAAGCCACCAGCCTTGAGCCATGTGCTGTGGAGAAGAGGAGAGTAGTTCACCGGCAGGCGATGATAACTTTATCTCAGAGGTCCCGTTGCAAACCTGTCGTGCAGCCTGGTCGCAGCTACCCATGCCCTGCACCACTGGGGATGTGGAGTGCCCCTTGCAGCCCCCCTGGGGCTTACCGGCTTGGAGAAGTCCTGCCGTAGCTAAACAAGAGTCCCCATCCACTGACAGGAAAGCGCTTTGCGTGGCTGCCAGGTGTTTTTCAGCTGATTAATGTGGACGGACCGGGAGCAAAGCAGGTACATTGCTGTAGACAAGGAATTAGGCTACCTGCACTGCCTGTCCAAGTGTGAAACTGCTGAGCACTTAATTACTCACTTTGCTCACAGTGATATTCAGTTTCTCAGCATTGTAAGGAATATTATTTATGGGAACTTTATCCTCCCGGCAACCAACAAAGTAATTACTTCAGACTGCGTCTTTCAGTTGGATTTTGCTGTGGTTTGTGGCTGTGAAATCCAGAGGATGTTAAAGAAATGGACAAAAGGGATTTGCATTGGGGATTCTTGCAAGTAAAATAAACTCCAGCTTGGGTTTTAGTTTGATTAACAATGACTAAAATATAAAGGAAAGGGCTGTAACCCAGAAATTGCAGGAGAAATTAACTGGGTGGGCCAATTTGAGTTTCAGGTCTTCTGGTACGGCTCAGGTGGGGTTGTGTTGCTGTGTTAGCAGTGAGCCTGTCTCCAAGTCTATACAAGCATGCAAAGAGGGGTCTGAGCCATGAATTCATGGTAGATGATGGTGATAGACCCCAGAGCTCCAGGAAGGCTGCTGCTGTCTGTTGGACACAGGGCAAAATGAGCCAGCACGATTTTCAGCCTGTGGTTTGCAAAAGGCTCCATGAGAGGTAAGTACATGCTGCAAGTGGGTTTGGATTCTCCAGTTACCAGTTCACACCTGCTTTGGTGTGCTGGTGGAGGTCTGCAAATAAGAAAAGGTAAAGCCAAGATTGCTTCTTCCTCCTCCCTTTGAACAATCAAGACAAGACAGACCGAACTGCAAGGGAGTGTACCCACACCACTGCAGCAAGGTGCGGGAAGGTGTTAGGTTTTCACCTTGACTGTGAAACTATATGCTGTCAACTTGCTTTATTCCCACGGCAAAATTTACAGGGCTGGGTTAGCACCAACAGGAACCAGCATCACCTCAATAATAGTGATAAATAGATCCAAGGCACGTTTCAGCACCACCCTCATGCATGGGAAGCTGGAAATCTCCTGGTGCTATAAGGTCAGATCCTCAAAGGGGTATAGACATGTTATTCTCATGGATTTCGATGGGAATGATGCACCTACTTACGACAAAGACCTGAGCTCTATTCCTCCTTTACACGCTGTGCTTTGCCTGTGGGCAGACGGCAGAGTTGAGACGAACCCCTGCCACTAAGCTGCACTCTGCTGCAATTTCTGCCTGCTGAAATATGTTTTCATATAAATTATGATTCTAAAGGTGTCTTCAAAAATATTTATCTGAAGCAAGCTGGTGTCACTCCAGTGGAATCAAATGTTTCCTCTGGCCAAGAGCTAACCTGCCTCCCAGCTCTTTCCCCTAACACTAAATGCACTTCTCCAGGGCGGGAGGCTGGTGTCACAGCAAATTGCCTTTCCTTTCCTTTTCATCTCCCTCATCACAGCTCTGCACACGGATCAATAGACCACTTCCAACTCTTAGCTTTCTTTTTAGGCCAGTGGAGAGATGATCTCTCCTTTACAAAGAGAACTTGGAAGGCGACACAAAAAATCCTCCTGGATTAGAGACGCTGATGGGTCACAGCAGGAGCGGAGAATGAATGGAAGGAAGGAATTGGTAGGTTTTAAGGACTGTGACTTTTAAAGACTGGCAGCCTGGGGCCATGTTAAAAGTCTGCAGAACACACCCAGGACTTTTCATTCCAAATGCTCTTACCTGACTGAGGGTCTGACACGTGAGCCAGGAGCTCCATGGAGTGAAATCTCAATTCTTTCCCTTCATCCTGTTCCAAATCACATCCATCCTGACAAAAGCAACAAAGAGCCAACACCTCCTCACACAGAAATAAATGGAATTAAGAAACCCACCTTGATAGAATAAGATAACAGCATCTTTATGAACCACAGGATGGGTCCATAGAGCCATGTGCGTCCTGGGGCACGTACTTTGCAGAGACACCGCAAATGCCAGGGTATCTTTGTGTCCAAGAGTGGAGGAAGATGAATTGCAGCAGTAAGGGTCCAAGGCTCTGTGTGGGCTCCAGCCCGTGTCCCCATGTCCCTGTGGCTGCCCAAAGCGCATGGTGTGTCCACGGGCAAAGGCAGTTTCTGGCAGGTGGCTCCCAGCCTGGGCAGCCTGTGTCTGCCGTGCCTGCTCTCCACAGGGAACAGACCCAAGTCCTGATGCAGCTGAAGGTAAGTAAAGGTGGGTCTAGCAAGGAAGGCAGATGGCTCAGCGCCTGCCTTCTGTTACAGGTGGGAATTCACACATTTCCCAAGCCCAAGAAATTCTTGCAAATGACCTGAATTTTACTTAGACTTGGAATTTTCAAGCTTCCTAAATGAGTTCTAAGAGGCTCTCTCAGACCAAAACTTGCTGAGTGAGAGGGAGAAGTGAAACAGGGATTTTATTTCCTCCCTAATCTCCTTTTTGCAGCCACTGGTGAGGAAACAAGAAGTTTTGGGTTTTTTTTAGCTCCTTTTTTTGCAGTCACACTTTTCTGCTTGGAGAGAGGGTGGGATTTCTTGTTATGCTTACTGTGACTCAGGACTGTGCACACCAGCAAGTGACTGACTCTGCATAACAAATTGGAGGCAACCTGAAAAAAACGGATAAGCTGCAGTTTCTTGGGAGTTCAAAAAACATAAGCTCCAAAACCTGTTTGTCTGTATATTGACTATTATTTCCAATTGCCAAGGAACCGCATGTACGCTTCTGCTTCTTCAAAAGCACATTGTGTGTCCTGTTGACAGGAGGCGCTTTGGCTTCTAAATACTGCCAAATAGCCGTGTCAAACAGGGAGAGATTTTCCTCTCCCTTTCACTTCGCCTTCTCTCCTCTCTCTCTGTCCTTCTCCCCTCTTCTCCCTCTCCCTCTCCCTCCTGTCCTCTCTGCCCCTCTCTCCCTCTGATGTGCAGCGAGAGGCTGCTCTGTGCAACAGGATGAGTTTCAGCCTGTGCATTCAGCAGTGCTGTTTGTGTTTCTGGCTTTTTAAGGGCTGAAGGAGCCAGTGCAATGGTGGTGACCTTTACAAGGTGACAAGGCCCTCAGTGTCACGCATGAGCAACGGTTGCCTGCAAAATGGCACGAGAAGGTGGCAGCCCTGATGCAGAAACACCAAAGGTCAGGAGATCAATGCATGCACCTGAAGGCAGGCATCGTTGACGGGAGCCTTAATCTTTAATTAATAGAAAATGCTTAATTAATATGAAATCCTTAATGGATATAATTGGGCTTAAATACAAACTTGTTTTGAGTCATGATTAGAAGCAACAAACGTTACTGAGAAAGGCAAGGAGCTAAAGTTGTTATTTTGGCTCAGGAAGTGTAATATGAAAGGCAAAGGTAGATAGCTTTTCCCCCCTGGATTTTGTGCCTCTGGTTGTAACATTCTGGTTCAGGAAAGTCTATTAATATTAAATGATACACTTGGGTGATTTTCGTAGGTGGAAACCAGAACTGATTTCAAAGGACTCCAAAGGAGGCCCTTCATAAAGGAAACAAATAATTACACATTGTTTTTTATTTTGTTATGTTTTTACCTTATTTGCGTCCAAGAAACTTTAAATAGGCTTTCTTTGTTTGTCCACACTGGAGCAGTATAACCAGGGAGTTTGGCAGAGTCCCAGATCCTGGCAGCAGCTGCCAATAAAAGCTCACTGAGCAAGTACAAAAAATAAAATCACACAGTATCATTTTTAACTTTGATTAAGTTGTACTGAATTGCTCCAAGGGAGGTAATGGCGAGCTCTGAAGGCTTAGGACTAGCACGGGATGTGAAGGATGTTTATCTTGCAAGTGTTTGCTTTGTGCTGCATATGTAGTTCCCACTGCTGGGGAAACACTTTGTCAAAAGCCCACTATTAAAAGAGTTTGGGGAATAAACATTGCAACAACAGGAACAAATAAAAACCTTTATACCGTAATGTGCATAGCAAGCCACTGTCAAATAGCAAAGCTGAATATGCTTTAAAATGCTCCCTGCCATCCAACGATGGCGCTGCCTTAGATTTGCCAGCAAGTGGCTGAGCAACGCTGGGGACTGTTGTCCTCAGCCTGACGTGCCGTAGCTGATGTGCCACAGGGAGCAAATGGGCAAAGGGCATGGTCTCACTCTTGCTTTAGGATGACCACGGTAATGCCACTGCTCCTCTCTGTGTGATGGTATCTAGTGTGGGACGCTAGGGAGATTGGCACCTGCTATTTTGGCCTTGTATGCTGTGAAATGTGGGGGTTTGGGAGGTCTCCTGCAGCGGGCACATCTGAGAAGGGGAGGAGGTAGCCAGCTGAGCGAGGGGAGCCACCACCAGCTCCTTGGGTGGTTATCTGTGGGTACCTGTGGAGCAACGCCTGGGGCATTTGGCTATTTGTGTCAGCCAGGCTCATGTTTCATGTTTGGCATGGTGGAGAGTTAACGTGGGTCCATGTTCATGAAGCCGATGGATTCAACCCATTCATGGAGATGTCCCCTATCCTTGCTTGATGCCCTGGGGGCTGCTGGCTGTGCACTGAGCAAGTACAAAAAATAAAATGCCCACAAACTTTGGGGCTCCGTGCTTGCCTAGCAACTTAGGGGTCAAAACATTTCTCACTCTTGCCAGAGCTGGGCTCAAAATTGAAAACATCCAGCAATTGCTCCCACACAAAAGGTACCAGGATGGAAAGCCATTGCTTGCCCTCACTGTCCTTTGGCAGTGCTTTGAGAACCCTGCAAACATTGGGGCTTATGCCTCTTCCCCACACTGGTCCTGGGTTCGGGTCCTGCACTGTTGCAGTAGCTTAGGACTGGTCTCTTGCTTAGGACGTCCTTTGCTGGTTCCTAACTGTCTCCGTGACACCTCTTTGGGAGTTATCTCCAAGTATATGTTCAGAGAGCTGTCACCCTTCAGGTGCTTCACATTTATGTTTTCTTTAGCATGCAGGCTCTTCCCTCTGTGCTCAGCATGCCAGGACATCAGGTCAGCCTGTCCTGCTCTGCCTCCTTCCATGGGGAATGCAGCACAGCTTCAGAACCACGGTTCAGGATCCCCTCTCCCTTGACTTATCCTTGTTCTGGAGTAAAAACGTCTTCATGTGGAGAGGAGAGGACTGGAGGGGAAAATCCTCTAAATCCCATCTAATTCCACCCAGCTTTGAGACCTGCTTGGACATCTGCCATTACACTGGAGAGCCCCAAAGCCTCAGACGCCAAAACTGCTTTATTCTTGCCTGACTTCTGGCCAAGAAGGACTAGCTGGGGACACAAAGTAAGCCTCTTTGCCCCTGCGCTGTTGTCCAGAATTTAGGTACTTTTTTCTTTTCTACATCACGGCACAGCCCTGTGATAGATGATTTCCCCTTTCGTCTCTCCATCCTGATTCCCAGCCTCCCTTTGTTTGAAGCTGTGTACTTGTTCAGCTCGCGTGGTTGCCGATCTCATCCTCTCCCTGGACATTTCTGCTGGCCTTGCTGTTCAGAGGTTTAGCTTTTCTGCCCTCAGTAATTCCTCCTGAAGATCTTGGGTCCCACAAAGAGCTCTCTCTCAAGCCAGGAAACGTTTGTGCTTCCCAGCTCGTATGCAGATGCCAAAGTTCTCAGCTGTGAAGCAGAACTCCCTACTCTGTCCTCCATTCCTTGGTTTCAAGTGAAAAAAAACAAGCCAGCCACCAAACCCCAAACAATTGTATTTCTTTTCATTCTTCCAGTTGCTGCAGTCTCAGTGTTCATCAACTGACTCCTCAGCCTTTGCATTCCTTTGGACATCATTCTCCAATGCCCCACTCAATTCACATGCTTTTCATCACAGTGAGACAGTAAAATTGGTTGTGTTTTTGTTTCCTCCACTTTAACCCATTGTCGGGCCGTTATGTACACTGTGTTTGGTTCCACATTGGTCTGAACGTTATTTTTTTTTTCTCTAGAAATCAATCACTCCCAGGAGTCCTGGCACCGGTTTGCTTCATTTCCATGTGGTTTGCCTACTAACACACTGCTCCAGAGCATCTCTGGCCCGACTTCCATCATCACGTCTCATAGACATGGGGGCTGATGTAACTTATGTGCTTTGCAGTGGAGATTTTTCTTTTTAAATCCAAAGAAAGAGAGTAAAATCTGCAGTGAAGACGTGAATTTTAACTGGGGTTATATTTTGCCTTTCTGCATCTGTCCTGAGCAGAGTAGGATCACACCGTGTGGGGCTGCAGATCAGTCCTTGCACCAGGAGCTTCCATGAGAGTGGTGAACTCCCTGCTGACAGCAAGGTAGTGATTCCATCCCCAAACATGGACATCTTGTGCTGGTGAGATGAACTGGGGTGTCTGCAAAGTCCTGAACAACCTGCTCCAGCTGACCCAGCTTGAGCAGTGGTTCAGACAAGAGGGTCTCTTCCAGAGGTCCCTTCCCACCACAGCTGCACTGGGACTCTGTGATCCGCAGAGGTTAAGGACTGTCCCAGGGGTGCCAGTGGGTTAGGACTAAGCCTTGCCCAAGTTTGAGGAGTCCAGCTGTGAGGAGATGGGCTCCCACTGCAGTGTGGAGACAGGGGGTCAGTGGGAAGGATGCTGCTCGGGGCAGAGCTCACACGCCACAGCTCATCACTCATATAAACCTGTGTTATTCCAAATATGGAACAGCTGTACTTATCCCTCTGTTTCTGGACTGACTCCAACCTGATTTTACCTTAATTTTCTGTCTTAGGCTACCTAAAACGATGCGACCCTGTTTTGTGGTCTTTTCTAGCTGTGGAGATGGAAAGCTCATTTCTTTTCCCTCTGCCTATACCCATTTCCTTGGCACTTCATCCCTTGACCTCTCTTTTGACCCAACTTAAAAAGCAGGTCTACAAAATTTTGTCACCGTTGCTATATTCTGCTACAGCCTCTGTGTTCATTTCCTCCTTATTCTCTGGATTAGGAGCAATATTTTCACTCTGATGGTGCAGCATTTACTGTCATCATGTTCAGGACAGAAAAGGAGGGATCTCTGTGAGGCCGCGCCATGTTCCTCAGGTTTGGGGTGGTTTATAACCCAGAGGTGGCATGGCACAGAGCGAGGTGGCCAGCTCTGATCTGGCCCTGTGGCTGAGCAGGTTGGTCTCCAGGGCTCTGCAATGATACAGTCAGCCTGTGACTGTAGGCAATACTGGCAAAGGACTCGGAGCCATGAAATACGCTGCCAAATCTTTATAAGGAGAACTACTTGCCAACGTGCTGGTTGTAGCTACAACTCAAAGCATGGACACACTGGATTCCTGCTCCTTTCTCTGAGCTTTTCCCTTGGGAAACCTCTGCTCCTCCTGTCATTCCTGGGCAGACAGCTGCTGTTTGCAGAATCTGACCATCCATTTGCTACCCAAGGCTGCTGCAGCAGTCGTTTGGTGACACCCTTTTGCTTTTCCAGTAATATCCCTGTTCTGCTAGATCATCTTTCCTGTTTATCTCCAAACCCTATGGCTTGCAGGGCTGGAAGGGGGTTGTTTCAGGGTAAGACCCCTCCTCACAGACCGCTTGCAGGAGGGTCATGTCTCCATGCTTCTCCCCTTTGCCTATTTACAACATTGTCATGGCAGAGAGGAAGCTGTTGCCACACTTGGTGACCTCTGATTTTGTCTGTGCTGCAGTGGGGTGTGCCTGGGGTGCCCACAGCTGCACACTGAGTAGCTCTCCTTCTCCTTTCTTCCCTACTGCTCACTGGGTTTTGCTCCCAGACTTCAGATCTGTCATGTTGATGCATGGACTTGGTCCTCTCACTCCTGCCAGGTCAACAACAACACATCTAGTCAGGCAGCCCACAGGACCAGACTCTGTTGAGGTGTGTTTCTGTGTCAATTATGGCATCTACTAAGCCACCAAAAAGCACAGAGCCAGATCTTCATGTGTCGTAGCTAATGGAATTTCTCTGAAGATGCAGAGGCGTCTCGGTTACTGTAAGCACACGCTGTGAATGCAGCTGGCAGATCTGGTCGAGGAGATTCATTATGTGTCTGGGTGCCCAGAAAACAAGAGGAGCCACCCAGGAGAAAGCAGGGAGCACCCAGTGTGCACACATGTGGAGTGAGAGCCACCAGCAAGGTGGGTGCATGGCTCCAGGATAGCCTACGACGACTCCTGTCTATTGAACCTGGCCAGAAGAGCAGAGGAACTGGGGCTAGTAGTTTATGGCTCAGCAGACTCCCATTATTCCTATGCCCAAGCAGTAGCTTCTTTTAAACCTTCACCTAGGGCTTGTTTAGACAACACGGGGCACGAATGTCTGGCCAGCCTGATCTGTCTGTGGGCAGCATGGCTGGAGATCTGCCAACCGAAGGGTGAAGGAGGCACCTGACATGAAAAATTTATCATGAGGCTTTGAATGTGAAATTCTTCTCATGTGAGAGCACCAAGGAGAGGAGACGCGTTTGCTCTTATTGGTTTTCTTTATGAAAACCCACAGGTTTTCTTTGGCTGCTTCTGTAGCACGTTTGAAAACAGAAGAAACCATTTCTTAGGGAGCAGCCAGTGTTGGGCAATGAGCCCTTCAACTCCCAATGTGTTTCCATTGACTTTCACATATTTTTGTCATATTTCTTTTGGCCTGTGCTATAATTTAGGCACTTGCTTCTATACCTCTTTGGTAAAGGTTTAAATGGAACTAAAATCCCAGGGTGCTTTGCAGTGTAGACTTGGGCCTGGATAAATTTTTTACCATCTTTAGCTCTGCTGACTTTTTTTCATGTGCTGCATAGTGCCATTGGTTAAAAGCTCTGCTTTGGCAGTAAATGGGAGCCTGTTTGTATTTATTGTGTTTCCTCTTGCAGAAGTGCCAGTAGTCATGAGAAAACCTTCACCAGCAAAGGTTTGTGTGACTGGTATTTCTATATGTTGGTATTCAGCTTTTTTGGGGTATATTTGGCTTTCAGTAGTGGTAGATAGGATTTATATGTGTTCAAACAGCATCTTTCCTGTGACCCCTCCACAGTATCTGTGGTAAATTGATAGCAGTGTGGAAATCTCAGAGGGAAGCCCTGATTTTCATCGCAGAGATCATCATCACAGGGGACAGGCATAAAAGCGGGTAGAAATTTAACTGACTTTCCTTTAAAGAGGTATAATATCCTGCAGTACAATACATTGCCCTTGGGTGTTTGTGTTGATAAACATTGTAAACAGCCCCTGGTCAGCTCTGTGGCTTTGAGGAATCCAAAACTGCCAACCCATGGATATTTAAAACTGCAGCCTATGGAAAATGTGCCCTCCCCACATGCATGCATTTCCCATTGCTGCAACCGGGATGCAACCTGTGTCTGCTGCATGTGCCTTGGTCCCTCTCTCAGCCTCTCCCCACACGGAGTGGTGGGCACACTGGTGGAGGTTTTGCTCCAGCAGAGATTGCCCATGTATTTAAACCTTTAGTGTGGTTCAGGAAATTTCCAGATGCACCTAAAAAACTCCTAGACTCTAAAGAAATAATCAATTTGTGGTTCTTACCGTATATTTCTTTGAGCCTTTCTGCCCCACAGTGATGTGTTGAAGCTTTTGCTGTTCATCACAAGCTGCGTACTTGACTGCAGGGGTTGCAGCTTGAGGAGCAGAGCCCCACGTCAATGTGCATGTTAAACTAGTGAGAGCTGGAATCCGTGCGCGGCTGTGAACTGAACATAAATCTGCAAGACTGAAGGGCTGGCGTGTTAACCCACCTTGCTGCCCCCTTTTATACCAGTGACTGGCAAAGCTTGAAAGGATGTTTATACTGGAGCCAGCTCTCATTATGTGAATTGAACTTCTCCTCCCCCCTTCGCCCTGAATCTGGCATCAAAACACTTCAGCAGAACAAATATAACAACTGTATAAAACCTACTATTTACTTTTGACCCACTTATTTGCTACTTTACAGCGTGCTTGCCCAGTTAAATCATCAGCCGCTTGCTCAGGGAGCTCAGCCCGCGCTTGGCTGGTGGAGTGCTTGGGGACCAAGCGTGTTGCGAACAGGTCCCGAGCTGCTGGGGCTGGGGGAAGCGGTGGGCTGAGAGCAGGAGGGAGCCCGTTCTCCAGCCCTGCCTGTGGCAGGGTGAGCTCTTGAAGCCATGGTTGGAGGTGAGGTCCTTCTGCTTAATTTTTTTAGCAGCTGAAGCTTTTTCTTTTGTGAGATGTTAGGAACCAGACGCTTTTCAGCCCATGTTGAAGCTGAAGTGTGGAGAGGACTGCTAACCTCCAGCTGGCATCAAGTGATACGTACATCTTCCCACAGCAGTGTAGGGACTGCTGGAGCTGGGGCTTACTGCTAAAGACCCCTCCTGGTGCTAAAAACCGCTGTGGGCTTGTGTCCTCACCCAGAATTAGACACATTCTCCCTCCTTTGGCACCTCTCTTAGAGGGTCCTTCCACACTCACAGAGGATGAGGCAGGGTTTAATCTTGCTGGATGTAGCTTTTTTTAAGTGGGGTATGTCCTTAACATGATTTGATTGTCTTGCCCCTTGCCCGATGACTGGGGAGGGAAAGGCATCTCCAGAGGGGGACTCATCCCACTCAGCATCCTTGTTTAGGATGGGATGAATCACAACCCCAGAAGGGCTGAGGGGAAACTCAAAGCTGGTTTTTGCAGTCCTATGCTCCAAGAGAGGGCTGACATCCATAATCTTCTGAACATCCCCGCAAATAGCTCTTGGAGGAGGTTAGACTGGGGGTGGGGAAACAAGAGCCATCCCAGCATGCCCCTTGACCTCCAACCTTTCCCTTCTCATGTTGCCATGGCGTTGTGCCCCATGTACCTGCACCAGTGTCACTGAGGACCACTGACCTGGGGACTCTCCAGTCCCACATGGATTCTTCAGCCATCCATAAGGTTTCTGACAAAGAAACAAAGCCAGACTCTGCATATACCTGCATATCACAAAACTGAAGAGCAAGTTTTCCTATGCATGCATATCTAATGTAAAGAAAATATGTATGTTCATACTCTGACACCAGCAGTGCTTTAACTTCCCACCCTGAGTCTCTACAAGGGAGAAGGCCTGCAGAGATGCTACGTAGCTGATTCAAGTGCACAAGCCTGTTCATACCCCAGTGTTACTACAGCTCCTCCTTAAAGAAGAAGATTAGCACTCCATTTAACAGCTCTTTATACGACAACACACCATAAATTAAATTCAGTACAGAAGGAAGTATGTGCGTGCTTGGACCTAGTCTCTGAGCCATTCTATTAGGAGTGGAGCAGTATCACAAATTAAGATGCTATAAGGGCTCTGGGCTTTGCCACAATTAAATGATCTTCAGGTTTGAGCTGTGACCCAAGACAGAAGCCCCTGGAGCTTTCCACTCTCTCTTGAACAAAGCCCCGGAAAGAAATGAGAATAGGTTATAACAGGGAAATCTGCCAAACTGCTTACTTTCCAGGCAAATCTTTTGGGGTGGATGAAGGTATGAAGTGTCTGGGACAAATACAGAAAGCCATGAAGAAAAGGCCATGTGCAGGTGGGGGAAGGAGGGTTTGAAACAGTCTCTTGCTGGTGGCGTTCTGGAGAAGTTGGAGGGAGTAGCTCTGGATGCTTCTCTTGTGCCAGTGAGACCAGCATCTGGCCTTGGGGCTGAGACCTTAAGCTACCAAAGGCTGAAGAGGACCCGAATAAGGTGCTTTTGGGACCTACAGAGGGTTTAATGGAAAGACAGTAGAAAAAGAGGAAAACGTGTCATTTATTAAAATGATTTCCTAAGGACTGTCACAGCTTCTCTCTCACTGGAAATATCTCAAGCTCAAGAAATGGTCAGTTAATGCAAATTCTGATATTATGCGCTGACAGATGAGACCTGGGTGGCTTGACTGGTCTCCTGTGGGGTACGCCCTCACTTTTTGGAGAATGGTGAATGTAGCAAATAAAGGGGGGAAAAAGCTACTGGCAGGAGGGTGGCCTGACCAGAGAAGGCAGACTGGACACTTACACTACACTAAATAAGCAAAACCTGGGGATAATTCATGTGAAATAGTGGCCTGAGTGAGGAGTGCTGATATGACTTGTGGAACTCATTGCTGCAAGACACCACGAGGGCTGGAAGCTCAGCCTGAGAAAGCAAATGAGCAGAGCTTGGGAAGAGGTGGGGAAGATCCAGAATCTGGTTTCTCACCCCTCCTTCTGCCCTCAAAAGAGTCCTGTAAGAGACATTTACCTTCATAATTGTGGCTGTAGATCATCCCCTCCTCAGACAGGCTCCCATCACAGAGAGATCTTTGATTGTGGTTCACTCACGGTCTTCAGCGGTAGCAGATGCAAGACGAGCCTCTGGGCCATGTGTAAGACTGTGGGTGTGAGGGAACATTTAAGTTCTTTTAGTCTGCCTTCATTATGCTGCCTAAAAATAAAAGAAAAAGATAAAAGTGTTTAAATGCCATTGTGAAGTCCTCCTGGGCGGGGGAAACTGGAATGGGAAAACTGGTAACCCCTTGACTCCTCTGCGCAGGGAGGAGTGGTGACAAAACAGCACACACACACACATATATATTTATCTATCTCTATCTCTATCTCTATCTCTATCTATCTATCTCTGTCATCTCTATCTCTATCTATCTCTCTACCTGATATGTAGGTCTCGTAGTTACAGACACTTCATAGGTCTGTGCTTACTCAAGAATGTGGTCACTGCACACAGGCATTGAAATGCCAATTACTTATCACTGCAGCATTGTTGAGACAAGGAGAAATGGGAAGAGGAGCCTGTTTCTGCCTCTTATTAAAAAGTCACACTGTCAAATACAGGGCCCTATCCTGGCCTCTGTTGCTCTGAATGGCTCCTCCACTAAAAGGGAGGTAGTCCGGATTATGCTGTGATATAGAGGTTGGGATCTGTCCTGTTATCTTTATATTTTAATCTAGATATCAAATCCATTGAAAGAATTGTTGATCTTTAAAATAATAGTTGCTCTTATGAATTGTTCCATGTGTGGTTCAAATTGGGCTATAGAATTCATAATTAAAAGGAATGTGAAGATTTTAGTCCATCTCACATTCAGCTGCAATTAGCATCCCCATTTATATGCTGATTTATTCCCATACAGTCCCTTGTTACTCAGAGAGAGAGAGGGAGAGACAGAGTGAACAAGATCAAAGACACATGGTCCTGGCATTTCAGCGTCTCCTGGGAAATCTCTGCTCCTTCCTGACAGGAACTTTTGCTTTGCCGTTGTGTCTCTTGGACCCTGTTGTTGCTACTCCTGGGTACCCGAGACTGCGGTGTCCTTCTACATACAGCAGCTTTCCCCAAAGTGTTCAAAGTAATTCCTCAGGAGTGGAAGAGGGTTCCATCCAAACTACCTATTGGGAAAGCAGTTCCTGGCCCGTTTTGTTTTGTTGTGTCCCAGCATCTTGTGGGAGGCCACGGACACCCGTGGGACAATGGACTGTGTCTTGGCCCCATCTCGGTATGGATGTAGCCACAAGGTACAATCTATGCTCCAGACAGCTTTGTCTAATGAGTGTCTAAATAGCTCAGCTGCTGCCAGTACAGCAGATCCTGCTTTCTGTGGAGGAGAGGAAGGAAGAGGAGACGAGGGAGAAATTTATCTCTTCCCTTGGGCTCGCTGGTCCATGGCTCCTGTAACGGCAAAGCAAAGCATTTGTTGCAAAAACAGTCAGGAGAAATTAGGACATTTTGTTCCTTTTTTTGTGCGCACCCAGCTCTTCCTCCCGCCTTGCTGTGTGTGTCACGATGCAGATGTACGCAGCTGCTGTGATGTCCTCAGTGGTGGCGGGTAGTACCAGGGCCGTACAGGACTGTCCTTTCCTGTACAAACCTCAGTGCTTTGGATAACCCATTTTTCAGGATATGATGTTCCCAGACCATTTTGGGGAAGGCAGCACACTACCCCACGCTCATTTCTAGGGTACGGGGTCCCCTATCCAGCTGAGTCCTTCAAAGGCCATCCTAGTGAGTTTAAAGTGATGGGTCATGAGGAAGGGTTTTTCCCTAGACCAGAAGACAAAGGGAAGTAGATTTTGTTTATTTTTTTTAAATTTTGCTCTCCTCTGTGAGCATGGGGCATGCTCTGCTCGCCAGCATTATCTCAGACCTTTATCTTACAAATTCCTTCCTATTGCAGAGAGCTGCAAGAGGCTATGCCCTGGGTTTCTCCCGTTCTCTTCCTGTGGCATGTTAAAGTGATTTCACATGGTTTTCTGCTGCAGGTTATAAGTTTCCCCTGTAAGTGGCCCTTAGAAGCACCGCACAGCACCACTGCGTGCCAAGGTGCATGGAGGGACTGTGCTGTGGGCCCTTATCCTGAACAGGGTGGATGTTTTTAGGACACAGAAGGCAGTGACCCTCTTCGTTGGCCTTTGGAAAAGCAGCAACGACCCTGCTGTTGGCTGGGAAATTGTAAGCAGAGGCCACAGGCTCTGGTCCTGGCTCTGTCACCAGCTGCTTTTATAACTCTGCCCAGGTTGTTTCCCCCATTTTACATCATGGAAGCAGTATACAAGGCTCATATACCCCCTGGCTTAAGATCTTTCTTCTCCAAATACGTACAGTGCTACCTGAGAACAAGATAACAGCAGACAACACGTTTAGCTACAAATCACATCCTTTTTGCCTCTAAGTGTACAAAGCCAACTTCACTTCTTTTAGTACAATACACCAGCTATATATGACTGCATATTAGCTTTTCTAGCCCCAGAGGTGCTGCTCAGTCTGCCACTTTCTCTTTTCCACCCTAACACGTGTAAATTATTTTTGTCTCTTTTTTTTTTTCCCTCCCTTGAGCTGCGGAAGGAGGAGGTACGTTCCCGCAGGCAGAAGCGGATTGCACACGTCGGAGCAGGCTGTAGATGGTGCTGCTGGCCCAGGAAAGCAAAGCCGGGCTCTTTATCTGTCGATTATAAAAGCTCCCGTAAAGGCAGCGTTAAATGAGCCCGTCAGAGGGACTGAGAAAAGCAGGGCGGCTCAGAGCTGTGGGAGCACCTCGACGGGTAAATCCTGAGCTCCGGTGCCAAACGCTGATGAGGCAAAACTGGGATGCAGAGAGACGGCGTCGAGTGATCGAGGACCACCGTGGGATTCATGGGGACAAAGTGTTCCCCTTCGGCTGTCCTCTGCAGACCCATGCCTGCCTACGATGAAGCAGGATAGTGCTTTGTCTAGGCGGGTACTTCTTGGGCAAAGGCTAGAGGCTCTGGCACGAGATGTAACAAGCCACAAGAGATCAGGAATAACTGAACCTCAGAGAAATTTCTTCCTAATCCCCATTCACTGGTTTAAACCCTGAGGATTTTTACTTCTTCCAAACCTCTTATTTTTTGTTTGTTTAATATTGGCTCTTGTGACCAGCTAATCGTATTAGCCATAAATGCAAGCAATTCTCTTTTGGATTCCTGCTAGTTTTGTTGGTTATGGGAAGAACATCACAAGCAATCGAATTATCATGGCATAATGAATTACTGCTTCTCCACTGATCTGTGGCCACTGGCCATTTGTGAGCTCTTAGCCCTTTGCAACTGCACAGTGGAGCTCAGCATCAGTTTTAACTGAGGTTTAACCTGCATTTGCAGAGGGATAGGATCTCCCCCAGCACCAGACGCTGTTTCAACATCATCCAACGTGCTAGGGAACAAACCATGATCTGCTTATACCCAGAGTCTTGGTAATGCCTTGTAGCAGTGCGTTTCACAGGTCAATTGGACAGTATTTAAAGTATTTCCTGATGCTGGTAACATGTTGACAGCTGGCCAGGTGCCTCCGGCTTTCCTGTAACCTTCTAGCCCTTGCGAGAGAGAGCCAAGATGACCACATGGAGTCTGGGACTTGAATGCTGTGACCTGCCAGGAGACTTTCTGCCCCAAAACGCTCGCCTAGCACTGCACACTCTCACTCCTTTCTGTGTGGAGATGCTTATGGAGCAGCTTTCTGAGCCCTTCATCTGTCCTGCGCGCAGTGCCGGTATTTGTGCCACTACAGCAACTGTTTGGGATGGTTCATATTGGACATTTTTTTATCACATGGCTCAAGGAACGCTAGGTAATGCTGAAACTTCAAGGCTGAGTCTTTATTTAAGGGCTGGAAGGACGCCATAAATCCTGAATAAACACCTTCATCAGTCCCTTCAAGTAAATCAAGAAAGCCAGCCCTCCTCAGCTCCATTTCAGGCTTGCAAAGACTTTTTCTTTGCCTTCCCTCTCTCAAAGGAAGTTTATATCAGAATACTGCTGAAATACAAGATTCCTCATCTGCCTCCCTCTCCAAAAACAGAGGCACAAAAGAGGCATTAAAGACACTGAACATGCAAATAATCGAATGTTTTCATACGCAGAAGAACGGTTGCTTTTAGTAACTCATCCTAGAACACGACAGCATTAGAGGTTTTGGAACGAGGGCCTCCCAACAGCATCAATAAAGGGAAAAGGTCCAAAAAGTAAGCTAAACAGTGCTGCTGCCTGAATATAGCCTTTCATTCAGCCATCCCCACACCGTTTCAGGCTCATTTTGGATTTTTTTTTGATAAATGATGGAATTTGTATTTTTTGGCTCCAGTTCAAGAGTTTATATTTTCATTCTATAATTTCCTTAAACATTTAATTTCCTACATTAGTTGACGGTCTCTTGCATCTGCCGGAAAATTAGTTCTGGTGCTTCTGTGCCTGTGCTGGGAATTTATTTTTTTATTTTCATTTTTGAAGCTGCAGAGAGAGCGAACCCACCTGCGGGTAGATGCTGTTGTATACAGACTCGGAGCTCGGCAGATGTTATAGGAAGACATGACAGATAAAAAGGTACATGAGTCAAAAGGTTCTGCTTTTAAAGTTATTGGAGGATGTTCTGTCCAGTTTAGCTGTAACACTGTGGCTACCTCCAACATATCTGAACTCAGAGGTGACAAATACACGGGAAACAGAGTTTTCTTACAAAATGCTGTCATTAACCTGTGGAAGTTGCTGCTGCGAGGTATTGGTGCCACCTTCAACCACTGGGCAGCATTTCTGCAAGGTCTCCCCATTCCTCCTCCATCTCTGCTGCTCTTGCTTCTCAGCGCTGCCTCTGCAAACGAGGTGTTCCTCGTCTCAGGCTGACCCTCCCTACGATGGTGGAGCCAGCACATCTGAAAAGTGTCAATCCCAAAAAATAATATGAGGAAATATTTTTTCTAGTGTCATTTATGACTCCAGGGAAAGAATTCATTTAACATGGAGCATGAAAGATGACACTCAGCATCACTGGAAGAGGGGCTATGGTAAGGTCTAGGAGCAGAAGCAGGAAACAACTGTGTAGGTAACAAACTGTTTCAGGAGAGAGTGAAAAAGATGAGAAGTAAATTTATGCTGGAAAAGTGTAGTTAGGGAGCAGATCACGAGAGTGATTTTACCTGATCTGTCAACCAGTGTGGTACCCTTCTCTGCGTGGCTGGGTAACAAAAGGGACCCACACCTAAAGCTGGGGCCAGCAGTCAGCAAGGCAGGGTTGCTCAGGCTGCTGTTGTCCTTGTCTGTAAGTGTGCTTCAACATTTTTTTCTGGAGTTTGTGAGAGGACTTTGCACCTGGAAATCCTGATTCCTACAGTCCTGATGAATCACTTACTTTGAGAAGCATCGTTTGACTTTCTGGTGTCTTCACTCACTCCCTGTGTCTCAAGCAAACTGAGACAAGAGTTTTTTGGAGCCAAAACCCCTGAACCCAATGCTACAAATACATATTTTTGTGCTCCCGCAGGAGTGGAAAGTAATAAATTCTGTTGATCACCAGCATATTACTCCCCACGTGGAGTGACTCCTCATCAGTTCTTACTGCGCAGCTGCAGGGTGAATTTGCAGTGATGCAAAATGACAGGATCTGTCCCAACTTAGATAAGTTGTGCATCATTTAAAGGTTACTGAAAGGTTGAGAATTCATGATTTCCCTGATGCTTGGCTGGAAAGAAAGCCACGTGCTTCAGCCTTTTGCAGTGCAGAGGACTGAGTGTTCTTGGCACTACTGCAAGGAAAAAGAGGTGAAGTCCTGGTCTGACACGGGATCGGACATCTGAATGGGCAGCCCTCACAGCAGTGGGACCAGTTGAACCTACCCTGTCAGCAAGTCAGGTGCTTTCCGGCCAGGTTACAGCATTTCTAGGATTTAGGTCTGGTCAGGCGAGTCTGCTCTTATGAACAGTCCTGGTTCTTGCAAAAATGTGAGCCTGCCACCATGGTGTCCAAGAAAATCTGATCTGGATTGAACTAGCATAGCATTATAGGAAATAAATGCCCCCTCCCAATTAATATCAGCTGATATTTGATACAACAGACTTCTTTCCCCATCTTTTCCTAAGTAAAAGCTTCCACTGATTGGACCCGAGAGTGTGTCATATCTTGGTGGAAATGATCTGATGGAAAGCATAAAAAATTCTCCTTGTTTATTAAGCCCACAACATGGACAGTGTGTTTGTGGCCATGGAGACTGTGTATCAAAAATCTTCCTGCCCCTTGAAAATACTGTGAAGAGCAAGACTTGTTTGTAAGCAGAAGAAGTGCCTGCTGCAAGAGATGCACGGAGGGCTGTGGGCTCCAGGAAGGAGCTGCATTTGCTGGGTGAAGACCTGCCTTTGGAACACAACAATCCCCTTCTGCAAGAACTCTGTCCGACGCAACATTTCCAGCCCTTGGCTAGGTGCATCCTTGCAGCCTGTGGCATATTGACTTATGAGTTATGGTGGAAATCAAGCCTTCCGTTACATCAGAAGGTAAGGCCACAGTAAACGAATGGTTGTGATCCTAACTCATCAGGCTGTGATTGCTCGGCCTGCCAGGAAACCCACAGGAATGCAAGACTTATTTATTTCTAGCCAAGCCCCAGGGACAGCCCCCACCCCACCAGGACCTCTGCAAGGGGTTTGGACCAGCCCTGGGGCTGAGATGGCAGTGAGAAGCCCACCTTTGTCCCTGGCTGCCCATAAGACTTTGTCCCCAGCAAGGGGTCTGAGAGGAAGTAATGGACATGCCAGTCTGCATGGTCTGCCCAAAATGGGGCTCATGCCTGGAGGAATTTCTCATGCACAGCTCTAGGATGCAGATCGTATGGCTCTGTCCTTATTCTGTCAAAAGCTCTACTCATTTTCATGTTTTTTTTGATCTGAGCAAGGGCTTCATGGTCCTTTCCTGTTGATGGCTGGATTTCGTCTCCCTCCTTTCTGCACAGTGTGCTGGTTGTCTCCTCCATCCCCCTCTTGTTCCTGAGGCTGGGATATTAGAAGAGCTGTGTGTGGTCCTGGCCAGCTCCTGATCCATGCTTGCTCCAGGAGAAATTAAGGTTTCAAAGGTAAAAAGGGGGTGTGTGTGGAGTGAGGCTTATTTTTCTTGATACCAAAAATGTCTGGAGGAATGAAGTTTGGCAAGGAAATTCCTGCACAAGCCACAGGTCACCTGAATTCCCAGAAAGGCAATGGTTGGAGAGCACAAACCAATACGTGAGAAAGTATCAGACGGGGAAAACGAACAATAGCAGTTCTTAGGTCAGACATGTTTGAAAAAGTAAAACTCAGAGTCAGTTCTGCCATCCTTTTCTGCCAGGTGATGTGAAATCTGGTTCTGAGGCTGGCCAACAGAAAAAGGCACAAGGGCCCTGTGCTGCCGGGATTTTTCATTACAGCTCTTGTGTTGAGAATGAAGCTTTTTCCCCTTTCCTCCAAAGGTGACTTTATTCCTGATAGCATGGCTTGCTGCTGTGCTCCCTGACCCTCCTCTTCCCTGGAAAACTCTGCGAGGCAGGAATGGGACAAATGGTCACAAAAGGAGGACAGATTTAGTGAGAGTGCTTAAGCGACAAGATTAAGCTAGAAGCTTGGTCTCTTACAGGTGCTGATGGATGCAAGAGAGGGACAGATCCACCCCCCAGAACGGATCCAGGCCAAGGACATGCTGGTATGGACAGGTGTTCCCAGCGTTGGCCACCACAGCCCCCCTCTCCTGCCCATCTGCGTCATGGAGAAGACAGCAGGGTTGCAGCTCTGCTATGCAGTTTGAGGTGGGGATGTCTCTGGAGTGCTAACAGACCAATACACTGTTGCAGCTGGCTGAGAATTGTCCGTCTTTTATGCTAAGAAATAAACAAAGCCAACAAGACTGAAATGAAACATTTGGGCTCAGCTGTGTGTGTTCAACATTTATGTATGCTCAGCTCACATAGGATGGAGATCTGATGGTACGTTCTCTTAGACAGACCAAGTCATTGACTAGAACTACATATCCTGTGATGAACTACTACCTTCTGCCTTGTTGCATTTCTGTGTTGTGCTGTGGGACTTGGTGATGTGTTTCGGGTGGGAAGTCTCAGATGTTCTCAGGCTGGTCTATAAAGGAACCCGGGACCACAAGGCACTTGCATGGCAACCTCTCAGCAGCTCAGCCAGGTGCAAGTTCAAGTCTGAAACACGTCAAAATGACGTAAAAAATATTGCTTCCCAGAACACTTCATTCTATGAAAATGCTTTGATATTTCAACATTTTGTCCCAAGTCATAATGGAAACAAATACTAAAATATTGGAAATTCCTGTGGGATGAAATTCCTGTGAAGTTCGTTTTTGCACTTAGTGAAAGTAAACACAAAAATGCCTTGTGGGTGGTTTTTTGTTTTTGCTCCCTTAATTAAAGTTTCCTGAGTTTTCCACGGTGTCGGGATGGTTTAAAGAGCCTATTCCCTTCAAGAGCCATTGCACGCAAATAGGCCTTGAGATTTCCCCATGGTGGGGAGGGACATGTGCCTGGAAATCCAGATTATTAGTGAGCGTAGTCCAAGGGTGGGGAACAAAACCTCCTCCTTGCATGGTTATGGGCACCTCTTTGCAGAGCGCTGATTGTTGCTCTGGTTTGCTTGCTGCTTTGCATCAATGGGATACTGTCAGGAAGAAACAAAGATATGCATTTTTAATTCATTTTCCTCCTGGCATATATAAAATGTGCTGCTTTGTTGGAAACCTCTTGGGTTTATTTTTAATAGCAGTGTGGGACGTCAGGAAACATTCTGATTTCAGGCCTTGCACAGTGGCAGAATTCACATTTCCATGAGGTTTGAGGGAAGGCTTCCTTTGGCCAGCAAGGTGCTCGCCAGCCCTAGTGTTCATCTGCGGGCCTCTTCCTTCTCCTCCCCGAGCCCCAGCTCAAGTGACGATGGCTGGTAAGTTTATTGCTACCTCATTTGGCAAGAGTTTAACACCAGACTGGGGCTTTACAAAGCAACCGGCATTTTTGGCAGGCTTAGTCCGTCTGCCTCCTGAGATTCCTAGTCTGAGGTCCAAACTTTAATTTTTGTTCTGCTTCAGTGTTCACAGTATTAGTGAGTTGTGATGTCACCTGCTTCCCCAGAATCCACCTTTCCTACCAGCCAAGGACCCTTAAACTCTCTAGCACTCAGCAGCCAGATCGTTAACCCCTTTACTCTGTACAGTAATTTGCAAAGCATATAACAGGAGCATGTCATTGGCCATGTCGTAACTGGCAGTGCGTGGGTCTCTGGCAGCTGGACCCTGGCTGTTTCTGGCCAGACCTTTTTTACATACATAAGATGCTCTGATCTGCTCATTATGTCTTTACTGAACAGCCACATGGGTAGGGAGGGTCTTTGGCATTGTGTCTCCACCACTTAATATGTCGCTCGAAGTTCTGCATCTTTGCTGTGTTTGGATATTGCAGGTGGTTCTCTGGACAGGGTAAGTTTGGGGATGTCTGTGCTATCAGGGTGGACCAATGCCACAGGGGTCCCCTGCTTTTGCCACTCTTCCAGCTTTAGAGCTCCCCAGCATCAGTGAGTGTTTCCCAGCATGGAGCTGAGGGAGCAATTTCAGATGGTCGGCACTCTTATCTTGAGCACAGACTACTCCCAAGCATTTCCAGCATGTTAGAAACCTTCTTATTGTGTTTGTCCTTGGAAAGAAAAATATGACGTATAAGAACAAAGTCCCAGGTTCATAATAGCTGCAGGGTATAAGCACAATATTTACAATGTGGTGAGCATGGGGAGACACAGAGGGAAATGAACTTAAGGCTCTTTGTATGTTTGGTGGGGCCGTGGCCCCACTCCAGCACAGGTCCAGAGAGGTGGCATTCCCAAGTGACTTTGAATCCACTCGCGGACACAGATTCTCTTGAAAATTGCTGTGCTTCCTGTGTATCTAATTTGGGATTAGTGGGTCCATACTGCGGTAATTCGAGCAAGTGGGTTTGGGTGTACGGCCCTCTGAAGGAACTGGGGTTGCTCCAGAAGGCACAGCTGCTTTTGAGCCTTCCTCTGAAGACTGATAGGGGACTGCTGCTCCTCAGGTGGCTATTGCTGCCTGGGGTGGCTTTGCAAAGACAAGTTATTTAGGGGAAAAGTGATGTGTCTGAGACAGGGAGACAAGACAGAGTCTCTTTTGCGGGGGCAAATGCCTTCTGCAAGCCAGAGCACCTGCCAGCAGCGCAGCCTGGAGGGATGGGTGGCTCACGGTGATGCCTGCCATTCAGGTCTCCACAGCATCCTCTCTTTTCAGCACATTGCAGTCTGCTTCCCTGGGCTACTCGGAGCAGTGTCCCCTCAGGATCATCGGATCAGCAGGTGACGAAGCCGTTTTGTTGCAGAGAAGCCATTTGTCTTGTCTTTGCAGAAGAGCAAGCAAACACAGTTCTCATGAATGCCATTGTGCACAGGGCAGGTGCTGGTTTGGGAAGTGCACATCACGCAGGACTGTCGCTGAAGGACCAGTGTAAGTTTGACAACTGACACGATGCCTCAGCGCTTTTATTAGCCAGAGCAGCAAATTCAGCATAAATGCCCCTCTCCCCATTGCCACTTCAGCTTCCTACAATAATCCTTCCCGTCTACCCCAGTGGTGAGCTTATACCCACCTGTTTCAGGGCCTTCAGTTCTAGGGAGGAGTTAACTGTAGGAAATGTCAGGCAGCAAAACATATTAAATTGTGTGGGATTATTTCACTGCATGGCAAAATAACTTGAGGTGCAGACTTACCAAACCTTTGGATTTCTTTCACCCTTGATCTCCATTAAAATTCAATGTGTGGTATTATTTTAGTACAACACGTGCTACTAACCCACAGTAGCAATGCTCTGTCCATGTTATGGTACAAAAATACCTTAATGCTAGATTAAGCACAAAATAATTAAAACTTTTCCCCAGGATAATTAAACTTTGAAATCCCATGTGCATGGGGAGATTTCATCCCTAACTCGGGTGTTGTAGGGCCAGGAGGACAGATCTGATAAATGAGTGACCCTGGGCAAACTTGTGTCCGCTGACAGGACCTTCACACGCACCCTGAACTCATTGCTGCCATGGTCCAGCCAGTGACAGAAGCGGCTGTGCCAAGTCCCTTTCAACTCATTTTACTTTTTTCCACGTTTTTCTATTCAGCGTCCAAGAACGAGTTGCTCTTTTGTGCAAAAAGAGGTGTCTAACATGATACCGTAGTCTTGATTGACTTCTGGAGAGAAAATGCTAACAGCGATAATATTGGTGCTAACTAATGGTTTAGAGAAGGGACGTGTTGCAGAGAGGATGACTGTAGATTAATAGAAATCACATAGATGTACTATTGGAGATATTTGCTTTCATGATTTCCTTGAGACTGCTAGAACTCAGGTTTCAATGCGCTTGCCAGACGCAGAAATAGTGAATAGTTTAAGCATCAGAAAAACACACACATTACACGAGTGAGAGGAATGAAGAGGTGGCTTTTAAGCTGGGTGGAAGTTGCGAGGTATTGGTATGCTGAGCATGAAAAACTCGTCAGCAAAGTCAAAGAGTCCAGGAGTGGGAGACAGCTGATATGGCCAACATAGCCTTGGGAACATACTTCAAAAGGTGAATGCGTGGGACGCTGCCAGGACGGTGAGAGAAAACAAGTTGTAGCAGCTATCGCTGTCTGCGAGATTTTCCTAAGGGGACCAGACGGTTGGGAGGCGAATGGTGAGTCCCCAAAGTCTTGCTCGCACAAGCCTTTCCTGGGAGGACAGGCCCTCTGCTCCCCTAGATCTCACGGGCACGAGGTGTGCGTGTCAGGGGCTTGTGATCAAATGCGTTGAGCTGAAAATGTGTTTTTCTCCCCTGTGTATGGACATGCCCAGCTGAACGGTGTTTGGAGCTATATAAACTGACTAAAATAAATGGGAGTGAAGAAAGCAAAGCTGACACTGATGACTGTGAAGGAAACCGTTTTTTTCTTTTTAAAAAAAAATAAAAAAAAGTCTTTTAACATATCTGTTCCTCCCTCGGGCATTGAGGAATTTGCTCCCTGCTTCATTAGCTTCCCCGCTGTGCTCTGGTGCATGACTCAGAGCAGACCTGTCCCACCACGTATGCTTTGCCCTACTCCCACCTGCGGGACTGAGCAGTCCATGGGGTGATGGAAACGACTCCCGGAGAGACTGTCCCACGCGGGGAGCTCCTGCCGGGCTGGAAAGTTCTCCATTGTTCCCTGTGTTAGATTTGGCTTTGAGAAGCCACCCACTGCCTCTTAAAGGCTGCACTAACTATGCACGTGCATCCTCCAGCTGGAGTCACTTCCTGGGTTCACAAATCCCCCTGTGAGAAACCTCCACGTGAATCCACACCTGGAGCACGCCTGCCTGTGCAGTCAGCCTGCGTCCCCGCTTCTCCCTCACCTTCCTCTGCTGGTGGGCTGTAAACCACCGGTACCCATCCTGTAAGAGCTGGAGTCAAGTTATTATTTTTTTCACGGTGCAAGGCGCTGTGCAAATGCAGAACACGTAGAAAAACGAGCAGAGGTCAGCTGGTGCTGAGCTGGGTGAATCAGTAACCGTGCACATTTTTCTTTGTGGTTTGTGTTTCTTTTTATCACAGAGAAGGTGGGTTTTGTTCCTGAAGCAGGGGGAGACTGTCCATAGTACTGTTGGGTATTTGCTTAACTACCTTCCTGTGAGTATAAATCTTCCCTCTTTCTTTCTCTCTATGGGGGTAAAACATTCAGCAAATCCCCTTTTTCAAACCAGGGATCAGGTATATCAGCAGGCACAAAATGAATTTTGCACTGAGTTTGGATCTCCTCCTCTGCAGGGGTCTCTGGGTCTGCTAAACTTTCACACTTGATAGACGAAATCTGCTTGTGATTAAAGGAGAAAATGAAAAGCAGACGGCTGAGGTGAAAGGTGCAGATTGCTCCATTTTACTGCCCTGGATGCGAAGGGGTTTGGTATGCAGGCCACTGTAGAGAAGCTCAAAAATTTCTGACCTATTTCAGAGACTGAAGGGAGCAGCACATCTTCCAGAGTGCTGATGAAAGGCCATATTCAAATCATCTAGCTACAGGATGCGGCTTTACCATCATAGCAGCTTCTCTGTATAGGGAGTTGAGGAAGAAAAACTGCATAATAAGTGCCCTGAATTGCCCATGGCTCACTGAATATCAGCCACCGTGATAGACAGGCACCTACTGGGGCACTGGGGGCTAAGCCCCATCTGTACACCCTTCAAACTGCTTTCACAAGTGGAAGTACCAAAAGAAGAGTGAAATGGAAGAACCAATAAATTAGTGAGTGATGCCTGCCCAGGGTCCTGTCACTTCTTCCAGAGGAGGTACCTGAGACTCTGGTGGGAAGGCATGGCATTGTGCTGACATTAGCAGTCCCGGCAGAAGCCTGGAGGACAAAATTGGCTGATGTAATTTTTAACCTCAGGCCCAGGGTGATGGAATGGGAGGAGCAGACACCGGAGAGGTACTTTGGTACCCGACGAATTGAGTGAAGTGGCAACATTTGTAAACAGAGGCAGAGCGCTGGTTCCAGCCTCTACTTACTCCTCCCCAAACCCTTCCCCTCCTGATTCACTTCTCCCAGCTTGGCCGTGTGCTGAGATCGAGTTGGGACTTGCGCTCTGCCTGTGCTCAGCGAGTGCTGCCCCGCGCTGCAGACTTCAAACAAAGAGCTGAGCAAACCCACTCCATCCCACCAGCGCAGCCTGGCAGCCCCGTGGCCCTCGTCCCTGTTTCAAGTCTTTATCGCATTCCTGAAGGAGCATCTCTGGCTTGGGGGATGAGGCATAGGCCAAAATACAAGGGGGAAGAGGGGAAGTTTGGATTAGACAAGTGAAGTGAACCTTTGCCTTGGCTTTTGTGCTAGGCATCTATCACCAGAATAGAGGAATAATGTTTTTGCATGAGTTAGAAATCGTTACTAAACCTCCTTGGAATGGCACTGAAGAGCACTCATGCAGCACAGTCACTGCTCTTGTCTCCATCAAAATAGGCGAACTCTCGTGGTGACGTGGGACATCTGTCTAACTCTCTTTTCAGCCTCAGGAGATTTAAGCATATTAAACCACTCCATTTTTACAGGCTCTCTGAAGTTCACAGCCCGACAGATCCTACTATGAGGATCAGACAGACACTCCGTTCACGTCAGTAGATTAAGTGGTGAGAAATTATTAAAAGGATTAGGTGCTGGTCCAAACGCATGTCTGCTGGAGCAGCCAAAATACTGCCGTTGGTTCATAAACTTCCTTTTGTATTGTCTACGATTTCATAATTTGGGGATTCAGAGTTCATAGGGGAGTTAAACTAGTGAAGCAGCAAAAGGGTAGATTTCTGTAACAGACCCTTGCAAGAAAATAAAATTAGGAATGTTATCACAATGTCACTTGTTGTCACTATCCATGGAGCCAAATCCTGTTACGGACTGAGAAGGGTCAGGCCAGGACTTTGACAGGTAATTCCAAGAGGGACAGGTGAATGGAGCAGCACCCCCTCTTCCCTACTCCTTCCTTCAGCTGTTTTTATGGATGGCTAAACTGATATCATCCATCATTTTCTAAGGCCCTGAAATATTTGCGGAAAGGGTATGCTGGCAGAGTTGGGAAAAGTCCCAGGCCTCACAGAAGAGGCTTCAGCTCTTTTTGTACCTGCCTTTCCTCCCTTTAGCCAGCAGTTTCCCCCTTCAGGTTCTGGGATATATTTGCTCAGGACTTTGACCCTAGGCTAGCAACATTCTTCTGAAGCCTTTTATTTCTGAGCCTGCCTGTATTTCTTCTTATGCGATACAAAAACAAGGGTGCAATTTATTGGTTGCTCAGAGCCCCGTCCAGCGTGACCTTGAATGTTTCCAGGCTGGGGCACCTACCAACCCTCTGGGCACCCTGTGCCAGTGTTTCACTGCCCTCATTGTAAAAAATTTCTTTCTTATATCTAGTCTAAATCTACTCTCTTTTAGTTTATAACCATTACCGCTTGTCCTATTGCAACAGGCCCTGCTAAAAATTTTGTCCTCATCTTTCTTATAAGTCCCCTTTAAGTTTACTGAAAGGCCACAATAAGCCTTCCCCCCCGGCCCCGATCCTGAGCCTTCTCTTCTCCAGGCTGAAAAACTCCAACTCCTTCAGCCTTTCCTCACAGCGGAGGTGCTCCAGCCCTCTGATCATCTTTGTGGCCCTCCTCTGGACTCACTCCAACAGGTCCATGTCTTTCCTTTGCTGAGGGCTCCAAAGCTGGACACAGTAACTCCAGGCAGGGTCTCACCAGAGCGTAGTAGAGGGGCAGAATCACCACCCTCAACCTGCTGGCCATGCTTCTTTTGATGCAGCCCAGCACATTGCTGGCTCACGTTGAGCTTCTTTTATCAACCAACATGCCCAAGTCCTTCTCAGCAAGGCTGCTGTCTTGTGGCAGCAGAAGGTGGTACATGGCTCCAGGGATTGTTTTCAGCTCTTATCTATGATTCTGTACTAAGTTTTTCCCTAATTTCAGCTGGGTGCAAAATTTTTCTCTACTTCTGGTCCCAGTGATTCTGTTATTCTCTCTTGACATAACATAGGCTAAGACAATTTCTTTTCAGAGGAAGGTGAAATATCTCCGTATGTTAAACTGTAATCCTGAATTCCTTTGGGATGAACATAATGATATAAGTACAGCTGTGATTTATTATCCTCTCTGCCTAACACATAGATGTCACACTGTACTCTTTGTTTGGAGTTCATTCATGCCATGCCCATGCATCACTTGCTCCTAACAAACTTGTGGATTCTGGGTTTGGATTCACAATGTTCAAGGAGATCTGCTGCCTTTGCAGCCTAATGTAGTTTTCTTCGTCAGCCCTTTGACTCCCTCTGGATTTATTTTATGGGTATAAATAAAACTTATTCTGCAGTTCCTTTAAGTGCGCTAAATATAAGTGGGGAGAAAAAGCAACACATAGAAGCACAGAAAGTGGAAGGAAAAACCTTTTGTTTAATGTCAGGACTCCTGTGTGTTTTTATACCAAAGCTCTGTTTGTCCAAACTTAGGACAATTTCTTAGTTTTAACCTGTCTGGTGCAAACTTGTTTTCTAGCTTGTGAGGTGCTTTGATGAGTCTGTGAGCGATCTGATGTCTATCATCTCAATTATTTGTATTATTGCTATTTATTGTAGCTACCCAAGTGCCATTTTAACTGTCTGCTGGGATAATGCAATATTCTTGCACCGTGAGATCAGGACAGCTATGCAAAGCTGGAGGAAAAAAGCTCCTACCTCTCAGGAAAAAGCAGCAGGTTTAATCCTAATCCTGCTGGGGTCCACTTATTACTAATTTCAAATGATCTGGTGTCCATGCAGGCCTTCCTTCAGGTCTATAGGACCTTCCTACAAATCCACATTTGTTCTACAAGTGGGTCTACAAATGTTCGTTAGCCAGTACCAAGCCATATTAAATCCTTGGGTGTCCAGGGACAGATTTTGCAAGACAATAATTGCTTGAAAATTCCCAAGTAATGGCAATTGGGATTTCCTCTTTATCCTGAAAAATAAACTGTTTAATTAAAAGGAAGAATGGAATTAAAATAACAAGGTGAAAAGACTCTCCAGTAGGTCATGCAGGCTATAATTTGTTGCTTGGCTCAGCCTGGTTCAATGAACTCTCCTGCCCTCAGTGGCTCAATTAGCTCCGAGTATCTAGAGCGGTTTTGCAGCGTTTCCTAGCTAGTGTAGTGGAAAGGTTTAATATGATAACTAGAAATATGTGAGGCTTTCTTTTTTGATTTTTCTACACAGACTCAGGGAGAGGCTATAAGGGGAAGAAGACAAACTCGGTAATTTTGATTTCTCTCTTGGAATGATGCTGTTTAAAAATTTGCTTAATCTTATCAGGCAGCCGGAGCATCTGCTGTCTCTGTTTGTGTTCCCTTACACAATTACAGGAAACAGAGGGAGCGGTGGAAATTCTGAGATGATCCTACCAGAAACAGTCACTGTCTGAGCCGGCTGTCAAAGACCACCCTGCAGTTCCTCTCTGCCTGGCTTCTGGTTCTCACCTCCAAATCCAGGTGGGATTCGAAGGTGATCTTTACCCTCTACAGGTCCATGGAGAAGATTTTGGCTTTCTTAGATTTCAGTGGGGGGCTTCTGGACCCATTGGCAGGAGTACCACCTCGGTGCTCCCCTCACATCCAGGACCCTCTCACAAAATATAACAACTCTGAGTTTCTCTGAAGTGTATCTGCATCAAAGTCTGAGTGCGATTATAAAAAGCAAAAAAAAGAAATCCTCAGATATTTCTACCCACATGTCAGTGTCGTTCATACTGGACTGAGGACCTGGCAGCAAAGACGAGAAACCATGCCTGCATCCAGCAGAGTGCCCAAGCCTGCAGTGCCTCAATAGCCTTTAAGGTCCAAAATCAAGGTCCTTATGTGTCTGAAAGGTTGAGATGTGATAGTCTAGTTGTCAAAAGAAAAGTCAAGTTTGTAGGGAAAAGAGAAGACTTTTAATTAGATTATCTAGACAGAAATATATCGACAACTAGTTGGACACATAGATCCCTCTTGAGGGCTGATCTGAAGAAGGACTTAAATTCCCTCAAAATGTGTCAGGTCAACTGTACGAGAAAGCCTGTGTGCCCTGCAAACTGATGTTTAATTCCAGCTTTACTAGTTGCTACCTTTCTAAAGTTTGCCCATCACTGGCTGCCACAGCTAACACACGGGCAAACTAACATGTTGTCTTGATCACCGGGGAGGCGCGTGTGCTCGCAGCCCCCGTCGGACAGCGAGGAATTAAAGCAGGCAGAGACCTCAGTGAAAGCACGCTGTGGGACATGAAGAATAACAGTATTCATTGCTTTGAAGGAACCTGGCAGGATGGGCAGTTCCCCTCGTATTTTGGCACTCCTGCTTCTGATCTGGGGACCCTGAAGAACTGAGGGGAAAAGAAAGAAGAAGAGAGAAAAAACCCCCAAACTCCTCTATTATTCAGACTTTAAAAAACCTCCATCAAAGGGCTGGTTTGCGTTTTGGACAAGTCTCAATGTAGGTTGTCATTAGTGACTGACTAGCTATATTTGAATAGATGCAAGTGACAACCCAGAGCCTTTTCCCAGCCTTTTTTTCACGCTGGTATGTTGGAAAAAAAAAGGTTCATTGCAGTCTAAAATACGTCTGCAGATGGTGTGCGCTCCTTGGCTCCAGTTAGGGCTCAAAGTGAAACACCACAAAATGCCTATTGTTACTAATGCTTTCTGCCCTGCTATGGTAAGAAGCCCTGTTTGCTCTCAGCAGATTTGGATCCTAGTTCCTGTCCCTAATGTTTTCATATGAACTTTCTTGGATGGCACACCAAACTTTCTGAGGTTTGTCAGTTTCTGATTATAGGCTGGTTCTTGGGAACGGGGAAAAGGCCATAGTACCAATTCTTGTCCTGCCCCAAATGTAGGCTGCATCCCAGGACCCCTGAGGTCAGCAGATCAGCAGCAGTGGATGTTAGAGGGAGTATGAAACCACAACAACTCCGCTGAAGCCCTTGGAAGGTGGGTAAAGTTCACTGCTGTTACACTTCCAGTAAGTCAGGAATTTGGATCTTGATCCACAGAAGCATTTAGGTCCCTGATTCCCAGTGGTTTCCCAGCTATGGTGCAGGTTAGGAGCTGAGTCCCTAAATAACTGGTGGCTGTGAGCCCAGTGCCTTGGTGTGTTCAGATCTATCTAATGTGAGTTGTGTTATTGCTGTATACTGATGTCCTGGCTGGCCTGAAATAGAGACAGAGACATTTAGGCTGGGATTTAGGTGGCCAGGTGTTGAAGTTTACAATGTGGGTGCCTACATTAGAGCTGCAGGTGGTAGAAACAGTACAGACAATACAGTTTCAATACAGAGTGGGACATCATGAAATCTCCTGAGAAAGTCTCTTTCTCTTCACCAACTGCAAGGGAAACTGGAGTGACACTCATGTTATTGATGTCTAAATTTAGGGAGGACCTGTCCCATCCAGAATGGGAGGCAATCCCTTCTTCGAAGAGGTCATTATACTGTATGGTCAAGACAGCTTGGGCTGGGAAGTGGAAAGCAGAGGCAGCAAATTTTAGTTTAGACCAGCCAGCAGAGCCAGGATTTGGTACCAACCGTGTCGATTCTCAGGTTTGCTATCCACTCCCCTGCTGCTGATCCCAGTGGTGAATCTCTACTGATTCACACGTAGGACAATCTGGTCTTCTTTAAGCTGAGGTCTTTAGAAGTGAGACATCCAAAGTCATTAGCCACTTCCGAAATCTTGGTCTATCTGGTTTTCTCTCTGATCCTCTTCCCCTTTCTCCTCTCACTCTCTGGCTCAGTTGTTTTGATTATATGAAATGCAAACTTTTCTCTCTTGTAGCCTTTGCCCAAGACTCTAGTAGGACACTTTTTCTTAACTTCCAGCATCTTTGGAGCAGATCAACAAGTTTTAGAAACCTAATTCTCCAGTGACAGTAAATTGGAACATTTCACCTGAGCTCAATAATGTTTTAGACCAGCTGAGGCTGCAGCCTTTTATCTTCTGTGATGCGTGTTGGACAAAGATGGGAAAGCATGAAAACATTTGTTGAATTTTGTTGTTTGTATCATAGGAAGCTTTTTGTTCATTTCTGAGTTATTCTGGAGAAAAAAACGCAAACCATTGGTCTTTGCATATTCGGTTCAGATGCTGTCAGAGCAGATGGTGAGAGGGTATTTTTGCATCAGCTTCTCCATGTGCAATTATGTAGTTTAGCGCAACAGACCTTGATCCCAGCCCAGGCCTGCGGCCGTTCCTGCAGTACACATGCTCGATGATAGCACATTTTCTTTTCTCACGTCAAATGCTGGGTGTGTTTCCATCCCTTAGATAAACTTTATAGTGTTTCTATTTCCCTTTTCCCCATGGTACTGATTATCCCAGAAATAGATAGGAGCTGCAAAGCTCTGTTCTGGATCTGAACTATTCCTGTGTTGCATCTGGCATTGTGACTGGATCCATTTTTGGGGCTGTGATAATTTTGTGTTTGCCCTTGTGCCAACTCTTCTGTTGTTAAGTTTTATTATTTTTTTTCCCCTTCATGAACTGGATTGATTTTTTTTTGTCAAGTGCTTCTTGTTTGAAACGGCCTCGCCTCGCCTCTCCTCTCCTCTCCTCTCCTCTCCTCTCCTCTCCTCTCCTCTCCTCTCCTCTCCTCTCCTCTCCTCTCCTCTCCTCTCCTCTCCTCTCCTCTCCTCTCCTCTCCTCTCCTCTCCTCTCCTCTCCTCTCCTCTCCTCTCCTCTTCTCTTTCCACTTCTGTATCCTCTTGACTCTCTCGTTTTTTAACTTCTGATGG
The DNA here is from genome assembly GCF_028500815.1 of Rissa tridactyla. NCBI lineage: Eukaryota > Metazoa > Chordata > Aves > Charadriiformes > Laridae > Rissa > Rissa tridactyla. Next base: position 33,191,216 of record NC_071470.1, on the reverse strand, counting down.
ATCGTTTGCCCTGGGCTCACAACAGGGGCTGCCTGAGCTGAGCCTCCTGCAGTTCTAACAGAGCAGAAGCGGTGCACGATGTTCTTTAGGGAAAAAAGAAGACAAAGGCAGTCTTTGAAGACAACTTAAGCTTAAGCTTAGCCCTGCCTGAAGAGAAGCTTAAACCCTGGGTGAGATGCTCACCTGTTGATCACACAGAGATTTCAGCACGCTGCAGTTATTCTGGAAGGGTGTGAAACTTGCCTAGGAGGATGTATGCTGATACATAGGAGGTTCTTGTTGATGTATGTTGATACAAAAAGCTTTGGAGTCCTTCTGGGAAGAGCAACGTTTCCATGTTGGGTCTTCTACCCAGATGAGTGTGAGATATGTCTCCAAAGCTGTAGACCAAGCTGTAGATGATTGCCGACTTTGGTCTGTGTGAACGCTGAGCAGAAAGACTTTGTGTGTGGTATGTAAAGCAGGCGAGAACATCAATAAATGGATGTTCCTTGTTAAAAGAAAACCAGATGAGGGAAATATATACATGAGGATACATATAGCTCTATTTATTATGCATAGTCTGTAGCATGCCACATGGAAGCTGGATGTGTAAGTATCACACTGATCCTTATGAACTCTTTAATGGGACATTGGGGTCATACAGCCAAAAGGAGACCACTGGTAACACCACAGAGGTTGGGATGAAGCATGCTTAACTGGTTTCATGGGTAAGGCAGAAACTGAAAGAGAGGGCTGGAAAGTTTCTTAGTGATGTTTGGACATATGGAAAATGGATGAACCACAGCACAAAAGGGGAGAGCACTGGGATAAAAGAGAGGAAATTTCTAGATCAGTTCTTTGTGCCTTTATGTTCATGCCTTTGGGGTTAGCTAATGCCTGTGGAGATGATGGCATAAGTGTTTCACCTTCTTTTTGTTGTTTGTTTCAAGAAAGATGTGTCTGTGGTTGGTACAGAGTCATAAAGCAGACAAGACTCATCCAAAGTGAGTGCCCAGTGGCCAGAATGGGCTAGAAATGGAGTGATTGCAAAGGAGCAACACAGCACAGAGTGTCGCCAGAGTCCTGGATTTCAGAGATTTAGTGTCCCTTCCCTGCACAGCATGCAGCCATTGCCAGAGCACCATGCTGCCTGCCTCGCTCTCCAGGATTCAGCCTAACAGTTCTGCAGACTTCTTATGGCATTGTTTTCCCCAGTTTGGCACTTCCCAGGTGTCATGGTTTAACCCAAGCCAGCAGTTAAGACCATGCAGCCATTCACTCACTCCCCAGTTGTGATGGGGGAGAGAATCAGAAGGGTAAAAGTGAGGAAAAACTCGTGTGTTGAGATAAAGACAGTTTAATAAGTAAAGCAAAACTGCGCACACAAGCAAAGCAAGGAATTTATTTGCTGCTTCCCATCAGCAGACAGGTCTTCAGCCATCTCCAGGAAAGCAGGGCTCCATCATGTGGAGCATAACTCTGAACACCTCCTCTTTCCTTCTTCTTCCCCCAGTTTTATACACTGAGCATGACGTCACATGGTATGGAATATCCCTTTGGTCAGTCGCAGTCAGCTGTCCCGGCTGTGTCCCCTCCCAACTTCTTGTGCACCCCCAGCCTGCTCGCTGGTGGGGTGGTGTGAGGAGCAGAAAAGGCCTTGACTCTGTGTGAGCCCTGTTTAGCAATAATGAAAACATCCCTGCATTATCAACGCTGTTTCCAGCACAAATCCAAAACTTAGCCCCATACTAGTTGCTGTGAAGAAAATTAACTCCACCCGAGCTAAAATCAGCACACCAGGGCTTAAAGCCAACTAGGCAAAAACATAATGTTCCAGGATGCAAAACTATGTGTCGTGGCACATGGGATGGGGAGCTGGGTCTTTTCGCTCCTCTCTGATTGCTGCACTAAAAGGATGTCAGGGGGGAAAGAGCTTCTACCTGAGGTAGGAAGACTGACCCCTCTGAACAGCTACTACCACCACAAATACATGACATGAAGCCTGTGGAACTGGCCATGCTGCTCCAGCTGTTCCTTTTGAGATGTTTTCCTTCTCTAGAACATAAGACAAAAAGGAAGGCAACCTTTTGCCATATTCCCAAATGATCTACTAGAGTTCAGGAAACTGGATCAAAAGGTGAGCAGAGCTGAGCTGTGTCTGTCTCTGCTTTGTCAGCATAAAGGTCCTGCGGCCATAGCCTGCAAGCATGTGGTGTGGTGCAGGGAACCCCCATGGGACTGTAGGGCAATGACACTAATAGGGGTTAAGAAGTAGTGGATTGCTTCTTCAGCATGGTGGTCCAGGGATAATTTATAGAGTATCTTGCCGCCTATGAGCCCATACTGACTTTCCTGTGGATGATTTTACACACATGATATTTTCCAGTTGCTCCTTGGGTACCTGGAAAGCCATGTCTCTCCTTCTGCCCTTCCCAGATGACGGTAACTTCAGCCTCCAAGGCAACTGCTACTTTGGAGGCTCCATCAGTTTGAACTTGGGGCACCTTCGGCCAAGGAAGGCAGGATTTTGTCCATGATTTGCAAAGCTCTTTCAGGTCCTTGAGATGCAATTTTTTATTTTGAGTCTATTGTGAAATCTTGAGGGTCGTGACTCAAGAAATAATTGGCCGTATGGAAATACGGATGAGTTAGTTCAGTAGACGACAGGACTATCAAGCATTGTAACCATAACACTTTAAACACTAGATAAACAACAGCTATGGGAAGGACATAAACTCTTATGTTTCAGGGCATAACTATTGTGGGTCAGGAAGTAATTCTCCTTTCAGGTCATTTATTCTGTAACCGGTGGCTGCAACTGGAGATGGACACCGTCAGAATCAATAACCGATGGCAGTGACACCTCTGATTGGTTTTTACTTCCAAGTTTTGCACTGAATTCATTGGGATAAACAAACCTTTGTTTTCCTTTTGCAAATTCGACCACCTCCCAACTCGTATTCCCGTACTTTATATTCTTCTTGGCACTAATTGCGTGCGTTCAGTCAGCATGTTTCTGCTTTCCACGACCGTAAGCCATGACTTGGGGGCACAGTCACATTTACATCCCTTTGCAGATGGCCTGTTTCTAGCACTGTCAGTCCTTGGGTTTTATTTTTTGCTGTCTTTATGCTGAGGGACAGACACTGCTCAGTGGTTCTTTGTGATTCTAATCTTTTTCATACAGTTTGAGGAGCAATGAACTTGAAAAACAAGATCCCTTTCTCCTGAGAGAGGAGGCACCTGAATTTAGGCTTGTCTTTACCACCCACTAAGGATGTGCGTGACAGTTTAGAGGGGGCTGAGAGCAGTGTATTTGTCGTTGCTGTAATGCCCTTTGTTGTTTCCATATAGCTCCCATTTCTGTAGGCACCATCTGTTTGTTGGGAATTTTTTTTTTTTTTGCCCCGTCATTGCAGGCTTCAGGAAATGCCATCTTGCCAGGTGGCATCTCTATTTGCTACTGCTACAGCAACTCTAGAAGCAGGTGCAGTTTGTGGCATAATGTAGCTTTGTGCCAGCCCATTACAAGCCATGGCCCATTCAGGCACTTGGATGGGGTTATTGCTTTAGCTCAGCTCCATTCGAGACGTGGGCATTGCTTCTGAAGTGCCACTGGCAGCTGACTTCTCACTTTGATTTATGCTAACCTTAGGGCTGCTGGTAATTACATGCATGTTCTTGTATTCAGGAAGCTTATGCAGTCGCCAAGGAGCAGGGACTTCTTCATGCAACACCGGGAGGATCAATTGTTCATTTTGATGAGCATCTCAGACACTTTGGGGCATATGAAAAGGCCTGCCTGTGTGTTCCTTCTTGTGATGGCGGAAGGGCTGGTGGAAGGAGAATTGATAATAATAGTGCAGCTCTGTTGTCCAAGAGTTTCTGAACTAATTTGCTGGTATTTCATCAGCCAAAATAGTGTGTGGAGGGCAATGGGTTTGCATAGTGTGATTCTGTAGCTCATTAAATGAGTTGGATGACCAGCTGGGATTTGTTGTCTTCTTGGCATCCCTTACAAGTAGTGCAAGGGGTAGAGTAGTCAATACACATATTTTCCATGGCAATTCATCTACCTGCTTCAGCTGAACCCAAAGGGCCACATCAGACAAATGGTCAAAAACTCTTTTCATACCAGTCCTTTCTCTGTGAGTGCCCAAAAGATATCATTTTGCTGGTGTCTTACATGGGAATACCTGTTCTGGTCTGGGCAGAGACCATTAACTTTTCTCTTCTAAGCTACCAAAGGTTTCATATTTTAGATAACAATTCTTCTAACAAGTTTGTAGACTCTCATCAACTTTTTCATTTTCCTGCACTGCTGGAAAAGACTGGATGCAGCCAGGTGACTAAAGAAGGGTTTTGCTGACCTTAGCACATGGTGATGTTGTATTATAAGTCCTTGGGTAGCAATATCCTCTTTTCTGTTGCTGCTCAAAACAAATTTGTAAGGAAATATTAAGAATGTAGACCAAATTCAGAGATGAAGTGGGAGCTCCCTTTTGAATCATCTACAGATGCTCAGGGGAAAAGCATATGAAGAGCCTTTCATCTGGTGAAACTCAAACGTCGAGGAAACATAAGTGAGAAAATCTTTGCTTTCTCTCTAATTCTACTTTCTACCTTTGCACATCCTTCCCACTATTTGTAAAGTACAGTATAAGTCCAGTGCTGTGATGTAAGTGACAATAGCTCTTAACAAGACCAGTTGTTCCTAATAGCACGTGGCCTGCTAAAGCTAGGAAACTTCAACGCTGGAATAGTGAGCCTTCCCACCTTTCCCTCACCATGAAGTGAAGCAGAAGTTGGTGTGTTTGCACCTCATCCTCACTTGCATGGACAGTCAGGGCATCTTATATCTGCTTTTCTCTTACCGCCCTGCTGCAAACATCAAAAATGCCAAAGTGGGTCCCTACCTTGAAGCAAAGCTGAGGTCTTCTCTAACATTCCCTCAGCCCATCCACACTCTCTTAGCCTCATTTGTCACATCCAATGTAGCATTTCCATACACAAATGAATACCAGACTGCTGGCTCCTTTGCCCTGCCCCAAGTCACCAGGTGAGCGTGCAGAGCAGACTCCCAGAGGCTGCTCATGTTTCATGTGTGAGATTAATCCCCTGCAAAGAACACCTGGGCCGGACTCCTTAAAGCCATTAAACCTGGACGGCAGTACACTAATTTTCCCCAGAAACCATCTCTTCTGTCACTGTCAAGAACATCCTCCCAGTCCCTCACGGGTGCCAGCAAAGCTGTAAACATGGAATCTGTTACAGTCCTTTGGCATCTTTGTTTACAGCTGCTCTAAATACATTCACCCCAGCACCTTCCCCACATTGCCCCAGTGCACAAATACTCCTCCTAATGCAACTCATCAAGCCAGTAGAGATAATTTGCTAGATTTGTTTATTTTTTAAATTGCACAGAGTGGACCTGAGGGACAGAGATGAGCCTAGAAACACCGTCTTTGTAGAAAATTTGTGTTTTTTTTTTTTTAAAAGTTGTTTTGTTTCTTCAAAATAAATCCCAAATTAATGGTACCTGCCAAGTCTTGTTCCTCTTTCTGGGCCTGATCTAAAGTGCCATGGAAGTGTTGAAATAATTGCCCTTGGCCCAAAAGGCTTTGGATTAGGTCTTTTATTAATTTTCATTTCTCCTCATTATTTAGGTTCATGTTAATACACAGACATGTTATTAAATAGGCTGTAAGCAGAGTTGGTAATGCCACTAATAAAGGTTCAATAATGATTTTAACCTATGTGAAAAGAAGGATTATGTGATCATTCCCTCTGCCCATCCATCTTTGGTTTTTTTAATCCCTTGGCTAATTGAAAATCGGTTTTGAGAGAAGGGGGAAGATCTCTAATACAAAAAAGTTCCTGCAAGTTCTGTGAAACTTGATGGCTGAGTAGAGGATAGAAATGCATGAAAGTGTCCTGAAAATGGGGAGAAGAGGTCAAACTTCATCATGTCCAGTCTGCCTGTAAACACATGGCTCAGGACAAACCACAGTGTATTTTGCTGCTAATCCAGTGGGGCAGAGCAGGAGGCATGGGGGGAACGAGGGGGATTACAGGGGGTTATGTTAGCAGCCAAGGACTGCATGTTGAGGAAAAACCACATTTCCTTAGTCTCGCTGTTCAAGGAACAGCTTGCTTAACGTGGGCAAAAGAATGTATTTTTCCCTTGCCTTATGCACAAAATCTCCTGAAACGTTTTGTCTCAAATTGACTTGAAACATTTAGCCTGCAGCAGATATCCGGAGCATAACATTTCAGCCCACATAGCTAAAGTCTGGCAAAATAGGAAGTGATTGAAAGTAGGGTCTGTTCCAAGACTATTCAGGAGGATACCAAGAGCTGAAGGGGACAAGCTCTGCTACTTGTTTTACCCATGCCTGACTGCTTCTGCAAAATATCATTGAATTGCTGGCTGTTATGGCCATCCTCCACTCCAGACAGATAGGTCTGAATTTGAGCAATAGAAGCTGTTTCCCAAAACAGAAGTTGTACCGAGGCTCTTCAGAAACTGAGCTGTACTGCCTGAGGTGTTTCACTGGAAGGTAAACCTAGGGTCAGGATATTGTTTCGGTTGAATTTTGTGTGTGTAAAAGCAAATGTTCCAGAAACATGAGAGAAGGAGAGAGGAGATGGTAGCAGCAAGCCTAGAGCTGCCACAAATCAGTTCTGCGTGTAACCCCAGCTGACCGCTAAGAGGGGGTTTTGAGTATAGAGTTGACCAGAAAAAGAGACCAAGAAGATAGGGAGAGGCTGCTCTTTACTCTTTGATTCCCACTATGCCCAGAGGAAAACGAGAACATGAACTTTCTTTGCAGATAAACAAGACTGCATCAAAAAGACTCAACTTAATTATCAACTTTCATGATGGAAATATTCCCCATGATCCTAAGTATCAGCACTGTACTTTGGCCAAATGATATTGCACTACATCTACATATATATGAAAGATACGTATACATTTAAACTAAAAGAAAGCCACTCTGGACTAAGTGTCACTTCACAGGTTTTTTGAGAGAATTCTACTTGAATTTATTTATTGTTTATACTTGATGTCATGTTGGGTGAGATATCTGTGATCAAAAGTAGATGCATGGAGCATAGATATTTCCATCTGAGATGGACTTTACAGCTGCCTTTTTTATTTTTTGTATCCAGGGTATAACTCTTAATCTTAAAATAGACCTCTAAAGTAGGTCAGACAAGCGTCTCCTTAAAAATCATCTACTGAAGAGCGCGAGGGTGGCCAGCTCTACCTTGTAGGCATCTGAAATTAGGTAAAACAAATTCCTCCCCTACTGATCACCAGGTATGTGGAGCCCTAGTGCCCGTGCTGGAGTGGGTGGTCTGATCTGTCAGGTCCTGGGCTGGATGACAGGGCTGTTTGCAAGTGGTTTCCACGAGCTGTCTGTGTAGTTTCCTTTGCAGCCAAACTTTAGGTTTTTATGCCCTAGATGGTAGTGGGACACTCCAGCCCTGACTGTATGCTTGTTTTTCTGCAGGAGATGTGCGTGATGTGTCTCACTTCTGCATTTTAGCAACCCAGCCACTGACCCTGGGCCCTGTTTTGCTGTCTGTGGGATGACTGGTGCCACTGGGTTTGAAGTGTTGTCCATTAACCCAGCTTTAGCAGGCTTGCAAAGGAAGGATGGTGGTGTGGTGAGAGCACCCCACTGCGTGGCAGGAGATCTGAGCTCTACTCTTCATTCTGCCACAAAAAAGTATCACTGTTGATCTTGGACGCGTCTCGTACACTCTTTGCTCCACCACAGTTTCCCCATCTGTAAAATGTGAATGATTTTTACCTACCTGGCTGAAAACTGAGGACCTCATAACTGGAACTCGAGGAAACTAGAGGGAAACTCTGGTCTGGATTTGCTCATGACCAAGCATCTACTAAGATATTTTCAGCCAGCGCCTGGCAGAGCAGAAATGTTCAAATTTCTGCTTAAATAAGCTCTTTCATCAGATGAAAGAACATACCAGGAACCGGTCAGCAGTATGCTCTGCGGAGTGGCCCCTGAAAGGGGAGCGCAGACCAGGGAGTTAATAGCTGCCAGGTAATGAGAAGGTGCAGAGCTGCACCGAAATGAAGTTGGTTGCAGAGGACTGACTCAGGGAGCTCCTCACTTCTCAGTAATCCCAGTTATCAGCTGCTCGTCACCTCTGTGGTGGGAGGTCAAGGGGAACGAGGCCATCGCACTTCACTCTGACGGTGGATATTAAACAATAACCAGCACCATAAAGCTTTAACTGGCATGAATTAAAGGCTTTGGTCAGGTTGGCCTTGGAATTGTTTAGGATGAAATTGATTCCTTTTAGCCTTCGAGAGGGTCCAATTTAAGCTGTTTAGCTGAGCAGTGTGGAAAATACGGCAGTTTAGCTATTATGTGGTCAAACTGAAGAGCAGACGCCATTTACCGATATTGCTGGATCCGTAACCTCACATCCTCTCGGAAACAGCGTACTTATTACACTTTCTATCGTGTGTCGCTATGGCCACCAGCGATGAAAATCCAGCCTGTTTTATCCATCGTGTTTCTTGGCTTCTGTGTTGCTTACATGTCTTATACATCCCTCAATATATTCGCTGCAGGGCAACACATGTTCATTGCAGGGTTTCTACTCCGGGCAGAAATGTGTGTGTTTTGAGACAGAAAGGCAGGAAAAGCTTTTGGTAGATGTCAATGGCCTTATACTTTGTAAGGATAAGTGTGGCCACAAAGACTTTTATGAAAAGAAAAAACATTTCTGAGAGACTGATTACTTGTTCTTTTAACTCTAGAGCTTTTTAGGCTGGCTACAACAGCATCTTGTTTTACTTCAGATATCTAGAGATTATATTAATATATAAAATACCCAGTTTTCTGCATTGGACAGTTTCTTTGCCCACCCTACCTGAGAGATGGTTTCTGCTAGCAGCATTGAAAGTGGCTGGTCTGTGAAGCCAGGACAGTTCAAAACCAGAGGCTGATTTTTTTGCTCAGACCCGTTTTTACATCAGTTCTCAGCTGCCATGAAATGACAGAGAGTACGAATTTGTGAGCTTTGTATCGGCTGAGAATCTGACCCAAATTCTGGACAAAGAATAATATAGACAAAGGAAAATGTTAATTTGGGCTGCTTTCTGGAATGAAAAGAGCATTTCTCTCTTTACAGCTTCCCTAAGGAGCTGTGAAGGTACATGGAGGAACAATGGGGAAAAATTAAGAAAGGGAAATTTGGGGTAACTGCTAGTAAAGTGAGGTGTTAATCCTTCCCCACGAGGACTTGATGATCATTTCTCAGCAACATGCAGAGGAAAGAGAAAAGGGATGGAAATGGTGAAGTAATAGAAAAGGCAGCTTGGTTCAATGGCACTGTCTTCACTTGGGTATAAAATGAAGAAGCACAGGGGAAAACAAATAAACCATGGGTCCTTTTCCAGAAGAAAATAACCCTGTGAGTGGACTCTGAGGCTGGACTGCCGGCTCTAATTACCGCTGCAAAGGCATAAAATCCCCTGCTTTGAGCAGCTGCCCTCCTTGACAGGATGAGGACTTCTGCTGCCCTACCAAAATGAGCGTGTGGGTTCCTTGGTAAGGAATTTTATACCAGGACTGGAGAGAACAGAGAAGAGGCATAATTCTATCCCAGCAGGCAATGAGCCTGGGTGATCTTAGAGGCATTTTCCATTCCTGTTTTCCCCATTTTGCACCGGAGCGATTAAACCATGAAGTAGTCAGTATTTATCCAGACTTCTGTTTGAAAAACTGGGCTTCTTGTGAGTTTTCCTGCCCTTCCTTGTGCTGACAGTTGGAAATGCTGTGAGGCCAGTACTGTGTCTAATGTCTCCTTGCCCCCATTTCTGGCCCAACTCTCAGGAAGTGCAAAACAATGTGAAAAAACCTAACCAAACAAAAATAAAAGCCTTCATAGCAAGGCACTTCAGGCAAAGTCGGTTGGAGTTTCTACAGGAAGGTCTACTTGAATCTGTTTGTCCTTGGTTTTGAAGGCAGACTGTGTCCCTGTTATGGATGGTGCTAGTACAGTGCCTGTGACTATTTCCCCTAGATCATACCATGCCCCTGGCTAAATATGGGTGGCACAAGAGGAAATTGCTTTCTCCATGCCTTCTGCCCCTACCGATGGAGGTGGGCTTTCCTCCGTACCTCAATACACTGGACTGAAGGTCACAAGTGCCAGTGGAGTGATGGTGCAGTGATGGCATCATCCTCCCCTGCACTATTCGTGAAGGGTCTCACCTCTGCAGCTGATCTGAAGTCTTCCAACCAGCTCTTCTTTCATTGTACTTCTTTACATCTCCCTCTTCTTTAGGTTGGTAAAAGCTGGTTCGCTGGTGGTATGTTTCTTATTAGGAAGGTTTTATGGTCCAGGATGGCCTGTCATATCTTTTTCTTCCTGTGAGTGAGACAAATTTAGAAAGTTTGGGTTTCATTCAGTTGTAGAACAAAAACAAATATAAAAAAACCTCACAAAAGATGGGCTCGTTCACTGATGTAATCACAGCACAGCCCCTATGGCAGGACCCAAAACAGTTTCTATCCCACTAATGTTAGCATGGCTATTATGAAGGGCGAGGTTCAAGACTAACTGTGACAGGACACACAAATGAATGTAGAAGTTTCTAAACAATCACTTAATATGGACACCCCATTCTTTAATCTCCTGAAAATAAATATGAGCTTTCCCATTTAGACTGATGGAGAATCTGGAAAAAGTATGTTTGACTGTTAATTAGTATGGATGAAGTTATAAATCAGCAGTCTCTCCTGCAATAAAACCCATGTTATAATCATCATGGAGCCTGAGCAAGTGCTCCCATCACTCATGGCTGTCTGTATTTAGTCCAGGTTTGTGAGACATCAGCCCAATCACTGTCTCTGCCAAAGCAGGTCTCCACTAAAGAACAGCACTGCTACACTTTGCAGTGCTTTGAACTAGCTGGGTGTGCCCATATCAGCGTTGCCTCCATCCTGGCAAGGGGAACCTGCCTGTTCCAATCACAAATTGCACTTTTTCCAAGAACTACAGTTTGGTGCCATGGGGAATTGTCTCTCCGTTCCCAGAAATGACGACTTGCGTGAGCAGCAGTTGTTTGTCCACAGCCAAGGACATACTGTACCTAAAGCTGACATGCATTAGCTCTGATAGAAAAGCTTTTACTTATGGAAATGTTTACTTTATAGAAATGTATAGTTAGGTGATGTTTAAAACAACCAAGCCTCTGTCTTGGTTGGGACCTTTGATCTCAGTGGAGCATCATAACAGGAGCGAGGTTCTCAGGGGGATGAAGCTGCTAACTAGTGATGGCAACGTTGGTTGGACAGATGCCAGGGAAGGGCTGACAGGGATGACATGCTATAGGAAAAGAGTGAGGACAGTCTAAAAATGAGTATCTGTTTGGAAAAAAATCTATGGAGGGAGAAAGTGGGTCTTATTGATAAAACATTGGCCTAGGACAAAGAGCCGGGTTAAATACCGTTGCTGGCACAGACTTTGGGTGTGCGCCCAAGAATAAGTCATGGGACCTTCTGCCCTGGTTCTCAGCCCATAAAATGGAGATGTGAAGGAGGATAATAACAGCCCCTTTCCTTTATCCTGGCTTTGTATGTGTTAGACAAGAAATCTTGGGGGAAGGGGTAGCATCAAAAACAATAGAGGCTTGTTCCCTTTTCAGGCCTGAGAGCACTACTGTACAACAGACACAGGTTGTGCTATCTGAAGGCCTCTTTCAAGGTTATTTCGTTGAGACCAGTGTTTAATTCTAGGCTTTAGAAATGGAAAATGAAAAGACCCAACTGTTCCAAAGGTCAAATTGTCCACCTGTCCTGGGCAGGCTCCTAGGCTGATTTTGTAGATTGTACTGTAGTGTTTCACTTTGCCTAAAGGCTGAGATGTGAGTTCAATGGCAATTTGCAGAGCAAAGCAGTAGCTTGATTGGCAAATCTCTGAAAGTTTGCGCTCAGCAAAATCTAACCTTCCTTCTGTGACAGAATTTCATTTTAAGGCTAAGTTATTTTTGTCCAGGACTTGCTTTCATCAGAAGTGCTCTCACATTTGGGAAGGTAACTTATACCTTGTGACATAATGAAAAGGGAGAGGATGATTTCTGATTCTTGACTTTGTATTTCATTTTAATTTTGTGTATTTTTTTTATTTGAGTGGGAGCATTAAAGTAGAGACAAAAAATGAGTTCACTCTGTTTTTCCCCCATGCTCTTTCAGCAGGACAAATATTTATTTTCTATAATCCTCAAATGGAAGCAGCTCAAACAGTGAGAAAGGGTATTGTCTTTAAATTTTGAAATGGAAGTTTCTCAAAAGAGGGCGTTTTTTTTTCCTTAAAGAATGTCATATTTTTGACATAAAGTCATTCTTGGGTAGAAACCTTTTTTGGAAAAAATGTTTAGCGGGTTGTGGAAATACATCTTTTTCCCCTGCATTTATGGGTCAGTCTGTTGCACGGACTTCAAAATGATAAAGAGTATGAACTACTCTAAATCACCTCCATGGGACCATTTGGAAAAAATCCTGAAAATATGAAATATTTCACTGATAGTTATTTTAGAAATATTGATAATAGATAAGGCATGCATTACTGAGGACAGCTACTTGCTTACAATTTACCTTCAGTCTGTTCACAACCTAAAGGTAACCTTTATGAAAACTTATAAGAGGATAATGAAGATGAAGACTGTATAGAAGAGAAAAAAGGATGAATATGTGTAAAAAAAAAATGAGAAAACTCCAGAAAAACTTTTTTTTCAGTTACCCAAGATCGATCGATGTATAAAGTCTAAAAAAGCACTGCAAATGGCTGATAAATTTTAATGCTGTTTTGTTTCCATTTTAAAATATTATGGAGTTGTGCTAAGCAGAATTCCTGAGGCTGAAGGAAAACTCAGGCACTCCAAACAAATACTGTTTGAAGTGAATGTTTTTTGGCAACGTGTTTCACGGTAGGTATTGAATAATTCCATCCAAGATATTTTGATACCTTGTTTTAGGAAAAGAAAATGCTGAGGATTCAAAGTAAAATAAGACTGCGGGGGAAAGCAAATTAATCTGTTTTCTTGGAACATCCCTCAGAATGTTACAAATCCTGCAGAAATTTATGCGTAGCCAGAAGCATCAACTGGAGCCCTCACCATTCACCTGCCTGTTACTGAAAATGAACATTACAGAATATTTCCATTTCATGTCAGTTTGTATGATGATTTTATGATCCAGAGAGGTCAAGTTCAGACTAGCTCCTCAGGAATGCCACTCTCCAAATTCCCCTGAAAATCCTCAGCATCAGGCAGCACTTTGTGTTTTGAAAGATCCGCTCATCCATCACCACCTTACAATATTAACTAATCCTTTGCAACACCCTTGTCAGATACAGAAACTTAAGGCAAGAAGAAGTTAAATTCCAAACCACGAAGGGATCCCGAGTTGGGTCTCAAGGTAGAAATCATAGGCATTTCTAAACAATAGGCAAAGCTGGAACTCTAGGAATATTTGGACACACCACCAAAACCAGGAGATGATGAGATGCTTCTACGTCTGCTACAGTCAGCATTTCGAGCCTTTTCTCTCTTCTGTAGCACAGAGATGATTTATATGTTTGTGGGATATATTACAGAGCTATAGGAAATACTGAAGCCTATTAAACATTTGGAATGAGCGCACTGAAAGTTGTCACGCATTATCTGGGATTAAAGTTGAGTACTTTTAGCCAGGCCCTCCACTACTGAAAGTTAATTGGTGAAACTTGATTTTATTGGCTGGCAAAATGCCTGCGTACCTCAGCTGAAGGTCAGGCGTACCACTTGCTTGCTAGGCAGGGGCAGGAGTATTTGAGAATTTCAAGCCATCTTTCATCCCTCATTTTGGATTTCAAGATCTGATTTGTCTTTAAAGGTTGGGGAAAAAAAAAAAAAGCTGAGAAAATTATTTCTTCCATTTCCCTCATTCAGAGGAGTTTGCGGAAAATCCTGTAGAAGCCCTGGATGATCAGAAGGACTGGCATGGCCAGAGGACTCTCTTCTCTTCCTCCAGACTTGGGCTGGATGCAGTCGTGGGATGGATGCGAGGTTTGGCTCTGGACACAAGGGAGGTGCGCAGTCACGTCCGTGTGCTTCTCGGATGTGTTAAATTTTATTTTAAAAAGAAACTCAAATTAATTTTTCCCAAAGGTGCTTATTTTACTCCACTGGCTGGGACAGAATCTAAAGGCTGACCGGAGTTCAGTGGGATGAAACTCAGCCCAGCTGCTTTGGCAGGTTCAGTTTCAGGGGCTCGTTCCTGAAATGTGAGTTATTGGACCCTTAATCAGCTCTGATGGTCTAGGCTTAGGGTGACTTTGCATGAACCAGCCGCAAAAGCAGATATCGCCAGTGCTCCGAGGTTTATTTCCCAGCTGTAGACAACTTCCTCTGCACCTTGTCCGCAAACAGGATGCGATGGGTCACAAGGTTCTTCTCTGGGGTCTTGTGAGACTGCCCGATGCTTGGGACTGCCATCAGGATCGTGCCACCCCATGCCTGCAGGGATGGCATCAAACCTGACAGGGCTGCAGCTGCAGTGGAGGCATTTCTTGCCCAGGTACCAGGTCCACACTAATCCTTCCGGTTTTGTGTCACACCGAGACCAGGAGAGGGCCTTGAAAAATGACGCTGCCAGCAAGAAGGCAGCAGGGGGAGGCTTCTGACGACCTTTCTGGAAAGCGGAAAACAGGAAATGTTTAATCAAGCTCCGAGGGAAAAAAAAAAAAAATTAAGGGGAAAAAAAAAAGCAAAGACAGTCTCTTTCTGAGCAGCCAGGATGTTTGTGAAATCCCTGCTCCGTTTATTATGATGCTGAGTTTCAGCTGGCTGTTTTATTAAAGACAGCTGGGACACATTACTTGCGCATTAACACTGAGCCAGCTTTCATTTTAAAACTTACCCATTGCTGGGAGCTTTCCTTAATGCGTTCCTGCTGCTGCCAGCTCTATAATCCACACCAGCAGCCGCGGGGGAAGATCACCTCGCTTTACCATACTTCTTATTTCCGGAGAAAGGCCTAATAAAAATCAGCCTGGCTGATCAGGAGCAAGATGGCCCCTCTCCTTGCTGGGGCTCCGAGGTGGAGCAAAGCTTGCCGGAGCGAGAGGTCGGCGGCGCATCCGCCAAGAGGACATCTGCTCGCGAAGCAAAACCCTTAACACTCATATGCAACTCTCTCTTAATTGCTTTCCAGGGACATATTAGAGCTTTTTGCAATGTAAACTGTGTTTCAGTACATCACAAATCACTGAGTGATGGCTCCAGCGTCGATCGCAGTGGAGGCTGGCGAGCCCTGTTGTGAAAGCGGCGGGGAAACGAGCCGACAGGCTCTGGCGGGTGCGGAGGTTCGTCTGTGCAGCACGAGAAGAGGGATTGCTCGGGGAGATGCAGCACTTACCTGGAGCTGGGGGCTCGGCAATCCCAGCCTCTGTCCTTCAGCTCACGTCCCCCCAGCACGTGGGGCCAAAACGTTCTTCTCAGGGATCTGGGAGACGACTGCAATCCCTCACCCTGAAATTGCTCTGCGTAAAACAATACTCAGGTGTGGATGGAGGGAGGTGAGCGTGTCCCTCAGACCTCCAGCCCTACATTTTGGGATATCAGAAGCCATCCAGATCCTGCCCGACATCCTGGTCCTGAGCCCTCTGGGAATGTAGGTATAAAATGCTGGTGTGAATTCAGGTCCCGAATTTGGGAAGAGGTCAAAGATGTGATATTCCTGTGTCTGCGGTGCTCACCAGCCACGTGTAGCCCCATCCACTGCAATGCCTTGAGCTCTGCCCTTCAGGCAGTTCTTCACCCAGCACACTGTGAACCGGCTCATCCCACAGTCGGTCAACTTGTTCCGAAGGATGCTGTGAGGGACAGTACCAAAAGCCTTACTAAAAGCCAGAAAAACTACGCCCACCGCCTTCCTTTCATCCACTAGGTGGGTGACCTCATCATAGAAGGAGTTCAAATTAGTTAAACAGGACTTTTCCTTTCTGAACCCATGTTGACAGTGCCTGATGATGATGATTGCATTATTCTTTAAATCCTTTTCAGTAGCACCTGGTGTGATCTTCTCCATAATTTTTCTGGGAACTGAGGTTAGACTAACAGGTCTGTAGTTTCCTGGGTCTTCCCTCACACCCTTTTTGTTAATTGGAGTAACGCTGGCCAGCTTCCAGTCAGCAGGGACCTCCTCAGACTCCCAAGACCTTTGGTAGATGATCGAGAAGGGTCCTGCCACAACATCTGCTGGCTCTTTCAGTACTCTGGGATGAATGCCATCAGACCTCATGGATTTGTGAACATTCAGCTGATACAGCTGGGCCCCTACAATTTCAGTGTCCACAAATGGCAAGTCACTCTTCCTGCATTTGTGGTCCTCTGACCCAGGGGACCGGGCAGCCCAAGGTCTCTCAGTATTATTAAAGACTGAGGCAAAAACTGCATCGAATTGCATCGTAGACAGCAAATTATCCATGAGCCAGCAGTGCGCCCTTGTCGCCAAGAAGGCCAATGGCATCCTGGGCTGCATAGGGAAGACTGTGGCCAGTAGGTCGAGGGAGGTCATTCTCCCCCTCTACTCTGCACTGGTGAGGCCACAACTGGAGTACTGTGTCCAGTTCTGGGCTCCCCAGTTCAAGAGGGACAGGGAACTACTGGAGCGAGTCCAGCGAAGGGCAACCAAGATGATTGTGGGACTGGAGCACCTCCCTTATGAGGAAAGGCTGAAAGAGCTGGGACTCTTTAGCCTGGAGAAGAGAAGGTTGAGGGGGGACCTGATTAATGTTTACAAGTACCTAAAGGGTGGGTTTAAGGAGGACGGAGCCAGGCTCTTTTCAATGGTTCCCAGCGACAGGACAAGGGGCAATGGGCACAAGCTAGAACATAGGAAGTTCCGTTCAAATACACGGAAAAACTTCTTTACAGTGAGGGTGACAGAGCACTGGAACAGGCTGCCCAGGCAGGTGGTGGAGTCCCCTTCTCTGGAGATTTTCAAGACCCGCCTGGATGCAGCCCTGAGGGATGTGCTTTAGGCAACCCTGCTCTAGCAGGGGAGTTGGACTAGATGATCTCTAGAGGTCCCTTCCAACTCTGAAGATTCCGTGATTCCGTGATTCCGTGAATGCCTCTGCTTTTTCTTCATCCCTAAATGAATGTAAAGTAGCATCTTAATCAGGCCCCATTCCTCCCTCAGCAAACACGCATCTCTGCCTTCAAGCATCTCTATTCCAGCATAATTGTGCCTGAACTGGGTCTTGTGCTGGTGGATCAATAAAATTTTCACCCACCCCCACCTACCCCAGTATGTACACTTCTTTGGCCAGACACCATGCATCCCCCCTCTAAGTTATATACCCCAAATCTTTTCACTCTTGTTAAAAAAATTTTTCTGTTTTTCTAGTAATTTATGCAGGTCTGAAAGCCCTCTAGTTCCTGTATATCCATCCTTACTGCCATCCCCAGTAAGCAGTCCTCTGTAAGCAAGGGCTTCGCAGAGATCTCCAGGCATGGAAGAAGGGAAGGCTACTTCAAGGGGAGACTTTTCATTGAAATACTGCAGAAAAACTACTGTACAAAGGGAATAAACCATAATTAAGAACAACAGTATCCAGTCTGCTACGTGGCCCTGTGAAACGATTGGCATGATTTTGGAAACTCATTCTACATTAAAGGAGTCTCAAGTCCTTGATGGCACCTGATAGATTTCAAACTCTTCCCCTGTGACACAAATTGATGTGAAGTCAGTGCCGCGTCCTGATGACAGGGTGGCTACCCAAAGGGTGCCTCAGCCTCAGAGCTGTACTGAAATCATAGCAAAGAAAGGATCCCAAGGATCAAATTCAGCAGTGCTGATGTTGCACATAACTATTTAAGCTTAGTGTAGCAGCACTCTAGAGAGGGGCTAGATGCCTGGGAAAGCCAGCGATACCTATCAGAACCCTCCACAAATTATGTTTGGAAGAGAAACCACTGAACTATTGGAAAGTATTTATCAGGTTCACTAAATATTAGGCCTAATACTGTAGGGGTATAAGCCAAAATGGGGCTGATACATATACTGAGATCCAGAAGGGTATATGTGTGTGTGTAGCTGTCTAATATTTCCAAAACCTTTCCCCCTTAGGTCAAAAAGCATGAATTGGAAATCTTCATGAATAATTTTGGGTTCATTGGATTGGCACTTGTCAAAGGGAAACTAGCTCTGGAAAATTTCTGGGGGTCTCCAAAGACATTGACATGAAGCAAGGCAGAGGAGCGGGGAGGTGTGCTCACTGTCCTCCCAGGGAAGCAGCTCAGGATATACACATTCCCTCTCAGAGGCCATTCGGGAGTTGACTCGAGCCTCAGCGAAATTTCTCACCAGCTCTGGGAGAATGAGCTAGCCTGTAGTGTTTCTTTTTGAGTATAATTTTCCCTTCTCTTTGCATCCTGCTCAAGCAAAGGGCTAGGTCGTGCTATGAACATCAGCCTTCACAGAGAGTGGTCTCTTTTGCACCAATCCTTCAATTCCAGTGCCTTGAGCCACCTTGTTTTCTTTAGCTCCTCCATCACTGTGGCATAATATTCATCTGAATAAATGTGAACACGCTGTTTTATACCATGTGCCCTGCCTTAGCGGGGAATTAATTACCAGAGTTAGATGTAGGAAGGAGCTCTGCAGTTCATTCATTGCAGTTTGCTTTAATGAATTCAAGAACCATTGGGTCAGGCCCTGGGCTCAAGTAAATCTATGTAGCTGCACTAGACCAGGTGATGATCTGCCCCATTATTTCTCTTACAGTGCTGCAATTTGCCTGGGACACTTGGTTTAACATTCACATCCTGAGTCTTGCAAAAAGTGCCAGGGGAAATTTATAACCGCAAGTTAATTAACCATGAATCAGTTAATATTTGGGCATGTGAAGTGCTATATACATGCAAGGGATTAAGCTGTCAGAGGGAACGTTGGTTTTAAATCTCCCAGGAAAGTTGTCACTTCTGGCAGCCTGCTGGTCTCCAAAGTTAACGCTGTGCAGGGTGACTGCAGGAGCATTGATTCAGAGACAAGGTTCCTCTTGCTATTTTCTACAGTTTCTGGGGTTTACTCCATGGGATTCCCATCCAAATAATACTCCCCCTCTTGCCTTGGGAACCTACCCAAAAAACCAGATTGCCCTTTGGTTAGGGGGCTAATTGATGCACGATTCACTGGGTGAGACGCACATGCCTGCGCTGTACAGATCACAGCATACTCTGCTGGCTCTGGAATACAGACACCTGTAAGGTCTGTGCAGACCCTGCTGTCTGCAGAGCTGTTGGCAGCAACCGAGAGATGAGCTCTGCATAGCAGCAGGGATTCAGCGGTGAATTTAAGGATCCATTCTGCTATCGCTCCTCTTCCTGGCCATTTCTGCTGGAGGATTTATACTCTAATCAATCCCATATTGCCTTTTTTCCCGAGCGGTGCTGTGAGGAGTTCGTACTCTGACCATCTGATGTTGACTCTGCTCCTGGCTGATGTGTTTTGCCCCAGCCCAGACGATACCCCATAGATGCAGGCAGAGGTGAGCATCTGCACATTAAAGCCAGTTCCTTACACCACATTGCTGAGTGAACCGTTGTGCTTCCACCAGAGCTTTAAAACAGCTGCCGAACCAATTGGTCAGCTGGGTGGCTTGAGAGGGAAAGAGATGTTAGTTTTTCCTCCAGCTGGCAAACCTCACTTATATTTGGAGGGCACTAGCTATTAGGATGCTATTGCCTTGGTATACCTAGCCATCAGGGCAAGGAAACCTAAGATTAGGAATAAAATAGCAGGCTTTTTAAAAATCCTTTCCCTGATGATGGAGGCTAGCCCAATGGTGCTGTTTGCAGAGCTACAACTGTGTTCACTGAGCAAGAGAAAGAGACACACCAGAACCAGAGAGGGCTGGTAACGTATGCAGTAGACTTCTGCCGTTGTGTGTTTCCCATCTTTTGATTTCAGTTTGACTCAAGGGAAATTCTGCCCAGCGAAACATCGCTGTTGCTATGAGGCATTTCAGTTCCTCGCTGCGGCAGGGTCAGGCCCGCTGGCCCAGAGGCTGCAGGTGACCTGCTGGGGCCAGGAAGGGATTAGGATCTGCAGACAGCAGTGCTGATGGCTGTGCACCGCAGTGGACTTGGAGGAGATGACGTTACCTTGCCATGGCCAGGAGGACCGCTCGTGTTGCAGGACCTCAGCAAGCAGCTTTGGCAGGCTCTGCTGGGCTTTAGGATGTTGATGTGGCTGCTCCGAGCTCCCTGAGGTGGCAACAACCACGTTTCACAGAGCTTCAAAGAGCCAGGTTTGATATAACAAACTCATTTATTTCTGCCTACTTGAATCTGATGAATGTCCCGTGTCTGCATCAGTTGCTAACTAATAATGACAGGTTTGTACGAAGAAAATGAGCATGAATGGAGCATTAATAAAGCTCTGCTAGACCCATTTAAGGCAGGCGCTTTCCCAGAGCTAAGAGCTGATGTTAAGTTACTGGAGTTGTGTAACTAAAGGAAGGGATGGAACTGAACTTTCCTTCATAAGATTTCCCTCTCTAAGCTACTTGGAGAAATAATGTCTTCATAATCACTTGTCATTATTTAGGGACTCTTCCTATGATTTTTCTCTGCTTTGCAGGTCAGGTTCCCAAGCCTTATAACATTTTTATGATCAGAGATGCAGAATACTATTAAGAACGATTTTCCTTGCTAGGGGATGGTTTTACAGTTGTATGTATGTAGGCAAATGCCTTGGATAATGTTGTGACACCCACTGTGCCCATTCACTAGCACACCTATAACAATATCTCCAGCGTTATCCAGTCTCCAGGCTGGCTTTACCACATGGAATAGGAATTTATGTTTACTCCCTGGCCAAAGAGACTAGACTCATCCCCCATTCCCTTCCATGATCCCATGAATCATTAACGTTACAGAGATTGCTTGAGAATGAGCAAGTGTTATAAATAACGTGGCCATTTTAACAGAAACTGCAGAATTGTTGTTGCTGTAGGAGGCTGATTTCTCAGTATTTGGGCTGTTTGCAAGCTTGGACAAAGCAAAAAAAAATAACTCTTAAAACATACTCTGCATGAATAACGCCATTGAAATCTGGGGACCGCTCCCAGAGCAAGATGCTGCTCCAAGAGCAGAGGTGAAAGGGCCCGGCTCTCAACACAGGAGCTGGGAAAGAAACACAGAGGTGGCAGCTCTCCGCGTCTTCTTTACGGAGTCGCTTTCCAGCGTGCGTCTGCAAACTCAGACAGAAAGCCTTGTGGGGAGAACAGGCTGCCATTTACTTTATTCCTCAAAATATTTACTCTACTCTAACACCTACCAGACCGTCTCATCATGCGCTAGACAGCACTCGACGGGAATGTACGTGCCGAGCTCTTGACATGACCACAGTGTGAAAGTTTTCATGCAAGCGGGAGAGCAGCGCACAGCGAGGGAGATGGATATCCACTTGGTTTCCCACAAAACAAAATAGTTACTAATGATTCTGCAAGTTCCCCTCAACACTAATTTCCTGTTTAATTTAATAGGTGGAGAATGTCAGTGCTTTGTAGACTTAAGGGCTCATTTTTGTCCCTGATTCCAAGTCCCTCATGGACCAGACCCCTACAACGTCTATGTGATCAGATACAACCCAGGATGTTTACTTCTTGTTCCAACACGTGGTTTCTAACTTTTTGCCTCCCTTGATTATAAATCTCTTGGCTGCCAAGAACCTGGAATTTCACCCAGCCCACATAGGAACTGGTTCTGCATTCCCTTACCTCGCATGCATCAGGAGCAGCTTTACTGGAGCAAAGAAAGTTGGAGAGACCAACAGGAGACGAGGATCATCTCAGCTCAAGGCAATTTCCCCTGAAACAAAACAAACAAACAAACAACAACAAAAAAAACCTTAATGATCTGGCTGTAGGATGAACATAACGCTTGATTGGCAGAAGTTGCCATCTACAGAAGGGTTTGGGATATGGTACCATCATTAGGGTTTGGGATATGGTACCATCATCAGCGTGACTGACGAAATTGCAGAGAATCCCCATAGAGAGCCACAAGGCACAAATAGATCATTAACACGACCCCATAACATTTTTCTTAAACCCATTAGCCTGCACCATTGTGGGGCCTTAATTATTCTCTGACCGGTGCATTCATTTCACGGGGAGTGATTTCACAGGAGCACCTTCTGAATTATTTCAGTGTAACCCAAAGTCAGACTGTAGTCTCCTGAAAGGACGCTGTAATTTCTATTACAGTCTATCCCCTCATGCTCAGTCTGTTGGCAGCTCAGAGCATGCACATGTACGTTTCTTAGATCTCTGATGACCACAGGGAAAAGGCCCTGGGGAGATGCTGGAAACGCATGTGCTATATGGAAACTATAACTTAGCCAGGTGCACAACTCTTGAGAAGTCTGAGCCTCTGAGGAGCTGAAAAACCCTATTTCCTGCGTGGGAGGAGAAGGTTTTGTCAAGGTTTTCAAGTGGGAACAGAAATGTTTAAAACATAGACAAGAAATAGGTATAATTTGCCTAGCGTTCCTCTGGATACTAGGTTTTACAGGGGTGTTGATATAAAAATCAATCAAATTGCATCCCCCACAATGAAAGTGAAAGCAGTGTGTAGGGGGCGATTAAAAAAACCCAAACAACCCACCACCCCAAGGAACTACCTACAGTAGGAAATTTGCTTTATTATTGCAACAATGCCTAGCTACGACAGGTAAATTTTAGCCCCCACTGTGCCAGGCACCGCACAAAGATAGCAACAGACAAAACTCATCACAAGGAACATACAGCCTTAATAGTCAGGACATCGTAAGACACACAGTTAGGCTCATTTTTTCATATGGAAATTGTGGCTTCAAAAGATTAAGCAACTCAGTGACACAAAACCAAAAAGCCAGGTTAAAATCAGGAATTAAATACCACTGTGCTGAATCCTGGTCCAGCACCCACTGCACCAGCCATTTCATCCCAGTGAGAGCGTGCAGCCACTCAAGCGCGTCACGGTGACCAGCAGGTCCTGCAGATTTGTCTCCAAATGAAGACACAATCCTGCACACTGGTCTCTCCACTTCCCTGTGCTGTGATGACTCCTCCGTGAAACCAAACTTCCCTCGGTGGGTGGGTGGGTGAGTGGTTGGTTGGTTTTTGCAAGCAGGACCTGCTCCAGGCCCTCCCCATACACACACCTGCCTCTATACATCCTTTCTGAATGCAGCTCAGCTTATATCTAAACTTCACTCAGACGCACTCTGCTTGTTAGCAACATCAGCTCCTCTGTTTGCTGCTAGCATCATCTCGCTCATTTGCCTCCAGAGCAGCAACAGCTGTTTCCTCTGCAGGCATGAATCTCTTTGCGTTACTCAAGGTAATTTGCTAAATACCTCTAATTGCCACTAGCAGTACAATAATCCCAGGGTGAAGGATGTGAGCTGGGTAACTCTTGTCTGTATGTGCAAACTCCCAGCCCCACACCGAGGAAGTATGGGGTGGCTCCTGTTGAAAAAAGATTGTTGGGAGAGATGGTCAGGGAGAGCATCCACTCAGGCTGGGAGCCTGTGTCTCTGTGATCTGGGGAAGAGCCTATGAAGGTGGCAAACATGATGCTACATCTCAAGAATATTTTCCTTCCTGTCAGTGATTTGCAGCTTAACAACAAGGTGCCTCTTGTATTTAATAGCTTTGTGTTGCTTCCTTTTCCATGAATTTGCCTAGTGGCTTTTTGAACCCAGCCAAATGTCTGATATCTAGAGCTTCCAGTGTCAAGGGGTCCCACAGTCTTGTGTTTGAACCCACAAATTTTGTGTGGTGCTTAATTGTTCTTTTATCAGGAGGGAAAGAGAGCACCTACGTATTGTTGACCCTTCATATATCACTCCTGAGCTCAGAAGCTTCCAGCACATCCCGACTTCTCTCTTGTAACTCTGTTGCTGCGGGGACCAGCAGCTGATGAATTCAGCTCTCCTGCTTCTCTGAACTGCAGGAGGTCTGAGTTATTCCTATTTATTTTCTTGGGGTTTTTTCCTCCTAAAATGATTCTTTTTTTTTTATTATTAACACAGCTAATACTCAATTAAATGCTTAAAAGTGTAGATAAGCCACGATGTTAGGACCTTCCTAATCCTTTACTATCCTTTCCCTGCCTCTTCCAGTCTCCCTAGGGACTTGACCTGCAGTTTGAGAAACTGCTTTAATGCACAACAATTGAGACAGTAGGAAGTATCCTTAAATTTTCTTTTATATGACTGAAACGTTTATTTATGATCGATCTGTTTGCAGTTTGGAGTGGGACTGTACATCTCCTCAGCAGCTCTTCCACAGCGCGTAGAGCATCATATTGATATCAATGGGCTGAAGTTTACCAAGTCTTAGGAGATCAGTGAGTATTAGACATGCTTCGAGTGTTGCCAGCTCACTGAAATGATGAAGTTTCTGCTCTGTTAAATGTTTTCTCCTTCTTTTGATCTTGATCTAATACTTATCCTGGTTTTAGAGATTTGGAAACTGAGGAAAGAGACTTGGGCCGTGTCAGAGAGTGAAACTGGGCTGAGTTCTGCTTTCCCTCTTTATGCTTTAAAACCAAGCTCAGACCTTACTGAAGGCTAAGAAACGGGTTGTGAACTGTTAACCAAGGAGTGTTGATTAGTATTTCATTTCACAGAGGAACTGGAAGCAAGGTTGTTTCTATGCATGATTTAATAAGGAGGTAAAGGGGAAAGGATACTACATGCCATCCATCTCAGAACTTAAAAATTTTAACTTAAATGCTAATGAAGGCAGAGGAATCTCGCAGCACCCCTGGCCCTGTTAGGACTTCTGTTATAGCTCGTAGCCTGGCATTTCATTTCAGGAGCAAAGACCTACCTAATACACAGCAGAAGAAATTATGGTCAGGTAATGTATCTTTGAAGCAGAACAAACAGCAAGTACGGTGTCAGATGCTTTGCATAATAAAATGCTCATACCAAGGAATGCCAAAGAAAACACAGTGCTTCTGCAGATCTTTTCACTGCTATTTATTCAGCATAGGCTGCAAATAAGTAATAAACAGTAGAAAGCTACATGGGATTAAACTTTGGTAATGACAGACATCACAGATAGGATGTACAGGCTTGAATTCCTCTGTAGTCACATAAAACAGAAGTAATTAGAGCTGGCTGGACAAATGCCAACAGAGTGTTCTCATTGGGAAATATAATCCCGTTGAAATGCAAGTACTTCACGAAGTCACGCAGGTATTTTTAAAAATCCTATGCTGGAGGAAAGATAAATTCTCATATCATCAAAATGAACCTCAGTAAAACAGAATAAAACATGACTTTCGTTGTTCATATATCATCATTTGTTTTGGATTTTTAAAATTACATAATTGCAAATAAAAAAACCCCAACCAAACAAAACAACAACAACAACTGACACTGTGTAATCGATCCTAAATGCTATTTCTTCCGACACAGAAGATTTCTTCATTTACTGAGTGATAGAAAAGCAGGGTATATTTTAATGCAGCATGAAGACAGATGTCAGCCTCTCAAAAAAGATTAATCTGTACTGTCAGTGGTACCTAGCCCGGGGAGCAGCCTCTGGCTCCAGAGAAATTCAGTGCAGGCTGTTTTGCCTCCGTAACATTCATGGCGACCTCTGGAGTGAAATGTCTGAGTCCACATTGTGGGTCCGGGCACAGAAATCTTTGTCCTTGTTTATATGGTGGACAAGTCCAGTGAAGGATGATGTCTCTGGTTGTTCAGGGTGTGTTCTCTGTCTGCAGTCACGTTGAAGGATGCGTAGGTAGGTCTCCATCCACCTTGCAGTATTGTGTGTGACCAGTGCCCTGTGGCCATCCATAATTAACTGCTTCAGTTCAGGACTCAAAGAAAACTTTATTTCCATCTTCAGCTGGCAGATCTCATGGTGCGGGATACGTGCTCTGCAAGTCTTTGGACTGCATCATTTCTGCTCAGGTTTGAGCCCATCACTTCTGAGCTACTGTTCTGCAGATGCATTGCACAATCCAAAAAAGTCCTTGAGCTGTTCCTTGCTCGCCTCTCCAGCTTATTTTCCTGTGAGTCAAAAGCATCTGGAAAAGACAATTAGATGTCAGGCTTGTCTGGTATCAGAAATGGAGCTCATAATCTGTTAATGTCAAAGCCATTTCACCTGGTACTTTTTATTGTGTGGAAGGTAGCAAACAGCCAATAGCCATGAAAAGAGAAGGGCTGCATGGTGAAACAATTTGTCTGTTCTGCAGGCAAGCCAAAATATTGAGATTCCATTCAATTGTCTTGAATGAAATATTAATTTTGTTTTAAAAAGAGATTGTGACAAAGCACTAGCTCTGGCTTGCATGTAGTATCTACAACTATCTGAAAGGAGGCTGGGGCGAGGTGGGGGTCGGTGTCTTTTCCCAGATAACAAGTGATAGGATGAGAGCAAGTGGCCTGAAGTTGTGCCAGGGGAGGTTTAGATTGGATATTAGGAAAAAATTCTTCACTGAAAGGGTTGTCGAGCATTGGAACAGGCTGCTCAGGGAAGCTGTTGAGTCACCATCCCTGGAGGCATTTAAAAGATGTGTAGATGCAGTGCGTAGGGGCCTTGGTTTAGTGGGACTTGGCAGTGTTAGGTTTATGGTTGGACCCTATGATCTTAAAGGTCTTTTCCAACCTAAATTATTCTATGATTATGGTTTAGGCTTTAAAATGTCTTTAGAATTATCTAAATGTAAATACAGAGTGAGAACAATTTCATTTAACTTAATTTGTTTAAAGACAAGGTTTCTTTGCAGTCCATATAGAGATAGGCAGCTCCAAGGGACAAATCACCCACCTGTTATAAAGCATTGAAAACAAAAAGTGTATAAAGGCCTCTTTTGAAAACATAAAAATAAAGTATTTTTGTGTCTAACACAGATTTTCAATAGTTTTGTGAGTGCAATGCATTGAAAAAAAAAAATCCAAAATTATCCAGTTAATTGTAATCAGCATTTTCTATTACAAATGTTGCAATGGGAAACCCTTCCTTGGCTGCAGTTAAGAGCTGTTTTCAGCAGCTGAGAAGGCAGGCGATGTGGAGACCGAAACTGCAGGACCAGCGTGGACGCCGTGTGTGTGTGCATAGATGCGATTGCAGCCTTGCATGCTGCCCAAATGGGGCATTTTCCTGCGATGGCACGTGTGCGTGCAGCAGCGCTGCCCACCCGGGCATGCAGAGCCCACGAGCCGTGTCTCCCTCTGCAATGAGATGGGTGCAGAAAATACGTCACTCAGAAAAAAAAAAAAAAACCCAACAATTTTTTTGCTTGTGTTCATTTTTGAGCCTTAAAAAGGTCTGTTTAGGTCACGTTTGCAAGCTTTGATCTGCAAAACTGAAGGCCAGAGATGTGAGTCTTTAATGAAAGCTGAGATCCCTGCTTAATGGGCCGGGTCAAAGAGCCGATGTTTAGGAAGGGTGCCGCTTGTGACAAAACATAGTGAAACGATGAGAATTGGCACCACTACAGTGTAGTGCACTGCTTATTCCTGATGGCAATCCTGAAAGTCATTTATACATGGAAAGTACACAAAAAAGCCATAATGAGACCATATGGCTGAGCGGTTCCTCTGGTGTCACTCAGCAGAGCTGTACCAACTTCTCTCTTGCAACAGCCAAGCGAGTGGAAGCATTGGATGCAACCTAGAGGATTTCCACTTTTTTATTTTTTTGTAAAATTATCTTTTCCATCACTATGGAAACCTCCCATTATTGGCTTTCTGGGGGAAAATATGTCTATATCTTTGATCTCAACCACAGCCCACATGGTCTATAAAACTTGGAAAGCTGAAGTACTGGCACATCCACTCTTCTCTCATCTCAGAACAGAGCAGCCATTCTTAATATGTACGTATTTTTAACATTCTTGTCTTGGGCAAGACACAAGGCACCAATGACCCAAATACAACTGTTGGCGCAGAGGAAAATATTGTTTATCCATATATATTTGCTTAAAAGACTCTGAACAAAAATATAAACAAGTCAGGGAGTGAAATGGAGTGGAAAGCTCATGTGTGAAGGGAAGGTCTGGGAGTCACCCCCCACGACATGCACAGTGTTACTGCTCAGAGAAGAGCAAGACCTGTAAAGAGAAATAATCACAGATGTTTGTTTCAGCTAAAATGTGGCCCATTTTCAGTTCTCTCTGCTTTGGATGCAATTCTGAGCAACACCTCTGAAGTCAGTAGGGTTATATCAGCAGAGACGTGGTGGAGGTGAAAAGGAGAACTGGCTCATTGAATTTCAGATCCGTTTTGTAGACCACTGAAAAATAAAGCTAGTGGGAGAGTGCAACATCCCTGTCCTTGCTAAACTGGGGCAAAAAATAAAATAAGTAAATAAAGACACATTTTTTCCCATGGGAAAAGAAGGTTGCGTGTTCCATTGTCATGGTGATCTTGATTGTGTTAATGTCAGCATCCAACCCTCGGAAATATTTGTAACAGTCTTCCTTTTGCAGGGCCTAAGCATCTTGTAATCAATAAATAGTTTTATTCACACAGTAATTCATTGAGAGAAGGGGGCACAAAATGTGTTTCTAAAGGCTACGAAGGACAGAGTTCCTGGTAAATGGATGATGGTGTCCCTGAGTTACTCTTTGGCACAGCTGGCGATTGAACCACACCTGTTGGTGCCCATTTCAATGCCTGAATTAAAAGAATGACCTTTACTTCCCCACCTTTTACTCCCTGACCTTTATTTACCT
The DNA here is from genome assembly GCF_028500815.1 of Rissa tridactyla. Lineage (NCBI taxonomy): Eukaryota > Metazoa > Chordata > Aves > Charadriiformes > Laridae > Rissa > Rissa tridactyla. The sequence continues at coordinate 33,162,445 of NC_071470.1, read as the reverse complement.
GCCTTTATTTTTTTAACTCTTTATTTGCCTGTCCTTCTCACCAGTATGCACAACAAAAATATTTCATTTTCAGGCAGAGAAAAGTGTGTTGGTGTGACAGCTGGTTGAAGTATTTCAGATTTCCAAATATTGATACCATTTATCACTGGAATTTTTAATTTCCTTCCAGGAAACCCCAGGAAATTGGGCATTTTTTCATGGAATTCCTCTTGATTTTTGACCAGCCTTGTACAGGATGCGGTTGGGGTAGAAGACTGAGACATGTCAGCACGATTTGAAGAGAAATCTTTGACATCAGGTGACAAAAAAGCAGGCAGATAGTGCTTAATAATTGTGCAAAAGTGAAGCTTCAAATTTATTCAACCTTTTTGTTTTCCTGTAGTGTAGATCAAGTCTAAAAAGATCCATGCTAAACATAGGCCACCTCACACCTCCAATCCTTTGGACTATCCAGAGACTGTCCCGGCTCAGAAGTCCTGGTGGGAATGTCTTGCTGACACATTTCATTCCTTTCAGCATTTTGCAGAACAGGCCATCGATTTCCAAGGAGCGAGCAAGTGTGTCTTGTCTCCTAAGGCTGCCTGAGCATCAGAAAAAATGAACGTCAGTCTAGGAGGGCTACAGAGATGCCAGAAGGCCCCAGTGTTTATTAGTGTGGCTGGCGTCTTGATTTCTTCTGATACCTCATATGTTTTTGTGGTGGTGGGTGGGGAGGGCGCCTCTCCTGCCTTGTGGGAAGTTCATCCGAAGAGAGGGAAAAGGAGGAAAGCGCAGTCGTTCAGCCCTGTGCCAGCCGCAGCTCTTGCGGGGCGCCGAAGCAGCCCTCGCTCCACTCGTGAGCGGCAGAAGCGGTGCCGGGTTTATCAAATTATAGCTGGGTACAGCTCTTCAAAGGGATCCTTGCGGCACATGACAGCAACACCATGATCAGTCGTGATTTATGAATGTCTTGCAGCTCCTCTGCCAGATGTGCCTCCCCTTTGTTTGCTGCAGGAGCTGGAAGCCGTCCACCCCGAAGCCGTCCCACGCAGAGGGAGCGTGCAGAAGAGGCAAGCTCTTGGAAAGGGAAACCAGGCGTTTTGGAAATGGCAGAGCCCCTGGGCACTGCTCAGATGTCTCAGCCGTGTTTATTGAGCTGCATCTGCTCTTTACAAGCTGTAGGTTTCACTGATGCGTAGACGGATGTTGTGAAAGACAGTTGTGGCTGGGATTTGCAGGGGCTTGCAGGTGGTAGCAAAATTTTGGAGAGCTGACAGCAAGCGATGTTCTAGTTCAAAATCTCAGAGAAATAGCTATGATCATTATGGGGATATAAAGCACTCGAGATCTGTTGAAGCTGATGGAAAGGTTCCCATTGATATCTTGCGGAGAGAAATAAAATGGGAATTTGCGATTCCTGGTAACATTTGTTGGCTGGAAGGATCCACACATGTAATTAATGCTGGATTCATTTGAAATGCCGGTGGAGGAATCCAGTCCACCTGCCTAAGGCATGTTGGGGAGTGATCCTCCTATACCAGGTGAAAATGTCTCTGCATAGTCAATGACAACAGTTACCTCTCTTAGCCGGGCAGATCCTCACATCGTAGACTTCAAAAGTATCTTCCTCTCTTTCCCGGTAGGAGATGCACAGACGCTTGCTTTAGGAAGCCGGATTCACTTGGCACCTGAAATGCAGAATCCTTTCCCCCTAAATTTACCCCATTCCTCCTGGTCTGGGGCTACTTGGGTTCCAATGACTAAGTTTTATCAGCAGAGGGTAGAAGCAACTCTGCTGAAGCACACCCTAGAGCAGTGCTGCAGGAGTTAGAAATCAGAGATAATACAACCATGATGAAAATATCATAGGAAGCAATCTGGTCCCAAAAGGGGATTTACATATGTGACTTTCTAGCCTTCTGGATCTCTTGGTTCTGTGAATTTTTAATGTTTTGCTGAAAAGGTAGTAAAAATAGAAGAAAAAATGTAAATGGCAGTGTACGCTGGAAAAGGCATAGCCTGAGGAGCATGCAGTGCAGGAGGGGACCTGCTTCCTTGATGGGTATTTAATACTCTTCAATGGAAATTAGCAGCGAGGGGAGGAGAAGCTCTCCTTTGTGTTCCCAGGCTGTACACAGATGAGATCCTGTCATCACAGATCACACCTTTGTTAGGGTCAATGCCATCTCCAGGCACAAAGCCCAGGAGGTCCAGGGTCCCCAGCCTCTGTGGGAAAGGCAATGCAGGTCTGATGGCACATGCATTTGGGGTGTTTAAGAGGGCTCAGTTTAAAGGCATGAAAAATAACCGGGTTTAGACAACAGTGAACACTACCACACGGTGCGATGAGCTAATTGGAAATAAATTAGTTTGGAGGCAGCCCAATTCCTATCAGTGGCTGGCTGTTGATTCCTTTCCAAATAGAATTTCTTGGACAGCTTGGATTCCTCTTGGACAGAGGAGTCTCATCCGGGACTTCCCACCTTCGTGTGCCAGGCTTTCCTTTATACAGGGGGAAGAGATCTGGAGAGAAAATGTAATCCTTTGGGAATGGCAAGTTTTGCCTGATTCACACTCAAGTCTTTTTAGATGCAGACAGGGGCAAAATGATCTGCTTCTAGAAATTTGTCATCAGCAAATATAAAGGTGACTATATCCACAAGCCCATCAAGATTTATCATTGCTAGAGGCTGAAGAATTTGCAGGATCTGCAAGGGAAAGTGTTCTCTAGTTGGATGCTGCTGACTTGGGTCACTTTCTTTGGTCAAAAAGAACTCACCTAGCAAGGTTATATATTTTTTATTACATTTACAGTATTTTAGATACAGTCCAAACAGTGGGTTAAAGAGCTTTTGATAAGGCTAACTCTACTGTCCTCTGTCCTCATGATTATTCAATGTTGGACTTTTCTTCTGTGGACTCATAGCCCTACTTAAATTCTGGTAAAAGCAATAGAAATGACCTTTCCTTTAAGTATTTGAGGGACAAGTTCTGACGTGTACTGAATGCACATGGAAGTCACGGGAAATTTTGGGCATCAAACTGGTGCTTTGCAGTTCCCTGGCCTTGGCTCCATGGAAATGGATGTGGTAGCCCCCAAATAACATATCCTGCCTGACCTCTGGCTGCCCTAAGGAGTGGGATGGCCCGTTGACAACGTTGTGTTGTGCCCTCCCGTCACGTGGGCATGGGGCTTGGTGGAAATGTTAGCTAGGAACTGTGGGAACAAGGATCTGGGGACTCAGGTTAGACTTCTGGGATAAAATGCAGACAATTCAGAAAATGAGAAATATTTGGAGAAAATCTGAGCTGTGAAATCCCTAGCTGTAACTTAGTTTCTTGCTCCCAGCTGTGAGATACATAGAGGCAAGTTCCAGCCCTCTTTTCTTCCTGGGCCCAAGCCTTAGAAACAGGGTGATGAAGGTAAAAGACTTAAAAAGTATACTTTTAACATGGTTACCTTTTTACTTTATGAAAGCCTATTGCTGGATACCAACATGTTAGTACGGATCTGGCCTTGCGTCGCCAAACACCTGAGACCCTGAGCAAAGGTAATGTGGATCTGGAGAGACACAAGGAAGAGGGGTTTCACCTTTGCTCCTGAAGCAGTATGAAAGAGTGACTTAGGTGTGGGCTGACAGCGATTCTGCCAGCCAAAACAGGGTAAAAGCAGCAGCATGCGCTATGTACAAGATAGTGCGTGACGATGAGGATCCCAGAGGACCCATCTACTTTTGGGGAGAAGTTTATTCTTCCATCGCATCCGAGACTGCATGATCCTTTACTCAGTATCTCTGTGTATGTGTGTGTCTATAGGCAGCTTTTGGTCCCAAGTGAGAACAAGTACAACTAATGCTAAAATATAAATATACACACACCCGCAGAGGGAAACCCACTGATCTGAGCGTTGGCTGTCGGTCTCAATGATTGCTTTGGTGTCTGAATCGCCACCAGCAATGGCAGGGGCTTGAAAAGGAGCCAGGAGCCCTGTACTGCCAGAAGCGACATGCTTTGCTGGCTACGGCGGCGGCAGAGGCCCTCGCCAGTGCCAGCAGCTGCCACCAGACCCTCGCCTTCGTCCCCCTACTCTTCCACTGAGCGGGAAAGGAAATGCTGCACAGCCTTTGCAGTTTTACTGCTAAATGACTCTTTTGCCTGGTCCAAGAGCTGCCAGGAGGGACTTGGGGGCTGATGGGCTGTGTGAAAGGTGCTCCTGTCTGCTCAGCACAAAGCCACTTATCAGGGCCAGGAGGTGGGAAGGGGGAGAATTACTGTACAAACAGTCATTCAAGATTAATTGCTTTTCATCTCTCGAGCAGGAGTTGGCCTTTCAGTCCTGGGATACAATAAGGGCCTGTTCTGATTGTATCTTTTCAGGGGCTGTACAGCCAGGGGTGTTTGGCAGGGGCAGGCTGAAGTTTTTGGGAGAAATTAATCAGGGTAGCAAGCGCTCCAGTCCTCCTGGGGCTGGAAACTGTTATGATGCTAATGGCAGTGATTACCACATGTTTACAACCGCGAACTGGGTGTTTGTGTCATATCATTTATCTTCTCCCTGGATTTTATGCTGTGAGTCCGTTTTCACCCCAGCTCCTGCTTGCCATGGTCTGTTGCTGCTTGTCATGCCCTGATCTTGCTGATAAATCCCATATATTTGATAGGGCAATTCATGTGTCTGAAGTTCTGTTCGTGCCAGCTCTGGTGCCTTTCCTATGAATCACGCAACATTCAGTATTTCCTTTAAAGCTTCAGCAACAGGGGCAAAAAATTACATGAAGTTTTGAACATTCATTGAAAAAATGCCTAGGCTACCTGAGAAAAATCTTGAAAAAATAACCAAGAAGTGCCCAAAGGCATAAACCAAAAAAGTTGATATTGAAAAAATCCCAACTTTTATTCTATTTAACTACTGTCATGAGTTTTTGAGCTTGATTCACTACTATGGGGCACCTGATGGTAACCATCCTGAGAGCCCCTTCTGATCCAGGCTGTACTATAAGATCAGTGAAACAGAGATCATAGATTGCATTATAGTGATGATGACTCTGGACCACAGGAGTAGGAAGTCTACGTGGGTCAGCAAGCCTAGAGCCAGCTGTATGGTAGCCTTTGGAGTCACCACACATCCGCTTCACACCAATGCTCTTCGCACCAGCCAGAAAATGTAAGACCTTTTGTTCCTGTCCCAGCTGCCTGTTTCAGCTGTCTTCCCCCAGCGCTGATGCAAAAATGCCAACCACAGAGCGGTCAGGTCCCTACTTGCGCCTCTGCCCCACTTCTCTGCAGAGGAAAGTTGAACCTGACACTGTTCCCACCTTGCCACTATGTGTGATGCCAATAGCTGACGCCAAGAAATAGGGAATGTTTTCCACTAGTGGGACGAATTATGACTGCACCCTTCTAAAATAGTGTCTCATCTCCCTTACCTCCAAGGGCATTAATGGGTAAGTCCAACTGCCTGCAAAAGAGTCAACACGTAGTGGAGCAATCTGAGGTTGTTTCTGACATGAAGTCTTTTCATTTGTTTTTGAAGTGATTTCAGGCTTTAAGTCCATTGTTCTGATTTACCCACACACCTCCCCCTGAATTTGCACTGCAGGGAAAAAAAAAAAGTGCTTCAGTAAATTAATTCAAAGCATATTATAGTGAGTTGCCAGCATAAACCCGTACTGACTTGTGGTTGAGGTCAGTGCTCATCCATATTGACCCAGGAGGCAAATATAGACCAAGGAAAAACCCAAGATAAATATTCTCCTTATGGGACAATACATCTTTATATTGGCTAGAAATCTCAAGTCAATTCTTCTTATACTGTCAGACGAGGAAAACTGGAAAACAATAAAGAGAAACAAGCACATTTTAAAGAAGGGAAAGATACGCTTTTTAAGGCAACATAGTAATTTTTCTGATTTCAAAACCACTTGTCTTATTGATTTTTGATCCAAACCACATAAACTCCGCATAAAAATATAGCGTGTCCCTATAGGGCATTTAAAAATATACATTCCTTAGCTCTTTTTCTTTGTTGATATAGCATGTGTCAGCGTGGAAGAAAAAAAACAGAAATCATAAAAATGATAAGAGGGGATTATCTGCATTAGTCCAGGAGGAGCTGTGGGAACTCACAGCTGGAGATGGACTGTGGTCTTAGGCAGACGATGTGGAAGTCAATGGGACATTTGTCCCTGGTTTCAGTGAGGCTTTCATTTGCTCTGCTCCTGTCGAGGGCCATCATATGAAGCGTGTTGCTGAAATTATGCTAATATACAAATGGTTTTTAGCTTGTAGGCTACAGCATATTAGTAAGACCAGAACCACTGGAGTTCAGGATGGGAAAGATGTGGCATGCTGTAACTAACATCTTTTGTCATACTGATCTCAGTCTTCTGCAGTTGGACTTCCCCTGCTAACCTAAACTCAGGACACTTTGGAGGGCTTTACCCAAACCCAGCTGAGATCAGCAGCAGAACTCCTCATCCACAGCATTGGGCTTTAAATTGGGCCCATCAAAGATTTTGCGTCTCCTCTTTCCTATTGATGTCGCTGTCACTGTGAATTCCTAAATAATTCCACCATTCCAATAGCAATATCTCAGTGTCTTTTAGTATTTATCATCTCATCTTTTGCTTGCCTCACTTGATCTTTCCACCCTGACCTGGGGTCATTGGTGCTGTTCTTCTCTGTGTCCTGTGTTGTTGGGTGCAAACCTGAATGCCCTCCTGATCCAGATGGGCTACATGAGCAATGGGAATGTGACAGCCTCCTCCCCTCACAAAGCTTCGTTTTTGCACATGCAGCCAGGAATCCTTGGGGGTCTGGAGTGTTGTATTCCATTAAAGTGATCTTAGCAGAGGAAAAAAGAGCTCTTTGTGACTGAACGCTTGCAAAGTGTTTCAAGGGGTTTCTTCTCTGCGGTACTTGCGGGATGGTGCAGGGGAGACAGACCCTGTCCTGGAGAAGGCAGATGGACCAGATGACCCCTCCAGGTCCTTTTGAGCCATGTTTCGTATGGATGCTAGAGTCCATCAACCTCAGGGTCATCTTTGATCTCCAACATGCTTTTGTTTTCAATTTTCTTTACATCATAAAACTGTGCAGCACCCACCAGGCTGGTGACCTTGCTGTTTTGGGAGCACACCAAGTCATTTGTTTAGGCCATACAGCTATACCAGATGGCTATATTTGAAATTCATCTATCACAATCGTTTTGGGTGGACTGAAATTGCAAGTATGTGACAGCTTCTTGGGAAGCAAGATGGTTTTCAATATTCCCATCCTTGATACTCCTGTGTTGAAATTTCGCTGAGTTAACTTCCAGAGAATTAAGTAATTGTCATTGATAGATCTGTGCTGTAAGTGTATTCTCATGGATATTATGGGATAATGGCTTTACTTTCTCTTACATCTTGTTGACTCCATATAGAGGTGCACAGGGTATGCAGGTATTCCTCTTGCACTGGCTAAAGGGATTCACGTGCCCAGCTTCACTCCGCCTTTGAAAATCTGCCTTTGAATTGCTAGAAGCTGAAAACATGCCGCATCTCATAACTTTCCTGTACGTTCCTAAAATACAAATCCAAAATGGGTTTTGGATTAAACGTTTTCCCTTGGGCACTCTTAAATCATGTTAAAGAATGAAGCTAAGGGGAGGAGAGCATTTTATAATCGGCATTATTTATTTTCTTTTCCTTGTGATAAAACCTTGATCCAAAACTCATTAGAGACAATAAGAAAACACTCCTACTCTTTTGGTGGGTGAGAGTCCAACAACTCATGTCCAGAGGCCCTGTGTGGAATCATACCTTTCTGCTGACTCACTTGGACTTTTTCCTCAGGCTTTGGTGAAATGCCTGGAGATCCTTATCAGCTCCATCAAACCCTGCTGGATGCTGCCGGCTGTAACAGGCCTGTCAATCAAGCCGCCGACTCTCGGGGTGCATCCAGCGGAAGTGTTTATGAGGGAGCACACCTGGCGCTGAGTAGGTGTGTTTGTTCAAACAGTGCTGGGAAAGCTCGTCTCCTGACCTGAAGCCAAACGCCTCCCAGCTCAACGTGCCGACGTGCTGCAGCACCGCGACATTTGCTTTCGGCTCACCGCCTGCCGCAGGCCAGCTGTGCCGCGCCAAGCAATGCGGTTTGCCTTCTGAGGCTGCCGGCACAGAGAGATGTGCTTATTGCTCTTTTCCTTTGAGGCTGAGCTTCCTTGGCATCTGCAAACACAAGATTGCCTCCTCAAGAACAGAGAGGAGGAGAAATGTGGGGATTAGGGAGGAAGTGGTGACAAAAAGTGTTGGCTTGAATTTTCATGCTGGCAACAACAGGAGGTTTCCCCACCTTTCTCTACTCCTCCACCAAGGCCTTGGTGAACTGGGGCAATATCTTTGGATGAAAACGAGAGATGAAGGTGGTGGCAAGACCACTGCTCTCCTGATATTCTTTTCAGAACATGGTTTTGCCGTGGGGAAATGTTTTTTAATGACTAAGTCAACATAATCCTCTGATTTGTGACACTGTTCCTTCAGGCGCTCTGTCCTACTCTGCTCCACCCGAAAGCCTCCTCTGCAAAGGATGGAATAGAGGAGTAGATCTTCCATGGGATGCAGACTTAGAGTCATCAACAGAGCAGTAGAGATACAAATGGAGTGCCTTATCTGTTTTGCAAAGGGCTTTTATCCGGCATTTTAGAGGCCTCATCTGGGGTGCAATATGACCAGGCACATGTAGATGCAAGGTTCTCTAGAGAGCAAGGATGGCTCAACAGCCCTCCAGGTGGGGCAAGATTTCAAAAGTGCTCCAGACTCACTTTCAGACCATTTCATGGTACCTTATTTAGATTGTGGGACTCCTTCTGGTAACCCAGATGAGCTGGTGACCTAAACTGATCAGGTCATCTGAGCTTATTCTTGAGCTTACAGATGACAGCTGCTTAAAGAAGGGGCCTGAAAACACATTGTTCAATCACAATAGAAGGTGGCTTTAGGGGCATGCATCTCATTTTTAGACCTGAGATTGTATATGAACAATAGGAAGTTATTGCCCAATGAGCTCTGGGTTCATCTGTTTGTAAGACATTAGGTCACGGCAAACAACGCATTTAAGATTGCTTAAATTTTCATGGAACTGTTTACTTTGGGAAGGGAACTGACAAACAAACAATGGAAAGAATTCAAAGGAGGGAAATATTTGGAGCTGTAAGCTGTTCCCGGTCTGTCTGTGCAGGTTGTAGGCACAGTTGGGAACAGAGTGTGTTAAATCGTCCTTAGGTATGGGGAAAAAAGCAGACATAGAAGTAGTTATTAGTGTTAAACACTCTGTACAGAATCAGGGTTGGAGGTCTGGGAAAAGGTTTTTAGCTTGTTGGAAACTGGTTTATCAAGTTATGTGAAATTGGTGAAATTGGCCTGATTTGCAGAATTAAGTGTTAGTGAAAAAATCCTTGGAACAGCTCCATTGTAACGGCCTCTGGAAAATTAATAAGGAGCCTGAAGGAAAGATACAACATTTTAATCCCCAACTGGAGAAGTCTAAGTGTCAAATCCCAGGACTGACACTGCAAATGGTTTAGAAAACAGCAGTCACTCAGGTCAAGGAGAACAAATAACCATGTCTGGAAATTGTCTCGGTGCCACTCATCTCAGTAGGAAATGCCACAAAAGTGATGATGAAACAGAGCAGATTGCAACTTCTCCCTGGGAGGTGGGGAGCCCATGGGAACAGGCTTAGACAACCTCACTAAAAACAACCAGACAACTTGTTTTTTATTATATAGAATAATATATTACCTTGAAATTAACCTGCGTATTCACACTGGCCAGGTGGCTTACTGTAAGACTGAGATGGCATGGAATTACAACAGAAAAAAATTTCCACCTATAAATACAGGCATTCATCTTGGATAATTGATAGATTGTATCGCAAAATGTCCAGCAGCTTTCTTGACAGCTTGTAGGTTTTCCTCAGCAGACACCATAGTGGTTTCATAGTTGACTGTCTGATCACTCTTCAGCATTATCACATCTAGTCCTCGCCAAGTTACATGATGTTTCCTGTTTACAAAAACATGAAATCGCTGGAGCAGAAAGGGCAGGTTGCAACAACTCATTTATTACTGTTGGGTTTTTCTCTGCCCTTGCTAACTGCCCTGAAACCAAACAAAATGTTGGTGAGAGCGCCCTCCATAGCCATGCAACACAGAGAAGGAGCAGTTCACTGCCTCTCGTGCTGGCATTACCTACACTGTCATTCATCCATGTGGAGGCGTGTTTTGCTTTTCACAGTGCCTTTACTGCTTGTAAAGGCAAATACATCTCCTATATTATTCCTAATTAATGTGGAACTTAACGCTAACCATGCATTCCTTGATTCTCTGTCTGAGCAGTGCCTGCAACCTCCCCAAGTTTAGGGCAGATTCATTAATTTGACTACCTGGTTTTGTAAAGGAGCACGACATCATCGTACGCTCTTCATAAAACACAAATACATTTTCTTGCCCCCCGGGTCTTTTGAAGCGCCACCCTGGTCAGGCAGATGGAGGCTGTTTGGCTTCTAACCTGCGAGGCTGTGGATGGTTTAAATCCAAGCGTGATGTCCACAGATGGAGCTGGGGCATCTTAAGGAGCTCAGTCTGAGCCTGTGCATCCTGCAGTACTTGATTGCACAGGTTTGGGAGAGTCTTGTCCCAGCAGGTGTTGCAATGTGGGACTCGAAGCAGTGAGGCAACACAGCAGTTTCAGTTGCCATTGCTAAATTTGTCATTTGAATGTTGATTGAGCTTAAGAAAGAAAAAGTGAGGTTTTAGCATTGAGAAGAACGGCAGCAGAACGGACAGACCTTGAACACCAGATCATTTTGCAGCATGGTAGTGTGAGTCACCCTTCTCGTCATTCAGCTGTTCTGGTAACAAGGCTGCCAAGGCTTCCAGGGATACTAGTATAAACTGCCTATTGTAATTAGGTGGGGAAGGTGTCAAATACAGGGGACACTTTCTGTGGGTCCTATCCTAGCAAGTCCTGGTGTTAAGTATGAAGGTGACGAGGCCTGGGGCAGGAGGTGTTAAAAGAGGAAGACCAGATCCTTTGGGTAGGTTCTGAGACATCCCCCATACCCGCCTGCCCTGTGCTCAGGGCTGGTACTTGCCCATGGATCTGCCACGGGCAGCGGTGGCCCCTTCCAGCAGCCTGCTGGCACCCATGGGCTGAGTTCTCAGCTCTCCCAGGCTGTCCGGAGAAACTGTCATGAGAAAGGGCCTTTTTCTTGCCGCTTTAAGAGTTTTCAACAAAGACCTTGAAAGGGAAAACTGACAAGGGCTGCTTCCAAAGGAGGCTTGGCAGCACTGTCTTCCCAGCCTTGCAGCCCATGCCACCCCACCGGCTTGAGACGTGGCCTCGGGCAAGGTCGCCTCAGCTCTGAGGCGGTGGTGAGCTGTGAATATTTTCCATGAGATTAAAAAAAAAAATAAAGAAAATAAAAAAGCCCTAATTCCAGAGACAGTTATCCCCTCTGGGAGGCTTTCCCACTCAGGGCAGGGTTTAGCAGCCCCCAAGCCCAGGACCAGCTAACATGCAGAGCCGGTGCATGCAGGGCTGGAGAGCCAGTGTGCTGCCAACACTGGCGGTTTGTCACCTGGGATTTCCTCCGAGGAGTTTTGGACTTTGTGGACCTGCAACTGCTTGGTCCTGGGTACTTTGTTCATAATCAAAATCCCTTTATGACTGAGTCGTTTCCATCCCAGGGTGCCCCAGCTGCTGTCCACATGCTGGGACTCACATTATTTCAAGGACTTTTTGTCTATAGCCCGAGACTCCCATTGTTTTCCATTATTTGAACGACTTCCTGGTGAACGCAATGGAGCTCAGACTGGCACTTGGAGAACACAAGGACCCCCTCACCCCTTCCTTCCCCAGACCCTCTGGGACAATGCATCACCTGGTTTTGGGGGGAGAGAGGTTTTCCTTGAGCATCAGCCCATGCTGCTGTTGGCAGAAGCATCATCCATCTCTGTGTAGCTGTGCTGACACACCGAAACCAGTCCCCTCTGCTCTGCCCTCCCCGGGGCTGGCGTGCAGGGGCAGTGCTGGCTGTCCTCCCCTTGCTGGCAAAGCCCCCTGCTTTCACCGCCAGCCTGTTAGCATTATAATAGGGGAAAACAGGGAAACGGGGTTCTTCTGGTGTGAAACTGGAAGGAAAACCCAGCAGGGAGCTGGAGGAAATGAGGCCGTAATACACAAAGGGTCCTGAAGGCAATGGGAACTGGGGCATTTCTGTGGATCTGGCCTTCAAACAGTGCACGAGATCACACTGGCAAAGCAGGGCTCAGACCTCCCTCCAGACCTAACTGAGGACTGGGCTCTCTTCCTCCAGCCCCGGACTGTGAGAGGAGGTGTACAGCAAAGGTTGTCACTTGCTATTCCTTGGATTTCAGGAGCTCTTCCATGGGGATCCTACCCTCCATCCCTCTGTTGGGGCTTTTCTTGATGTGGAGGCAGTGAGGCTGGGCAAACAGAGGCAGCCCTGCCCGTGAGACTAGGGCAATGACAAAACACTTGACAAGAAAATTGCGTGCTTTAACAAGAGCAGGAGTGGTTTGTTTTGTGCTGCTGAAGCAATCTCTCTGGGCAGAGCATGTCAGCTATCTCCAGCTGATAGATGCTGGCAATTAGCAGTGTTCACAGAAGGGCAATATTCCCCAGGTCTTTATTTGTATAACCTTTAGACAGCAAGCAGGAGCACTGAGAGCCAAAATTACACTTTGTAGCTTGTGCCAGCCCTTCCTCTCACATATCATGGTAGCAAAGCACAAGAAGAAAATATATACGTTATCTAAGAGACCCACGGGAGCACACAGCTCCTCCCGCCTTTCCGAGGGACCAGCATTGCTATGGCAGCTTGCAGACAAATGCTCTCGTCTGGCTGTGCTGCTCCGAGTGCTACAGACATGTCAGGTCTCACACAGTGAGGATGAGCATGGGACTGTGTCAGTGTTAGCTGCTCGAACATTAGGCGTATTGTCCGAGTTATTCATTCAGGATCCCTCCAGTGACAGGACAAGAGGTAACGGGCACAAACTTGAACATAGGAAGTTCCATCTCAACATGAGGAGAAACTTCTTTACTTTGTGGGTGGCAGAGCACTGGAACAGGCTGCCCAGAGAGGTGATGGAGTCTCTGTCTCTGGAGACATTCAAAACCCGCCTGGACGCGTTCCTGTGTAACCTGCTCTAGGTGACCCTGCTCTGGCAGGGGGGTTGGACTAGATGATCTCCAGAGGTCCCTTCCAACCCCTACCATTCTGTGATTCTGTGAGACCTGGCCTATGAGACACCCCTGTCCCAGGAAGGTTACCCTTTAGCATCTCAAATGGAGCTGGACACAGATGGGAGAGCAACTTATTTGAGCCCTTGGCTCACTGTAGGTGCCTACATGTTGTCATGGTTTAACTCCAGCCAGCAACTGGGAGCACGCAGCTACTCACTCACTCCCTCCCCCAGCTGGGATGGGAGGAGTGGCAGGTAGACAAGACAATGGGGAGAGGGAAAAAGCACCCAGTCACATGCCATTTCTAATCTGGGGAGAAAAACCAGTCTTTGTAGACCTAGATATGTTAAAATGCCCAAATAAATGTGTTTCTTTAACTTAAAACCAGAAGTGGCATTGTGTCTTGAACAGAAATAATATTTTCCAAACTTTTGGTTTTGGTCCTTGTTTTTTACCAACAATAGAATGAAGAGCAGGGAGACATATTTTTTTTTCCCCTCCACCAAAATGTGACCAAAATACACAGAGAAAAGAAAAAACTTCATCCAAAATTTCCTTGGGACCCTTCTGACTGTTTGACAAAACAGTTTGTAATGAAAAATGCTATTTCATACGGATTGAAAACCATATGAAATGCTTTGTTTGAAGTTGTACTGGATCTAAATTAAAAAATGTTTCCGCTTTTATGAAGTGAGGAGGAAGGGGCTAAAAGCCAGAGAAATAAGGAAGGAACCAAGACCAAAATGGAAACTTTCTGTATCGGCAGAAACTTCTTTTGGACTGAAATGAAAATGTTTCACAACTACATTTTTTGAAACAAGCTAAACAGAATCTGAACAAAATATGGTCAGGTTAAAATAAAACTTAAATAACAATGTTTCAACAAATTGTTAAATGGGATCCTCAGCATCTTGTATTGACGTGTAAAGAGATGACCTGTGTAAGAACAATATTAGGAGGCTCTGAAACACCCCGCCTCTTAGTGATGCGCTCCTGCCCCCCCAAATCATCACCGGCAATGAAGTAAAATATCTGAAGTTAAATGAACTTAACTAAGAGAAAATGAATGTATCTGAAGCTTAGGTAAAGCTGTTCTCAATCACTTAGTTTTACTGACAAAATTCTACGTAGGTTTGTGATAATTTGAAAGGGCGGGAAATCTGCTTTCCCTGGAAGCTCGGCAGGTGCCTAGCAAATTGGTTTTCTCCTTTTTTCTCTGCCTTAGCCTTTACCTTCTCTTCACTGTTTTGGAAGCTTGCAGTGTCAGAAGAACTATCGTTGCGCCGACTTCCTTGCAAATAGCCGCGGCTGTTTAGGAGCTTTCCAATAGACTGATGGAAAAAGCATCGTGAGTGATGATCCTGTAGCTGCTGGAAGCGAGGGCAATGAACCTTGTTTGGAGAAAATGCTCTCTATATGCTGCACAGATCCAATTACAAGTTAGCAATTGTTTGTGGATTTCTATGTAGCCTTCCATATCATAATGCAATAATGAAAATTATATGTGCTTAGCAGATTCCAAGGCAATCTCTTTACTCAGCAAATCTACACAAAGGGCCTTTTTCCAGTTGGGCACTACATCTAGATACCCTTTGGAAAATGGTTGCAAGGTTTTGGCTCCAACTCTGTCTCAGTCCATATCCCACAGAAAACCTGGCTTTGCTTTTGGAGCTGCGGAGAGGCGGGAGGGGAGCATTTCACGTGAATTTGCCAGTGTGCACCTTGATCGGGCAACGCTTGCTGTGCGTGCTCTGCCAGCAGAATTCTGGCGTGTGGGAAGAAGACGACATTATTGCCAGCCAAAATACAGGTGCATAGAGCTGCTTTGCAGCCTACGTATGACAGGCATCCAAGAAACGAAGGAAATACACCGTGGGCTGTAATTAGGCCCCGATAGCTGATACTTCTTCCCCTTTTCTGAAGGTTCTTGTGTTTTATTGAACCATATTATCTCTTTAAGAGCAGTCGCGCTCAGGGTCACTGCGTGGCAGGGCCAGGCCAAGCACAATAAAATAAGCTGGGTTGCTAATTTGAAGCAGATTGCTCCAGCTCTGCCGCAGGGCTGGTGCACATGGCAGGACATCACACTTCCAAACCCGACACAGGCTCCCTGACCCAGCCAGAATAAACTGGGTTCCAGTCATACCTCAGAATAAACTTAAGTAAGCTTAATAAATATTATATTTAAACGTATGTGGCTCCGTGTGTAAACCACTGTAACCAAACTGAAGCAAACTGGAGCTTGTGTTACAAGCGCTGTGGAAATATCAGCATTTGGCTCTTTTAATAGCCCACTGTTTGTACTACCAAGCAACAAGCGCTCCAAATAAGAAGCCATAGCAGACCTCACCTCCTTCTGACGCCTACTACCTAATGGAGACCAGATGCAAAAGGATATCTTGCCTGCAGGGAGTCAAAAAGGTGGTGTGTATCCAAAAGGGGACAACACGATGGTACTGGGACCTGGTAATTCAGGGGACCACCGCTTGCCTCTTTTGTCCTGGTTGATTTAATCAGTCTGTCTTCTCTGACTTGCTTGACAAGAGGATGAGACAAAAGCACTCTCAGGGCATCGTTTAAAGTCCACAGAAGTCTATGATGGGATGTGTTTTGGTTTGGAGTGATGGGTTTTTTTTTTCAATTTCTGTCAACATCTTTTTGACTGGAAGTTCCCTAGTAATTCTCTGGGTTATATTTCGTGGTGACTTCAGTATTCGTGCTGAGGTGTAGACATTATGTTGAAAATGAATGGTAGCAGCTGCTTATGCTCTGTTACCATTCAGGTTCTAGAGGTTATTCCTCTTGATAAGAATGCAACAGGGTTTTTGGGTGGGGGAGAAGCAGACTGTCTGGCATGTGCCAGAGTATGCCATTCTTATTGGGAAACCAAAGGAGCATAGTCTAGATGAAAATACTCGGCACTGGGCAAAAATGGATTGAAAATATTTACTTGCAAAACGAGTAATAAAAATGGCTTGCGCTCAAATTGGAGGATGTACTAAGTGGCCTCCTGAGGCAACAAAATAGACACAGACATTTTAAAAGCTGAGAGAACACCACGAGTAGATGGTCTTGGAAGAAAGTGTTAAAATTTTCTTTGGAGGACAGTGTCGGAATTTAAAATTAGCTCCACAAATTGGAGACAAAGACTGAAAAAAGAAGGGAGCAACTCAAGGAGGACAAGGCACCCCACTTGGGCGTTGGTAGTAGTCCAAACAAATATAAAAGCAACTGGTTGGACAGCAAAAGATGTAGGGGCTGTAGTGACACACAAACTGATCAGAGTCAGCAATGTCAGGCTGTCCCCAGAGGGGCATGGGGGTGTATATAAGCATGAAACATCCATGAAGGAATTCTTCCATTCACCTTATCATTGGCAAAACCTCTCCTAGGGCACTGCGTCCAGGCCTGGGCCATCTTCAACGTGTAAAAGACTGCTAGAAAGGTTAGAGTTAGAGACTGCTTTCTATTCCTAATGTCCATCACGCGTAAAGCAAGAGGTTATCTCGTTCATTACCATCTTTCTTTGCTTTTTCTGCGCTCTGTGTGAGCAGTGCATTTGTTTTTTATTCTCACGCACATTTGATTAGGAACATGAATTTGTTTGGATAGGTGTGGTTACAGATGTATGTAGACTTCTTATAAAATGATGTGCAAAGGCAGCTGTGTGAGATTGTGAATTCAAGCCCTGCGGGGGTTTGGACACAGGGACAAGCATGCATATTTATCACTGGGGTGCAGAGTAGCCGGTTGCACAGTTCAAGCAGAAAATGTGAAATAAACCCCACTTTGGTTGCAGGATGTGATGTAACTTTAGCAATGGGCTGAAAGTACAGACTTTCAGCTCTGTGATGCACAACCCCAGGAAGCCAAAGAAGCTTGGTAGTTGTGTGCTGTAGCCTCGCGCGTTGATTCACCTTCTCTTTTATGCACACACACAGAGTGCAGCCCCGAATCGTCCCCTTGCCTCTGTGTGCACCAGCAGGAGCCCCCCTGGCAACAAGGTGGGAGGCAAAGGCATACGTCAGGAAAAGAAAATCAGACGCATTCTATGGGGGTTTCCTGAGCACTGAAACATTTTAAGTGTCCAAATCCTATTGATTTCTAAGATATTTTAGAAAAATGCAACTTTGGATCTGTGGACAGAAATAGGGTGCACTTAGAAATTAGTCACAATGGGTAATTGAACGCTTTTTTGCACCTAACACAGCATCCCCCTGATCACCGACATTATCTTGTTAAGCTGAGTGGTGGGAGAAGCAAAACACTTAGAGGGAGATACATGGGCTATATTTAAGCGCTGCATGCTTGATAAATTAGCTGTGCATCCAGGCTGCCTTTCATCTCCATAGGAAGGAAGGGCATTTCGGAGCACTGTGATCTCCCAGCCAGGGAGACGGCTATCTCTGCAGTGCCAGAGGCAGCCAGTGCATTAGCCCCTTAGGCTATCAGCACGTTTAGACAAAGCCATCTCACAATTAGCAATTTGCTATTTCCTCACCATCGCCTGTAATTTGGGGATGTCAGTGGGTTGCTTCGAAGTGGGTTCATGCCCTTCGTGTTGCTGCTCGTGACACACAGCTGCGGTTTCCAACCACCAGCACACAAGGGACCAGTTTTGTAAACCTTACTTGAGCAGTGCATCCCTTTTTAATGGGAGAAATCACTCTCAACGAAGGCAAAACTGATGCATAAACTTGAATACTCCATATCACCATGAACTTATATTTCTTCAGACACCTGCCCATGTGTGAGGATCTGGATGTGGGTTTGACTTTCACACAAAATGCCTTCTGAGAGAATGTAAGCGCTCAAAGTCATGCATTTTGAGGGGTTTACATCAGTTCCCAAAGTAGACTTCATGAATTACCACCAAGGTTGCAGAAGTTGGGATTAATATAGTGAAAAACTCACATGTGTAGGATCAAGAGGTCAGGACATTAATGACAGAAGCTGATTTTACAAGATTCCCATCAATTTTTGTGCTTTTTCTTCTGCGTTCAGATCAGAACCAGAGGCAAGTTTCTGAATAGCTTGCATGAAACTTGTATTGAGGCATTTTAAGCTGGACCGTCTGAAAACTAAGCAGGGATTCACCCTGGTTTAATTCTTCTATAGCCAAGCTGTGTGCTCAGGTCCTCTGGTCCAACTGAGAGACCGTGTTGGACCTTCAGAAGTCAAGCTGAGGAGCTTTTAAATTCAGAGTCATCAGAAGGCCAAGTTTCCTCGGAAACAGAAATCCAAACTCCAAAGGCAAAGTTTGCTGTCTTCCACCGGGATGGCAAGGCAAGACAAACCAAGACAAGGAAAGGAAGATTTTTTTATGCAGCAAAATCACTGAAAAAGTTTATCTGGGGAGAACCAAAGTGGATTCTTCTCCTGAAGGTCAGGGTCTTGAGTTACATTTACTTTTTCCCCATATACAAGACACAAACTAAAGAAAGTTTTTTTAAGTAGGTGGATTAAAAGTGCTTAGCTCAGTTTCACTGATAGACAATGGAATTTCAAATGGTATTTATAGATGTCTTTCCTTGGAAAATGTTGGGGTTTTTTTCTGTAAAGGATATTCCTCCTAGAAAATCATTTGTGATCCAGTCCCAGTGAGATCTAGTCCTAATTGCATCTTGTTTAAGGGTATAATGATAAACAGGTTATAGGAGAAGCAAATCAGTCCCCCATGGAATCTGTGCAATTTCATGCAGAATGTTAAATGTGTATTATTATTGTTATTATTTTTTAAATAGCAATTAAGCCTTCCAAGTAAGAGGAGAAACGTGCCATTAGCCTTTTTCATTAACCTCTGGGATGCCCTTCACTGATTTTTTTTTTCCTGGTTCTAGCTAACAGCAATTCAAAGAATGAAAGCACAGTCTTGATTCACGGCATGTACTTCCCTAGTTTTCCCTTGAGTGCCTTGGCACCATCTCACAATTAGTGCTGCTTGGTTAATTGGTGTATCACCACTTCAGACTCTGAAGAACCTGAATTAAGCTTCATGAACTTGACTTCCAAGGACAAGGGCTCTTAAAGGAGCAACAGCAGCAGAGGAACAGCACTGATCAACAGCTTCAACAATTAAGACACCCAAAATGTTGTGCATGGGATTCGAACACCAGGGAAAACAAGAGTTTGCAAACTTCATGAGAGGGTGGCCCTCGCTTGGGACAAGGGAAAAAAGACACACAATTGCAGATTAAAACTGTCAAAATATTTATGGCTTCTTTTCAACCCCAGTAAAACTGGAATTAGGTAATACGTTTTTGCTTGTGACCACACTTTTTATGTACTGTGTATAGCTAGAAGATGGCTGGAAGAGGCCTCTTATCTGCTGCCTATTCCTGGCTGACGCTAATAACCAGAGATGGAAAATAGCCTTACACTGACTACTACCCAGGCAACCAGCAATTTGCTTTGCCTGAAGAAGAAATATTTCCAGTTTAAAACAGGGTTAATCTCAAGCATCGTGCCAGAGAAAACAGGACCAAATGTCCAGGATGCCTGTCAGCTCTTCTGCATCCATTTCTAATGGTGGGCAAATTTTCTTACAACAAAACAGAAGCGTCCCTCTGCTCCTCCCATCAGTGTCCGCAATCCAAGGTTACAGGGAGACCACTTCAGCAAAGAATTAATGTGATTCTTAATATTAAGCACTTAGCTTCTCCCATTTGCTTTTATTCATGAGAAAAAAGTTAGGTTTTCCTATTGGAAAATTGCCTTTGAATCTTTAATTTTCTCATTGTTACCACACGATCCTCCTGTCTCTGCTGCTGTGCTTTGTGCTGGTTGGGACCCTAATCCCTGAATCATCACTGGGAAGTGGCTCCTCTGAGTTGTCCAGTGAAAAGTGTGAAGCTCTTTGGTGGTTGCTGTGGTTTCTTCTCTCTGTTTTGCAGGGCTCAGCTCTTCCCTGGTGTTCAGTAAATGACAAAGATGTCCTTTTAGTGTGGTTTTGTAGGGAAGTGTGAATTTTGTCTGCTGATACCTGCTTGTCGGTTTATACTTTCCAGTAACAGTTAGGCTTATTTCCACCAAATTTGACAGAGGGTTGGGAGTCTCAAAGGTAATTATGTTTCTACAGACTTCATGAAAATCAGCATGAGGGAAGGAAAGACAAACCCAACTTTGTGTCTCCTATTGTGGGAAAGCACAAGGCTCTATTTGTCAGCATCCAGCTAATGAAGCAGCTGATGTCTACCACTGGCCAATCTGCACGTGGGTAGCTCCAGGGCTGCTGCAGCATGACCTGCCTCTCATCCTTGGGCATATCTCAGGGGACAGGGGACAGAGTTGGAATGAGTGTGTACGACGCAGGGAGACACAGAACAATTTCTTTGAAATGTATTTTTGCCAGAGATCAGATTGGATGCACCTCAGTGTGAAAAGAAAAATGGAATTAAATGGTGGTTCTATTGAAGCCAACAGCAAGATGCCTAATCTTGAATGTTGGCCACATTTTGTAATAATGTGGCAAAAGAAGGAGTTTCTAAGACTGAAAATTTGCCGATGCAACCCGTGCCATAGATAACGCCCCAGTGATGTGGAGGGTGATTCAAAAAGGACTTTCTTTGGGAACCGCTGTTTATGCCTGCAAAACTTTGGCTTTTGTTTGTCTTCCTGAGACTCCATTGCCAGCACAGATCTGAGCATTTGTCCTCCTAAACTCCTTGTTTTGCCTCAGATGAGTGAAGAAGCCAATTCTCAGTTTGAACCTGAAGGTGGGATGGGTTCACCCAGCATTTGCTCCTGGCTATTGGATGGGACACAAAAGACCTCAACAGGGAAAACACCCGCATGCCTTGGCTACTCATCTTAGGGTTTCTGAATCTCTGGACTGTGAGGGAAAGCCTGATGTTGGGCAGGATTCCTCACTTTTAGCCAGCTGGGGGGATGCGTGGCCTGTTGACCCGGGGACATGTTGGAAGGCTTCATTCATGTATGAAATGCTTGAGAAATCTCCATGGTCAGGGTTTTATGGTGGAAAGTAGAAAGTAACAATCTTTACCTGACTTTTTTTGAGGTTCACCATCAGTATTTACAAAGCAGTAAAGGTCAGTACCGTTCTGTGTTATGCACAGGCAAGAGAGCAAACTCACTCGGTTTTGGAAATGTGAGACATACTGAGATGTTTAAAAAGAAGTTTTCAAATGAGTTTACCCTTTTCTAGCATTTAGGAACAACCATCAGCTATTAGCTGTCCCTCCAAATTTTAGTGCCTGTGACCAAATACTTGAAGGTATTTCTGGAGTGCCCAGAACTATTTCAGCGAAAGTGGTAATTACAGAAAAGATACTGCTTCCAGCCAGCAATTTCCCACAAGATGAGAGCACCAGACAGCCCCTGGCCACAAGTAACAGAAATTTGAAAGAAAATAAAGGGTTTATTTAAAAAAGAG
Organism: Rissa tridactyla; assembly: GCF_028500815.1. Classification (NCBI taxonomy): domain Eukaryota; kingdom Metazoa; phylum Chordata; class Aves; order Charadriiformes; family Laridae; genus Rissa; species Rissa tridactyla. The sequence continues at coordinate 33,140,821 of NC_071470.1, read as the reverse complement.
AAAGATCATAACTTTATAATAACATTATTATTCAAAGAAAAATACTTCCTTATGAATTTGAAAACCCACTTCAGGCTTCAGCTTTTTTTTCCATGCCTCAATTGTAATTAATTCCAAACCATGAAATAGATCATACAATAACATCAACTGGATGTGGGTGTTGTTGGTTCCCCAAAGGCTGTCATCTTGCCCTGGTCTACTAACAGGTTTTCAGGATTACACCCCACAGACTTTGAAGGTATGAAGTATGAGAGAAAACAGGTTAAAATGCTGCCTCCTGGCTTTTCTTCCCACTGAGAAAGAAACTTTCATGGGTGACACATCACTACTTGTTATTCATTATTTCAAGTGAGCAGAAGGAACTTTGGTCCATTTTTTTTTTCTTTTGGCTCCTCCCAAATAATTTATACAATTTGTTTCAAATTTAAAAAGTGTAAAAAATGTGCCCACTGGTTTTGTGGGTACAATTTTTGACTATTTGACTCACTATATCTATGCAAAATGCTATTGTTTTTGTGTGTGCAGTGGAAAGCCACCCTCATCCTGAAAACTATCACGGAGTCTTTCTTTGCAGTGAACTTGTCTTTTTTGTCCAGAAGAGTGAAATGACAATGTTGTCCCAAACAAATGGAGTTTAAAGGTGCCCAAACCATTTCACAGCCAGTATTTTTAGTTTTCCACTGCAGACAAGCTGCCTGTTTTTCAGAAAGCCCGAGCAATGTGTGATAGGCCTATGGATTAATGACTGATAAAGAACATTTCTTGGCAATATGACCTACGTGGAAGAGCAAAGAAACTACGAGCCAAGACCCAGCTGATATTTAACCCCAAAGGAAATGTCACCCTTGGAGGTTAGTACTCTAATTGCAGTTTGTTAAGAAAATACAAAATAATTGCTATTTTTCCTGCTGTGTTTGCTGCCTATCATTGTGCTGTTGCTGCTGAAAGAGTTTATTTATATAGGGAGCTAATGCACAGTGGAGGAGGAGGCAGGGAAGAGGGACTCCGTTACCAGGTTTGCTGTAGTGAGCTGTCATGGATTTGTTCCATCATTAGGGGGTGGAAAGACCTCACAAGGCACCCTTGCAAAAAGTGTGCAAAAGTTTTACATATCAAAATACCCTTTTTCCTGACTCTGGTTCCATCTGACATTTCAGAACACAGTGTGATCACCACAGAGGATGAGAAAAGAAGATGCAGTACGTGGCATTTTATATTTAGGCACTGGTTCATCCAATCTTAAGTGCAGTCTTGATTTTCCAGAGGTTTTAGATAAACTCACGTATGCGCTACCTCTGGACCAAGAGGGAAGGAATCACAGTCCTTGCCTATAACCCATGCTCCTCACACAGAGATCTTAAGTTACCTACAGGGAATAATAGTGGCAGGAATGTACCTTAAACACCACTCTTTTGTAGAGATTATGCACCTGAGTCCAGGATCCCAGGAAGTTTCTACCTGTCCTCTGGGATTCATAGCCTCGAATCCTCCCCCAAAGGGACTCCTATGTCCTTTCTTTCAAGGACTAAGGAGGGACTTGTCTTTTCTTTTGGAACATCACTGTCTCCGGGTGACCTGCACTTTGTCAGTGCCCAAGCCTTAAGAGCCCTCCTCATGATGTTCAAGTCTGCTCGATAGCCCCAAGGATGTAGCTTTTTTCAGAGAGAGAAGAGCTGAAGGTTTCTCACTTGGTGAATTATTAGAAGAAGAAAAATGTTTATGAGACCAGAGAGAACGTGGATGAGTCTGACTATGACTGGTGGGCTAAGAGTTCCAAGACTTGCTTGATGTTGTGTTCAAGTATATTACATTACTTTCAGCAAAACACAGAAACAGTCTTTTGAGTAAGGTTGGCATCACGGCCTTGCTCTCCCACATAGAGCCCTTAGGTTATAATGTCATGTTTACTCACTCCCGCATGTTCACAGAAATTCTTCATTTTTGTACATAATGGCAGAACTCCTACTGGATAAAAGGATGCTCCTTCCCATTCAAGTTGGCCTGTAGCTAGCAATTAGAACACTGTTCAGAGGAGGAGGGAATTTGGATTTAATCACTCTGAGGCAAGGATGAGAACTGAATCTTGGTTTCCACATTCTGAGTGATCTCCCACCATCCAAATGTTGGAAGGGTGACTTGGGTTTGGTCAGAGATTTTATGGGTGCATATATTCGCATGTATGGGACAGCGGCACAATTAGTAGAAGATACCTCTGTGCCATATCTTCCAGGATTTTTCAGAAGTCTTGGATGCCCTAGGACATCTTGCATGGCTCCAGACTGTTTAGGCAGCTTGGTCACACGTTAGGTCTCCATCAAATATCATGGGAACTTAGACATACATGGGGATCTTAGATAGTACATGCCTAATATTAGAGTGAGTGACGAATGGGGGAATTAGTTGCACTGTACCAAGGTAAGGTACAGTGCAGGGTGCTTCCTAGATACACACCATCCTGGGGAATTGTTACTGGGCTCTGTCTTTCCACACAGAGCAGCTGTTATCGGTTTAGTCCATTCCCAAAGGAAGACTTACCCATCTGGGCTGCTCTCCTGTGAGATCCCTCAATTTGTGATACAGTCTTTTGTAGCAACTGTGCCGAACCTTGCATGCTGAGGGATTCCTAGTGATCCCTATTTTCTGTACTGTGCCCCATCCTATCCATTTCCTTTCTCGACCAGGGAGAGGATCCTTTCCTGTGGTTCTCCAGCAGAGGGAGGAAGCTATTTATCATCCAGACTTTCATTCCTGTAGTGGGTACAGCCTAATTCCCAGTCCAGACTGTGTCAAATGCCCTTGCCAGGGAGTAGTTGGATGGAAAATGTATTTCTGTCACCCCTGGGCCAGTGACCACCCCATGCTTTCAGCCTTGCTGTACCCAGGCAGCAGGAGTGACTTTACAGTGAACCCAGAGCCAGCAGCTTTCACTCCAGACAGCAAGGGATGGATGCAGTTCTCTCAATTTCTGTGCTCAACTGGGTAACATAAAAGCCATGACAATATTTTTTTCTTTTTTTGTTCCTGATTTTGTTTTTATTAGACATAATGTCCAATTTTCTTTGAGTATTTCAAATATCCGGGCACACACACAATTTTTGCCATATTAGTTCCCTGTAAAGCAGATGTTGGTGGCTCACGGTTTCTGGCTTGGAATCTTTGTCACTGTACAGATATATTGATATTGTCTCTCCCCTCAATAGCTCTACACGAATGAGGCTTAACATGCCAGCGAGGCGAATGATAACACAGGGCTGACACCATATCAAATTACCCTTTACAAAGCTGTAACATATGTCCAATACCTGAGTCCATGTAAGCCCTAAAACATGATACTCTGCTAAGATATGCCTAAGATATGAAGGGGAACTCCTGTGTTTGGATGCAGCATAGGTTTGAAGGTTTCTTTCCCTTTTCTCCCACCGCTGGTACCACTGAAAAAGAAATCAGAGTGACACCTATGCTTACTAATGTGTTTAAGCAAAGTAATTTTCTTAATAATTTATTTCTGAGTGCAAATAGAAAATTATTTCAAATTAGTTGCTTGTCTGGGGCCGTTGAAGTTCGTGGAGTTAATCTTGCTTGACTGTAAAGGAGTTTATGTATGAGTTAATGTCCAGAAATATTCTTCATCGTCAATGGAGATAAAGAATTGCTGACAAGGTGTGATTCATGTTACCCTGAAAGAAATGTTCAATAGAGGCCAGATGAACTACGTCCTAAAAATGCCTCTCTGTCCGCTGACTGTACACACATCTTGTAAAGAGGCTAGATCAGATGTCGACATCTACCACAGAGGCACCTAAAGTTGATGAGATGGGGGATTCATTCCACCTTGGCAGATTCAGTGGCTGCATATGAAGTATCTGCTGGTAAAGACCATCTTTGGAAACAGCCAACCAAGTTATGTTTTTCTTTTTCCAGACATGGAGTACTAGTGAGTCAGGGAAGAGCTTACGCTACAGACTCAATCTTCTCAGCCTCCATTTCCATCTCAAAAAACTTCACCGACCCAAAAAGAGAAGACCGAGGTGTGGTACTTGGCTGAGGCTCCCAAGTGCTGCAAAAATAGCAAAAAATTTTTGCAGAAAACACCACAATACAATAGCAGAGACTCTCCCCGTTTCTAAAGTTTTCGAAGTGCTAATGCCGGAGAAACAGCTATAATGGTGCTTAAAAAAAGAGGGAAATAGGTTACATTAAGGTCATTTTCCTGCCATTTGTTGAGACTGCTTCTCACAAATGCCAAGGAAAGGTGGAGAGTTGGGATCATCCACAACACAGATTAAGGAAAATCCATGCCATGGAGCGCAGAAGCCCAATATCAATATTTGTAGAGGATGGGCCCCACCTTCAGACATGGCATGGGAAGGGGAAGGAGACAGGGATGCTGGAAAATAACCCAGCCTCCACATGGCACCAGGGAGTGCTACATTTCCATCCCAGCCTGGGAGAGAAACTCATCCAGCTCTGGTGTTTGCCCTTTCAAAACCTTCCTGAAACACTGGAGCAGGTGCGGGGAAAAAAAACCCAAAACAAACAAAACAAACCCAAACGATTTGATGATTGCAGGAAATGCTGTGCAGTGAGCCCCTCAGTGAATTCCAATTCCTTACTTCAGTTTATCAGAAAAGTTGAAAAAGGACTTCATTGTAGTATGTAATTCATTGTTTTTCTTCAGGAAGAATGTGCTGCCTATCCAGGGCAGGAAGCTAGAACAAGGCAATTCCAAACTGGAAATAAGGCACATTTTAGCTGTGAGCTTGATTAACCGTTGCAATGAACCGTGGAAAGATTGATGGGTTCCTTCATTTCTCAATGTCTTCAATTAAAACTGGATGACTTTCTGAAAGATTGTTTTAGCCAAACAGAACTTGGAAAATTTAAAGGCTGTACGGTACAGGAGTTGTTAAGGACTTTTACACAGGGAAGGGGGATTTATATGATCCCTGTGTAGTTTTTCTGTTTACTTTCTGTAGAAGAGCTCAAATACAAGAGAGATGCTTGAGATAAGTGCAGCAACAAACAAGCCAAGCCTTGGCTGTCTCCTAAAGATAAATGTCAGACGAAGTTAATGTGGCTAAATCAGATATGGAGTTTATCTCAAAGAACCTACATTGTGAATCTGTTCTGGAGAATTTTTTATTGAGTTACCCTTATAGATTTTATTTGAATACTTCAAAAAAAAAAAAAAAAAGAAAAAGAACTTCAGAACTTCAGAGTTGCCATAACCAATAACTAATGAATTTGTCTCCTTTCTCTCTGATTTATAAGTTCCCTTAATCATAAACATTCCTCCAGTTTTGCTAGCTGACCCAAATCAAAAGGACAAAGTCAAAGATCATTGTTGCACATTTTAAAATGCAAGACTGTCTCCTTCTCAATAAAACATGATGGATTCACGGTCCAGCACAGAATTCACAATCATAAAGCCGGGTGATAGAGGTTAACCACCACATTGCAAATACTGGGACTTTGATTCATAAATTGAAGAGTAAAACATACTTAGAGAAAAACTGGAGTTTGCAATTTTGCAAACTATTGACCTCCCTCAAAGCTGAACCTGCCTTTTTGCTGCTTGTGAAGTACCCGATTCCAAAATGAAACAAAGACTAAATAAGCTGGACTGTATGAGGCTGCCATACTCAAGAAGTCAAACCCAGTTCCCTTCTATTTGTTTCTCTAGACATTGCTGCGTACATCAAAGCAGATAGTTCTCTTGATCTATTTAGCAACAGATTTACATAGTGCTTCAGGGATCTCCAAGACTCACAATCATGGCCAAAAAAAAATAAAGGCACTCAGGAATGTAAAAAGAAATGTTCTCTGTGTACTCATTTTTTATAAAACTATTTATAACTCTCCATTTTAACTTGATACTTGTCATGATGAGGTGGAAAATCCCCCCCTCCCCTTTTTGAAAAGCTGGGGGAATCTAAAGCCAAATGATGTGCTGATAAGGGCAATTGTCATCCCACTACTATTTCAGCATCCATGCTTTCTGCTGTAGGTATTTCCTCTGGATCGCAATATTTATTTTCCTTTTTGCACCTCTCTTTCTGTGGAATAATCCAGTGTGGAGCCAAGGCACGCTGGAAGCAAATGGCAGAAGATCCACTGGCTGTAGAAAGTAACCTGCAAAGAACCTGTACCAGAGCTATTTCTGCTTTTGTTCTCTTACTCTCCTTCTGCAGCACAGAATAACATGATATACCCTAATTATATTTTTATCCTTCCTCTTTTTCAAGAGGTCTGTTCTTTATGCTCCCCTAGTACTTTCTCAAAGAAATTGTTTATGACTAGTCTCTGCCATCTGCAGAGTCCTGAGGGGTGGACTGGGGCCATTAACTTAATTTTGGATGAGTGTGTGTGCAAGGTAAACTTACTTGAAAAAGCAATGTGGATACAAGGATCGCGTTCATGCACACACTGCAATTTCCCATAGCTTAAATGAGGATTCTTTTTATTAAAATAAGAACTTAATTAATACACATGGGCATTTGAGGATCAGACTTTACATACCATTCATATGGACTTGATTTAAAGATCTTGAAATTAATTAAAAGTACTGGTAAAGGAGGCTGTTTCTGGTGGGAATAATACCTGATAACTTTCATAGTTAGGGTATGCAAAAAGTTATGACTGGCCTCTTATAGATCAAAAATAAAAATAGGAAGGGGTGGCTAATGCCCCATGGAGTGACTGATCTCATCCAACCTGACCCCCCGGTGCTGGGCTTGTCAGTTGACTGCAGTGCTAAACCCAACCCTGAGAAAAGGAAGGGGTACTCTAGGTCCACTTTACATGTAAGGACGGTGGCAAACATTTCTGTTTTGTCCCTTTTCCACCCTAGGCTGAACCCATCTCATCTTGTTTGTCCCAACAAGCAAAACAGCATTGGAACTGTATAACACTTGGATAGGTGACCGCATGGAAAACCGAGCTACTGTGGGAATAAGTCAAGGACTGAAGGACAAACCCTTGGTAAACACTAGACCACAAGCACTGGATGTTTTTGTCTTCAGGGTCATTTGAGGGCTGCCTGGAAGTTCACTTCAAGAACAGATTTGCTGTCCTTAGAGACAGTGCACGTCGAGGCCACAAGCTATGCATGGAGGTGGGTGGATGTTGAGGCATTTCAGAGCAGATGCCTGAAGAAGCTTGACCTTTGTCTGCTGTTATCCAGCTTTGATGCCTCTGAAACTATTTGAATACAGAAGGGAGATGAGCCAAGAGCATTCCCTGCGGGCAGAATAGAACTCGTCAGTGACTGTTTCATCCTGCTATAAGAGCTAAACTGTCAGGACAAAGAAAGGAGGAAGGTTTTCTGTGGCCCAGCTCCTGCAGGCCGGCATAAGGCACTGTGGGACATCAGTAGCTTTGTGGGCGAGAGAACATCTCATGGTGGGAATCATTCTGTGTGTTTTCATGTCTCAGACTCTCATTGCAACCTCATCTCAAGAGGCTGAGTCATCCCAAAGTCCCAAGAATCGATCCAGACTGTTCCCAACAAAACGTAGCTTTGGACCAGCGTATTTAATAAAACAGTTGAAAAGGCAGCTGGCAATTTTGTGGGGCAGATCCAATTCAGCCATTGCCTTCAGCCTTCTGGGTTACAAAGACAACGTGTTCATGAGCCAGCTACTGCAGCCAGTGCTCGTTAATGACTTGGAGACAAGTGATGGTGTCAGGCACCCCAGGATCTCTGGTGGGACATCTGGGTTGACAAAATAAATATTCAATGGAAAATAGATGAAATAATAGATCTTCTAAATAAGGTCCCAGTCCAGCTTCCAACATGTCGTGATGTTCTCCATGGACATAAAAAGGAGAAAATGAATAAAAAAAATATCCAACGTGAAGCCTATACAGGCTACAAATGAATTTTGCTTTAAGTAGGACTTTGGAGTTGTGTAGACCTTCCTCCATTGGATATTTTGGTGTGTTTTGCCATAAGCGAAGTAAAAAGTAAAAGTCAGTAAAAAACTGACTCCCCTAAAAAAATAGTTAGAATGCAAATTCACTGACTTGTGTTTGTCAGATGAAAGCAAAGTGAGTGTGTGTGCGGGGAAACTTATTGCTGTTGTGCTTGGCCTCCAACTAAAGAAAGTCTTTTTTTTTCAAGTGTTGAATGAGTTTTGGTACTGCCCATGAGGCTGGCACTTTACACAAGTGTGTGCAGCCCTCTCCTGTTTCAAATTTGCCAAATTTTGGGTATGGTAAACAGATTTTTTTCTTTCTGTCAAATATTTTGCTTCCTCTGGGCTTAGAAAAAATAATTAAAAGGAGGAATTCTCTCGGTCACTCACTCTTTGCAAGGGCATGATATGTTTTCGACTCTCATCAGTAAGTGTGCTAATTTTTTGGAAATGTTTCCCTTATTCTTCTTGTAAGGAGAATGTGTTGGTAGCCAAAACAAACATATAAAGAAGCCAAGGAAAGAATAAGATATATCTACTTGTATGAATAGTCCAACAAGGGAAATCTCCAAAAACTACTGTAAGTGCTATAAGATTTCAGATGGCAAACTCATCCAAAATGAATGGTTAACAAAACATTCAGTTCTTAAACACCAATAGGATAAAATGAACAGCTTCCAACAGTAACAAAATAATCCTTCTTTTAGTGTGGAAGGACTGTCTTGTGGTAAAGGCATTGGCCTTGGAGTCAGGAGACCGAGGTTTAGTGCATCTCTCTCCAGAGTGACCCTATGTAAGTCAATTAATCCTGTTGTATCTTCATTTTTTATCAGAGAATGGTCCTGGTGCTTCTTTCTTATCTGTTTACTTCCCTTAGATTACCACCTTCTTGGACCATGAGCTTTCTGCTACCATGTCTGTACAAGCAAGATGACTTGATCTTGTTTTGAGCTTTCAAATAGAGTGGACAATTTTTTTTTTCCAATTAGATAGAGTGGTTTTTAATAGAAAATAATCTTTGCTGAAAGTTTTTACATTTGGCCCCAAAATTACAGTTTTCACAAAAAATCAAAACATTAGGAAATGTCTTCCATACTGTAAAATCAAAATGTTAGGAAACTTCTTCCATACTGTAAAAGCATCTTGAAACCTCAGGGCCTAGCTAAACTTGTACTCCCTCTCACGTGCAGTCTTTCACAGGAAAGGAGCTGGATTGCCATAATGTTCTATAACTATTTTACAAATTGTGACATGTTATAGGCTAGCCTTTTGGAAAGGCAGTTAGTGTAAATATCCAGTATTAGGTATCTAGTCACAGGGAATACAGACTCCCTATGCAGATTAAATCTGTAAAGATTACCTTTGTTCTGCTCTTCTTGAGGCTATTGCTGATTACAGAGAACAAAAAAGAAACAACAAAACCAACACATGTGTACTGCTACTTTTGCGTGCAAGGGACAAAGAAAGACCTAAGAAAATCCTATTGCACATTAAGAATTCAGTTTGAATAAACAATCTATTGACCAATCTATGGATGACACACACATGAAACAGGGACGATGCATTGTTGCACGAATACGTTTATGAAAGCTAGCGGGGTCTGAATAAACTCAGTCCACCCATAAAAGACTCAAAACCAAGCAGCATTTGAACAGGAAGACGTGAGCAGGGTTTTCTGACACACCCCAGGCTGAGCGGCGCGTTGGTGAGGGAACGGTGTGTGCTGACATTTTCCTTTAGCAGTTCACCAGCTGTCTGAAACCAGACACAGAAAACGTTAACCTCCAGAGAGCTGGGATGGAGCTGCCTTTTCACAACAAGTACAGCCACCAGCCCTGCCGCCCCGTCTCTATTTCACCTGAGCCGTCAGTCCAATGCTTGGGAAAATCCACTGGGCAGCGCAGATTTTACAAACTACTTTGTAAAACAGCTGTAAGTTTTGCCCTTGACATTTCTCTTCTTATTTAAATACATTTTACTTCCCTTCACAACTTCTAGTAGCTGCTGAAAAATGGCTGCTGAGAAGAAGATCTGAAATGTAAATGAGCTTCCTAGTCAGGATGGATGGAGAGTGGAGGAGTTATTCACCTTTCAGTCAGGAGCTTGGATGTGGAGCTGCCAGGATCCCCAAAGGATGTTGGCGGCAGAGGCAGTGGTGGCAGTCCCCTCCAAGGAAATCGCATCTGGTGGAGCCTTTGCCACGGTGCGATCCTCCAGCCGCCCCACACCTTTTCCTTGTGTGCAGTCTCTGTTTTATGCGCCATCACGCAGACATGCAGCTGCCGGCAGAGAGGCAGGAGACGTCCTGTCTCAGCTGGAGCCAGAGGAGTTAATACAGCCAAAGGCAGGCTCAGGAGGGGTATCCCCAGGGCTGCCAGGCCAGGCGGTGGGAGGACACTGGGAAACCTGTCTGCCCTCTGCTAACCTGACCCACCTTTCTCCACCCTGGCTGGCCTGGCTGACCTCCCCGCAGTTACCGCAAACTTGGGCTTGGCTCCATCTCTGTATGGTTTTTTTTTTTCTTTAAAATGCAGCAGTTTGTTTTTAAATAGGAACTGATGAAAGCTGTTGCTGTTCTTATTTTTCCTTTCTATGAACTGAAGTGATGACAACAGAGTTTCTAGTAAATTATAACATAGGCAGTCAGTTCCAGATTAGTTTTGAAGTTGGACTTTTTTTTGGGGAGGGTACAAAATACAGCCAGACAAGATTTAATTAAATACTTGTATTTCATAACTGTAATTTATCTAGCTCGGTATGTCCTTTCCCATGGGTTTGTTTGGATACAGGGAATTTTTAGCTTTCAGACTGCCAGACTTGGAAAGCTCTGTACATCCACAGGACAGGTAGAAAAAAGACAGTAGCAAGGCTGACATGCCCACACTGCCCTCTTCATGGTCTTCACCCTGATCCGAAGTAGCCACCTCTACGGATGAGGATAGTTTCCAGGCCATTTAGCATCTGGTCTCTTGCTGAGTCTGCCAAGACTGTATGTTTACCAACTAAAACAAGCCAACATATTTTCATTATATCTCTTACTACTGCGGCTCAGAACTAATTCCATATGGTTGCAGTCTTGCTACAGCTCTTTACAGGCCGGATCTGGAGCTTGTTGGTGTCAGTGGAGAAAGTCCCAGTGATTTCAGTGAGTTTTGGAGCAGGCCTGTGTACATGAGTAAGACCTAGAAAAGAGGTATATGTGATATCTTATCTTCGACCCTGTTAGCAAAGATGTCATTGCTCACCACACTTACAACCCAGCTCTTTTTTCCTCCCCGCCTGCAAGTCCTGTTGTGGCGGTGAGATCTCCTAAGCAATAGGTTGCCGTCCAGCATGGCTGGTGCTCATTGCTGCAGTCTTTGTTGAGTGCATTCCTATACCTGTGTTTGCTGGTTTTGAGCTAAGTGTTGGATCCGGTCCTTCTCACAGAGAGGTTATGTTCCTATCCATTCCCTATGCCCATCCCTTTACTGCAGAGATACTGAAATAAGAAACTTAGATCTTTCACAGTATTTTTCTACAACACACTCCTAGCTAGCAATTTAACACTTGCAGGTTCATCTGTAATGACTGCATGAGCTACCCTCACATTTCTCCGATCAAGGACACTGCAATTTTCCTGCCAACCATCCCAGAAATGCATAAGGAAAGATTTATATGTCCACACATACTCTGCTGTCTAAATACTTTGTATATGAAATTCATTCTAAGAATTCATTTGTCTGACAGCCTGGAAAATGGCAGTTGTGTAATGAGGATAAATGAAGAGTTAGTTTTCGCTTGTGATTTCTGTTGAGTGGTCAGCATGGAAGGAGTTTGCTAATGCTTGTCCGGTCCCTCGTGGACCGGTGCCTTCCACACAAGGAAGAGCTGGCAGCATGCCCTGAGGCTGTGGGGAGGGGAGTCACGCGACTCTTCTCCTGTAGAGATGATTCCTCTGTGAGAAGGTTGGGGCTCATGGGCGCAGTGTTGGGGGCAAATCTTGCTCTCTTGCAGGGGATAAACGAAGGACTTTGGTGTTCATAACCTTTTACCTGGCAGCCCTCCCTGCTCCTAAAAAATTAATTGACTGGAAAAGATATGAAACAGGATGAAGTTCCTCAAAGGGACTCTCCTCTCAGCTGCTGCGGGACCTGCTGACTGAACACATTCTGTCCTCTCTCCTGCCTGGCTCCTCGCTATCTCCTTTCCTCCCCAACAGATTACAATCGTGCTTTTGCAAAATTTCTTAGCCTTGTACTTGGGACAGAAGGACGTTTCATGAATAGAAAGAGAGTGAGTGATGTTCCCTATAACAGATGACACTGGATGTCACCAAGCAAAGGGAAAAGAAAAAGCTAGGGACACTGTAATAGACATAATCAAAGTATGGCTGCAATTTGCAAAGGGAAAATGGTAAACAGAGTTTTGGCTGTGCTGAGATTTTCTCTTTTTTGTCCGGGAAATTTTTTAATATCAGGAGCTGTAGATATGACATATAGTTGGGGTGGGACATCTATTCCAGATGTTACAGACTGGTTTTTCTGGTTGCTTATTCCTTGCAAGAAAGCACCAAATTCTGTTGATGTTAGTGAAAACCAGTGGAACTCAGCATCTCATGGGGCTGGACCTTTAATGACAGGTTCAGGAAAGGACATCAGTGTCTCAAAGTTACATAATATGATGCTTAACTCTTATGTGCTTTGCTTCAAGACAGTTTTACATGAAATGAATAAAAAACTGAAGTAATTTGGGGAGCATAATTAGAAGCTATGTCATTTCCCAGGCAGCTGAACCACCAAATTACAGCATTGTAAAACCCGCCTGGACGCGTTGCTGTGCAACCTGCTCTAGGTGACCCTGCTCTGGCAGGGGGGTTGGACTAGATGATCTCCAGAGGTCCCTTCCAACCCTACCATTCTGTGATTCTGTGATTGTGGCCTCATTAGCAAGTTCTTCTCTTGACACCTATGTACCTCATTCGTGGCCATATTTAAACAGGGTGCAGGATACTCCATCCATTAGCCTGTAGCAACACAGAAGCACTTCCCAGTGAAAGATGCTGGTAGCAAACCAGCTATTTTATTACTGGAATAAACTGGAAACTGAAGTTGCTGGTTTATTGTTCTGGAGGAGAAGACTCTCCCGGATGGAGGATGCCGTACTGCCCGTGGCACGCAGCCATGGAGCTCATTGATAGAGAGAGCTAGTTAGGACAGGGAAGTAGGGAAAGGTGAGGAGAGAAAAGAAAAAAGCGAAATGGCTTTTATCTGTATTCAATTAATTTTCAGATCTTCTCTTTCCTTTGAGTCTGGGGTTGATCAAAGGGTGGGAAAGCCAAGGGACAAGGAACATCACAGCTGAATTTATAATATAATTGGGTGTTGTAAAAGTCCCTTGCACTCTTGGACTTGCTTTTCAGAGAAGCTGTGAACTCCTGGCTCCTGCTGGAGGTGAACAACTCCTGTCTAAAGTCAAGAACTTTGCATTTTTAAAAAACCTGACTATTTTTTCCACTTTCTTTGGAGAAATATCTTGACTGTCTAAAAAAACCCCAGGGATTTGTTAGTATTTGTGTACAGGATTAACAAAAACTCCCATGATCAATATTGCATACAATGGATCCAATTTTTGCATAGCGTGACTGAAGGTGGGCTAGAAACCGTGTGGCAAGGTTGCAAGCTTTGGAGGTAGAGCATATCTTATTTGGTTCTTCTTTCTAAGGATTTACTGAAGTTTTAGTGAAAAGATAGTAAGAACATTGCTTGGAACCTGCCGCAGAGCAATTTATAGCAGCTTACAACAGTAATTCGTGGAAGTTTATTATATGACCCGCTTTATGAAAGTTCACTATTAGTTCAACATTTAGTGCTCATAGACTTGGCAGAGTTTCATGCAAGCTGGATGCTGAACATCCGGTGAACTTTGTTTACGAACACAGAATATGGTGGGTAGGAGGTCTTGTAGCCAGAGGCCACCACCAAGTTGTGTGCAAGCTAATGAGCCCACTTGCCAGGGGGAATGGAGGGATTCTGTGCAAGGATTTAGAATAATAATATTAATATTGAAATGTATTTTCACAGAATCAATTCTGTGCTTGAAACATAGAGGAAAAAAAAAAAGAAAGTGGAGAAACTGCTGAGCACAGAGATCAGGACGACAATGTTCTCACACACCAAACCTGTGTCATCTCCCCCCAAAGAGGATTGCATGGCTTCCTCAAAGGTATTTCTGGAGGTTTGTGAGTAGAAGAGCAAATCATGGCCGGGTGGTCATAAGGCAAAGAAGCTACCAGAAAACTAAGGGGAATTTGGAAGGAAACGCTTTCACTGTTTTGTCTTCCCCTTTTATTTGGTGGTGGTTTATGGCATGAAGATTGACTGCAGGCTGTTTTGCTAAGATGTTTATTTTGGAATGGTGCAGTCACTGTCATGTCCCAGTTATTGTCTATGTCTTGTTTTCATCTTAAAGAAGCCCAGAACAAGCTGAAAACTTTATAGACCTATAGTTCACGTATTCAACTGTGGACACAAGGAGAGAGCCCCAAACCATTAGTTTATGAGTAAAACGGACCATTCGCACAAACATTCCTGCTGGGCAGATTGTACCTATTCTGTATAAATAAGTGGTAGGAAGCAGCGTCTGCTCTGCCCGTGCTCTGTAGCACAATGCACTGTTTCAGGGGCCCCAACACCAGGTCTGTGTAATAACTCAGTGACTGATCCTTCACACTCCTGGGAAGAGGTACAATGGCAGTTTGTGTGTCTGAAAGGCATCAGGAAGCACGGCATCTTCTAAATGAATCTTCCAACCACTGGAAAGTACTACTTAACTTGGACAACCCAAGTTAAGAGGCTTATCTATATCCTGAAGGGAATAAATCACTGCACAGGTGAGCTTAGGAGAATTTAGCAGCTGAACCACTAGAGATGAGCAGCATTTGCATTATGTGTAGGCACAGCTTGTGCTCTCAGATGGGCATCTAGTTTAAAGAGTTTCTCTATCAAAATATCTGTTGAAAGCATTTATGCTGTCTGCGGTGCTCTACTTCTAAACAGAAACTTTGTTCCTTACAATCATCTGGATAAACAGAGGGCCCAGAGTCTCCAGTTGAATTTTGTTTCAAGTCACTGGAGAGGCACATTTCATCCAACCTATTTTAAGGGGGCAGTTCAGCCAGTGCCGTTTGAGACATTAACATGCAGCTGACAAATATGGGAGAGAACATATGGGAGATCGATGATACGGCATCCTGAATGCAGGTGGGACAGTCCGGGGTGACGAGGGTGAGCAATTGTAGCAATGAGTTCAATCCTTTGCCAGTTGGAGTAAAGAAACGAGCGCCTTCATTAGCCTCAGCTCAGCAGCCAAATCTGCACTTACATTAACATTAAGGATGCAAATACCCTTTCTGAAAAGTGTATGGTCCTCCTAAGAGAGTCACCGTCACTGTTCTGCAATGCCGTTGTGAGAAGCCACCACATTAAGGTCATTTCTCGTAATATCTCGGAGAATTAGTATTATGCTTATGACACTATACTACAAAACCTGCAGGGATTGTTATGACTTCTACTATTACTAGGACTTCCAGAAAACCAATTGAATATATGATTAAATCCCTGCGATTAAATTCCTTCTAGTGTCCCAATGCAAGCTAGAATAATAAGGAAGGCACACAACACACTGTCATATAATTAAAGCTGGTAATCTTTATAAGGTCAAAGCACTTGGTGACAATGCCACCGAAGACTGTGTGTCTCACTGAAGTCTGAATATATATGATGAAGACCATCTCTACTGAGGGCACTGACAGTATTTTTACCCTGTGGGGAATGCAGACTACCCCCTTAAGGTATAAAAGACATAGTCAGCCAAAAGACAGATGCTTTTGCAAGTGGAATTCAGAGCCCTAAGTTAAGCTTTATCTCGAATTAGCCTCCTGCTGTTTCCATTAAATATAATGGGGGCTGGCTTCTGAATTTGGACACTTAAATTAGGCAAGTAAAGTTAAAAAGTGCGAATAGTCCCACCTCCTTTTCTTGTCCCCTGCGTTCAGTCTTGAGAAGTCAGTATTTCCAATAGATGCTTAAGGAGTGATAACGTTAATTTACAGGATTGTTTGGGAGGCTGTTAATCAAAACTTGCACCAGAGAGTTAGCCACTAATAGGGACTGTCCTTTCCTACGTAAAGCATCACCGCTGGCCAAGTACCTTCAGTGATGTGACCTCGGCAATGCCTCTGAGCCATGCTGTTCAGGTGATGGACACAGATGATCTTACCTGTAGGGGACTTGGCAGCTGAGAGCACGCTCATTTTTTCTATATGGATTATTTCCTTCCCATTCTTAGCCCTGCTGATGAACAGGAAAAGAGCCATCTCCTGGTAAACAAGATACCCAGACAGAGCTGCAAATCACCACAAAACCATCGTGTTGTTTGAACAGATCAAAATGGTCCTCGGGGGCTTATTTATGAGCTTATTTTAGACTCTTGTGGCCTTGAATTATGAAAGGGAGGTGGTTTGTAATTTATTCCCTACATTTTTGTTTTGATTTGTTTTTCTGAGTTGCTGGCAGTGATAATGACCTCGTTTGTATCAAAACTGGGGTGGGGACAGAAAAGTGAGGTCAGGTTGTTTGGCCACGTTGAGCATGGTTTCAGTTATTTCAGTAGAGAGGCAAACATTAATGATCGTTAACACTTATATGTGCCCAGACGTTAGACACATACACACAGACACAAAAGCTATTAATAAAAATATTTCTTAATGTTACCGAATTATTCTTGTGGTAAAAACTTGGGTGACTTCCAGTTTTCCATAACTAGGGTAGACTGAACTAATTGGGATGAAATGAAAACCATCCTCATGCTTCTGTCAAAAACGTTGAGATAAAAAAAAAAAAAAGATCTGTTCAATATTTCTCCCTCCTTATTTTTCATCTTCTCCTGCCTCTGCTTCTCTGGTAACTAGCCAGGTCTTAAATATATATGCACATCCAGACTATCCAGTTATAATTAATGATAAAAAGCATTCTGGGAGAGATATTAAACCTGGAGCTTCAGGACTTACCATTCTCTTTCTCAATGTTAGAAATCAGACCTCTATAGGTTATTCTCCATTCTGTCTCCATTGTGGCTTTAGGTCTTTCAAGCCCGCAGAGCTGAGTCAGAGGTAGAACACTAAACTGCATGGGTGCTGACCCAGTAAGTTCTTGTGTCTAAGCAAAAATGATGAACAAGTGAATAGCAACAACATTCATCTAATTCAGGTCCTGATGCACTAGCCAGTGTGGAATAGGTAGGTCTGCTGCAAATTCATGGACCTGCTGTGTGTGTGCCATGGATCTGCATTGCTTGCATGAGCTTGAGTGATCTCAGGCATCTGTGACAGTGTATACAAGATGGAGTCGATAAGCACATGGGGAGTAACCATTTCTCCTGACAGCTGGTGTCTGGAGTCTTTGGGTTGCTAGAAATCTATGGACAACTTGTGTTCCACTTAAATCCTGTTTAGGCTTGAGCATCAGCTGAGATGTAGTAACTGTCAGGGTGTGTGCTCTCAGCCCACGGCTAATGTGAAGCATGCAACTTATCTTAAACTCCTTCCACTGTGGGTTAAGCTAGACGGCAATAATTCACTTTTGCTGGGTGAGGATAACCTACCTCAGCTACCATAACTAAGCTGATTTGCTGCCGAATAAGAAGAACGTGCTTTTGTGCCTGTACCTGCAGTAATAGCAGCATCCTTCAGTTCTAACCTTATGATTCAACTGGAGACATTTAGTCCTGTTGAACCCTGAGGAGCACCATGATCTCCTCAGTGCCTGCCATAATCAGAGCTCCCATAATCTTCAAAAAGCTGGTGAGTCCTCTCTGGGGCTTTGAGATGAGGCAGGTCTGCATGTGACGGAGCTACAAAGACCAGAATGGCTTTTACTGTAAATTATTTATCTCTTTCCTTCTCCCAGCAGTTCAGTGCTCCATGATTCATACCAGCCCAAAGGAACACATCTATCTGGCTGAACTTCTGTAGATTACCCTGAATCCTATCTAGACGCTTTGGGCAAATACAACTTGCTAACGAGCTGTATCTGCATCGGGCTGAGAAATGCTTCCTTACAACACAACTTCCTGAGCTCAACCAAGATAAACAGAGCATCCTGTTCTGCCATGGGGAGGAGGGGCTTCAATTCTTCTTATTTATTTTTAAAATGTTTAGATTTAGTGAATAGCTACAGAAAATAGGAAGTACACAGCTTACCCGAGGAGCCCATCGCAATCCTGCACTTGCCAGCAGTATGTGGTTCAGTCACTAGATGTCTCTGCGGGCTGCGCAGAGGGGCCACCGACCCTGGGGTCTCTGGCGAGCAAAGACAAAGCTGGGACTTGGGCAGGAGAGAAAGCCTTGGCTCACAGTGTGTGGGTCTGCCTGACAGGCACAGTTTTTTGTGCTAATAAACCATTTAGGAAGGTCTGTGTTTCTTCGATTGCATTGGTCCATGCTATATAATCCCACGAGCCCTACGATTCAACAGGTATTTCTTATTAAACATGGTTTTACGCTTATAGTTTTATAAGCTGGAAGAGCAATGAGAAACTAAGCTTCAGGGGTGTCCTTAAGAATCTGGGTAACATCACAGGAAGAAAATCAGGCAGACAGCACATGTAAAGATGGAACCATGGCTCCTCAGGGAGGTTTGGAGCTCAATGAAGGCCACAGCCCAATACAGCCAGGAGTCCTCTCTATGGGAACAGCCTACTGACAGATCCGTACTCTGTCACATCTTCTCACACCACCTAGCAATGCAACGAGAAGATGATGGCACCAGAAATCCCATAGCAGAACCTACGCGTTATAGTCTCCTGGTCAGTCATGACATTCCACTTTGGTGGCTGGGAATGTTATATGGAGATGAAAAACAAAATGCCAGCTCTCATTACACACCTGGAGACATATCTACAAAATGGTGAAGGATGCAAAGCATGAATTCATGCACGTCTTTCCTTCTGAGAGAGGGTGTGAGGAAAGAAGCCAGTATTTGACTTCTGAAAACAAGCAGAAGGAAAAGACTCATGTTTGAGATAAGCGTAGAAAAATGTAGCTGAAAGACACAGTAGGAATTCACAGGGGTGGGCACAGCTGTGATGCCCTACAGTGACAATATTGCATCTTGCTGGTACCACAGTGTGTATGTGTGTGTGTGTACACATATTGAAATTACATCCCTCAACCCCTGTAAGCAAGTGTTTGCATCTCTAGATAGCCAGATAGACATTTGGTTGCCTGTGCCTATCCCTGGCTTTTTTGAGGTAATCAAGCGTACTGCAACAACACAAAAGTTTAAAAAGCCTTTGATAGGAAAATTTTTTCTCAGTAGAGGAAGAAAAGATAGATAGTAGGACAAGATACAACAACAGACACTAGAGATAACTCAGACTGGTAGCAAAGGGACCATCCCACTTCATCAGAGGAGTGTATGGCCTTTGAGGAATGCAAAAAAATAAAATAAATTCAGCTTCTAAGATTACCATGGAGTAACCAAGGTCATATTAATTGTACTTGACACTTTAATGCCAAATGAAGTGACTACTCTGTCACACATCACCTTAATGAGAACAGCCCTCACTTGTCACATCACAGGAGGGTTTATAGCTTCCCTCCCCACCCTCTATTCTTTGAATCCAAGTTCAAATTCAAGGGAAAGTTTGCTAATGGATTAGGTTCAGATGTGTCTGATGTTTTAATTCTTATTTTCGGCAGTTCCCTCGGCATGAAAGATCTAGGCTGTTTCTGAGCATGCTGTTGTTTCCTCTGACGCAGCATCGGGCTATGATGTAAGCCTGAGATTGGAAAGCGATGATGGTGTCACTTCCAAATCCTACTGAACTGGAGCACATCAAAGGGTCTTGTCCAGACCAACAATTCGTATTAATTCTCCTCTCTGCCCAATTAAAATTTGAACTCTTTGGCTCTGTAACTGGACTTGACAGGACATTGATTTGACTAAGGAAAAACAGTTTAGCTCCTTGTGTCTGCCATGGATTTAGAGCTGGTTTGAGTTAAATGTCTACCAAGAGGACCCAAAGAGTATTCCAAAAGGTATTTAAGGCACTGGAAACACGAGCATCCTAGGATGCTCATTCTTTCTAGCCACACAGACAGGTGTCCCAGCTATGACAGCTCACCTTTTATGGGTCTCAGCAACAGTTCCTGACTCCATGGTGGTTCATGAACATGTGTGTAGGTGGACATCACCCTCCTTTGTGCCATTGACAAAGATCTTCTAAGATGACTCTTGAGTTATGTCTCTAGAGTCCTTCTGGGTCCCTTCAGCATGTCCTTCAGCATACGTCCCACCAATGCTGAGGAGGTCTCCTGGGTTCTCTTTCTTTCACTTTCTACTCATATTTCCTAAGAAGGTCTTCAACAGTCACACATTCAAAACCACCCTTTTCTTGACACTCCTTTCATCCAGGAGAACCTCAAATAACAGCAAAGTTCTTTTCCTTAAACTATTATTTGTGTCATGTTCCTACTTGTTTCCATCCTTTTACATCATAGTCCACTTCTGGTCTTCTGTTTTCCATGTTAGTTTTAAACCACAGCAGATATTCTGGTGCTGGGCACTGCATTAGCAATGACACCAGAGTAATAATCCAACTACAATTTGATAAGCAATATAACTATTCATTAAAAACAAGCTTGTTGACATGTGTTTCCAGTTATCTTTTTAAACGCTCTATGACATTACTGGACTTTTCTATTACTATGCTACTAGCACTATTTCTTGTGTTTGATGTCATCCTTCCATGGTAGGTTGTGATGAAATTTTCCTCACAACTACATCAGTCTTTTAATTTTTCTATCGAATGTCAATGCACAAAAGCTTTTTATCTTCTGACACCCTGGAACAAGCAAAGGTTGATGCAATGTAGGTCTGTGGTTGAAGTGGGTATGTCTGAAACTAAGAGCAGAAAACTAACGAGCAGTTCCTGAGGAGTAGGAGATTCCTCACAGAGTTTCTTAGCTCCTTATTCCAGGGAGGATGTCTTTGCCATCACTGCTTTTCATTGACTAGTTATGATAACATGGTGACAGTGGGAAATTTGAGTCCTATCTGAGGTTGGGAGTGGGGAAGGACCTTCACAATATGTAGTTGTAAACTGCAAACTGATATGCATAGATTAAGACTCTAGTTTCCTTGGCTTCCTTCATAGACAGTGGTGTGGTACACACTCTGCCAAAGGACAGTTCAAAGAAGTGGTGCAGCAGGAAGAGAGAAGTTGTGCAGCACACACCTATCACGACCCAGGAGCATACATGGCTTTCAGTGACATCAATGGGGAGAAGTGGGATGCATCCTCTGGTAAATCTGGTCCATGGGAACACAGTTCACAAGACTGGAAGCACTCCAGCAGAGTTCAGCTCCAGCTTACAGAGACAACAGCCTTATACAATCTTGGTCATAAACTTATCAAATCCCTGTAAATGTTCTTTTGTTTTTTGTTTTTCTCTGATTGCTCCTAGTAGGACCTCCAGTTAGGGATTTGGTTTTAGCTTGTAGCCTAAATTAGTTCATACTTCAATTACCATTCACCACTTCCTGCTTTGCTGACATTTTTTTATTAAATAGTTTGCGTTAACTCTTCCTCGACTAACAACATGCTCTTTGCTTCGAATTGCAGCTGAGACATGGCTACAAATGAAGGAAGAGTTTAGGATCTATGGCTTACTGAATAGTATATGAACTTCTTGTATTGAAAACATTTTTGAAAACATCAGCTGTATTTGTTGATTGCAGGTTGATGACCTACTGCAACCTTGTCTTTAATATTGCCACAGCCTTTGGTATTCTATAGGATTTTCCTGGCATACCAAGATTTACTCATATCAGCGAGTCAGGGTATCTCCTCAATCAAACTCATGTAAAAACAGGATACTTTGCTGGGTTTATTGTTTTCCCCATGAGCTCGGAAACGACTGATTTTCCTCTAGTGGTCTGGATGAGCTCTTGTCTGGCAGGTCTGGTATTTTAACTTCCTTAAATTTTTGACCTGAGAGTCATGTCACTGGTAGCACAGATTCTTTTTGGAATTGTTTTCTTTAAAAATTGAATTACAATTCCTCCTTTAGATGGAAGGAAGTGAGCTGTTAACAGGCAGCTCTCAAAAGTTTTCTAGAGTTTGACCCAAGTCAGCAGCAGACACTGTCCTCTCCTCAGTGGACTGTATCTCAAGAGATTTGAATATAATTAGTAGACATCCTGGGATTTAGCACTTAGGACATATTATCTCAAAATATATTTTTTTTGTTTTAACTGGCCTTTCAGAAGAAAACAAAGTCATTGGTAACCACATGATGTAGACCAAAGAACTCAGCAACAGTGAAATTAGATGTCTGAAAAGCCCTACAGAAAGGACATTTTTAATTTGTGGGAAACATGAAGAAAATTGCAATAGGCAGGAGAATACCCTGATGTTGCTACAGGATTGTAACATTCAAGCCCAGACCAAATGAACGTTGGGCAGGATCCCACCTTAAGCCCTTGTATCTTTGCTGGCATACTAACTGCCTCCTGAGATGGTGCTGACCCAGTTATGGCTGCCTAACTCCACAGCTGGTCTACAGAGGACACTTTGCACCGCTCAGAAAAATGGAAACCTCAGTCCTTGCATTACTGAGAGATCCAGGACAATCTTTTTAAGGTATGAGGGCTCACTATATTGGTCAAGAACAAACTTGGTAGGACAACCAACAGCTATGGGGGTCAAAACTTTGTGTTTGAAATTATTGTCCTTTAACACTAGCTGTTTGATGACATCCACATAAACCTTGATTTACTGTAAATATGGAAGTTCTTTTAACACACTGTAAGGAGAGCTAATCTGGATCCAGGTTACTGGAAAGGCCCATTTTTAGCTTGGGATAATGAAATTCTGGTATAGAGCTACCAGACCTTCAGTGCTGCAGAGCTCATTAAAAAAGTTCTTAGACTAAAAGATTAAATGTGGAAGCTGAAGTTCAAGTGGTTGTTCAGGCCTCTTCTTGTGGTACAGGCTTGTCTCTGCATCCATGGCTGGAAGTGGAATAGTTGAGCATATGACAGTGAACTACATACAGTTGCGATCCTTCTAATTTTATCAAAACCTGATTCAGAGGAAGTATCATAACACCTTTAATGCTCAGATTTGTAGAAGAAAAGCTCAATGGAAAATGCATTCATATTCACAGCTGTTAGCCAGCTTTTCTTCTGAAGCATGACAGCTTCTATTTTCCTGGTGTTTAAGGCAATTTTCCCAGTAGGTCTTTGGGCTAAGCTAAAAGACATGTGCAAAACGACTGAAGAAAAATCTCCTGTAACCCTCTCTAAATTAACAAAATAGACCTTTTTTTTTTTTTCTTCTAATAATTATGTTGCACCATTCCTATGGTGAAGACACAGAGGAGACTATTTTAAGCAGTAACTGACTGCACACGCATGCACCTGTGCAGAGACAGCACGTGTTTGCTTATGCCAAATGGATAATTAAGGGCCCATCTGCCTCTGCAGTTATCTGTGTTGTACATGCGAACGCTTCATTGGGTGGAAAAATAGAAGCTCCAGTCATGCAAGTGTATGGTGCAAGTTTTATGACTGCTGCTGGAGATGTGTTCCTACTGTCAGGAATACGTGGCTCACGTAGGAGGAAGCAAATGAACAAACATACCTGTAGTGCCCTTTGGAGATGTCTACAAGGTGATGCAAGCTCTTCTTGCCTTTGCTATGGATCTCAAAGCTGTATAGCCATGCTGTGCTCGCTCACATCATTGTCTTGAGCACCGAAGTGGGTTAACCTTTGGTACCTACCTCCCAAAGCTCCCTTGCATCTGCCTGTAAAGACAGGGAGAGGTGCTCGTAAGAGTTGAAGGATCTTTGACACATGCTGTCCAGCTGTCATCAAGCAGCAATGCATGACACACGCACCTCTCCATCATTAATGATGCAGCTGACATCGATGTCTTGCAGCTGGGAAAGGCAGGACAAGAGTGCAACCTCCAAGTAGAGCTTCCTCAGAAGAGCTGAGAACTAGCCGAGAAGCTGTTCACTCTAGTGCCCTGCCTACAATTTGCCTCCCAGTGAGAAGAGGGAGTGGAATAAGAAGCAGTGCAGTCATTCAGCTCTCATTTTGCTGATGTGGCAAAGGCTGATGTTACATTTTTGTCTGAATTAAAAGGGGAGAAAAAAAAAAGTTCCAATTTTCTTGAGGTTTTCTGCAGCTAGGATGGAGCTCAGTGATTTTCTCTCTTTGTCCTTGCTGTTTCATGCAGTCATAACCATTACAGCTCCTTCTGAACCACTAAGTGCACAGGTATGTTCAGGCACCCAGATAACATACTTGCTTGTACCACGGCAGTGCTGACCGCACTCTAAAATTCCACTGCAAAGACTGTGCCAAGAATCATATTTGGCTGCACTAATTATTAGAAATTGTCTATATGCTGTGGTTTTATTTTACACAGTTGACTTTTTCCTCATAATGATCCCATGCTTAGGAATTTCATAGATTTTTGGAGTGTTCCAGTTTTTGATCTAATAAATTAAATTTTCGTCTAATTAGTAAAAAAACATGTTGCCCAACTGAAGTGCAATTTTCTTTTTATTCACTAGAAGTCTGCAAATGGGCATTCAGCACTAGCATTGGTGCAACTTAGGGAGAAGTCATTAAGTTACCCTCAAAGTTTTTCTTGCTAGTGAAGACTATGATTGAAAGCATTACTGCCAAGGGATAAACCTGGGGACTGTTAGGTCAGAAGCAGGCAGCCATGAACCCTGGAGCCATTCTTAAAGAAAAGTCTTAATTTTCATGGCTGTTCTGTGGCTCTAATTGTGGCAGGACAGCAATCTAATCTCCGTCCTGGAAATAAGGTCTTCCCTTGGAGCCGATCTACTGCTGGCATTGCCTTGTCTCCCTGCAAAGCCACTTTTCCTTGTGCTAAGCGTCCTGTAACGCTTCTCTGTCATTAAGAGTATTTTCAATGGAATGAAATTGTCAGCATTTGATCCTAAAGGCTCCTCGCAACTCTGATCTACTGTATTTATCATATTTGGCTCATTTCCTCAGGTACAAGGATCTTCATAGCAGTCTTTTGGAGGGTAGATGGGGAAGTCATCTCCATCGGAAGGAGCCATCTGCTACCTATGGCAGATATCTCCTCAGCATGGTATTTGCATAGCTGAGTTTATGGTTTACTAACATATTGGCCCAACTGATAATCCACAGATCGTTTCTGTCACTGGTGGAGACTTTGTAGGATGGGGAAACTGCCCCCCCATGCCCCGCCATGGCAAATAGTTCTCTGTACAAAGACTTCTGGTGGTGATGAGTTTCATATCTATCTAAAGCATGATTGTTGGTGGCACATTTTTTCATCTAAAATAGATCAAAGGGGAGACAGCTGGTCAGATATCTGTCTAATCTAAACTGCTGGGAAGTCAGTGGCTTCAATGCACAGGGCTGGGGACCTGGCCAGGACTGGAGGGTGACCGGAGGTGATTGGAGCTGACCATAAAGAGAATTTTATGCCAAAAAGCAAATGGTGACAGCTAGTTTCAAAGAAGTCAGTGTCTAGGGAATGCACTACTGCTCTTAGGTATTTCAAAGGAAGTAGTATGTTTGCATGATGATTTTTCATAAAAAAAGACACAAAAGAAAACCAAGAAAAGCATGGAAACAATTTCTTTGATGAAAGGCAAAGTTTCTTGCATGGGAAACACGTGAGAGACTGTAAAATATCATAATTATAAAATATCTGTGGGGATGGATTCCCCAGGCTTTTTTCCCTGTTCTCCCAGTAAAGTCAGCCTCTTGATTTCTCAAACGTGTTATTTTCTAGATTCAGAAAATATGTATGTACTGGCATATCATTCTAATTAGCCTAAATTTACATAATTCCATATTACCAACTACTGAGGCATGCAGAAAAACCCACAGTTTTATTTTCTGGAATTTAGGGCCTGTTTCCCATTTGTAGTGTGGATGCTTCCTATCATCTGGCGGTGTGAGCGCATTGACAAGGAGTGAGCACGTAATTCACACCTTTGGGCTGTGAAATACCACCTGGGAGGAGGAGAAGAGCCTTCTCCTGAGTGGTTTTCACTTATTATCTTTACTGCACCAGTTTCTAGAAGCCCAGGTCCTTCATGGGCTTGTGATGGTGGTAGGGGTTGTGTCAATGAAGCACCATTAGAGATGAAGTGCTTGGAAGCCTATTTCTTTCTCTCTCCTGGCGTCTCTGACACTGGTGCATGGGGATACGTTACCTTTGGCTTTTGACAGCCACTCTCTGAAGCTTTTCATTTCCCTCACCACTTATCTTAAGCAACTCACGGAGATAATTTTCCATGTCGACAGCTAATCTGACCTATCTGAGATTGTATTACTAAACATTCTATACAAATCTGCTCTTTTTCCACAGTCCTCTCTAACAATCTCAAACTGGCTAGCTGTTATCACTGTCTACACCTGAAAGATGTAATGAATTATTACCCAACAGTATATACCAGCAGTCACTTCGAGCCTTGTTTTCTGTTCAGGAACATAAGCAAGCTATGGGCCCTCTTTATCTCCTGGTTGCATAAAGGATTAATTCATTATATTTAACTGCAAGAGGTTCCTCTCTAATGCTGAGCACCCTAGGCCTAATCTTGCATACCATTTGTGTGTTGAAAGAACTTGAGTAATTTCAGAACAACTGGTCCTGAGTTAAACTGGTCCAGTTTAAAGCGGTGTCAGTCTCCTGTTGATTTATTTATTTGCTGTGTCAGCAGTCATCTCAGTTCTTGACAAACTAAATACTGCCTGATCTGCACAGCCAAAAAATAGCTACACAGTGAAAGGATTTTTGCATTTAGTTATGTTACCTGAATTAATTTACAGTCCCTCTTTGTCCTTCTACTTGGTAGACACAAATGCATTCCTCTTCCCTCAAACCCAGACCTTTCAGATAAATTATCCTTAATCCCATCCTATTTCTTTCTGCGCTGCAGTGAACACATACCTTCAGACAACAAATGCTTCCTACCAAGGCTTCTCCACTGAGTTCAGTATTTCACATTCCTCTTTATCCACTGGGAATTTGAACTTTCAATTAAGTAATACTGTTATGAAGAGCACTTGCTTTCTCTGAAATGTTTGCCTTAAAACTTTTTAAAAAACACTTAAAATGACACAATTTTTTATGCTTGTCTGAAAATAATTACTCTATTTTTTTGGAAAAGCTAATGTCTGGCTGGAAAACATTTGTCTTACTCAAATGTTACCTCAAGAATATCTTCTGCCTTTACATTTCAGTCAGTTATCACCTCCACATTTTATGTCAAAATGAAGAAAAATTTTGTTATGAAAATTCCCGAACTCTAAAATTTCAGCCAAAGTCCAGATCACGGTTTTATAATTTGACGTCAACTCTGCAAATATAGGTCTCTCGTAGAAGTTTGTAGGTGCCTTGAGCTAGGCTGCCCATGGGGTTAAACTGGCATAGTTTTGTTGCATTATTTTGCCCCAGTTAATGATTTGCCTCTACCATTCCAATGGATTTGCTCCCCAAAGCAAAGGCAAAATTTAGCCGTACTTTATGTTTTCATGGGAAAGTTATGATACTGTGACCTAGTTCCACCATCCACTGTGTTATATCTCTCTATACAAGAGCAATAGCAGGATTCATGGCCTCAAAGATGACCATTCAAAATTAATGGTGTAATACTCTTGAAAGTCTGACAGTTTAAGCTCTGTGCCCGGCTTTTTCACTCTGGTCTTTCATTTTTGACACAAGAAAGTTGAAACCCTGAGCTGCTCGTGGTGGACACCTCTCTTTAGCAGGACTGAGCATCCATCACTCCTTTCAGAGAGAGTTTGCAGGGTGAAGGAAACTCAGAGCTTCTGCTCACAGATAAAGCAGTGTTTTTTCACCTCTACAGTGCTTTATGACTTCTACTGTGTTAGTAACAGGCAATATATATGTTGTGCACACGCTAGATCAGCGGTTGTTTCACCCCACTCCAGATCCGGTGTTGCTCTGACCTGATTTTGTTTGGCCTTATGGCTGGCTCTGGGATCTTTCACCAAACCGGCCTTTCCTTCATGATTCTGCCATTAAACCTCTGCATAGATTTGTTTACAAAATTGCCAGAGCGTTTATGTCTTAGCATTGTCACACAGAGACATGTGGCCTTCATAACATGTTGATTTGAGGGTGAAAGCCAGCTAAAATGACACCCTAATTCCAGTCCTCTGCTTAGGGGCATTGCGCCCTCATCACTAAGGACATGTTTTTTTGCAGTTTGTGAGATGAATGGAAAATTAACAGGGCTTTATTTTTGGGGAGGAGGGAGTGGAGAGGATGAAAGGTTAAAAAAACCCCACCATTACATTCACTTGTTCTTAACAAAAGTAAAGAAGAATCTACACCAAGGAAAAAAAAAAATCTATCTTCATCCCTCTCTCCCCACCGTGCCCCACTTATTCAAAAACTCATCTTGGTGTTTTAAGAGTCCGGTTTGCTCCCAGCCCGCCTAATTCCTGGGTACTGAACTGTGCCTTGACACCTGGGACAGGAACCAAGTGTTTGTTGTTTCACTGGGCAGTTACTCCTGGTTTCTCTAGCTGAAGCCACTTTTCTATCTCTTGATGTCTTTAAATATGCAAAAGAAGGCCAACCCAGATGCTTCCCCACTCACCCCACCCATCATCAGGTGGATGTTATCACTATTACACTAAGAGTCAGCCTTTCTTCGGATGAATGAGTATTTACCACCTTCATCATAGTGAATGATCCCCAAAGCCAAAAATACCATGCACCTGGGTCAGGAAGAGTTCATATCATAATTAAATATGCAGTCAGCTAGAGCAAGACTTAAGTATCCTCTAGTCCTACATGCATCCATAAAGGAGTTTCTAGCTTAAGACTCTGAGCCTTGTGTAGCTCCTGAAGGCACTGGAACATAGTTACCCTGCTGGCTTGGTAAATAAATGTTCCCTGTCTTCTCACTGGCACATCTGAGCAGGCACGTCCCCTCCCAGTTGCTGGGAGGAGCTCAATTTCAGGAAATAATGTATGGAGGATGCTTGGAGGAGACATTCCTGCCTGGCCAGAATGCAAAACTGCTGCTGGTGCATCATACTGTTGGTTGCAGGACGGAAAGTGCTTTTCTTGCTTCTCTGGTGAGAAACAGCCTGGGGTCAACACTGGGTAAGCCCAAGCCAGTGCTCTTTCCAGGTAGTCCTGCAGGCTGGGCTCATGCGCTGGCAGGGAGACCTGTCGTGCAACACTGCGGCTGGTTCTGGGTGCCTGGTGAGCAATTAAGAATCATCGTTACGATTGTTATATAATAATCAAGAAACTGCGATATAATAGTATATCTAAATCCTTATCCATATCTATTTGCATCTATATCTGTGTCTTGCATTGGGACAGACCCACGTCACCCAAGGACTAGTGACTTCATTGGCTCTATCCATAGTTTGTGTCCTTCCCCAATCACTCTGTGTGTGTGGCTTTTTCTACTTTTTTTTCAGGTTCAGGGAACAGCCTACCTATTGCACCCCTAAGATGTAGGGCAGGGAGTGAGAGGGACGATGGCAGGGCCAGGACGGCAGCCCACACGCTGTAGAGCACATTTTCTACCTTTGCATGGACATGTGCCAGATTTAGCAAATATAATAACCCCTGCCCTCAAAAGCTTACAATTGACACACGTAGGATTTGTGCTTCCTGTACAAACTTAGTGGAAGAATTGCTTTAAGCCATAGCACCTCTGATGGAAACAGCTTAGCAGCTAGTGATTTAAACAAGTCCATGGTGTGGTGGTGCTGTGCATATGTAGTGTAAAATCATTTGTTCTGTGGGATGTGGCTGCAGAGACCAAAGGTTATTGTCTGTTTTGGAAGGCAATTTTTTTTTTAACTGCAGTCAGCAAAACAGTCTGGTTGTTGAAGTTTGCAGAAGACTGTCATTGCTCTGCTATGTACTTTTTAAATAAACACATTTTAGTCATTAAGTACACTCTTCAAGCCTCAGTAAGAGAACATCAGAATTGTTAGTCAAGCTTTAATTCATCTGGTATGAGTTACGACTGAGCTAAAGCATGTTTCAAATCAGAGGAGGTATTTTCCAAGGACAATTTATCTGTGATAACCTCTGACACAGCAGGAGACCAAACTCTAAACTGTACCCGCTTTCTTTATGCGTTTTGGTTTTGCTCTTCTTGTTGCTATTGTTTATTATATACCTCAAAAGAGGACCAGGGGATGTAATTGATCTCTCAAGGTTCCTTTGAGCCCTCCATTTCCACAATTAAATGAGTCTATGAATTGTTATAGAGGTCACCACACAAATGAATGTTCTATTAGGCACCAGTAAATTGCTACGATAGCAAACCGAAGTTGTGTAATTCACAAATTACAGACAGTGAGGACTATCTTTTATATATGTGCGTGTTCATGGCTCCCCATCCCTGTATCCCTGTGGTTTCTTGTTTTATTTGGTTTGTAGTATATGTGAATGGGTGCTGCTTCTTTGAAGGAATATCTTTTCCAAACACGGCTGTTAATTTATAAGTCGTTTGCTGGTAAGATCATCTGGTGTCCCCAGCTTTAAATCCACCTATGTAGTCCACAAAGAACTGAGGGGGAGTCAAGAAGGAGGAAAAGTATTGCCTAGATGGGGCATGCGGTGGAATATATTTCATCTCTCTGAATGTAATGACATTAATTTAATTAAAAATCCAGGCTAGTCGGTACAATTTATAGGCCAACATGACTAATATTGTTATGCTTATGTAAGCAGAGAAATTAATTAAAACTTTGAAGCTTACTCGTTGGCATAATGAAGGCTTATTTTACGCTGGTGAGAGATTAAGGAAACCTTCTTGGTGGGCTTTTTACAGAAAGGAAAGGAACCCTCCCTGCCCCACGCTCACAACCAGGGAGTGTTTAATTAAAATCAGTGGAGAAAGCAACAGTGGGAAAATTAAAGCAGCAAGAAATACTTTTGTTAATATGTTAGTTCTGTAGAAAGAGCCTGGGAATAGCCAGAAGGAGTTTGACACTGGCTCTGTTGGTGTGAGAGATAAATAGGAACATCATTTATTATGGGAGCTGGAGTGATGGGATGCTGAAGAAGGGCCAGAGTCAGGGAAGCACTGGTATGGGGGGTGAGCTCCCTGCGGCAGCATTGCAAGATACAGTAGACTTTGAGAAGGGTGGGATAACTCCCTGCTTGCTTTCAGGAAAGGGATGCCAAGGTCAGGTCCTGCTCCTCAGGGCTCTCAGCCTTCACTATTTTCCTTGAGTTTCCGTATCTGCTGTTACCTTTATTAGCAGCATGGATGTGTCACTGGGAGCTACATGGCCATAGTGGATTTTTAAAATAGTCAATGTGAAAATGTTTCTGTTTTTAAAAAAAATAAATACATTTAGTACTGCAAAATGTATTTGTCCATATATTTGACCATATAGTTATAGTTTGTTATATAGACATATAACTACACACACATATTCTATCTTTACAACTTCCAGAGGAGGTGAGTGGGGAGGGAGGTGCTGAGCTCTTCTCCCAGGGATAGGACACCTGGGAATGGTTCAAAGCTGTGCCAGGAGAGCTTCAGACTGGACATTAGGAAGCATTTCTTTACTGAGAGGGTGGTCAAATGTTGGAATAAGCTTCATAATAAGCCTTAACAGCAGGCTTTAACTTTTGGTCAGCCCTGAAGTGGTCAGGCAGTTGGACTGGATAGAATCATAGAATTGCCTAGGTTAGAAGGGACCTTTCAAATCATCTAGTCCAACCATCAAAATGGTCATTGTATGTCCCTTCCAACTGAAATAATCTATTCTATATACACATACACACGTGTACAGGGTGTAGCTGTTGATATGACTTCCTCTTTAATCTGAAGCCAGATTGCCTTACTAGAGCAACTGGGCTCACTATAGATTCGTTTGAACTAACACAAAAAACTCTGTGAACTCTTTGACTGGTGACAAGGACCGGTTCGGGCCTTCCCAATTGCTTGGGCCAAGAGAGGAATAGATGGCTTAACTGCACCAAGCTGAAGACATATGAAGCCTGAACTCCCATGTCGGATGGGGGATTACGTGAGAGGGTTGATATTACCTGGGTGTAAGGAGTGGAACTAAATTCCAGAGGTAGAACTGTTGAAACTGCAAAACTTTCCAGATGTGGTTGTTGCTCAGGACTTTCTTGTGATAGAATTTTCCCTTTCAACATAATGATACAAAAGACTTAGTATAAAACAAAGAAAGAAAATTCCTTTCACTTCTGAGCAGATCAGCAAGGTATAGTAATTGTATATTCAGAGAGTGGAAACAGTACTCCGGGCAAGTAGAGGCAGCTGTTTGTGCCTCGAGCTGTCATCTGAACCTTCCCTGTCTGAATGTCTTGCTTGAAACTCAGCAGCCAACCTCATGCTTGTACATGAGTGTCCCACATATCTCTGGAGAGAGAAAGGTCCGTGCTGGTTGGACCAAGGTTGCTGAGGAAAGCTCCAATACAACTAAGTGGATTTTAGGATCTGCAAGTCCAAAAGGTAAAGAAAAAAAAATAAGTAATTCTGCATGTGTTAAGAATCAAGCTACTTGCCAAGCTTATTGTTTTGGAAGATGACTATTTGAGATTGATGCTAGTAGGGTCTGATTTTAAGGGGTCATGGTGGGTATTGCCACGCTGTGCCAGGGATTTGAGGGATTCTCCTTTGCCTGATGCTATGTCCTGATCACTTCCTCCTCGACTGTCCAGCCCTGCTGCCTGCCAGGTGTGTTCTGCCCAACACCTGGCTAAAAGAAGCTACTGCCCTTCTTCAGAACTAGTTATATCCTCCACATTCAGGTGTCTCTGCTGGACTGTTCTTCAGCCTCAGGCTGCCCCGACAGTGGTGATTCCCTCTGATGGCAGGTGAGATAAGCCTTTCCATGAGTTTTTAGCACAGTATGATCACAATGTAGCAGTTACTGTCAGGTGCGAGATCTCATGTGCATTTCTTCCCATATGGGAGCAGTTCAGCCTAGCTGCCAGAAGAATCACAAAATAGGAAATGTTGTTAAAATTTAGGCCAGGGCTGAGTGTGTTTTCCCAGGCAGAGCTGTTCTTTGCTTTCCTGGGCTTTCTGCTGATTTACCTTCAGAAACAGCTACTCCAAAGCAGCCCTCATTTTCCGTGTCTCTGTACGCTCTTGGGATGGCATTTTCCAAGTACCAGCTTGAGGCTGCATCTATAGCGGTAAGCATAATGAACAAAGGCCTGTTGTGTGTATATGTTGGGTGAAGAGTTCATCAGGACCTCAGAAATAACCAGACAGATGACTCTTCTGAAGATGATGGCATCTTCTAACAGAAATCAGAATTCCCTCAAAGTGTAGAGGGCTGTTTCAGAAGAGAGTCTATGGGTTGGTCAAGACAGCAGTGGGAAGGAGATGCTGATGCACCTCCTTCAGCGTGGAGATGAGGGCAGCAGCACTAAATGAAAGGAGACATGAACATCTCAGTGTGTGAAGTGAACATCTTAGTGTGTCGTGGAAGTGTGGAAGGGCGGGCAATAACCAAATAAACAAATAGCCAGAGACACAAATAGGAATTCCTTGTTGCACGTAAAAAAATGTTACACGCTAATTAGGAGTTATTGAATACATGTGTAAGGAAAACAACCAAAATTTTTTTCTTCCCATAGAAGGTCCCCCCCAAACCATCATCCTTTTGTATCATTTTTATTTCCACCTTTTTCAGGGGCTCTTCATTGTTCTTATTTCTATTGCAGTAAAGGCCAAAGCTGCTCCCCTCACATTAGTACCAGCAGTTTTTAAGATTCAGTCTCTAAGCTCAAGAACTCTGGTTATAGAAACAGGTACAGTCTTCTTGGAGAGCTGATAAGCAGTTCTTTGTGTGTAATGGCAGGAGCCATAGTCAATATTTGACACACCTTGTGATTGACAAGTGTTATGCTAATTGTTTCCTTTAACTGGTTGCCCTCTACTACTGAGAAATTAAGACAATTAAACAGTGCAACCATAAGGCCAGAAATTTGCAGTGACCACTGAATCACTCTGGTTTTCCCGTCCACCCAAAGAACAAAGTCCCCAGGCACAGCAGGTGATTGGCAAACACTAATGAAGCAGCCAATGCACAGAGGAGTCCTTCCCTTGTGCACTCAGAGAAACCGGCTGAAACATCTTTCACCAAAATATTCGTACTAGAACACATAGCAGTGCCAGTCTGATATGTTGTGGTGGAAACACTAGAAGAGTGTTGTGAGCATACGTGTTTTTCTTTGGGGAACTCTATTTCAAATAACATGTTCAGGTTCTCTGAATTGTGGCATTTTAACAAAAACTTGGTTTGGGCTTACCATTTGCCACAAGATACTGTTTTTAATTTCAGAAATTTGAAAACAACCTTTTGTTTTATTTATGGATTTTCTTCTTTTTTTTTTTTTTTTTAATGCTCCCGATCTGACATTTTGGTTTGGGATTTATTTATTTATTTTTTTTAGTATTTTGATTACTGTTTCCATTCCATAATACAATCTAATTTAGATATGTTGACATGTCTAGCAGAATGAAAACATGTTTTTCCAGCCAATGTGAGCTGTGAGTGCTTTTATTACAGATGGGTCTCAAATGGCCCTTGAGCTGTGACCCTGAGAGCTGTTCCTGTGTAAACTTGAACTCTCTGCCTGGCTCCTACCTTTTGTAATGGACAAAGTCAAAACCTTGGGTCTTCCCTCCTGAAATGCTATGCGTATTTTTCATGCCAGTCGTGGGCATGGAGGAAAAAGACAATCTCTACATGAAATTTTAGGATCTGTGTGTTATACTACAAAGGCAGTGGATGTGTAGAGATGAAAAAAGCTGTGGTCAGAATGGTGGATAGCAAAATAAGCCTGCCAAAAAGCTAAGCGTTGCCAGGATTTTTGTATAGCGCCTATGACAAAAGGAAGTTTTACATAGAGATTCTGGAGCTAAGTACACGCTTCTTCACACAGACTTTTCTAGATTTCAGCTGCTGCTTAAGCCAGGTCTTCAGGAACACAGAAACGCATCCACAGAAACACTGTAGGCTAACGTAAAATTTAGTTTAATTCTCAGCTTAATGCCAAGGTAAATAGTTCATTTTCTTCTCCTTACTTTCTTGCCACTTATGAAAGGACAGCCACTGAGATGGACGATGCCGAGCAGCTCCCGCCTGTTGTGCTGCTCAGAGCTGCTCTCGAGGGAGGAGAGGTTTTACCAGCTGCAGCTGAGTATCAGCACCACCGCTCAGTTCAGATGAATATCACGTGGCCCCAGGGCACCCCATACAGCCACGAAAGCACAGCTCCTGCTGCCCAGCATCTTTATCAGCACCACAAACTCTCCAAGCGAAGGTGGACGTAAAGAAACCTCCCCAACATCTAACTTTTGCTCCCAACATTTGTCCTGGTGTCAGGGAGGACTTTGAGGTTAGCTGCCTGTTTATTTGTTTTCGATCCTGGGATGCTGTGTGATCTTTTTTAAGCCTGGAGATGCAAAATGCAGCTTTGTCTTCAACAGTTTGTGCGAGTGGCAGTGACTGATGCCTTTTGGAAGAGCACCCCGGGGGCCAGGAGATGTGTGTAACCGAGTGTTTGTCCGGGTATTGGTTAGCAGCATTTGTACCGAGCTGGTTTCTATTATTCCATATGTCAGGAAGAACATTTGCACTTCCAGGCCACTAGATGATGATGGTACTGTAATTACAGCTGTATCTTAATTAACATTCCCACATGAATAAAACATTAATGCGATTATTCTTAGCTTTTTAACCAGCGGGCTGTGGTCTCATCTCATTGTAGCTACTTTCTTAACCAAACCACACACTCCAACAAATGAAGAAGAGAAATAAACATAGAGCATCAGTTCACCTTTTTCACATTTAAAACTTGGAGTTTGGTTAAATAATAATGAAGTGTCTCTGAAATCACTGTGTTGGCAGAATTGTGCCCATGATAGGAGATCTGTGAGTTTTAAGCCTCCACTTCCTGTCCCTGCTAGATCCAGAAAGATTTGATACACTTCCAACTGTGGACCGCAAATATTGAATGTGTAATTATGTCTTTTCCACACGGAAAACCAATTTGCACATGCAAATCTCAGCATTTTGCATTTACACAAAAACTTAGGGCCACAGGAGGAATGTCTTCATAAGAGCTTGGACTCCCAAATGGTACAAAGCCAAGTTGAGGCCCTGTTTGTGATGTGCTTGAGGTGCAGGGGTTGCCTTTCATCTGGGCTGCTGCCCTACATTCCTCACGCCATGGGCTGGACCTGCAACAGCCCACGAGAGCCTCAGGCTTCAAAAGCCTTTTCAGGTGTGTCCACACTGAAGCCAAAGGTGTGACTACAGCTCAGAGACACATACCTAAGGTAGCTTTATATGGCATGGCCCAAGTGCTGACAACAATGTGGCTATGGCAGTGTGCAGGTGGGCAAAAGCTGCAGAAAACCGCAGTCTGTGGAAATGCGCAAGTTGCTCAAGTTCAGTGTTGTGAATATCTGTGTTTCAGTCCCAGCTGGCTTTGGGAAGTTTGCTCTTGCTGTAATCTTGCCTTTCTCAGCAGCATCAGTGGAGGGAAGAAGGGTATTTGGGTAAGTGGCTCTTACGCTCGTTGAACTGTCCATAATCGTGATTTCAAACTTTGTAAAAATAGAGATACAAAACACAGATGACCATTCCTGGCTCTCTGGGAAACCCCACAATGGGACCACCTTCCCCTTCTCTGGCGATTTTTTAATATTTAGCTTGTCTGGTTTTACTGGCCCTCTTTAACTCCCTTTTCATCAATAATAACTTTTGAATCCTTTTGCCTGTTTCAGACAAAGCTGACAGGGTCGTAAAGGTCTTGAAGACACCAAGTTCTTAGAAGTTTCATAAAACAATGTTTCAGTAGAGAAGAAAGAGAGAGAGAAACCTCATCATCTTCCCATCAGAGGAGAATTTGGTAGCATGAATACAATTCTATTGCACACCAGGGAATCTTCACCTGAGAGAGAAGGAAAGGCTGGGATTACTCCAAACACCAGAGACACATTAGTCAGAGCTCACATTTTCTTTGATACACCAGTCAGATGATGACTAAATGCCAGGAAACCACATTCTGCTGCTCATGAAACTACCCTCATCGTTTAAGAAAGTAAGGTGAGCTTCAGACTCCAGCCCAGCATGCTTATGCAGTGTGTTTGGAACAAGGGGCTTTGCTGTTTGTTTGTGAAGCCTTGGGATGTGAACAAGGGCGCTGCCACTGTCAGGACCTTTCATCATGTGTTTCTGCAAGGACTGAACGCTGCAGAGAGTACAGGCTGTGAAATCTATTCATAATAATAGGTTACAAGCTAGTACCATAATGGCTGTGAATAGCCTGAACCCAACTTTGAGTCATAATAAAAATAATAGTAGGTAGCTACACATTCTCATTTTAGCTATTGCAGTGATAGTCTTCCAGGGGACACGTGGTTGCGGCCACACTTTGCTGACTGGTTTGGCTTCTTCTTGAAAGCTGAGTGCTGAGTTGATTTGGCAATTATGTGAACAAAGTGAAACTATAGCTTCTTTTTATAGCAGTCTCAAACTAGACCCACATATCAGGCTAGGTGACATTAATGGCAAGCCCCAGCACCTCAACATATACTATAAAGAGAGGAGCAGTGAGTCTTGTCTTCAAGGATTCAGCTCTTTCCATCATTAGCCATTTGGCTCTGGTTTAACAAAGGTACCTTCCCATTGTATGCAATGCAAATTAGGCACCTAACATGCCTTTGAGCATCTAGCCTTAGCCTTAAACTTCTACCTTGTGCAAGAATTTCCAGTAGCCTTTCAGGACAAAGGATAATAAGAAAGTAAATGGAAATAGAAGCTACAAACACAATAAGGTGGTTTGAGTTTTAGTACGGTTTCACAGCTCTCACTTAACTTCAGACTCCCACTTAAATGTGGATTGTCAAAGGTCTTGTCTTCACTGTTCCTGTAAGCCTAGTTAGCATAATGTGACTTAAGAGTTCACCTTCTCTGCCATGAAGATACAGCCTAACTTGATGAGCAAGAATGGAAATAGAATAGAAATGTCAGCAGGTAATTTCTGAT
The DNA here is from genome assembly GCF_028500815.1 of Rissa tridactyla. Taxonomy (NCBI): domain Eukaryota; kingdom Metazoa; phylum Chordata; class Aves; order Charadriiformes; family Laridae; genus Rissa; species Rissa tridactyla. The sequence continues at coordinate 33,102,779 of NC_071470.1, read as the reverse complement.
CTAGACTTGAAGGAAGGAAATGTCTCAGTTCTCTGTGGCACTGCTGGCTCAAGTCACCTAAAAAAGAAAATGCAATGTTGCTTTCAGTGATTCATTCTTCTTCTTTCCATTTTAACATTTTCCCAAGCCTAAGTGTTTATTCTGCATGCCTAACAAGAGGAAACTCCACCTGTGACTTACATGGGACTGAGTCGTCTGCACTCTGGGAAACCTGAACGAGTACGAGTTTTGCTTTGGCATAGCGAGATACTTATCTTGCAAGTCCCCACCTCCCCGTCTATCCTTCTGTCCATCAGCCCAAGGCACCAACATTTACAATAGTGGAATTGCTCACTGATTGCAAATACCTCATTGGGCTCACAAACGTCATGTGTGAAGTAGCTAGAAAAAGCTGGTGACATTTTAAGTATATTCCCTCTCCCACCTCTCAGCACAGCAAGCAGAGCAAGACATTTCTCGCTGTGTATAACCATGCATAAATGCAACGGGAATGGTGTTCACCTCCCTCTCAAACATCAGAAACAACCCACGGGGAACAAAGAATTGAGTTGTGGAGCCTTCTGCCACAGAAAGTTGCAAATGCCAAATTCATTAAGTGGACTGTAAAGCAATTCAGCCCATTAATGGCAAGTAAGCTCATCGAGGCCACTAAACACATTGATGTGGATGAAGCCTCTGAGACTGGAAGCACCTACCTGCAAGTTGAAATTCCCTGGAAAGGTACCAAGGGGAGAGGTTTGTGCTGTACTTTTCTGTCTTTGCAGTGTACCCTAAGCACACAGGGTCCCTAGACCCTGTCAGCAAATGAATGGACTTTTGGTCTGTGATTGCATGGCTGCTCTTCTTTCTCTTCATTTGTGCCCAGAGGGCAGAACTGTTGTCTGAAACAAGCAAGTGAACCCAAGACTGATTTTTTTAAAATACTTTAAATACAATTCTTTAAATACTTTATAATTTAGGTCACCCATCCTATAATTATTATCTCTTCTGCTCAGTAATGTGGCAATTTACACCTCTGAAATTTGGTGATGGAGACTTTCATCCTTCATCAAGTTCACTGTTTATTTCAGGTGGTTTTCTGACACCCCTAGATATTCTGTCCAACTTCAGATTACGTGTCACTCAAATCTGACCAGGAAACTGGACCGAGAATGAAATTATACCTGCATCTCTCTCCCACCCTGGAACCAGGATCTGGACCCAAATGTCATGATTGGCCTTTATCCTTGTCCTGAGTTTAAGTCTCAAGATCAACTGTGCTGCTGTCTCTCATCAACCTCTGAAATGTGATTCTGAATTTTTCAGCTTAGGTAATTTTTAGCTAAACCACAGAAAAGGCAAAGGAGTGTACATTCAAACCGTCTTGACTCACCTTTTGCCCATTTCCTGGTACTGTGGCTTTAGGGCTTTCTCCAAAAGGGTATGTGTCCAGCCAGCAAGTATATGAAGAGACACGTTCGAGAGCAGATGGGCCAAGCTGAGCCCGGATCTCATCAGTCCATGGTCAACTCAACGATTGGGATCTGTGAAATATTCTCTATTACGATTAAACCTGATTTTTCCTGGCTTCCCATTCCACTGAGGGAAAGGTCTAATTCTTGCAGGGGCTGAAAATGCAAGTTATAGAGGTTCTGTTGGGAGGATGGTAGCTTTGGTCACACAAGAGCTTTCTTCCATGGTAGCTGTTTCTGCTTTTTTTTTTTTTTCCCAAACAACCACATTGGCTACAACAGCAGAAAAAATCCCCTCATGTTAAAAAAACCTGGATTAACCTCCTGAGAAACTGGCAGAAGAAGCTGTCTTTGCCCTCCCTTAAATTATATGCTTGTGCTCCCCTGCTGCTACGATAAAATAAAATGAAAAAGAATCTTCTCAATTTTTCTTTCACCAGTGTGTTAAGATATTGTCAGGTCAGTCCTGGTGGTGGGGTAGCAGATGACTAATAGCTGTGTTTTTTAATTAAATGTTATCAGAAGAGGATGATAGATTAGCACTGCTACCCCCTGCATTTCCCAGAACATTTCAAAATTACTTTTTGAAAAATGGACCTAAAAAGAAAAAAGAGGTGAGGGGGAGGAAAGCATGAAACAATGATGGGAATTCCTTGTCCTTCTGGCCGGACTAGAACAAAAGCTTTCTGTCTGTCAAAGAAGGAAAAGCTTATTTATTTGTTACAGTTCAACCCAGTGCAGGCCTGACTTGTACCTGGTTGGGATTTCTGCAGCAGAGTTGGATCTCACCTTCATAGGTCTCTCTTACTGCAGGCATTTCTACTGCCACAGGAGAACTTTTTCTCCTGTAAACAATCTCCCTGCAGCAAACGCTGGTAGTTGTGCTTGGTGTGAACTACTTCAGCTGGTACAAATCATAGAATCGTGGAATGTGTTGGGTTGGAAGGGACTTTTAAAGGTCATCTAGTCCAACCCCCCTGCAGCAAGCAGGGACATCTTTAACTAATCAGGTTGCTCAGAGCCTCATCAAGCCTGGGGCCTCCACCACTTCTCTGGGCAACCTGTTCCAGTGTCTCACCACCCTCATTGTAAAGAACTTCATCCTAATGTCTAATCTAAACCTACCCTGCTCTAGTTTAAAACCATTGTCCCTCATCCTATCACTACATGCCCTTGCAAACAGCCCCTCCCCAGCTTTCTTATAGGCCCCCTTCAGGTACTGGAAGGTTGCTATAAGGTTTCCCCGGAGCCTTCTCTTCTCCAGGCTGAACAGCCCCAACTCTCTCAGCCTGTCCTCATAGGAGAGGTGCTCCAGCCCTTTAATCGTCTTCGTGGCCCTCCTCTGGACCTGCTCCAACAGGTCCGTGTCCTTCTTGTGCTGAAGGCTCCAGAGCTGGACACAGTACTGCAGGTGGGGTCTCACGAGAGCTGAAGAGGACTGTGGACTCTCCTGGCAGCAAAGTGGGAAGGAGCTGGCCCAGAGATTTTGTCCTGCACTGCTTTGGAGGACAGACACATTAACTCAAGATGTCCAACGAAGGGTAGTTAAGTTGCACATTGCTTTCTGCTGCAGGTGAACACTGAGTGCTTTGAAGGCATCATGGGCAGGATTCATTTCAATCACCCTCACATCTGCAATGACGAATCCATACCTGGACTAATTGTTCAGACTATCCCTATGGGCAACGGGGAGAAAAAGGTCATTCTGGAGCTAGAGAGTTCATACACTAGCCCAAGGACTTTGCATGTGCCACAGCTGTAAAATGGGAAAAATACAGCAAACTTAGCTGATCTGGGCATTTTGTGATGAACATGATACTGTGCATATGTACCTGCATAAGCAGCTACTTACAGAACAGCTTGCTTTGCCTTCACGGGTGGTGGCCATGTACTAGAGGCAAACTCTGTTGGCTACTTTACTTTGCCTCTGCAGCAAAAGTGCAAGAAACAAAACACACTAGCTCCTCTTCCTCTTTCTCTCATGACATTATTATGTAAATTATTGTACTACTAAGAATAAGCACTTTGCCTATGCCTGAGAAGAGATGTTATCTGTGTTTCTCACCTTACAATCTAAAAAAAAAAAAAAAGCACTGTAGGCATTGTATCCAAACAAGAGATGTAGGCATTTGTGCTATATTTGCGCTATTTAGAGCTGTAACACCTGAAAATGATAAAACGTGGAAGGCTGAGTGAGCCCCACATTTCTATTGCTGAGAGATTTACTGGGAGTGGGTGGGGGAACATCTGAGCCCATGGAAAGGAAAAAAATCTCTTTCTTATCCAGAAGTGGCTCATAATTGAGGGCTATCATTCTTCCCCTACATGAATTAAGGTTTCAGAGTATGAAACTCTGAAATTTAGGCAGGCACCAAAATCAAATATCTCGGTGCAGCTGACAGGATCCCTATTTTCTGTTGAAAGACCTCTGGTCCTCTCTCCTCTGCTCACCTTTTTGTTATGACTATCGGTTAGAGCACTCAGGCTGCGAAGACAGAAAGACACCATCTCTAGACCCTTCTTTCATCTCGAATAAACAGCTTAGGAACATTTTCATCAGAAAATAAAGGCTGTTAAAGTGACTAAAGCCTTTCAGAGGGTTGGGTTTGAATTGTTCTTCTCAGTATAGGTGCTTGAACTTTTCCTAAGCTACATTTTAGGTCGTTGAGTGCAATTCTGGATGCTGCCCAGAATGAACAAGTGGTGGGGAATAGGGATGCAATCTACAAATAAAGTGAGCACATCATTAACTTTTTATCATCATTGTTATTTTTATTAGTCAAGGTTTTGGCCCCCTGAAGCTGGGGTATTTGTAATGAAAAAGACACAAATAGCTTGTAAGGCAAGCTATAAATATGAGAGACTGGAAAACTGGGCTAGTGCCCAGGCAGATGATTATTTTTTAAAAGAAGTGTATTTATATTTCTCCCTTTCGACCAAAAAGGTGTGTCAGTGCTTGGAGGCAGAAAAACCTTCGTTATCCTTATCTTTTTTCTGTTGCACATCTTTTTTTCTGAGTTTCCTCCATCTTTGGATATGTCATGCACATCCCATATAACCCATATACTATTTCAGAGCAACAGAGTACTGGCTATCAACCTTAAAACGCTGACTTCCCAGATGCCTTGTTGCAACAAAGCCTGAGCTGTAGCACACATGCCAATAAAATCCTGCTTACATATAGTGGTGGGTGAAAATATGACAGAGGCGCTTTTCTCTGCCAGCTGTATAATTTCTGTCCAAGGAAATTCAAGTGAGGTGCAGTCGTCCTGCAAATGCTGATTAATTCCTAGGTCTGTTTAGGGTGTGCTATTGCATGAAAAGCAGAAGAAACCGTGGGAGTTGGCATTTCCTTGATTTTTTTCTCCTGGACCTGCACTGAACACGTTTTGAGCACCTCAAAATGCCACTTTGGGAGTGAAATAAAAGGAAAAAAACTGCTACGTTACTGGAAAAGAGCCTGCGTCAGAGTTTACCTACTTTGCGTTAAGGATGGTGACACAAACAGAGGGGCCTTGTATGCCTGTCAGAGTGCCCTATGGCCAGCGACAGAAACACGGGCCGTTCTAAATTAAAAGAACATTTCTGTATTAATTTATCACTCTGGTACACACAGGGCTAACTATTTTCCAGAAGTCAGCTACTGAGCCTCATATAGCTGACGGAGCTTAAACCGTTATGAAAGAAATACAGTTGCTTTCTTGATGTGATGTATTTGGCCTCATGAAAGGGCATTTTGTTTAGGTAGTGCGTAGAAATCTTAGAAAGTGCCTACGGACACAGATATGATCCCTGGGGGAAGGCAGCAAACCTGAGCGGAGAAAGCAGCATAAATCATGGGACTTAATGTGCAGCTCATAAATCCAGTGTTTGTATGGAGGTCTGATAAGGCAGGACGATGTCTGAGCACTTTCACTTCACATAACATAGTACGTGGCATTTGCATACACGCAGCAGTGAAACGAGCTAAGATTTGCATCTCATTTTTCACTCCTCCATGCTATGGGTAGGTCAGACTCTGATCTTGACCACACTGGTGTAAATGAGAGCGACTCCAAATGTAAACTCTCATATTTGGGATGAGGATTGAACTCTGTTCCACTTCTGAATTATGCTCATTTGACCTGAGATAATAATATCAACCTACAAATTTGTAAGTCAAACATCTGTGCTTGCTACTCACAATAATTTGTATGTATACATATGAATGCTTATTTGGTATTTGCATATTGTATATTTGCATATTCTGAAGGCAGAATGGGAGATACACCAATAAGTTTTCATGTACCTTGGGCTGTCTGAGGGTAAAATTGTTACTAAATGATGGCTGGATGGTCCTCAGGTAACAAGAGTGTGATAGCCACCTAAACCCAGGTTTTCACAAGCAGTCCATGCATAACTCTCTTGGGATCTAGGCACTGAAGCCCCTTTCCAAATGGCAACATTTGCAATACTTTCGGTTTTTGGCTCTGTCAGCTGAGTGAACATTCTGCCCACCTTAATTTCTAAGTAAGCCTTCCTAGATATCTTCTTTCCCTTAAAGGTTTAACCCACAGACAAGGGAGATACCATCATTACCTTCTTTTCTGCACTCTGAGGAACATTTTCATGAAAAATCTCCCTGTTCAAGGTACGTTGCATCCATGGGACCCATTGTAAGCAAAGGGAGCTGCTATGCACTCCCTCTTCCCCTCTACGTGTAGAAAAAAACAGGTTTTTCTTGGCTCTTGTATTACTGATGGAGACTCAGACTGCACTGTGATCTGTATCAGCCCTGCAGATGGCTCCACTATGGGGACCCCCTCCTGTGTGGTTTGTCTTCTCCCACCCACGTGCAGAGGGGGACATGGACACTGCCTCGCCACTTTATGATTCCGGTGGTTGCAGTTGTAACTCCGTCAGACGACGCTATCCAGGTATGCAGGCTGGGAGTCTGTTCTTATACACACTCATGTAAAATAGGAGAAAGTCCATGGGCCTCTCAGACTTATTCTTGACTTACATCAATGTATGTCAAATAGGGACTAGGCATGCTAAAAATATTCTAGCTGGCATGGTGCAGGCTAGACAAGTAATCAAATATTCTACTTTCTTCGTTATTTCTTCCTGCTCAGGCATTGGTGGAATTATTAAATAATCCCTCTAAATTAAATTTCTCTTTCTTTTTGTAAACCCAACATAGACATCTATGCTTTCAGGACAGAACTGAAAGAGAGGCTATGAAGCTAATCCATTTTCCTTATCCTTTTAACTTCTTAACCGTTGAAGGCAGTAGATGCTTTCTTCTTTTTCGGCAGAATTAGCAGTAGCATATGTTTGCTGCATAGTAATTTTTTCTAACAGAGAAAGATGATGTTTCCCTAATGATGCATGCTTCTGAGAAAAGATGAAGGATCTCTCCGCTCACAAGCACAGCCTTTTGGATGTGAAATCATTGTTTTCTTTAATCTGTCTCAGACAGACCCAGCAAAGTTACTCAAATGGGTCCAGTTCTCTCTGTTCTCAATAAGCGCAGCAATGCTCTCTTCTACTTGTAGCATCCAGCATTTCACTTGTACTTTTGGTGATAGGAAATGATAAGGGAGGTTAGCCTGGAGGAATTTTAGTCTATTTACTGGCCACAGAAAAGTTGTTTTATCTCCTGCAGCAAGCTGCCATCTAAACTTTTGTAATTCGAGGTTTAATCTACAGAATTAGCCCTCTTTAAAGAAAACTCACGCTGAAGCGTGGCTCTAGCTGCCGCACAGTACTCTGTACAGAGAGGAAACTACACAACACATCTGGAAATGTGTGTTGTTCATTACTGTTTCTGTCCTGTATCTAAAAGATTTTTTCCTGCTTTCCAAATTTTTTGATTTTTTTTTTTAAGAAAAAAATAAATATTTTAATCCCTGGGACTCTCACTCTGCCCCAGTTGCTGAAGGGTCCTGCCAAAGTCATTGGAGGACCTATGTACTGAAAAAACATAACGTTAATTGTGCTCCGCTTTAAGAAAGGAAGGATGCTTGTTGTATGCTATCTGAATGCTAACAGCCTGATCAAATTCCTGGAAGATCGTAGCAAATATCTGTACTAGTAGAAAAGCGCCACTTCATCAACACTCGGTGCTACTTTGCAGCGAGCAGCAACATGTCGGATGCCAGCAGTCCTCTGGTGAGCTAGGTGTCAGAGCAGGATATTATGCCTTCATGATATCAAAGACATTACAAATGAAAAAAAAAAACAGAAAACAGCCAACAAGGGAGGCCATTCTTCACCCCTTGTCCAGGGAAAGGCCTCTTCTCTTCGAGGGGAAGAGCTGTTTGCATCTCCGTGTCAAGATTCTCATACTGAGAACTAGAGGCACCAGAGGAAGCACACGGACACAGCGGTGGGACTGCAGATACAGAAACCCAGTCTCTGCCTCATGTCATTGTTTTTTATCGTGTTAGGCCCACAGCTGAGGGTACCGCATCTGCTGCCTGCTTTCTGCGCCCGGCTGCCCATCTCTGCTTGCCTGTCCCCAGTGTCGCTGCTCTCTCAGCATGGTGGGAATCGCCCACTAACAGCCCTCCCCTCCATGCAGGAGACACCGAGCAGGTTCTCGCACTCTGCAGCACGCAGAAGGTATCCAAAATCTCCCACTTTCTTTTTTCCCCTCCTGTTGTCCCCAAGGCTGGGAGCAATGCCTTGTCTTAGGTGGGGTTTTTGGCCCATATTCCTTACACTGTTGCAGTTAGAAACTTTTTGTGTCTCCGTGACATACCTAATTTTCTTTTTTAGGAGAAACATTTTTCCAACACTATAAAACAACATCTGTAAAATAGATTTCAGGCTTCCCTGGAGTCTCTTTATTTTCTTTCTACTTTTCTCCATTATGGTGTTCTTTCTTTTGGACTCCCTTTCTCCTGGGAATTATTTAGGGATACAGAGGCATCTCCATTCACTTTCATAAGTTTTAAAAAATTTAAGTCATCATTTGTTGCTGGGGAACAAGAATTGTTTTCTTTATCTAACGATGGGTCAGAATCAAGTGGTGACCAGGTTGCTGGTGTTTCAGAGGCTTAGAAATCACTGTAAAAGCCTTTTTGGCAATGCCACGTCTAGAACGCAGCAGTCACACCGCTCCGTCAGTGCCCTCAGCCCAAGGTGATGGACCAGGCAGGGCACCAGACAGCACGGAGTTGTCCTTAAGTTTGAAATAAATCAGGGAAATGCCAAGAAGTTTAATGCAAAGGAGCAGTGCCCCACTGGAGAGCTCACGGGTGATTACCAGAAAGAGCCCGGAGGGAGGATGCGTTGTGTGTGATCTGTGCATCTCTTTTGCAGGCTGGTGGCACCGCCTGATAGCTCCCTGGTCCACACTGCCCTTTCCAGTACAAACCTCTCATGGGGCCTGGATCCCTCCTGGAGTTTTGAGTAGCTGCGTTTGGAGTATCAGACTTTATTTATTTTGGGGGTTTTCTCTTTCTCTCTCCCTGCTTGCGGAGGTGTTAAGTATTAAAATAACAGCGAGGAAGGGAAGAAATCACATCTTGGCATTTCTCAGTGAAAGTCTGCCAGACATTTAATAAACTGTTTTATGTTGAAAACATTTGAAGAATGACTCTGCAAACAGTGATAATACTTAATCGTTAAGCTTTCAACCAGCCTGGCCTGACAGCCTTAACCTTTGCACTGTGCAAGTGAAAACATAAGGCAAGAGTAAAACCCCTTCCTGAAGTAACTCCAGTGGACTGCGTAGTGGATTACACCAGGTATGAATTTACCCCCTGGCATTTGGTTCATTTCTAACACCAAGTCATCATGCCTTAGTTTGAATCCCAATGCCTGATATAAGACTCCCAATAGAGTTAATTACGCAGGTCTTTTTAATAATCCATCGCCCAGTCAACCCACAAAACATTTCGTCACAGTAGCAGCCTGAATTTTCAGCTAGGGGACCAATTAATCAAGATGGCATTTAAAAAAATATAAAACCACATTTTATAATGGCGTAAAACATCAAGGTATTATTTTTAGTTGCACTTGGCATACATAGACATGCACACACAGTATCTCTCCACAGCTTGATTTATGACGTTTAAAACTGAATGGCTTTGGAAATCAATTTTATTAGACTTCATTATTTTAAAACATAAAATAAAGTGGAAGCATTACTTAATAATGGCTTTTAAATTCTAGGTAAAGATGCCCAAAGGGAAAGTATAGAAACCCTGGCATTGTATATTGTTCATTTTTTTTGCATGGACTAGCTCAGTGATTTGGAAAAAGAAATGATGTAAATTAAGGAGTGTGTAAGGAGAGGAAGCTTGTAGGTATTACCACTTGTCCAGTGTGTGCAGGAATGAATGGAAGTTGTTCCATTGTCCCCAGCGTGCTTTGAATCAAAAAACATAAATACATGGCATCTCTCTCATTTAACGACAACAATAACAACCGAAAGAGAAAATGAATGAGGGGTTGTCTTTTAAAAGACAAGAGCAAATCCCTTCTTTATTTGCAGATGTTTCCCCATCCAGAGCTATATGGAGGGGGGGAAGGGGTAGATTAGAAAATAATGAGAGAGAGATAAAGGTGTTGCAGCACTGAGAAACTCAGCCACGAGCCGTTCCCAGCAGCGTGTAACGGGGTCTCTCTCCACCTGCGTAATGGAGAGGCCAAAAGCAGAGATTTTTTCGAGGTTTATAGCAGCGAGGTGGGCAGCAGTTCACATCGAAGTGGTCAATGTGGAGGTTGGTGGAGCAACCAATGGAGGTCACCATGTCCAGACCAGTACATGGCCCTCACGGGCAAGGTATTGCTAGACAGCGAGCGTGGCTTGGGGATTGAGTTGCCAATGTGGTGTTGGCCATAGACTGCAGCTCCTGCCTTTGGCCCTTTGCTCATCCTCTCCCTGCCTTGGCTTCCTCTGCTGGGAGGTGAGGAATCTGCTATGGCTGGGAATTCCTCATCAATAGAGCTGTTATTCTGGAGAAGGACTTTCCCCAGAAAGGTACACTGCCTTTTTATGGGTTATTGATTAGAAACAAAAAAGAAAAACATTGTCAATGTTTAAAAATTTTGAACATACACACACATATATATGTACATATACATTTTCCTAGCAAAACATCAATACTTAGAATGAAATTAATGTTTTCTATGACTATTCTTCACCTCCAGACAGGACAAATGCTTCCACCGGAAATTTTTAACCATTCACAGGTGTAAGGTACACTTGCTTTTGAGATGTGCAGCTGACAACTTATAACTGATACTGGGGGGATTTGGGGTGAAGTCAGAGTGTGTGCAGGACAGTGTGACACAGTTTGGTGCTGACAAAGACATTGCAGCCAGTGTATACGGCCATGGAAAGTTGAAAGATCAAAGGGTGATTATGGATTTGCTGGTGAAATTCACATTACCAACATCAACTCATTCTGGTAAGAAATCTCTATGTAGGATCTCAAAAGGCAGAAGTGGGGACTACTGTGGTACACCTACTGATACTTTTTTTTATAAAAGCAGCATTTGAAGTGGTTCACCCGCTTTTGCCCGCATCCTCAGCAGGCCCTGAGTGCTGAGCTCTGCAGGAGAGTCTGGCCTTATAGTCAAGAACAACGCCTGCTTTATCGTGTCTATTTAACCCTGTTGGCATGACTAATGATTTGCACCAAGGAACAGAGCAGGGCTGTGGGTGCTGGCAAACCAAGACCTCAGTGAAACCCGAACTCCGTTCTTCCTCCAGTTGGTACATCAGGCAGCTTCCTGGTGTGCAACTGATACTGTGTGGGTTTAACCCTCACAGAGCTCTCTGTCTGCTTCCTTTATTTCCACTAAGCCTTCTTCCTTTTTGTGCAGATTCAACTTCTCAAAATGTGGACTGTTTTTTTTTTTCAGGGGTTTCACCCTCTTGTACAAGATGCCTCCTTTGTTTTTTCCTTTCTCTCTTTTTTTTCTTTTTTTTTTTTTTTTTTTTTGAGAAAGCATAATCTCAGGACCTCGTCTGAACTCTCTTGTGCTAAGACATTAATCTGCATTGCATAATGTTTCGGAGCAAACAGTGCTGGAGTGAAAGCAAGCTCTCCCCGTCTGTATTTTACTCACTTCGCTCCTCTCAGCAAACAGAGATGACATTTTTGTGCACAATAGGCGAACACGAGAAATAGAGGGGTTCATTCTGGGAGGGTTTTTGTGTTTGCGAAGTTCTCCTACTATTTTATAAAATGAAGACAAGTCCAGCTGGGCCTCAAATGCCAAGCGACATGCCAAATGGCTTGTTAGCTAAGGGGCAGAATCAATCCCCCTGGGATGGGGTTCAGAGGACAGAGAAAAATTGATTTAGGAGAAACTGGAGCAAATAAAGTTTCCAGCTTGGATTTATTAAACTTATCCCTCCTTTGTTTAATCCTGGTGTTCTATTTTATTCCCAGTATTTCTAGCTGCTACCTACTATGCTGACTGGTGCTGCTTAAGCTCAAGCGACAGTCATCTGAGATTATAACTGGTCTGATACCCATGGGTTCATAGTCCTGGAAATTGCCTTAACGAGGCCACGCTAGGTATGGCTCTGGGCGGGGGTTATGTTACCCTAAGAGAGGGAGTCTTTCCCAGTTAAGGTGACTCCTCTCCAAGAAAAAGACCGTTGGTGTCCCACAGCTGAGAAAGGGCCTGTTGGCACCAGGAGCAGCCCAGGGCTGTGAGGAGACACAAAGCTGCCCGGGAAGAGAAGGGAAAGGGCACATCTGAGGTCTGTGGGATGGCTACTCCTTCTCCCAAAGAGCATCCCTCCAGTGAGAGCAGGAGCAGCAGACCCAGCTCTGCAGTCTCCTGTTTCACCACCTGCTTTGCAAGCATGACCATCCATTGTTCCTTGTCTTCAAAAGCTGCCATGAACAATTACCTACGCAAAACTGACAGCGTATGAAAATTGCAAGTGGAAAATTGAAAAAAACTCAAAGTCTTGTGATATGGACAAACGTGCTACAAGGATCTAAACCCAATCAAAATTTCCTGTCCCAGGGTATTTAAAAACCCATTCCTCTTTTGAAAGGCAGAATGTTGGTAGAAGGAGAATACACCTCTGCTATCTGAGGGTGTCACACAACATGGCTGGGACATACCTTCCAGAGCACACATGTGCCAACCACGCCCAGACCAGGTCTGTTTGAGGTGCTCCTATGGCCAGAAATCAAACAGAAGGTACCATATTCACAGCTGCTTTAGATACACCATGTTTTCAGAGTGCGGCTGTGCTTATACTGCCCAAAAAAAAAAGAGGTGTGGGTAATGGTCCCTGTTCCTGAAGCCAAGTCAGATAGATAGGTTTCCATCCACCCTGCTAAACTCCAGCTAGATTTTGTAACTCTTTGCCCTGTCTGTCCTCTAAGCTCCACGTGGTCCTGTGCCATATAGCTCCTTTCTGTGTGTTTCCAGCTCACAGTGCCCACATATGAGAGCTGAGCTGAGGCCTTAAAGTAGTATTGTTTATAGTGTAATGCTACGATAGTATGGTCCAAGCCCTGGAGTGACATTAGGGTGTATTTGAGAGAAAAAAGCATGCTTGGAGGACTGTGCCAGGCTGTGGAGTCCAAACCTGGTGCCGTCACACTCTGCCGCAGTGCTGTCTTCCCAGCAAGGTCCAGGGAGGTAAGTGTACCCAGAACCAAGGTCGAGCTTGGTCCACACAGAGCTGGGGAGCCTGCAAACCATGAGTCTTGTAGTTCAAAGTCAAGTGAAGATGAATTCCTGTCAAACTACAAGGCCCTGAAGTCAAGGTCCCAAGTTTGTCCCACAACACTGTGTTATTTAGCACTGTGCATATAGCCCTTAATCAACTTGAGTTCATGTAGAAAACCCATGGCAGAGCTAGGACATCAGCCCAGCTCTCTGGAGCCTTAAGCCTTAAAAGAGTTCACCATTTCCTTCATCTGGTTTTATTTGTTCGGTCCCCAGATTTTCTATAGCATGGAGATACATTTCTGTGATCCTGGGATGGAAATGGTAATTGCCCCACTGTTCAGAGAAGCTACCAAAAACATCATAGTGACCCAATACCTCCTGACAACTTGGGACCATTTCAGCAGTGTACCCCTGGGAGGGGAAAAGTGGAGGTCAGGCTGCCTTGGGCCACTTTTGGCCACTGCCTAGGTTGCCTCCTGCCAAAGCTGGCCTTTGATAATGTTGTCAGCACAGCCCAGGGAGAGCACAGCCCAGGGAAAGATTGCCTAAGTCCAGGTGGTAGTCACACGTGGCTGGGTGGAAGTGGAGGAGAGCATTCAGGGGTTTGCAGGTAGCTCTGCATGATCTTCTCTCAAAAAAAACATTTGCTACTGTTTGGCCACTGGCTTCCTTGGAAAAAATCCCCATCGTCTTTGAGAGCTCCCCTCTGTCTGTGTAACTCCAAAGAGCTGAAATTCATCCCTTCCGAATCCTGCAAAAGCCAGGGCCCATGTGATGAGCTGAAATTAGACTCTGGCTGCAAATTACAGCCCCAGCCTTGAATTCTCTTAAAGTTCGGTGGGTTCAATGCTGGGAATTTGCTTCCACCCATGCCAGAGGTAAAAGGATTAGCTGTGAAGCCCTGATCCCACTCCACACTCTTCCCAAAGCTCAGGGCAGCCTGGGCTCCCGCGCTGAGGTTCAGGCCTCTGCAGCTGAAAGTGTTTAAATAGGAACGTCCATCACTCGATGTGAATAAAAGCGAGAGTGGCCCTTTTAAAAGAGAGCGATGACTTGATCAAAATGCTGCTTTGTCATATCTGTTTCATAAAAATTTGCCCCCTCCGGGCCAATCCGGCTTGATGTCAATGGTGAACGCCAACCACAGCCTTGTCTCGGTGAGCGCCGCACAAAGCCTTAATTTCACAGCCTTCAAACAACAGTGAAAAATCACCAGGAACTTTCTCCTCGGCTCTGGGATCTCCCTAGCAACCACAGGCCAAGCATACTGTAATTCAATTTATGCCTTGAACTCCTTCAGGAGTCTCTTCTTTAAAATCTGTCACAGTCAACGTGCCTTGGGAAGCTATTATACGCGCCTGAACCCTTGACCAGCCAGAGAAAGTAAGCGTTAGTATAAATCTCGTAAGCATGTTTGGTCTGTTTTTATGTTGGGCGTATGGTACATTTAACATTCAGCCCGTAGCCTCCATCTCTTTTCTGCTTGGGAAACGCACCCCGCATCTGTCATACTGTCTGCGCCGAAACCGGGCTACCAGCCCCGAAAAGAGGCGCGGGGGAAATGCCTCCGCTCAGCCAGAAGAATTGCTTTATGTGGAAATGCACTGACATGGCCCTCGGCTCGTTGGGAGACGGAGGGGTGTCATGGGAAAGATAAGCAGGAGTGACCTGGCAGGTTTGTGAATGTCTCAATCCGGGGTTGAAGTGGGTTGAACAAAAGAGTGAAAGCTTAGCAGGAAAACACAAATGATAATGAACTGCTCGCTGTGTTTAAATAGCCATCCCCAAATAGTTCTGCAGCGAACATTGTCAAGTTACTTTAGTCAAAGTGAGGTTTATAGGGCTGTAATTTTCGGGCTATTTGCTCAGGAGCCCTCTATGAGCATCTTGAAAAAATTACTGCTTTTGCTGACAAATGCCATTTTTAAATTAGCCATATGACACAATGTCTTATAAATAGGATCCCTCTCTGCATTAGCTGTGTGTCTCGAGTGTGGTCAGAAAGAGAAGGGACAAGCCTTTAATGAGTAATGCTTGACTGGAAACTTCTTGGCATTGCAAATCTAAGGGCAGTTTTGGGCTAGCAGTCAGGAGGGGTTTAAGCCTGGGGAGAAGGAGGGGATCTGCTCCCCTGGGGGTGCTGAGAGCCTCCATGCACGCTGGCTTTGATGGGACGGGCAGGTGGTCTGCACCTCGCAGGAACTGGCTGCTAAAGATAATTTTCAAGCAATAACTAACTGGACCTATTCCAACCCAATCCGAGTATTTTATCCCAGAAGCCTCACCCCATCACGCTGTGTCAGCTGGGAATAGTAAATCTGTGCAGTGAGAAGGGATTTTCCAGCTGGATCAAAAATAGATGTCACATTTCTACCCTGCTGTCTTGCTTGGCTGCGGGACGGCATCCTAAGTAAGGTGACGTAGCATAGTAACTCCAGGATGCACCTAGACAGCGGTTATTACGGACTTGTACAAGTTGAAATTGCTGCTTTCAGAGCGTCACAGGGTGGCTCCGGAAGAAGATGTGGTGCTCAGCCCATGAAGGCTCCGCTCGCAGAGCATCTCCAGCTGCAGCTGTGTTGCAAGACATAAAGCAGTAGTTGGCAGCTAGCGGAGAACCTGCATGGAACCCCGTCTGCCCGTGAACGGGAAGGGTTTTGTGCTCAGTGCAGGGCTAGATTTGATCTTGGCAGTCTTTCCTCACATTGCTTAATATGACCACATTTATATTTTCAGCCCCGCTGTTTGCTTTGATCTCAGGGAAGCTTTGTAACGCAGGCTGGGGATGGTATTTGGCCAAGCGGTATCTCCATCTACAGTCAGAGAACAACAGCCTGCAGCTTTTTCCAACGCTTGGAGTAGTACTGAGAAAAGGACAGTTTAAGATCAATAAGGGTCTGAATCCTTGTCTGCGGCTGAGTAGAGACTTGGCATCATTTTATGCTGGAAGAACCTGCTTTGACTTTAGTAAGGCTTACGGGGATTTGGCATTGCAAAATAAGTGGCTGCTGAAAGGCAGACAAGGCCATAAAGAAATGACACGGCAACATGCAAAGCTGTGGAGCTAGAAACGGCGGTGGTATGACTTAGTGCAGCAAAGCTGGAGCAAATGCCAGCTCAGGGCAAATGCAAATCTGTTTGGAGTTTTACCTTTCCCCCGGCATTTCTGCTTTTCCCATGTAGTTCTGCTCATTGGCCGGGTCAGTCTAAGTCATGGCCCCTTTGCCGTGTTTCTGTGTATAGTGGCTGGTACAGGGAGGGCTTAGGTGTAATAACACCCCGTCACTATTCATTACGAACACAAAATCACTGCTGGAATACCCACAGGTTCCCACGAAAGCAAGGCTGCCTTTCATTTTGTTGTCCCCGATTTAAATAATTCCTCACTGTTCAGTCAAACTGAGGATATAGGTGGAGGAAAAGCACACATATTACTAATTAACCAGAGATCATTGTTGTACACCAAACAGTAATATCAAAACTCATCAATTTCAGTGGAGTGTTTATAGAGGCATCAGTGAGTGAAACATTAGCAACATCCCTTTAACTGTTTGTGTCCCTAGCAGAAGTCTTCTTGTTATACAAAGGACAGGGATAGATTTCATTCCCAGAGTGGTGTAGAAGTGGGTTACTCCATCGGTGTTAAAGTTGGACTCCCATTTATTTAAGACAAACTGTGGAGGAGCAGGTGTTGGGTAACTTTGTGAGCTGCCCGTAGTGAAAACAGCACAGGGCTGCCAGGGCTGCCATCCCCCGTGGATGGGCGATGCCAGGATGCTTCAGACCAAAACCTGAGGCATTTGCAAAGCCAGGGGAGCAGATTATAATAGCTCCTTTACACCAGGGGCATGTTGCTGGCTCTACATCAAGAGAAAAAAAAATTAAATATCATTTATCTTTCTCTGGGGAGTTTATGGGCCAAGTTTTGAGGGAATTATCTTCTTCGCATCGCCTGTTCGCTTGACTGTATAAATACAATACCTGCTTGAGAAAGGAACAACAGTGCTCCTTTCAGCCTTGCTGGATTTCAATTCACAGTAAGTTTATCTGACATCTCTCATGATTAGCTGAGAACTTATCTCAAGTAAGAGAGAGGGGTGGAGAGAGAGCAAGAGCGGAGAAGATAAGCACCAAACAAAAGATGTTTGTCTCTCTCTGGGTGCTGCCTTAAACGAGCCCAGTCTGTCAGGTCCTGAAATACAAGGTAGCATTTTTGCAGTGGGGAGAAAGAAGCAAGAATGGGATATAAACCCATTTTAGACACCAAATACATCTTACTATTATTTATGTTCCTTGACAAATTGTATGGCTAATTCCATGCACCTAGTGGGGGAAAAAAGCTGTTAGCAGGTAAGAGCTTGCTTTAAAGTGCAGCAAAAGATTCCCAGTGATTACAAGTAAGTCTGGATCAGAGGAGAATTGATTCCAGCTGAGTCCTAAACCTTGCAGGCATGAGGATGCAGGGTGGAGGTTTTCGTCTAGGCTAGGGGCTTCAGGAATCTGTCTGTGACCAGTTTTAGAGCATGATCCAATTCCCAGTGAAGGTATATGAGAAAGGTCTGGTATACCTGAGCAGTTTGAGGAGCAGACTGGGCATTTTTATCCAGTCTGCACCACCTACAAAACAGAGGACATCAAATGATGTGATGGCACAAACATCGGGGTTCTCACTGCCACGGGGTGTTATGCCAAAAGTATTAATTTATTCAAAAGTGTTTAGACAAAGATGTGAAGGCAAATTCCTTCAAGAGCTAGTGAACATAAGGATGCAAAAAATTTGTCTTCAAGGGATCAGTGAATACCTGAGTTATGGCCAGCAGGATCTTCAGGCATGTGCTGCAGGAGCTGCCATGCTTGTCTGCTTGAGACCCCTTTTCTCAGCCACCTCTGAAGAAGGACACCAGGCGAGCTGTGCATTTGTCCTACCTCCATTCTTACAGAATCCAAAATAGAAGCAGAAGATCTCTTGCAAAATTACCCATGATTTTTCAATAGAAAAGAAGAATAGCTTTATTTTCAATGAAATGGACCACAATATTCACTACTGGCTGGATGCCTGCAAGATAGATAGTTGTTTTCAGGATGCTTTACGCTGTGGTGTCTTACATTAATCAGGGGCTTCCCCCTGCTGTAGACATGAAGTTATTCCAGAATAGCCCTGAAGGAGTAGTTGTTCCCAGAATAACTATCCCTGAGTAACTCCATGTGTGGACACTGTTATTCCCAGTTACCAGAATCTTCTGCTGGTGGACTAATCTAAAATGTCTTTCCTTTTACCAAATATGAGTTTTCACCCATGTGTTATTCAATAATAGTTGCTCTCTGAATTCACCTTACCTTTAACTTGAGAGACCTATCAAGTATAAAGGGGCCCAAGGACAGAAGTTGATGTGGTAACAGCTGGCACATGTTGATTATTCATTGTTTCACAATATTAATAATGTTTTGTTCGCAAATGGCCTTTGCTGGAGTCGCTGAAATTGCTTTGAGAAATCACGGTGGAGTAAGCAGTCTTATTTCCATTGCACAATCAGGAAAAACTGAGGAACAAAGACAATAAGGCATGAATTTCTAAAATGATTAGTCATTTGAGATGTTCCATCTTGGGCAAAACCTAAGTGGACAGCAAGAAGAGTCTGACCTTCAGATAATGGTGAGCATCTACGCTTGGAAAACCAGACCTTCTGAAAGGTCCCCTATTGGTACCCAAGGCTGGAGGCAACAAAACTTTCTTGTCAGTCCTGAAGGTGTTGGCTTATAAACTGTTCATGTAGATATTATTATTAGCATCATTACTGTGATTACACACAAATGTAGATTTGGGCATTCTCATTGCTCTACGCACTCATCAAACATATGGCAAATAGTGGTCCCTGGCCCCAAAAGCTTGTTCTCCAAGCAGCAACACATAATCAGTAGGAGGGACACTGGGCTGAAAGTGTGGCAAAGAAAAATAAGATTTGTCCAGCTCTGAGAAGCCCAGGGAAATAGCAGCACGCTACCTGCTCAGCTGCTGTTGGGCTGAAATTTCTTGTCTGCTTTACAGAAGAGGAGGGAGCTGGCAGGAAACACGGGTCAGACTTTGCAGTGATTTGGTGGGAACTCTTCCTTTTTCCCCATTTGGCAGGAAACATGGGTCAGACTTTGCAGTGATTTGGTGGGAACTCTTCCTTTTTCCCCGTTTGGCAGGAAACATGGTCTGAAAAGTACTTGTTGGAAAGAGCTGGGCTGGCCTCCTCTCCCCCACCTGCCTAGCAACTTTGGTGAAGGTTTGGGAAGCAATACTAAACCGTTTTCTTTTGCCCTCAGCTTTTTACCCTTCTCCCAGGCCACAGCCTGCATTGAATTTTGTCTCCCCACTTTCTTTCTTCTGTTGCAACGCCAGTGGCGTATCCTGGCACTTTCCGAAGTGAAGTCAGATTTTGGCACCGTCCCTTCAGCTGTGATGAAAGTTACAACAGGGAGGGTAAGTGGAATTTGATAACAAAAAGCCTCTCGAGGCCTTTTCATCTTTGAACCACTGGCAGTCCCAATAAAGTCCTGTTTCTGTCTCAACATCAACATTCACAATTCTGCAAAAAAAAGAAAATGGAAGATAAAATAAATAGGAATTGCCGCAGTAGATCCATTAAAAGATTTTCCTTTTACTAGATTCCAACAAATTGCTTAGAACACATCTTAAACTGTCTGCATTTTCAGGAATGTAAATACACTGAAGGACAGATTATACAGCCAGAGCTCTCAGGGCCGGCATGTCAGGAGTACTGAAGATGGAGTCATAATCCTCCCCCTTATTCTTCCTGGCTAAGTATTCTTATGTGGTCAGAGTGACCTACTGTGCAGTCATGTCAACTCCTAAGTGGTTTAAGATAAGTGTCCCTTGATCACAATGGAAAGTTTGTGGAAATTTTCTGAGAAATAAGCATTTTGAAAAACCATCGACAGCTGGCAGTGAAGAAAATACGTTCTCCTCCCCTACCCATGCTGAAATTCTATGCTCAAATGTAAATATAATTTGAGCATAAAGCAGTAAATTTTTTCAAGCACCAATTTAAATAGCTGCTAGAAAAGAGAGAAAAAAGTCAGACTGAACTCTAATGACCTTTGTGTATGTGTATTTGACAATATAACATCTCTAGCCAAAGTTTAAAAATGGTGCAGTCTTGCATCAGAGGGTAGACTGGACCATATTTCTAAACTGTGCTGCAGCATTAGACATACTCATTTATCTTCTGTTTCTTCAGTTGGATTTCACAGAAATAAAGAGGATGTCCTTGCCAAAGCACGTGTTTTGGAGAAAATAATGATGAAAAAAGTGTGGGGTTTTTTTTGCCAAAATGCAGTATTTTGCATTAATGCACAGAGGACTCCCATGGTGGGAATTACCAAATTGTGAGGACCTCCTGGGTCAGGGACAGTGGTGGTGGGGCTGCTCAGAGGAACTCAAAAGGTCCAACGTCAACCTGTAGAGGAGGCACTGGGGTGGTAGCAGCCCTCATTTTGCTCCTCAGATGGGGTCCCATTGCCTCTGCCCCATGCTACACTGGTAGTAGGGCACAATCTGCAAGGACCAAGGTATAGCTGAGATTACTGGGAGAGCATTCCTCAGAAAAGTAACTAGAAATGTAACTTTGCCAGATTTGGACATAAATGTTTATGCTTTGTTGTATTTTGGTTTTGGTCCTTTGTTCTTCAATAGTGCTGTTCCAACTGCCTGAGGGAGATCACAATACTCTCCATATTGAGTTTTCCACGCTGCTCCTGCAGGCCTCCAGCTACATCCAGAGGGAGAAGCCTGCAGATGAAATAATTCCTCTGCATGGACATTGCCATGGTGACCTCTCAGTTATGCCCAAAGCCTTCACCATCAGTTGACAGAACCGTCTCTGAACGCTGGGAACAGAAGAGGCTTAGCCAGCCTGTGCTGCTTACCGTGCTAAGCACCCGTGGCTCTGGCTATATCAGCTTTAGCCATACTTGTGTGCAGGAACAGAAAAATCTTTTCTCAGCCACCTCTGGAGCTCATCCTTTGGGCTTTTGAATATGGGGAACTCCAGGAATACATGCTCTGGGTTTGCAGGGCCATGTCCTTATCTCCTCTATGGTGTATTTACCTCCTCCCATCTCAGAACAAGAAGAAAACTTCACCAAGTTACTTCAGCCATTTTTGTTCATAGATGTTTTGTCACTGAAGGGTTAGATATATCTCATCATTATTCCAGAAGAAACAAAAATCTGGCATCTGTTAATAAAAATATATTCTATGTGAATCCCATTTAGTCTCAAGTATATAAAACTGCCCTACTGCAAAAGATGGTGTTGATTTTATTTTTTAAATAATACAAGAATCCAAGAGGGAGGACAGATTTTCCACTGAGTATTGATTTCATTGTGGTAGTGACAGTGACAGCGATAGTGACAGTGACAGTGACAGTGATAGTAGTCTCTCCATTTCACTTGTGAACTTTGTTAGCACGGCCCAGCAAAGGACGGATTCAGTGGCTGATAGATTTTGCCCTGTAGTTTCCCCGGGCAGCGAGTTTCTTTGCAAAAGTCTCTGACATGAGTAATACACACATAATACAGTGACATCAGCCCAGGTTTGAGGGGGAAAAATGCTCTCAGGCCTTCTGTGTTTATAAGACAGGCGATAAGCCAGATTTCACCCTGGTCTACATCAAATTCAAGGTTAGGTGACGTAATGTAGGTCAGGATTCAGCTGTGCAAAACCTGAGAGAGGACAGAAAAGACCGAGCTGGCCTCCAAATGCCTTAATAAGGGCATCTTCTTTTAAAGAGAGGGTTAGTCTAAAGTAACTGCTCTTATGCTAACAGTTATGACTAGGCAACTGTAAGTGTTTAAATCAAGTGGGATTTTCTATCCAAGGCACTGCTAAAGACCACAGTTTTCAACCGTTTAATCTAGTAGCCCGTGCCTGCTCAGGAGTGTCATTTGTTAGGGAGAGGAAGATTTAAAGTGGAGAAACGTATATAAATGGCTTTAGTCATAAAAAACAGCCCAGATAGTTCCTGAGTATCTTAATGTGAAACTATAAATTACTAAACCCACAGCTATGCTTTAAGGGGGGGAGAAAAAGAAGAGAAGCTTTAGTTGAGCTAGGTCTGCGAAGCTTCATACTTTCTGCAATTATCTGAGGAGCTTCAGAAAGAAGACTTTGTGCACGAAGCACACACACGCACGCACTCACTCACTCGTACACACGCGCACATGGAAACTCTCCAGTAAAGGGTGTTTGAAACTGCTGCGACATCACCAAACCCCACAGAGCCCTTCACAAAGGGGGCTTCAAATGCCCCTCCTGTCTTGCTCCTGCTGGTTTGCGACTGCACACCTGGGCATTATAACGCCAGTGCCAGTCTGATGGGACTTGAAAGGCTGGGGACAGTCTTGGCGAGGCTTGGACAGATTTAGTACTTTGCCCAAAATGCGTGTTTTCTCTGCAGCTTTGCTCCATGGCTGCCAACAGAAGGTAGAATAAATGAAATCAGAGGATCACAGAATCACAGAATGGTAGAATAAAGGAAAAGAATCAGGGAAAGATGCCGATTGGTATAGCCGGCACTTGCCCTTCGTTTTCACCTGAGATAGATGTAGGTGTGTTGGCAAAGGTTTGTCTCAAGTAATGGTAAACATGCGCAGCCTGCTGCTGACCCGTTACACTAATGCCTGTCCACAAGAGGAGCATTGATTCAGGGGACTCGTTTCACAGTCCTGCTGCAGCACGCTATTAGTGGGTCTGAGGAGAGATTTGCCCTGACACCTTTTGTCCTCAGTTTGCAGACACCATTGTCTGTGGTGCATAATCTGATTTAGCCTAATCCAGCTCCTAATGGGAACTGCCACCTAGGAGCTGGGGGAACAGGAGATATTTCGAGATTTCCAATAGGTCGTGGTGGTCTGTTTTGTTTTCGTTGTTTGCTACTTTAAAAAAAATATATATACATAAATAGAAGCCTAACCTGAGCTCCCCTTGGAGTGGATGTAGAGAGGAAGGCACCTCCAGAAGGCGGTGAATTGATCTCCAGTTCTCAAGTCTGAGAATTTAACCCAATGACTCCTTGTGTCTTTGTGTGTGCATGTTTGTGTGTTCTTTTGGACCACAGAAGTGAACACTACGAAAATCTGAACTAAAGGATCTTTGCAAAGACCATCTGATTTCCATGGATGACCCCTTTGGTAGGACACTGAGGTTTATGCCAGGCTTGAAACCCTGAAATTGTTCCTCAGAATCCAACACATACTGCAATACCTTGCTGAACTGGGACCTTCCAGAGTACACAGATGGTGCATTTCTTTGCAGTGTTAATTTTTTGCCTCTATTCTATTCTAACTCTCTCCTTGTTTTGTCCTTGATAGAATAAAGAAATCCCTAAAGCTCCCTTTTATCTCCTTCCTCTGTAAATAATTTTGGCCTAAGAGATGACTCCTTTTTAAATTAAAAAAGATAACATTTAGTACTGTTTACTGTATCACGCTGATTCTGAGAAAAATATCAGTAAAGAAACTTGTGCAAATCAAAACCCTGGATAACACTGCAGATCTTTACCACCAGGCTGCTAACTGTTGTAGTGCTAAATAAATAAGTGAACACGAATTACATTAAAATTAATTCCAGAAGGAGAAGTGAATCTTCTCTCTCCGGAAACAAACAATTTTTCTTAGATATTATGTTCATGTGCCCAAATGCTAATGATTTATTCTCTGCTTTTATTCCCTGTCCCCCTGCTAATCAGTCAGGCTTCCTTATTGGTCATGGCATCTGCGTGTCCCTCAGAGACAGTCGCACACCCCTGAGGATGCTCCCAGATGAGTCTGAAACAGAAGACTGATAGAGGAATTGATTAAAATACCAGTTTTTCTTCTGAGAGTGCCTTTCCTGGGAGAGAGCAAGAGAGGAAGCTTCTTCCCCGAGAGCATCTCAGATTTGTAGCTGTCTGCTCCCAGCTCCCAACGGCTGGGGCTTTGATCTCACAAAACCTTTAAGTATCCACTTACCTCTGGATACACGATTAAGTGCTGTGAACTTTGCAGGGTCTCAAGCACCTACTTAAAACACAGCACATGCCGAAGTGCTCAGCTGAACTGGAATCCGAGGCCCGGATCCAACCTGACGCACTTGGGAATTGAAAATAAGTCTCCCTATATAGTCAAAGGAAGGAAGGAAGAAAGTGCTTCTCCAAAACCTTCAGGGGATAATCCAGCCTGTCACCTGAATGAGATGTATTGCAGAGGAGCCTGATTTTTCACACTTGCTCCTGTTTTGCAGATTGTTGGCTAGTCAAATGGTGCTGACAATAAATACCTAAAAATACTTACCCAGAAGTACTTTAGCCTGCAGCAAGGGTGTATGAGATAGGATTGTCCTACTACTGAAGGCGGGATGGTGGCAGCCTACAAGGGGATGGTCACCTTCCCACCACCGTACCCATTCCTGCCCCAGCATCCCCTCTCACCCTGCGCTTCCCACGACTCCAGCATGTCTCCCCTGGGAATGCATCGTCCATGCAGCAAGGCATCTACGGACAGGGAAGTGGTAACAGAGATGAAGAGGGGTCACCAACTCCACCCCTAAGGTTGCTGTCTCTCCCACCCATTATTTGGAAGGGGAGGGAGAGGAGCGCAGCCCACGGCCCTATGGTCCCTGTGAAACGGATGCAGAAGGGGGCATGGAGCCACTGTGACCTTGTGAGACAACTGCCTGCTCCCAGCGGGTTTAGTGATCTGCTCAGCCTCTACCCCTCCCACCTCCCCTTGCCCCCTGCTCACTTTAGTTCAAAGCAGAAGAGGACGAAGGTATTTGGGGTCCTCACTTCTCTCCAGGAGCCCCTCTGCTTGGTTCCGTGTCCTTTCACTCGACACTTAGCAGAAAGTGATAACAACAACAAAATAAACTTTTAGCAGTACCAATTAAGAGAAAAAAGACTCCAGTGTTTCCTCTCTCAGAAGTACAGAGAGCTAAAATGTCAGCCAGCTATCAGCGATACCTGGAAAACACAGCGTTTGGTGCCAGAAAAGCTGATGAGGGTTTTTTATTTTAATGTCTGTACTCTGAAAGAGCTAGTTGTTAGGTACATTGTACACCATGGGAATGAGGTGTGGGGTATTTCTGGTCCCGGCATTCTGTATTTTTTTTTCACATATCCCAGCAATCTCCAAGGGGGGATGAGGCAGCAAGCGCTCTAGGTTACTCTGAGTGGCTCTGTCTGCTGTTCCCATCACACCCGTGTTGCTGAAGGGATGAAGAGCTTTTCCTATGCACATCTGTGTTTCACGGTGTGATTAAATCAAGTGCTTTGTGCCAGCACAATAGTTGCAGTAGAAAGAGGTGCGAAGTTTAACACACCACGTAATCGGAGGGAGCTTACAGCAAAGTAAGGTGCAACCAGTAAAGGACAGCATTGTCTCCTGTGTCCCCATGGAGTAGGAGTTTGGATTTAGGTAAGGTGTCCTGACCTTTTACAGGAGAGGACAGAATAGCATTGTTTGGGATAAATATCAGCTATTCTAGAAAATTCATTCTGTTGCTGCAAACCTACTCCTTGGCAGAAGAGCTGGAAAGCTCTACAGTGCATCTGCTTACAGAGCAGCAGACTCCAAATATCGATGGTTACCGGAAAAGCTTTTTCCCCCCCAGCCTTAAACATGAAAAAAGAACAAGCAAAATGCTGCATTATCCTCTTGGACAGAGCTGAACCCGGTCCTTTTGACCTCCTATCAGACACGGTGGCCACCCGCCAGCCCAGGAAACTCAGTGGGCATTGCTGAGCATATTGCAAGCGTGACCTGGGAGTGAGATGTTCCTACATTAAAGGAAAAATTTTTTCCAGCAGTGCTTTCCTCCCCTAAAACAATCTACACCCAACTTGCTGGCTGTACAAGCCCAGACATTAGTGCCATAATTTTGTGTTGTCCCTATTTGCTAAGTCGAGAGTCACGGGGTTGGTAGAAACAGGGACAAATCATCATAAAGTATCAAACCCAGTAGAAATTCTGCATTAAGAGTTAGGGCTGGCCAGGTTTTTGTTTGTCCCTAGAGGGAAACAATTGCCATCTACACTGCCCCTTCCTCAGAGACAGCTGGGGGGTGTGGGCTGCTGAAATAGGACTCATCCTGCCTGTGCTTGGTCCAGTGCAGACCCACTAATGCAGGTCTCCAGGAAAAGCATCTCCATGCGTACTGTTTCGCCTCCCTCTCCTGAAATACAAGCAGATGCTGATACTTTTTCTTCCCTTTCTTAGTGCCTTGTGCTAGCGTTTCTTTTGACTAAGCAAAGCAGTGATTTATGGTCAGATACAGCCTTTAGCTTTTAAGCACCCATATAAAGCACTGCTGTTCTTTCTGCTTTTGGGCTTTTGTTCCCAGGTGGACTGTGAGGCCTCCTACAAAAACCGAGGTCACTGCTGTGCACCAGTCACCAATTACAGGGTTAAGGATCCCACAGAAACATCTGGACAGCTGCAGGTAGAAGGTGATGGCATCATCTACCCTTAGTTGTACGTTTCAGGGCAGCGTGAGGTGACTCAAAACTTTGCAGAGCTTTGCACCGAAATAAGTCCTGCTGGTGAGTGAAATGCTTCAGCGTAGTGGACGTGCGTAAGGGCTGAGTTAAGCCTTAAATAATTAGAAAAATTCCAAACAAATCCCTCCTCCAGGTTTCTCAGCCACATCCTGCCTTTCCGAGGCCTGACATGTAGAGTGCAAGTCCTGGGAGATAGCACTGTCTCTGTTACAGCATCCTGGTCAGGATTGAGCAGCCTGCCAGCATTTAACCAAATGTGAGACATCTATTGCTGTAACAGCTCCCATAGCGCAGCCCCGTCCCACGCAGAGCTCAATTTATTCATAGTACGCCCTATCCTTTGCAACCGGCAAGCTAATGCATGGCTATATTTAATAGTCCTGCAGTCTCAGAGACGTGAGCATTGATGGCCCCAAAGCACGATGCATTATTTGATGAGGAATTGCTACTTTCACACGCGGTTAAGCCTTCCTCCGTCATGTTGACACTCTTGTCAATGAACTTGCACAGTTCAAGGGTTTGAAAAGTGTCTATTTCTCGTGAGGTGCTTCTGCTAGGGTGACTTTGTGAGACAAAGCCACTGCTTGACATACATTTTGAAAATTGATTATTTTGACTTACCCAGAAATAATCCCTATTCTTTCACCCAATTTGAATTTCTTCAGAAGTTACTTCTTCAGAAATTTTTCAGAAATATTTTATTTTTTCTCTTGGGAGTTCTAACAAAAATGAAAGGAGCACTGTTTTCATTATTATTTTCCACAGAAAAGTTTAAGCTTTTCTCAATAAAGGGCAAATTTTCCTGCAGCTGAAAGCTGGTGTATTTCTTGTTTGGTGTTTTGGTTTTTTTTTTTTTTTAATAAAGTTATAAATGCTAGTGTGCTACGCTGCAGGAATTGTCATTTAAGCGCCTTATACTCACATTTGGCTGAGTCAACCAGATTCGCTCAGCTTCTCTCTCCTGTGATACCCCGCAGTCTCCTCTCATGATGTGAAAAACCAGTTGTGTTCTGGGAGATAAAACCTGGCCAAGCCCATAAAAGAAAATGGGGATATAAAGGGACCTGAAACCCTATTTGCTGTGGAAAGCTAACTGAATCTAAACATTTTATTTTCAAAGTAAGTATTTGAATTATGAAGGAATGCTTGGCATTTTCCTCAAAAAGCAGAACTTTCACAAATAAATTAATGCTGAAAATAAAAATTGACCCCTCACCCCACAAATACCTAACAGCTAATTTTCCACTGGAAAACATCTTTTGTGGAAAGTTTTGATGATCTCTATATTTGTGTATTTAAACCTACATATGTGCTAAAGTGGCTTTGCTGATCAGGACCTCAAAATTTTGCATGTTGCGGAATTCATACGTTTGTTCCCAGCCAAACCATACCATATAAAAGCTGGCTTATTAGTAGTAATATTGAAAAAACTGGCTAACAAGACATCCTGGATACTGCACACATACTGATGCTCTTTATAGAATAAATGCTCTGTGCTCTGATGTGGCAAATGAGGTCATTTGAGTGCACTAACTTTGGTCTTCTTCTCCCTGTTCTGCTTGAAAGAGATTTGAATGTGAAAAGGTTTTGGCACTCGGGGCTCCATGGTTTGGAACGGCTTTCAAAATTGGAGACTTAAAGGTCACTTTTCTCTGAAGAAGTAAGAGACCCAACCCCAATACCAGCCATCAAAGAAACTCTAAAAAAAGAGATGTTTTCAAAAACACATTGAGTAGGCTAGGGACGTAGCTGTTCCCAATAAACATGTGAGACCTCTGCGTTGAAAGTATATTGTTTTATCCCTGCAGCATGACCCCGTCTGTCAGATAAGGCGAAGCAGTAAAACAGGGAGGATGTGGTCGCTGTCCTGGAAGTTGGAAAACAAATTCAGGCTTAGAAGAGTTGTTTTTTTCTCCCCTAAAATTAAAACCAGTGCTCCTGTTAGCTTTCTAAACTCCATCCAAATTCAGCCGATGCTCTGACAAGGAAAAACAGGATTTGAAAAGCTATTTCACATTTATCAGTGGTGACAACTGGCTGGGAGATGAGGGCGAAGGCATGGGAGAGTAAGATATGCTCACACCACCTTTCCTCCCTGCACATAATGAACTATGGGGGTGGGGGTGTGTGTGCTGCAGGAACAGGCATAAGGCACTGAGAGCCCTGGGCACCTTAAAACTAGGGCCATGGTACAATTTTGCTGGAGAGGGAGCTGCCTGGGCCAGCCGTAGGATGAACTGGTGGCCATGGTGTGGTGCCATCACTGTCCTCCTCAGGGAGGCAAAGTGCTTAATTCTGAGCTGGAAGGAGATACCTGACAGCAGCTGAAATCCCCAGCAACAGATCCTTCTGTGGAAGGCCTGAGTATAACCTTTCTCATGCCAGCAGAAGCAGGAGAATGTGCTCTCCACCAGGTGATCTTGCCCCCTGCTTTACAGTTGACAGCTTGGTGGTTCCCACAGTTTTCGATTCAGATCCAAATGACAGATGCATCTTCTGACAGATGCAAAGCAGGATTTGTGCTGTGCTCTCCTGCCTTTTGCGTCTGCGACCAAGCAATCTGGGGGCGTACTTGCCTCTCTTCACTAGCTGTTCACTGTGCAACACCAGGGCTAGCAGGACATGTTCAGAAAATAATTCCCAGGTTAGGAGAAGTCTCTTGCAGGCTCAAGCAGGCTGGCCTTAGCTCTCCAACAGCCCAGCACCAGCACCCATGTCCACGTCTAATACACGGATAGATGTCGCTTTGAAGACTCAGCTCCTATACACCCTCCTTCATCTGCCACCGCTCAGCTCTGTGACTCATCTCTATGCTCCCAGCTCTATGACTTGTTGAGGCTAATCCTTTAAGGGTAACACGTAGGGCGTGACTAGGGAGGCCTGGGAAGGTAACAGAAGTTTTAAAAAAGTATCAGTTTATTTGATATGTGTTGTAAATGCTTCAGTTTTCCTATTCAAGCAATCATAGCTGGCCGTTTCTCACCATAATGCTGCGTTTTAATTGTACTTCCTGAGCCTGTAGTAGTATCTCAAAGTTTTGCGGGTTACTGAATTGCTTGACAGGCTTTCACCCGCAGTTAGGGAGAGGCACTGTAGATTGCACTCTGCTCTTTGAGGAGTGAATCACTGCTATAGTGAGGAAAGCATTTCTGAAGCCCCCAGACTGCCTTTTCCACCACTCACCAGCCTGCACCCCAGTTGGGTGGGCTGACAGCAAATCACTGCTTTCAAGCCTGCGACACATTGAGCTGGTTTTAAATTTCCTGCTCTCCAAACCATGCTGCAAACTGAATCAAAACGCTTTCATTAGAAGGATGAAAATAAATCCCACTGAAGCTGGATTTTATCATGTGGATCTATCAGAGACTAGCAGAGTGGGTTATGTGGGGTTCAAGGACGTGGCCATCAGTCACCAGAGCCAAACGTGGAGCTGCAGAGAATCTCTGCTGCATGCCCAGATTCTAGACTCAGCAACCAGTGTCACTACCTAGGAGAGCTAAAACTGGCACGCTGTCACTCCTTCATTCCATTTTCGGGAAACCTTAATTTCCATCAATGGAAATGGGTCTGGCAGCATCATAAAACCGGCTTTGAATTATGCTGAATTTCCAGAACTAAAGAAACATTTTGATGGCATTTCTACTTGTGATTACCATCCAAACACAAATGTAAGCCTTGCAGCACATGTCTGAGGAGGGGGGTGAGCTCTTTCAGGCATGTTTGCACACCAGGATTAGCACAAACCCTAGCACAGGAGCTGATCTGAACCTTTTCCTTGCCCCTGCTGGGAACACTGTCCCAGTTAGCTAGTGCTCCCAGCTGGGACAAACTGCCTCAGCAGGATGCATTGCCTAGCGCATTTCTTTTGCTTTCACTTAGCAATCTGCCACCACTCCTGGGAAGATTTGGGTTACATTACTCAGCTGCTAATAACTCTCTCATCCCTTCCCCAGCTTCCATCTTGCACCCAGGAGAATAGTCCCAGTTCACTGGGATTAGTATCCACAGAGCAGTGTGGAACATGCACTGTAGCATGAAGGCAGCACGTCAGAAGAAACAACCACTTAATTCTGTGTTTGTGGCCCCTGGGCTAACCCAGGGCCTGATCTGACCAACATCCTAGGTAGAGATGTTCCTATTTGGAGATAGGTCTTTCTGGGAGGGAGGTGAAGGTGTCTTTAGCAAAGCACAGCTATCCTGACCATGCTGTTTGCAAGAATAATTTCAAGATACAGTGTAATGTACATAAGTCACTGACTGTACTCCTAACTACAACAGCAAAAATGCACAAGCATGTAGGCACAAATGTACACAAATGCATATTATTATGATTTGCAGCTGTCAGAGCAGTTCCTATCATCGAAAAGAACTAAACTTAATTACCGATCTGGAATGAATCATGATCTTAAAATAAAAAAAAAAAGAGCAAGCTGCCTAAGTGTATGCACATTCTTTCACTGTAAATCACTTGCCAAGAATAGAGGGACAAATCCTCAGTTGGTGTAGGCTGGTGTCAAATTTTGACAGCTAAATCAAGTCAAGAGAAGCTAGCTTTCCTTATGGGTGCTAGTTGCAGATCTGATTCTATAAATTTTCTAATCTATTCAAATCCTATGAGAATATCACGAGGGTGATGTTCATTAGGGGCCACCTGCATCCCCCAGCACCCATTTGCCTTGGCATCTAGATGGGGCTGAGGAGGTCTGAGTTTTATTCCTGGATGAGCCTCTAAAGTTCAGTGTGACCCTAAGCCTGCCCTTCATCACCTTTATCACCATTGGTGATAACATTCAGACCAGAGACATCAAACTTCAGACCACTAGACAGACCAGAAAATGTCCTAGATCAAGACAACCCATCGCACAAATACAAGACTGTGCCCAATCTTTTCTGTCCCTGCCACATATATGACAGCCTTCAAATGCAGACTCCTAATTGATGCCTCCAAGTGCTTCCCCCATTGCATTCATTCTCACTGGCACCCTCATTTGTCATTGTGGTGGGGATTTCTTGGGTGCACAAGGAAATGTCTCCTCCACACTGCAGAGAGATGCTGCTGTGGACCTCCTGGAGATGGTCTGCATGCCACTAACCATACATGAGATGCACTTTGCTAGCCCTTTTTGCAGACTGTGAGCCCTTGGCCAGGGCTGTCGTCACTGTGTGTTTGAACAAGACTTCGCGCACCAAGGCTCTGCCTCAGCTGGGGCCTCAAAAACATGGCTATAAAACTAGCTATAAATAACGGCAGCACAAGACAGGGTGTTAAACTCACTGATGGCATCTGAGTCATCACTTCTGCCTCTTGATGGCATGACCTTGGAGGTAGGCTGTTAAGTCTGTAAAAAACGTTTAGAAAAATAATAAAAAAAGTCTCTCAAGTCCAGTGTCTTGCTCCAGTGATAGCAGAAAGTGTAACAGGAGACTGTTGTTTTAACGCTGTGCTGCCTTTTCAGATCTTGTTTTTGTTTTCCTGCAAGGAGCAGGACTTTATTGGCTTGTTTCTGAGCGCACACATGAAGCCTTTCATCAGCATGTGTTTCAGTAACAGGCCCCTGGATATCAGTAACATTGACACATTCATACAATATCGCACTCCGTGATTTGCGGCGCTCCTACAGCTCGGCACTGTTAATGTATGAGTGACTCTTTTCATTACCTTGCCATAGATCAAGTGCTGGCCTCTGATTTTGACAGATGATTCAAATACATCTGGTTTTCCTAACTTGAGCCCGTTCAGCTCCTCCAGCTAGTGCTAAATGATGTTGTTTGCTGGAGAAGAATAAACTATTTTGGAGGGACGTACAAAAGGCACTTTGATGGCTGAACTGAGGTCTGGGCTGGGAGCAAACATGGCTGCGCCTGAAAGGGGGTCCTCAATGGGGAGAAAATCTGCTTGGGTGATTTTTTTTTTTCTGGGACCATTGATGTTTTTCTGGGGAGCAGGCAACCTTTGCATGAAGAAAGTCAACAACATTCCCATTTATAACCTATGATGACTATGAGAATTTCATTTTCTGTGCACACTGAAAGGTCCCTCTGTTTATTGGGATTCCCCTTGACATTATGTGACAAAAGCACCCCAATGTGATGCCAGCAGCTGCATTTTTCTTTGACTTCTGACATACCACATCCTAAATTTAATTGCTTTAATTTGTTAACATTATTTTATACTTGACAAGCATCCTTTCTAAGGTGCTCACTGAGCCATGGCAGCTCACTCGCCACCTTAATACCGTTGAGAAACTAAGAGACCCCTGTTGAAGTCTGCTCCGGTGCACAGACTGCTGCACCTACTTGAACTACTGTATGTATTTGCTTAAAATAGGAATAGGATAAAATTCAGGAACAAACTCAAAGAGGAAAAAACACGCTTTGCTTCCTCTAGAGGAGCGCCAGCCATCAGAGCACAGAGGTGTGTTCCCGTACCATGTCTGACTCACTAGTGTAATGCAGTTTAAATACTTTGCCCACACTGGAGCAGTTGTATTCAGAGGAGGTGAAACGGGCCCTTGCACCCCTACATGGCTTGGGAGAGGCAGGCACTGCCCCCTGAGATGGGAAAGGGGACTTTCTCTAGGCCAAAGGACCATGGGTGTCCCGACTCCTGAAGAAAGAATTCAGTTAATGTACAAAGAATCGGCAGCAAGGGCAGAGGACAAAGGATGACCATCCAAAGGAAGAGTCCCTGGCTGTGTTTTGGGGATGTGATTTTAATGGCCAAGAGAAGGATAAGGTTCTGCACCTCAGGAAGCACGGTTCCATCTCTCTGGGGAGCGCTCGCATCAAGCCAAGGACCCTTCGCTGATCTAGTCTGACACCCATGACCAGCTCTGGAGTGGGTACACTTGGAACTGATGTCCATCTGCACATTGATCCATTGACCATTACCCTCTGGATGTGACCATCCAACCAATTCCTCGTTCACTGAACAGTCCACCCATCAAATCCACATCTCTCCAATTTACATACAGCATCTTCTGCTTCCACCTCTCCTGCCTCCAGCAGCATCCCCAGCACACTGATACAAACACGTCTGGGCCCTGACAAGGTTCTACCAGTGCACCAGCTATCTGGATGCCTCCAGTTGTGTCTATGCTTCAAGGACTATATATTGTATATCATGCACAAGCAGAGCCAAATAAACTTTCAGCTGTTTTTTTTTGGTGCTGCAGTAGGGTACCCAACATGAGGAGGGTGTGCAACTATCGAGAGGCCAAGGTAGCCCAAGCTAAAACTGACCTGGACATCTTTGTGCTTGCCTCAGCTCCTGCAGTATCCAAATCAGTGTCTCTTTGCAGCATCCCTGCTGTAGGGTAAGAGGGACAAGCTGCAGTGACGTTAATTGCCAGCTCTCTGGGGACATACTTGAGAAGGACAGAGTCACAGAACCAAGCAGGCTTTTCATTTACTCTCAGTGTGAAGGCATCTTGATAGACACAGCTTTTCTAGGAGGATTTTAGGCTGAGGAAGGAGTAGCTAAGATAAATGTATCTCACAATAAAGGATAACCTGCTCAGTCAAAAATAAAATCTTTAAGAATACCAAGGGACAGAAAAAGCCAGACTTTGCAACTCTAGAATCTTCATGTGAGGAAATCCCTATCCTATCCAGCTCTTACTGGATAGTGGTCAGAGAAATAGTGCTTCACCCTGGCACCCTGGCAAGACTCTTACCTAATACCTAATGAGGTATAAAGGGGCTTAAACTACCAAAAGACTTTCAGGAAAGCCTCCAAGGTATTTGGATTTGCAGGGATGCAGAGGGGAAGTCTTAGGTACTTACATAGTTGCATGCCTGACTACCTCTAAAATCCACCACTTAGTCTGTAGTTAGAATAGAGCAGTCCAGGCCTCCCCACACACAGCATTGCCACCTGGACACTGGCCACCAGGCAACCTCTTGGCCCTCGCTACCCATGGCACAGTGTCCAACCCTGGCGAGACAAGCATCTCTGCCCAACTCAGGGCATTGGCTTGAGGTGTGCCCAAAACCAGGAAAAAAAAAACCCACAAAAAAAGGATCTAGGTGTCCCCCTAGAGAAGAACAGTCTTTGCAAGATCAGATTGGCTTTAAACCCAATAAGCAATAAAAATATTGACACTTGGAGCCTAAGCCTGCTCCCTCTAATTGTCCACTAGAGGGTTTCTTGTACTTTCCACCAAAATGCCTGGCACCGCCAGCTCTTAGAGACAGGGTTCAGGGTCCCCAGAGGCAGGATGGCAAGGACAGATGCGGGGACAGTCTCCACACCAAGGACCACCAGAGCCTATGGCCACACTGGCGTCCTGAGGTGGGACCGGTGCATGTAGGCGTATATCCACGCAGGCTTCCCTGTGAGTTCTGGCTTCGGCAGGAGCAAGTGCAGTCCCATCTCAGGGGGGCCAAGTCTAGAAATTCTTTATTAAAACCCACAGGCTTTGCCAGAGAAAACTGGTGTGTACCCAGATATCAGCTGTATTTGCCACCACATTAATGTCAATTTCTCACATGGAGTCCATGCAAAACTCACCACTGCCTTCCTGGCATTGCTTTTGCCCCTGTCTTGTGGCACAGAGACGAGCTAAGCCTTCTGCTCCCCTTCCTTGGTTCTCGCTCAAACCTGGCCACGCTCACACCATGATGGAGGATGAGACTCATCTGCAGATTTGCCATGGGGTCCCAGTACATGGGGAAAAGCCAGAGAGAAGGGACAGGAAAACGGTGGTTTTTTGAGCCTGATGCCTAGAATGGCATTTAGGAGATGTCATCATTCGGATTAATTCCCTGCTGCTGCTGTACCTACAGGTGCCAGTCATGCGCATTTCCATTACTTTCTCACAGTCATGAAGACTTGGCAGGTAGATGGATAGATAGGAGGAACAGTGTTTTAAAAAACATCAGTGGACATTTTCACAAATGTTGTAGGTCCAGGGTGGCAGGGTGCGGTACTGAAAGCTTTACTAGTTCCCGTGTACATACCCATAGACTCTCTCCATCTGTCTGGAGCGTGAGCATTTTAATCTCCAAGCACTTACAAAGCATGTCAGCATCACTTTCCCCTTCAAACAGCAACAGAGCAGAGCTGGAAAGCGGCAAAGTGTTTTCCTTCAGGCCATCCAGAGGCCTGATGACACAGGTGGAGCAGTCCTCGGCAACTGTGAAACAAAAATCCTTTTGCTTAAAAGACATATTTTGAGTCTTGTTGGGTTTTCTAAATATGAAAAATTTAAAAAATTTAAATGGGAGGAGAATTCTGAAAAAAAAATCAGCATTTCTTTAAAAAGTTATGTAAAATGTGTTTTGTTTTTTTTTTTTTAAAATTAGCAATGAAAGTGAATGTTGTGTTTTCTCCCAACATAATCCTCAGCTTTTCAAAGCAAAGTATTTTTGGTGGCAAATTTACGTAGACGTGATGGTCAGCTGGGGATCCTTGGCTGGCTGCTCCCTCAGGCTGTGCCTGCGCTACAGAGCCCCGCTAACGCGCCCTGGCTGGTGGTACGACGAGGTGTGATCCTACACCAGAATAGCTGCCTTGGCAAAGCCCCAAGCCCGCGCTGTGTCTACGCCGTGAGCACTTTGCCTGTATGACTATGCTATTATCATCAGACTTGTTTGTAAAATGTCTAGCCGACACTGAACGCGAGGGTCAGGTTTTCAAAGCACGTAGCGCTCATAATTGGAGCCAGATTTCTGGAGGAGCTCTGCTCCCATTTAAACACCTACAGAGAGTGACTGGATTGTCTCCCCCAGCTGTTCCCGCTGCGGGAAATGAGAGCCGCTACAGGTTGACTCCGGCCCTAGATAAATAATAATGAATGAAAGTCATTATAGGGGATGAATTTGCAAATATTTAAAGTTTCAAAGCATGAATTTTGTTAATTAAATAATGCTAATAATGCAGCATTGGTCTGACCTAAGGTTAATGTAAAATCACCGTCTTTGGTGAGAATCTCTCTCTTCACAAATTCCCTGGGGTAAATGAAACTTTTTCAGATTTCATCTGGCTTTGAAAGCTGAACTGATTGAACTGAAACTTTTCTATGGGGTTCATTCATCCCTTCTGTGTGCCTCCAGATAAACCCGTGGCCATCAAGAAATAATATAGCCTGCACAGATTATGGATTCAAAAGTTTATCTTTCTTAATAACTTTGTTCAATTCTTTGCTTTGCTTGTTTTACGCTGGGCAGTATTGTTAAAGACAGCTACGATGATTTAAAGGAACCCATATTAAGATGTTAGAAACCCCAGTTACTTGTGTGGAAAAAAGAAATAAAAGGAGCAGTCTCTCATTACGTAATGTAATTGAGTTCAAATACTACCAAAATAATTCTGTGGCTCTCAATTAATTTGCCTGATTTTCACTGTCTTCTGCTTTTCCCTCCCCAGACCTTTCCATATGCAGTGAGAGACAGACACCGTAGTAATACGTGCACTAAGGAAACTTTAGCTACTACATTAGAAATCTCCATTTAATTTGATTGTAGGTGTCACTGGGTTCAGAAATATTTATATGATTTTGTAGCTGTTACAAAAATTTTTTTTGTAAGTCTGTGAGTCTAATTTCACTTTAGAGCCTCAAAGGGGCTAAATTAAAATTACGAAAAAGCCTTTTAAAGGCAGGAGTAGCACTGTGCTTTTAGAAAGGGAGAGAAAATCACTGCTCTGCCATGGTCATCTTAGATCATTTTTGTGGGACTAGATTTTTAAGATGCTAATAAGATGCTTATCATAATCTTTACAAAACCTGATC
Organism: Rissa tridactyla; assembly: GCF_028500815.1. NCBI lineage: Eukaryota > Metazoa > Chordata > Aves > Charadriiformes > Laridae > Rissa > Rissa tridactyla. The sequence continues at coordinate 33,065,411 of NC_071470.1, read as the reverse complement.
CAAGACTTTGGGCTTCAATTTCTCACCTTTAATCCCACATCTCAGAGGGCTGATGTGATGATAAAGACATTAAAATCTGGGAAATGCTTAGACAGTACACTAGTGGGAGAGATGTGTTTGCCCCCTCTCCACAAGTCACGAGATAACTTGCAGCACAGACACCTGAGACATGCAGTTAGTGGTACAGCATTTACTCTGAGGTGTTCTTGTTTTGCCCAAGAAGGCTGATGATTTCTAACTGTGAACATGAGCTCCTCGCTCACTTCTCCAGGCTGTAAAGCATTTGCTGTGGGATGTGTATCATGCCGAACATAGGTTTTAAGTGACGTCCCCTGTGCCCATTGAGACCTCCAGCATGTGGTTGCAGATTGAAGCATGAAAACAAAATCTCAAATGTGCAAGAGAAACAAGAAAAGGAGCAGTTAAATCTCTGCTTAAAATTTTGGGGAGAAATCCTGGCACCATCTCCAGCCTCTCTACACTGTTTGGAAAGGTTAGAGTGTTTTGAACCACCCCGCTTTATGCATGAGGAGGGTTGACAGCTGCTGGGCTGACACAAGTGTGCAGCTTTTGAGGCCAAGCTGGTGTCTCTGAGCAGTGCCTTCCTGCTTTCTGCAAAGTAAGATCCTCGCTTAGGTTTGGGCACTTGCAGTCTTGTCTACCTGGGGCTTCTTGGGCACCAATGGGCAGAAATGGGCACTCTCAACCATTAGGACTTTAAAGTCGGTGAATTCTTCTGGCTCTTGCCAAACCCCTTGAAGACACTCTAGATAAGAAGCAGCTTTTGATAGCCTGCAACTACATAGCCCTTATCAGTCCCCTCTAAACACCAGTCAGATTTTCTGCACCGCTTTGGTCTGGCAAGGCTCAGATCTGGATATAGTATTTTAGTCATACCACAAGCTTGATATCATGAGTCTGCAGAGGAATCGAAGACCACACTGTCTAATTGCAACCTCGTCCAACCACTAAATAGTGTTCTGTGGAGCAAAAGCCTATCTTTAGTCCTTCCCAAAAAACACTGGGCCTCTGCCAGTAGGGGAAAATACTGGGAACACAAACAGAACTGAAGAACAAAAAATGGCAGGGCTGAGAGGAGATATTTTCCAATAGACAGCCTGTAATTTGCCATGGATGTGGTAATTTAGCCAAAATAATTGAATTCTATGTGTTTCCAAAGGGTTTCTGTTAATTTTGTTGGTGCACTTGGGATGGATGGTTGGTAATATGATATGAAATCTTTCATCTTGGGTTTGCTGCTCTGAGAACCACACCAATCGTTGTTGATCATAAGCATCACCCAATCATAAACATCATAGTTGTTCCCCTCGGGTGGCTTTTTTGGTGGTATACGTGAAATACATGAAGGCTTCTCATTCCCCAAGTGGAGGAGCATGCTCCCCACATCCAAGAACACCATTACCGACTGGTAATCTCATTGGACTTCAACTTAACCCGGCAGCTCTTTGGGAGTCTTAGTCAGAATGGATGTCGGCCAGCTCATGCATTCAAGGGGTTTGAATGGCAGACTTTCTGCTGAGTGGACAGACAGCTTCCCAACTTCTTCTCAAGGAAAAATAGGAAACAAAGACATCACAGTTGTCTGAAAATATTTCATAGGTGGAAAAATGGAAAATAAAGCTGGAAGAGAGCTTTTGAAGGCATTTCATCCTTTCCCTGCCCCAAGGCAAGATCAGTTAGACCTGGTCAACTTGTTACAGACATTGTCTAGTCTCTTTTTAAAAATCTCCTGTGATGGGCACTGCATGATTTGCCCCAGCTCAGCCACTGGTCTTTTTCCTAATGCCTGACTGAAATCTTTCTTCTTGCAGGGTCAGCCCTCCTCTTCTTGTCCCCAGGGAGATATAGAGAATGGTTTATTGCTTTCCTCAAGTAGTGCTTTTTCAGTGTGAGGTCAACTCAATGATGGGAAATGATTTGCTACACTCTCCCTGTCTGTATAAGGTGTTCCTAGACAACAGGCATGGTTGCACTGCTGCTATGAGCAAATGTGATCAATACAGGAGCTCATTTATGTAAACTACATTAACTACTCCACTGGACACTGAAAATCACAGAAGTGGAGACTCTTTGACATACTTCACTTTTCCCTATGATCCTTCTCCCGTTTATCATCTTCATTTCACAGGTGATTTTGTTTATCCCACAAGGGCTTCTGAAATTGTTGCCTTACTGGCTAATGACCACAGCTGCTAACGACCACTTTCTCTCAAATTGTTTTCCTGTTGAGTATAATTAAGCTAAACTGGATGGTTGAAGAAAGAACTGCTCCCAGCCCCTGATTAGTTTGGAGCATGCTGCTCAGTCTCCCAAAGACCTGAAGAAGTACTTGTATGTCCACCAGTGCATCTGATTTTTCCAAGTTCTCATAGAGGTTGCGATGTCCCATAATAACATAACCTACCCTTAAAAAGTAGTCAATGGATAAATTGATCCTCTTCCAAATCCTCATTCCTTATTGAGGAGACCTAGAGTCCATGAAGTACATCTGTGGTGGGGTGTGCTGATGCCAAAGGGACACCAGGAACCAAAGCCTCAGCTAAGGTGCACTGCAAGGTACACTCACCTATGGTTTGGACAAGCCAGTGATGCTGGGAGTTGTTTCAAGAAGGCAGAGAAGAGCGTGGGTAGAGGTTGTGAGCTGCCCACAGGGACTGCAGAGAGCTGTGAGACTGGAGATTGGAGATGAAGACCAAGGAAAGGTGGGATGAACAGAGAAGTGAGAACTCAGCAAGAAAAATATCTTTTTAAAGCAAAATAGTCCCCTGCTTCCCTAGGAATGCTGCTTCTTGTTCATCCACTGCTCTGCCCTGTTTTGTATCCCTGCACAGCCAAGGGCTGGCTCCCCGTTACGGTTTGGGTGCTTCACTGCCCTTTCCAATTACTGCGCCACGTCCCCCTCCCAACCCAGCATGGCTACGGATCTTGGCCTGAGAACTTCACAGGTGTTTAAATGAAAAATAAAAACCACCCTGAGGCTGGAAAAGCCCAGACATGCCTTGCTGAAAGGAGTGCAATTGCTCACCTTAAGTGACTTTCTCTGCTGTGAGCAAAAAGAGAATCAAGGCCAATCTCTCAGCCTGGTGCATCCCTCAGAGATGTTAACTGCCTTTCTCTTGTCTCCATTGATTTGACCAAACGAAGTGCCCTGCATGTGTACAGCACCGGCTGTAGCAGCGGACTCTATTGTTCTCTGGGCTGAGACATGCTGGCTATTTAAATAAAACAACTTGTTATCTGCGACTTCCTACTCTGTAACCGACTGGTAATTTGGAGTTGCTGTTAGAACATACCGTCCTCACAATCACTTCCCTCCTGCTGGGACATCTTTTCCTGTGTTTACCCATGTCCTTTAAATAATACTTAGAGCCAAGTGTCCATGCCGTGAGAGAAACACATATTTTAATGGTTTATCTTCTGTAAAGCTAGGAGCACACAGCAGAAAAGAGAGGGATCATTAAACTACAGTGATATGCCTACATATCTGGCTTTGAATCTATGAGGACATTAAAGAAAGTAATTTTGATAAGAACACTCTCAAACTGAGAAATTTTTCTTCATTCTGTTTTGAGGAAGGGCTGCAGAACCAAACTTGGTGAGCGGGACTACGGGATGCAGGGTATCTGTGCAGCATCATCTGGGTACGCAGTGAGGCCTTGAAATGTCTGAAAAGACCCTAATGTGACGCACCCACAGATCGAACCATACATCTGGAGAGCAGATAAGGATATTCAGGGATGATGGGGTTCTGGGGTAGATTCTGATATTGGTGGAGCCATTACCTGCATTCCTTCAACACATAAGATCTCCCTTCCCACCTCTACCACATTTTACAGTCTCGATGAAGAAAGACCACCTTCATTTCTTTCTGACATGAGTCAGAAGTATCAACGGGTTTAGCACACCACAAAAACCTTCTGTCCTGTTGAAAGTCTGTCTGCAAATAGACACAGGGCAATAAGCTATAAAAAATCTGTGCCATTAGGGCACATATACGGGGACTTTTGCCTCACGGTTAGCCTGTGCTCCAGCTCTTGTACTATGCACAGAAATACTTGAAAGGAACAGCCGCTGCCCTTGGAAATTCCCTGCATGGGAGAACTGGAGCAGGTGGTTTTGCACAGACATTGGATCTATGCAAAGTCACTTTGATCCTCGTGTGAACACAAACGAAAGAGTGGCCAAACACACTGTTTTTATTTCTGCCTTGTTAGAAAGGTGCGGGGGAAAGCAGAAAAAAACTGTTCTTACAGTGTTGGAAACAGAAACGTTTCACACTGCACTATGTATTGCAGTCACAGAGCTGCACAAATGTGGGCAGTTTGTTGATTTCCTTAGCCTGACCCTATAAGTGCATATGAAATTGTACTTTGAAGCCAGCAGTAATGTAATGCTCGATACAACTTACGCCAAAGATGGAGCTTAATATGACATCGATCATAGAGTAAAATAGCAATGTGGGGAGATTAAGTGGCTTTTTTTTTTCAAAAGTGACACTATATAAAATTAAAGCTGAAACGTAATTTATCCCTTTACAGGAAAAGTAAGGAACTGCAGACTGTACAATGACAAAACTAAATTGCCTTTGCCTGTGACTGCATCAAGTGCTGTTGCAGAGTTTTTGTTAATGATGGGCTATGACTGGAACCACATGACAGTTGCTACTGTTTTAACAGTTTGTAGAGGCAAACGCACACTTCACGGTGGTGTCTGATAACCATCATGCTGTAATTCCAAATGGGACTTGCTTTTTTCCTTGCGCTTTGCCCCTTTCCAGGGGACTATTTTTGTTTCATTTCCCAATTTCAGCAACTCCATTCTGATCTTGGCTCTCCATCAGCCATGCTGAGGGCTCCGGGCTTGAGAAGTTGTGAAGTAATTCTATATCCTCCGAGGCTTCAGAGAGGAAACAGTCACAGATTTATTGGGCTTTAAGGGAGTTTTGGGGGGAAACCAGATGAAGGCATCCTGCATCCTGGCTTAGATTCAGAAGAAAGTCAATATGTGTTATTACACATTAAAGATGTCCCTTAGAAAAGCTATTTTGGAATAAAAGAAGGATGGAGACTTGGAAAAAAGTTAATAAGAAAATGCACTCTTATGTGTAAAATTCAGTATACAACATATCTGAGGGTAGAGAGCTTTCAGTGTCTTCTGATCACATGCACTTTTATTATGAAACTGTGATCTCTATTTAAAAGTGTCTATTTTTCAAATTGTTCAGCCCAAGGTTATTTCTAACTTCAAATAAAGAAGAGATGATCTTTAAATCAATGAGTATTTCAGCAGGAGGTAGTTGTGTTCCTATATTATATTTCAGTGAAAAGAAATTGACTTGCCCCGTAATTTGGGGCGAGCACAGTGCTGCCTATCACCATGGCCAAAGCAAGATGCCATAGCGGCCACGATGGTGCACCGCTTCCATGCTGTGCAAGTGTCCAGCACGAGGTCAACCACTGCAGAAGCCAGCAATCCAGCATGCTTGGAGGGGGGCGGGGGGGAGTAATTCCGTCTCATCTGGTTTATGCATTGATGGCCCCTGTTTTTTGTGGTTCATCTGGTTTTCATTCATTTTCCCCAGGTGCCCTGACCGAACTTGTCAACGGCTGTTTAGGAAAAGTGTAAGAAAGTTTCAAGAGATATCTCAGAGACAGATCTTCAGACCTTCCATTGTGTCATTTCTCACTGTGATGACCCTCGTTGCTCCTCTTTTCCTTCATGGTTCAATAGTAAATTGAGCTATTAGTGTTCGATTCGTGTTGTCCTCTGAAGGAGAGGGAAACTATGTGCATGTAGGAAGAGCTAACCCCTTCTATAACGAGAACTAGCCACGTTTCTTTGGCATGTTTTACCTGCCTTCACAGCTCCTGCTTACCCAGAGCTATCTCTTAGTTCCTGAGAGGTAGTTTGTTGATCAGGGATTCAAATAAAAAGTGCAGAAAACCAGTACAAATCTTTTGCAAAGCTGTGTATGAGGTTCTTCCTGATTTAACCAGGATAAGCAACATCACAAACTCTTGGTTTTGAGCAGAAAAGGAGAAGGGAATGGGAGAAAGGAGAGAATATTTTGGGGTGAAGAGCACAACTGCGGAAAGGGAGAAGGGACACAAGATATCAAACGACTCTTTGCCTCTCAGTGATGGAGACCAGCCATGCCGTAAACCCTGGCAGGAGAAACTACACGGTGAGGGTATAATTAGTCTGATAACTGAAGTAATAACTGCTAGAAAGTACCTCATTCAAAACTTGCAATTAGCAGGGTGACCTGTTCTTGCTGTGGAGGAGGTGGTCCTGGTTGACTCAAGGTTCTGGGATGTTCTCTGTCTGCAATCTTTATTGGCTTTTTCATGCAAGAACCAAGGTCCCGTGGAAGGCAGAAGTGAGTCCATGTATGAGCATCGTTGATGATAATTTCAGCAGCTCCTCACAGTTGTAACTACTGCCCATGAAATGGGAAGACTGAAACTTTAGGTGATCTTTGCACCTAAAGTGCAACCAAAATCCTGGAGAAACAGTTAGATGCAGATTACTTTTCTGGAGGACTGACCAGGCAGCTAATCTAAAATGCTGTTGCACTCTGGTATGTTCCCAGGTAAACAAGACTTCTTCATATGGAGGAGGTCTGGTCCTGGTCCTTTTTTCAAATTGAGGTAAATGGAATTGCAAGTCTTGAAAACTATGGCAAAATGTGTGATAGCACAGTGCAGGAGCCCAGCTGACATTGTCAGATGGCAAGCTTTTCACCTGTGCTCACAAGCTTGTCTACCAGTATAGTCACATATAGTCAGCAAAAATTAGATGCTATTTAAAGGAATAAATCTGAAATTTAATCACAGAAATAAGTCATACTACTTCTTGAATGAGATTAATTTCACCTAACTTTAAGTGTAGACTGCATGGCAAGTTGCCCTTGGCTCCTCTTATGGAATGAAAAAGGCTTTTCTAGGACAAGATTCATTTTGCTAGAAAGTACCAGATAAAGTTAAATGTCCTATTTTTCTCCATGGACCATAAAATAAGCTGAGGGAGACTAACTATAGAGGAGTTAAGTCAGAAGGATTTGTCTGAATAAGGATCTCTGAGATGGTTCCTGGGACAGACATACCAGCAAAATTTACAACTCTAAAGGTTCATAAGTTTCTATTAAATTATGAAAAGCTTACAGTTGGGCACCAAAGATTGTAAAGTTGGCTTAGAAGAAATAAATTCTTGAAACTGAAGGGTTTGCCTTACTCTGCAAATGTGAGAGTTAGGGTTATACCGAAAAACCTGATCTCATTACATGTTTCCAAGAGCTGTGGGTCTGAATCCTCCTGTCCTCTCAAACACTGTGAGTCATGATTACATCCTCAGAGGCAGTTACATTTTGCTGGACTTGTCTAAACCCATCTGAAGTAATGGAGCTGCAAAAATGTCAGCAAGGACCAAATCTGGACGTCATGAGGTTGCACGTAATGAAGAGTGTTTGGCCTCCTTCACTGGTCATGATGAGGCAAAACAGGGAAAGAATCCAGCAGGGAGTTGGCAGGGCTGCCAGGATAGGGAAAAAATGTGTAAATGTAAAGCATTTGCTACAAAATGTAGGGAAAGACGATGAACGTGGAGTCCCAGGAGGGTGTCCTGATAGTTGCTGTTTGGAGCAGAGCTGGGTTTTGCATTAGCAGATCTTCCCTGCATGCATCTCAGCGGACTTTGCTTTACTCAGAAGAATGTGTGAAGACTGATCTGCAGCATCCTGATACCCTTGTCCAGATGTGAAAATGTCTCTCTATGCTTTCAAAAACATCCAGTCATGCCTACAAAATATGTGGCAGTGCTTAACAGCTGAGCAGTTTCCTGCGGTGTCTTCCAAGATCATCTCATTGTTTTCTGTCCATCTATACCCCTGTTGCTTCTTGTCCTGCTTATTTTATACATTTTTTGGCAGTGGGGACATTCTTTTGGTTATATGTTTGCAGAGTGCTGTGCACTTCAGGGCTCTCAAGGGTTCACTGCAACTGTAATATTATGTTTTGTTAACTTGGGACAACCTGCCGTGTTCCCTGGTGCAATCTGAGGAGCTTGGAGAATAAGTGGAAGTCATTCTGCAGAAAATGTATCATTTTACAGTTACAGGACTCTGCAAGCCCCAGCATGACATTTCCACACCGTTTGGAAACTTGTACGCTGAAGCTCTGCCTATACCAGTAAAGGAAATGACGCTGGGAACGTCCCTGGCCACGGGACCAGCTGCCTGCCGGGACCAGCTCCTGGAGCGCTCTATCTCCCCAGCCTTGCTGAGGCATTGCCTGGAAGAGTTTTAGTTGGCACAAGGTGAAAGTCTGTAAAGGACCATCTCATTGACTTTACGGGGTGGGTGATTGCATTTCATTTAAACTACTAGTATGGGCACAGTCATGGGTCAGAGCGAAGGGTCCTGTCTGCAAGACGGTTTGAATAGAAAGTCATGGGAGCCTTTTTGCCACCATTTCTGCATCTGTACCAACAGAGAGCTTGATCATGCTAGGCACATTAGGCTTCTTGAGTGGTGAGGACTCTATTCATAGGTCAGTGAAACTCAATTGCTTTCAGGTACCTCATTGACAGAACAACCAGGAGAACCACCTGCTCATAATCGATGTGTCATGTAAACCTTGCATCGTGTCCAACCATTGACTTCATTGCTTTTCCAACGTGCATGACTGACCTTCCAAATAACAGTGGTATGAAGTCAATACAGTGCGGTATGAACCAATTTACCAGCTATCGCTTGACATGATCACCACTTTATCTGTTAAAATTGTCAGCTCTCATAGACTATACACTCCTTAATTCAGGTGTTTGCCTATTTAGGAAAGTAACTGCTTTTGCATAACTTCTAGAAATTTAAGGAAATTTTTGATTAGAAAAGACTACAGTGGCATTTTTACAATATTTATTCACATGAAAAGTTTTTTAAAGTTTCGTTTTTTGTTTAAACAAACCATCTGCTTACAAGCCAATGATTCAAAGTTTAGCTCTGTTTCTAGAGATTCATGATCATTGGATATCTGTTGAGTTCTGTTCCCTGAGGATTTATGGTTATGGCTGAACTCTTTTCAGTGCTGAAATAATCCTCCTCAGTGCATGAGGAAAGTATAACATTAGATGCAGTTGGTTTATTATGCCCATGGAGAGTTTTGTGGGTGAATTGGCTGTATTCAGTAACAAAAGCAAGAATCAGAAAGTATATGCCAGTTTCCTTCCATGAGTAAGAATTTTGGAGGAGAATAATGATGCAGGTCACTGCCAACTTATGAGAAGGGATTTGGGATGAGCTGATATTTTGAAGCTGATCTTTGTGATTGGGCACATTTTGTGCCCCTTTTCTGTTTATTCTGGGCAGCTTTCAGGGACTGATAGCCATTTGCTTGGAAGGTACCTGCAGAAAAGTCCTCTGGGATGTGCAGTCACAAGATTATTTCTAGATATCATTTCCCAGAGAGCATCACTGCAGCTGACACTGGCTTAGGTCTCATAATACATGGGGAGACTGAAAGAGCAGGAATCAAAACACCAGTCTGTGCACCATGAGATATTCATGGCCTGATTCATCTGAGAAATCCATTTTATTAGGCAATACCTAGAGTAACTGTCCAAGCTCAGGTATCTAATTTCTTATTTGAAAGAAAAAGAAAGACACTTTGAAAGACACTGGTTCCAGAAGACATTTAATCTGAGGAAACTGTGCCTTTGTGCCCTTTGGATTGTTTTGTACTTAATGCTTTCTTTTAAGATGCACTGAGACTTCAGAAGTGTTAATCTAGTCAAGAGCTAAACAGAAACTTTTTTTCAATGGCATAAAACTTTTCTTTCTCACCAAGGTCAGGATTGAAGCTGGAAGATATTTTTCTTTTGATTTATATTATTTAGCCTAACAAATGTGGATCTAGATCAAGCAAAATGATTTAAACCTTACATATTGGCAGGAAAACCCAAAAATATCTTTTGACTCTACCTGACACAAATTTTCCATTCAGGTTCTTTAATTTGGTAAGGAAACTAGGACTACCCCATAATTAATGCCTTTCTACTGAGAGCTACACAAGTGTGGCTTCAACTTATGTCCTGTCTGGCTATGTCGGTGAAAAAGGCTATGTTCCAACTTCCATGTTTTCTTGTGTGCTTCCCTGCATTTTGTTGCATTCCACCATGTACCTATCATTGGCTTCATGATTTAGCTGAAAAAATAAATATTTCTCAAAAAAATCTGTCAGCGCTGCTAAAAGAGCAGCTTGTCACAGCAGCACTGTGCTGAGCTGCCAAGCTGAAACTGTCCTTTGGAAAAATTAGTTTCCCATGGAAAATAAGCATCAGCTTCCCTTAAAATATACAGACCTGGGACAAAACACTTCTTGGTTCAGACTTGTTTAGCCTGAAGTTATGGCAGCATGTAACTTTTACAGAGAAACCTCCGATGATTGGTCTTTGCTGTGTACATCAAGGTTGGTTTTAGTTTAATTGATTATTTATTTATGGGGTAGACAGACTTGAGTATTTTTCATTTATGCTTAGGTAGCTGAGGTTGCAAAATCGGATAGTACAGGTATTGAAAAAACAGTGAAAAATGCACAGCCCAGGCTCAACAATTCTTTTCTATACAATATTCACCAACATCTAACAGAAACAGCTGTTTGTCACAGCTGGATCAGTGTCCTTTGGGGTTTTGTGTCCTCCCCTTGCCACAGCACAGGCGTATTGTTGAGCCTGGTGACCTGGAGGACATTCCCCGGCACCCATGACACTAGTCACGGTTTCCCAGGAGTTCCCTCTGCCTCCAAATTACAAATTATTGTGGCAGTTGCCGCAGCCCTTCAGCAGGGCTTTCAAGAAACACAAGAAGCAAAAAAGCAACAGAAATGCAACAAAAGCAAAAAAAGCAAATCCCACACCAGAGACAGCACAAAATGCTGCCTCAGCCTTCATATATCATAGCAACCCTAATATAGTCCTGGCGATGAGCCGCTCTCCGCATAAATGCTGGGCATGGCTTGGCAAGTTGTGGGTCAGGAATGCACTTGGTGCACTCCAGCAGCCAAGGAGAGTTCAGTCCTCAGGCAAGGACTGGAGCTACTCCAGAGCGAAACTGCCTCAAACACAGAGAAGTGTAGGTGTCGAGTCCTTGGCACCAAATGGTCAAATCCACTCCTTGCAGGGGCAAAGCAATTGTTAATACAAGCCTTAAAACTCATGGACGCTACTATCAGCTGTTACTGTTGGGCAGCCTGGGACAAGTCACATCATCTTCCTTCGCCACAGCTTCTCTGTCTTATAAGCATAGGTAATGGGGCTCACAGTCTTCTTTAAAGCAGCTTGTGATTTTCAGATAATAGTAACAATTATGACAATGATTGTCATCATTTTGATCATCATATAATGATCACCATGCCCACATGGCCAGGAGATTGAAAAGATTTTTTTCTATTCTCCTCTCCTTTTCCTTTTCCTTTTCCTTTTCCTTTTCCTTTTCCTTTTCCTTTTCCTTTTCCTTTTCCTTTTCCTTTTCCTTTTCCTTTTCCTTTTCCTTCTCCTTCTCCTTTTCCTTCTCCTTCTCCTTCTCCTTCTCCTTCTCCTTCTCCTTTTCCTTCTCCTTCTCCTTCTCCTTCTTCTCCTTTTCTTTCTCCTTCTTTTCCTTTTCCTTCTCCTTTTTCTTTTCCTTTTCCCTACCCTCTGGCTATAGTAGGTAGAAAAGCCAAAAAGCTGCTGTCTTTGAAACACCACTCTACACTTAAGAGGAAGAAAACACAACAAATGAGAACCCAGCAACCATATTCCACATCTTGCAAAAGTACAGCTTAAACAAAAATATTTGCAGCCAGAAAGTGAAATATTCAAATCCTGAGCACCGACAGTAACAATTTACTTACTTATGTTTAAAGGTTTTTAATAGGGCTTACTGGACAACTTCAGATTTCTTTCTATACGAAAACATCAGATTGTTGAAGTTTTTAATGGGAAAGTACATGTTTCTACAATGATGGATTTTTGGATCAGAGGGAAAAGGGACTTTCACCTGTCCTAGAACAGTATGAGATACATACCGTCACACAGTAGCCTAGCAATTAAGCATCCATGTAAGATGTAGCAACCTCTATTCAAGTCTGCTTTGCCTAATTTAGTCCAGGCTCTTGATCACAACCTCCAATTCTATGTTGACAGCCCTGTTTATGGGCTTTGGAAGCATTTTCACTCTTGGCCAGTGAACATTTGGTTACTTATATGACAAGCAGAATAGCTCACCCATTGCAGACTCCTAGTGACAAGGTAGTTAGGAAGACGACTGGAAAGGTGGGATTAGTTTATACACCTTTGGTCAAATCAGGCAGACTTTGTGCGCTGGGATCCTATATCTCATCACAGTACTCTTATGCCAAGATAAGGCTTATTGTCCAGATAAGGTACTGCTTTTCACTGCTCCGAAAGATCTCTTGTTCATTCTGGTGTGGAGCGTTTTCTATTAAATGGCAAAATCTTGCTAGGATATAAAAATCTCCCTTGGTCAATGACTCACTGTAAGTCATAGAATCATAGAACGTCTTGAGTTGGAAGGGTCTCTTAAGGATCATTGAGTCCAGCTCCCTGACTCAACATACACACATTTGTCTTCAAATACCAGGATGCTCTTGGTACCATGCTAGTATAGGCTCAGAAGAAACTATTGCCTGTGAGTGGTGTGTTCACATGTGATTTAGGGTATTCTCCATTGAATCAGCCCAGCAGAACCCACATAGCACAAACCTCCCTTCAGAAATTGGGTCCTTGCCCTCGTGCTCACACGGCATGCAAAAGCACAGAGCACACGCAGAACAGTCTCAGTTTGCTTTTTTCCTAGAGTCCTAAAAAGCCTGCTATAAAACATGGCAGAGGTAGTTACAGGCAAATGACAAAACAGGCTAAAATAAAGTACAGGCTGAGATTTTAACATTTAAAAAAACACATGCTAAGCCAAAACAGATGTTACCTGACATCTAATTTCTCCTGGTATCTATCTGGTGCTCTACATCTGTGACTGATGGAAGCTGGAAATGAGAAGAGCAGCTGGCTTTGCACCATTTGAAGGTCTCTTTAGAATTAATAGGTTGCACAGTCCAACCTGGAAAAATGGGAGACGGGAAAATTGGTTCAGTCAAAGACAGGGTTGGTTGAAGTACGCACCCAACGTCTAAGTCTGTATCTACGGGTAGGAATGTGTTTGACTCAGATGGAGGAGCCTAATAAGAGGGTGTGGATACCTAGACTGTTTGTCGCAGAAGAGATAAATTCCCTCTTGCTTCCCAGCTTGGGAGGTCACTGACACCACAAAGACCAGGATGGTAAGAAGACCTTCCCCTCTGTGCTAATGGTAAGTGGCTGTTCAGGGAGAGGGGAGATGGACAGTCAAGCCCTCTCTCTGTGGGACAAGCAACCACTTCTTCCATCTTCTTCCATCCTTCTCTGGTGCAACAAGACAAAAATAGAGGAGAAGCATTACTGCACTGAGACCAGCCAGAAACTCCTGTGTAGGAGAGTGCACAGACCTAAGTCTATGGCATTTACATGTAGTAGACTTATTTAAAAAAGCCCAAAACCAACTTCACAGACTGAAGTTAATGTTCCATGGTGAGATCTAAAGGCTTCCTCCTAAATTCTGGGAAAGTTCATTGAGATCCAAGCATGGTGACTCAGATTCACCTCTAGCAGTAAGATGAACCGTACTGCAATATTGCCCAACACATACTCTCAACACTATTGAATAAATAAATCATCTTGATCCACTTCTAATTGAATGTATATTTTTCACGTTTTTGAAATGGTTCTAATTTCATTCCACACATTTTTTACTTTACAAACTCTGGCCAGTTGTGTATATTAAACTTTATACTGAAAATACTGAGCTGAACCTTTCTTCACAAAGCAAACCCCAGCATTGTGAGCTGGAGGAAATGGGTTTATTTCTTGCTTATCAGTGTCCAGAAGGTTACTGCAAAGAGGGTGTCTTTTTTTTCTATATTTGTGGATATGGTCATACAAAGAAGGGAGGAAAACCAAAGGCTAAGGAGCTGAATGGGCCTTGAGAAAGCCTAGCCTCTAGCCTTGCTTCATCCTCCATTTCCCATAGGGCAAATCCTCAACCTCTTATTTCTGCAGTAATCTTAGTGATAAGCAAGGACAGCTATTTTGGAGACCTGTGAAGTGGTTTGAGGTACCCACATGGGAAGTAGTTGAAAAATGCCACCTTGTTGCACTCATTTCATATTTTCTTGCTGGTTGTGGCACTGTTTTTTTCCAGCTGGAGGAAGAAACTCAAATGCGATTACACAGTTTTACACCAAAATAGTAATGGATCTTTCTGTCTGTGAAAACGCAAAGTGCTACACAGATGATAAGGGAGAAATCCCGTGTCCAGTGAAGTGTGTGGCAGTTTGCCAGAGTCACTTCTTTTCAAAAGCAATGAAGAAAACATTTTTTGTTTTATTTTACAAAAGCAGCCTGAGGAATTTGGAATAGAGGGACCTGTGCCAAAATTAGAGGCTCTATTGAAAGAGTTCCTATGGCCCAAATCCTGGTCTGATGTATATATAAACGTGTTCTGGTACAATAATACCGATAATACGAATAACCATAATACAAAAAGATGTCAGTTCCCATTAGCTGTTATAGATACCATTCTTCCATCCCATGTGCAAACATACAATTTGACAGCCCTTTACCACACAATTCCCTCTTGTGAGAGCAAGAACTAAAACCTCAGAAAAAAACAGAAACAGACATGTACAGGCAGTATAACTGTGTGGTTACGTCTATTAAAGCCCTTTCCAAGGTTCCTCACCACTATCAGGTTTTTTTCATTGTTTGTTTCCTTTAAATTAATTATTTTGAACAACAGAGAAAATATTTAAATATTGATATATTTGGGCCTGCCGACTCAGAGGAAGAAAGCTGTGTGAAAATGGTAGAAAATTGTTCCAAACTACCCATTGATTGCATGTCATCCTCAGCCATCCCTTACCCACCCCACACACCCACTGAGGTTGGAGGTGATCACTCCTCAAGGGCAGCCATTTTGCACAGTATTTTTTTCGTTTTCTGTTGTTCCTAGAATTTGCATTCATGCTCGGGGAGGGTGCGTGTGTGATAAGTTTCTCTGAAGTGCTTTAGCAGTGTCGCACAGGTTGTAGGACATCTCCAGAACAAACCACAAAAAAAGGTTAGCTGCTGAGAACAGAGCATGGAAAGGGATCGCAGGAGGTATATGGATTTTTTAAAAATACATAACATTTCCTCTGCTCTAAAGTCAAAGAAACTGAAGAGGAGCATGTAAAAACGGGGATTTGTGGGCATTTGTATTCTTGTGAGAATTATGTATTTTACATCCATGGGATTTACTTTCCTAAATTTCTATGCCCTTTAGAAAAGTATTCTTTAATTTCCTACCTCAGCTTTTACAGGCTAGCAATTCCAGCCTTTCTCTTGAGCATGGTACCAGTTACTGTAGACTGTGGAAATGAATTAGGCTCCTTTTGGAGACTCATGTGTAACTGTCAGGGTCAGTCTAGTCCATAGCCCGTTCCCTGCAGCAGCCATGCCAGTGGTTCCAGGTGAGCTCCTTTCCCTGGGGATGAGTCCTGCCCACTTGTACCGTTGCTCTGAGGACAAATACAATCATCCTGACATCACACATGCCAAGCACTGGATTACTGAAATTCCGGGTGGGATTCACCAGACTGCTGAGTGGGATTTGGTGCACAGATTTGAGCTCTAAAATTAAGTGTCAAAGCATGGACCAGAAGCATAAGTCACAGGCGCATGGCACCATGTTAGATGCTCTTGCTGTCTCATGTGACTGCCTTTGGAGCACGTGTCTCCATGGCCTGTGTCATACCTGCCAGCCCTGGGCAGCTGTCTGATGCTCTGTGGCATCTGAAATGTCACTAAACGCCTGTAGCTCTTCATTAGTTACAACGGGAGATTAGAAAAAGCTTCCATGTAGATATCCATATATGGGTACCTAGTTCATTTTTTTCTTAATTTTCAAGCTAAGTCCCACTCCTGATGGAAAAGCTGGGGTAAGGGATCAGTTCTTGATTCTGTTGGGCTTTTACTGACCCAGTTTGGATCTGGGATAACAACCAAACGGGCACGACAGAGGGGATGGTAACTTGCAGCAAGAGGAGAGAGAGGGGGCGGGTAGCTGTGGATAGGAGCAGAAAGGCATTTCTTTAACTGATTCCGCTGCTGGAGAATTCAGCAAATGCGGCTTCACCCCCAAGGAATTTAGCAGGCGCCTGGGTTCGCTCCAGAGCTGGATCCAACTCCGCTGCGGTGCAAGGACCATTCAGCTATCTCAGCACTGTGTACTTTGCTCCACGTACAGGACCCTTGACAACTAGCAGAAACACAGCGACCTCTGATATCCCTTCCTTTGCAATTAAAAGATTTCTTTTAGTGTGTTATCTGCTACCTGGGACCTTTCTCATTCATTTATTTGCCTTTAAGTGGCTGTCTCCACCACTGTGTCTGCTCTGCCTGACATATCCCTAATCTTTTTTCCGAGGAGTGGAACTTCCTGGCTTGCTTTAAAAACTAGATATGCGTCTATATGCATAAATCTCTAAGTCTCAATAATTTGACTGCTCGGTTATCTCTAGGATTGCCATTTTCATTTTGCTTGGCACAAGAAACGCAGAACAGTGTTACTAAAGCAGACAAGCTTTAGTCCTCAAATATTGCAATAGCTTTTAGCTTCTGATCAACTGAAGAAAAACGTGGAAGTCTTTTAGCCTGTCTTGTTACCTGATACACACCTTTCTGGCCCCAGCTGTGCCTTTGGAAGTGGTTCCCATTCCTTTTCTTTATCTCTGCATGTTTGCCATGCCCTGGCTTCTTCCAGTAAATTGGAGCATGCAGATATGGCCTATGTCATTTCAAGAAGATCATCTGTCTTAGCTGAGCAAAGTAATCGAAAAGGCTGGATCAGCTACCTTGGCTAATTTTCCTGGTGGTGGTGAACAGAGCTTTCACATGAACAGCTCTGCAAATGGGGCTGGGAGATTACCCCTGACTGGAAGAAGCTGCTATGAAAGAGGACATTTTCTAGCAGCATAGCTCATAGTCTGGTGTGCTTGCCAATAAAATGTAAATCAAAAAAACCCCTACGCTTGGAAGGGTATTGAACCCTGATATTTCCTATTCAGTAGAGGGAGATGAGTACCATCATACAATGCTGAGATAGGTGGAAATTACTATTTATTGGAAAATGTCTTTCGTTCCATTGATTATAGGAACTCTGTTAGACATAATATCAAGATTTTGATGGCTAAAGCTGGGTGAGGTGTCTCCCATTCACTCTGTCACAATCTGAACTGATATTATGAGACCTCAATTATGTATGGCAGCACACTTGGGAGCAGCATGAAAGCAGACTGGTATACCCCCCAGTATGGATCCTCTGTGTAATTACTACGGACATGGAAAGAATAGGTGAACAGAGTAGATTTTTCTTGCATAAACACACTTACTGTCAACTATATAATAGTTGTTATTTCTCCCCTCTTCTTAACAGCATCCTTGGTGAGCAGCAGGTGAGCTGAAGTGAGGTGGAAGGAGAGGCGTGGAAGGGGCTGCTACTCCTTCCCACATGGGCGAAAAGAGATGAGCTTGTGACCCCCCCCCTGCCCCACAATGGCCAGTACGGCTGAGCCAGTGCAGCTGGAGAGTTCGTCCAGACTTTTCTTCCCTGGATTCAGAACCAGAAAGAAGGACAAAAAAAAAGAGAAAAAAAAACTAAAAAAAAAAACCCCAATCCATTAAAAATGAGGAGTCTGACTCCTCATGTCCCAGCTCTTCCCCGGGAGGTTCGGCTTATGCTGCCTCTCCCTCCTGGCCTGCCAAACTCCCGGGCTTGGGCTGTGCGTGGGCACGAAGTAGTATGCTATTCAAACAAACGAACGTACAATTTGAGGTGCCTGTGGCCTTGCTGTGTCCCAGCTAGATATATTAATAGGTCACAAGTTAAACCTGAGTGTCTGCTTGCTAACATTTTGAAAATAAAAGCCTATGTGCCAAGCGTTGTCAATAAGGTCACTCACACAAGGCATCTATTTAGTCTCAGAGTCAGCAAAGCCAGATCAGTGGTCTGGGGAGAAGAAACAGCTACTTGAACTTTATAGGTTAAGAAAATCCCCTGCTAAAGTGGATCATCATTAATAAGTTTCCAGTTACATCCAAAGAAATGTCAACATCAACGTTTTGCGATCAGGATGGTGAGTAATTTTACCTACCCACATTTTTCTAGGCTTTGGTTTTACAAGGTGTTCCCGGATTGAAGCTCTGTTGTTCCTTCTCAAGTCCAGTTTGCAGATTTCAAGTGGAAAGCAGAATTTCTCTCTTCCACTCATTTCTTTTTATATCTAATCTACACTTAAAGAGGAGTCTCAAAGTCTCCCTTTCTTTTTAAGCAGCAAGTCATTGCTGACAACTGGGAACTGTAAACATGATCTTTTGAGCTCAGCTGACCCCTTTTTAAAGGACTGAACTGAACTGTGACTTCATATTAAAAGTGTGTAAAAATCAACCAGTCGTTCAGTCATTTTCTAATCTTGAGATTTCATGTGTGACGCTATAATAAAAGACAGTCTGAGGGACAGCCATCGCAACACTTGTCTGTCATATCTCATGGTTTTACTGAAATTAATTACCGCTTCTGGAGATGCAGATGACCAATATTATGACAGACATAATCAAAAACCTCACAGAGGACTGGCCAGAAAAATCACAGAGAATGAACAGAGCAGTGGGAAACAACATAAACAAGCCAGAGCCCAGACCTTGGTGGATTTATCTGGGATACCTACCACATGGGTTGGTTATTGTCCTTATTCTTTTCCTTGTTACTTATTTATCTCCATATAGCTGTGTGATACTTCATAAAAGAAATCAACTTTACATAAAGGGATATAGAGACTAGACACACAAAGCTGATGATTTCTTTTTGTTGGATTTACACAGACAATTAAGTCAAAGATGAAAATGTTGAAAATGTTTATTCACACCAATGAGCCAGTCTCAGCTTCCTGATGGACTCATCAAAGGGCAATAATTACTTTCCCTGAGACCTTTCAATCTGCTCCGTTCTTACAGCTGGAGGAGGAAATTGCTTTCCCCTCCTGGGAAAATTTAGAAGATTTTGATTGCTTCCTCCTATTCAGAGGGATCCTTGGGATGTATCATATTACCAGCTTCCAGTGCCTGCCACAAGGTCTCGCACAGAGAACACAGAGTGGCTTCCAGAATTTGGCCCAGGTATGGAGTCAGTCCTTCAGCCAGGATCAGTCACAACAGACTTGGACTGAATGCAGACATGGGCTTCTCCAAAACAGTCAAGAAAACCTGTTGAAGTACGGTGGACTTAGGTTTTGCGGGGGTTTTTTTGCCCATCTCTGAGACGGGAAAAGCCTTTCATCTGCTCCAAGACAGAGAGCAAGTAGAAAGGGAGGAGAACAGCAGTTTCCCATGCAACCCCCAACTTGGGAAAGCAGGTGGAGTGGAGAAGCCACCTTTCAATTGTGTTTTAATGAACAAGTTGTTTTTTCTTCCGTGTCCTTTGATTAATGGGTGTTTTCCTTCAAAAGCTGACGTTTGTCTTTCATTACGCCCAGCATATGCTCTACTAGGCAGGACCGTTTTTCTACTCTAGATAAATAAACATGAAAATGAATTTATCTCGCAGAAGCATGTTCTCTTTCAAGTATGGCACAAGCCTGCCCTCTCCCCCAATAAATCTCTGGGTAAATGTGAACTCCTCAGCAAGCCCTCCCTCTTACATCAAATGGAGACATTTTGCAAGCTCCCATCTCCGCACAGCTCAGGAAAGCTGCCGCTAACTCCAGGCATTTAGAAGGCAGTGATTTAACTGCCTTTAACTAGCTGAATTTGAGAGCTTTTTATCATGAAAAAGAAACTTTTCCAAACCAGAAAGAATCCAAGCCCTTTTCCCAGCTAGTGGTGGATAGCATTTTAACCCTCAAATTGTGGGGGTTATGTGAAACAACACTGCCTTCAGGCTCTTGCATGGGATCTGCTCTTGGATGGAAGTTGGGTAGTATATTATGATGCCAGTTAAACTCTGCTTTGAGAAACAGCCTGTTCATTTGGTGCACAGGCCTGTGGATAAAGCTAGTTGAATCTTTAAATGCATTTTAGTTTCCTTCCAAACATAGTCCTATCTGTTGTTTGTATGTTATTGGTTCACAACCTGATCCTGCACATAGTTTCCTTGGTTTTAGACATGGCAAAACACGTCCAGAAATGACAATCTCTGAACCTCCTTGTCATTGTTTGCCTTAAACCAGTGAAATGTACACTGAAACCAAAGTATACTGGAGCTCTTTGCAGTTACTCACCTTCAGCACTCAAGAGATGCGTCTTTTGAACCAGTTCAGACAAAGAGAGAAAGCTGGATGATAGTCCTTCACATTTCTGGACAAATAATCACTCAATCTTGTGTCAACGAAACTTTCACAATCTGTCAGTATTTCCACAAATACCACAAGTAGTTTAACCAAATAATGGCCCTGATTCATGAAAGTACTTAAGCATGTGCTTGACTCTAACTGCATGTTGGTGTCTCCTTGAAGTCAGTGATACCAAGGCGTATCTGTGATTATGTGCATGTTTAAGTGCCTTTGAGCGCTTAACTGATATCTTGAATAGGGCCAGTATTAGTCATTTGGTAACACCTGTCCTATTATAGGAGCATATTAATAAATCAACCCGGTCAAGCTGTCTCTGAGCTCATCCATGAAGCATGTTGTGGTGGCAACCACTGAGCAGTGCAGCTTGTTTAGCAGCCCGTGCCTACTACAGGCACGTCCCTGATGTGCTGGAGGTGGGGGGGCAATCCAGGTCTTTTTGAGAAATTTGCCTTTGCAACAGAATGTCCAAACTGGAGATTATTTGATCTGTTTTCCTCACTCAAGATTTTGAGGCCCATAAGAGAAAGTAGTTCACTTTCACACACAACAGAGACTGTGCTCCTTGAAGCTTTCAAGCTGCATTGCAGGAAAGCCCATTACAAGTCTCGTGCAAGCCCCTGCTAAGTTTCAGCCACCTTGATTAAAAAGCAGCATCACCAAAACCAACTCTAATCATTGCAAAGGTTGATGTGATGGCTTGGCCTGGACCATGCCCCAGCCTTACCCTGCGGTCCCCCACAAATTTGTACCACCCATCCGTCAGTAGCAGCACCACTGCTCACAATTTGTACAGCAAAGGAGGGAGAAAACCACTTCACTTGGCTAAGAAGTTTGACTCTATCCTTCCCCCTTGGAGGAGAATGACTTTGTCTGCCTTACTGATGATTTCTTTCCCAGTAATGTTTTTATTGAGTATATGAAAGTGTTAAGCTATGTCTCACTTAGCCTACATTTTGCTCTTAACAGGATTACCATGCAAAGAATGTTCCAACGAGACTCTGAGGTCTACCAGGTCAGCTTGGTAAATGATAGCACCTCTTGAAGCTATAATGGATGAGAGGATCCTTGATAAGATTTGACACTGGTACTATATACGCTGTCACAGCAGACATTTTGCTTTTTTCTTGATGTTTTTAAGGCCATAAATACTGGTCTCTAATGTTAAGTATGTGAACCTCACATTAATCACAATGCCAGGGAGAGCAAAGAGCTTTGCTCATAAACTGAAAAGGAGCACAGTTAATCTATCAATGTTCTGTAATGAGGACTATTATAACAAAGTATTTAGGTTGATTTACTGATGGGCTACACATCTCTGCTAATGATCACCCATCAGTAAAAGAGCAAAGGGACCATCTGGATCACCAGGAGTTTGAGATTTACGGAATAATGTGCAGATCCTTCCTTATCTCTACTCCAAAGTCCTTTTAAACTCATTCTGTATCAGTTCACTTTCTCAAGATCAGCCTGCTCACTGCGGCATCACTGCTTTCAGAGTGCTATGCCCAGTTGACACATCTGGGTAGCCTGGCCCCTCAATTTCAGTATTTTGAAATATTGCCTTCAGTTTCAGAGACAGGACAAGTGAAGGCAAAGGCTGATCATAGTGCTGCCTCAAAATAAAGTGAACAATTGAAAAAAAAAGTTAAAATGAACAAGCTTGAACAATATTTTTATTTCTTCTTTATACTGTGTAATCTGTGTCTAGCATCCTTCCATAGACATCTGATCCCTGTCAGGTGCTGGTGCTGAATAGGTACAGAACACATCTGCAATCCCTATTCGGGAATTTAAAATCTGAATATCATCAGGTATTTCATCAAAGTAACAGTCATGGGCTCAGGAGGTGGGAATAATTTCACTTTTCCTTAGATGTCTGCATTAAAAATACCTACACCTAATGACCTGCTTACTCATCCTTGGCTTGATTTAAGGTCATGGACACCTCTGGAGGATCTTAAAAAAATGCCCACACCACAGCAGGTGAACCACAGTCAGTAAGGCAAGCCACATCTTAAAATTACGTTGGTTTTCCTTCTCATGAAAGATTTCTGCCATGGAGTCACTATCCCTGTCCAAGAAGCACCAGACAGTACATCGCCAAGTCTTGGGGCTGGATTGGGGGGGACCTGTCTTGGAGGAACAGTTTTAGATGTACATGTTGGGAAGGCAGTGGCAAGTGAAGAATCAGGTCTTCTAAACCCCAAACCAATTTAATTTGAGGTGCTTTGCAACTGTGTCAATCTTCAGAGCACCCACATAAGACTAGGAATGAAAATTCCTGCGTTCAGTTCTGCTCTGTGTAGGAGAAACTTCGACATATTAATATAAGTACACTTGCTTTAGGATGCTTCTTCTGGTGGGTGTCAAAGTGAAGACACTGGGTTTATACACAAACTCCTCACCTTTCCCACATGGGACCAACTGTGGACCGTCCACACAAAGACACTTCCTTTCTAGTACGGAAATCATGGCTTTGCTGGGGGGCATTTTGATTGCTGCAGGTGAATTCAGTCTTAGTCGGGGACCAGTAGGTCTGATTTTCAGAAACCAGCTGATAAAACTTTGAGATCGTTAAGGGCATCAGGTGAGTAGAGAAGTCTTTAAAAAAAAAAAAAAAAATCCCTTAGTCCATTTATACAGGCGAGCAGTGGAAAGAGCATGACCTCTCTGGAAAACAAGGAAATGAGTTCTCCAAAACCCATATGCAACTGCGGACTGTCAGGCTCCTCCTGCCTGTGGGTGCTCCCCTGCCATTGGATGCAAAGCAATCACCCCAGCTGCACACTCATCAAGCCTGTGCAATGCAAGGCAGGCCAAATTCAGTAGAAGAAATGGGACAGGACAGTTATTTCTTCTAAAAGGTCATCAGTAATATAAACATACCTCTTCAAACACTTCCTTAGCCCCAGTTTGGCTCCAGTTCCACGGGAGAGATGATCGTGTACACCCTTGCCTGTTCCGTGTTCTGGTCTGTGCTGAACACATTGTACCACCACTAGCTTGTAATGACAGGCCACTGCTTGCTCCAAACTGGCCAAGGGATCAGAAAAGATGCCAGGTCAGAAAATAGAAATGGTCATGGAGCATCTGGGACAAGAAGTGCCAGTGTATGTGGGTAAGAAAAAAATAGGTGCTTCTCTTCTTCAGCACATCCATAGGTATCAGCCATGGATGAGGACCCAGAGAGGAGAAAATGTTAACAGGGGCCCAGACTTCAGTCCCTGGTTAGAGCAAAAATAGTTGGCAAGTATTGCTTGCTGCACCTTACACTTACAGAATAGTGAGAAGCTATATTTATTTAGCAGATTGAGAGATAGCTAGATTGCACAATAATACAGTCAAGAAATTAAAAAGAAACATTCAGCCAAAAATTAATGTGTCATTAACATTTAATAAAGTGCTTTGCCTTTCCTTCTTCAGGATGTAGTAAGGATTCCCCTGTTTTTTATTCTTTGCTTTCCTTTCCTTCATTCTCTCTCTTTCTTTCCCCCCCACCCCCACCCCCCACCCCCCAGTTTGTCTTGATTTTGAAAATAGCAAAAGCAATATATCTCCCTGATCTGCATCTCTCGCATCTGAATACATTGAGTTCTGGGTCTGAACCTGAACTCAGATCCATATTTCACAATTTGCCTCTCTGTTTTTCTAACAGGTGACTGTGGATACAAATATCCTCAGACTGCGGGGGGACACAGAGTAGACCTCATCCTGTGTGCTGGGGTTCAATGCTGGCTCTGGTTCTTGTGTTTCTCCTTTGACCACAACTAAATAATAAAAAATAAAAGATTACTGAATCTGAAATTTTTGGAGTGATAGGAAAGGTACCTTGGCGAGGAATAGCCCAAGTCTAAATCCCCCAGATCCTCACAAGCGCATCCAGATCCCAGGTAGCTTATCAGGTTGGTCCTCATCCCATTCACTTCTGCAGCCCCTGCAAGCCCCAAACACGCTTAAAATAGTTGTTGTTCTTATCTGTGTCAGGGTAGCATCTAAGAAATCAGATTCTTGTGCCTACCTGCAGGAGAAGGAGATAGCTAATTAGACAAAGGGGAGCAAGGCGATATTAAGATAACTGTGACTGATATGATAAGGAGTAGTCAACAGCTCTCTGATAGCTGCATAGGTCGTGACAAGGGTCATGGTAAGGGTGAGGTTTAGGGAAGGATTAGAAGGGGATGCATGGAGTTTCTTCCCCGTGTGAACGCATCATTAAAAAAGTCAAAGCCTGTTGACAAGAAACCAAACACACAGGTGAAAACCCATTGGTAATGTGGGGATTTTTACCTCCCATTGCTTGGTCAGTCTTTGAAGGTATGCCAAAAAAGGGAAGCTTTTATCTCCTTCTAGAGATGTATAAGTTCTGGGCATCTTTTTTTTCCATGTATTATTCTTACGAAGGTCCTTAATGAGCTAACCTCAGGGGACTGCTGCAGCAGCTTGTCTCCATGCCCACAAAGGGGATGAGGATTTGCAATCTGCCTGCCGCTGATGCAGGAGCCGGGCTATTGCCAAACCCTGTCACTGCTGCTCCCACCGAGTAGCGGTGGGCTTGTCTGGGAGGGCTGCAGCTAGAGGCAGTAGGAATTCACGTTGCAGGACCTAGGAGAAGAGACACACAGGAAGATCTCAGCAGCTCCATGGCCTTCTGCTTCTGAAGGAGGAAGATGAGGGTTGGTGGTGGAGTGTTGGTAGCACAGTAGTTGTGCTAACAGTGCAGACACATGGGCAGTCCTGGATGGTAACACAACAGTTATAGCTGGGTCAGCTGGAAGCCTCATCTCTGAAAGCAACCTTTGCAGCTCTATGTTATTCAAACATGCTGCTGGTTTTTGGCTAGTGATCCTGACAGGAGATTTTCCTAACCCATTTTAGACAGATAAACAACAACATCCTGGCTGTCTCACCTCAAAGATATCTTCTGTCTCCAGTGGACTCTGGGAAACGTGTAAAGCAAACAGCATTTCTTTCTTGGTATAGAACACCTGTGAAGCCTCTTTTTATCTCAAAGGTGCTGAGGGGGTTAACAAGTCATTTGTAAAAGTGTCTTGGCATGATTCATCTGTTACAAGTGTAGTTATTTAAGCAAAGGACACTATCACTTAAGGTCTCCTCCTTCAACAGCAGAAAGAATGAGGCAACACCAGAAGGTGCGAGGCAGACCAGCCCACTCTCTGGGCAACCTCTGCGGACTACAGCAGCACTCTGAACTAAGTTTTTCTTGGGTATTTCAATGTTTAGAAAGAACCGAATCTGGGCTTATGAAAGCGCTGTGTTCTCTCTTCAGCACTGTTGCTGCCAATGCAAGTGCTTCAATATGCCATCAACATCTTCCCTCTACATTGTCCTAGACTGGAAGTTAGACTTATGATGTGCAAGCAGTTGTGATGATTAATATTTTCTAGTCCCTTACAGAAATTGCTAATTTACAGGTAGGAATTACTGGTAATTAGGGCAATACTGGCAATATTTTACCTCATGCAATCTTCAGTAGAAAAGCCTTGTATGGAAGGCAAGGCACGTTACACTTTTGGCAGACAAATCATCCTGGAAATAGATGCAATGATATGTTAAAATAGCCTTGCTTGAATTAGGTTTATTCAACAAGCCTGGGGGGTTGGAAATAGCTCAGGGAATATATGGCTAAGTATGGACTGCCATTTATTCTGTACTTTAGAGACCGGTTTCTCCTCTGGAGTCACAGCATGTGTGCTTTCCAAAAATCCAACTATATCCTCAGCTGCTCTAAATCAAGAAACTGCCCTGGGGCTTAGTTTGACTGTGTATTCAGGCAGTGGAAAGGGCCCTGGTACAGATGGGAATATTGGGCTCCACGTCTCATGAAAATCCCGGCCATGTTTTTGTGCAAGTCTCTCCACTGAAGAGGCTGCCCAGCACCCCTGCTTTGTATAAACAAGCTGGTGAAACCCCAAGGAGCAGAGAAATATATTTGGGGCCCAAATTTGGAGTTGATGTACAGCAGAGGCATCAGAAAGGGTGTAAATCAGAGACGAAATCCCCACTTAACCCTGACAAGGAGGTCTAATGAACAAGCACCCAGCCCTGTCTTGACCTGCATGCAGTGCTCCCCCGTTGAGCTCCATGAGGCCCCCCAGACCCTCAGCCTCTTGTCTGCAGAGTGCCGATTCTGACGGGCAATGAAAACTGTGATTTCTACACCTTAAAAAAACAAAATCAGATGCAGAATAAAAATAGCTTGAGAAGATCTGGGCTCCTTGAGGTGGCAGGAGGCAAGGGCCAAGCACTTCCATTCTCCAACACCTCATGGACTCGCCTTACCAATCTCCAGCCCAGCCTCTATGCAAGTTGTCAAGTGTGAAGGTGTGGGAGAGGAGTGACACTCGCTATCAGTTGCAAGGGAAGGGAAAGGAGACATGCCAGCATTGAGCGCCTCAATGATCTGATGAGCGCTGGAGAGCAAACACGGGCCGCGATGGCTGCGTGTCTGTCAGCAGAAGACCCTGTTTGCCAAGGGATGGGGTGGACGGGGATGTGAATGCTGGCTCTGTTGTTATTGTCATGTCGTAAGGAGTAAGTGCACTGGATTCTACATGCCTGTGTGTTTGATCAGGAGAGCACCGCTGACAGAGGATAAATAAACAGAGATAAAAACAAGATTAAGCAGGTCCTTCTCCTTATCGCTGCCTCTTTATCCCTATTGATCTCTGCCCGGTCCCTTTTCATCTAGGTTGGAATTCCTCACATGCTTGAACCCTGAGCTGTCACATCTAATTAAAAATGTGGTACGAGGCTTTGCATGCAGCAGCGGGTATTTTCCAGTGCCGGGCAGCTGTGTGTTCAGCCTTTTGCCTTTCTCTATGAAAACTCATTTTGCCTTTGTGAAACCCACCTGGGTTGGTAGCCAAGGAATGGCAGATGTGAACAGGAGAAAAACAGCCTGCTCTTTGGTTCAATCTTCTTCAGAAGAAGATTGAACAGATCCAGGCCCAAGGGTGCAAATGGTGGCCACCTTGTCCAAGCAATGTAGGCCTCTTGCCCTGGGAGAGAGAAGATGTTATTTTTACCTCTGTTCATTTGATACTTCTGTTCCTTCCTTCTTGGGGGGACCAAGGTCTCTGTGGCAGATGTGCCAAAGTGACACATAAACCCATCTCCCCCATTTGCTTAAGGCAATTAAAAGAGGACACAGGTCAGTATCACTGGGGAGGTGTGTCCTTCTTCACAGAGTAGGTGTCTTTCATGCACTGAGCAGAACATTCAGAGGTGGGCCCATAAATACCATGCATGTCTAAGGTCTGCATGAGTCTCTGACAGCACCGAGGACATTGCTTCAGGTTGAAAATGAAGTCCCTCGTGTTGTGCACCTGAGACTGCTAAGACAAACAAGGCTAAAATAGAAGGAGGTTACCAGGGTAAAGGTAAACAACTCAGAAAAGGAAACACAAATAGCACTTTATTTTCTGTCCGACTTTTTTGTCTCTACATTCTACCATATTCTGTTTAATTTTGTTAAAACATTCAATAAAATATCACTTGGACGTGGCTTTCCCTCATGCTCTCATGATCTCTGGAAACTATTAGAGCTCTGGTTTTGGCTTTGGTTTTCAAAAGTGGCTGGTGGCTTTAGGTGAGGCAAGATTTGTAAAGAGAGGGAGAATGCTGTTAGGCAGATTGGCAGAGCTAGGGAATAAAACCAGGCATGATGACGGAGACACAGCCCCCCAGGTCTGATCCCCTGAAGGTGTAGCACTAGGCACCTTCATTTTTCAGAGCTAAAACATGGTGACAATTTGGAGACTGTGCTGAGCTCTTTCCCTTTCTGAAGTCAGGCCCCATAACCGTGTCTCAGGCTGGGCATCAAAAATCATAGGCATTTTAGAAAAGATAGATCATGTCACTCAGTTGCTTTTGCAACTTTTTTGCCTGTCGCTACGAATAAGACACTTTACTTCAGATTTACTATGTGATCCAACAGGCAATCAGTGTGAGCAATGCTTTTATTTACTCTTTCCTATACCATCACTCAAGAGCCCACAGTTTATTGCTCACCACTAAAACAATGTCATTAGACATGAAATATATGTTTCCAGGCTCTCCCCCCACCTCAGCTCTCTCCCTCTCCCTCCCCGTCATTTTTTTTTCTGAGGAGAAAGGAAAGAAAACTTCTTTTCAGGATACATTGTAGGGAGTGCTCATGAACTAGCAATTTATTTTCTCCTGGGTTTGACAATGCCAGGCCCTTAGTGCTTTTATTGACTCTGGCTAAACACAGTGACAATTATTTTTGTTGGTTTCAAATCGCCTTCTCCAGCAGAGTGTGAAGTCAGCAGGTTTTTTTTGCATGCTGAGCATGCCCTTTCAGACACCCTAAGAGGAGCAGAGGGAAAGATGATGGCTTTTTTTTTTTTTTTTCATTTTTATCCAGTTGCACTTTGGCATCCCCTGAACGGACCTTTTGTTTTGAAGCAGGGAAAGCAAGGGAGAGGCTCGTGGCTGAGAAGTGGATTGATAGTTGTTGGGGAAAACAGAGTCGGGACATCCTTATCTGAAGGATCCTGCTGCAGAAACCTGCTCTCCTGCACGTCCCTGCTGGCAGCCCCACGTGTGTGCCTCTGCGTGTGCATGCATCCTGCATGCCCAGAGAGGAGGGGGGTTCCTCCACCCCTCCATGGTCATGCGCCACCACCCGAGGACCCAGCCAGCAATCTCCAGTCTTTCATCTTCCTCCCTCCTGGTGCCCTGGGGAGCACGGTGTCTCCCAGATCACCCTAACCCTCCTTGGGCTGTGAGGGGCTGGGGTGATGATGAAGAGGGGCTGTTTCTCAGAAAAGACATTTAAGCAATCCTTGGCAAAGGTCCCCATGAGTGGCTTGTGGGATATGCATTAACTAAAGCATTTGTTTAAAGCTTTTCATGCTATCCCCCCCGTACACACATTACTGGCGAGGCCCAGGAAAGGCAAAACTCCCCAAAATATTGACACCATAGATCAAACCCAGGGGATGCTCCAAAAACTGGCCTGCATATCAGTTACAGCCATTTTGAACATGATCTGTAGAGGTTTACAGACGAGCAAAGCTGACTGTGAAGGAAATAAAAAAATAAGCCAATCTTTCAGTCTACCGCTTGGATAAATAGGGCATGCTTCTTCACTGTCTTAGGAAGGTGAAATTTAGATTTCAAACCCTACAGATCAGTTTTTCTCTGCCTACTCACTCTGCAAAGAGGCTTTGATCACTTTCTTTTTCTTCTTCCTCAAACCTTTTTGCTGTTTTTGAACCCCCACCCACAAATTCTGAAAAAATGTTAAAAACTAAACCCTCCCAAATTTACCCCCACCTCAAAATAAACTGTCATAGTGAACATTGCTTCTTACCTGGAAAGAAAAACTTCCTATCAGTTAAAAAAACATTTGTTAGTGATAATCACCCACTTCTACACTTGTGATATTGAGTGAAGTCTGAAGTTCCCATTGCTATTAGAGGAGTCTCTCCCATTGTTACCACCTTTTCACTAATTGTGAGAAAATGCATATGTAAATAACCTTTTTCAGGTGGTGTCACCTACTTGAGGCAATTAAACAGCTTCCATTGGTAGACATCAATAGCTGCCTCAAAACAGCATCTATCATAGAGCAGAAGGGGTTTATTTGCACTTTACAAGAGGAAGGAGATTCCCCTAAGCTAAAGAAAAAGGGCAGTTTTATAAAACAGTAGGTCTGGTGGAGAGGTTGGCCTGAGATGTCCCTGTCTCCCAGCAATCCCACTCATTCCTGCCCATGTGCTACCATTAGCTGTTGCTCCTGGTGTGCCAGGACACATAGCTGTGGGCAGATGCTGCAGGTCCCTGAAATGTGGCTAAAAACATCCTTTCAGAAAAGAAGCTACAGGTTGATGTTTTACCCCCAGTTCTGTGGTACATGGACGAACAGTGGTCCTACCACGCAGTGGGGCAGTGAGAGTTGGGCCAGGAGCAGAAGCGAACGTCCGAGGTGCAGGAGGTGATGGGAACTTCTAGGTCTGCCTTTGCCCACCCTCGGGGCCCATCTCAGGTCACACAGGGCAGAGATCTGAGTAAAATTCCCCTACTCCCAGGCAAAGGTCTTAGTGGTGTCGGACTGAAGTCACCCGGGGAGTTTTGAAAGCAGGATGGATCCTGCCTCAAAGGTGATCGGTTATTTCAGCGATGAAAAGGGGAATTTCTGTTCACCTACAAGAGCAAACAGGCAAACAAAGACTTCTGGTTTTATTGTCTCTCTGCCTTTGCAGAAAACCACAGCACAGGCTGTGAAGAAGACATCCCTCCCCATACCCCCCTGCCTTCCACATCCTGCCACCCCTGAGGGGCTTTCTCCTTGGACTCGCACCACAGTTTGGTGGGTGGGTGCAATTGTTGGCTTGGCCCAAGAACAGACTCTGGAGCCCATCATCTGGATCTGTCTCCCCACAGCTCACAGGAGATACCTGTGGTTCTGATCCAGCTGCCGTCTCCTGCAGGAGCCTCCCAAGGGGCTGATCCAAATTTCTCCTTGTTGCTGTTGTTGGGCTCCTGACAGCAGCTTTTCAGTTTGAAAACTGTCCCTGGTTGTTGGTGTTTCCCCATCAGGGACATGTTATGGCAAACAGGAGGTCAGTGCGTTTATGAGCAGGGGATGAAGGAAGAGAGGGAACATCACTTTTAAATCGAGGGTGCCCCACAGCAGCGAGCCAGTGTCTTCACTGGAGGCCACTTCCGCTGACCAATGTCTCCGAGCTGTCTCTTTATGCTCTTCACTTTGATAGACCATTCCCTTCATCACAGTGGTACAATTGGCACCAGCTGCTGCCCATCCCCAGCAGGCAGGGACAGCCATCCTCGCACCCTGGAGGGTCCCAATAGCAGCCATTGGTGAAGCGAGCTGACCCTGCCAGAGTTTCCAATGCGTCTTGAACTGACCATTAAGTCAATTTGAGAGGGACTACTGTGCCAAATACAGTAATTAATCAGAGAGATGTGCTTCAGCTTTAAGCTTTTCATTATCTAAAGCACTCAATGTGCCTTTGTAGGGGCTGTGCTAGTGCTGTCAATGCCCATCCAGCTCCAGTCCTTCCCACTGTGACAGGTTTGTCAATTCACGTACCACTTTCCCCTCACCAGTCTCTTTTCCCCTGCAGCACCTGTCTTCAGCATGGTTGCTTGCCTCCTTCACAGTGATAGTGCTCCTACCCAAAACACTCCCACCCCTGAAGATGATACCAGCCTCGCACACTTCTGTCCTCGCAGCGCTGCAGTACAACACTATGCTAATAGATAAAATTTGCTTTTTATTGTCCTCTCCTCAGCTTGTGATGCCTCAGAGATGACAGGCATCTGTGTGAGCTGTCCTGGGGAACCCACCACCCACTTTTGGCTGCCCATGAGAATTGAGGCATTCTCAGAGCTCAGCACCTTGCTGTCAGCAGTGCCTCTCCCTGGAGGTGGTATATCACTTCATCTTGCCTGACCATGCTCAGAAGGATCCAGAGTATGCAGGAAGCAATCCTTTTCATTTTCATTTCTAAAATTCCACCATTCAGATAAAAAGCCGTTCATAAAAAGAAAGAACATCCCCAAAATTAGATAATCTTCTTTTTACCCCCAAGAATAATCTGGATATCTCTCAACAGAATCTGTTCCTTGCCATTTGTAATTGCTCTGCACCTTCTTGATCTTTCAAGGAGCACAGCTGAAACAGAACAGCGAGAGGCTACGGAGGGGATCTTCCTGACCCCCTCTGAAACGAAGCAACTCTGGCAGAGAGGTGGGACTTCCACTGCAGCATTTCAATATGAAGGATGTTCTGAGGGAAATGAAGGCACTGCGTCCCACCAGAGTTGTTCTGGCAGTGGAGGATGCATCTTCTCTTTCTGTGTTTTCTAGCAGGAATGACAGCCTCATATTTGGAGCCCAGCTGTGTGCCTGCCCCTACTTCTGATCTGGAGTCTTTCTGCAGCTCTTAGCAAGTCATTTGAGTTCCCTGAACCTTGCTCTATGATGTGGAGACAAAATTTTAATTTCCTCTCCTAACCAAAAATGTACAGATTTGGATTCTTAAATTGACCGTTTCAGTCCTGGTTTCAGCATCTATTCAGAAACGTGCCATGCTGGTCTTCTTGCAGCACTAATGAAAGGTCAGTCTCCTTCTGTGTGTTTTTAACTCAATGAAAGGTCTTCTTGGTATAAGTGTGACCAAGACGAGGTGCAGCATCCTCACTGCTGTATGAACACACAGTGAGAAGCAGTTCCTACCAGAATAAGTGGACAGACTTTTTTAACAACAGAAGTGTTGTTGTCATGGTCTTACAGATAGGGAATGAGGCAAACAGAGAAAGCCCTTTGCCAAAATTCAGGAAGGAAATTGTCAACAGGAGCAGTAAGAGAACTCAGCTCTTCCATGACATCCTGAACTGGGTGGCATTATTGCACCTGCTGGGATATTTCTCCCTAATTCGAGGCAAAGAAAGGTGAAAATATTTGGAATTAAATGTTATGTACATCAGCAGTGCACGACCTTTTGAGTTTTTGAAAAGCAAGTATGGATTGGCAAGTAACTAGAGAAATACTTAGAATGTTTATTGTACCTAAACTTCTAGACATTTTAGAATTAATGGTCGGTATGAGCATTTCCAGCAACTGATCTTTGGGAAAGACGATTCTCAGAACAATTCCATTCATTATTTCAGCCCACTTCACTTGAAGCTCCAATTTCCAAATGAAAATTGAGGGAGGGAAAACACACATTAAAAGAAAAAATAAATAGAATGATTCCAACTGATTTTTATTTGAGCATCTTATATTGATTTTCCTCCTTTATAATTATGCAAAATAGAGTGCATCTTTTCTTAATTAAATGGGTAATGACTAGTTTGGTAGCCAGCAGAGCAGTGCCTTCGGAGAAAAGATAGTATTTGAAAGCAGAGGTTACGCACAGAGCCCTCTCAAACAGATCTTTGTGCCAAAGGCTTTGTTTTGATACTAGAAACATTTCCACTACAGCAGCCTCTGATGGCAGTCATGTGCAGGATTAGGAACTGACTCCATTCAAATAACAGACAGCTGTTTGGAGTGAAAACTCGTCTCTGTCAATTTGCACTCAAAGAAGGCAGAGGCAAAGGAAAAAAAAAAAGACCCTGGGCCTGGGAATCATTGTAGCTTAATCCCTCCTTTGGCAGGAGATAAAACTAGGGCTTTCCAATGCTCTATAATTTCTTGCATTGACCTGGAAAGAGATTTCTCTATTCACTGGGCTGTAAACCTCCTTTTTTATATTTACTACATGATGTACAAGAACTGAATCTCCAGCAGAGAAAACATGCCATGTTGGGCTAGGAGCCTGGGAAGAAACTTAGTCTCAGGTTAAATAACTTAGTGCAGCAGGGGCACACAGTAGCTGTTAAAACCACTTACGGATTGTTCTTTTAAATTCAAGCGGAAGGTTTTCTCATTTTCTGCAGAATTGGCTGAGATTTCCAGAAGTGGCTAATGATTTACAGTGGTCTGCTCTTTCGATGCCAAATTGCAAACCCTGGAGGAGGGCCTGATTTTTGAGACCAGGTGCACAGCTCTTACAAAAAGTCAAATATCTTCTGCGCGTATCAAGTCCTCAGTATTTCTAGTCATTCGTGCTCTCTGATTTCCAGAAAAATAAAAGGGCACTGGAAGAGCAGGGGAGAACCTCTGGCCATGCTCTGCTAAGTGCAACTGCAGACACAGCTAAGGGATGAACTGTGTTGCTCCCATACAGCACGCAGGGATTTCTGGTTAGCTTGGTGCTTCCTGCCAGCACCATGAACAAGCTCTTGCAAAAGCTGTTTCTGTTGTTTTTCACAGGAAAAATTGTCTGTGCCAAGGGACATCCCTAAATACAACAGAACAAGTGGCAAAGCTGTGACCAAGATTCAGGGCTGCGTGCACCTGGAGTCGTCCCTTTTCCCTAGTCTTTCTCCACAGAACTGCATTTTAAAATCCAAGAGAATAGCATTTAATCCATTAGAAAATGGATTTCATTAGGAAATGAAACATCTCCTCTGGGGCTACTTGGAAAAGCTTTGATGGAAGTCTTTCCTCTCAGAGATCTGAGTGTCATCTCAACTGAAAAGTTTTGCAAAATTGTACGAAAAAGAGAGGAAAAGTTCTGGCAGTGTCAAAATGTGCTACTTTGACATTTTGACATCAAATTTGCTTTGTTTTTTCTTTCAGATGTAACTTTGGACTTAAATTTTCTCCTTCCTGTGCCATGTGCTTCGTTATCAAACTGGCCGTGGCATCTCTGCCACGTGGCTGGTGGATGTTGCACAGGGACCTTCACCCCCTTCACCCACAGCCAGACCCTGTAGAAACACTCAGAATTTAAAAGAAAAAAAAATAAATCCATTTCCTCGAAACAAACCATTTGGAATTGCCCAAGGAAAAATTATCTATCTATCTATCTATCTATCTATCTATCTATCTACCTATCTATCTATCTATCTATCTACCTACCTACCTACCTACCTACCTACCTACCTACCTAGTTGTCTATTTGTCTGTCTGTCTATTTATTTATTTGAATGGGGTAGAGAGAGTTTGCTTTATGGAAGTTTTAAGAGAAGGCTGGGTTTCGTACCCATGTGAAATGACGCCAGTTTATGAAATCCTGTACCTCTCTGTGAAACAGCACTTCTACCCCTGGGGGCCGCAGACGCTCATGCGGAGGGTGTACCAGCAGCCTGGCCACGGCCAGGAGAAACATCCTCTGTCAACACGATGCAAAGAGAAAGAGTGGGAAGGAAGGGGATGGAGAAGCGATTTTGCATAACGCTTTCCCTGCTTTGTTTGGATTGGAAGCCTCTAACTCCATGTCCCAGCAGACGGCCCTCGGATCGCTTGGAAAATGCGTCCAGTTCATTCTTGTATAGAGATGAAGCTGGGAGTGATTGCTATGGCTGGTGCCAGGGCTCTCGGCAACCTACAGGAAGGAAGGTCTTGTTTTAAAAAAAAAAAAAAAAAAAGCCAAACCCCCTCCTTGAGCTTGGGAGCGAGGAGACATGGATCTATCCCAAGCCCTGGGCTCATTCTGGGTGGCCTTGGACAAGTCACATTGCTGACTCTGTTCAGCTCTGCCTGAAAAAGCAGGATGAAGCGCGGCAGGGGGGTATCGCTCCCTGCTCGCAGTGATAGCAGGGGGAGCGCTGCACACCAGGAGCTGCCGGCAAACCCCCTGATGGATGAAATGGGCTTTGTAGTTCTGCTTCAGCTGCCTGCTGCTGCATCCACATCAGTACCTTTGGGTATATCTGCACTGCCCATGGAGGGAGGTCCCAAAAGGATGGACTAACGTGCCAGGATGTGGCTGGGAAGCTGCCATAGAGGCAAGCTATTGCCTCTGGGCAGGCTTGGGAGTAGCGTGTGCCAAAGGCAGGAGGTTGGTGAGGCACAATGGCACAAAGATTGAGGATTTCTGCTGCCCCATCTGAATTTTCCAGTACCTGCTGCAACAGATTGCATGCTGTATCATCTAGACTGCTCTAACTGACAAGTAAAATTACTGATCATCTGACTGCGGTTAAAGCCTATGGCAAGATTTTCTTGATAGTAACCTCTGTATGGAAGCCAGTATCACAAAAATGGCAATTGGAAGGTGTCCAGGCTCAGTTACAGAATCTGGACCTTAACTGTAATGCTAACATTTTCTCTGTTGATGTTAACCCTGTAACAACTGCATAAACAAATTGTCTAGCCCCTCAGTGTTAGTCAAAGCAACTCTCCTTTCATGAAGTTCAAAATAGAGGATAGATTGGCATGAATCACCTCAGAGGTCGATTACCAATGGCCAATCTTAAACCCTGCTAGTCTGGACTTTCTTCCAAAATGTGGAATACACCTTTGGGGTGCACAACCCACCATCAAAACATGAAAACCTCCCCTTTCTTTCCTTCAGCAAAGACTGAGAAGTTTTCTTCCAGTTGTCCCTCTCCAGTTAGAAACTCCTCTATGACCTCTACAGGCTTTGGCCCGCTCAGTGTTTCAGTCACTTTGTAAATGACCAGGTATTTCCCACACTTACCGTAGCAGTATCCACCTGCGAGACGAGGCTTGTCAGAACAGCTCTTTTCTTCTTTTGGGTCCTGAACATTTCAAAACTTAGTCTGGGAATCTTCTGTTTCTTTCCAACTGTACAAGCAAGTCTAAGAAAATAGGTGACTTCTTACTAGCACCCTGCCCTCGCTGCCATCCATCTCTACAAGAGATCACCTCTCCAGCAACATGGGATACCTGCACCTTCATTCTTCTGGGAACTCACTGAATTTCAGCAATTATTGGAAAGTTGTCAATGCTTTCACTTCTCTGAAGGAGAAGAGTGTAAGACCTGTTATAGAGATAGTACAAAAGACTCACAAGAGCAGCTGAATTCCGTATTTTTTAAAACATTGACATTCCATAGTTTTAGAGTCTTGATAACGTCATTATGGTGCCAAAAGGGGAAACACAGGTCGTTACCATGGCGGCAAGCAAACATTAAAGAGAGCTACATCCAAGTGACTGGATGCTTCAAAGAACATGATAACGTGTTGGTATTCTTTACTTGCATGAAGGGTGTTGTGGAAATTATTCCTTGGAAAATGTGTCTTATTAAAAATGAATATTTTTTTGAACAACAACACTTCTAATGAAAAGTTTCAGTATGAGATTAAAAAAAGAATTCAATTAAACAGTTTTGTTGTACCATTACAGGGAATATTGCTATTTTAAATTAAATAACTA
The DNA here is from genome assembly GCF_028500815.1 of Rissa tridactyla. Classification (NCBI taxonomy): domain Eukaryota; kingdom Metazoa; phylum Chordata; class Aves; order Charadriiformes; family Laridae; genus Rissa; species Rissa tridactyla. The sequence goes on along the minus strand of NC_071470.1, from coordinate 33,028,176 downwards.
TTTTTTATTCATGTAATATTCCTCTCCCTTTCTTTACCACTGAAGAAAATATTAAAAATGAGTGATTTTTTTTTCCTTCCAAATCTTTCTTCTTTTAGTCTGTGATTTTTGAAATGATCTTTGCATTGAAATGTTATAGACAAAACTGCGTCTAACTTCCACTCTGTGAATTCTGTAATATCAAGGAAGTTTTGAATTTTGACAGCACGTTCATTTGCTGTTTTACCTTTTTGCAATTTTTAACAAGGTAAAGGAATTTTTAAGGAAAACATTCAGCATTAATGTATCCACTGCTGCACTGGGGCAGCGGCAGAGGCGGGTGATCCGTCTTGGGGGTTTCTCTCTTCTGTGCTTGTGCCAGGTCCTTTCCGTTATTTCAATTGCTAAATGCTTGTGCTGGACAGCCTGTATCTGCAAGAAATTATCCCATCATCATTTAATTTTGAGAGGAAGTCTAATCCAGCCAGAGAAGAAGTCAGGCCCACCCTCAGTATACATTGGCTGTATAAATCGAACTGAGAGGATGCTGTCTTCAAAGAACTGTTTATTTACGGGGAACTTTTCTAATCCATATAGTGGAGATCAAAACCTTACTGCAGACTCTTCAAAACCACAAGACACAACAGACCTTACCCTCCTGTTAGATTTTGGAACATCATCTTGGAACAACATGAAGCGGCAACATTTTTTCAATTTTTTCATCCCCCATGATACTAGCAGCCGCAGAGACCCCAGTAGTATGAGGGGGATATTATGAAGATGTGTACATAGTCTTGAGTTACAAGGAATCATACATCCACCTGGAGAAGGAAGAGATGGCTCATACAGCCACTAGTTCCCCACATTAGGCTGCTCTTGGAGTTAACCTCCTGTTCCTCCCACAGACACAGCTCTTCCACATCTGGAAGTGAAAGCCCAGAACAACACAGTTTTGCACAAAACGATGCTGCCAGTATGGACATAGCCATCAGACACCACGAGGAATGGTGTCAACAGATGAAAAGCTATGGGCTTGGTCTGCAGATCTTCTTCATGTGTCTACTACCTTTGAAACCTTGTGCTCAAGTTAAGGCTTGAAGTTCTAGGGCTGGGTGGCTCCAGCCAATTGTCACCATTTTTGCTGCTTTTTGACTCTGAACTCAACTGTTAGGCAGCCTGTCCCTTCAGCTAATACATCAGGGCATCCTTGAATATTCTTGGTAATCTTGGCATGTTCCTTTCCCCTGCACTCAGATCACACGTACAGGGGCTTGGCCATGTAAATTGCTGGAGTGACTTTGACATCTCACACTCTTAACATCACTGCAACACACTGGAAATGTTCCCTTCGCTTCATTTAGCGTTTAAACTAGATAAGACTGAAGATGTGCATAACACTAGATCTTCCTCTAGCATAAAAGAGCACTGCTCCTCTGTGGGGTTGTCATTTGGAACAGGATTACTTCAAGGTGTTCACAGGTTGTGCTTTATACACTCGCGTAACTTGAGTGAGGACTTTTCAGCAGCCTTTCATAACTAGTAGTTTTCCTTTTACACTGTGCTGTTGGTTTCTGCAGGATTACACAGGATAACTGGCATTGCACTGGGGATGGTGTTTGTTGAGCTGAATGCTGTTATCTCCATGTTTCAGTTTCCATAGGGCCAAAAACAAGGGTAGTGACGCTTTCCAGCTCTGTGAGCTCCTTTGAACTCTACTGCCAAGAAGAGCTAGATAATAGTGGTAACAATGAGCTTTGTTGCTCAAGCACATCCCTGGGGTAAGACAAATAAAAACAAACAAATCCCCTATAAATACATTTCTTACATTGGAGAAAAGCCATGTTCTAGCACCCCCAAGCACGCCACCTGATTGCTGAGCAGCTGGCACCTGCATACTCTCCAAGGGAGAGGCAGCTGGGAAGAAATACAGTTTACCTATCTGCTAGCTCACGAGCTGGTGGTGCACCAGCACCGGTGCTGCTGCCTCATGGACAGAGCGATTCTGGTATAGAGAGATCTGTATTAAGGTTGGAAGATGCATGGAGACACCTTGCTGGTGCTCATCATCAGACACAAAATGTAGACCCAAATTCATGTTCAGCTCCCCTGTGACCACAGTATGTTTTGTGGAGCTAAGCTTGGAGGTATATGGCAGAAGTCAGCAGGACCCAAAGTCCCCTGGATCATGTCCTGGGGCACAGCACCGGGACACCTCCCTGTCTTGTGCACCCTTGCTCAAGTGCTGCCACTGAGATATTCTGTCCTGCCAGGAGACATGCTGAAAGAGAAAGACTCAAAATCAAAGTTTCAGATGTTTAAAACAGTGTGAGGCAGACCCCTGAGCTTTGGCTGGAATGTGAAAAGAAGAGCCTGGTGACTTAGTTATTTCTCTCTTACACTTATCTATAGACTTACTGCTTTTCTTTCAAAGCTGCAGTATACAGCTGATATAATGAAATACAGTATATATTTATTTTCCTTTCATCATTTTTCTTTTCCATTTAACAAGCATGTTGAGAATCAGAGGGAAGAGATAAACAAAAATAAGCTAAAACCAAAGTAAAATTTGCTTTATTCCCATCAACAATCTGATACAACCTTAAATTTGAGAACCCAAGAAAATATTAGTTCATTTATTCACTGCGTTAATAATTACAGTTCCTAAATAATAAGACATTCTGTAGCCTGAAGTCCTCATTCTGAGTATATATTTATATTAGCAGTTAAGTATACTTTTCATGGGCAATTAAGACATTATTCCCTCCCAGCTATTCACAGACATCTCAGGAGGGAATGGGAGGAGAAGGAATTGTAAAGTCATGGGGATAATAACAGCCAAAGACCCTTTCCTCTTCTTGTGATATTGATTTTCAGAATATAAACAGAGGCACAGAATGCTGGATCTTGGTAATATACCTATTTTAAATGCCAGTTGTTGAGTAAATAGACCTCTGTGGGGATATGTTTGTTTGAAAAGTCCTTTGGGATTAGAGAATATTAGCCCGGCATTCAGCCTGAGACCTATTTTGTTAGGCGTCTTTGTTACTTTGTCAGCTTTCTAAAGCCCTTTATGATAGGTCTCAGCCCTGGTGATATTTATTCAAGTAAACCTAAGAATAAGAGTTAAGATGCAGCTGTTCCAACATTGTGAACATCTTTGGGTCTCAGTGTGCTTCTGCTCGACCCTGAAGTGCAGGACATCTCAGAGCAGACTAACAAAGTATTCACGCTCAGGCCTTCAGTATGCCACTTCACCATTTTCCACCGTCAATACCTTTTACTAATTAATTCTGGCTCTGTATCATTTTGCTCAGGCACATGAACTAGTGCGTTATTTACTTTCCACCAGTTTGCACACAAGGCCCTAATTTTGAACAGGGCTAATCCTGGCGCTTGCTTGCAGCCCTGTGTTCTGCCCTTCCTCCGAGTGAGCAACAGAGGGGTTTATATTTTTGTATTTGCAGCCAAAGAAAAGAAAACTGTTCTCCACCAGGCAGGGAGGGCATCCTCTAGCTCCTTGATACCCCACTTCGTCACATGGGAAGAACATTCCCAGGCTGGACTGATCTTCCCCTGCTTGCTATCAGACCAGGCTAGTGAAGCCACATTTATTAACAGTAGTTAATAAAAGGCAGCTCTGGGTTTTTGCCATGGCTCACATTAAGTGTTGGACTTTACCAGCCAACCTGAGTCAAAATGCATGCATTCACTGATTTCATCCTGAATTGGCTAATTCAGACCATAGGAGAGATGATGTAAAATCCTAACATAAGTGTGGTTGTGTGCTAACCCAGAGCTCGATGTCACCAAAAAAGCTCTTTTGTTCAGCTTGAGTACTTCATTGGGCCCTTGAAATATAGAATAGGTTGACTTTTATTTGTCATTTTGATGTGCTTATGGTTTCGAGTGTGGTAAAAAGAAAATATATAACTAAAACTTTCAGTAAGCCCAACTGGATGACAATAGGTTTTCTCCATGTAGTGCACTTACTCTTTCGTACACTGCACATTAGATAAATGAGAAAGCAAAAATACTAAATTGATTTTCATGCAAAGATCTTATCTGAGCTTTACTGCTACGCTGTGTCACGCGGTGACTGAAAACCACAGGAGCAGCGCAGACATGAGCAGCCAGAGCAACCTTTGAGGGGAAAACCAGAAAACAAGGACTGCCGGAACAGCCCATGTTGCAATCCCACACGTTGTTCCTGTCCTTCTCTCTCCCTGTTTTATACACAAAGGGAAAAAGGAAACTTCAAATCCCCCAGAGCCTACACTCTCTCAAGGGTAGCAGTCTACTGAGGCCACAAACACCACTGCAGCAAGCACTGTGGTCACAGGGAAATCACGTGTATGTTGGACAAGGCGAGGGAGACACCGCTGCACAAACAAGTGAGCCAGCCAGGGCTCTTCATTTCTAGGACTTGCTGTGAGGTTGACTTAACGTTCCCAGACCGTGACAACTAGTAGGCATTATAAAAGACTGTATGCCCACTGGGAAAATTTTTAGGGCGTGTGAAAAATAAAGGCCTGAGCCTGAGCAAATGATACTTAATTGGGGAGAAATGAGTAGCTGCAGGTGGTAATTCATTTAATCCTAAAAAAGGAATGTAAAATATGCTAGACTAGATCAAGATCAGATACCTAACTTTAGGCATCTAGGGCTATATGAGACGGATCGCAGCTTAAGCATCTAAATAACTTTAAAACTCTGATTATCCTGCGCCCCACCTGTGTAACAGGAGGCTCATGATATTTCCCCGTGTGTACGTCTCATGGGTGCGTTCAGTAAATGAGTACTTGGAAAGCGTTTTGAACTCCCTGTGCAGAAGAAACTACCTTCCCCAAGTGTTATCATGAACATCCAGTGTCCCGCCCTGTATTTGGAGAGCGTGGTGTTTCATTTCAATAGCAAACCCACAGCTGCAGCGTTGTTTGTTTCCACAGGTGGGTTTGAAGTAGATGCCGTCTTAATCACTGAACCTGACCATGAGAAATCATGGGCCCCTATTCCAAAGGCAAGATCTTCCACAAACACCGGCCTTGCTCCGGGAAGGCGTTGCTCTGAGCAGAACACAGATGGATTGTAGGAACAGACAGAAACCCACTGTTAGCGAAGCCGAAGAGAAAAATCTGGGCAGAATCCAGAACTTAACACAGGTAAATAAAATGGTACATTTCCATGAAAAGCTTCATGAATAAGCAAAGGTTTTTAAAATAAACCCTTTCTGGGAGTTGCAGCATACAGTATTCTCTTCCAGGAATGATACTATAAGACACTAGCATTACAACTTTGGTATTTTCTCATTAAGTAACTAAACAGAAAAAATAGAGTTGTAACCCAAAGTAGGCTGGAGTTGGAATACTGCTTACAGTCTATTCTGCTCTGAGTGCTAACAAAGCATAGATTAGGGTTCATGCCCCTAACTCAAGTTTCCTTAAAAGTCAGGTATTGATTCCCAGCTGGTTCCTTCAGCTCCCTTTGTGGGCTTGGCAAGAGGCAGAAGGTGCTCTGCCATGTGAGGTACCTGTCTTTGGGGAGTTCAGCTCTTTCCATTGACAATGCAGGGAGACCAGCCCCAGCTGCCCACTGAATTTGTAGGCAGCAAAACTTTGGGAATTCTACCCAGACTGCACCCTCCCCAGCTCTGGGGCAGAGGCTCTGCTCCCTCGTTCAAGAAAAACATATGTAAGTAGTTGTTCAACATGAGCACATACCTGAAATTCAGTGGAAATTAGGTGGATGAGGAAGTGTGTTGCTTAAATGCATAGTGCGTGAATATGCAGGGTAGGGGAGGGTGGAAAAACACTCTTTTACATTCATTTAGGTTAAAAAATGAATTTCGACTTGACCACAGTCACTTTCTGTGAATATTTAACAGCTGAACTATGTGAGCATGAAAGTTTGTTGACAGCAAACGTTCAGCTATTTCATGAAAGCAAATTTGGAAGTTTAAAATGTGGGTTGTGTTCAAAATTCATGTTACTTTCGAGTGACCGGTGCTGTGTGTTGCTTCATCTATGTACAGGACTGAGCACACTGGCAGCGCTGCCAGAATGAAGGAACAATAATTCTTTCATGAGATCACCGAGTAAATATAAGTATCATATTCATGGGCTATTCATATAGCAAAAAATAACAATAATTCAGGCACAGATCATCTCTAATATAATTACAGCACTGCACCTCCCAACCCCTGCCTGTTTATTCTGGTCATGTTGACTATTTATGTACAGAATTTTTTATTGGTGTCTCCATAAAAGAGAGAATCTTCTCCTTGTGGGTCAATAGAGAGAACTAATAAATACAAATAAATACAACCCTTAGAATCTAAATGTGTCTGTCAGTAAATTATTAAATTCAACAACCTCATAATTTTGTGCTACACATGACTTCCTGAAAGCAGATCTCTATAGACCTCAACGGGCCAAATCTGCCTCAACAGCATATCTCAAATGTTGATAAAGGTTTTTTTCCTTATTGCCAAACTGGTTTTGATCCACAAACATAGAGGTGTCTGCACTAATACAGTAATAATCCCAGGCTTTCTCCGTGGTTGATAAAAACAGTGGAGTGAAGAGGATGGATCTGATATTGGAAGACGACTCTCTCTATCTCTTCTTGAGTTACAGAGGGTCCATGTGAGGCAACTGAACTCCTAATCGCTCTACCAGGCACTTCAGTAAGATACATAAAGAGATTTGAGACTTCCCTGATAAAGTCATCAACTTCACGTTCCAGAACAAGCAAAACTCCTTCATTTATCTGCACGTATTTCCCCAGTTCCTGCCAAGCCCAAAATGACTGACTTGCAGAGGGCAAGCCAGAGCACGTGGCTGCACTTGAAGGTGCTCAGTGCTGCTAAGTGAACGCCAAAGCAGGGCTCAGGTGGCACCGAGGTAGTTCAGAGCTTTTGCTCACTTTTTTTTGAGTTTCAGTATACACACACACACACACACTCTTCTTTGCACCACATGGTGCAAAACGTGAGGGATTTATTCTCATAAGCAACACAAGTGCAGCATTTTTGAGTGCTGCTTTGCTTCTGGATAGCCCTTGGCAGAGCAGAGGGAGTCTGGGGCAGGGGATGCTCCTTTCCAGCAATCCCCCTCATCCAACGGCTGCTCCCAGCATGCGGTGCTGCCACCCCGCCACCCTGCTGCCACCCACTTCTGGGCTTGGGGCTTTCATTCTGTATCTGGCAGGTTTTTTGATGATTTTTCTGGAGACAGTTAATCTCCCTGACCCCTCCTTCATCTCCACTGTGCCAGTAAGTTTTTCTCAGGGCTGTGATTGCTGCCAGTCAAATTCTGACTCCTGAGAAGGACCTTTGACAAGGAAGATTTACAAATGCACCCTTAAGATGACTTGTTCTCACACTGCTTATCTCCGTTGTCTGCCTGTGTGTCTGCCTCATTGTATCTTCTTTTTCTTTTTCCTAGGACTGAGGCTTTTTTCTACTAACAGACTGCGTGAAATACCCATTTCCTAAATGAGGCTGAGTGACTTTGGTGTCATCCCAGAGTAACTTCACCGAAGTCAAGTCAGAGAAGTCACAAAGTTTAGACCAGGTCTGCAGGTGCTTTGAAATACAGAAGCAAAATTTATTTTCACAAACACTTAATAAGATTTTTGCCCTTTCCCCACCAGTTTATTATTTATTTTTTTTTTTAGCCTAACCTTTATAAGAATTAGGTCAGGTCGATCCTGGACTGAATTTCAAAGACAATAAAATACCCCTCTCAAAATTGCACCTAGAAGTGAACTGACAGATGCCCCAGCAGATGCCCAAGGCTCCATACTTGGCAGGAAGGAAGCTATGGGTATAACGCTCCCAAGAGAAGTATTAAATAATTAGACATGAATATTGCTACAGCAAGTCCACAGAGAAATTGTATTGCATAGCTCTACAACAGAAAATATATCAACAATAATGTAATGTATATGTGCATCTCAATTAGAAAATAAATACTTATGGTTTTAGAAAATCCTCGCTCCATTCAGTCCTCTGTCACACTACCTTTTCCCACAGAGATGCTGTAAGAAACGACTTTCTTCTTGCTGTAAGAAACGACTTGAAGTGAAACTTCACACCACTTACAAAGGATCGCTATGCAGAGCACTTATGCCTTGCTGCAAACTTCCTCATCAGGATGAATCTCTTGCCATGTGTGTTTTTACTGCAGAAAGTAGTGAGTTAGTTCTCTTTTCAAGCGGTACATACATACACATAAAACACAGTTACCCTGCATCCAGCCGAATCTCAATGTCCGGAAACATTCATGTCTTTGCACGTGGTGCAGTTAGCTGGAGCAGGCTGAGTGCTCATATGGTCACTTACTGCAGCTCGGTTCCCAGATAGCAATTCATCGAGCCACGTTGTCCTCTTTGCTCGCAACGGTGTGAACGCATTGCCAGAAGCATTTCACTTCTGCACCTTATTTCAGGAGCCTTCCACACACATTTTCTCTTGCACTGTACCCAGTTGTTATTAAAACTGCTTTGGTTGGAGCTGAACCCATTTAACTTGATCAGGTCAGATCAATAAATTATAGGGCTGTTTCTGACAGCTCAGAAGAACGCGTGTGGGAAATGCCCCTTTTTGAAGCAATCGTTAGGAAGTATCCCAGACACACAGATGGAGACCATGTGGCCACTGAAATTAAACGGAGCTGGGGCTACGCACCCAGAACAAAACACTCAGCCCTTTAGTAGTGGAAGGCCGTTAAAAGAGCTTGGTGATGACACTCATGCAACCTAATATCTCCATTGATGATATACACTTATTTCAACCACCTAATGAAATTGGGTGGTTTTATTACTTTATTGCGTTCTTGAATTTAATAACATATGAAGGAAAAATTAAATGACCATTTTCTCCATGGTGGAGTCTCTGTTTTCAATTGGTATCTTGTTTCATTCATTTTCTTCGTGTTTAAATGCTGTTCTACCCCCCTACGTTGGCAAAGTTTGAACAAATATACAACCCACAAAAACTTAGGAAAGGGGTTTCTGGTTTCCAGTCAAATCTTATTGAACCCAGTAAAAAGCCACCTTATGGAAAGATTCAGGAAATCTCTTAAGCATGGTCATACGTTTGTCCTTACGCAGAAAAGCCTTTAAGCATGTGCTTAGCTCCACTTCATTGGGAATTAAGCACATGCTAAAATTCTTTCCTGAAAGAAGTGCCCCTTGGTCCACCACCTACTTGCGGATGATTGGTGTCTTCATCACTCAGCCACGCTGAACCGAGTTTCGCTAAGGCAGATGCCAAACCGCTAATTGAGCAATGTTGGAGGGCTCAATGAAGGGCCTGGACTTCTGATTTTTTAAAATTAAAACTCTGTGAACATGAGGGGACTGCAGGTTTACTCATAAACCATGTGACAACTTACCACCAGCAAAAGGAAAAGGAAAAACAATTATTTCCTTGAAATATTTAACATAGAGGGGGCAGTAAGAGATGGGGTAACTTATGTCTTTCCTGTTTTGCCATCTTTGAGGCTCATAAAGGTGGGGTGCTCCTGAAAACAACCACCCCCCCGCTTAGGGTTTGCCATAGCCATGGGCTTCTGCTCTATCGTTATAATGAGACAAATCCTTGCCATGTCCCATTGCAGAGTGAAGGAGACCTGAGGAAGTGTGCAGATCACCTGCTATTGTGCATCCTCAGTTGTCTGAGGAGCAAACATAGTGTTTAAGTCCAGGAGATTATAATGATTCAAAATACATGCTCTCCTGAGCTCCCATACCTTGTCCCTTTTTACCTTTATTTTCAGAGCTATCCGCCCCTCTTCATTGCCTGTAGTACCTCAAATTGGTGCTTTGGGCCATTCTTGCACCCAAAGGGTCAAATTTGAAATAGACTACTCTGGGACAAAATACTCATGTACCCAGCTATAGGGGAGATGCTGAGTTTCCCCAGGCAGCCAAGGCCTGGGTATTTTTCCCCACCTGCACACCTCAGGGGAGCAGTAAATCCATCATTAGTGCCATTGCACATATTTCATCAATAAAGTACTTAATGCACTGCAGCAGAAATGAGAATCTAATAGCGTTAAAATCAGTTTGTCACAGAAGGAGCTGGCAGGCTGCCCTGCTCACTGAAACAACAAATTGACATCAGTTACACTCACAATTGAATGAGTCCAGCAGCCAAGGGCTCCCAGAGGCCTGAGTATAAGGCATAGGTGTGAAATAGCATGTGGGAAGGTTATCGATTAATTTATCTTGGAAAAAGCACCAAAATAATCAACACCTTGTAACCTTTAGCAACATTTTGGAAAATATGATTCTGGCCCACCCACAAGCTTTTCAGGGACAAAGCAGGAGGCCAAATTATTCATGGGAGTTGGTGGCCCATAGGGCTCTTGATCTGCAGACAGGAAGCATTTATTTCTATGAAGTACACTGAATTAAATCCATATTGGAGAACAGTCATATCTCAATTCTTGGGTGCCTGTCCCAGGACTCTTAAAATTTGGCAGGACACTGCAGGTGACTGAGCAAGTCATTGACAAGGCATTGGTAAGATAAGCGGAATGTGCAATAATCTCAGAGATAGCCCACTTGTACTGGATACTCACATGGATTGGAATTAAATTGTCCTTCCCAATATCTGTGGTATTTCAGTTTGGAAAAATAATGGAGAGTGTCCTGGACCAAAAGCAGAATGTCCCAAAAGACTAAGTGACTTGTGACCCTTAGTCTTCACTTCTGTCACTCCACATCTCTGGCTTCTCAGCCTCCATGGGCAGAGCCTCACCTGTTCCTTCAGATGTAAGAGCTGGGCACAGTCAAGGTTCTCCCTTTTTCTGACGTCAAAATAAAAGAAGTTTAATTAACATGGCCAAGCCTGCAAATTCTTACCAGTTCTTCTTATGGGATGTGAGCTGTGCACTTTCCTTGTGGAAAGGAGACGTCGAGATCAAGAAAATGAATGTCTTCTGCATATGAGGGGCTAGAAATCCTTTTTAAGGTTTAGACATGCAACTCTGTTGATAGGCACCAGATGAGCCATGGTAATGGGTCATGCGCGCTTTCTAGCGCTGCTGCAAATGACAACTTAAATACACTGGTTTAGCCTCTCGCTGAAGCTTAGGCTGATGTGTTTTACCTCCCTGTCACTGCAGGTTACCAGCATAGTCATGGCTGTCTGCAGTGCCTCAGCTGACATGCTGTGACTTGGGAGCTGCAGCTGCTCCATGGTTATTACTACTGGACATGGCTACTTGGCTGGGGTTTTCACCAGGATCTTAGTCAGGATTCTCTGGAGGCTGACGTGGGGGACAGTCACTGGCTCCCAGATATGAAAGAAGAAAGTACAGCACAGCTGAGAAGCTCTTTCAAGGCCTCTGCGAGGCCAGCTTCGGGAACTTCAAGATCAGCGTTCAAACTTTCCACGAGCTGCAAAGGGAGCCTACAAAAACTTCTGACACGACAAAGATGTTCCAATAGATACCAATAACCATGGGCTCAAGAGAGCTGTAGGCTTCATGGTGCCTTATAATCTCTGCACATAGGTGCAAATCTCTGCCCTGCCCTCTGCAACTACTTCATGTCCCATGTGCTACAAACTGTCTCTCCACCTTGATCCTAGGAGATAGCCACCTTATCACCTCTGTCCCTCAAGCTCCTTCACTATACACCTCTTCTCTACAGGTGCCAGCTACCTTTTCTGTCAGAAATGGCCTCTGATATATTCAGTAAAGCAAGCGTTGCACATTTCTGTTTAGCTTTGAAGTCTGCTGCTTCTATTTCAGACTCGGGGGAAAGCCTGTGCACCCAAACACTTGTTTAATTTTTCCAGCTGTACCATATGGTCTAATAAAAATGAACACCTCATTCCGCTAATCTTGCCCTGTTGTCGTATGGATATTCACACTGAGAGAGCTGTTGTATCTAGCTGGATCAGAAAAAATGTGCACCTGTAACAAGTAATACTCTATCCAGGGCAGGTGTTAGAGATTGGGTCTCTGTGACTTATTACCAAGCTCGTGCAGCAATCATCAATTAATCTTTTAGCGTATGTACAAAATTTTCAAAATAAAGTGATTAGAGAGATCCTTGACTGTTGAACAGCAGGATGGGGAAGGGCCTCAACAAGCCAGTTAGTCCTTATCTGGTTGTTCAGTATCAGTTAGAAGCAGGCCATTTCCCACAGGTTGGCCTGTCCTGTCCTTAAATCCCTTTGGTGACAGAATCATAGAATGGTTTGGGTTGGAAGGGACCTTAAAGATCATCTAGTTCCAACCCCCCTGCCATGGGCAGGGACACCTCCCACTAGACCAGGCTGCTCAAAGCCCCATCCAGCCTGGCCTTGAACATTTCCAGGGATGGGGCATCCACAGCTTCTCTGGGCAACCTGTTCCAGTGCCTCACCACCCTCACAGTAAAGAATTTCTTCCTAATAGCTAATCTAAATTTCCCCTCTGTCAGTTAAAAACCATTAACCCTCCTCCTGTCACTACACTCCCTCATACAGAGTCCTATAGGCCCCTTTTAGGCACTGGAAGGCTGCTGTAAGGTCTCCCTAGAGCCTTATATATGCAGCCTGCCCAAACAACCCAGACAAGTGTATCTATCCTTTTCCTTAGCTGAAAAGATATCTTGAGTCTTTATTGGCTAATTTAAATCCACAGTTTGTCATAGTCATCACTGCAGTTGTGAACAAATGACGTCTTTGCGCAACATTCATTTCATTTATCCCTTTGCTCTTCTCTTTTGTAGGTTAAACAATCCCTTTTTTTGCATTGCATTTTTTATTGGGAGAAAAAAGTCTTACCCATGTGGGACCTGAATCTGTGATCGCAGGTTGGGAGATCAATATCTGTGCATGAGACCGCTGGGACTGCTACACACAATTTATGGCTCGGATTAGTAAAATCTGTTGAAGTTCTCTCTATGCCAAACTCTCTTCTACGGAAGTTACATTCTTGGACAAATTTTCATGTTTAGTAATTGAGGAAAAACCACGTCATCATCAGAGGGAGTCAGTTTGGTGCATCTTAGTAGAGGCAGCAGAGCACTACAATACATGATACGTGTGGATCTAATGCTGACAATATAAATAGGACACTGATAGGGATATCCTTCCTTTTAATGTCACATAAGTGAGAAAAGGTGATCTGCACATTTCTACAAACAGGGATTGTTGTCCCTTTCCTGATTCTGGCACCAACTCTGCATTTAAATTCCAACCATATTGCTACAGTCCATTAATTTTCGTAGACTGGAGCTGTTGCAGTGCCACACAGGGAAAATATGTAGCACAGATGTGTTTGCTGTTATGAATTTTTCTCTTTCTTTTTTTTTTTGTTTTTTTTTTTTTTTTAGAAATAGCTGTAAAATAAAATAATAAAAACAGTCAAAACAATCCATACTTGGATTAAAATTAAATCCATCTCACTCTTTGGCTGGGTGCTGTAGTGCTAAACTTGGGCACACTCCTGCCACCTATTTGCAGTGTAATTAGAGTTCATTTGAAGTCTGATGGAATCTCACTCCTATTCCAAAGAACGTCAGTTGCAATAAATTACTTTCTGGGACCAAAGAAAAGCTATTCCAAAAATTAAATAGCAAAGGGCAACTACGCTGGAAGCATCTGAGAGGGGTCTAGCTTGCTCAGCTTTTTATGGATGGAATGAAACTGCCATTAAAAGCAGCTCTAGAGCATTTGCTCAGAGGAACTTGTCCTATAAAGTGTTCAGCTTGTTGCAGTTATTCTTTTTCTCTGTGTCACTAATTTTGAACAGCAGGATAAAGGCAGTTGGAGGACACCACCACAGCAGGCACAGAAATACTTGTTGTCAGAATAATTCCCTGCATTAGGAGGATGAGCTAAAAAGGCACAGGGCCAAACTTGGCTTGTCTTAATGCCCTGGCTAGCACATGACTTAACAGAAAAACACCAATGATGCTTGAATGTGGTCCTTGGTGGCAAAAATGCCACTTTCCCAGAATGACACTGCAAATCAGCCAGTCACTGCCATAATCTTCCATTGGAATTTGTTGCATAAAGTAGGAAAATCATGAATTCCTTTAGGTTCCTTCCAGATCTGGGGTGTCACTATTTTCTGCAACTGTAGTGTGTGTATGATATTTTGGCTGTTTTTGCACAAGAGAATGATTAGCATCTAATGGAATGCCCTTTACAAATTTCTATTCATGTCTCCATCCAAAAAAGGTATTTTTATATCCCAAAAAGGTGAATTAAATATCCTTCGTAGACATACATAATATATTCTATATGACTTATGGACATCTACATGCTTACATCAAGCACATACCTATATATATAAAACTGACTATTGAGTTAGCATGGGAAACAGAAATTAAGTAGATTTTTATTCCGACATTAGTATGCTTACTTGACAGCTATACAAGTTTAATAAGAAATATTGTGTTAGACCCCACCACAGCTAGTAGGTGTAAGTTCATTGCACCAAAAGAAAGCTATATGCACTGTTCATGTTCCCTGATGCTCATGACTTCCTTTCTCATATGGTTTCATTCCTTTTTTTTGGGTGAAACTTTGTTCAATTTAGCTTGGCAAGTGCAGTCGTCATGGTCCCATTGACTTAACAGGGTGATGAGAGTTTGCATTTGCAGAGGATGCATCCCAGAAGAAACTTCTTTTGGAGTAAAGTATTAGCATGGCCAGAGTTTATCAGGAAAACCTTCATAAGCCTAACAAGATTTACGTATTGCATTGATTTTCCACTTCACTGAGTGAAGTGAGTGACTACAGCAAATAATACAATTTATTCTACAGTATCTGGAACACACTTAGCTGTGTCATCAGAAGTAATCTTTAAGAAAATGAAGACTTTACCATAGCTATTAAGAATGTAGTAATAAAGCAAAAAAGCTTATGAGGTGGTGAAATAAGTGGTCATAATTCATTTTTATGAGAAGGCAATACAGTGAAGACAGACCCAGACTCTTCCTAGAGGTACACAGTGGGCAAGAGGCTATGGAGACAAGTCACAAGAATAGAAATTCCAGGCTGATATTAGGAAAAAAATATCCCCCATGCAGGAAGTCAAGCATTCAAGCAATTTGCCCAGTGAGGTCCTGCAATATGCTTCCTTGGGGATATTCAAAACTCAGCTGGAGTAGTTCCTGAGCAACTTGATCTAAGCTAGCTCTTCTTTGAGCAAATGGTCAGACTACGAGATTTTCAAAAGTCTCTTCCAACATACATTATTCTGCTTCCACGACTCTGTGATAAGATTTACATAGTTCGAGGGAGTAAACTAGCTTTGCTGTATTCCCAGTTCTTAGGCAGGCTTCTCCAACAGGGATGGGAAAGCCACAGGAATTCTCTGCTTTAGTTTTTCTACCTGAAAAATGGAAATTAAAATATTCATCTAATCACAGTGGCATTCGTGTAGCGTACATCATCGTTGTCTGCCACATGCTTTAGGTCCTTAGAGGACTAATATCATACACATATTTAAACACATTATGAACAGCCATTAAATGGTAAGAGCAACACTGGAACTTGTTTTTAGAAATAATACTCGGCCGTTGGCGATTCGGTTATAATTCCTGAAAATGTGCTTGTAAGTATTGCCTGGGGAGCTGGGACAAGCTATGGGTTGCCTGTGACTTGTCTGCAAAGTTTGTGTTATCCTGAAGAGGTGATTTTCATGCCTTCACATGCCACATTACATCAAGCCTGCGGGAAATCTGGTCTGAAAAGTTTTAGATGCCAAATGAAGCCAAGACCTATCCTTAGACAAGTAATGGAGTTCCCATCATTTGGAGTACATGACTGGCCTCTAAGGTAGCTCATTTTGCTTCTGACCCTTGGCTGAAGAGACACTTCAAAGTCTGAACACGGGTACGTCATCAGCAATGAATCCCGAATGGGCAGCAGAGAATGAACAAAGACAGAGTTTACTTACGCACAGTTATCCTGGCTCACTTCTACATGGCAGGTATTTGCACAGGCTTAAGTTCACGTCACTCCAAAAGAGGCACGGAAAGCACTTGAGAATTACTTAGGTCCTTAAAATAGGACTTAAGAGGGACTTAAGGGCTGCTCTAACCAGCTGTACGTATGGGAATGCCACCTACAAAGAGCAGCATGGCCCAGACAAAGACCTGTTCATGGAAGAGCCCACAGATAATGAATAAGAAGTGGTTTGAATGTAGCTGAGACATATAACTGACCAGAATAGGAAAGAGATGTTCCTCGCTCTAGCAGGACTCTGCATCCAGACCATTATAAGTTTCCATATGCGTGTGTGGGTGCACACACACATATAGGAAGAAGAAAACACTTATAAAACATGCATACACACGCTAAATAATTATTGTGATTTTCTCAGTATGCTTGGGAAGGTTGAATGAAAAATAATGTCAGACTTGTTCTGTATTCAGCTATGGAGGACAAGAAATGCTGCTGCTAATAAAGGCAGATTTGGCATCTGCGGAGCCTTGGCAAGGGTACAGAGTTCCTTTGCGAGCTACTGAATAGCTCCAGCTGTGCAGAGCTTGAAATCTATCTTGAAAGCACTGAAAGACAGCTGTCCTGCTCCACTGCCCCACTTGCCTGGCTGAAAGAGGATGAGGGCGTTTTTAATTGTAAGCTTATGTTGTACTTTGGGTTCTCCCTTTTCCTGGGGCAATAACACAAAAGGAAGAACTTCTCCATGGGACAGCCAGCAGGTACAGTGTGACACAAGCCAGCCCAATGCAGGATGAATTGAATTGCAGATTTGATCTAGGTCCTGTTGTGGGCAGAGGGAGCGACTGCTGCCAGAGGTATGCTTTGCATTACAGCAGGGTTTTTGATATTTGACTCAGCCAATTATATGGATTCTCTGTTGTTCTGCTCCACCGGGGAGATAAGACAAAACTTTTTTTATACTGCGTCTGCAATGAAGTTAAGAAGGCAGGAGGAAAAGGCAGGTGCACTACAATGGTTTGTCTCCCGGTGGAGGAAGGTCTGCTGCCTCCTGCAAAATTGTCAGCACTATTTAACAGGGAAGTGGTCTTAAAAGTGGCAGGTGTGTGCCCCACTACACCAGGGAAAGCCCAAGGCCACCCCTGCAATGCCTTTCAGAGTGTGCTCAGCTCTGCATGAAATGCAGTCAGTAGGATTAACCATATACTTACATTAAATATAAACTCAGTAGCTGAGAGGCTAAATTAGGGCTTAACACTTTCTCAGTCAAGTGGCAAATATATTGGCCACCATTTAAGTTTTTCTCATACTTTCTGTTCAGCTTCTTCTGACTGTCAGAGTGGGCACAGCTCCCGCTTTCACTGCCATCCCACCACACAGCCCCGCAGGGCAACAAGCTGTTTGCCTCTGCTCTTTCCACTGGGACACTGTTGGGAAACCTCAATGGTCTTCTTACAGTTTCCAGACTCAAGCTTATTTATGGCCATTTCATACTCTTTTCTTCTGGTGCCAATGTTGTTTCAAATAGCTCTTCTTCCATCAGGTGTTCCCCTGAAACGTATTGTCCAGGTGAGTGGATGTGTGGGCATGTGTGTATGTGCACATACACTGTGAAAACTCTTGATTTATTTCTATAGAGACCTGTCAGCCTTTGCCTCTCTGCACTAAACAAAGCTAATGAATGTCCTCCCGGTTAAGCTTTTCCCTCCTGGTTTTGAAGTCAATGAAAAGTTGTCCTTAGGGGAAAACCATATTTTGGTGATCGCTGCCCTAGATGATAGCACTTGTTAACACATGTAGCAATTTCACAGCGGGGAGTCACCGCCTTGATGCTGCGAGCCAAGCAGGACGATTTGGACAGTTCTAAAGGAGTGCCAGGAGAGTCACTTTGGAATGACTACAGTGATTCAAATGCCTTATTTTAGCCAGATCAAGGTGGGAAATTTTGGTCACGTTGTTCGTTACCACCTGGAATCAATTTTTCCAACAAGGAAAGAAAAGTGTCAGTGTCAACAAGACAAAAAAAAAGCTATTATTTCCCAAAAATACAACAAAAGGATTTTTCTTTCTTTTAGTCTTGCTCACTGAACCTCAGGATAAAGGCAAACATGTTGTTTCCGCCAGAGCTATCCTTTGAGATGACCTGTAAGGTCAAACCCGGCGTTGTTTTTGGGGCAGCAGGTAGATGGAGGGGTCATGGGATAGGGGGGATGCACTGAGCTAAAAGTGGAGTTGCTGGAAGATAAAACAGGGAGTTGAAAGGAATCCTGGGGAATGGACCAGTTTAATTAGAATGCTAGTGGGATTAGAAAAAAATGCATTAACATGTTGTTCCTTAAGATTTGGGATTTAGGGAATATTTCTTGGTCTTCCTGTGGCTCCCTTCCATGTGTATTCTCTCACGTTGAATAACTATGCTGAGCTCACACGGTGACTTTTCCCACTAGCTTAGTCTCTGCCCTGTACCCCACTGCTAATTTTCCTGAATAGTGTAAAACATAATATTGCGATGCCTTTCCTCTTCCACCAAACTGCACTGAAGTCAGACAACAGCACCAATAATTATTAAATGGAAGGTAAGCCTGACAGACAAACAAACAATACAGCACAGCTGCATAATCCTCATTTCCTCAGGAAATGAAGCAAAATATTACAAACAATGACCACGTTTTAAAGCTATGTAATATTTTAATAAGAAGGATGTAGATGTTCCCCTGTTGAGACCTTAGTTGGCTTTTAGGCTGGCCTTTTTGTCTTTCTTTCACCTTCCTCTGAAGATTAAGAGCTTGATCGCAGCTGGAGATGGGACACATAGATTGCCTGAAAGTGTCTAGCTATACCAAACCACCCCTGAGGATCATGTACGCCTGGTTAAACTCACTGCCAGGCGCTGGGTCTGGGAGAAATTTCTTACGAATTTCTTGCCTTCCTTTGCAGAGTCAAGGATTGTCCCCTTCCCAGCTTCATCCATGTGTTTTCCTTTAGGGAATTCCCGTTCTCCTCTGGCACGCCATTGCTCCAGAGACTTGAAGAAATTCCAACACTGAAGCTATGGCGCATATATATATATATACATCATATATATTGGTATGGACCTTCTGGACTTTCTGTATATTGCAAGATCACATGCAGCAGCAAGAAGGGGGAAATGGTGGCTCAGATGCTCCCTTCAGGGACAAAGTTCTTACGAGTTTTGCTGAGGGATTTACAATGGTGCTCATGGCTTGTCTCTTTAGTCTTTAAACTGAATGATGACAAAGCATGGGCTCAAACACTCTTCTCCAGCAAGTGCCAGGGACCTTCCCCAGTTGGTAATTTAAATCAGATGACTGAGTTTTGGAGAGAAGAGATTTTAGCTGAATAAATTAATTATAAGGAGACAATATTTTGTAGCCTTATTAAATCAGCATCACATCTTTTGAGATGCATTTAGTTGTATGCCATTATTTACTAATATTTTTGTTAATAATTTACATTGCAGCTATGCTCAAGAAGCTTGAGAGGTGTTCTGGAAATAGAGTTAGGCCCTGCACTAAAAGCTTTGTTCTGAAATAGATTAGGTGGAGAGGAAAACAGCACAGCGTATAAAGATCTTGCTGGGATACAAATAGCACTATTAGCAGTATCATATGTCGTGGTTTAACCCCAGCCAGCGACTAGGACCAGGCAGCCGCTCGCTCACTCCCCACCCCAGCCTCCATTTAGGGCAGGGAGAAGAGGGAGAAAAGGAGGGGAAACTAAAAAAAACCTTGTGGGTTGAGATAAAGACAGTTTAATAGAACAGTAATGGGAGAGGAAAATAACAATAATAATGGTAAAAGAATATACAAAATAAAGTCATACAACAAGGTCGCCCAGCCCGTCCCAAGCAGCGATAAAGAATTCCTGCCCTCTGGCCAACCCCTATTTATATACTAAGCATGACATCTATGGTATGGAATATCCCTTTGGCCAGCTTGTCCTGACTATGGTCCCTCTCAGCTTCTATGGGAAGCTGAAAAAAATCCTTGACTAATATAAACATTACTTGGCAACAACTAAAACAATCTGTGTTATCAACATTATTCTCACACTAAATCCAAAATACAGCAGCTACTAGAAAGAAAATTAACTCTATCCCAGCTGAAACCAGGACATCATGGTAGATTATGGGAGCTACAACAGCGTCATCAAACACAGGTGACGCTTTTAATCTGCTTGATGCTTTAGCAGGAACCAGACCAGCACTAGATACTTTGGATGTTGCTTGATGGAGCACATGGACCTGTTTCTGCACAGGTAGTCCAACCTAATGGGAGGTACACCACTAACATGGGTGAGAGACTCTACATGACTATCTCCAGTTGCTGTATGGAGAGGTATGCTATTAATACAGCCAGTCACTTCTAGTTGGTTGCCTGTTTTATAGCAGCAGCCATAATGGTGACTACCATCTCTTTCACTGCATAAAGATAAGACTCTAGTGTCCTTGGTAGGCTACAGACAACTGATTTGCTGAGCAAAGTTATAATCTACCTATTTCAGTACAAACGTTGCATTCAAACCTCTCAGCAAGTTATCTAAAACCTCCATTTTATGGTGACGTTTCAACATTCCAGTCTGTGGAAGTTGGAAACCAAAATTTTGTCACTAAATACAACATTCATCAGACTTGCTGAAAGGTTGGAATAGCATTTTCCAGCATCAAATAATGGTCTGCCAGCAAATAGAGTGACTTTCTGAGCAGTCGTAACTTTGAAATGAAATCAAGCTGGGCTGAAGGAGCTAATATCTTAATCTGGGACACCCAGACCACATGTCCACCCTGCATAATAATATGCCAGTGTGCACTCATAGCCTCTTCCTTTCCCCTAAGGAGAGCAATGCACACTGTAACTGTCCCTGTACCACCCTTAAAACAAAAGGGAGAGGATTCAACTCCTCTGCTTTAGTTATCAAACTTTAAACCTGACCCTTCTCAATTCAGACATGTGAATGAAGGCGCATATGGTGGCAGCACAATAATCTTCTCTAGCTAATAGACACGCAGATGGGTCAGTGTTTAGAGGAAAGGGGGACTTTGGTACCTCAGGCAGGAGACTAAAGCTTGATGGGATGCAGCTGGGGTTGGTTTCCCTAAGACCCTCCAAATCCAGTGGAGAGAAACTGGGTCCTCCAGAGGTTCCTTCAGGAACCTAGCCTGTAGCCTAACTTTCCTCTCCAGTGGCTGTAGATGTAGCCTAAGGAGCTCATTTGGACACTCAAATTTAGACGACAGTATGAACATCCCCCAGAGGAAGTAACCTGTAGTGTCTCCGGAGTCACGAGGTAGTTCATGGCTGTATCCCATGACAGCTTTGGTCCTCTCCCACAGTGTGCATGTGTTACAGAACAGCAGCCTATGTAAAGGTCTGCTTGCAGAGATGACTGGACACTTAGTAGGAACAAACTGGAGAAATGAATAGTGTCCCCATAGAGATGAATGCCCTCCGTTCAGGGGGAGGACAATAAAAAGAGAACTTTCACCTCATTAATAAGCTCCAAAAAGCATTATTACTGTCAGAGTAAGTAAGACCAAGAAATTGTGAAGAAGTGCAAATAAAAGATAAATTCCTTCACTCTTTAAATTCACCCATAAGTTATTTCTCAGCTGTTTCTTCTTCAGGACTCACGTACCTGAAAGCTTGCCTGTTTTTTTCCACGCCTCAATAATTTGGACTAACAAAAATACTTTCTCTTCCTATAAACCGTGGGTTTAATGTATACTGAGACCATCACAGCTACAACATTACTGATCCACCTGTATAACTCCTCTGCTCACTAAGGTAATGAGTGATTGGGTTTTGGTCCTTTACAAAAGTTCTTTCCAGCCCCTGGATTTGTAATCCCCTTGATCACAGAGGAAGGACTGGCAAGACCCAAAGCCCACACCCTTGTAGAGCCAAAGCAAGCCTTTGTCACTGTAATCACCTCTTTCATTACACCATCAAATGGTATGGAACATACAGAGATAAATATGTCATCAGTATAGCAGAAACAAGCTCTAACAAAGAGTCGGAACATATTAGCAAATGCAAGTGATTTGTTACTACTCATTCCCAGAATTCAGGAGCTTCCTGAACTAAACCAGTAGAAAATAAGTAATTCCACATCATTCAGCACAGACGTGAAGCAAAAGTTAAGATCTAGGCCTGGAACTAACTTACTACAAAGACCCAAGGTTCTGGCAAGAATCAACCTGCTTTGAAATTTGAAGAGAACACCTAAACTTCTCAAGTTTGGGAGTTTCACGTCTCATGATTTGTATCTACACAAAAGAGAGAATAGGGTGGGGTTGTTTTTTGGCTTTTGTTGTTGTGTTTTTTTTCTAATGTCAGTTCACAGTGATATTACAAAAGTCTTGATTTGTCTTGATAATTTTGGAGAATCCTAGAGATTCAGTCTGGTTCAGAGCTCTTAGCACTTCACAGACCAGCATGAAAACACTGTCCCAGTCCTGAAACCCAAGACAAGCAGTGCCACTTAAAGCCTGGGAGATGGAAGAGACAAGGAAACACATACCACATCAATGTCCAGGCATGGAGATAACCAGACTATCTAGCAGGTCTGTGGTGGAGCATCTCTGGCTGGACACACAACAGCCTGCTGCACTCTGCACCCATACGCTCTTCGAAACTCCACAAGTCTGAGCAGCTTTGCTGGCCTTTCCTTCTCTTAGTCTACCTGCTCTCTTTAATGGGACCTCAGCCTACCCAATCCAGGAAGAAAAAACAGTTTCTAGCCAATGTAACGGCTACCATAACTATGCAAGTGGGAACTAAGGCAAAGACAGGATGAAGGTGACAGCCAGACAAAGTGCTGTGTGG
This sequence comes from Rissa tridactyla, assembly GCF_028500815.1. Taxonomy (NCBI): domain Eukaryota; kingdom Metazoa; phylum Chordata; class Aves; order Charadriiformes; family Laridae; genus Rissa; species Rissa tridactyla. The sequence continues at coordinate 33,005,436 of NC_071470.1, read as the reverse complement.
GTCATCACCAGCAAGCAGAAGGCCATTTTCAGTGTAGCGTGATTCTGCATTTTGGGTTCTCCACTGTTCCGCTTGCTTAGTTGTTTTTATCAGGTGGCTTCGCACTGTTCTTTTTTGGTGGAAACAGGAAAGGTGGAAAACATGTCATGTTCTGAGATGGCAGTAAGCTCTCTGTGCAGTCACTCCATAACCAACTCTTCCGCAATGCCAGAAAATTGTGACCTCATGACAAACTTTGTCAAATATGCAGTCAGCCAGGAGCCAGTAATAGTAGTGGTATCTAAACCACTGAAAAAGAACAATTCAAGACAGGGAGAACTAATATTGCTTGAGAAGAACTCAAATTAAGCCAATTCATAAACCTAGACATCCTTATTAAACTGCCTAAACTAACACATCTTGCTATTTCTAGCATTCCAGTACAGTATATATCCTAAACCACAAGGCATAAAGGATGGGGTTTCTAACCTCATTGGCAGCATGTTTTTTATAACACCATACAGTTCATAAAAAGCTTGGCATGCATTGCTGGATTCATTTATATCCATTAGAGAAGACCAGATGAGCTTGACAGTTTTATTTTCTCTCGAAGATTTCTTGGTACTTCAGGCTACCCTGATGGCATCAGGCCCCAGTGACAACTGAAATATTGCTCACAAAGAGGAATCTGAAGGATCTTTGACCAAATGGGCTGGAAACAATGGTGTAAAATTGCATGGAATTTGCATGGAAAGAATGTGCAAACTAAAGCTACAACTTATCTGTTGACCCAGGAGGGATAAAGGATGATGCCCCCAGACAATTTCAGTGACCTTTGGATTAAGTTTTGAAAATAAGGGTCCTGCTTGTCCTCACAGGATCTCCAGTGAAACTTCTTCAAACCCCAGTGGCAGTCTTGGTTTGCAGCCAGGAATCTGAGCAGCAAATCCTCTTTGATATTTTCCTTCTTACTGAAGCCCCTCTCTGATACAGCTCCGAATAGAAACTGCATTAAGTACTGGATCATTCAGTGCTGTGACTTTGTTGCTCTTACTCATAATTTAAATCTGAGGCATTCAGAAATCTCTTAAGTGCCTCCTGTTATGCTGGAATAGAGAAAAGAATGCAAAATCGACTTCATTAGTTACTGCAGTTTCCATGGGAGGAGAGTACTATGTTTCTGGGAAGAATATAGCCAGTTTCTAATGGGATGCATTAGAAAAGTGAGTTTAAAGACATTTTTAAAGAGACAAGATCTTGATGCTCTACTTCCTCTGGGTAATGCCTTGTATTTCTTCAGACATTCCCACTGTTTCCAGTGGGAGTCTGTGGAGTAAGGTCTCTTTAATATAAATATTAGAAACTGGTAATTTAGGCTTAGTCTGGGGTTGTTAGGTTTGGTATTAAAACCAAGAAGACTCTTTATGCTAGACTGGGACCTTTATTAGATATGGAGTTAAGCTTTCCTCTCTAATTTTAGTCTTCTGCTCTCCATTCTCATTCTGAGAGAACAGTGTTGAATAAATGGATTTTTCATGACAGAGCTGCTGATGAACAGGCTCTTTAGTCAGGTTAGAAACAGAAGATAAATCAGATGCTGAGCTGATATAAAGGCATATAATGGAGATGGAGTCAATGGAGATATATCTGTTTAGGTTCACTGCAGTTTTGGCCTAATTATTGTCATTTTCTTAGGGTAAATGATCTCCTGTGATAAAATGACTATGAGTTATCTGTCTACTCACTCCAGTGGTTTCTGGATTCTGTCTTCTCTGTGTAAAAAATACACATTTCAGGTAGACTGTAATACTTTGGATATTACAAGACTGCTGCAATTGTGTTTGCAACAGAATTCATGAGTTCATATAGTTCATTGCCAGGAAAGGATCAGTCCTACATAAAATAGGCCTAATATTTGTTTCTCTAACCAATTTTTAAAGACTTCCATTACTGCAGATTCCACAACAACTGTAAAGCGAGTATTAACAAGTCTAGTTATCTTGTAAAAGTGGAGTGAGGTAGGATTATATCCTTAAAAATCATGAATCTTCCTGAGTTTTGGCCACTCTTAAAGTTCTCATCAATTTGTGGGTTTCAATTTGGCTTTTCCAAAGGCATCATACATGCTCAACCCATATTCATTATCTTGATAATTTTGCTATTGCTCTTCTAGATGTTTTCTCCCAAAGTCCTCCCATAAAGCCAGTTCAAAGCCCTTTTTTGCCTTTGATCACACTATGTCAATTAGCAGGCAGGACAGGGCCTAAGATCTTTGTACCAATGAGTTAAAAACCAAAACAGAACAAAAAAGGACCAGACAAACTCACTCCAGAACGACTGCACAGGCTACAGTTACTATCACAATGCGTACAAAGTTCATGTCAAAGGGATTTACAGGTTCTGGAGTCTTAGAGGGCACAAACTCAGCCTACCTGAATGCTGTTATAAATACCATCTGCACCTATATGCCCCTGGATACTTTAAAAGAACTGTATATTGGAAGGGATATTTGACTCCGCTGGGCAACGGATTGCGAAAAAAAGGTAAACTTTTTTATTTTCCACTACTGCTGCTCTGTCTTTCTGCTCCTTTATAGAATTTTTGCACCCCAAGAAGCTCAGTCACCACAGGGTTCTGCTGAGCTACAGTGGCTGGATATTACAGATATTTAAAAATGAAAGCATCTTCAGGCATTCATAGACAAAACTGAACTGGGAGGTAAGGACTGAGATTATAGCAGCAAAACCAAGACTGAGCCAGCATCTCTGTTGGTGCAAATTTTGGGCAGTCCCACCAACCTACAGGGAGCCCCATGACTGTCAACATCTCAGGTCTAGCCAGGGCATACTGAAACATTGGCAGGGAAGATTCCGTTTGCATCTCACTGGCAGTGCTAGGCACTTCAGAAGACTAGCATCAAAGGCACATTTTCCCATGGTTTTCCTTTGAATTAAGAACCATGATTGTTCTCTCCGTAATCTGTGTTTTTACAAAGCTGCCTCTCCCCAAACAGCCCTAAAATATTTTGCAAGCCAAAGGCCTCATTCGGATCTGTCTTATATCGATAGAAATGAAAATTACCGTGATGGTAGATCAGAATCAAGCTTTTTGTGTAAACAGCATTCTTGAAACTCAGCCTTCTGCTGGGCAGAAATCAATCAGCGTGCTTGTTTGGCTTTAACCCTGCTGTCATAAGCAATAAACTTATTGCAGTGGGAAATGAGAGCGTGCATCCAGTAATGACTACACATTTGATGCTCTAGGGCTGACTGAGCTGATGGGTAAAATTCCTCAGGACAGGAATGGCCTTTTAGAGGAGGTCAGAAATTGCAAATATCACAAAAGCAGTATAGCAAGGGGATGTCAAATCTAGGGTCTCTCCCCAGTTTTAGTGCAAATGACCTTGTGAAGTTACACATTGCTATAAAGGTAATCAAGCAGTTTGATTTGCAGATCCCTATGCATTTTCTCACAGAGGTACAGGCCCCAGTATCAAAAACTTATGTCTCCTAACAATAGGCTTTCATTTTCACAGATCTTTTTAGAGCAGTTCACAAGTCTAGAGTGTTGTATTAACTTGCAGTTTGAAAACCTTTGTCTTAAATCACCAGCCTGTGGCAGAGCTGAGGCTTCTAAGTACTGCTGTGATGAAGAGCAGATAAATAACTTGTATGGGGAATGAACAATTGCTAACCAACTGACCTGGCTCCTTTTGAACTTTCAAGCATTGGCTTTCACCAGCGCATGCATTCGCCTCCATAGTCTCATCATGCTGCCACTTTAAAGGCCATTTTGGGACAGGGACAGACTTTCATTAAGTTTCCTCTTTAGATAACTGCAAATGAAAAAAAAAGGTGTGTGTGAGGGGAGGCAACAGAAACAGGTAGCACCCTTTTTCCTCTCTCCTCACTTATTTCATTCCACATATGCCTTAAATTGCTCAGTACAAAACACTTCCCATGGGATATCCCAAGGGATCAAAAGGTCTTATTTTAATTCATTGGCATTTCTCAGCTAAGGGAGAAAAAAGGGTGCACATGCATGTGTAGGAGGGTTTGAAAACAAAATAAATAACATGAGGCAACTCCGGAGAGCAAAATAAATAAACAAATAAATATCGACCTGGTTTTGCTTTCAGGGTGGGAGCATTGCCAAGGAGAGCAAGTTTGCTCACTGTTCTCTGTGGGGTCTTCCTAGATTTCGCACTACAGAAACACAGCACATGGAAAGCATTGAGAGAAACAGGCTCCCACTCTGGGTCCACATTCTTCGTCCTTTGGAGACCCTTCAATTAAAATGCCCCTACCTTGGAAGCACAGAGCTCATTTTAAGGTCCTCCATGCAGAGCTCAGATCTCCCTTTGCCTTCTCCCCAAAAGGTTTGCTTTAAATAAATAATGATGTGCTGTAAATAAATCCAGGATTGTTTTCCCTGGAAAGATTTCTGAGGAGCCTGGGCAAGAGCAGAATGAATGTGGAGGAGTGTTTCAAACCAGAAGGAAAAGATACGCAGAGTTTCAGCTAACTTGCACCACTAAATCAAAGGGACAGATCTAAAAAGCCCAGCAGGAGCGGTGCGTCCAACAGCAAAAACTCTCCTTGTAGGTGTTATTCCCACCAGTTGCTTCATTAGTAGCCTCCCCTCCCCGACGCCTGAGTACGCCCTGCTACATGAGAATACACCCGGAGCTGTCAGGGCTTGTGTTTGCTTAATAGCATCGATTGTTTTTAATTATCTGGCTGCAGTTAGGCAGCTCTGCCTTAGTGTCAGACAGTCCCCGGAGAGGCAGGGCTGACGCCTCACAGCCCAGTCAGCCGAAGCCGCAGTCCCCCGGTGCTGGTGGCAATGACACAGCTACCAGAGGAACTAATACCACGCAGCATCTGAAAGCAATAAAGCAAATGAAAACTGCGGGGAAGCGTAAGCTGCAGGCGTCCGGGTGGGAGCAGCCAACGCTTTTGGGTATATGGAGAGAATTCATTAGCAGCCATTTTTATCCTGAAAGACATCCCAGTCTTGGAGATAAGGTTCCTGTTGAGATATTTACTTGTCATTCATAGCTTTTGATCTGTTATTTTCATCTTCATTTCTATTCGATTGCTCTCAGATGCTGGATTCCTCTCTTCTCCCTGTTACCAAATGGCTTTGCAGTAGCAAGCTTGTTGGAGACCCGGAGTATCTACTACGACAATGAACATTCACAGCCACTCCAAATATGTGCATTCCTGTAGCAAAAAGGCATGTATTTTCCTCCTACCACTGCACAGGCCTTCCCACCAGAAGAATTTCTCAGCACAGGCTGTCAGGACAGAGACTCATAACGCATCGTGGAAGGGTCCATCCTATGAGGGCAGCAGGACCGGTACCCATTCCCATAGTAAAGCTAACTGAAAAACACACCCTGGCAATATGCTTAAGCCCAGTTTGCTTAAACTTAACTCAGGAAAGTCTCTGTCGTTCATATTCACTATGGATACCTCATGCTTTTGGTTTCACTGACAGAGCACCCCAGAAGCCTTCCTTGCAGTCTGATTCACAGGAGAACTGCAACCTGTAAATGTTTAATACAAGCGGATGCACAGACTTCTGAAATGCATGGGTATCAGAGCCTGCAGCCCATTATGTCCAGAAAGTCCATCATCAAACAATGGTAGGCAGATGGAGCAACAGCAACAAAAAATCTGGAACATCCCCGAAAATTAATGTCTTGTGAGTCCAAATAAGATTGCCGCAAGCTATTGTTTGGACTTAGACACAAATTAGCTTTGCGTGCTTTTGTAGCTCAAGTTAAGAGAATGAATACAGCTCGTCTTACTTGTCTGAACACAAAACTCCTTCAGATGGTTTGCCTGATGTAATGGTCAGGGAAGCATATCTGATGCTGTGCAGAATATAAATGCATTCCCCTTCAGCGTTTTGCAAGTTCCCCAAGCCTACCATCATCACGAGCTAGAGGCAAGCTTCATTTCTGTTGTTAGGAAAAGGGCTGCTCTCTGACTTCAGAAAAGTGGCTCCTCCAGCCCATTTACCTTAAGATCTCCCCCTGAAAGAGAGGCATTTGGGTGTCCTATTGCTTCTTTCCAATTGCTGCAGCCATCCTGAGTACATTGGTCTCCCTAATATTTGGCCAAGGATGTTGAAAGTAGATGTCTCATTTGCAACACCACTGTCACTTCACTGCACTGAGCCTGAGACAGGCCGGGAATGGACTGGATGAGCCTAATCCAGGAGATGCTCAAAGGGAATTTGTATTCAAGGGAGTCTGAAGCCTTGGGAAGGATACCAAACCCCTCTCTTTGGAGCAGGATTTAACACAGATTGAAAATCTTCCATGCACTTCAAGGTTTTCTGCTTCATTCCCAGGGATGATTTGCAAGCATGTCAACCCTAATTAAATAATTCCAAATAATTACATTGTTTTTGAAAACTATCTGTCAAATATTTACATATCTATATAATTTGTAACTTACGTGATCACAGTAATACATCAAGTTCCTGAAAGTCATTGAGTCCTGCATCAAATTGCCTTCAGCCTAAATTGTTTTATTCTGTTCTATTGGGTTATAAAACCTTGGCCACCTAGTGAATCTGGTAGCGGCTATAAATCTCTGCAGCTGGGAAACTGGAAGGCAGCCCTGCCTACCTTACAATGAGAAGAAACCCTGCTTCCCATTCCAATTCAGCAGTGCCTGCAGAGTATAAAGACCTTTCTGAGCAAAATCCTTCAAAAATAGTAATAAAGAACCCAGGGGAGCCCGGGGAAGAACATGTAATTATAGATGTTATTTGAAGGGCTCCGCTGTATTTTGAAGGACATTTTGAAAGCCACAGCAGTGATGGGATGGGATTTTTACTCTGCGAGAGTTTGCAGGCATCCTGCTGCAAGGCATATTGACCGGACACATGCAGCAGCGCCATACCACTGCCGAGCTATATCACTTTGCTGTACCCACTGCTTGTAAGGCCCTTAGAAACCAAGTGAGCTACAGTGAATGTTGCTGAACATCCATTTCCCAAGGCTATTGAAATAGGATTTTTTTTTCTTTTTTGGTGAATGGCCAATGAATAAAACAATCCTGACGGAAGAAAACCAGCCAATTCCTGGCTTCTGTGTTAGGACTGAATAAAGAGGATCAGCTCACACAGTAGGCAAAAAGGATACAACATACTTGTGATAAACTGGTTGCCTTTTATCCCATTTTCTATTAACTTCCATGTTTTCGGTTTTCTTTCCTTCAAAAAATTATTATAAAGCCTTGTATAACATTGAGGTCAAACTAATGGCTCTGTAGCTGCTCAGAACATCTCGTCCTCTCCCAGCTTTTCTTATTTAACCATGGAGCCCAAATCCTATTTTCCAGTTACATGAGCTACTCATGACTGAATGAATGCATCATTGCTACTGGACTAGCCAATTCACATCTTTCTTCTTCCAGAATTTGGGGACAGAGACTATCTGTCCTCAAGTCTCCCTTCCTCCTCCTATGTGGTCATTCCCATTTCTATAGCCTTATCCCCATTTGCTTTCACTTGCTAATTTACCCAAGTCCTTAATCAAAATGAAGGTGGTCCTCTCATGAGCAGCTGAACCACTCTAACACTGCACAGGCTGCAAGGGGGAGAACCTGCCTCTCTCTTCTCCTCACGGTCCCACTCATCACTGGCACCAACTTGGGTACTTGTGGAGCAGGGTCCTGAGCTGATTCAACTTGCTAAAATGGCAGAAAAAATAACCACGGTCTTTGCTGGGGTAGTTTACTGATGGGTTAAGGAGCTGTCAGAAGACATGGGGTGAGGCTATGTGACCATGGTGGGGAGATGGGAAAGCATAGCAGAGCCTCTTCTTGCTGGCAGGGATAAGTAATCTCTTAAGCCATCTCTCCCCATCTCACAGAACTGCACCCCGAGGCAAAGCATTTGTTCAGTTTTGGTGCCATATTTTTAATCTCTTTGCTCTCGCTGAGTTGTTCTCTCCCGTTCATCTAGCTGAAAAACCTTCTGGTTTTGATTTTAATTTCCTTTGCAAGGTTTAACTCAGCTTGACAGTTGGTGGTTCTGACAAGTCCTCTATTCTTTCTGACCTCTAAGATGTGGCTTCTTCTGCTGGTCAGGTCTGGTTTTGAGCCCTTGTAACCTTTCACTCTGCCCTCGCCAAACATCCTGTTCAAAGTGGATCTTGCACTTGGTTCAGTCTGGAGCCTTCCTCTGCATTATTCATCCCTATCCTGAGCAGGGTACAAGAGTAAAGGGTTTTTTCCACCTTTGCCTGAGAAATATCCTGCACATCTTCAATCCTGTGGGTTTTACAGCTAATTCCTCAAATTAATTTAAATTTGCCCCTTTGAACCTAAGTTACAGATCTTACATGAAAGAAATCCTTAGCTTACAGTCTAGCCTGGGAACATATAGGATATTCCTAGCATGAGTCAGCTTGAATGTCATTAGCCAGCTTACCCTATATCAATTTGACCCACATGTATTTTGCTCTGCCCATGCAGCCAGTTCTTATTTCTTGTCAGTGTCTCCTACCATTATCATACAGCACTACTTCACCCTCCAATCTTTGTTTCTCTCTCTCCTGACCAGTGCCTATCCCTCATTTCCTGCGTTCCAGATACGATGGCTATTCCACCATATTTCCATTAGCCTTATAATATCCTGTCTTACATCCTGCATTGGTAGTTCAAGTTCCTCCATTTTATTGCTAATGCCTCTTTAATCAGTAGACAAATGTTTCATTGCTTTTTCCTGGCCAATATAATTTTTCCACCTGCATTAGACAAAATTTACTTATTATAAAATTGCCTATTTGATTATTACTGGCAACAATAATTCGTCCTTTCCACAGAATCCATTCTACTCTCTCACATCCCAGTACACACCATTTTTTCCCTTATGCCCTGAATCTCCTCTTCCTCTGTGCTGAATCCAGGTGTAAGGATTACATGGATTTCTCCCAAATGTGCTCCCTCGTTTCTCATTTGCACTCACGAGAGCTTCATACACGCTAGTTTTAATCCTACAATATTAGTCTCTTTACTGAGGTGAAATCAATCCTCTGAATCTCTTTTTCATTAGTAATTTCCCATAATCGGCTGTCCCAAAACCATCCTTCCTGATGAATATTTGAGGCCCTTGCTGACCTCCATGTAATGACTTCACCTGCCCTTTTGAAAAGCTGAAAGACTCATCCAAGACTCATTTCTTTGAATGTGTCTCCTAAGTGGGCATAACTATCCTTGATTCCCCCTCCAGTTCTTTGTGAACTTGCTTTAGCTTCCAAATACACATTGGACTACCCACTCTCCTCTGGACCCTTTCCAAAGACAGGTCTGTCAGCTCTTCTTGGCAAGGACCCTCCCATCTCCTGCCTTTTTGGGACTGGTATGAATCAGTCGTACTCTTTCTCCTTCCTGCAGGTGAGTGGACCAGTGCATACTCATCTATCCCTTCTCCCTTGTGTTTTACCTCTTACCTCTTCGTAGCCTTGTGGATCCCTGGATAGCTCCATTTTATCTTCTTTTTTTGTTGAATTACTTGCTCTTGTCTTCCCTGAATCTTTCTCCTCCCCTTTCTGCAATGCAGTGGACCTCTTCCTCAGCCCTGTTGCTTGTCTGCCAGTCTTTTCCTCAACCTTACTTCGTTTACTTACTTCTACAAGCCACTGCAATGAACCAGTAGTTTACCTTTCCAAGTGCCTTGTCCAGCAGATGCCTGAAAAACCTGAGCTGTCCATGCAGGCTCCGTGCATGTCCAGCAAGCCTTCAGTTCCCCCACTGAACTCCATTGCTATCTCCAATGACACCTCTAAATTTCCTACCTCCTCTTCTTTGAGGAAGTCAAATACCATGCATAAATGTTACAATATTTCTGCACTAAGATACATCCAGCATCTTCTGCATTCACCAATGTCACCATGTCCTTGGTTCACTTCTATTTCTGCTTCATTGACCCACCATTAATGAAAAAGGGACAGACATGCACAGCCCTCTGTTAAAAATCCCTTGCTTATGGCTCCTGCCATATGACAGAAGTACTGCAGATCAAGGTAACCTGGCATTTTGTGTTTAATATGATGTTTGTCCTCTTGGGCTGATGTAATCAGTGTGAAATATCTTATCCCTTTATCTAGATCTGACAAAAAATACAGCTCAGGACCTACTAGGGGCTGGCTTTCAGTGCCTGCATGAATAAGCAACCTTGCCCCACGTTATGTACATGGACAAGGAGCGTGGAGCTTTGCTTTCTCCCCCAACACGTCTGCCATATGAGAATAACTGGCCAAGCTCACTTCCTCCTTCTGGTACTTGAGGGAACCAGGGATCACACTGTGGCTTTTGGAATTAAAATCTGGTTTCATCTATGTAGCTTGGGCGGCACAGTAACATGCTGCTCATACCTAAGGGCCTGGGTTGGAGCCACAGTTACTGTGTTATTAGAAAAGTTTCCTCTAAACAGCAGAGATCTGGTCTTTAGGTAGCCTAACCCTGGGTTTTGGATTCAGTATCTGTAGCATGAGTTACTGTGCAGAGTTTCTAGTGTTTAATAAGGGCTCTGCTCACTCTGCATCTTCTCCTGGCACTGCTGTCTCTTTCTTCTTCTCGAGCATCTGTTTTCCAAGAACTTGTAGGCACTTAATATCTCCGAGATCCTCAAAAGCTTAGTTAAAATTGGCTACATGGCTGAATAGTTATTTAAGAAAAACAGCAAATACACACACACATGCACACACCGAGACACATACAAATCCCAACTATGTTACAAAACCAGGCAAAAAAAGTATTAATATGTATTCAAGCACTGACAGCAGGGCAATGTATTATCTTTGCCAGTCTTATTTTCACTTGAATGGTTTTCCTTTTATCCCCTGTGGTGTTTAAGGTCTTCCAAAAGAAATACAAATGATCATTGGAAATGAATAGCTGGTTGTGCATGGGTGTTGGGAGAGTGCTGAAAATGGTCTTTCACTCTGCATTCAGTGAGAAAGTGAATCACTCTCACACAAAGCTAGAGCCTCGAATACGAGGGAAGAGAATGAAAGCAGGATGTGATTCTCAGATGACATTTGGTGCTGTTTATCTAGGGGAACAGTGCATAGATTCGGTGTAGAGGAAACACAGCATCTCACTGCTGGGGAGCGATTGCATTCATTTTGAAGTGATCTATTAGCTCTCAGGTCCTTTAAGAAAATGGGGAATAACATGAAAAGAGGCAGAAAAGGGGAGGAAAAAGTGAAAAGAGCCATAGGGCCAGTCTGAAGGCTCTGGGAAACTGTGGAGAGGCAGAAGCCTGGGTTTAGCAGGCTGTTGTCTGCCCCAGCTACATCTGTAAAGACGATTTAATCTGTTCTTAAACTTTACATAGGATCTCAGTCTTGCATAAAAGTAGATTCCCGCAGCTGGAGACAAGGGATCCAGGAGCTAAACAGAGGCTCTGAAGGCCATATGGGGTTAAAACCCACCTCATTATTCCACTTAAAGCAAGGATGGGCTTAAAACAGAGTCAGCTGTGTGGGTTGGGTGCGTGCAAATTTAGCCTGTTTGAAAACTGAAAGTGAGTTCAAGTGCTGCACAGCAGATGTGCTGGATGTAATTGCTTCCTTTCCATATTCCCTTCCTCTGCCCAGCTTTCCTGCTTCACGCCCACACCTTGCTGGTGCCTCCAACATCCACCAGTGGGCCGAGAAGGGCCGTATCCCCTCCACGTAACCCACTCGTTGTTAATTTGGAGGTTAATACTTTGAGTATGTAAAGTCTGGTTGCTCTTGGGTTTAAACCCCAGGTGATGTAGATCGATAAAGCTTCACTGATTTCATTTCCAACAGCTCAGCCAAGCCAGTTCCAAGAGACATGAACGCCGTTAGCCTCATTTAGCTCACCATTTCTTCGCAGAAACTACTCCCAGTGTTTCTGCATTGCAGGAACTTTGGAAGACCAATGACTCAAAAGACAGAGAAATCTGTCCTTGTGGCTACATCTTTTAGCAGATAGCAAAAGGAACAGACCCTCAGTTTTAACAAGCAGACAGAGCTGAAGAGCTGTAGGAGGAGTCATGTCTACACCCGATGATCTCCCTGCGCACCGTGCTGGGACAGGGGAGAAAAGTGCTGGTTTGTCCAGAAAGAAAGTGAATAACTCTCCAAAATGACTTCAGTAGGGTGTGATAGTCACTGATGTCTCCTTCCACGCTGTATAGGGCTGCCCAGAAATGAGGTATTCCTGGCTGGTGGTACTCCTCCAGGGAAGCAGTCAGTCCTCTCAGCCTGAGTTCCTACACATTTTCAAGGTGTGGACACTCCCCTAAAAGGAAGCGGAAGAGTATAGAAAAGTGGAAGAAGGTGCATCCCCAAAGCTTGCTATCTGCCCAGTTAGATGAGGAAGTACGGAGGGAGACCGGCAGCCCACAGCTTTCCCACTGTCTACTCCGGGTGGGTCCCTGTCCCCTGTCCCTACAGCACTGAGCAGTCGGCGGGTCTGCTCCACGGAGGGGAAACTTGCCTTTGAAAATCTGATTTTCTGGTTGCAGTGCTATGCCACAGCCCAGTTTATACATCTTGCTGGGACCCCGCTGACGGGCAGGGTGCTGGGCTTGGGCATACCCTGTCAGGGTGTCCCCAGTGCCATCCCCCTCACCCAAGGCTGGATGCACACTGGTGCACCCTCTCCAGATCTGAATTTACTCCGGGAGTAACGAGCTGTCCACGCTTACTGCCCTGTCACAAAACCAAGTCCATCCTCAGAGAAAGCAGCATACCCGCAGAGAGTCTGGCTCCAGCACTCCTGAGAGCCCTGTTTGAACTAAGCACTTATTTTAATTTGTAGGAGATTTGCAGACTTTAATTACCTTTGGAGTTTCATAGAGCATAATGACTATTTTTTCAGTTTCTTTTTCACAGGTGCAATGAATAGTTGTCAGTAGTTTGTCAAAGTTATATGCAGCATCAGCCTGGACAGTGAGAAAAAAAATCCAGCAGCCTGCTTAAAAAAGCAGTGATTTAAAATGACTGGCAAAGGTGCTTTTCCCGGGTCAGAGTGAGAACAAGCACAAAGGCATCTCACTTTTCCTTTTTTTTTTTTTTTTTTTTAGTGGCAGTGTCTGGGTGGTGGCTCATTATCAATTGTAAATTACAGGGGGTGGAGAAAGGGACATGAATGACAAAGTTCAGAAACAGCATCTGCTGAAGAAAAACAAATGAGGTGGGGGGCAAAGCAGGAAAAAACAGATGAAACACTGTAATTGCTTGGCAACAAGTTGCTATTGTAATTTAGAAAATTGGAAGCATCCGTTCTCAAACAGTTCAAGCTTTATTTCGTTTCTTCTTTATTTTTGACTGCAGCCCTTGTTTTGCGATCAGCTGTGTCCTCCTGTAGGATTACTGGCTCTCCCTCACACGGAGCAGTAATGGACCCCTCGTGTTTGGTTATGGGCCATCGAAGAAAGCATTTTGCGATTGTTTCGCAGTGCAGTCATTTAACAAGATTAGAGATAATTTGCCCCTTGGAATGCAAAACTGTTTCTACAGGTGCTTAAGCTTCCTGGCTTTTGGATTAGAGGCCTCGTTTTGTTTTGTGCCGTTGCATTCAGTGAGGTCTCCAAGGACTGTAAATAAATGAACAGCTACCCTCCGCAGCTGTGAAACTAATTTTCCAGCCTGAGCTACAAGAGTTGCAGCTTACAAAGCTCAGTGGATGCAGATAAATACGTGCATGCTAATGTATTAAATGTGCTGATTAACTTATACTGACTGTGCCTGAATGCAAGCCATTTGCCAACCGGGAGACTCCAGAGAAACAAGCCTGACCAGAGAGGGAGGAGGCTGCTGAGGGCAAGCAGGAGGTGCAGGGTCGTCAGAGCTGCTAGAGGTGGTAACAGGGGTGATGGCCCTTCTCCCTGATGCTGGCAGACTTCCTTCACACCTCCTACACCTTCACACCCCCCTACCCACATTCTCCCACAGGGGAGAGAACTCCAAGCTTTGGCCACATCCAGGAGGACGGGAAGTCTAGTAGACGTCCACTGAGATGGCGATCCTCAAGGATGTAGGGATACCATGGACTCCTTCCAAAGGAAAGGAGAGCCAATGCACTCTTCCACAGGGACTCCTGTGCGCTGCATCCAGCTCTGGTCCTGCCAAATGGATGCGGTCTCTGGAGCAATTCTCCGAGAAGGATCATACATGCCTGGATGGAGCTGGTTTACAGGTTTATTACTGGGGCTTGGAGGAAGCTTCATTTATTTGACTTCTCCCATTTTTTTCTTTGCCCCTTCCTTTTTTTTTAATGTTTCCCTTCCTTCTTTGGGTGTAATCTGTTTATTTGAGTTGAGACGGAAATGGGATTCATGATTTCAAAAGCTGTCTTTTTTTCAAAGCTTTTTTTTTTTTTTAATTCAGATGTGGGATGAAAATCAGACCTTCTGAAATTTTGCACAAGAGGAAATGACTTTTCTCTGCTCAACCCTGCGGCAATTCCCGGTTTGGGGATAGTCTGAGCAAGGCCAGCTGAGGCCTCAGACCCCTCTGCTTTGGACATGCCTGTTGGCCTCTATCAGACTGGCCTGGGTCTGGCTCCCTGAGAAGCTCAGGAGCATCATGCCACTATAATTCCCAGACCTGGGAGGTCCAAGGTGACCAGCACCCTGCCAAACTAGCCACCAAAGGCACTAGGCAAGGGCTGAAGCCTGCCTGGCAAGTGCAGCTCCATCAGGAGCATGCTCTGGTGCCGTCAAAGCCCTCTTGAAACTCAGCCACCTCCACAGCACGCTTTAGTCTGGGTGAATCAGCAGCTTCAGGGGCAATAGATGTTTTGTCATGACCAGCCTTGACTTTTCCTTTGTGGAAATCTGGTGACAGTAAAAACCCTACAGGCAGTAGAGGACTTGCTTTCTCTACCTCTCTGCTTGGTTGCAGCACTAGGCGTCGAGAGCACTGATCCCCTGGATCTGGGAGGGTGACAGGCTCTCATGTGGGAGATGCAGGTGGGCTACACAAAAAAGACCTCTCTCGCATTATTTCAGACTGTGGTTGAGCTCAGGTCATTGACGACAAGAAAGCAAGATCTGTTACCATTGAGGTTTGAAGCCTGTATCTGCTCAAACCCGACACAAAGCCTGACAGAGTTAGGTTAAATGTGTATGACTTCAGTGGCTTTTCAATCAAACTCAGGGAAAGGGTCTTCTTTTGCCCAGGTAACTCCTGTCTATCTCTTAAAATGTTATCGACAGAAACAAATGCTCAACTGTTAAAAGCAACATAGTTTTTAACCAGCAGCACATTAAAGGTGGAATCCTCCATTCTATCATTTCAGCAAAGCGTTTCCAACATGAAGTTAATGAGATGGGTGAAATACAGGAGAGATTTAGGGAGCATTCCTTCATTCCTGCACTATTTAATTTCTCTTTAGACCTCCTGAGTCTGTGGATTTTAAGAGTCTGACAGGGAGAAAATATGATCAGTGGTTTGGGGACCAATCCAAGATTTAGAAGTTCATTGTTTAAGACCTTGCTGTGCCAAACATCTTCTGGCTACTTTGAGAAAAATGCTGAAACATTTCAGAGCATTTAGGTGCCAAGGGGACAGAGGACTTGCACTACCTGGATCTACCAGGCTTACTACTGAAGCATTTAAAATATTATTTAGGTGAGATTTTTCATAGCGATTTTTACAGTCTTCAGATAGGTAGAAATGAAAAGGATTTTGTGAGGAGCCAAAGGTATATTCAGCTGCAAGATGCCACCAAGAGAGATGGCTTCATTCCAGCCTCACCCTTGCTGATTGTTCCCACTTGCCCCAAGCCATTTACTAGTGGTGGTGCTTTGGTAGGGTTAGTATTTTTGTGGGGTAGATGTACAGTGAGGTCAAATGAGCACTGGCATCAGAGAAGGGAAGCAGCAAGATTTAGTAAGTACAGGTGAACGTGACCATCCCTTCTGGCACCAGGTAGTCCTGTTAACTCAGCTGGATGATGGCAAAGCTCATAGAACTGTCTCTCTTTATCTTTTCTCCCCTTTTTTAAAAAAATAAGATTAGCTAACTTACGGATTTATCTACCATTTTTAGTGAATGCCAAACTCTTCTCAGAAATTTTCCTTTTTCTTTTTGGCTTAAAACATTATGCGCCTTTACGTCAAGAGATTTAAAAGCACAGGCAGCTTCAGTTGATCAGAAATGCAGTTTTGGCAAACAAAATATTTGCACGGAAAATTTTGCCCAGCTGTACTCATAAGAGTTATTGAACGATTTTCTCATGGTTCTTCTAGTAAAACGGCAAAATAGGATGTCCTTATCCGACACAGAGGTTACAAGAATAAATGCGCTAAGAAATGTGACTCACACAGTAGGAGCCAAAAAGATACATGCCATAAATTGTGTCCCTGAGGAAATAATAATAATAAACAGTCTTAGAGGATATCACATGAAAAAAGCAAATCCCACCTAGTTCATATGCTGAAGCCCTGGACTTACTGATACACAGTTTGGTACCTGCCTTTTCACTGATGCTCCCAGACAACTTCAATTGTTAGAGCAGATCTTGCAGAGGAGGCATTTCTACAAAAGGAGTGACATTGAAATTTCCTACAAATTTCCTACAAGCCACCAGGCAGTCACTTGACAAGCAACAAAGTTCAAGCAGTGGCAAGGAAAAAAAAAAGAAGAAGAAGAAAAAGCAAAGGTAGTACTACGAAAGCTGTCCAGAAACCACAAGTCAAATAACCGGCTCTGCTAACTAGACAGCCACATGGAGAGCACGTACACCTTCAGAGCAAGGTGATGCCAGTGGGGACTGGTCTGGAACAGACTTTCCAGATGGCTGCATATATTGCTCAAGCTTCATGCAAATACTATTTGCATAGCTTTAACTGCTTGTGTACAGAAAATCCCGGTCATCACCCATATGAATGCTCACAGAAAGCAAGAAGAAAAACATGACTGGCAGCACGCAAGTAAATATGTAGGTTTTATATGATACATATAAATATCTGTGGATATCTGATTGCAGGCATCAGCAATCTCTAGTCTGCGCCGAGCAGAGAGGACTGCCAGACAAACTGCAGTCCGTTAGGCCCCAGTTCAGCACAGTGCGATGCTCAGAGGTGAGAATGTGCCTAGGGATCCCCATCCCAGCCAGTCTCTGGGTATCCAGCGTACATCAGTAATGCCTAGTCACTATTCCAGACATTTATATTGCAATAACACCTAAGTGTTCCAATCAAGGCTCAGTCCCACTTTATTAGGCTCTACAAGCTGCCACAGACCCCCACAGTCCCTGAAATTCACAGTACAGGCAGATGAAATGTAAGAGAGCAGAGAAACAAGGCCATGGGAAATCAGGAAGGTCTGCCCCCGGCAGGCATTGCGGTCTGCTGTTGGGAGCACTTTGCAAGCACCGTGACAGAAGGGCACCTGAAAGGCAAAGGGAAGAGAACCCTAAAGGCTGCTCTCCTGAGCAGGACATATCCTTCAGGTGGCTCATCTCTCCGGCAGGAATTCTACTTTTAATTCACTGGTGGGTCTGATAGCCTTACAGAAGTTTAAAAGCAAATCTGCGGTGTGATACTCTATTTGCTCTGCGTCCGTCTTTACCAGAGAAGCAGGGACTGCTTGCGGTACATGAGCAAGGCCTGTCTGTCCTCAGTGGACGCACCTCGGGGCTCCTCTCATTGAGCTCTTCCCAAGTACAGTCGCAGGTGAAGGTAGCTTGGCCAAGCCGGACTCTACCACTCCTAAATTCAGGCATGCAACAAGTTGTCTGTGTTAGGAGTGTCTACCATGGACTCTCCATCCCCTTCGGAGGGCAGATGGGGTCACCCCAGTCTGGAATTGGTTTCCTTTCCCTACTGCTAGCACAGGGATGAAGGGAAGGCATTTCAGGCGTATCAGTGGGGAACCAGACGCGCTTGGGTAGCGCTCACCGCCTTCCCTGAAGCAAGGGCTTTCCTTCCTCTGAGTATCGCAACCAAGTGTTTTAGGGCAGGTTATTTTTCCTGGGAGTTGCGTGCAGCCCCCATTGCCCAGAAGGCCTGAAGAGCATAAGTGAGCATTGTTTCCCCCGCATTGTTCCCTGGCTCTCCACTTTTCCCAACTCCTTCTTACCTCATCCTCCCCTTGCTGGCTAGAGAGCTGTAAGCCGCTGATTAGCACTTCATTTGACAAACAGGAAGTCGGGAAGAAAAGCATCATTTTCAGAATTAGAGCCTCGGAATGAATTGAAGAAAGAAAGGGGGAAGAAGGAAAAAAAAGAAAGCGAGCCCTGCACACTTTCCTAATTGCTCGTTAGAACCAATGGCCTTTGTGGTTCCTTCCCCCTGTGTCTTCTTTATAAAAGCGTTTGCACAAGACATTGCTATTGTCTGCCAGACAGCCTCAGGGTAGGACAAAATGAACTAATTGATTTGCAGTTATGTTGCGGTGAATAGTGCTAAACATCCATCTGCAGATTCCTTGTGAGGAGTGATTAATAATTTGTACTCCTGGGCCTAGAAGCCTGAATACCCTTTTTTCATGTAAAACTGAAGCGTTTCATTCTCTCAGCATCACAGATATCTCGTCTACATTGTGGGTTACAAGGACGAGGTCAGGAGTGGCTTGCTAGCGTTGCCGCATAGGCGGTTGTCTTCGTATGGGTAAAACCCAGCACGGTGGTGGGATTAATGGGAATTTGTAAAGCTGACACACGGTACTGTACAGCATGCCTGCTACGGCCATTCCAGCGCAGATGTTCCCGGGGACGGAGGATTTTGCATGTGTTTTCAAAGGGAGCGCTGGGAGACTTAAAATTTATTTCAAACACAGAACCAAAATCTAGACTGAGACAGTTCGAGGAATTAGGACCGGGATTCAAATTTCAGGGGTTTTGTGAACACCATTTCTGTAACCACCAGAGGGAAAACCCTAGCGCCAAACACACGTAAGCACTGAGGAGTTTAAAAGGTCAGTCCAAAAAACTTCAGTCAAATACCACCTACGTGTTGAAGGATACATGCAAAATACCTTAAACTGCCTAGTAACAGGGGAGTCTGACCTCTCCACAAGAGCTCCTGCCTGGGGACCTGCTTTACCAGGACGTCCCTCCTGGCAGAGCTGCACACTTAAACGATTTCAGTGGTGGGGCTGAGGCTGTAGGCACATCGCCTCTATCTGAGCTCGGTCAACTGTGGCCGCCCGTGACCCACACTCCCAGCCACGTCGCATGGTCTTTTGCGGCTGTGTCCCCAACTCCACCACCCATTCTTGATCCTTTCCACCTCCACCTGGAATGAAAAGCTCGTAGCTGCTCTCTGAGCCATTTCCTGCTTCCTAATGAAATCTATTGGCCTCCTGGGGGAAAAAAAACATTGACTCAGCCAACTCTTAATGAAGTCATCTGTTTTCGTGGTGTTACTCGTGCCCTCTACTTTCCCAGATCATTAAAAAAATTAACAACCTTTGGATACATCCAAAGATCTAAAGATGAGATCTACCTGGTCAGAGTAAATCACTTTGGGTGGAAAAACATTTTCCTTTCCCTTGTGACCCATTTGTATGTCTTCCTACATTACCTACCATTCTATCCCATGCCTTGAGCATTTTGTCTGGGTGCATCTACATTAATAAACCGATAACTGAGAAGGCTTGCCTTGTTATTAGCTTGCTCCCTGTATGGTTTGGACTGCTGCAGCCAGGTCTCTCTGAAATCAAACCAGGGGATAGTTCTAGGAATGGTTCTCTCCAAGAACTGATGCGATTCCTCAGATTTGGCTTTTTTTGTTCTTCACAGTTCTGCAAGCCTACCTCAGCAGGCTTTGCATCTTTAAATGTTCCCTGCCACTCTGCTGGGTATTCACCACCGATCCCATTTATGTCCCATGCCATAAAAACCACCCTGGCTGGCTGCCTGTGCCGCTTGGTCTCAGGGTCAAGGACTGACTGCTGTCCTTCGTGGGAAGGCTGGGCACAGTTTATGTGCCTGGGACAGACCGACCTAAGGTGCAAGATAGATTTGTCTGGTTATGGCACATCCAAGTCTGGTTTCCTTCTTGGAAGGCTTGGATGAAACCTTTACAAGCACTTCTCTCCCTGCAATAACCAGAAGGGCATAAGCGGACAAAGGTTTTTAAAAGAGTGTACCAACCCAAAACACTTCCACAGTAAAACAAGCCAAGAACATTTAATTATTCAATTTTATCAGGCTTCAACAGTCAGCCTGGTGGTGCCTGGTTGTTTTCCTCTGCTGATAGGTAAAAGCTGCTGGGGAAATTAGCTCTTCTGAGTGCTACACCGCAGTGTAGTAGGTAAAAGTAATTACTGTAAGTGCTTTGCAAGAATATCTTTGGGTAATGTATTTGATATAGCTCTGAAAATTATTGTGTGAGGAAATAATGAGCTAGGAGAATAGAAAGTGTCTATTTCAGAGAACTTTCCTTATAACCTTTTGGGGGTGATAGGCTCTGGCCACTCATTAAATATATTGGGAAAGCTTTATAAATGTATGGTGCTGTAAGTGGAGTGAGATTAGATTGGATGGGGGCTTTAAATGAAAAAAGTATCCATTTAGAAGAGTATTAGCAATTCAAGATTGATGGTCCCAGGGATTTCTGCAGACCAAGGGGAAGAGCAAGGCTATGGGTATATTGTCATATTCTTTCTTTTCTTTTTCATTGTGGACAGCTGGGGCTAATTTAGCACATTGCAACACAATGACCTGAGCATAAACAGATGGAGTAGACAGGTTTGGATGCTTTATGGCAACATACTACTTGTAATCCATGGCCTTGAACAACAGTGTAAGACCTTCTTGTTCCATCTCTGAGTTTCTGAGAGTAATAACAGATGATCAGCATGTCCACACTGCTTAGTTGGCTTGTGAAACTCATTGCTACAGTAGGTTACTGAGGCCAAGAGTATAGTCCCATTCAGAAAAATCAGTAGGAACATAACAGAAAGCATCATTATGACATTCATTTGCACAAATTCAGACAGCACCCAAGTTTTGAATACTGTAAGCAGTTTGGGTCTGGCCACCTCAGAAATGACATGGCAGAAGTATGGCCAGAGGTAGAGAATGACTTTTCTTCAGGGACTGAGATCACAAAAAAACCCTCTTGGGTTTGCTCAGATCAGAACGAGCTAAAGGAGACAGCTCTTCGCCTCACGCGTGGTTCGGTCATGGAACCCCCTGCTGCAGGAGCAGTGTGTGCAGCAAGCAAGTTTTAAAAGCATTTAAATACAGTGAAAAAAAAATCACTGAGGACTATTCAAGAAGAACATACCACCATTAAATAAAAAGCTCCCAGAAGTCCCAAGTCCCAGACTGCTGGAGCGGGGCGGGGAGGATTTTCTGGGTTAGCACCACTGCATGTTATCCTGAAATTTTGCTCTTCCCTATGCACCCTCTTCAGTTGCCGACAAATGGTGAGTCTGTGGCAGAAGCAGAACGGAAATCCCTGTCTCCTGATTCCTTTCCCTGGTAACTCTGGGCAGCTGACAAACTGAAGCCACAAAATTTACTTTTATCCCGAGCAGGGACACAAAGTCAAAAACCTGGGCTTTGTTGAGTGAGACAAAGACACTGGAAAACGTTCAGCTTCAGCTTTTTCTGCATAATTTCAGCATCTGACAGGCAGGTAAAATTAGCAAGCCAAAATGAGAGCTGTAGCCCTTGTCAAAACAGAAAGGCAGCCTCGGAAATGTGGACCCATAGCGTAGAGTGGCCAGCTGTCCCATCCCTCTGCCCAGCATTCCTGGGAGGAGGAGAAGGTCCAGGGAGACCCGACCCATCCAACTCATGGGGCTGTCCCCTCTCTCACAGCAGCACTCAATTCTGTACCAAAAAGGATGCAAAAGAAGCAGATGTGGGACGGCGCGGGATGCCCATCGGCAGCAGCCAGCTGCAAAAAACCTCCCATTTCTCCCAGCCTTCCCATGCAAGGTTGGGCAGCAGAGGTGGCACCGGGGAGAGAGGAGGAACGTGACCCTCTCTCCCCTGAAAGCCCCGGCGTCTCCGGCCACTTCAGACAGAGCCATTGAGCAGGGCGGAGAGGCTGCGCATTGTGCCCCTTTCCAGAGGGCTGCCTCCTCTCCATTTGTTTACCACACATCCTGTCTTCCTTTCTGTTTGCTTCACACATCATCGCCTTCATTAATCGTCCTCCCCGCTCCCCATTTGGGCCTTTGGATTTTCGGCTTGCCATGGGTAATTCTAATTACCTCAGGCATAAAAAAATAAAATAAAATAGGAGCTTAAGTAGGTGCACTTCATTCTTCAACTGCCTTTTACAAGCAGTTCAGTGCTGGCTACCAAGGGAATCTGATTAAACTAATTACCCTGATTGGCTTGTTTAATCAACTGCTTGGTTTAATTGGGCCTCGCTAATGCGGAGTGGTGGAGTCCGTGGTGCGTAATGTGAGAACCAGGAGACCCGTAACACCGGCGGTGACACCACTACAGAAACCAGCCCGCATTCCCAGCCTAACGGGGGGATCTTAATAAATGCAGACCTCAGCTGAGAGCCCAACTGTATTCTCAAGAGCCTGAATGGGCTGGAGGTTTTAGTGATAATTAAAATTGCTAGCAAAAAAAAAAAGGGGGGGGGGTGTTGAAGAAAAAAACCCCAACCTTTTCTCATTAAAGGACTTGTCCTTTCCCCCTCCCCCTCCCGGCTGTGGCCTCCAAACTTGAAGCAATATCGGGAATCCTGTCTGCCTCTTTCAAACAACACTTCAATTCATCAGGGCAAAGAATCCCTCCTCCTTCATCTCCCCCATCCCTGAGATTTTTTACTCCCTTTTAGAGCGTGCACTGCCCAAAGTAAATACACAGACAACAGGGTTACAAATTACCTCACGCTAGGTAAATCCACTCTGAGTACCTGGGGAGGTTTGCAGAATACAAACAGCTTCTGTGTAAGCATCCTGGGAATAAGGGGGATTCCTATCGCTCTAATTACTAGGACAATAATAACCTGGAGAGCGTCGCCTTGCCTCGTCCCATCTGAGCTCTGACTCCCCACTCCCTTCCCTGCCCTCCACTTGCTCTCGCAGCGGGGAGGGATGAGGACGAAAAGCCGAACACACGCCTGGTTTAGCAAAGCTCCACTCATCTGGGGCCAATATGTTTTATGGTGACACGCAGAGTGAATTTGTTACTCACTGGGGATTTTCTTAAGGCCAACGACAGACTGGCAGTCCGGTGGGCACTGGCATGAGCACCAAACCCCCGGAGTCATCATTATATTCCAGCACAGGGATCCCCGTGCCGTAGTGCACGGCACTTGGGCACACTTGAATTTCATGCTCAATTGTCATAAATCTCTATTTCCTGTCTGTAAAATCGAGAAAATTGCAGCAAAATACTGTGCAGATGAAAAAGCATGGGAATTCTGTGAGGATCTGATTGACAGACACAGCCACGTTAGCAATGCTGGAGCTCTCCTAGCACAATTTTTGGAGGTGATCTTACCAGCTTAAAAACTGAAGGTCAAACTAGCTGGCAACATCCAGCATTTATTTTGGATTGTCCACAAAGTTGACTTTCTTCTTCACTGCAAGAATGGACAGTGAGCTAAGATGAAATACATTTTCCAGGGAAACTTGTTCAGCTTTGCCTATCTCAGGTTCCTCAGACCCTTCACACTCCACCCTGGGACAACATGAGACAACACCAGTGTCTCCCAGGTGACTCTTCATGACATCTGCACCCACCTACCCACACGCGGGACTGTGCCCTGCACCAGGGTTCATTGCCTTCTGGCACATATTTGTAAAGCGAGTAGGACTAAGCTACAGAAAGGAGCTTCTACCACATTTCTCTGCTGTCTCCTGCCACCCAAGCACAGGGGCTTCTGAGACATCACAGCCTGAGGGGACAACATTGTAGAGGTGTTCTTTCTTCTGTCTATTCACCCCCAAAAGTGCCTGTCTACATCCAGTGGATCCAATATATCTAAGAGTGGGCCAATCCTACTGTTAATTAAACTACTTTGACTACAGTTGGGGGATGTATATAGCTGCCTTGTCAAGGTGGGAATTAGTTGGGTCAATGGGCATCTGAGATTAGATTCCCAGGTGAGGAAGAGGAAAATAAATACTTAAAGCAGACCTTAGGCAGAATATCTGTTTAAATTTCATCTGTTTGAGTCCTTTAATAGACTGAGCCATGAGAGAGGGATTTATCACACCTAACTTTTACTGTGGAAAATATAAAGGTATATACATGATGTAACAGCTCTAGACTGCCTTTGTACTTCATGCAGAGAAATGGGCATTTATGTCTATTTCAGGTGTCCACTTCACCTTGCCCTAGAAATACCTTTTTCTTCTGCTTTACGGGTGAGCTTGGAGCTACACTGTGGCCAATTGACTCCTGCTTTGGCTGCTTGGAGGAGGATCCTAGGGAAGACACCAGAGCTCCCTGCAGACCCCAACCTATGCTCATGAGGGTGTTGGGAACCTGACAACTCACCAGCCTAGCGTCCTCCCCCTGCAAACCAGCAGAACAAACATGGCCTGCCTCCCACCATGCTCACTGACGTATCTGTGATCTCTGTCCACACGTTACCCCAACCTTCCCACCTGTGATGGGCAAGGGACTACCTGCAGGCATGAACAGATGTCCAAATAGGGTCTTATTTATGACTGCAAAATCTGAGGGGAAGAAAAGACAGGCCCTCCAGAAGTGGTTGGGTGAACTCCTGTGGTAACCCACATACACCCTGGTTGCTGCCACCTCACATCTCGGCACCATACACAGTGGGTTGCTTCACCCCATACGTTCCCCAGTTGTCATATTTTTTTTTCTGAGCAAAACACTGTAATGATATGCAGATTAGTAAAAGGTGTGTTTGAATTCCGTACAAATTCAAATGTGTGTGGGTTTTTTGTGAATCATACATTGTGGAAGTTTCCTGTGCATTGTCTCACCCATAATCCACAGCAAACGGACACCGCAGTTCATAAACCCAACTCTAATTACTCTGGAGAAGTTTCTCCTTTTAATTTTGTGGTTTGCTCTGGGCTGAAAAATGTCCATATAAATGAGTAGGTGAAAGCATTTTAAAACCGCAGGGAGCCCCAATGTTGATCTGGAAAGGAACTAATTTTTTTTTTTCATGGACTGGGTATGTTTTATATCCCAACTGACCATGCTGAAAAGGTCATGAGGCACTACCCAGCTGGGGTTATCACATCGATCGCCAAAAAAGTACCAGTTGCAGGATGCCTAAGCAAAAGCAACAGCAAAAATCATCACCATTTTTACAAGGGAGATCATGGCATTTTTCACTAGAATATACACAGTCAGCTATGAAATGGAGGAATAAAAAGGCAATAACCATTTGCTGATATTTCTGCTCTTGTAGGGTCGCTTGGGATAGTGCTGTGGTGATCTCCCCCCCCATCCTTCTGCCCGGCGGCATCCATCTGGGACACCTAATGAATGATTGTTAAACATAACTTTTCCCAGCAAGACAAAATCTGTTTCTAACTCATGACCTACTGACACTTGTTCATTATGTAGCCTTCTTCCAAGAGACAGGCTGTTTAGGAAAACTATTGACTGGCTACATGCTCCGTACAGCCATCCCTTAATTACAAGACAGTCCCTATTAGTAACTGTGTGATAGTAAAAGGCTGCCAAGCAGATGTTCTGTATAGGGTATCACGGCCACTTAGTGCTTTGCTGAGACGATGTGGTGCTGTGGGACCTGTTTCAGAGCCTTTGGAGCTGGAGGAGACATCCTGGCTGGCCCTCATCACAGCTGAAACAGGGCCGTATTTCACCAACAGCACGTTCTCCTGCAGCCATCCCCCCTGTTGTGTAAGGATTTCATCTAACACCTACGAAGACTGATGGAAAATATTTCGCTGCCTCTCGCTTTCGGCGAGGCATTATTTGAAAGTATTTTGAGATATATATTCTTGTGAAATCCTCCATATTCACAGCCCCTGACACTGTCCTTCATTCAGGTGCACCGGGTTTATCAGAGACCTCCCTTTCTTGCAGGTAATGCCCCGGCCTCAGTTAAACATGCCACCAGTGTGCAGCGGTGTGTGGTGTTGCCCCCTTATTGTTTGGAGACGAGGCAATAAATGCTAAACCAAAAGATGCATCAAAAGCCGATTATTCCACCTAGCTATTTCTTCCTGATGAATGAATGACATTGCAGAGAGAATTGCTACTTAACAAACTCTTTCACTTCCCACTCTTTCCACCGAGCTCTTGGGAACTGATGCAAGCTACAGAGAGTGCTGGTTTCCCCCTCCTCAGAGAGCCTTAGAGTGGTTCACCTGGCGAGGTAAACAAAGTCATCCATCTTACGAGGTTTAGCTGAAGATTTAAGTAATTTGGGGATGCTCCAAGCTTTAGGTTTCTTTCCTAAAGCCAGTTATGTACTAGATTTTTATCTTTTTTTTTTTTCCTACATTTCTCAAGGGCCTGCATTAAAACACCTTATTACTGATATAAGTGGATGAGTGGAATATCTCCATTCCAACGGAACGATGCCAAGCCATCATTACATTCACAAAGCATTTCAACACCCTTCCCATTTTCAAGGCTTTTCACCTTTGCACTAGGGAACACCCAAAATCCAAGAACCGTTGAACTTCATACCTTTCCCTATGACCTCTGTGTCTTAATACCGATTTCCTGGCAGCATGGGAGCAAAGCGGATGCGATCAAGGTTGAATTGAATCAAAACACTGCAAACCCAGACGGTTGGCTCTAGAGCCTTGGCAGTGCCATAAGCAGATAAAACCGCTCTGTGTTTATCACTTCATTCAGTCCAGATGGGTTGTTTTCCCCATACTGCAGTCATCATCCTGTATCAATACAAAGCCCCGAATGATATTTCTGTAGCATGTTGCTTCAATGAAGCTGTCCTAGAGTGGCTGTACTAGCGGTTTTGAAGTTGCCTCTGGGTCTCTCATGTGGTTAGGCTTACAGATGTCTTCTGTGGTCTCTCTTTCTCTATCAGTCATCGTTTCATTCTCATGTCTTCCAGATTTCCAGATACCTCCTGCCTGTGTCTGCCTGAAGGAAGACTCCCTGTAAAGCCCTCCCATGTATTACAAAAAGATCTGCTTCTGGTTTTGCTTCACATAAAGCAATGTATGTTTTGCGAAAACCTAGGAACTGACAATCAGATTATTGATCATAGCCAACAGTTCTGGCTCCTCTGTGTCTAATCCTACACCCGCCCTGGAAAGTGGGTTTAGATTTGTTGAATGAATCTCAGGCTGATAAAAAGCTAAGGTCAGACGTATGGGCCTTAACCAGGCAGAGTACGGGGAGGAACTTCTCGTTTCGTTTGCCCTTCTAATTAGACTCAGTCGCAGCCTGTATCATTCCTGCAGCTCAAGCTATGAGTTTTTCTTGAGAAAACTTTTATCTGCCCAGCGTTCTGCACCAAATCAAGACAGTTTTGGCTCATTTGCAAACATGGCCCATGTTTTGCACAGGGGAAGTTGAAGGCAGCGAGTACTTCTGCCCATCACTCCCGTCTGCCTGCTGGAAGTGAAGTTCAGCAGGGTAACTGCTGACAGTTGTGTTAGCTCCCTTTGAAAACAGACACCTACTGCAAGAACGGAGCGAGAAGGGAGGATCCAGGCAGGATTTGAAAGACTCAAGAGTTCAAGCTCCTGCCTCAGCCACAGTCCTCCTGTGCCACTTGGGACAAAATATTTCAGGCACATTGACAGCATAGAGTAGAAAATAATATACACATGCCTGGGATCCATGAGGCTGGGTCCACTAGAGCGGATCCAAGCAGCTCAGTCCGTGCACAGAGGAGATAAGCTGCACACATTTCGGGAGCTTTCAAGCTCACCTGGGTCTGCTCCCAGGGATTGTTTCTCTGCATTAGTGGTAAGCATGTTAACGATTGGCTTTGCTATTGTCAACATAGACATAGCACTGTCCATGCGTGTCTAGACACCAGCTGAAACCAAGCAAGAACATGTGTCTCTGCTCCCAACATGCACTCTGCTCCTAACACAAGCCCTTAGTGTCTCCCTGCCTTTGCCCCTTCTAACCAGACAAGCTTTGTGGGTAATGTAGAGTTTGCAGTCACTTTTGAAAGCAGACCTGATTATCTGACCACTCCAAAAATCCAGCGCGAAACAGAACTGCTGAGCAAAATAAAAAAACAAACACAGTAGCATCATCCTCCTGGAGTCTCTGATACCACCAGGGAACCTACACCACAGGCTGGTTTCAAGGTGTTTCCTCTCCAAAACCCTTTATAAAGAGCTGAGTAACCTCATGGGCTTTGCGCTGGGCTCTGGGCTGGTGTGAGCGGGGCTGCAGGGGTATAACTCAATACAAAATATGACTCTGGCTTAGCCCAGCCTGAGTCTGGCAGGGCTGTGCACAAAGCCACAGAGCCTGTGTGAAAATGCCCTCAGTCAGGCTCGTAAAATGTTGTAGTTTGCAGCTGAGAAGGGATAAATTAAACTAACAAGCATGACAGCTATTTAAAAATAAGAAATCATGTTTCATGGGGTAAAACAACATCTGAGGCCCCAGAGAGTCTGTACTTTGTATTTTTAATAGTCCTTTCACTGCCACAACACTCTCCCCTCCACTTAGCCGGGCTGAAGACCCCAAGTTCAAACATTTCCCCACTGCTCTCTCACTGGTTTACTGCGGCTCTCATCTTTACTATCACTCCGGATAACTTTCTTTTGTGAGGAGAAGGGCTCATTAGCTAGGAATTGATAAACAAAGAGGAGGGTGGAAGCAGAGGTCCCTGCTCCCCAACGCAGGCTGCCTCGGGGGCGGTGGTGGCCTCCCACCCAGGACGGCTCCGCACGGACCCCAGCTGCAGCCTGTCTGCAAATGTGTTGGTGGACAGGCTGTCAGAGGGCTGAGCCGTCACGCGCTGGCCTTTTGGGGGAATCGTGGGCCGAGGGTTTGAAAAGTTTGCATTTCAGAAGACTCGTAAAGGTAGAGGGTCCTTGGGCCAGGGAGCAGTGGGTTTTGGCACCCAGGGAGGGGGTGCGTGCTGGCTTCGGCACAGTATTGTGGTGCCTTTGGCTTTCAGTGGTAGCAAAAGCTTATGAATCCCCGTTGCAGGGGACTTGAGGACTTACCTTCTACAAAAGCCTGCATCTTTTTGAAAACACCATGACACCCATATCCATCTGTTTTGCCTACACGCTCTTAGCACTCTGCTGCTTTAAGGAGACCTAAAAGCAATCGAGCGAGAATGCAAATGCAAGTTAAAAGTGTCTTTGAAGCAATTTGGCAATGATCATTAATGGCTAGCTTCTTCAAAGGAGGATAAATTTCAGGATGAATTCCTTGTAAGAACAGATAACCTGTGGCAGGATTACATGAATGCAAAAGAAATCATCATGCAACCAACCAACTTGTTATACGCGTTCACTCAGTTGCCATTTCTCCAGACGACAAAATAATACCATTCCCGGTGGTCCTTGAAGTTGGTAAAGACAAAAGACAGGGTGTTAAATTGTCTTCTCTAATGTTCTTCAGCTTGAGTTTTTGCCTGGTGACAGCTCTGTGAATAGGGAAACTGAGGCAGAGAAGTGCAGGGCTGGTTATGGGTATGACCACGGTTTATTCTTATGCCTAAAACCCTCAGGGGGTTTTAAGATTTAAAGCTATCCAGATCAGAAGCTGATCATCTTTTCTGAAGTTCTAGCAGAAGACCTTCAAAGCAGAGCATTTCTCCATGAGATTTATAATCTGCCTTTTCAAGGCAATTCACAAAGACCTAAAGACATGGTTAAAATCAAAGTCTGGCTGAGCATAGGGCATTTATCTCACCTTGTTCTCTAAAAGATAAGAAATAAGAGTGTGTGACCATTTATCTAAAGAGGACTTGAACACAAGAATTTCATTAACCTGTTTTGATATTACAATTTTATCCTCCCAAAGGACAAGAGGAACAGCAGGTCCTGAGTGCCCAAAATTGGCAGACTTGGCCTCAATGCAGAGCAGGTGAGTTTTCAGAAACGATCACTTGGTGCAGCTGAGCAGAAACAGAGCTATCCACAGCCAGTTGCTTTCTGCAAACACCCTCGCTCTTCCCATGGACTAGGAAGTAAATTTTCAGGGGCAAAACCTGATTTTTGGGCTGATGACAATCTACACGTGATCTGAAATGGAGGTAAGCTGGCTGCTGCAAGTGTAAGGCAACTGCAGAATGCCTTTCTGCAGAGTTTGCTGGAGCGTTTTTCATTAGCAATGTCTGCTTTTGATGAAAAATAGCTTTGCAATTGTGATAGAACTTTTCTTGGGAAATGTAGCTTTTTTTTTTCTATTTCTTGGATAAAACATCTGAAAACAATGTGAAATCAAAGGTTTTAATCTATAATGTTCTCAAATTCAAATGTTGACTTTCATTTTCCATTCTTCATTTTTTCTCCTTTTTTCTTCTTTTCCTATGAAGAAAATG
The DNA here is from genome assembly GCF_028500815.1 of Rissa tridactyla. Taxonomy (NCBI): domain Eukaryota; kingdom Metazoa; phylum Chordata; class Aves; order Charadriiformes; family Laridae; genus Rissa; species Rissa tridactyla. Next base: position 32,975,064 of record NC_071470.1, on the reverse strand, counting down.
CACATTTCCCTTTTTTATACCTTTCCTTATCTATCCTTTTTCCTTCTCTTAGCTGAGAAAAGGAAAAAGAGAGGATAACAATGGAGAAAAAGAAGAAGACAGACTATATCAAACCCAAATATTTTATTTTTTTAAGAAACTGAAATCACGCAAAATGGTCTATTCACAGCATGAGCATTTTCAAAGAACTTCCCCCATCCCCATCTTATTTGGAGGTTAAAAACCTTAATTTTCTGGTGCAAATAATCCAAACGCTAAAACCACTAACAAATACTTTCAGAACAAAGGAATAAAGAGGACTGTGTCTTGCAGTAGCTGGGCACCCATTTAAATGTCCCCGTTTGCAGAAACATTAGGCATCTAGCTGCTCTCTTCCCGAGTATGAATTTGAATGTTTGTATCCTGGTCGATCCATGGACTATTCAACAGGCTTGTGATGTGATGAGAAACAAATGGGCCTGAGCTGTGCGGACACTCACACATCAGATTAAAACACTCTTGCTTCACACCTGCAAGCTTGCTGCCAAGATGGGATGTCTGCCAGGGGTGTGTAGGTCTGGCTCAGACTTGTCCCTCTCTCCTTATTGTGTCCCAAAGTAAGGACCCTCGGGGTGTGCTTAAGATTAAGCACATGTATGCCTTGAGATGCAAACTATTTCTATACTGCAATGGTCAAATCCCAAGGCACAAGAGTATTTTTGAATTTTTACTTCATTCTTATAGATGAAGTTTAGAAAATTTATTTCCTTGTACGTTTTAAGCTTTTTTTTTTAATGTCTTGGCAGGGTTCGTGTTTGATTTTTTCCTTACTAAACGGAAAACTTTCTTTTGAATTAGGAATAGAAAGACTCCTCCAAAACTGAAGTAGTAGTAGCAGTAGATGTCATACTCACGTTCACACGTGCTGCATTTTATCACTGGAGTATTTATTTTTGTGTTCATTTTTCTCTCTGCCCTGTCTTTAACCCTTTTTTTATTTTTCTTTTCTCCCCATTTTCAATCCCTTCATGGTAAAATGCTCCCCAGCATCTCATACTGAGTTTTCAGGTGGGTTTGAAATTCGTCAAATTAATTCATCCACCCCAGCAAGAGAGAAGATGCTCAAGTGGCATTTACCAATGGCACTAAACCCCTAGACTTTATCAGTAGTCACCTCCAATGAAAGAAGCTGTTGATTTCTTTAGGGTTATACTAAATGGTGAGGCTGTCAGCCAAAACCCAGTAAGCACCCAAATGTTGCAGCTCACCAAACACACCTACCCTCTCATTTTGAGTTGCTTCATAAAATGTCTTCAGCTGGTCAGTCCGTAGCAATATGCGTTGCCTCCTTCTCCTGTAAACCTGAGTGAATGTCGGGAGTGGATAACAGGAGTCCCTCGCTAATTCAGTCAGTAATTAATTCATAAGAATGGTAGAGAAGAGCATAATTTAGTGTGGCTTTGACATTCCTATTCCTGTTTTAATATGGAACTGTACCCCCTTCTCAGAAATACGTTGGTAAACCTTGGAGGTAAAAAGGAATATTTATCTCGATTGTGCAGACAATTCCGAAAGCTGCTAAAAAGCAGCAGTCAGGAATATGATCCCACAGCACTTTATCAATGGGAATTGCTATTCTCTTTGTGAGATAGGGGCCGTGGGAATTCCCCTTATCAAAATGAGTTAACAAGCTTTTACTGAACGTTGGACAGCTTGAATGATAAAAAGGGTGGAAAAAACGACTGCGATCCTTCTGTCATTAAGCATTAAAAAACTGAATTCTGATCCAAAGGAAAACATGGTACTCAAATAGATGAGAGAAACTTTGTATCGTGCCGGTTTCTTAGTTGCCCCAAGTTTCCTGTAGAATCCATGTGGCGCTGGAGAAGTCTCAATGCTCAGGAGCTCTGGAGTCTCTGAGCCTTTCCCCATCCTACAGGGCAGGGCAAGGTATCCTTCTGTCCTAGAAAATACTGTGCTTGATAACTTCCTAAGGCCTTTTGCATTCAGGGCATGTTAGAGCAACTGTTGGGCTACTCCATTTCGTGCCTGCAACTAAAGCATTATGGGAAAGAGCTCAGGATCTACAAAAGCATGAGATTGTCTTTTAGCCACTAAGCTGAATGATGAATAAGTCTCTGGATCCGTCTCTGAATCTTCAACGTGCTCAGTGTTTGGGCTCCCATTTTCCCTTTCATTTCTGGAACTAGGTATGTTAGAAACATCATGGTATAACTTTTGATTTCTGGGAGTTCCCAGCACCGTTTCAGTTCAACAGAGACATCTCACCCTTCGGCGCATGTTCAAACACACCCCCAAACCTTTGTACATTCACCATCCCTGGTGCCATAGAGAAGACGGGACTTAAAGCAACATAGCCAAAAGTGGCTTTGAGCCTAGTGTTCACATGTGCAATGTAACTTCAGCTATTGCCAAGGGAATAGTGGATGCTGCTGAGATATGCAACCAATTGACAAAGAGCCAGCACTGATGTGGCCTGTCCAACGTGGTCCGCTGTGGACCAGCCTTTCCTCCTTGATGTGATCACTGAGGCACGGCAAGGCATGTTCCCCGGCGGGCCATGGGACAGCCACCTCCCAAAGGCATCCCCCAGCTGCTCGGTTCGTGCTGCCACCCAAACAGACCGATGGAGCAACTCGCACGTGGAAAACAGCGTCGCACAGACACAGGCACACGCACACCCTACAGGCATCTGTGAATTATGAGGCGTTAAACCCCTCACAGAACTCTGGTGACTTCATAAACCACAAAAATGATGGAATTATTGCCACATAATGAGAAATGTTCCCATCTTTTAATTTTACACTCTATACGGAGTAGGAGTCCTGATTCTTTCTCATTTCCTCTTCAGAGGCTTCCAGACGTTTCTCTCCTCTGCTTTCTGATGTGCAGGTTATCTCACACAGTTTCACCTTCTCCTGGTGCTTTTGCTTGCAGCGAGTTCCCTCTCTATTGCCACCAGTATGTTCAGATGTACCCTATAGCTGTTCCTCAACAAGTCTTTCCAGTAGGAAGGTTACAGCCAAGTGAGAATTAGGTTCCCTTATATTGTCCCTGGCATTTCCTCATCTCATTGTAATTTTCATGCAGAGGAATTGCACATTAAACTGAAATTTAAAAAGGACAAGCAGCACTAACCGTTCAGAAATTTGTCCTAGTGTGGTTCCTTGCTTAGAGCCAGCAGCTGAGAGCTGAGTCACAGCATTTCTTTCAGAAAGGGGTCTGGTCCTGAGAAGAGAGAATTTACCTCCATCCTCAGGAAACTGTTCCAATATCTAATTATGCTCAGTGTAAAAAAATTATATTTTATTTCCTACTCAGCTTTTTCCTGACTTCAGCTTGCAACCACTGGACCCTGTCATGCTTGTCTGTGTAATTAGAGGACTGAACCTTCTTATACGCATTGCCTTTACCCGCAGCTATGGTCCGTGACAAAGACACCTCTTAATCTCATCCTGATCAGCAAACTAAAATAATTTAAAATATCCTAGAAATGCACACATTAAATAGAAAAATCAAGCCACAGGGAATTTGGAGCTGTATTGCTGAGGTAGCCTAATACTGGATCTCAAATATTCAATGTGTACATAAATATGTACATATTAAAGTTTAAGCAATTAAAATACCATGCAGAGAGAAACTGCAAAATAAATCTAACAGCGCAGTCTTTTGTTTTGTTATGCTATGACTCATTTAACTTAGGCACTTTTTCTTGCTGTCATTTTGTTTTGCTTGGGCATTTTCATAAACCTTAAAAACTCAATTTTGGTCCGTGCTGTCAAATGAACCACAGCCACACCATAGGCTCGGTTCTTGATCAACACCCCGCTGCTGCATGGCTCAGGACAAGGAAAGGCAGAAAAAACACAGTTTTCCCCTTCTGCTGGTTACTTCCTCAGGGCAGTGGTCAGCAACTACAGCACCAGCACATGAATGCTGTTGGTATGCCGCTCCCTCATTACTGGCGATCCATAATGGCTCATGAAACCTTCACAGGAGGTATGAAGAGCTCTCCATAATGAGTAACTCAGCTTTCATGCAAGCGACTCAAAGACAAGGTTTCTCTGCCAAGATCAACAGCTTACAACAAACTGGAGTTTACAGAACATATTGTTTCAAAGAGATAAAAAGCCAGAAGAAACACCAACAGTGTTAGAGAACTGAAGTCCATTTATATTTCTGACGTATCCTCAATCCTTCTCTCCCTTTTTCCTTACTCTCACCAACACCCCTCCATGCTTTTTGCAGTTTACAGTCAACTTTTCTTTTATCCTAGTTCTGCCCAAAGCTTCCTATCCCAAGGGTCTAGTTTAAGTTGCACAAAGCAAGGAATAGATCTGAATGCTAAAGTGCTTAAAAGGTCTTCCATTAGCCACAAAAGTGACCAGGCCTCACACTGGCATAAAGTGATACCCATCATTAGCTTTGACAGCAGTTCAAAAATACAGTTTACAGCCAAAAAGAAGAAAAATGAGTAGAAATGAAAATGTCAGGGACCAGACCTAGATCTACTGCTCTTAGAACTAAAGAGTCCCAGAAGTTAACGTATTGCTCATACATTACTCCTTAGTATTATCTGGAGAGTTGAGGTTTCTTACATGATTTGCCATGTGTTCAACACTATAATTGGTTAATTGCATTTCTTTATTGGTTATTCCACAAGCCACATTTAAAAATCTTAATGCCAGAAGTGGCAAGGTCATTTCCAAGCAAATTCTGTGAAGCAAAAGCCAAAAGTGGGATAAAAATACTAGTACCAGTCTAGTACCATATATTTCCAAGTACCACAACTTTGCCTAGAGTCGTTGCTGTGTTCTGAAAAATTCATTAGGACATCATAACACTTTACGTGGCATAATTCTGTTTGCAACAGCATGGGAATATAGAAAAATCAATGACAGACCTTCCTATCCAAGTTACGCAATTGTCAACGTGTCCATATTTTAGTCAAAATTCCCTGAGTGACAGGAAAGTGACACCCCTTTTGAACTCATTTCCAGTTATTTTTGTTTGTAAATAGTCTGAGGTCATTAATCAACAGACTTTCCTTGAACCATTAACAGAACTTCTGCTCTGCTTGGTTGTTTCTCTTTGAAGAGGATTACAAAACCATTTGCTCTAGTTTCAATCCACATGGGTTCCGGCTCTGAATTGCATGCTAAGCTTTGGGACTGAGGAAATTCTTCATCTGGTTTCATGTCAAAACCATCTGAAGTCACAGAGTTCTGCACAGAACTGATGCAGAGACATAAATTGTCCAAGTTCACTACAGCTTGGCCCAACCGTATTTGTTGGAGAAAGGGTGGGAACTGGAGAAAATGCTTGAGGGAAAATGAGCTAAGTTTCAAACAAAACTCAAGACCAGGCAAATTTTACATCATTTCAGGTTTCACAGCCAACGTATTTAGAACTCTTTTCCCTATCTTTTTGTCCAGAAAATGGGAACTGGCCCACAATATTCTTCAGAAAGGCTAGCAGAAGATCAGCTGAGGCAGGAAAATACGCCAAGTTTCTTTTGTAACTGCATAAAGTTACACATATTTTTAATCCAGAGTACTCATGCTTCTTTTATGTTCACTTCCCTAAACAGTCACATGCAGATGTGTCATTTCCTGCATTCAAATATTCAAGCTAGGTACACTCACAAGTAGAGGTAGAACACGAAGGAAGATGCCATCATTTGTGTGTGCAATCACAAAGTGTGCATTGGGTGCTGAGGGTCAGAGGCTGAGAGAAACAAGTGGTAATGTCTCCAAAATAACTCTGAAAAACAATTTCTGGGACATAAATCATAGAATAGAATTTTAGAGTCATAGAATAGTTTGGGTTGGAAGGGACCTTTAAAGGTCATCTAGTCCAGCCCCCCTGCAATGAGCAGGGACATCTTCAACTAGATCAGGCTGCTCAGAGTCCCTTCCATCATCTGATATATATCCCTGTTGGATAAATTTGCTTTGCCAAATTATCATTCTTCAAACCAGAGCTCAGCTTGGTTGGAGCTAACATTGTATAAATCTTAAATTATTTTTTAAAAAAAGTTATTCTCAAGAATTATTTCATGTTCTTTATGAGTTCCTTCTTCTCTTTCAGATGTTTTATGCAAGGCAAGAGATGAAAGTTTTAGAGAGAATGTTAAAACCCTATCTCATCTTCCTGAGCTGCTTCGTGTGGGCAAAGTATCACTGTTTGTCATTTCCACTCACCATGAGAAGAAAAACCAAGTTTTTAGTAGTATCTCCTACTAGAATAATTGGTATGACTGGAAAAAATAGATAAGCTTTAGGGTGTACAAGCAGGACCTTTAAGAGCCAAAAAACATGTTTAACATTTTTAGTTGATAAAATACTTTACTCACCAATGTGTGTTGTTTTGCTTCCTAAAAGCAGCAAAAATCCAAAAAAACCCCACCAGTTAACACTGCCTGGGAACAGACATGTTCCAACACTATTTGTTGCAGCTTGTCTCTTCAAGGATGATAGGGCAACCCTGAAAACTGTGGCCATGATTTGATTTTCCAAATACAGTCATCGAGTGCCGTTTGAGACAGCTTAGGATCTGTAAGATGCCCACATAGGCTTGGGCAGTGTCACACAGGACCTACAGGAGTCCGTGCTCTTCTGGAGGGGCAGATGGAGGTCAGGTGAGCTACAAGAGGTGTCTCAAAGGCACTAGGTTACCACATTTAAGCAACTGAATTCCACATATGTATCACATGCAAAGGCCATTGGAGCTGGAGCAAGAGTTTGTAAGAGAAGAGGGATTGTTTGTCATTTATGTACATTTATCCAGACTGGTTTCATCTGGAATTGAGATTTAAAACAGCAGGACAGAACTGATATAAACCAAATACCTCTCCCTTTCTCCCAAACTTTTAATAAAGGAAGATGTTACTGAGGTATTGGAAATATGTTGTTGAAGGTTGATCCTAGACAAAGACATGTGAAGGGCAGTGTATAAACCTGGCTATTGCTGTACCAAAAAAACCTGGAAACTGATGTGGAAGAAAGCAGATCTCTTAGAATTGCTGAGATCCAAACCCAATAGAGTGCTTGGGCTCCTGGTTTGGGCACCTAACTTTTTACTGAGACCAAAAGGAATGAACCGTTGATCCCATGCCCATGTGCTCTCTGGACAGCACAAGTATGTCTGGATGTCTTCACTCAGTAGGAGTAGCCACCCAACAAGTGACAGTTCCATATTCTTTTCCCCAAAACCTCATCTGAGCCCTGACACTGCCAGGAATAGGAAATCAGCATATTCTCCAGGAGTTTATAACGGCCCATGTTGACTGGTCATGCCATTAGCGCTGATCATCCAAAAGCTTCTCCAGAGCTAGTCAATTGCTCTGGGTGACTCCTCTGCAGCATGAAATCTCAGGGGGTTCTTGTGGATTTGCAACTTTTGAGTTTGGGATAGAGAGTTTGATCCAAAGTGAGCTTCTGCCTGCCTTCAGGTGCAGCTGGTGACAAAATTTTGCAAAACCCCACAAGTTTTTTCATTATATTCATGGACATGAATAAGGTACCTGCTGTCTGCTTGAGTCTTAACAAATCTAAGGGGTGTTTTGGACTTAGGACAAATTCACTTTTTTAGGGTTTGATTTTCTTTAAAGTTCTTCTGCAACCAAATCAGAGCTCCACTCTCTGTGCACACCTGTGGGTCTCCTGCTGAGTGGCTGTCAGTATTACGCAGTATTAAATTAGTCTTGGCATTTCACAGTGTTCGCTAATTATAAGCACATCTGCTGAAGAGCAGTTAGAGTCATTCTGCAGAGGGATGAAAACCTAACGTCAATGTGTTTGATGCATGTGTTTGTTTCCCCTTAGAGTGAGGGTGGGATAAACACTACTTTAAAAATCTGTAATCTTCATTTCTCTTCCAAACAAATGTAAACGCTCCCTCAGCTCCCCTGGGGAACATAGCTGGAATATAGAAGACTCTCAGGGAAGACAAACAAGCCTAAGGGCAAACTTTTTTTGTGAATCTCTTCATGCCTGTTAAAACTGATTTAAAATAAAAATAAAATTCAGAGAAGGCGACCAAACTGAGGTCCATGCAGAGGTCTTGCATCTGGGATCAATGGGAAATGGCTGTCACTACAGCATCAGCAAGCTCTGGATGTGCGCAAAGTTCACACTTTGTTCAGTCGAGGGCCATGTGTGGCTGTAGGTGATGTCTCCTTCCACCTCTTGAATCCTGACTTGGGACCAGCCTCACGTTTCCGGCATTGCGCGAGAACTGTCTTGCTAAAAAACAAGTCCGTGATATTGAAATGTTGTGCTGTTTATCTATTTTAGCAAAGAAAGCAGTGAGAGTAAAAAGGTTACCATTTCATTTATACAATTTGCCTCATTCACAGTAGACGGTCTTAGCAATAAGATCTCTTATGCTATAAGACCAGTTTTCATATTCAAACAAATATCACATTACCACAGACAATAGGATATAACTACTTGGTGGTCTGAAATCCTGTCCCCTGAACCTTTTGTATTAATGTGGATAAGGACTAATGATCCTGGAGTCAGTAGGGCTGTGCCACTGTCACAGTCAACTGAGAAGGGGATGCTTTGTCTCTCTGTTTTTGTTTGAACTTCAGACTCTCACAGGACCTTTTCTGTGCTTCACAGCACTCCCTCCTTGGCCCAAATACTTCTTGTCTCCTTTCCCATGTTCCTTGTATTCACTTAAAAGCTATTCGCAAAAGAGTGCGTTCTCCAGATATAATGTTGTTAGCCTTTGGTACCGTGAGCAACACCAGCCCAAATTCCACCGATCCATCATTTTTTATCTTGCATTTAAATATGTTTAACAATCAACAGAAACCGCTTCAGCCCCTGGTGTCCAGCAGCTCTTTTCTGGGAGCCGTTACAGCTGGTGCAGCAGTTTTGCACCGTGGACGGGCAAGCCGCAGAGGCCCAGCATCTCATTCAGCAGAGACATCAGCCCGCTGATGGCTTCAGTACAACATTCACCATTAAATCAGAAATCCTGGAGTCATCCTGTCTGCCTCACAGTGGTGAGAGTCATGGCAAGCCAGTTTATCTCCTTTGCACAGATACTTGCAGCCCTGCTGGGACTGAAGCTGTGTGCCACATCCGCACATTAGCAAAGCTGAGAAAGAAACCTTAAATCCTTTGATGACTGGAGCCTGGTGCTTGGGATGATCAGACCGCTGGCGTGGGTGGGAGGCAGGAGCAGGGGTGTCCAGCTTTTGTGAGTCACCACCACTATCAGCAGCATGTTGCTTCAATCCAGGGGATTTTCCCTGCACCGCTCATTCCCACCAACTCTGTATGCTCACACTTTTCTGGGAGAGAAACCCAACGACCCTGGGATACACCTCCTCCAAGATGGACTGAAGCGTGCTTTAACTGTGCCCCTGGATCACACGCTCTGTAGAGCAAAGCCCTGCGTGGTTCAGGGACACAGCTGAAGCTAAGTTCAAGTTGATCCACTTGACCACGCTGTGGCTTGCAGGATAGCTGCATTGTAACAAAACCTCAGGCACAGTTATCTAATAGCGTAGACAGGCTGGGTGTTAGCACCCTTCCCAGCAAAGGCTGTTTATTTGCAGGGTTGTGACAAGCACGTGTGCAATCGAGGGCACTCCTGGCTGCAGCCGCAGTGGTGGCAGAGGACACAAAAGAAAGCAGGCTGTGAGGCTGGCACTGTTTCATGTGCCACACAAATAACAGCATATCCTCCTCTGGGTCACTGAGGGACAGACCTGGCCTGCTAATGACTCGGGTGGTGGCTGAACCAGGCATGCTCTGCTCCTGTGCTGAGGCCATGAAGTCGGATGTGCGCAAAATTGCTGTCTGGTTAAAAAAGGATGGACTAGAGGACAAAGAAACAGCCCTGTTACCGTGTAGACCTCCAGATCATACCCTTAGAGGCTGCAATGCTTATTCAGAGGAGGAAATAAAAACCGCTTGGTTAAAAGTTTCTTACTCATTCCCATGCTCTACTCTCTTGTGAAAGTGTTTTTACTATAGAACTACACCACTTTAATAATATGCACTTCTTCAATAAAAAATGCATGACTCATGCCTCTGCACAGGAGATAAAAGATGTGTGGAAACCATAAAAACACTAATCCAGCATGCAAAGCCAGCAGAGTTGCTTATCTTCATGGAATATTTTAATGTCTGTTTTGTTCTTCCAGAAAAGCTATGGGACCGTTTACACTTTTAAAAAGCCTCAGCCTGTAAATAGGTATCTAACATATCTTTCCTAAAGCTGGTTCTGTAAAACAGTTTTAAAAGAACAGATACAGGGCTTAATAGGGCATTCTTGGTTTTAGCAAGCATAGTGTTATATTAGCTGTATCTTCCTCACACATAAGTATAATGGTAAGGAGGGAGAAGTGCCTCTAACAGAGACTGCAAACAGAAAGGTGCTGACAGGGTAAGTATTTTCCTTGGTGTGAATCCTAAAGGATTTGTCTTGTGTTGCCTCACATGGAAGTAATGCCTGTTCCTTCAGGCCTCCTTTCCTTCTGGAGTCATGAGCTGCCCCCCAGCAGGCCTTGTCCCCTTCCCCAAATGCTGTGGAGTCTCATGGTTAGGCCCAGCTTGGCAGACCCAAATCTCCTGCTTCCTGGGAAGCCTCTAACCACAAGTCTAGCATGCAAAAAACAGATACTGTCAGCATCTGTCTTTGACTCAAACTTAGTGCAAGGTCTGAGGACAGTCATAGTGACTTGATCTCATCTTTGGGTTGTCTCCCAAGGCAAACATCTCTCCCCTCATCTTCAGGTCATAGTGAGATGGGGATCCTGGACCAGACACCTCCATGGCTTTTGGTACCATCAGATGTGATAAAAAACATCTGGGAAAACCTTCAGGGTCTGCAGTGAACAGAGAGAGGAGTCCTTGGGATCCACCTGTCTAACAACACTACAAATGGGAGCATTTTGAGTTCTAATTATCCAAAAGCTCGAGCTTCCTGAAGATGCAGGCACACAGCTGGTCACCTACAGATCCTTACACACATACACATGTGCACACACACACACACACTTGCAACAGTTGCTACATATTCAGTGATGGACCAGCTGTGTTGAGCATGACCTCAATTAAAAGGTGTCTTCGTAGGCCTCATGCAAACCATGGTGATGCATGGGTGTCTAGAGGGTGGTGAGAGTTCCTGGGCTTTGATGACGTTGATTACAGGCATCTGTGCAGCTGATGCAGAGTTTGTTATCAATCTGTATCTGTAGCACTCTTAATTGCATGTCTCACTCCTCAGCTCTAAATTCATGCAAACTGTACTTGGGAGCAGTCTGATCTCAAAGTTGGCCTTTTGCAAATACCAAATATGTATATCAGTGCTCAGGAATGTCATCTGCCCATGCAGTGACCTTGGTCACTTATACCCATGGAACCCCCCCGTTTTCCACTTTGCCACTATCTGTTGTTCACCCACCAGACTGAGATTCACTAGACATCATATCACCTAATATTTTTTTAGAAACGTCTAGTATATTTTACCGATGTCATCCCAAAGCTGACCGTGTAGCTGAGTCTGCAGACAAGGAGAGAGGGTGACTTACTGTGATGAGACTCCTGTAGTTCTGGCCAGCAGCAAATCAGTAGCAGTACGGAGCATGAGCATTTAATGGGGACATCCCATATTCCTTGCATGTTCTGCTGAAGCATAAAAATCATATCCAGCCAGCCAGGCTTCTGTGCATAAATCTCTGTTGTACACTTCTAGTTATGGAGCTGCTCCAGGTTTGGAATCACTTAAGGAGATATATGCATCACTGGTCAGGGGTGCCCAATTTGGATGCAAAAATTAGGATTTTGTGCCAATGCTGAAAAGCGAGTGTCTTCTGGAGGTCATTTAGGATGCTGAATTAGGAGGCTGACTAGGACTGTAGCCAGTGCAGAGAAATTAGGCCTTCCAGAATTGAGCTAAGCAGCCCCCACGAGGTGCCCACCCAGCTGATGAAAACCCTACAAACCTCTAATCACCAGTGTTGGATCAGGGCTGTGCAGAAAGGCAGGGTCTATAACCTCACAAATAAAATCACTTTATGATACTAATTCTAGTGCCTTCCATGGTTGATCAGCAACGTAAACACACACTGATTTATATTTTGGAATACCTGAAAAGTGGAGGCTAAAAGACATTTTAAAGACATTAAAGTAATAAATATCTCTTCAACTTGTCAAAGGCCCACACTCTTCTGTTCTCTCTCTGTTGTGAGCATGGCTTTGTTCAGCTCCCACCCATCACTCCTTTATGGTGCATAGAAAAGGGAATTCAGCGAAGTTATTAAATAATTTTCTGCTTAAAAATTGCTTCCATCATCACTTTTGTGTTTCTAGCTGCCAGGCATTTGACTGCTACTTTTACGTATCCCAAGAGATTAAAGCACATTTCTAACTCTTTTTAAGTAAGGAGCAAGTAATGAACAGCAAGCAGTAAGGACTCCCGTTGCTGTTTTCCTGTTCTTCAAGGTTTACACTAAATATTCATTGGTCCCCTAGGAACAATCCACACTGTTGAAGAGGGAGACTCATGTTAACCATCCAAACAGGGCTGTCCTGTGGTCCTGCAGAGACCTCCTGGAAAAACTAAAATAGGAGCCCCTGATTAAAGCCAAGTAGACACAGGTGGCTGAAGGAGGCATTGTCTCCTAATGGTCTTCGGGGTGGTTTCCTCTCATATTCTGTAACAATGGGATTTTTTAAAGTGAAAGATAAATAGTACTTCTGGTACCTTTTAGAACATGATCCAGTGCTTCCAGTGGGAGGAGAAGCCCAGGCTTGGACTTCTGTTAAATATGGGGAGCTGCTTTCCACACACATGTGAGGGTGAGGAGAGAGATTGTTGGTGCTGTATCTGAAATGAAAGGTCTTTGGCTGGTACCACAACCAGAAACAGCATCTCCCAGTCAAAGTGACTCATGTACATCTAATGGCACATGAAGAACAGTTTGGAAACTCCTCTATGGAGGCTTTGTAAAAGTGACAAGGAGTAGATTACTATGGGGTTAATAATGTTGTTTGTTGCACTACGATTTATTGATGCGGACTGGTAATTTCATCAATCATTACTGTTGTGCAATTTGCAGCATTACATCGAGAAGGAAACCTTAGGCTGTTCAATGGGCCATAATATTTTGCAAGGGTAAATGCAAGGGTAAAACTATGAAAAATCCTGTGGCAGCCCTTGTCAGCATTAGAGCACAAGCGTGATTAGAGCCATCTCTGCTTAGTATGATGCTTAAATGTATTAAGACACTTAAGCACACATTCTTTATGAGCATGATACTGTCCTGAATTGCACAGTAAAAGGGAAAAAAATCACATGGGGGGAGTCAGAGTCAGGCCATGCAGGGAGGGGAAATTTTTGAAGGCTGTTTCCTGGTTCTTGGTTCTCCGGCAGAAAGCCTGCTATGAAAAACTACTCGCAAGAATATTAATGCCACTGGTGTTGGGACACTTCTTTAAATTAATTAGATATTTATTCTCTGTCCCCCACACCACTCCCAATAACCTTACTGGCATAACAAACCTCACCTTCTTTTCAAAAACATTTTAAGCTGCTTGAGCGGCAAACGTTACAGAAGAGCAGAAGGTTACTACCCTTCCTTCAGAGGCTGTTGTGTGCTAGAGGATTTTACACTTGATGGCATAACTCTGAAGAAACTGCATATAATGCACTCAGGAAATGAGTACTCCCTGCCAGACTGCGACACGCACATGCACATTGAGTTGTTCTTCTGCAAGTGTTGTCATTGTGTCCAGCACATGGATTCAGGAGGAGGAGGTGAGACCCACAAATATTGGCCTAGGGGACGGTCTGGCACCTCCCAGAATCTGTCAAAACTTCTAATGCCTTGGCAGCGTTTTCCTCTATAACAGATATTTTTCCATCCGTCTTTCCTTCTATCCATCTTTCTTTCATTTCTTTTCTCTCTCTCTTTCTCTTTTTTCTTTTTCCTTCATTCTTTCCTTCTTTTTCCTGCCTCAGTGCCTTGCCTTGCCCAGCCACCTTCCTAATTCAAAGACACCCAACTTCCACAGTTTATATCTGTGGACAACATCTTCACATGCACAAATAAAGTCGATTCCTCACATGCACAAATAAAGTCACTTCCAAGCTTTGGCATTTGCAGGTGTTGAGCCTGAAGTGTTAAAGTACAAACACTTTCTGATCAGCCATTCCCTTGATAACAGATGGCCCAATCTATGCTCCAAGATTGTCTTTAACTCTGTCTGACCCAACATAAAACCAAATGTTCATAAACTGCAGTTCTCCATACCCCAAGATGTCCATTTTTGGCTGTAAATCTGGAGCACATGCTGTTATCTGAGATTTGTAACAGTCATGTGTGATACGGGGAGGCGCGTTAGATAACTTGGGGGGAATCTGATCAACACAAGCAAATCAGTACTCCCTCCAATAACTTCAGCTTCTTATGAGAAACTTTTTCTGACGGTATTTTCAATGTGATAAAGCTGGGGTTTTTTTATTTCCCTGGATAGTACCTCACCTGATACCTTAGGTAAATGTACCGAGCCCAAGCCATAGGAATTATATGCACTAAAGGCCACAGGAATCACACTGCACTCAGATGGGAAGGGACTTTCTGTATAGCACCAGAATTTGGGTACAAGATCTGTAAGGGTGAATGCTGCCTCTTTCCATTGGCATTAGCGTTGCCTTAAAGGCGGGAGAGCACAGAAAAAAATGCCAGATGCAGAGTCCATAGAAGCTACTGAAAGAACACCTTGATTATGAAGATTCAAACCGTAGCTCAGATGTCTGGATCAAACCACTCTTCCCCAGCATTCGTTCAACATACTCCTAGTGGGTTGTGATCACACACTGCTACTGCAAAAGGAACGGGGAGATAGCTGTGGCTGGATGCTTGGCACCCCCTCATTTCAGGAGGAAAAGGGCTGAAGCTGCTATTTTTGATGAAGTCACAAATTTTGTTAATCAAAAGTATGCAAAAAAAAACCAACCCCAAAACATCACCTTTGTTATAACCCATTAAACTTTTGTCTCAGGCTTCAAAATAAGAAAATAAGAGATAATTTGCTTTTAAGGAGTCCACAAAATAGATAAATGTTGAGGTTTCATTGATGTGAAAAAATGTCTTTTCACAGGCATTATTTTTTGCAGGGCAGGGGGAAGGGGAGCTTCTAATCTGTTTATACTAGGATTAATATTAGGAGTGAGTTAGTTTTTCCAAGGTTCAGCAGAGCATGAGGGGGAAAACAAAACAAAACTTATTTTCAGGAATGTTTACCAATGGGTTCTGGTCATGACTTGTGTTTTGAAACTTGGGAGGCCAGTTTTTGAGCCTCACTGTTAGTGTTTAACTTTAGGATTAGGAATTATTGAGTTAGGTTCATTAAAATAGCTGGGTTTTGTCCTTCGAAAATTTAAGAAAACATGGTGTAAGCCTTGGAAGCAAGGTCTCTTTCTGGGTAACAACAGCCTTATTCAGCTCTAAGCATATGGTTGTCTTTGTTTTAGAAACCTGTGTTAAAATAAGGGTAACGCTCCCCATTCCAGTAGAATCATCAGCTCTGTTCTCAGGGATTTATTTAGCTCTCAATAATGCCGGTTTAAAGCCTTGAGAAATCTACTGAGATCCCAGTATATTAAAACTACTGTAAAGGTGATAGGGGTCAATTCTTCCTTAAATTTCATTTTTAGTTCCCAGTTTGAAGGGGAGGAAAAAAGTGCCAACATCACAGACAGGATAAGGCTGGCAAAGGGCATCTCTGAACTCTCTGTGCTGAGTAACAGATGAAGATATTGAAATAGTCCCCACAAAAAACCTTGAGGAGAGACTACTCCCAGATGTCAGCATGAGGACATCCTCCTGGGAATGCATGCAGAGGCCAAAAGCGTTTGTCCTGCTGTAACGGGTTATTCTGCAAAGGGCAGACTGCATTCCCATGCCCTGGCGCAGGCAGAGGACAAAGGCTCCTTCGGGGGCAAACCTCATTCCTTGAGCTTCTCGAATGACTTGCAGCGGTCTCTGTGGCTCTGTGCCGACTGCATGGTAGGATCTTTGCATCTCCATCCCCAGCAGGACCAGTTCTGCCTTCAGCCACTTTAATGTAACTGAATTCAAAGCAGCTGCCCCGTTGCAGCACAGACTAGGACTAGCCCCAACTTGTCTATATGTGGTTGCACTCACAAATGTCCCATTAATTGAGAACAGTCCCTAGTGGGTTTTCAATTCAAGAAGAGTTTTAGAAGTTTGGGTCACTGCAAACAAAATCGTGCTCTCCTCTGTTTTGGGTGTTTTACAGCAACTCAACTCTTTTTTTAATCTGCAGCCCAACCAGCTGACTGGAGCTGGCAAGAAGACAATGAATCCATTTTACGATGACTTTCAAGGTTTCAAAATGTGTTTTGGATCTGCCTTGGAGAGAAAACAAAACCTTCTGAACTTTTTCGTACAGTGAAGTCATGTCAAGACCATTTTTGCCTGGGAAGGCTCCGAGATTGCCTCCGTGACGGAGGCTGCAAAGGAAGCCTCATTACTGCTGCTGGAGGTCAGATGGCTGCTCTCTCTGAAAACAGCAGCTCAGCAATGTATAGACAAACCTGGATGCCTTCAGCCCCGGACACACGGTGAGCTGGTTCCTACTCTGGATGTTTTCTTCTAAGTGGAGTATCTGCTGTGAATTTTCTTGGGAATCCTTGAGAATAACCCAGTTCCTCCTAGTGATGTAAGGTCACAGTGACCTCGGATTTCTGTGACAACAAACCAGCCATTGGCAAAGTGGGTTGGGACCCTCATTCCCAGCCTCACTTTTCCCTTTTACAGATGTTACCAGCTTACTGATGTAGATACCACTCTTCTCATGTTTCTACATTTAGCAGGGGAGATACTGCACTGTGCAATAAATAAATAAAAAATAAGAAAGAAATTGACTTATCAGTCTTGAAACCACCTCGTTTTCCTTCGTCGTTTTTTTTCTTCTTCCAACTGCTCTGCTTCATTTGTTGTTTAAAAGACAGATAAGCTCACTGACAAATGCAAGCCCTGGTCCAGAAAATACCTATCCTAAGTTAACTTTTCCAGACAGAGACCCTGAGTATGCCTTATTTGCACTCAGTCGTATACATTAACTCTCACATAGTTTCAGACCTGCCAGGAATTACACCAGTGTTGGATTATAGCATACTTGATTTTGAAGAGAGGAGAAGCTATGCTACTGTAATCATTATTTAAACCATATCCCTTTGCTTTGTTGAATGGCAGGCTGCGATTCACACATAGCGTATCATGCAGACACAAAGAAAGGGGCTGCCTTTGGGAAGAAAACTAAACTAAATTACTTGGGGTTTTTTTGCATAAACCCCCATGATTTTAGCTAAAGAGGGGTCAGAAGAAAATTGTGACGTATACTTATTGATCTTTTGAGCATAGAGGCTTCCTGTGAAACATGACCCCACATGTCAGGTGAAAGCACAAAGTTTCCCCCTGAAGAACTTTCAGTCTGAATAGAAAACAGTAAGAAAAAACATATTTTTAGTATATATCCTTAATTTACTAGTGGAGAAATAAACCACTGAGAGAGTGAGTGTTTTATCAGACATATGTCTGGTTGAAAAGAAACCCTCTCTGGGAAGGCAGTCAGATTCCCTAACCACAAGATTATCTTTCTTAGTTGCTATCTTTCCAAAAGATTTCACATCATAATTTCTGCCATTCTGGTTGATACCACATCAAATGGAAAAAGCAACCTACTTGTCACATAAATTACTAGAGCAGACCTGTCACCAGTTGCCCATAAGGATGCATTGCCTGTTTTTCATTCTTCATGATATTGTGAAGTTTGTGAAGTTCACATGGTTTACCCACCCATTACCCACACACATCCATTACTAGCTCTTTCTACCTCACATACCGATTATTTCCATACGTTGCTGTAGAGCTCATCTTATATGCTAGGACAAGCTAGGTGCGCACAGTCGGATGCAAACCTGGTGCCAAATCCACTGGACATCAAGGCATTGTCCAAAGAGCTGGCTTTGCAGCAGGCAAACACCAAATGCCCAACAGTCCTTCCACTCATAGGTGAGTTCTTTTCCCACTGCCCATTCATCGTCTTTTTTTCCCCATCAAACACAACTGGACACCTATGATTTCTTGGCCACGGAGTACATGGTTTGTATTTGAAGAGAGACGTTTGTAATAAAGATGACGGATTCATGTAAGCATCCAGTGAACTCATACTGTCTTCTTCAATGTTTATATTCACTTATTGTGCTATACTGTTCTCAAATAATTACATAACTAGCCACAGCCATTTCAAACAGCCCTTCAACCCACATCAGCCTTGTGTATAAACATTGGTGCTTTATACAGTCATTTTGTATTAAATTTGTCTGCAGGGCAACAGTTTGCTGTACCATATTCATTTTGTGAGATGATTCATGGAGCAGTTAAGACTCAAAGCGCTTTTGATTTCCTTGCAAACAGTCTGTCTGCCTTCCCTGCTATCTGTAGCCCAAGATCTAAGAAGGGGTTGCCCAGTATGGTCTGTGTCCACAGTCCTGCTAATAAATCACTGAGTGGCATATAACAGGCACAAACAGATCCCAGGCATCTGGACTCCTCGCTCCGTAACTGCAGGCGCAAAGTCTTCGATCATTTCTTTTAAACTGGTCCAATTTCAGCTCAAGCACCCGCCGCTAATGGGTCAGACGCTGCAAGGCTGCATTAATAAGGCTCTGTGCCCAAGCAGCAATAATTTGTGTCTCATTTTGGGTCATTAGCTTGGGCTCAGCCCTGCCCTGATCATAAATGAAGGACGGTTGAATCTGTTTGCTAAGGCTTGGCAACTTTCTGCCCTGTGAGGGGTAGCCCCACGCAATAAAATAAAAAAGACCTGAAAACCAGCCTTCTCTGGAAAATGATGTAGGGAATCCTAATCCTAGCTCTTACGGAGACAAAGCTGCCTCTTCGGAAAAACCTCAGACATTTTTAAAAGCAAGAGTGCATAGGATGAGTCACCATCTGACTCCTCACCTGGCTTTTGGGCAGGGAGGGTGGTGAAATGGCCCAGTAGAAAAAAATGTGTCATCCCGACAAGCTTGTTCGCCTCACAAAGTAAAAAATGCCCAGGAGGCAATGAATCCCATCACTGTGAGCAATTAGGCACTGTGGGTAGGGACTAGCAGAAGGCATAAGCATCATGTAATTCCAATTTAAGCCCTTTTTAAACAACATTACAAGAGAAACCTGAGCCAACATCTTTGGCATGGGGAGAGATTCATGTGTCTCCACCTTCATCCTGAAGCGGTGCGGTTGTATCTCAAAGGGAAGAGGATATTGCACAGCACCAGCCTGTATTCTTGCTTGAAAGCAAATGAAGAAAGAAAAAATATCCCAGGAAATGGTGCTGATTTCTCCCCAGGTATAAAGACATGGACATTTCTGCCTTTTCTCTGACTGGCAGGCAGGGTTATAGTCTTCGTTCTTTGAAAGGGAGAAAGATGAAAACCTCTGGCCTGTGTAAAGAGCATTTTTTTGGAAGATGTCTCTCTGTCAGCGACACATGCCCTTATTGTACATACATACAAACACACACACAACACACGCGCGCACATGTACACACACACACATTTTCTATTTCATTAAAAAACATTCTGGTAACAATCAAAGGCAGCTCATAAATGTCATATTTTGAAAAGCATAATGCGCGATTCCCTCTTTAGAGCAGTTTTTATGACAAACAGTATACCAATGTTTGTGTATCATTTCTAGGACTATAAAATAAGTTTTTATGGTGCTTAGGCTAATATCTGAAAAGTAGAGTACATTTTTGTATGAAATTCTTTCACAGTATTTAAAGCATAATATCCTTTGCCAGTCCACCCTCCCTCTCCTCGTTTCTCTTTCTATGCAAAACCATGTGACAAAAAGCAAAGTGCTTTTAAGAAACATACCTCTGGCGTAGAGCCAACCCCTCTCTTTCTTTCTTTTTTTTTTTTTTTCGGTTTTGCCAGTTGAAGCTGACAGATATCTATAGCAAACAGTTAACATATATAAACATGTCAGATATAAAACAAATATACTTTGAAAGAAAACAGAGAGCTGGAATGGTTCATGCGGCAAGACAATGTTGGTGCAATTAGCAGGAGCAGGGTGTGAGGTCTTCGGGGCGGGTTTGGCAGGTCTATCCAAGGTAGAAGTACCTTTCTTCTTCACTCTGCCAAGGTCTGCACGGATGGCAGGGAAAAAAGACAGGCCCCCAGTGTCACAGCCACCATCTGGTATAGATGAAAAGAAAGCATAGAAGTTTTTTATGATGACCGGTGAGGCGGTGCGTACGAGAGACATCTGCAGGCGTGCGTTTCTGGAATACGTTTCACGGGTTGAATAAGCTGGATCGTCGCTGAAATGCAACCACTTAGAGGCTCGATTCTGCAAAGCTTCTGTGGGATGCTGAGCCCTCCTGCCTCCGCTCCAGCGAGTCTTTCCTCCCACTGTTTATTATCACATGGCACTTAATAAGATTATAAATGAACAAGACTGAATTAATTAGAGCTAGGAAAGAAAAAAAAAACAAATAGCAGTGTGGTCTGGTGCTGTATGCTGTGAAGAGGCTCATAGCACCCCACCAGCGAGGAGTCACCCCAGCACCAGAGTCACCTATAAGATCGTGGGATGTTGACCCTAGTGGGATGAACAAGACTGGGGCAAAAATGGCCAAAGGATGATGACCGGAGAGCAAGGGAAGGGCATCCTGCTTTGGTCTGCTCCCTGTTCTGCCACAGTCCCAGGGCCACACCTCTTCACAAAACCATTTTTCACTGCTCGCTCCCATTTGATGGGGTAGAGGTGTTTCATGGGCCCAGATTCATCATTTTTGACATTCTTATTATCAGACTGCGTGAGGAAAATAGCCATTTTAGCCTGCCTGTCAAGTCAATGAGTGGGACTGGCATCCTTAGACAGCAGTTCAGAGTGGGCTTTGGCATCCAAAATGCCATGGGATGAATCCAGGCTCTGCTATGCCTATCCAGAGAATCTCCTTCTTGGTGGGTCCCATAAAGCAGTCTAGTACAGACCAGACACCAGGGTGGCTCCTGGCCATCGAACCCTAACAATAGGTTTAGAATAGACTAAACAGATAATTAAACAGAATAATTCGGCTCTCAAACAGACTAGGAGAGCAATTAAATAAGCTCAGATTCTTCAGGCTGGGAAAGACACTGCTGAAGGGGACATGATAGAGATCACGAGTAGGCTGGAAAATATGAATAGAAGATGAGTGTTTGGTGTCTCTTCTAATACAAGAGCTAGGGGATGTCAGATGAAACTACTTAGTGGCAAGTTCAGAGAAAAAAAGAAACAAAAGAAGAGCCATTTTCCCCAGTGTGTAGTTAAGAGGGGGAACTCTTTGCCACAGGGCTACCAGGCATATTCATGGAAGAAAAATTATTTAAAGGCTATTGAAGACAAAAATGCCTCCCACAGCTCAGGGCAGAGACGATCCTGCCAGCGGCTGGCGAGTGCAGAGGGGGACATTGCTTTGCACTGGTCCTGCTCACACCTTGGCATCCATGGGGGGAGGCAGGCCAGGCCTGCCTTGGCACGGAGACAGGTTTAGGACCACTGTCTGCATCCCAGATATTCATATTTTAAATTGCAGTCAAAAAGGCTACTAGCAGCATAGATGGCTAGGGAGTTGCTATGCACATGCATAGCAGCTGCAAGGGAAGGCACACACCTCCATGTGCTCAGAGTCCTTTGGAAAGTCCATCCAACAATACCTGAGCATCTTGGGAGCTGAATCTCCTTGAAAAAAATTAAAACTGGGATAAGGAGGGGGTTTGTCCTTCTGACACCTCCCAGGGACACAGACTGAACCTTTATTCTTTTGTGAGCAGAAGAAAAGAGGGATTAACGGCAGTGATGGGTGAAATACAGACACTTTGCAGGTTTCGTTCAATTTGGGTAAGTCTAAAACAGATCCGGATTGGAATTTAAGCAGTACACAGATTTCAGAAAATGCCTTCCATCAAAGTGATGTCCCGTGTCTCAGCTTTATTTCGTGCAGAAATAAATAAGGATGGAAGCAAATGTTTTTGACTACAAGGGTACTTAAGATGTGATTCACTAATAATGAAATATTTTCCAGAATAAATGTCTGTCAATTATGTTTTTAATTTTTACAAAAAAAGTTGAGATTTTTTGAAAAGCCATTTTAAAATGAGTTAGATTTTCTTCCCTTTCTTCTTTCCTTTCGCCCTTCCTTCCTTCTTTTCAAATTGCTACTTTTTTTCTGCTCATTACTCCCTCACCCTACTTTGCCTGCTGCTGAGAAAAGGATGCAAAAGATTTCTAAACCCTTAGAGAAAACTGCCGTTACTTTAAACTTACTGGAAAAAATAGAAAAAAAAGAAATTTGAAGTGTGAAACTGCGTGGAAAACAAAGCTTCTTTTTTAATGCCTTACTGCCTGAAATACGGGAGGAAAAAAACATGTTCAAAAATACTTTGAAAAGTGGGATGCCGCTACTTTTGCCTTCCTCACTGCAGGCACAGGAGGTTCGATAGGTCTCGCTCAGCTCACAGCGGGGCAACTGAGACACCATCCTCTAAAGGATAATATTAGAGGTGCCTTGTTCCTTGGTTAGATCTGCTTTTACAGACACGCAGGAAGTCTGCAGAAGAAAAGGGATTAAGAGCAAGATTAAATGAGCGACCTCTCCCACCCCCAGACCAGCCTCTCTCATTTCTTTCTCTTTCCCAACAGAAAACACACACTACTGATGGGGACAGCAAAGGAAAGGCAACCCCAGAAACCACTGAGCTATTCTGGGGAGATGAAGCAGATGCTGCCACCCACAGCAGAAGCAGCATTGCCATTTTAATTTTTTTGCCCCTCAAATATTTTCAGCGATAAAAAGGCACCTGATTTCCACGCAGCTCCAGGCCTGGCATGGGACCTGCCAACCCCTCCGGCAGCTCGGATGGTCCCCATGGCAGCAGTGTCTTCTTTTCTAGGCCCTTTTCTGGGCCCTTTTCTGGTCCTCTGCTGCACGGTGACCCCCCAATCCTGGGGCCAGATCCTGAGCCAGCACATGTTGAGGTGATGCCGATTGACACCAGCTGAAGATTAGTCCCCTGAGATTAACTGTTAACTTTATAGCTCCAGTTTCAGGGTGGGATTTTCCAAAGCGCCTGTTTGGTACATATATGTAACAGAGCAGGAGAAACTGCATAGGCGGTTTTATCCCCGTCCACGATGTAACATAAACAAGTTCAGTCATACATTTTAATTCATGAGAAAATTGCCCTGCAAATAATAAAAATATCCAGAGAAACTTTCTGTCAGCTCAGCAGAGCAGCCCACTCTGGCAACGTGCTGTGAGAGCTGCTTGCACTGAGCTCCTTGAGAAGAAGCTTCAACCCCAAGGCAAACATCTGTGGAAGTTTTATAAGAGCCTAGACCAAGAGAAAAGCCAGCAGCAGCCATCTGTAGGCCTCTTTTGGGCCAAGGACGAGCGATCTCTGTATCTATTGTATGAGGAAGGATTGCTGGACTTTCTGGGCTTCATGGCTAGCTATGAGGAAAGCCTCACAGCTCCCTTAGCTCAAACACAATTGCTTGAGGTTCCTGCTTCTTCCATGTTCATCATTTTCTTGTGCAAAATCCCTTTAAAAAAATATAATAAGGGGACAGTCAATTTATAGACAGATGAACTCTGTACTGTTTTCCAATAATTTATCTGGCCTTAATGCCTAAAGTCTTAGCAATATTGGACTGGTAATAGAAGTATTGGACTGGGCATTTAACACCTGCAATAAACCAGAGGGCTATTCAGAATTGCACCTGAGTTGCTTACAAGTTTCTCTGTCTTAATAGCAGCAAGTAATGACTGTAGGACATGGCGCATAGCTTCTGAATTGTGGGCATCCACTTTGCTGTTCCTAAACGTATTGTGCTTGCATGGAATTTTTTTCAGGAAAATATTGGTTTGATTTTGCCTCAGTTGCACAGGGCAAATCCAATGCCTTGCACTCTGAGACTCTGAAATCAGTATCTCACTTGGGGCCACCAACATATGAATTTGTCCATGAGGTCACGGGCAACATTGGCTTAACATTCTGTAAGAGACAGTTCAGAGAGCAGAAAGGTGAATGCATCGGAGAGAAGAGGGATGTGTGTCTGGGGTGGGACCTCTGGGGCCACCAAGCATGATAGATTGGGCTGCTGAGGAGCCACCGTTCCCAAGAAACCCTGGAGAAACCAAGTGGACAACCTCTCCCTGCTGCCGGCTGCTGTGCCTGGGCCAAAAAATAAAGTGGGCTAGGACACGAGTGCAGACCATGCTGTGCTCTTGTTTAGTTTACAAGCATAGATGTGACCAACACGTCTCACCACAGCCCTGAAATCCAGTTCAGCTGAACTAAAGCCTGCAACAGCTGGAGGAGAGGAAATGAGTTTGCGCGGATATTCGGCCAGTGTCTCCTTTCAGCTGAAATTAGTGTCAATGTTTGTTGTTGCTACAGGTCATTTCCTGTCTCCCTCCTTAAATCTGGAACTTCAGTGGATTTCTCAATGCTAAAGAGAGGTCTGGCCAGCTTTCCAGCCAGCGTTCAGGCTTAGTAGTGTTCTTGTGAGCATTGGAGGGAAATTTCGAAGCAGACTGTAACCCATGTCATGCAAAAGTTCAGGAAATAGATTTACACGGGTAGAAGAATGTGCTCTTATTTGCATGGCGTGCTTCCTACATTGCAAGTAGCAATTATCATCTACAGATAGGCAAACTGATACACAAACAAAACTCAGTTAGCTGGAAATCTTAATTTCAGGGATCATAATGCCAGATTGCTGCAAAAGACAAAGACTCATCCAAACACTGTTGCCTTAGAGGCTGAGCTTGGCCTCTGGATTGCCTTCCAAAGCTGTTCAGGCACCCATGGACACAGTCACCACTGCCTGCAAGGTGATGCATGCCTCCAGTTCATGGGTGTTGTTTCTGGCCTTGATGGACACGTGTTGTCTCAGTGCAAGGAGCACGATGATGAGTGACCGTGGAAGACTTCATGGGGAGCTTGGCTTCGGTTTGTAATCAAGGTCCCATTTTCTGAGCACGTTTACATATTCAAAACACATGTTCAACTGAACCAGCACAATGGGAAAAATAGCCATGTCCAGAAAACTCTGTGCAGCTCTAGTCCATTGAAGCTGCAGCTGTCCATCCAGGATGTCCAAATGCTTCAAATAATTAGCCAAAAATCTCCATGAGACAGCTAAAATGCTGGGGCCGGGAGCACTGTGCAATAGTGCCCAGTGTTGCACGGAGGTTGTCTGCTTGTGTGCAGCACAAAGTTGTACTTTTGGAGTAGGAAGACCAAAATTTTCATCCAAACACCACTGAAATGTGGAGTGGCCGCTCTGTGAGCCACTGAGCAGCCATGGGGCTCTTCACTGCCTGCAGACTTACCTGGTCTAGCTGGATCCCCATCTTTGCTCAGTTCAACTTCTATGTTTCTCCCTGGCTTTGCTCCACAAAATATTCTAGGTGTGTTCTCTTCTCACCCCACCTCTACCCATCATCTTTGTGCTGTTTTCATTGATCTTCATAAAATTTCCTCTGCGTTGGGTGAAGGTTCCTGTGGGTGTATTCAGAAAACCAATCTGAGGCACTTGACTGAGGCAGTTGGTACTGTGGCTCCAGAATTTATCAAGGAGAAAATCTGCCAGGGGTCAGGTCATGATTTCCTGCTCTGAACCATTTCTCTCATTTCTCTGGAGGAGCCCATTTCTCCCAGTTTTCTGTGGAGGAGGTTTCCGGAGAGCAGCTGGCTAAATTTGATTCCTAAATTTGGGTGGGGTGAAAACTGCTGCCCTGCAGATGTCAAAGGGAGTTAAGATTGCATGGGACTGGGAGGCACTTGTGAAAGCACAGCAACGCTTTCTGCTGATTCCTTTGTTTGCTGTGCCATGACCGTACAATGAAGGCTAGGATCTCTCTGTGCCAGGCACCACATAAAAAACAGAGGGAGAAAGTTTTGTCACCCTGGAGTTAGCAGTCTAAACAGACAAAGGAGTACTGCAGAAGAGTGAGCAGAGTTTGGCTTGCAAATATTATGTTAGCTCCCTGATTTCTTCATGGTTGGTTGGGTGGCAGATGTATTGCTTTCTTTGGATGGTCTGGGAGAGGTATCCGTGCATGCCTGGGAAGGGAACAGGATCTTGTCTTTATGGCAAATTTGGCATGAGGAGATGTTCCCAATTAAATCGGAGCATAATCAGATGAGCACTTGCAATCCTAGCAGAATGATTTCAAACGGAATTGGTTTAATTTGCTATATACAACGGATCGTGTTCATTGGAAGATGCTTTCATTCCAGAATTAGGGCATCTCCACGTGGAGTTTTTCTGGGAGAGCTATTCTTTCTTAAATCCGTCCCTTCCCTTAATCTAAATTAACCTCCCTGGATAGAAAAGTGTGTGTGTATATGTAACACAGAAGGGGCCAGGGAAAAAGCAGGAAGGGATTAGCTTAAAGGAAAAACAAAGGAAGGGGCAGAGATACGGAGGGGAGGGAGATAAATCGGCTAGCGAGAGGGAAGAAAAAAGAAGAGCAGCTGGAGTGAAGAGCCCCTCGGGCCAGGACCTGAGCAGGGCGATCCCCCAGCTGACTACAGCGCAAGGCAGCCTGCCTATTCCAGCTGCCCCCGGGGCAGGCAGCTCTGTCCGGTGTGCAGAGACCTTGTGGTCCCCACCAAGCTTTTCTCCATGAAGCCCTCAGCTTCTGGAGACACCATTAGCTGACGAGCTTGGCGCTGGAGTTGTTTATTTTCTTTAAGAAAAGGAAGTGTCTTGATTGAAGGAAAACATTTTTTCTGTAAAAAGTTGTAAACAACCCCAGCATATTTGATGCACCGTTGCAAACTGTTGCTTATTACACTTCTGGAGTCAAAAGCAACGATACCAAAAAACTAAAGCAACAACAAAAAAAAAAAAAAAAAAGAGAACCAATCTCTTCCTTGTCGAGCCAAGTTCACTGTTCTACAAATGGGGCAGGAGTGAGGAAAATCTTGCTCCTAATCCTGGCCTGCAACAAGCTGGCAATGCTGCATGTCAGCCATACCCCATGAGTAAGAGCCACCCTTCCCCATAATGCTATGCCATGAGGCTTTCATGACACTCAGCTCTGCTCTCGTTTTGCCGCACTGCTGTTGACACTGAAACTTTTTCAGGTCCGGTGACCTGAAATCTGACGACCCAGTGCAACGAGCAGGCTACTGTCTCCAATTCAGCCACCTCCCCTCCTATACAGTACATAGCTCCTATGACCAAAGGGAGTGAAGGCAGCACCCTACGCTTGATGGCTTAAATCTCTGCTCTGCCACAGGCTTTCTAGGTAACCTTGAGCAAGTCCCTTAGCCTTGGGAAACCCAGCCCCTGTACTTACCGGCCAGTCATAACGCTTCCTTACCTCTTAGGGGTGTCTCGAAGAGGTAAGCACCAATGACCATGAGAAGCCTAGCCCATGTCAATAGGAGCTGCACACATTCCTCAAGACAGTCCACACTGTGATGACAATGGTGATATCTTCATTGTTATATTTCCTAAAGTGTTCTCTTTAAAGAAGAAAAAGTATGTGTTTATATTAGATATTAGGAAGAAATTCTTTACTGTGAGGGTGTTGAGACACTGGAACAGGTTGCCCAGGGAAGTTGTGGATGCCCCATCCCTGGAAGTGTTCAAGGCCAGGCTGGATGGGGGTTCGAGCAACCTGGTTTACTGGGATGTGTCCCTGCCCAGGGCAGGGGGGTTGGAACTAGATGATCTTTAAGGTCCCTTCCAACTCTAACCATTCTGTGATTCTGTGATTCCATGACAAGAAACAGGAAGATGCACTACTTGCCCTAACCTTTATCACCTGCATACCCACAGCTTTGTCTCAATGAACAATACCGCTTGCCAGATTGTGTTTCCTGTGAGCAGAAATTGTGTTTAGTGTGGTGCAAAGAACAGCCAGAGTTCAGTAAAAAAAATAAGAGAAGGAAATGAATAATAACATTTTATGCACGAATTCACAGAGAAATAAAGCAAGGCACAGAGTTGTTGAGTGGTTTACACAGCAACAGTGCTGAACATTGAAATATTGAACCCTGGAGTCCAACTCCGACAATCTCATCCTGCTTCAACTGCTAGTACATACTGTTTTTTCATATTTTTCTGCCATTTCTATATGCAAGGATTTTTATCTAAAGAGCATAATTCTCTTATTAATCTGATTTTGGAAATGTGAAAGATTTGCAAAGGAAAGGAACCAAAAAGTTTCAAGATGAGAGTAAGCATGAAGAGAGTTCAAAGAGGAGAGCAAAACCATAATGAAAATATGTCTCTGCTCATGCATCCAGATCACCTGCAGTCAGCAACCTAAAGAAGGCAGTATTTCCTATTACTGGTATGCACAGCGCTGGGAAAGGTATCTCCTTCACTGATGTTTCAGGTAGGGAAGAAACTTTAGCCCCATCTGTTGAAATTATGTCACTGCCTTCAAAAGAAGGTTTTGCTGGACTGGAAAACGGGTAGTGAGTGTGGCTGTCCAGACCTGGGTTGAGCAACTTCCCACAGGACTTAAGAGTCTGACTTTTTTCCAAACGCTGGTCAACACAAAATACTAAAACAGCCCTTGAAAGGCAGGTACAGCCCATCTTATTTACAGAATTATAGAAGAGTTTGGGTTGGAAGGGACCTTTAAAGGTCATCTAATCCAGGCTCCCCTGCAATGAGCTGAAACATCTTCAACTACATCAGGTGAGTAATATCATCACTCACTAGAAAATCCTGTTCTCTCTAGAGCCATGTGCTATTTTGGCATGGTGGGACAGTCTCCCCCAGAGGCAGGGATGTCTCCTAGGATGGGCCGTGAGCACCCAGTGTTCCCTAGCACTGCAAGGAAGCCCAGGAGTGGAGCTTTGGGCTCTGCTGAGAGGCCAAATATGCCTGAAATACTGGTTTCTCAATAGTAAGTGCTGTGGCTCCTGAATCCCTTAATTTGGATCTGACATAAATTATCCTCTAAGCCTTAAGGGCAAGTGTGAGCCCATCAGTGGGAATTTCACCACTGGTCTTAATAAAAAGAGGCTCAAAAAGGCAGGAGCCCAGCCAGGGTGCATGTCACACTGTAAGAGCTGTCATACATGTCATACATGTAGGATCTGCATTTCTTTAAGTGCACATTAGGTGAAGAATATCTCAGAGGTTGTTGTGATCCCTCTGTATGGGGGCGGTGGGAGGGGGAGGAAGGGTGATCCTTTAGACTTGCTGCAGGAATGCAGAGGATCTGGCTCCTCCTTGTTGGTGCTTCACATCCAGGGTCAGGACTTGCTCACAGGGACACAGGAGACATTACATCCGACAGACTTCACTTTACATGTAAAACAGGTTTGTATTCTCCTATGGAGTAGTTCATGCTCCTGCGCTGTCAGGTAGCGTGTGGTCTCCTGGAGGTCCTAATACACAGTATGTTTTGTGCAACCGTTCAGACAAAGCTTTTTGAACTTGATCTTACACTCAGCAAACCAGGGTTTGCTCCAGCTCTCTTGCGGGCTTCCTGTGTGGCATTTGGAAATGCATTTATCCATCCTGTGCCTCACTTCTCCCCGCCTAAAAAAATGGGAATTGTGTTTTTATCTCCCAAGAGCCTGTGAGGTTAAATTGTAATGGACTGGGAAATGCTAAATCTGAGGGCCGGTAAGGTATAGAGACGTTATTTCAGTCTCTCTTTCTGTTATCAGAGCATGCTGTATGCAAGTCATCTGCTCTTACTGTAATACAAAAGCAGATGTGTGAGATGTGCAGCTACATTTTTTAATGTTACTTTTTACTGTGCCTGCATTTTTCTTTGTGTAAAATTATGACCTTTTATATATCAAATAGACTATATATTATTACAGAACAGTTCCTCGGTTTCTTATGAGAAACAAATATGTTTTCTATTATATTCGCCAGGTGCATTCTATAAAGGGGGCGTTTATGGTAGAATCATATATATTTCAATAAAGGCTTAGTAGTTTTATGTCAGAGAGAGGTAGCCCTGAAACCAAAACCATACATTTCAACTTTACTGAAATTGCTTTTTTGTCTGAAATAAAATAAACCCCCAAATAGGAACAAAACATATTGGGCATTACATAGGTTTTAGAGAGAGTCACTTAAGAGTTAGGGCTGAAAAAAAATATATTGATCATTTAGATGGGATTAGGGAAAGTTGGAAAACCCCACAAAAATAGGCAGAGAGTTACATAATACTGCAAAACCTGGAAATTGATATCCATGGCCTGCACTTTTATTATTTGGAATCTTCCTTGGGAAAACGGTTAATTAAAACTAAGCCATTGAAATAGTTATTTACAGCCCTGTTTGGAGCAGAAGCCTGGAACAGCGAATTCTGGAGCAAGGCTGTGCATCACGGCGTTACAGCACAAAACTACTGTGCAGACATCACTGGAAAAGCTCAGCTGCTGCTGTCTTGTGTCTATTAATCTAGCATCTCTGTGTACACAATTTAAACCATTTTACAAATATTTGTCATTTGTAGGAGGATAGGAGGAGATGTTGCTAAGATCCGTCTTGATACTGCAGCCATAAATAATGTGTCCCAACACAGAGCTCTGAATTTAAAACAAACTGCTTGAAGAAGGTGGGCACAAGCTATGTTTTATGAAATATGAACAAGCCTTCAATCTTAAGCCAAACACAGAAGGAATCTTTGATATTGAAAAATCCAAAGAGCAAGTGAAGATTTTGGTTTCTACCTATTTTCCGTCAGTTCTGCAAGTGATTTCCACCATCACAGCTTTATTCAAACATCTTGTTTCATCACTTTCTTAAACCTGCTTCAGCCTCAGTATCCCAGTGTTTTCCAGGAGAAATTAAAAAAGGTGGTTAAGTTCTGTCGGGGGTGTTTTGTTCTCACATCCTCTCTCCAGCAGGAGAAGTGAAACTGTCTTATTTCAGGCAAATTTAAAACGAGGCATATTCATTATTTAATGAGAACATCCACAGCAGGTAAGAGTCAAAATATTCCTTTTCAGAGGGGATACAAACTCCTACAAATCTGAGCAGGAAACTCCCACCAGCAAAGAGAGTTGAAGCTTTTCTTGTGCATAAATTATTTCATGAGCGCTTGTTGTGTGTTTCTCGCATTTTCCCCTGCAGCTCCTGGAAGGGGCACCTGTCAGACATAAGATAATTCCACAGACATTATCAGGCTTTGAACTGTCGTGACAGAAGCCTTCAGGTTCATTAACATACTGGACTGGCACTTCAGGCTGATTAAACCAGTAAGCACACAGCATTAGTCTTGAAATAAGTCAAGATACTGTCTTCGACTCATGCCAGGGAGGGTATGCGGCCACCACAGCAGTCGGCGCATTACAGAGTTAGCTCCCTTAGGAGAAGAAAAACCTGCGTCCCTGCTGTTTGTAACCCAGAGCCAACCCTGGCACATCTGTGCTGCCTGTGAGGAGCAGATCCTGGAATAAATTATTCCCTCAGTCACACTGAGCATTTTTATTTATTTTTTTTTTCTGGGAAGTGCTGATGTCCTCTCCAAAGAGGAGCCCAGAAGCAAGCCACAATGCATTTGGTGACAGTCAGAAAGGACAGACTTGGAAGCAAACAAAACCAAGGGCATAAATGTTGTGGGTTTTTTTAACATGAGCGGACTACATATCGCCTTCTGATGCTGTTCTGTGCTCATTCTCTCTGCTGATATCAATCTCTGCTGGACTGAGCATAGGTTTTCAGACTAGTTTGCTATTCCACACCTGCAGAATTATTGCACAATATTAACTTTTGGCAGCCTTGGGCCAGCGTGCCCTTTGTGTGCCTGGTGCATTCTGCTGGCCATGAACCGTGACTGCAAATAATGAAGCTGTGTTGACTCAGTGTTTATTTTTGATAAATCACAGCCTCCCGTGTCCCCCTCCCCCCCCAGCTTTTCTTTATGCTGAATACCTAAACGTTTTCTCAAAGTCTTTAGCCAAGTCACATCCAAACAAAATGACTCTTCCCTGTTAAAGGTGTCCCAATCCTGTATGTATTTCTATGAGAGCAGTTAGCAGCTGGGGAGAACAGTCACAAGTTTATATCATTGCAGGAGGTAGGAAAATTGGTGTGTTGGGTATATTTCAGTGCTGGGCACACAGGTACATGTCTCACCCTTGCCTTTTTCTTGATTTCTTCAAATATTGTTAGAATTGGCACAACTTTCACTTCAAAGCCAGGAAAGTTATACCGTCTAGTTCCTACTGAATTCACCTCCTGTATAGCTCTGAGCGCTGAAAAAGAGCACTTCAGCATAAAAATCTGTATTGCTATGTGATGATGGAGGCCTTTGAAAGGGAGAGGCTGGGAGTCCTCGTGCTCCCTCGAGGCAGCGGGGGTGGTGCACAGAGGTGGGAGGCCAGGGAGAAACACCCTAAGTGCACACTGCTGTAAGCACCACTTGAACTGGGACCAGTCTGGCCACTGGGGCAGGGAAGTTTCACATTTTCTCCCTTGGTATGCGGCATGCTGGGTGTGTTTCAAAAACCTGGTGACTCAGTCTCCTGGGGCTGCTTTGAAACTAGACCTTGAATAAGAAACAAGAAAGGTCCGATCAGAACTGATTCAAATTCCTCCTCTACTTGTCCCAGACCAGCATCTTCATCCTGGATCAATCCAAATTAGTCAGAGAAAGGATTAAATCTGATTCTCCACATTCCTAGTCAGCCTCTAGCAGTTGAGCCTGTCTCTGTCAGCCTGTCCTAAGCCCTTCCAGCCATGAACTGACATATCTCTGCAAAATGTTTCAGCTTTGACCAAGCCTTCTTTTTGAGAGCAGAGGAGAGAGGGATCATTGCAGCTCTGGCTGCAGCTTCTGACTGACCTCAGGACAGACGCTGATACCCTTTCTCCATGTTCTCTACCACCCTCACAAAAATCAGGGTGTGAGTCAAGTCTGTGCTATTTTGGACTTACTCCATTGCCTGAAATAGTCAGAGCTATCAAAGTTTCTTGGGTTTCTTTTCTTCCTTTTCCCCCCTTGTGATACAGAAGACTGAGGCCAGCACAGCTTTGCATGGCTATGATTTATATCAAGTGCTGCAGATGTGCTTTTTAAAGTAGGCTTAAAAATGACTCCTCCTAATAGAGATTAAATATTGATTACCTAAGTAATAGCTCTGTCTGCAATAGGGAATAGATGTGTAGCAACCCCTGCACATCAGTCAGTCACATTATCTGAGGAAACAGCACAGCAGAGAAAATACAGGATGTTTGCAAATCCTTTTCTAAAACCATCCTTGTCTTCTACATAGATGCAAATAAATCAATATATAGGCACAAAGATATAAATAAATAAACACGTTCATACTTATCCTTTGACTTTCCCTGGAAAGCTATCTGGCTCCTCACTTTTCTTTTAACTTCCTGCTGACTATTTCACATTTTTAATAGTGATGTTACTGCATCTCCCCTCGTGACTTGCCATACCGTGTGTCCTTACTGATTTTGGAAAACGGGTGAGGCTCAGACATGGGAAAGTGGGGCTTACCCCGCAGCGTGCCAGTTGAGTGATGTGAGCGTATCCTCTGCCAGCAGCAGCGCTGTGTCATGTGGTATGACAGTGCCATCGGTGCCAGGTCACACAAGGAAGGGGACAGACGGAGAGGACATGGTGTGAGATGACCACAGTGACCAGGGACAAATAGTCCTGAGGGGCAGCACAGTGAGTCCCGTGGATGTGTCTGCTGCATGGCACCAAAGAGCTGAAAAGAGACCATCAGCCCCTCAGGGGTGAAAATGAAGGCCTTCTCCTTCCCCCTTCTCTTCAGCTCTTCTTTGATTTACAGGTTGGGTCCCCAGTGCTTCAGCTATTCTGCCAACTGGCCTTGGCTGTCATGCTCAGTCTGAACCTCAAGGCTAAAGCTCTATAATCACTCAAAGCCTGGGCCAAAAGGGACTTTTGCCTCACATGTTTGCCGCTGAGCTGCATGGGTCACGGCCTCAGCTCCTATCAGCTCTGCGGCACTCGGAGCTGCTCAGCCCAGACCTCCTCATCAGCTCAGGAGCTGGCAGCATTGCCAATGTAAGCAGCGGATCCATCCTGCTGCAGCAAGCTGACTTTAAAGAGGCAGTGTTCTTTGCCAACTAGTATTGCAGGACTTTGTTTGTCTGCCTAATTTGTTGGGAAAAGATAGCAATTTGCCCTGACCTTCCCCTTCTGAGATAGCATCAAAGCAAGGCTAGATGTTAGATAAAACTCAGGAACATGCGTCTTCCATTCGGGTTTGCAGCAGCGTGTCCCTGCCTGCAGAGTGCACAGCATCTCTGGAGCATATGAACATTGCACAGAAACTGGAAAAATGCCTGTAATAGCAGCATCCCTCTAGTTACTCTGTTCATCGTTACTGAATCATGAGAACATAAGAGGCTTTTTCCCTCCTGTAGGACATCTCCTTTGACTGTTGCTGCAGCTAGTTGAACGCTTGTCTGCTGGGAAAACTCCAGCATTCATGGAAGAACTTCATCAGCTGATAATACCATCTGATGGCGTAGCGGGAGTCTTAGACTTGCCAGTGCTGTGCGTTCCCGTCCCTAGCTCTAGCTTGCCAATTGAGGTTAAAAGGTGACAGTTTTACCCCATGCCCTGCACAAATACGATCAGTTTTATGGCTGATAACAAAGTGCAACATGAACTTTAATTGCTTAAACCAGATTTTTCTCTTGCAGATGCTTTGTTTGCAGTTTTCCTCATTCAGATGGAAAGGGTCCAGAAGGGAACTGCGACTCTTGTTCCTGCAGAGATCCCCCTTTGGGTTTCTAATGCCTGACATCACTTTTCTGAGGCCAGGGAGTTGTTTATAAGGGACACCCATTGCTGACTCGCTGCAAGATTTCTCATGGCCGTCTTCTTACCAAAGAGCTGTGTTTCCAGAAGCTCACTAATAATGAACTTCTCTGCATCATTCCCAAAGAGATTACGATCATCGTGCTGTCCTTCAGGCAAATAAGCCATAACATGAAAATCATTATAAGTAAAACAAAGAAAGCAGTGGGCTTTCAAAGCTGAAACATCTACTTGGTACATAGCCCCCTTTCGTCCTCTACAGGAATGAAGCATCTAGTTGGCACAAACCCATAGGCAGGCAACAGTGTGAGCGTCCTGCCAGGAGATGCTGAATTGCACTCAGATTGTGCGAGCCAGGCCAATGGGCTGGAAATCACTCACTGTGCTGCCAAACGCTTTGGCCTGACCTGGAGTAGTAACATGGTTCTTTTTAGCACTTGTCTGAAACAAGCTATCTGGCAGCAAGGAGCTCAAAGCCGTTCAGAAACTGGAGTTATGTCTCAGCAAGTCCACCTGAATTTGAGTGGGACCCAGGCTAAGGAAGCAGTTTGTCAAGGCTATATGGCAAATACATGTGGTTGCATCAGGAATACTCTTTTCTAGCCTTGCTGTGCCCTTCTTGCTCTGGGAAAGACACAGAGAGAGGCAAGGCAAGCAAAATAGTGAAGTAATGGAATTAGCTGGGGGTTAGAAACATCCTTCTGCTTTCAGTGCCTGCAACTGCACCTACAGAACTCTCAGAGTGGCCAGAGCTCTTTAAACGTCACATTGGCTTTTGTTGGCACGCGTGTTTGAGGCAAAAGTTTTTGAGATGGTTGCTATAAGGGTAGAATGGGATTGCAGCAGCATCTACTGATTCAAGGACATTTTATATTAACAAAAGTAATTATTCACAATGCGAGTACCCAAAAACCAAATGAGAGCATACGTCCGTCCTGCAGGCCATCCTACAGATCCCATGTGGAGAACTGTGACTGTGGCCATGAGAGGACAAAGGGCTACAGTGACTGCAAAGTGATGCAAAAATCCATGCATGCACAAACTTGTACATAATGGTGTATTTTCAAAAGCCAGGCACAAGAGTATGAGCTAAAGATGAAATAACAGCCTTTCAGCTCAGTATGTCTGCGCATATGTTGACTCGCTGTGACTCTAGCAGTTTAATGTTGCACCATTTGTACTAGTGTGCATTTATGCCTAGTAAATTTTTATTTTTTCACACCCCTCAGAGCCATTGCAGGCCCCTTAGAAGAGCTCTGACATGTAAAATGACCGCCCTTGGAGCATCCTGAGCATGTGCTGAGGTCAGTGGTCTTTGGTGGTCTGTAGGAAAATGTCACTGCTCCAGAGAGGCATGGCAACAGTGAACCAAGAGATCCTCCTCTTGTTATCTAATTCTGTAAAGTGCGTGATAAACACCTGCAACTGAACTTCGATCTAAACTCTAGCAGGAGGAAGGAACTTCTCTCTGGTCAGATGTCTAAAAATTGATGTTTCATTAACATATTAGCCCTGTCCTAGCTCATTAAAAGCATGTATTCATCTTCATTTTATTAAACCTGTCTGTGGCATCACATCTGGGTTATGAATCTGTCATCTGATCTGCCCATTTCCTTGCTTTTAATATTTCAAAACCATCATTAAAAATTAATATGGGCAGAAATTTCAATCTTGGATAATTATCACTAACTATCAGTTGGCTTTCAGCTGGCATATTGTGTGCCAGGTGAAACATTCATAAAAGAGAAATTCCCTGAGCTATCCTCAAAAACATGATTACTGGGGAAAATCTTGATATTTTTAGCAGGATTCAAATATCAAGTTTGTCATCTGTTCCAAGTATTAGCTATAATATTAGTTATAATATTTAATTTTAAATTTTATTTAAATTTATTTAAGTTTTTAATTAAAACAGACATTTCTGTGGAAAGCAGAAATCATTGCGAAAAGGTGCTCAGTAGAAACCCAGATGTTCTCTAGAGGGAAATAGATTCATTGCAATGCTTTTAACCAATTCTTCTGTGCTTGGAGTGATTACTAACTGCTGCTGGAACTGATGAAAAAATAAAAAATAAAAATAAAAAGTTGCATTGTGCATATTTTTTTAATTGGGATTTAGTCAGACTGAGAACATTGCTTCAAGAGGAAGCTCAGCACCAGAAAGAAACTGAGTTTGCTTGATATTTTAAAGTGCATTTAAATAGTATCAAACACAAGCAAACATAAACCATAAGGAGTGAACAGAAGTTTGTCTTTTTAGAAGTATGGAAATTAATCAGGAGGAGGAAAATTGAAATTGTGACCAATCCGCCATCGCTGAAAATGTTTTTTATTCTCATGTGTGTGTATCAGATGCCCTGGTTCTCCTTTCACTGACACAGTTGTAAATTGGAAGTGAGTTTTGTGGGAGTTCGCCTGTTACAGCCTGAGAATGAGACTCAGAGACCCGAACAGATTGCAACGAATAGATCTTGCGTGAACACTGGTAGAAATTATCTGAATGCACTTAGTTTTGGAGCAATCTGTATTATCAGAAACCTAGATTAGGCATTATCTAATTAGATCCTATCAAGCACTGAGAACCTGCTCAGCCCTGTGTACCTCTCCGAGGGTCACCTGGTGATAAATGCCCAAACCAGGAAAAACCCGGTACAACAAATTTCTGCAAGAAGACCGTGAGTATTCAGCTGAAAACAGCGAAGTAAAAAAATAATCAGGGAAATCTAACTTTCGCTCAGGATTTATCAAATTCACAGAGTGAAGTTTTGGCCTCAAGGGAATATTGAGAGATATAGAGATCCTGTCTGAAAGCCATGATCCCATCTTCCTTTATATCCACCGAGAGTTTGGCCATTCTACATACTGATTTTGGGTCCAAAACTCTGAAGGCAATGCTTCACTCTTTAAACCATGGCAGTGGTGAGTAGGAGCAGATTAAAGGCATCAGGATTTGGCCCTTTTGTAGATTAATAAAGGCGTGCTGAATAGGAATTTTGTCTTTGTGATTTTCCTGGAAGTGGACGAATAAAGTGCTTTGATCTAGAAGGGGAGTGTGAAAGGTCACTGGCTAAGCATGTGTGCTGAACTGCCCTGAGCCATCCAACATGATCAGCATAAATTAGAATCTGGCTGCCCAGCTTTATTCATTTTTATTGATGTCTATATAGTTGCAAAGGCAGAGGGACTATAACAAACCCAGCTGGCACAGACAACCAACTGGGGCATGCAAAAATCCATAAAATGTTTAATATTTCCTAATGGAGGTAAATACAGGAGTACGTGTTAGTGATGCACAAGCCTCATAATTGTAGAGTTTGGGTTTTGTTTGGACCTGAATCCAAAGCTTTGGAAGCTTATCTGAAGTTTCCAAAACTACTTGTGCTTGCAAAATTGCAGCCAAATTTTGAGAGTTTATCATGAGATTTTTTCCATTGTTTCTAGCCCTGGCTGAACCAGCAACAGTTGTTATTAATGCCCAACTGCAGACCTATCAATATAATATGAGCGCACTCCCCAGGGCAAACTGACATGCTGATTACAGCCCTGGGGACCCAGAAGCTGCACAAAATTGGGCAAAACAGGCTTGCGACATGTTCAAAATTCCTGCTTCAAGGTCGCTTTTGGAGGCAGGGACATTTTACCCAAAAAAGCCACTAGATGTGTAGATTTGCGACCACCCATTGACAGGAGGAAGATGCAGATTCAGCTTTGCACTTGTTTAGAGCACCCTCAGCAAGTTTGCAGATGACACCAAGCTGAGTGGTGTGGTTGACACACCTGAAGGACGGGATACCATCCAGAGAGACCATGACAGGCTCAAGAAGTGGGCCCGTGTGACCCTCATGAGGTTCAACGAGGCCAAGTGCAAGGCCATGCACCTGGGTTGCGCCAAGCCCCAGTATCAATACTGGCTGGGGGACAAAGGGATTGAGAACAGCCCTGCTGAGAAGGACTTGGGGGTGCTGGTGGATGAAAAGCTGGGCATGACTCGTCAATGTGCACTCGCAGCTCAGAAAGCCAACTGTATCCTGGGCTGCATCAAAACAAGCGTGGTGAACAGGTTGAGGGAGGTGATTCTGCCCCTTCACTCTGCTCTGGTGAGACCCCACCTGGAGTTACTGCGTTCAGCTCTGGAGCCCTTAGCACAGGAAAGGCATGGACCTGTTGGAGCAAGTCCAGAGGAGGGCCACAAAGATGGTCAGAGGGCTGGAGAACCTCTGCTGTGAGGAAAGGCTGAAGGAGTTGGGGTTGTTGAGCCTGGAGAAGAGAAGGCTCGGGATCAGGGGCAGGGAGGGTGGTGTGTGCTTATTGTGGCCTTTCAGTACATAAAGGAGGGCTTATAAGAAAGATGGGGACAAATTTTTTAGCAGGGCTTGTTGCAATAATGGGGTAATGGTTTTAAACTGAAAGAGGGTACGCTTAGACTAGATATAAGGAGGAAATTTTTTACAATGAGGGTGGTGAAACACTGGAACGGATTGCCCAAAGAGGTGGTAGATGCACCACCTCTGGAAACATACAAGGTCAGGCTAGACTGGGCTCTGAGCAACCTGAAGCTGTCCCTGCTGAAGATGTCCCTGCTCATTGCAGAGGGGGTTAGACTAGATGACCTTTAAAGGTCCCTTCCAACCCATTCTATGATTCTACGATCTCAGCCCAGCAGCCAGTTACTCTAGTAGTACAAAATCCTCCATCATCCCTCCTGTGTCCACAGAGGACCTCTGCCTTCCATACCACCAAGCTACCAGGACTTCTTCGTTCAGTCCCCAGAAACACAGGCCTTTGGGTTTGGAGGTCCTCAGTGTGTTACTCAAGCTGGCAACATTCATATCACCCCCTTGGAAAATGAAGCTTTCCTCATTTGGAAATGCTGCATCAGGAATAAGAGAATCTTTCATTTCTGACTACCCGATTATCTCTCTTGGACAAACAGCAGGCAATATTCAGGGCTCAGTGATTTGCAGAAAAAACAATCTTTTGAAAGCAAAATATACACAGAACACCACCAAAATTACATATCGATGTTAAGGAAGTTCCGATGGTCAAGGCCCAACTATATAAAAAACATGTCCCAAGTGGCAATCCCGAAGCCAAAAATCTTAAGGTTGAAACCATCGTTTTGATCACTTAGCCTGACCTCCTAAGAAACAAGCCTTAACAAGCAATTACTGCCTCAAGCCTGTAATGTTTGGCATATATCCTTTGGAAAAAGCTATGCTCCTGAGCTGAAGATCCCAAATGATGGGAGATTCCAACATTTGTGTTGGCATTTTATTCTAATGGGTAATAGTTGTCATTGCTCAAAAGAGGAATGTTCTTTTTCTAGTTTTACCATCGGGGAGCAAATATTGTAACCATTGTAAAGAGCTCGACACAAGAACACAGTTATCTTGTAGCTGCCAATTCTTCAACCATACTGATTTTCTTTTTCCCACTGGAGAAATTTTTCCTAAATGGGCACTGAAATAGCATAGTTACTATAGATGCCCAATAGAACCCAAACTGACCATTCAAATAGACTTTTGTTTTGAAAATTAAAGAAAAAAAGTTTATATTTACAACACATGCCTTTTGTTTCTTTTTAAACTGGAAACACAGTATATAATTTTCAATAACCACAGTGCCTCTATTTTTTCCGACCACAAATTAACCATAGTTCAGTGCAGTGAAATGCAGTAAGACTGATGGAATGCTTTTGCCTAAGGGATGACTTACCCCCTAACAAAAATTATGCTTTGCTTCCTATTTGTTGTGTTCAATAATATTGCCTCTCTAAATACTTTTGGTTCAGTACTGACACCAAATGAAGAGGAAAGCCTCCAGAATGTACAGACGTGCAGGATTATGTTTCGTTTGTCTTTGTTCATTGTCCTAATTCAAACCAGTCACCCAACCACTGACTTATGACTCTAGGAGGCATATTGTGGGGTTTTTCAAACATATTTCACAAAACCACCCAAACTCAAAGGATAACTTTCTGTCCTCAGCTACACCCCTGCAAGAGCAGCAAAGTATATAAGTTTGCACGTGTACAACAGAGCGTTTTTTAAAAAATCCTGCACGTTGCCTTTTTAGATTGTTATATTTGAAAATCCAAATTATTTACTCCAGACATGCATGACCACTTTCTGCAAGGGGGCAATAAACAATATATAGATACTTTGCACATCTACCAGTAAATGAGCATATTTCGTAGGCTATGAGTGGAAATCTACTGTTTGAGGATTTGTTTTCTCATCCACTTGTTTCAGGGACAAAATTTTCTTATTAAACATACAGAAGGGGAACAAAATTCAGCTGCCTTCTGCCCTAAATTGCATATCTGTCATGAGAAATAGTTCAAAATTCTTTCCAGATGTTAATTAAAAATCTCACTATCCATTAGAATTACCCGTGGGTAAGTGTTTATACCCAGTCCCATGGCTGATGAATATGTGAGAACACACTTATTAACAAAGTACTGAAAAAAATCCATATTCTCCATCAGAAGATCTGTCCTAATTCCCTTTGCAGAATTAGTGGCTGAACGCATCAAATGCCTGCCATGTTTCTGAAGGCTGGTGTGAACCTGTGATACTCCTGCAAGTAAATAGCACCACTGAGATTAATGGGAATATTCAAGCAAAAAAATATCATGCACACTGGGTGGCAGGATCAGGCCAGCAGTTAGCACATCCCTCACAGTTACAGTGACTTGTCTTTCAGATTTAGCAACTGTGACCGCTACAGAAATTCCATTAAATTTTATCACTTGTATCCCAAAAGAACAGAGATTTAATAATATAATAACTGTAATTAGGAAGAACTTATGAAAACTAAGTCCTCTTACATGCAATACTCCATCACTGGTGAAAGGAATGGTGACTGTCATCATTTTATCACTGCCTGGTTTTAGCCGCTTTATTCAAAATTTGATTGAAACTTGAATAAGGATTTACTCTACAAATCCATACCTGCTCAAGTCTCTGCTAAGTTAGAACAGTGAAGTTTTTTTTCCCTTAAACTGTAGAGAAAGGAAAGTTTGCAGGGAAATATTTGAGCTGTCAGCAATAGATTTGAAGACAGAATAAAAATTCAAGAACTCTTGTGAGGAATTTATCTCATCTAACGTGGAAGTCTAGTCTAAACTTGTTGTCTCGGATGCCGCAGTGTCCAGAGGCTGAACAGCATCTTAAAACAACTGTCAAAGATAAGTGAAATTATCACTCCCCAGAAATGCTTTTTTTCTGCCTGTAGAAAGCTCCTAGGTGAGCAGCTAGGATCTGGCACCGAAGTTTTAGATGGCTAACATGCAGCAAGAGGAAACTTCTGCTCAGTGTCTGAATGGTCAGCATCTTGAGCCTTCCCTGGATTTTTCACCACAGAGACAGCTCTATCACCAAGCAGTGAAATTTGCATCAATCACTTGGCCTGGCATGCTGGGATGAGCTGTGTTGATACCAGTCATGCTGTATGTATGTCGTATATCTGTCCTATGGTAGCTACCCGCACGGTCAAGATCCCAGGCACTGAGGTCTCAGCCTGTCTCCTTGATTAGCCCTAATGAAATGCATGGTTTTGTAATGAAATCCAGACTAACCTCTGTTTGATATTCAGCTTTCATTGTAATGTCAAAGATTCAGGCTGATCTTGCTCACAGACAGCGCATTCTGATAATGCCTCAGCTGCAAACCTGGCCAATTTCCAAGTAACAACACAGTGGTTCTGGTTGAGTTGTGTCTGGAGCATTGGCTTCATCCCCATGATAAGTCAGAGGAGGCTCCAGATCTTAATTCTCTGCTCTGCATGAATAGCTGGACTCAAATCCCTAAAATAGGTAACATAATCTCAAGACTAGTCTTCCACCAGACTTCAGAGGAATCTCCATTTAGAGCTAAATTCTAAAATTCACACCGTTCTCAACCTTTATGCCAGCTCTCAGTTCATATGCAGCCAAGGCATTGCATGGTCCTCAGAAGAATTTACTGCTATTGCGTTTTCTTCAGATACCAGGCTGCTGCCCTGCAAACACTTGGAGTCACCGCCCTATCTGACAATACTCGCTTGTGTACCTTTGTTGATATATTCATTCAGAATGGGTTTTTACTATGTTTCCCACCAGCCTGGCTCCATTCCCCAGACACCGATTTTTCTGAAACACAAGCAGTTGACATTGCTTTCGTTTTCCTATTCCTTCATATCTGGGCTTTTCCCTACACCCATCAGGACTGGAAACATTTTACTTTTTTAAGTGCTTAAGCCAAGCTCACATTTAGGCAGAGGTGTCCACTTGTATTGGGAATAAGAGGTGTGACCACATTCTGCACAAGGGGTTCTGCAGATAGCCATGACCTGACGCGAGGACTGTGGTGCTTGGTCAAACCGAAGATCGACTTGACAAAATGTCCTGGCTTGGACAAGAAATGCCTGGGAATCAGCAAAAGAACAGGTGAGCATATAATGATACTTTACTCCAGACACTTTCCAAGCAACGAGTGATTTGTGGTTCCTGAATCCAGCGCAAGTCTTTCAGCATTTCTTACTCCTCAATGAATTTCTTTTCCATGGTGCTGCCTAATGGAATATTGACGTGGACTTGAGCCCACATAAACCATCAGCACCCAGTCCTTCATCCTCTGACAAGGCACTGCAGAGCTTAACTACTCAGTTAGTAGACCACCATCTCAGCCTTCTTCAAACACCCCAGCTGGTTTCATGTGGTGCCCTTGTGGTGGACGGATGACAAACAGTTGTTTCTTACCTTCTCTATCATACTTTTGGTTTCATATCCTCTTTCCATTTTTTATTTTTCTGGATGAATCGTCCTACTCTAATTATTCTTTGTATAGATACTAGTCCAGACCTTTGACAATATCTGTTGCCTCTCTGTATCTTCTACAGCTGTGCTATGTTTTTTTTCTGAGAAAGGGAAATAAAGACTGTGCAAAAGTGCTGGCACACTATAGATTGATCATGGAGAAATAATATTTTATTCTCTGTCCTCTATTCCTTCTATAATAATCAAGCACTGAACTGATGTTTCTCATTGAGCTATCTCTTGCAACCCCAGATGTCATCTATCTCTTGCAACCCCAGATGTCATCTATCTCTTGCAACCCCAGATGTCAAACCTGTGTTGTAAGCTTTGATATCACTGAATATATGATGCGGAGCTTGTGGATGACAGCCCAGATTACACAGGGTTTTTTAAGAATGGGAAATGTGGAGGGGACCCTTTCTGGCCTTTAATTGCTCTCCATGAGTACTAAGGACAGCTGCAGCCTTTGTACTCTGAAGTGCAATTGAAGGAAACCCATCCTGGGAGAAATATTCCCCCTGGACAGACATGAAGGAGCGAGTGAGAGGTTATTTGGAGTCTCCTATGCTGTCTTCTTGCTCCACAACTTCCACCTGGAGTTGCATTTCAATGGATCCAGCGGCTGCTAAGCCCTGGGAGGCAACCTCAGTCCTGGCATCATCCACACACAGGGACACACAACTCTGGTCCCTGTGGGCCAGAGACAAGTAGGTGTAGGTCAGGACAACCAGCTGTCTGGGACAGAAGCTCTTAAAGCTTACAGGATGCCTAAATGCATCATCCACGAAGGAAAGAGAAGCAGAGGTCTGTGTGCAAGGTGCAACACTTCACAGGCCAGCTCTGCTGCAGCACTGGCCCAGAGCGAGCCACCTGCCATCTCTCACAGTGGGGGTTCATGCCTCTCTACTGCTGCCAGGTCCTGCATAACCCATAACTCCCTTTCTCCTCCTCTCTGTGCTGCAGTCTCAC
The DNA here is from genome assembly GCF_028500815.1 of Rissa tridactyla. Lineage (NCBI taxonomy): Eukaryota > Metazoa > Chordata > Aves > Charadriiformes > Laridae > Rissa > Rissa tridactyla. The sequence goes on along the minus strand of NC_071470.1, from coordinate 32,930,430 downwards.
TCTTTTTAAGTGCTTCTATGAACCCCGCCAGGCTGCTGTGTTACGCTTCTGCTCGAGCTGAGGGAGGGAGGTGGGAGCTGGGAGGAGAATAGAACAGCAGTGCTTCTCTGTTTTTCCTGGATGTCTTTCCATTCACCCTCAGCTGCGTTTTCTCCCCGTTCGGAATAACTAGCATTCTTTGGGGCACATCTCTCCTCACAAATCTCGAGGAGGCGGAAGCGTTGCAGAGCTTGCTGCTGCATGAAAAAGCGTGTTATTTCAAGGCTAAGATCTTATTACAATTCCCTTACTAGAGAAACACATATTTTCCGCTTCTTTTCTAAACCTCAAATGTTGTTATGGCGTCAATGGTAAAGAAGTTTAGGCTTGCTTGGATTTCAGTCTCTTGGCCTTGGACAGAGGGGAAACATTATTTCTCTAAATACATGAACCCTTAGGTACACACACACTTGCACGCTCCAAGACCCCAATCTTGCAATAGGATCTGCTCGTGCGTAGCCTTGTGCCCATCCGGAGTTGTGCTGAACACAAATCAGGCACATCTGACAGCTCGGGCTCTCATAACACAGTGTTTTGGTAACACTGCTACTAATATGATCCAGGAAAACAGCAGCAGGGTTCAAACCAAGCCAGGCAATGGTCCCAGTATAGTAGCAAACAACATAAAGTTAATAGAGAGCCAAGCGATGCTGTGGGGACTCTGCACATCCAGCTCTCTATCTTCAGCCTACTGGAGGAAAATGCGGCTTGTGCTCCCCACTGCAAGGTAGAAATGGTGGGAAGAGAGACCCCAGAGCTCATACTGCTGCAACTCCAGGTGAGAAGGATGCACTTCCATTGTGGTACCCACTGCCATGCTTCCCCAGCCTCCGTGGGTTTCTCCCCTCCCTGAGGTGGGAGGGATGTGGCGGGCACAGAGATCGGTACTGGATTTTGTGAGAAGTTCTGGTGCTGCTGCTGTCTCCTTGGGCACACTGTTGTGTGCCCTGCATGCAGCCCGCACACCTCAGCCCCCTGCCATGGGGCACAGACCAGGGCACACGGATGAGTCTGTCCCATCTACCCGTGCAGAAACCTAGCCCTCCTTGATGACTTCCTCGGCACCCAAGGCACTTGGTGCTGTCTCTGTCACCAAAGCATCTGAGCACCTTCTGGCCTTCAGCACATTTTTTCCTTCAGCAGCCCATGGATAGGATGCTCTGTTTATCACACTTGAAAACGAGGCATGGAGGGAGGCATAGCCAGATTGCTAATGATATTTAGGTGCCTGAAGATGCAGATAGGCATCTGATGGAATTGTGAGGCACGTGGAGGCTTTTCCCTCCTACTGCGCCCGAGCCAGGTCCCACAGCAGGTCTGGGCTGTATGTACTAGGAATCGGGCAGCATTTATAATAGACTCTTTCTGTTGATGAGACTGTCAAAATCCCCTATACACTCAAAGAACAGCTTGTTCCCTACCAGTGAAAATTGTTATTCTCTCACTGTTGTTTCACAAGTTCTGTTTCCAGCAATGCCTGATCACAGATAAGACAAATGTAATCTCAATATGTACATCTTGGGCTTTGTTTATCCAGGATGAGCTAGGCATTGGGGTGGGAAGAATGACATTTCATTTCTTCCTGCAGCAGCACCTCCCCTTCTCTGATGCTTAATTTTCTTCCACTCAAACCTGAGTTCAAAACAACACTGAAAACCACTGGAGCGGGGATAGGATAATCCCCCGAGCTGGAATCAGTTTCAGTCTTGCCAGATGGACAGGTACAGATCTGATTCAAAAACAAATCTGAGTTTCCTGCAGCCTGCACTTTACTACTGGCTTCCTGCAGGCTCTTGGTACTGTTTAATACCTCTCACAGAAGCAGTGACTGAGCCCAGCACTTGCACCCCAGCTCCGAAGCATCTTGGATGCCTTGCTCAAGTGTGAATCTTGCCAGGGCAGTGGGGATGAGCAAGATGTTTAGGTCCAGCCATGAGACTGATAATTTCAGCAGGGGATTCAGTGATGTGGCATCAAACCTGTGGCTGGACAAGAGACCTTTGCTACTAACAATTTTGGAGCCCTGAGTGATGAAGACTTGCAGAAGGAATGCCTACATTTCCGATTCTCAGTCAGAATTAGCTTTTTGCAAATTAAAAAAATGAGAACAACTTGACTCACGTTCCCCCTCTCTGAACAACGAAGGCTCAGGAGATTGGCTGGAGCCTACAGAGAGGGAGTAACTCTCTGGCTCAGATACGGATTTCATCTCACCCAGGTTAACAGGATTCTGGGAATACAGTGAAGCTAAATGGATATCCTGTCTTTTGAGACAATCTTCACTTGTCCTTGTTCCTGTGAGCCTCACAGTTTGATATAACACTCCAAAGTAATAACTGGCAGAGTGGTCTTCACAAGGATGGAATCTCTCCTGTGAATTAGAAGTATTTACATACTGTAAAAATCTGGCTATTGTTTTCTCCCAGTGTTAACCTGAGGTGTAAAAACTCAGAGACAGGGTACCAACTCAGAGTTAAAATAAAAGTGTGAGGAAGGCATAAACTGTCCTCCAGTATGGCCAAGCAGCTTCTGTGTCCTCCTCCCCACCATGACAAGTAACCTGAGAAAAGGCAGTGCAGAGCAAAGAGAGTTAAATTGCTCTTACCTTGGAGGAAAGGCTGGACAGCAATTGTTTAACCCAGCCCCTTGACCTGATTTCTGACAATAAGAGAAAAAACCCATGAAAGCTGATATCCCTTTTATCTTAAAAGACAGAAGCTCATTTTTGCTTCTCTGATGCAAGTGTCGCAAACAGAAGGAGCTGGGAAGAGAGCAGCCTTTGTGCCTCCCTGGAACCTAACTATGGTGGTGACACTGGGATGAAGGTCCCTGCCCCTTCCCCCCCCCCCCACCTAGGAGGGCAGCGTCCCCCAACCCAGCTTATTTTTTTCTGGCCCTTTATTGTAAGTTCTCACTGTCTCCTCTCCCCAGCAGATAAGTCCCTTTGGGTGCCTGGTCCCACTGGCCAAGGGTCAAGGTCTTAGTTCATGTGTCCTGTGACAGCTCCAGGACCTCCCTCTGGTGCTGCTGGACCTCGGGAGAGCCCCAGGCCACCAAAACGTGTCCCAGATATCTGCCTCCATAACACAGTTCACTTTTAGCCTTGAACAAAACCTTGAACCCCTGCAATTTGGAGAGCCACAACGGTCCTCATAGGACAGGATGCCCCTTCTTAAAACCTAAACCCCTGTCTGGGCAGAGCAGGCTATGAGCATGCCTGAGAAAGGAAGGAAAGAATTTGAGACCTCAGGAGAAAAAGTGTATTTGAGGGTTCCTGAGCGGTATTCCCCCTTGTCCTCTTTTTAATTGACTGCAAAGTCCTCTTAGCAGTCAAATCTCTTCTTCCAGGCTTATGCCTCGATGTCAATGTGCAATATCTGGCCATCTACCCTGGTTGAGCTCCTGACACACAGAGTGTTCCTCTCTGAGCAAAGAAAACTATCTCTGCTGTCCTGCCAGACACATTTCAACAAATCCAGTGTATTGGAGGAGAATATCTCATTACGCTGTGCAAAATACCCTAGACGTCTTCAAGACTCAAGGGGCATCACACGGGGGAGAGGAGAGAGGTCCATTTTCCCAGCTGAGTCTCCAAACTAATCCCCAGAGCAAAGAAAATGCTCTGGAGTCTTTGTGAGGGCTGTTGTTGGCAAACTTTACATAAACAGGACTCCGGCAGACGCTGCCACAAGGGTCCTCAGTGTTTCCTTCAGCCCGTGTCTCTTGTCTGCTGAGCAGCGATGCAATATTTGAATGTGAATGGCGCACGCCTGTTGGCGGAGAAACTGGCATTAATCAGCAGCCTCTGAACTGGAGTTCCAGCAGCTTCCAGCCTCTCCACGGGAGCTGCTGGAGAGCAAGGAGGGAAAAGCAAACTCGGAAGCCAGCCTTTGGCACAGCAGAGGTGATTGAGGCATGGGGAAATGGCTGCAGCCATTGTCAGAGAGGAATTAGGTTCACAGGATCTCCAAGACCTTTAGGATTCTTCTCCTTCCTATTATTGCTTGTGACAAGGTTGATAAAGTACCCCAGAAAAACCACCAAGCAGCCATTAGCAGACGTCAATCTTTCTAATCTTCTTTTTGGCCTCGAGTGATTGAGGCCAGTTTGGCCATGAAACATAAACCAAGAACACATGAGGAACTAAATCCAGGCAGCAAGCCGTGTCAGAGGAATAATAGCTCTCAGCAAAACCGACACATATCAGACCTGGCTTCCACTGGATAACCTCAAACTGAATTTCCAGTAAATATAAATCATTGCAGCTCCACTTAAAAAAGGGGTTTTACACACCAGCTGGAAAGCTAGCCAGGATATCAGCGGTGGCTTCACCCACCATTGCATAGTGCTTCTGTCTCCAGCTATAGCTTGCGGGCTTCAAATGCTGCTGGGGAAGGCAGGCACCCGCCTGATAGCCAGATACACAAAGCACCTAATTAATAAAGCCCTCTGGTCCTTGGATACCAGCGAACTTCCACGTTTCTTCCCCCTTAGAAGAGCTGTCATCATCTGGCCCACTTCAGAGAGGACCACTGGTCTCTCCTCTCTGACTCTGCACTGCGGTCACGCTACGGTTTGCCAGTGGCTTACATTTGGTCTTCCTGACAGAGACCACAGCTGCTTATTTTTTAGCAAACACAGCTAAGCTCATATGCATTGTTGAAGAATAAGCAGGTGGGTTAAGAGCTTGAAGTGTTTTATCAGTTCAGTAGCAAATGCTGCTAACCCTCCTTTTAAAATAGGTGACTCGTGTACGGTAGGGAAGCCCAACTCCTAGCAAAGCAGGTTTTTATTAGAGGCAGACTTAAAGCATAAGTCTTTAATAAGGCTGAATACATAGCTAGGACTAATACAGTCATGTCTCAATGGAGCTGCTTCCCAGATGCTGACAAATCAGACAACTTCTTTGGCTCCGAGATCCTATCTAAGTAGTAAAACTGCTTCCACATGTTCATTATGTAGTGCAGGGTTACTTTTGTGGTTATTAATGCATATACTGTGCAGAGCAGAGACCCTGGCCTGCTTAAAACACGGGTCTCCTCTCACTGCTCAGTGTCTGTCTCCAGCAGCATGTCCTCTGATGTGGAGAGAGAGAAAAGACCCAATTTTCTAGCCCATGAAATGAGTAATAAGTCAGATTCTTAAATCACTTCCAAGCATTTTGTAAGCCTTAGATTTAAGGCATACAATATTCTTGGTTAGGCAGAAAAGGTCTGTGAAGGTTAAAGACAATAAATCAGAAGACAGGAAGAAGGATTTAAAAAATGAAAAAGGAAGGTAATATAGGACCTGAAATAACCAACTGACAGCACTGAGCAGAGAGGATTTGGTGACAATTTGATGGAAAGAATCTTTAAGTAAGACTGCACATCTAAAATCAGTCCTCTGTGTTTGTTGGTGGATGGTTTTTTTTTCCTTCAGGTGTTGAATTTTGCGTTAAAAATGACACAGTAACTCACAAGCAAATATACCTCTAACAGTGGCAATAACTCAGTCCCATTTTATGGCTGGCTGGCTAACTGTGTTCAAGGCTCATGACAAAAAACTGTATATGTGATATGCTGATATGAAAGCTGACCTCAGTTATTCACGTGTCTGATTGCAACTTCGTTCATCAGCCTGGAGAAGTCATGCAGCCTCTGCACCTCAATTTCCTCTTATGTTGTGCACCCATGGCAATAATGGTGTTTTAATCCAGACTCTGCTTCACCAGTGTGAAATCTGAGAGGTGGCAAAAGCATGGTCCAAGTCCAGGGAAGCTTTACCAGGTATGGGACCGCTTGTCTCACCTGAGCTGGGAGGAGAGCTGCAGCCATGGCCATGGCTGGGCAAGATGGGAGCCCACCACCCAGGAGGCTGGTTCTGCTGCCGACTGTTCATATAGCCTCTGTTCAAGGAGCGATTGCTAAGAAAGGTAAAAAGGCAGGTACATTGTAAAAAATAAACAAATCAAAGGTCTGAACCCCCGTGCTAGAGAGCAGTGTTTGCGTGGAGGTGTGTTTGCAGGAACTGCAGAGACTCACCCTGCTACCATCATGGTTATTAACAAAGCAAAGGTGCCGCGTCCAAAATAACAGCCTGATGCAGAGTGCACGAAAAATCAGTGGAAAGACTCCCACTATATTCAGCAGCATTTGGCTTAAATCATAAAAATGTCATGTTCACAGTGCCCTTTTACTTCTCCATTTAGAGCATCCCCCAACCAGGAATGGTGTCATCCTTCACACACCACTGGATGAGAGAGGGAAGGTCATACATGGCTAAACAAAGGAATTTGTTAAGAGGGCAGATAACTGTTGCTGACTGCCTTAGGTGACCGAATTTGCAACGTCAGGTCAACACAGTGTGTTAAGAGTCAATGAATAGCTTGGCTGGAAAAAAGAAATTTGAAAAATAGTTGTTCAGATAAGTTCAAAATAAAATGTCTCATTTGAAAAATTTCATTTGGATGACTACCTGTGTTTTCTTTATTTTAAAGGTTAAATATAATGTCAGGAAATGAACATTTAGTTTGGGTTGGGATTTTGAATACGTTTGACTCTGCTTTGAGTGAATTTCATCCAAAATTTTTTTTTCCAGTGTTTCATTTCATTCTGAAAACAACAAAGCCAGTTCTGTTTCAGGAAAACACCAACTTATATTTTTGTATTTTGAGTTTTTAGTTCTGTGACCACACTAGAAAGGCAGCTATTCAGATGATCTTAATTATAAATGTAACTGTAGTCATCTCAGTGTCAATACTGAGCAGGTAATTTTTTGGACTGTATTGACTGGCAGTACAGTAGGAAGAAAGTGCTCTGTATTTCAGATTTTCAGATTTATTTAACGTTCCCTCCATATATCCATTTCTTCTGCTCCTCCGCTGTTTTCCCAAATGTCATTATAATGGAATATAGGAGCAGCACGACAGTACAGAGCAGGACACAGGGAGTTTGGGAGATACAACGCACATAGCTCACTCCAGGCGCAAAGCAAAAGCCAAAGAAACACTAACTGAGCAGATTCATATGCACATTCTTATTTAAAACTTCTTAATATCTAACTACAGCCTCTCATTTCCCAGCTGCCCACTGCTTCTTTCAGGGTTTATATTAACATGCTGATACACACACAAATCCTAGAAGGCAAAAAGATGCCACTGACTGGAAACCTTATTTTCCTGTACTCATCCCCAGTCTCCTAGTGTGCGTACAAAGGTTTTCTGTGCCCAGTAATCAGCGGTACTGATGAGCGCATTGGGCACCTTCATTCAGAGTTACCTCCTGCGTCTGTGATGCTCCATGTGAAGGCAGGACCCCAGCAAATGCACCAATAATAGTGCCCATGAAGGGTCAGAGTCACTGGCAAAGGCAGAATGTGTTTTCAGCCCCATTTTTCCATGTAAAAATAGCCATGCTTTTAAAAAATAGAAGATAGGCACATTGACACAGGGAATGTGAGAACAGACTCTTTGGTAATCTCCATTACACATCTTCCCAGCAGGTGGGTGAGACATAGGTGGGACAGCAGGATGTTCCAAGGCACGTGCTGGGATAGGATGCTAGCACAAGGCTGCAGTGTCATGCATGGGCCCTATCTCCCATGAAATGTGTCCACCTACAAGTTCACGCCTAATCTAAACTAGTTGTGGTGGCTTCTTCTCTTGGCAGATAGTGAAAGAAGACACTTCCAGAGGTGGCTCAGACTAGTCTAAGGTGAATCCTAAAATGGGCAGCAAGTTACTCAAAGCTGTTTGGCTCATGGGGACATTCCCAACTGGTAAGCCTCTGTATGGGAAGGCTCTGCCTGATATGAATGATGGGAGCTGTGGCCTGGGAGCGCTGTAGGATTTTCACTGTGAGCCAGCCTTGCCTGGTCGACGGTACTCCATCCCAGACCTCCATAGCTCAACCACAAACATGATTACCTCTACAGCTCTGCCCCATGGTGATGCAGATTGCTGCCCACTGCCATGGACCAGTTTCAAAAAATGGCACAAAAAGTGTTGTCAGAATTTGGGCAGCTGTATACCAAGCTGCGGGTCCCCATCACACCCAAGGGTGGGCAGAAAAGATGGAGACCCTGACTCCTTGGGAACAGCAAGCCTACTCACACGCAGCAAAGACTTCAGTACTGGGGAATTTGAGCAAAAACATTGCACATTTTGGTGCTGCATCCCAAAACCCAAGCCAAACCTGTTTTCCTCTGGTTCTAAACTCAAATAGATGTGGCAGAATAAATCTTTTAACTTTCAGATATGCTTGAGATTTTTAGTAGCATGATTGCTGGTCAATAAAGGTATTACAGAATGAGATATTTATTTGACTATGAAACTACTGGCATATAAAATCACTGGCAGCAAGATCTATGCCGCGTTAAGTTTAAATCTATTTATGTATGTTTACGGATGTATTGGACAGGACTGTTGTCATCCATAACTCCTGGAGCAGTAAGGGCTGGACGCACAAGGCATCTTGGAAGAGCTGGGAACCTTCATGAATCAAGGTTTAAGATAACACATTCTCCAATTACGAAGCTGAGAAGGACATTTTTTCCACAGCAGATCAGTCCACAATTGCTTTCTTTAGGAGCAGTCAGTGCTGGTTGCTGTTGGACCCAATGGCCAGATGACCTGAATGTTTCCACTGCCAGGCCTTGTGGAGAAAAATGTCCCTTTTAATAAACTTTTTTCTAAATATTTTATTGTGGGAATTTCTTGGGGGGCGGTATTACTCTTATTTTGGACTTTGTAGGAAAACCTTCCCTTTCAGCTGATTTTTCGTACTTTATTAAGAGCATAATTGGAATCCTTGTACACTGAAAAATATTTTGCCAGAAACTGATAATGGTGTGCAGACTAAGGATGAAGGCAAATTTAATCACTCTTTTTATTATTCTATTTTCCTGAGTAGGGTAATTTCCCATCATCCTAAGTGGCTTGAACAGCCACAGGCTTGAAATAGTGATGATGGAATTTCCTGGGAACAAATTAATGTGGAGGCATTGAGATATTACAGTAATAGTGTGGTAAAGGAATGTGCCTTTTACTATACGCCTCCGTCATATTGATGTATATTTTGGCTAACACCAAATGTCACTTGTGAAATGTGTACTACATTGTGGACCGTGTTTTTCTGGCCTTAGACTGAAGCAGGGAGCGCTATACCGTGTCCGTCACTGCTGATCGTGGTCCTGCCGCGCTTTCCCATGCAGGCAGAACTCCCACTGGTTTCCAGACGGACATGTACAAGTTAGGGCTCCTGGATCCATCCCTACCATGGTAAAAATAGACAGTTACTTGGTTGTTTTCATTAAGAGGAGGGGAAGGAGAGCATTATATAACAGAAGGGTGTTTGGGGGGAGCACCGGTTTATTTAAAACCTCCAGTGATAGCTGCTTTCCCTGACAGGAATTGGCTCTGCAGCAGGGCACGAAAGCTGGGACCTTGCCATTGCTGGAGAGCAACTCTCTTTTCTTTATTAGTAGACAATAAGCCACATTCAAGACATGCTAAAGAGCTGGAAGACAAGCAGCCAAAGCAGAGAAATTCAAAGTGAGGGCTGGTGCTTGGGAGCCTGGTGTTTGCATTTGCCTGCAAGGGAGAAGCAGACACAACTGAAGATGTGGCACGTCTTTGCCAATGTTCTCGGTGCTAGTGGGGATCTGGAGGCAGAGACAGTTTTAATTGACACCTGTGCTAATTGCTTGCCCTTAGCAAGCAGAAGTCCTGCAGTACGGAAGCAACTGGGCAAGTGCTGAAGTCAGGGCACACCTAAAAGGACGTGGCACTTTTTATGGTGGTGAGGGAAGTTTAGGGACCACTTGCATGCACTGAGGGAGGAGAAGGGGTGCATGGGAGCTGGAGACTCTGTTAGCAGAGGAGTTTGGCCCTTGTTTTATGTGGGGAAGAGGGATTTTGGTGCTCATAATCCTGCTTCTGTTCCCTCTCTGCCCCAGCTCTGTGCACCATCAGCTGTCCTCTCATGACCCACAGCCAGGGCTCACCTACTCAAAGGATACAGCCACAGGTCTGCTGAAAAAACATGACCAGCCACTCAGGGTAACCCCTAAAGCTGGTTTCTTGTCTGGCAGATGCCAGGAGAAAATGTCTGAAGAGAATGAGAAGAGGACTTGTCTAGTGTGTCCCCATCCCTCGACGTTCTCCTGGCTGGTGCCTCTCATGACCCATGTCTCCTTGGGAGATGCGTGGCTCACCAAAGCCCTACAGGACGTTCTTCACCTGTGGCCTCGCACCAGAGCCCCGTGTGCTGTGGGACAAGGGAGCAGGTCTGCGGGGTGGCTGTGGAGGGCTGCTGGCACCCCCCAAGCCAGCTGAAGGCTTCTGCTATGATGCCAGCGCTCTGATGGCACCATGCTGGGTGTCCTCAAAGGCCCTCAGACCAAAGTATTTTGCATTGTGCATGTGTTGATCCAAAGCCCAGTTTTCCTATTGTTTTCAGTGGCATTTGGTTTGGGCCACAAGGCCCTGAATCAACACAGTGCTGAGCCTGGCAAGTCAAAGATATAGAGCACCTGATTAGGACAAGGCTTTTTTTTTTTTTTTAATTATTCTCTCCCTGGGGACTTATGTGAAAAGCAGACTTGGGTTTAGAAGGACAAAACACTGTCATTTCCATGGGACTTCATCAAATCCTGATGTGCATTGCAGAGCCCCTGGTTGCGGGCTCTAAAAGTAGACCCTCTTATAAATGAAATACAGAATGTTCTCACTGGTAACAACAGACTGCGTTCATTCCTTGAACCAGTTTTATTGGGATACTGGGGTTCACAACATGCAAAGGTATGGGGAGGTAACAGAGTCCTGATGGAGGCCATTTGAAAAGCCTCATTTCAGAATGGCCACTAAAAAAAATAATACAGCGACCTTACAAAAATGTATTTCAGCGTGAGACATTAATTGTCAACACTGAGCCAAGGGGCATCTCTCACATGTTGTTTCAAATGAAAAAGAAAAAAAAAAATGTTGGCCAGCATTTGCTACAGTGGTTCCAGAGGAGTAATTAAACAGCAGTCACTCGGAGCCAGCTCAGGGAAAAGTGTATGCCTGCAATCTCGGAGGGGAAAGGACTGTGTGCCTGCGTGCATACGTGTGTGTGCACGTTGGGTTTTTTTAATTTTTTTTAGTCATATTTGTGCATTATTTTCCTATGTGTCCATGGCACCTTACTTCAACGAACAGTTTGAAAGGCATATGCTGCTGAGCAAAGGGGAGAGAAACTGTCCTGATCTTTTTTCTCTTATCTCAGTGAACATGCCATTTTTTATGCTTTTCCTGGGGCTTCTGTGACCTATGCTTTACACCACCTGGCTGGTTTAATTCATGAATCTTCTATTAATGTGACAGGCTCTGCAAAGGTGACCTAAATGTGAAGGAGACAGATGCTGTCGGTATCTCTCAAGGGTACATACTTGAAGTTTGCTCCCTTTTTGTGTGGCTGGTGTCTGTCCCAGATCTTGGCACTGTGGCTGAGTCACTGAGACTAATTCATTTTTGCTCCTCCCTTAGATGCTCTGGATGAACGTTAACCATAATTTTAACAGTTTCCTGTGTTTTCCTCAAATGTCAAAGCCTTTCTCTTCTGTCTTTCCTGCTGGAGAAACCCCACCTCGCACAGCTGAGTGATGTATCTGTCAGAGTCCTTATCACTCATAGGAAGTCACAGGACGCTTTCCACCACCAGCAGAGCACATTTTGCCCTTCAGGGGAGAAAATAGATCTTTCCTAAGGGTATAGGTACCTCCATGTTGAGTCAGCTCAGCATCTTGTTCTCATAGAGATCTCACCTGAAAAACTATCTCGGAATCTGCTGTGTCTGGCCGAGTGATGACTAACATAGAGGCAGGATTAGGCAGAAATAGGTCTGGTGCAGATACCTGGCCTTAGGATTGGAGAAAGCGGCTTGTTTCTCTTTGCCCCAACATGAGACATATCCAGTGCCATACAACACGAGGGAAGAGGAGCAAATGCCTGCTCTTGGAGAGCACAAGAACGTTTGGGCTTTGGGGCTGATGCTAGTGGGTCTATTTTGAGTGGAAAAAAATACAGGCCTGGACCTAAAGCATATAAAATCATGTAAAAGTGTATAGAAACATCTCTAGAACCAATAAGACATCTTGGCAATTTATTTTCCATTCTGATTTCCTACAGTTCACGGTGCAGGAAAGGGGCAAGGGTCCTAATGGAGCAACTAGATTGTTTAGACAATGAATGATCATCACCACAGAGTGGATAAAGAGAGCATGATGGTCTCTGGGTGGTCTCAGCAAGGATGGGAGATACCACAAGTAAACTCTAAACTCTGATTGTGCTTAGAAAACAGCAAAATCAAGGAGATGAGGAAACCTCTTCTGCTCACTTCCTTAGAAGCTGCCTAGTAGTTTGGATCCCAGCGAAACTATCCAGATCCAGCCCACATATGAGACCGAACGTCAAGCCCAGATCCAGCCACGCTCTTGGCTCTGGGACACAATTCATATCTGTGTCCAAGCTGCATATTGTGGGCCTGCTCCAGGCTGAGCACTCTTCACTTCTCCTCCAAGACAAAGCCCGTATCCATGCTGTCCGCGTCATATTTACCCTTATGAGACTGTCCCAGGAAGATTGTTTCATCTTTGGAAAAAAACTCTTTTGCAAACTGTCATTGTGCTGGGCTCATCTCTCCTTTCACACTCCTTCCCAAGGCAGTTACTTGTCTGCTGTAATTTACTCTTTAATGCAGCACTTTCCTATTCTGTGAGACAACAATCATGAAGCATTTAAATTCCAATTGAGTAGGGCTGGAGTGCAGAGGGGCTGCGGCTTGCGCAGCGAGGATAATGGGAACCTGAGACAGGGGACACCAGTTCAAGGCCCCCCAGGAAGGAAGGCTACAAGCTTCTCCCTCACATTCCCATCTCCCTAGAGATGTAAATCAAGAAAATGAAGGGAGGGGAAGAGGAGGAGGGGGGTGTTTATAGAAAGAAAAGGGAAAATGGATTGAGTTGTGCTGAATTCTAAGACAAGGATCAGCTACACAAGAGAACTATTGAATAGCTGTGAAATCTGGAATTGAGCCATCAAAAAAGCTGCTGAGCTGCATGTGAATCAGGTTGATTGTTTTTGAGAAGCACCTGATTTTTTTTTTTTTGCCCCCCTCTCTCTCTCCCAGGCTGCGTGCTTAGCCTTGGAATTTGAACATGACTGCCGATGTGCTAAACTGCCTTTCCTTGAGATAGAGACATTTTAGGGAGCCGGAGAGGAGGGAGGGCGGGGAGCGTCTCTCTGAATGTGAAGGCCACGGTATGCGGGCCGGGAGCTGACAGGTTCCCCACTGCTCCCGGCAATCGCAGCGAGGAATTTACGCTGCTGGCAGAAAGCGATCAGGAAAAGTAAAGAGCTGTAACTCCCTGGGACACTGAGGAGAGGGCTGCTCAAAGGGCTGCATGCTGCTCCATAGCTGGGCTGCAAGGACATTTTGCCTGCTCCTCACCAGCTTTGTGCTCCCGGGAACTCATGTTCCTTACCTTGTCTCCCAGGACAGACCTGGCGCCTATTTCCTGCTGAGTGGTTCCTGCTGGACCTCAGGAAAATGAATTGCAAAGCCTCAATTTAACACTCCACTCCACACCTCCCATGTGCATTGGTGGAGTTAGAATTCTCTCTGCAGCCTTCAGTAGTGAGGGAAGCAAAGCACAAGGATGCTAAGATGCTGTTTTCCCAAAGAGCGCTGTGACTCCAGAGTGCCTTAAAAAGGCACACTGAAAGTTTAAAAAAAAAAAAAAAAAAAGCAAGGCTGCTTTTAAAAATCTACCAATTTGCCTAGGGTTATGGAATGAGTTGGGATTGCAAGAGTGAAACCTTGCCTTTCCTCATTTGGTATGGCTGAGAACTGTCTCTGTTCTAATTTATTATTATTGTATTGCATTATTGTGTAATTTTATTGCATTAAAAATCATGTGAATAGCACCATGGTGCTCTACAAACAGAGAGCAACACAGAGCCACTGCTCCAAAGAGCCTTGTTAAACTGCCTCCAGATTTGACTCAAGAGACCTATACTCTATTACCTTATGCAGAAAACATCTACATTGTTTTATTGTTGTTTATTTATTGAGCACTGAGGGTAAGCACTGCGCCGGGCAAACTTGCACAGTCTGGACAGATCTGTCAAACTTCACGTCTCCTGCATGGGATGTGCCCATGTGGCCTCTTCCTTCTTCCCTCTATTATGGTACCATAACTCATCCCAACCCCACAATCTCTCTGCCTCTCCAGCAAACCAGCTGATGAGACCCAGGTCCCCTCTGGCCCTTGGAGGGGTGTCCAGACTCTTTAGAGCATCTTTGCCTGTCTACATCCTCCTCCCACCCATGTTGGTCACGCTAAGGGCTGAGAGGCCCTCAGTACCTCACAGCAACCCTGGGGTTGCTCTCAGTGCCATCTCCACCCCACAAGAGCCTCCCTCCAGATGTTTCGAGTCTGTGTAGCACCCACGCATGAGGCCAGCATTAGGACAAGTTTAATAGCTGTTGGTTGCCCCAGCAAATCAAAGGAACCGGGATGCTGCCATGCTGGGGTCTGCAATGATGCCGGAGATACCCAAATGAGCTGTGGCTCAGGGCTGGAGGCAGGGAAGGCCTCGTGACAGGAGGGACCCCAGCAGCGCCAACCTCATCAGGCACCAGTTGGGAAAAGGCTAGGTCCCCAGGGGGTTGTTTCTTCCTTTTCAATGGAGAGGACCCTCTCACGGAATGAAATACACTCACGGTGGGGGGGAGGGAAGGAAATGCCCCCCCATCCCCTCTCAGCTCCTAGTCTGCTTTCGTGCTCTTGGTCCTCGAGCAGACCCCGGCATCCCAGCCCCGGTTACGTACGAGGTGCTGCCCTGAGAAAGAACTGGCAGCAATTACCGGTGAACCACCCTGCCAGGCGAGGGGACTCTGAAAGCGGCAGGGCGGTGGTGGCCCAGCTCCGGCGGGAGGTCAGGGGCAGCGGGAGGGCAGGCATTGTGCACCGGCCCTTGCTGCCCGCTGCGGACCTCGGCCATTCACACGCAGCCCAACTCGGGGCCCCTTGAAGGGAATGAAAAGACTCTTTGGGCTGTCAGTGGGCTTTGGGCTGAGCCCCCGGCGTGCAAAACCAGCTCCATGTCGTCTGTAACTCAGCATCACCGAGAGCTCCGGGAGCACCCAGAGAGGCCCAGGCTGAGCGTCTCTGGGATAGGTGCAGGCATCATCTTCCTGTGATGGTTGCTAAAGCACCTCAGAGGTTGGCAACCAGTTCTTTTTCTCTTTTATTTATTTTTTTTTTAAGGGGAAAAAAATAATTAACCTTCACCTCAGGTCCCAACTCGCATAACCACAGATGAGATTCTACTAATAATTTGCTTGCTTAAGTGACTCATAATAAACACTGGGAGTTTACTTTTGCTTTGAGAACAGCTGATCTTTGGAACAAACCGCCCACAGGCATAAAATCATGTGACCCTTTGGATGATTTAACCCTCCGAATGCTCTCTTATCTCCAGACCCTGCGAAACTGCTGCTTGCAGCAAAGCCTGGTGTCCGGGGAATTTTGTTGTCAAACATGAAATAGTATCCAGAGAGCGTGTGATCTCTTCTTCACCTGTTTCAGACTGGGACACCTTTGCTAAGGTCAGTGGCCCCCACAAATGGGCTTAGAGAAGGCAGGGACTGCCTTTCCCATCCAAAATTGCTGACTAGCTATTTATGCATATTTTCTGTGGTGGCATTTTTTCCTTATTACAAGTTCTTCTGAGGATCCTTTTACCCATTAATTATAGACGAACACACTCAGCCTCGGTTCCCCCTCAGGCCAGCCTGAGCTTCAGCAGCGCTAATACGGGGTTTGGAGGCACCAAGACCCAGCACTGTGACCTCAGGCTGAGCGCAGGATCCTCGTGGGACACCACGGGACACATGGGCTGATGCCAGTCTCAGGAGGACACATTGCTGCTGTAAATAAATAGAGCCAGGGTTTGTTTTCATAGATCTAACCTCTCTTCCCCTCCAAAGCACAGGGTGCCCACCCCCACTGCCTACGCGGCGAGCCCTGGCTCTGTGCTTTGCCCCGACACCGTTGAGGTGCACAGATGATGCTCGGGAGTCCCACTGCAATCCCGTGACCCCTCGTGCAAAGGCAGAGACGACAAGTGCACGCTGACCTGGGTGTGCAGCTGCGTGTGCCAGTAGGGACACCCTGAAACACCCCGCCATCTGCAAAACGCGAACAGGGCATGCCGGGTATCACACCCGCAGCATAGAAGTGACTGTGCCCTGTTTTGCAGGTGGAGATAACTGAGTCTGAACCGACGGAAGGGCTTCCCCAAGGTCACAGAGGAAAGCCCTGCCAAAGCATGCCCTGTAATGTAATTTAAGCATCAAAACCCAGCTCGTGGAGCAGGCAATTGCTCCTATTCTGTGCTTGCGCGCTGCGCGTTCCTCTCTCAATGCAAGGAAGGTTTGCAAGTGCAGCAAGTTGGCTGCAGGCTGCTGAACAGCAGCTTTCTGCAGAGTCCTCGGACCAATATATTTTTGGAAGATAATTTTATTTCTGTCCATCCCCAGCTTATGGTTTCAGCCAAGCAAAAACCTGCTTGGCCTAATTTCTCCACCTTGCTCATCAAAGGTCGTATTTCACCAGGATTATTTTTGTCTTCATCGTAGGCACAGCTGGTAAACAACATGGAGATTTTACAGTATTTAACTTTCTGATAGATTTATGGAGGCTCCCTGCCTGACTTCCTTTGCTCCTTTCAAAGCTTTTGCACTCACCCTTCAGCTGATACCACGCACTGTGCACCTTCAGGCCCAAAGCCCAAGCTGAGCCAGAGAAAAGGGCTGTGTGTCAACAATTAGCCACCCACTGTCCCCACAGCCAGCCCCGAACCTCTGTTCTGGGTCACTTGCTTTCAGCAGAGTGGTCACGTTAGATCAGCAACAGCTCAGACCTCCTCAGGTGCAGTGATGAGCATCGCCAGGCTGCCAATGCTCCCACTGCCACCCGCAGTCAAAACAGAGGGAAGGTGCTGACCCCCTTCCCTGGACTTGAAGAGTGTATAGTGTCATCCACAAGCCAGGGTGGAAAAGCTGTTCCTCCATAAGGAGAACGGTGAGGGCTGGGGCTGGCTCACCTACTGGCCTTTTGACCTCAATCTTCTAGGTTTAAGGAAGAAAAAAGAAAAAAGTTTGCTGGTCCAGCAGCCTTCTAAAGGGTTTTGCAACCTGGGCAGCTGTAACACATTGCCTGGGAGAAGATAGGAAGGTATCTCCATCCAACACCTAGCCTTCTCGCAGTGCAGTGGTGGTAGGAAGAATCCAAGCTGGATTTCCCAAGTTGCAAAGCCTCCCACCAGTTGGATTTGAGGGACAATTTCTGCTGTTCCCCATTTAAGCAGCTCTGGTAGGGATAGCAGAGGGCAACTGTCCAGACTGGGGCTTCAGCCCTGCATGTGCCTGGGTAACAGTTGGTGGCAGAAGGAGCAGAGAGTGTCCCTGTGAGCACCAAGTGCACTTCTGGGTCCCTTAGCAGAGAACAGGGACCCTCCAGCTTCCCAGATGAGGCTGGTCTTCCCATCCTCCCTGCGCACAGCCCCTTCCCCAAACTAAAACCCTGGCTTCTGCTACATCCTCTCAAAGCAATGTTTGCATCACCGGTGAATCAGGGAGCTCAGTTTGGGAGCTCCTGCTTTTGCCAGCGTGTTCGTGCCAGCAAAGAGATTATTCAAATCCTCTCTCCTGAGGAGTCAACCAAGGGGAAGCTGCGCTACACGCAAAGTTATTGCCTCTGTACAGCAGCATTGATCCACAAGCAAAGTCAGTGACTCACAAGGAAATATTATTTCACCTACCAAACAATAGTCTAAATATATAGTATTCAGCATATTTTATCTTTTTTCCATCAGCCTCCACTGGGTAACATATCTTATTCAAATACCATGAAGTCATACTTCCCTGGTACAACCATTTTCAATTATTTATTAAACAATGGGGGTTGGAATGGGCTGAGTCCTGCTACGGTCAATCATTTCTTCTTTTTCTAATTGAGTCAGCAAAAGGTGGCATAGGTGTCCAGAGGTAACAACTAATTCTTTGGTACTGGCTACTGCTTCGGAAAGGTTTTAGACCAGGTTCCCAAAATGAGAGCATTGCTCCTTCTTCAGAGGCATTACCCTCGCTAAAAGTAGCAGACATGAGGCTCTGCTTGCCCTCTTACCCTGGGCAAAAGATGTATGTTTGTACTTTTAAAATATTTTAAATCTGAGTTGTTCTATTTCATTTGTAACATGAGGTGGTCAAAAAGGATACAGAAAGGCTTTGGAAACATCAGCCTATCTACTTGAGGTTCCCAGGAACCTCAAAGCAAGCTCTAACCGGAGCACAAAGCAAAGCCCGAACCCATCTGTGAGTCTGGTAACTCTAGCTTTCCTGTAAGTGTTGCCACATATAAGCTGTGTGTAACCCCTGCACTATCCAGGACAACCCTGTCACCCTCCCATGCCCCCATGCATCCCCCAGCAGACAGGGAATAGCTGCACCAGCAGTGCAGGTGGGAGATGTGTGCAAGGACCAGATTTCCAGCTTCAGAGAGAGGGTGTAAACATGGCAAGAGAAAAATGGAATTCTTTTGAAAATTCCCTTTTCAAAATTCTGGCCACTGATGAAAAAAACAAGTTTCTAACTAGAAAATCCTGAAGCTTTCTGAAGTGTGTAGCAGTCAAAAAGCATTGGCATTACTGCGAGATAGGAGCAAAGTGTCTTAAAGCAAAGATATTTATAAGCGTGGGTTAAATTCTCCTCAGTTATCAATAATCTACAGATTGCAATGGCACAACAGGAGATGGGGCCTATTGGCTTCAGGAGGCTGTCCTGATTTTTAGCAGGAAATAGTGTAAATGAAGTTAAGCTGTAATTTGTGGATAATTGAGTGATCAGTGACAAATGTTCCTGTGACACACAACAAGCTGTCATGGAAAAAGTATGCTGCTACAGCTACGTGTCACATGTGGTTTTAAACTGATTATTCTAAATCATCCAGTGTCTCTGCTCAGTGTTTGTGAAAAAAAGATCCCGCAAAGTTGACCTTTACAAAGTTTAAATAAAAATTAAAAAAAAAAAGTAGTGGGAGATAAGTCAGAGGAGATTTTTGCTGCCGACTTGAGTGGACTCTGGCCAGGCTGACAAGTGGAGTACTTACGTGGGTAAAATGAGATGCTCGCCCTCTTCACTTAAAGAAATGTCATGCAAACAAACATTTTCAGGTCAAAAATCCCAGATGTGCTGGTTTCCCAAGTGTAAAATAATAACCCGATGTGGAGAGCTGGTGTCGCAGCTCCAATTTGCACAGATAGGCTAAGGGTAGCCTAGAATCACAAACCTGAGCCTCCCCAAATATGCTCTGTTTGGAACATTGTGCCATAGAAAATTAATTGCATTCCAGCTCCAGGGAGCATTAGCACTTTTCTGAATTCAGGGCCAGCCTGAGGAGCAGCCATGCCCTAGGCAAAGAATCCAGCCCCCTCCTGGCCTTTGCCCCTTCCTCTGCAGGACTGAAAAGGAAAAATTATAATAAATCACAGCCTTTAGAAACACTTACTAAACACTGGCTGGAATATAAATGTATAAAAAAAATAGGAACTGAACGTACTCATCTCAGCACTCGACCGTGGCTTTTCTTGCCTTCTCACTTTCATTTCGTCTTTCCTTTCTTTCACCTTTGTTTCACACATTCTCCTCTCCCCATCCCCTCCCCCTCGCCTTCCTCTGTTTTTTCCCCCCTTTGTTGTCTTTTACTTTCTAGCCCCTTTCCAAGACTGTCCTTTCTCACCCTTTCTGTTCATCATTCCCTATTGGCTGTTAGATCTCTTTCCTTCTTCCTTGGCACTTTTTTTTACCCCTTTCTCTTTCACAAGAATGTCCTAAAGATAAGAGAATGACCCTCTGCAGAACAATCTTTCAGAGATTGCATCCTTATCACTCTTTTCCTTACAAATAGTAGTTCCCATTTAAGATACCTTATAAGTTTTCTCCGGACAGGCATTTAGGTATAAAAGAATCCAGAATCACTGGTTTCCTTTGGAAAGTTTGACATATATGTGGTGCTCGCAGTAGATGATACATTACTTAGGAGCAAAACTGTTATCCTTGTATAGGAATTTTGTGGTTGTGGAAGGTTTGTGCACGCAGGTAGTTAAAAACTGATCTGTACCAGCAAAGAGGCTTAGTCTTGGCCAATTTATACTCTGTTATTCTTACAAGCTTGAGTTACTGTGAGTCATGTAGAGTGCAAGGAGTAAAAAAACTAATTCAAGATCCTACTAGCTTCTCTATTCATAAGTTTTATCACATTAACCATCTAAATCTCTCTAACATGATATAACACCCCCAACGGGGATGAATTATGTCAATATAAAGTTGCTTATATTGCTCTAGTTACTCCATCAGGGGAAGGGAATGAAATATGTACATAAGGTCCCTTTATGTTGGGATACCTGATTCTGCCTGAGCAGCTGCAGCTGTGAAAGTCTCACACTGCTGGTTAGTGGAGTTCTAACAGTACGGAAACTATCTGTAAACCTGATAATGAGGAAGAAACACTATTTTGTGAATGAACAGTTCTGCAGCAGAGAAGCTGTGCAGTTTTTCCAGGATCCTGTGGTAGCCTGTTGATATCTGAAGTATCATATCTTCGTTATCATAGCAGTTACGATGCCTTTCCAAGGGAAGCATTTTGCTTACTCTGTTTCCCATGAACTCCCTCCCCTCTCTGTCCTTTTCTCACCCACTGACTCCAGCTTGCTCCGCATGTCCTCAGTATTTGTGTTGTGGAGGCACTGCTGAAAATGAAGAGGCAATTTCTGCTTGTAGCTGGTGTGTGCATCGGAGCTCTACTGCATTGCCCCGCTCCTGCCCACCTGCACATGTTGAGAGGGGGGCTCCATGGCCGGGTCCGTGGTTGTCTGGGAAATCTGACCTTGGTGTTTCCCCTTGGTGCATAACTATATACACAAGACATTGACACTGGTGATTTTCCTGCTCCAACTCTCCAGCAGACTCCCCGGGATGATGGCTGAGATAAGGGTAAGGTATTATCCTGTAGCCATGGATGCCATTGCTATGCGTCCCATAGCCATGACCCCCAAATGCCAGCTCAGGGAATTGGCCAGCGTACACCAAGACTCCTTCCATCCCCATGGATAGACCAAAGTATGATGGTGGGCACCAGTGCATGGCCACGCCTTGTCCCACCAGTAAGTAAGACAAGTGTGGGCGCTGCTGGTCATGGAAGCTGAGAAGTGTTTTCAGGTCCTGCTGAAGGGACATCTCAGAGGTCTCAAGAGAAAAAATACAGGTTTCAGTCTTCAGACTCAAATATTGTTCAGGGCTACACTAGCACTGGCATGGTGATAACGGGTGGCTGTCTGGCTTGCACTGGCAGGATGAGGCATAGTAAATGTCCAAGCAAATTGTCATGGAGCTCAGTGCAAACTAACTAACCCTGCCAGGAAGAGGTTTGTGACTGAGCTACAGACATACTTCTGTAGGTCTTATTTGATGTAGTCAGCTGCCCCTGAAGGGCTGATGAAGAACCATTCCCTCACTTACTCATTTTTATGGGTAGTGTATCAGTTGTACGTTCCTGACATGTTGCAGGCATGCAGACAAAGACACATTGTGATATACTGTGCCTTGGGAGGAGAAGGAGTGCAGTCTTTAATTCAGATCATGACCGTATGTTCCTCCTTCCTTAAATTGCTCTGCAGAACCTGCTCTCTGCCTCTAACTGAACATAGCGAGAGTGGTGGTGGTGCACCTCCAAAAGCTCACTACAGACAGATTAGTGGTGCATTCAGACAAACCACAGTGCAAAAACGCCTTGCACACATAAATGGTAGATGATTCAGACATATCAGGGATAAAAAGATTGATCTTATCAACTCACAAAATCGTAGAATCATAGAATAGTTTGGGTTGGAAGGGACCTTTAAAGGTCATCTGGTCCAATCCCCACTGCAACAAGCAGTGACATCTTCAGCTAGATCAGGTTCATCTTCCAGGTTTGCCCTGTTGTCTCTGATCCCTGCTCCATCAGAGTCAATAGGATATTTTGCCATCACTTTCAGTGAGCAGAGCTGGGAGTGGGACTTCTTGCCAGAGTAAAAATCCAAATACAGCATTGCTATTGAAAACAGGGAGTCTTGTGTAAAATATTGAAAGCATCTTTATTCCTCATCTCTGGTCCTCAGATGGAATTTAATGTTCTGAGAAAATGTGCATTTTTTCTCACAAGAAGAATAAACTTAATTGATCCTTTCTTTTTTAAAACTGTGCCCAGTGGCAATCGGTCACCTCTTTGCAATAATATCTGCAAAAGAAAATAATCTTTGCTGGATCAGATGAAAAGGCGGAGAAAGAGTCACAGAATTAACTGGCAGAGCAATCTGGTTGTTGCCCTAACATATGGGAATAATAAGTGCCAGCCAGATAAAGCCTGAACACTGAGCTTTCATTTTGTTATTCTAAGCACAAAAATAAATATTTTTATGACTACATATAAAGAGTAAAAGCAAATAGAGTTAATATGTAAAAATATACATTTTGCTTCATTATGTGTAATAATACATATTGATTTCATTATGATATTTTTTTAAAGATCAGTTTGCCTGGGAATAGCGGCCTATTCCTAAAGTGCAGTCTGTCATTTTCATCCCATCTTTCTAAGGTGTTGTGATAGTATAGAATGAAAGGGAAATACTTAGTAGGCTGCATTACAGAGATTTATACACTGGTTTTGGGGGAAAAAAGGCATTTGCAAAAATGTGAACTAAAAATATTTTTATTTTTACAGTTGAACACGTCTGCCTGATTTTCAGTCATGGACTACTATGGGCATGAAAGAAATACAGAGAGAGGGAAATGGCAGTAGCTCTCCAACTGTACAACATTTCAGGCGTTAATGCACCGGGCTGCTTTGTGCACCTTTGTGCTTTGGTCCCTACAGCCCCGCTCAGAGGAGGGGAAACGCACTGCTGCAAACCAGGAGCTCAGACCCAGCAGAAACTCAGAGCCAGGACAACGACAGCATAGGAAGGCACCATGTTTTGCAGCACTGTCCAGGTACAAGGAGGAGTGAAGCTGCCTTTCCCTAGGGCTGGCATTGCATGGGCTCTGCCGGTCCTTCCAAGCACCTCCGCTCCCCCAAACACTGGGGCTCCCAACTTCACCCTGTGCATCTCTCACAATGCTTGAGGAACTCAAAGACTTGAATTTTGGCAAGTGGGTGCCTTCTGCAGCGACGCGCTGGTGCATGGCCTCACGTGCAGCTGTGTCATTGGGAGCCCCATTTTAATGTCACCTCCACCCACCTACCATCAGAGTTAATCCAGTGTATAGCTGCCCAATCCCTCTGCAAGGCTGGCAAGCGAGCAGCAGCCAGGCTCTGAATGTCTAACCACATTTCATACCCTGGGGGGGAAAGCTGGGAGAAAACGGTTACAGTCCCTTAGGACGAGGACAAAGAATTTTACAGGCACCATGGAGGGTAACTGCTGTTTTCTTTTATTATTCATGAGCTAGTTTAGTCCAAGAGAGAACGTGATATTTATGTGAATCATGGGGGAATTCGTACAATAAAAAGACAGAAAACAGCAAAGCCCAAAGGCAGGCAACCCTCTTGCCGTACCTCAAGGTGCAAAGATTACAGTACATCTCCTTCTGCATCCAGTTTCTGAGACCTTCATTTCACGCTCTGAAAAAATAAAACCCCCTCGACCGACTCCAGATTTCTTTGGCCCCATGCTCGTACAACAGCCCATCTGTCTGTTTGAACTACTATGGGCAAATGGTCCCACCAGTGTCATATCCCCCTATTGATTTTGGTCTGGGTGATGACACAGAGGTTAAAGATCAGCGTATATGTACATTATGCAGACTCCAAGGAATGCTGACATGAGGTGCTTGCAACAGCGAGAAAGTCAAACTGGAGAGCACATTCAAAATGTTAAACAGCAAATCTTGGCTTTGCAAACATTAGTGCTGGCTGCATATGAGAAACTTAAGCTTTTATATCCAGCTAGTCTATTCTATCAAGTATCACTTAGTCTGTGGGCTGATTTACCGCACTGCTGTACAAGTGATTTAGCAGATACGGATTCTTTTAAGAAATGTGCTTATTTGTTTAAAAGCCTGTTATCATGTTGTGGATTTGGGTTGAAATGGACTTTTTTTTTAATCTAGCGAGTGGGTGAGTTTGGCGAAATTTTTTGAAATCTAATGAGTAGGTGTATGTATTGCAAAATATTTCTGAAAGTGGGCAAAAAAAATGGTTACCGCAGATTTCAGTGTTCCAAACTCTGGATAAATGAAGTGATATGTCAGCATTTGTTTTCTTAAGGAAGCAAATAAATTGTGCCTCCTAAAAGAGTAAAACGACATGTAGGTTTCCATTTGTTACCGTCCTATAACTAGTCAGAGAAAATCTCCGTAAGCAATGCATGCCCCTGAGAGAAAGTATGATGTTTCCAAGGAGGGTTGAAGTGCTTAGATGGAGAGCCAGAATTGGAATGGGCTGACTCTGAAAGTGGAGGAATTAGGGTTCACCCTAAAAACAGAAACCCAGGCCTGAAGTGCTGGGCCCATGAGGCTGAGAAGAGATTCAGTACTGAATTCATTGCAGCTTTGCTTTCATATCAGATTTTTTTTCCAGAGATTTATCTGAATGCCCTGAATCTGCCAAATCGGGTTGAAAACCATGAATGGGGCAGTCTGCTCCCTGTGTTTTTGACTCAGCTAGAACTCCACTTGTATTGCACTGTTTTTTCTTCCAAATTGAGAGTAAACAAAGCATAACCAAGCATCTCAAGAATTTCCAAAAGGGCTGGTTCAAATACGATTTTAAGAACAGGCAAAGATGTGATACGGTTACTTTGGGAAAAGGATACTCTCACAAACTCTGAACAGCCGATGGCCTCAAGGAGTCTTTGTTTATCAGTTGGGTCCCAGAGTGGTGAACTTTGGCCTTCATTTTTTGTTGATAGTTGGTGGAATCAGATTTTAATTCAACAGGTGAAGAGAGCTACTCACAAAATGCGTTGTTGTAAAGTACATTTCTTTGAATTTACTCCTGAAAACATAGTAGAAGCTTTCTGATCACTCCTATTGCTAAGGACAGGTACAGTAAGAGGACCTAGAAGAGGACAGTGGCAATACAGGTCTCCATTGGGCTCGACCCGCCCTTACTTCTGCCTAAAATACAAATGTTTTTCAGTTTTTCTCCATTTGGAAGCTCTGAAGCTTTTTGCTCCCTCTTTGGCTTCCTTTTGCAGCTTCTTCCCAACCTCTCTGCTGTGACTCACTCTCCTCGGAGCCACGTGCAGGTACTCCACGTTTTCACCACGCTCTGTCTCATTTCATGATATCTCATGTTCTCAAAGGTCTGCCCTGAAGTCACGTCATTGTGCAAGACAGGTTTTGTTTCAAAGCAGGCTAAAGACAAACAGAAAATGCCATCTCGGAAAGATGAAGAACCTGGATTATTTTTAATCTCATGATCTTCAAACTGACTCCATCATTTCCAAATGTCTGCTTGAAATAATGAGGCTAAATTGAGGCGGAATTTTGGCTCTTCCTTATTCTGCTCCAGTTTTATGTCTTCTTTCATGTCATCTTATTCCATGTCTGCCCACAAAGATACCTCTTTTGGAAACATTCAGCCCCATGGCTTCATGCCATGCTTTGTTTACTCTGTATTATGCTACTCTTGTGCAAATTTACTTCGGTGCAGGGATTTGCTAAGCATTGGCAAAGCTCCGCTTCTATACATGACTTCCATGATAACGAAGATTTGTAAAATAAATAATCATGAACACCTTTGCAAATTGCAAGATGGATAATGCCCTCAAGTGCATTTGGTGTACGGTTCCCGGTTCTCTGCCAGAGAAAATTGAAGTTAGTGGAGGTGCATCATTAATAGCATCCAGGAGACCGGCCTGTTGATGCAGTTACTAAGTCTTCCCTCAGATGCTCAGAGGATGGGCCAACTAAAGGCAATCTCCCTTTGTCTGGGTTTTTCTAAAGTTGCCTAATAAACCACATCATTTATTGGCTTCTGGGGGCCTTATTTGAGGAGACTTTAAGGGTTGTACCCATGAGTTTTGCTAGTGCACGTATGCATTTTTGCCCAGGGAAGATGGTGTTCAGCAGACCATATGCTCAACTGGAATCAGTCAGTGAAAGTCGGTAAATGCAGGGAAGCTTTTGTACCAGCTGAGACACTGGCCCATGGTCATCCAAAGAGGGATGCAGTAACGGACAAGAAGGGCTTTGTGGGAGCCAGTGGCAAATCTCCCATTGGCTTTCTTAGAGCCAAGACTTTGCCCAAGTGGGTACGTGCCCTCCTTTTAGGGCCACATGTACCCTTGCAGCCTTTAGTAGGTTAACAAAAGCACCATCCTTGAGCTGCCACAAAACACATTTGTGGTCATGCATGCAGCTCTTGGGACAGGCTTTATCTCTTCTCATTGTTTGCTCTGTGTGTTTTAACACAGAGCCTCAGGACACAGCTTGGCTTTGGTACAGCGTTTTGTATTAAGCCAACCCTTAAGCCAACCACAGCTAAGACACTGTAATTTTCATAGAGACATCATGTACTTTTTATGCTCCTTAACTCAACTGTAGTCACAAATCCCTCTTTGTATTGGCAGCTCCTGTGAAAGTAAGCTTTAGGAGCTACTTGAAAGAACTGTACCTCTGTGACGTTTAGCTGCGTTGCCTGGTCTTGTCTGCCTGCTAAGTGTAGCCCTGCTTAGCTTGCCTTAAAAAAAATCCAAAAACATTTCAGAACTTGCAATCCACATTATGTAGCATACTGTGGAGCCTGTAATTCCAATGAAAGAGGCATCAACCTGTTAAAAACCAACTCCACAGTGATTTTCTGAGTGTAATCTGCCTGTATACCAGTAGCTGGTCATCCTTGTCATGTGCACAGCTCTTTAGCACATGACATTACTAACCACCCTGTAAAAAAAGGCACTTTAAAGCTCCTTACTGAGACCAGTGATGGGGTTAAACACACTATTCATCCTGCATTAAATTTCAGTAAAATTGATGACTTTCATGAAGGCCCCAAACTTTGTACTAGGAGGATCTAAGCCACTTCAAAGACGTGATCTCTGCCCAAAGGAGCTTTCAACCAGACAGAAGCCCCGAAGGTGGGGCATTGGGGCGGCCGGGGAGACAAAGGGCAGCCAAATGGCATCAAGAGCTCCCAACAACACGGGACAGGTCTTTATGCACGCAGTTGTTGGAGCTTGATGAATAGATTTGTAGTCCTGCTTGGGTAATTTATTGTTGGCTAATTAGATATAAGATTAATTAACTAGCTTGCTGGCCCTTAATTATAAATTTAGTACCTAAATTTATTGTCATTTCATGTAAACAATGACTATGCTAAAATAGTGCTAATTTATATTATAGTAGGATGCAAATATAATGAACCTGACTCCAGGTTGTACAAAAGCCTCTTCACACTGCTCCCAGGGCATAATAGGGTCTTAAAGTGAGTGCAAACTTAATTTCTGCCCTCCAAGGCTTTATAGTACCAGTGTGCAGCGAGTTACCGTGAGTCAGCAGCAAGCCATGTAAAGGCCATGACTTGCACAGCTGCTGAGAAATTGGGATCAAAGGAGCCGGCCTCATTGACTCCTGTTGGCCTGCCATTGTACAGGAGAGCCCCGAGGCCAGGCAGTTGGTGTTTGTGTAGCACAACCAACTTCAGCAAGTGGGGGTTTCTCCAGTCTTAATTATTGACCTGATTTTGCCTGCCAGCTGCCTTTCCCAGTTATTGCTCTGTGTTGCCCTCTGCAAGCCTGGCGTGGAGCAACCCCAGTGTAAATCAGAGCTGGGTCTGGAGCTCAGAAAAAGGGTTATGAACAGCTGGCAGGAGCAGGATGCCTCTGGGCAAGGGGAGGGCTGGATGCTGAAGTGTGCAAGGGGAGCCGCAGCCTGGGCCAAGGTGAAGAAAGGTGGTCTGAAACACCTGACCTACAACTCCCACGGGGCGTCCTGACAGCAATCTGGGGAAAAACGTTGCTGGTTGCAGCTGCAGCATCAGGCGTGAGGTAAAAGCTTTTGCTTTATGGGTGTGTTGGTTTTCTTCCCCTCCTCCCTTTCCTCTGCTGAAAACTAGATCCTTAATGGAAGGAGGAATCAGTACAAAATCTCCTGTACTCTGTTGAAAATGTAAGCTTGCGTAAACCCCCCCGATTCACCCAAAACCGGCTAATCTGCCTTAAGTAATGTGCAGTGCCCGATTTGAAAAGCACCTCTCTGTATGATTTTAAAAGGCCTAAAAGTGGTTCAAGTTCCACTTTGTTTGCTCAGTTGCGTCCTGAAGAAGTAAAAAGCTGCAAATTCACTTTCCTAGAGAGTGCCAAAAATAAACTGCTGACTCTCCCAGCAGCCCCTCCAGCTCCACGGATTTAACTTTCTCAGCGCAACAGTGTGCAGTGATAAGAGCAGCTCTAACCAAAAATCTCAGTCATCAACAGACCATGTGGCTCTTGTTACCTGCTCTATTATTTCTTGTGAGATTTTCATATTTTTTCCAAAATACCTTTTTCCCCTGGCCCTGGAAAGAAGGAGGAAGTGTGCAAAGATCATCACCTACAGTTCTAGAAGCTTCAATACTTTGGCCCAGGTGTATTGTACATCTTTGCATTTTTTTAAGCTCACCACACAGCAGCAAAGAACTGATGAGACACCTGAATCCTTGCCCATGATCTTGACCACTGAAGGAATGACAAAAATGGACTTCTGCAAAGCATTTGACACTGTCCAGCATGACATACTTATCTCTAAGTTAGAGAGACATGAATTTGATGGATGGACCACTCAGTGGATAAGGATGTGGCTGGACGGTCACACTCAAAGAGTTGTGGTCAATTGCTCGATGTCCAAGCGGAGACAATGACAAGTGGTGACAATGACAAGTGGCATTTCTCAGGGGTCTCAGACCAGCATTATTTAACATGTTTGTCAGCAACATAGACAGTGGGATTGAGTGCACCCTCAGCAAGTTTGCTGACAACACCAAGCTGTGTGGTGCGGTTGACATGGTAGAGGGGAGCGATGCCATCCAGAGGGACCTGGACAGGCTTGAGAGGCGGGCCCGTGTGAACCTCATGAGGTTCAACAAGGCCAAGCGCAGGGTCCGGTGCCTGGGTCTGGGCAAGCCTCGGTATCAATAGAGGCTGAGGGATGAAGGGACTGAGAACAGCCCTGCTGAGAAGGACTTGAGGATACTGGTGGATGAAAAGCTGTGTTGTGTAATGCTTGCAGCCCAGAAAGCCAACCGCATCCTGGGCTGCATCAAAACAAGCGTGGCGAACAGGTTGAGGGCGGTGATTCTGCCCCTCTACTACACTCTGGTGAGACCCCACCTGGAGTACTTAGTCCAGCTTTGGAGCCCTCAGCACGGGAAAGACATGAACCTACTCGAGGGGGTCCAGAGGAGGGTCATGAAGATGACCAGAGGGCTGGAGCACCTCTCCTATGAGAACAGGCTGAGAGAGTTGGGGTTGTTCAGCCTGAAGAAGTGAAGGCTCTGGGGAGTCCTTATAGCAGCCTTCCAGTCCCTGAAGGGGGCCTACAGGAAAGCTGGGGAGGGACTTTTTACAAGTGCATGTAGTGCTAGGACAAGGGGTAATGGTTTTAAACTGAAAGAGGGGAGATTTAGATTAGATATTAGGAAGAAATTCTTCACTATGAGGGTGGTGAGGCACTGGAACAGGTTTCCCAGAGAAGCTGTGGATGCCCCATCCCTGGAAGAGTCCAAGACCAGGCTGGATGGGGCTTTGAGCAGCCTGGTCTAGTGGGAGGTGTCCCTGCCCATGGCAGGGGGATTATAACGAGATGATCTTTAAAGGTCCCTTCCAACCCAAACCATTTCATGATTCTGTGGTTCTCTGAAAATTATCATTTTGACTCCTCAGTTTCTGAAATGCTCTCCCGCTGTGTTACTGATGTGTGCGCCTGGATCCAGCCTGTGCCTGTCCATACATACCTAATGAGAGAGAGACAGTGCAGATCCTGAGCACCAGACTCCCCACAGAGCCCTTCCCCTCTGGTTGACAACACTTTGGAAGTGAGTTTGCGTCTGAGTTCATGACACAGACTAATGCCCAGGCATCAGATCCAGTGAAAACAGTGCTGGATAAGGATATGATCTAGCCCTGGCGTTCCTTGGTTGGATTAATATTTATGGGACCTGTATCCCAGGCTTATGATTTGGGGTATGGGAAAGGAATCATGTTTTCCAGAAGCACAACAGAGCCACATAAATGTCAGAGGGATGAAGATAAGGCCTCAGCAGTGTTCCCGGCGCTGGGAAGTAGGTTTGTGTAGCTTGAGCAGAGCTCAGAGCACCCACTGCGAGGTTCAGCCTGGGGAAGGAGCCCTCCTCTGCAGCTCCAGCCACATGAGCAGGGGCCGTGCCAAGGCAAGGGGCTGTTAACTCCAACAGGACTACCTCCATAAAGGATCCCGTTGAGAAATCTGTCTCTAAAATTATCTTGACCCTCTGCCATATGCACGCGTGCACACACACACACACACACTTTTTAAAAGGAAATAAAATGAATCTTCTCTCTATCCATCCCTTTGTGAAATATAAACAATTCCTGATGGATTTGCAGCGTACGCTAGTAACTGACAGCTTGCTAGCTGCTGGCATGATTACTTACAGTCTGGCAAGCACCAGATGACTGCGATGCCTACAATGTGCAATCCCTAAAACGTGGTATTTTGCTGAAGATCAGATCTTCAGATCTGTTCAGTTCTCATCTAAGCAGCAAAACAACTGGCCAGAGTTGAGAGCCAGCAAACCAGAGCCTGATCTCTGCTGAAAACCTGGCCCGAATTGTCATAATAAGGGGTGCAGATCTCTTCTGAAAAGTTCCTCTAAGCTGGGTTGCTGAGAATTGGAAAGCTATCCCTGAATTTGCACTTGTGCAGCCTGGGTTTTATCTATCTGAACAGTTAAGTGGACCCTGCGTACGTCCCGTTTCAGGGGAGTTGGATGTCTCGATGGGATTCTTTCTGAGTGAGAGTCTGAATCACAAATAGATAGAGGACTGACTAGGCACAGCAAATAAAATTCCTTATTTGCTCACATAAAGACTGCATACAAAAAGTAGGGCACCACAATTGCATACATCTACCCTCTTCCAGCTATCAAGCTGGAGCTCACCTCCATGCCAGATAGCAAATCGGGAACCCGCTCAATTTGGAAGCAGGTCCTGCCCAGTCCAGGAGGAAGCCTGTGTGGATGCTAAGGCACCCATTTGCACCACACATGTGGCGAACAACCCTACTTCAAAGAACTTCTTGCAGAACAAAGGTGTTTTGCGCATTTAGGTGACCACCTCTGGCAGAGGCCCCAAACCTTTGCTCAGATAACAAACACTTCTGTGTGATCACAGAACATGAATTCACCTGTGACACAGGAAAGCGTGAGAGAGCGAGACTCCTTCACCTGACTAGCCTTGTGATTGCCAGACCAAACATGTGCTGAAGACTGCAGTTTGGCTGCCTGTGGCCATGTATGTCAGATCTGTCACTGGAAGATGACAGACAGGCAGAGAAAAGGGCCACCACCTGAGGACATGCAATGAGCTCTTGCCCTTACAAAGCTGAGGTGATGTGCTCTTCTATCAACTGGGCACTAAAGTGATGACCAGGCAGTTTTCAAGCTAGCTGTCACCACCACCTCTGGGAATAGTTTTCTTCATTGCTTAAGAAAAGAAAAACCCACAAAACGCAATCTTGGTGGGGGGGGGAACAAACAACAACAACAAAACCAGACTACAATGTTTATGTCATGAAGCAGGGCAGACCTTCTGCTCTGACCTGGCCTACAAGAGGTTACAGTGCTCCAAACCAGCTTGGCAGCTGAGTTTATAACAAAGTGAAGCTATTAAAGAAAACCAAGAGCAGCTGAAGCAAAAGAAAAGGAGGGGATGGGGTCTGAGGAGAGAGAAAATACATTTTCCTCTGTCTCCTGAAAGAAAGTGGGAAAGGTAGCTTGTATCCTTACTACACGTGTATCTTGCATTGAAGATGGGAATGAAATTCAAGATCAAGGACAGCAATTGGCTTTTCTGCTCAAGGTGACTGACCCAGAGGTGTCTGTGCTTAAAATCCGTCTATTATAGAGGAAAACTTTCTGGAGACTGTGCTGGGGAGAGTCTGCAGGTACCAGAGCCTGCACTGGAGATGCTGCTTTGAGAGGTGGTCCATGAGCTGCTCTGAAACCTCTGTTAAAGAAAGCAGCTCTCAGAGGACAGCATTGGTGCAGCACTTCCAAAGTTCCAACTGCCCCATGCCTGTGCCATCTCACTCGTGAGCAGGATTTATTTTATCTGTGGTCTCCATTTTGGGGTACTTATTTGCTGGCACGCGGTGTCTTTCAGCAACAGGAACACATGTGGGTTGCAAAACTTTTTTAAATGGCCTGTGAGTCATCTGAACCCTTTCCATGTGTCTGCATCATCTCCATGTACCAAATGTCTTTCAAGCAACATGGTAGAAGTACGCAGGAGATGCCCTGTTATGCCAGCCCAGGTGTCTCTTCTTCCCAACAGCCTGCGTTTCACTGGGGCTTTGGAGAAAGGAACAAGAAACACTGCACTGGAAAATTTAGGAACAGTTAATGAATGGAAGAATATTCTTTCCTACACTGCTGGTTGGCGCTTAGCGGGCATGGGTGCTTCGACTCCCCTATGGCAGAGAATCCAGCTCGCCACTGGGTTATTGCTATCAAGCGGCAGGGCAGGCTCTGGCCCAAGGTGTCAGCTCGAATTTGGCTATGAGCACAGGCCATTTAAGGCTGTCTAGGAGAACGCCGCTCTTTGGTAAGGACTCAGTGCGATGGTTGCACTCCAAGCCCTGATGATGCAATTCTCTCCTAGCCTTCAGTCCTTTTGTAATCATAAGTGATTTCTGTATTGGAAACTTTCAAAACAGTTGGCTACTTCAGACGACATTACAAAACTTGAATGACTATTGAAATCACGGGATCCTAGAAATTGAGGGAAGAATGAAACACTGTGAAATCTTCCTGTATCCCTGACAAATACAACCTGTTCCAGAGAAGGAGATGTCACAAGCCTGTTTCTTCTAATTTTAAGTGTATTTAAACTTTTCCTAATATCTGCCCTAAATGCCTGGGGAGAAATGACTCTACGCCATTACAGTTCTCTGGTGTTCCAGATAAAATTGCTAACCAGGGCAAACAGAAGCAGGTTTGTGCTTATGCAGGGGGCAGGCAGGTATGATTCCCTTCAGCACCCATCCGCAAGGATTACATTGCCCTCTGTGCCCCTGCTCCAACACAGACATGTCCATGGGCTGTGTCATCCTTTCCAGCTTTATAAACAGCAGTTGTTTTCTGTTCTTTCCTTTCTATGTTTTCTGAAATTGGATATTGCCATTTCTAAACAACATAGCTTATACAAGCTAGGTACATGAACCTGGTTAGCGGCCTTTTTAATATTCTTTCCTCTTTACAGAGGGGGATAATTAGCAAAGCTTTTCAGTCAGGAACATGCAATTTTTCTTGATCCCTGCATCCCCTGCAAAACTGCATTTCTGGTAGAGCAGGGACACAAGTCTTTAATGGATTGCCATGGCAGCCTGACCACCTGACTGACTGTGTTTCATTTCTGGCTCTAATCTGACCTATTAATTTTGGCCTGAATTTATAAATAGAAAATAAAAATAAAATAAAAAAAAAAAACCTAATTCTCATTTAGTGCTGAGGGGAAAAAAGTGATTTCAGCTTGAATGGGTGGTAGTTGCAAGTGATTACCTGCATCCTTTTACAAGAGAGCACCATTTTGAGTGAGGATGCTACAGTGCGACGGTGTTCAGCTTCTTTTTTGTGAGCTTCCAGGCTTGACTACACTTTCCAATACCTCTACCTACACTTTTCCAAGAGGCCCCTTACTTTGTCCTACCTGGGAGAAGGGATCCACAAACATTCATGGGGCTGCCACGCGCAGCTTTGCAGTTGAGCTACTTTGCAGTAGCTCTTTACAGTTGAGCTACTGGAAGGTAGAGACCATTCCTGATCCCGCTGAGGTTTTGTCCTTGCCCGTCTTCTTCCATCTGTGTCAACCTCACACACCCAGTGTGACTCGTTTGAGAAG
Organism: Rissa tridactyla; assembly: GCF_028500815.1. Taxonomy (NCBI): domain Eukaryota; kingdom Metazoa; phylum Chordata; class Aves; order Charadriiformes; family Laridae; genus Rissa; species Rissa tridactyla. The sequence goes on along the minus strand of NC_071470.1, from coordinate 32,896,190 downwards.
AAGAACAGCTCTTGTATTATAGGTCTCAAATTGTGCCTTTCACAATTGGATCCTGATTTGTGGATAAAATTATGGTAATTCAAGTAGTATGTTACAATAAGTCATGAGCCCTTATCAGTCTTCTAAAGGGGAAGACAAAGTTGAGTGCATTTTATCAGATATGTGTGACATCCCAGCATCACTTTTTCTAGCCAACTGTCAATTTGCAGCTATCGAGCTGCCCTTCTAGAAGCTACCCTTCTAGCCTGTAATTCATAACAACTCAGGCAGTGTGTGCTGGAGAACTTCATCTTGTCATTATTCTGTGTTTGCACCTTGTAACCTTAATCTCACTCTCTCCAATTACAAATGTCCTCATCAACAAAAGAAGTGCTGCACACGCCCCCACCTGCCTTCCAGGACTACTGAGCCATGGCTGAGAAGACTAGACTGTTCTAGACCGTAGATGGGAACTAGACTGTTCCCATCTAAGAGCAACTTAACACAGCAGTGCCTGTGCCCTCCCCATAGCTTCCAAGACGCTGCGAGGTTGTATTAAACACAGCACATGAAAAACGCTGTCTGGAATGCTGCTGGCGAGTATTTTGGTATCGGCCTCTATGAGTTCGTCTTCATTTGTGGTTTCTTAAATTCACTGTAACCCTAAAAACCAGAGGGCAACTTGATGCCTCCGCAATACTGCAAAATGCCAACAAGTTCTGGATATACCAGAGCCCAGGAGCTTTTGTGAGTAATGGCTGTCAAGCTCTGGCCATTGTTCTCAGTGGAGAAGAATTGTCCTTTGGAGTTTTTGAGTGTAGTGGTCAAAACTGTTTTGGCATCGCTTGCTGCTCAGGCTGCCAGGCCCAAGCACAGAAACATTGTTGACACAAGCCAGGCAAACAGTCTGATCACACTCAGCCTGGGAGAAATTTCCTTCCCATATGGATCTTTGCAACAGTAGGAATGCTTTTATTGTCTTGGCCTTCAAAATACACCTGGGTTAATAGGGAAGGAAAGGAGAAATGAGTATGTCTGAGCTTAGCTCAGCGGAGTTTGCAAAGCACAAATCTGTGACATGAATGCGTCCTCAGGACCAAAGTTACCACATACAATCTAGTGGTCAATGCACACGGTTTCCTGAGCCCAGCTTACCCAGGTAAGACTGTAGCCAGGGATCCTGCTTATACCCCTAATGTCTCTCAGTAACAAGAGCAGCCAGTCTAACATAAAGCTGCAGTAGGTGTCAGGAACGTGGAGTATTGTTATTTAAACCTTAATTCCGTTACAATCCTCAGCACCGCCTCAGCTACCTCTCTAGCTCTTAATCAACACCTTTGTACACATCTTCACCTGTAAACACAAAGTGTGTCCATGTCAATAAGGCTTGAAGTTACACAGCCCCTGGTGACTTTTGATGACTAAATTGGCCTCTAGAAGCCATAAGCAAGGTAACGCAATTAGACATCAGTGCCCGTTGCCTTAATGTGTGGAGCTGTGCAGGAGCTGTGCTTCACACCATTAGAACAAACTCACACCCAATTTCCATTCTGACCCCTTACATGTTATCTAAAAGTGTCTTTTTCTTATGATAAACGTGTAAGTAATTGCACGTTGAGGAAGCTAGTTGATCTGTCAGCTTGGTGGAGCTTTGGCCTATGCTCATCGGATTTTTTTGTGTCTTTTTCATAGAAAAGACATAAAAAGTGAAACATGAGCTGATGTGACTGATTTTGTATACTGTGAAGCAGGGACCTTGAACAGTTTAATATTTTACCACCATCAATCAGTCCTTTCTTCCCATCTGAGAATACATTTGGACTCAGCTCACTAAAATTGCTGTTTGTGTCAAAACTAAAAAAAAAAAACACAACAAACCCCGAAAAACAGAAAACATTTTGGCCTGTCTCCTGAGACTTGTTAGCTAGTAGCTACATTTTATTCTTACACGCATTCTCCATTGTTAGCAGCACAAGCTATTCCATGTAGGATAGTTTGTGCAAAAGACATGATAAATATTTTTGTATGTGGTGGACCCTTAGGTCATGGAAAAATATCATGCACGTCACTGGATTTTAATTGAAGGTTTTAAAATATTCTTAAAGACAACCAATATCTGTTGATTGGCTTTACTTATTTTATGTGTCTGTATGGCCACAAACATTATGGGTCCAATGCCTGAAAAAAAGGAGGAAAATCACAGATGCAGATAACAGCTATGTCTCTGCAAAATTAGTTATATTCTCCAATGACGTTTGTTACCTCACCCAAGATAAATGCCTCATTTTTTCCAAAAAACACACTGGACTTCAAACAGGAAAATGTTGCTTTATACAATGGGACTGGGTGGCAAAAAGAAACTGAATAATTTCCAAGTGTGACCAGTAACAAACAGAATACACCATGTGGCATACATCAGCCACATGGGGGTTTTGTTGTACTGTGAAGTTTTTATTGCTGCGGGTTTCAGTTGTCTGCATGACACATGAAATGACAGAAAGACAGAAGCCCCAAAGGCTCTGACCAGCAAGAGCCATTCGAACTTCATAGCAGCGCTCAGAGCTGCAGACCAAGAACTAAACTGAACGTGTGGGAAGAAGAACGTTTCTCAACACAAAAAAAAAAAAAAAACCAACAAAAAGCAAAATTTGGAAAGGTTTCAGAAGTCTTACAATGGAAAGAGTGTATTCTATGTAACTTCTTAACTTTCCCATCAAGTTATTATTTCTTACTTCAGTAGTCAGTTATACATGTAGAAAGGCCATTCCTGCCCTCCAGAGATTGTTGCCAAAATAGATGCGATGAGATAAATGGGGTGGAAAAGCCTCATTTTACAGAGTTTTGAGACAGTGGGAGACACTGAAACCTAGACCAGAGAACTTATTTGTGTGACTAAATATCCTTCTAGAAATAGGCTTTAAAGACTTGGCTGCTCTTGCACAAGAAATCTGCGGTAAGGCTGAACTCCCCCTGAGAGTCCCCATCCAGAAGAAAGCGGAAGTCTCCCAGTGTTCCCTTACCTCTGCAGAGCATGTCTGTGTTGGACATCTTTCTGTCACATCTTGCAACAGCTTCAAGTCATCACCTTCTTGAAACCTATAAAATCTGCTCTCTAAGCAATCTTGGGGAGTATACAACCATAATTTTTCCTAATTAAAGGATTACTGTGGAGGGTGAAGCCAAGAGGGAAATTCTGCTCCTTCTTGCTCCTACCTCCTGTTGTCCACAGCCTAGCTCCTGCTCATGTACTCTCAGATCATCTGAAGCAGCATTAATTAATTAATAACTTGTCTTTATGTCTAAGATCAATTAGAAAGTACAGATGAAGCTTTTCCTTTGTTACTTTCCCTAGCTCCTGAGAGAGCAAGTCTCTTGCCCTTTTCAGAGAACAGCTTTTTTTAATTAACTTTTTTATTGAGCTGTTCAGCAAAATCAGAATTACAGAGCTTCAAAGATACAATTAGCGTAATGTAACAGTAACATCATTAATGAGGACTGGCATGCATTCACCCAACAGGGCATGATTACATAGAGCACAATAGCAGCTTCTTTCTGCAATACCAAAAAGTCCCAACCCAGGCAACCATTGCCTTTGTGTTGCACAAGCTGAGAACTGCCTTCACATGCCGGTCTCTGCTCCACACAGGGATGCTGTGGCTCTTGCAAACACATGAACGGCCCGCAAACAAGAGGACACACCATCAAAGGAAAGTAGTAAACAGGCTGCCCAGGGAAGTGGTTGAGGCACCACCCCTGGAGGTAGACATAGTGCTTGGAGATATGGTTTCTGTCAGAGTTAGGTTGATGGTTGGACTAGATGACCTGAAAGGTCCCTTCCAACCTAGGCAATTCTATGATTCTAACAAACTTCTAACTGATTGTGACAGAGAAGTAAATGCCTTTAAAATGTAAACACTCTCTCTGGCTGTTTCAAAAGCTGATGAAGAACTGGACCAAAAAAAAAACCCTACAAACCACAAAATGAGTGCAGATTTCGTGGGATATTGAAGGGTTTCATCAGGCACAGCTGAAGTAGCATGTATTCATAAAGAAAGAAAACTTCTGATAGAGAGCTAGAGATTGTCAGGCAAAGGGAATGTAAAAGATGTCGTGTGCTCACTCGCAGACCTCCCTTAATGAAGTGGATGACTTTAGCAATGGAGACCCCCGAGATTTGGGTGAGCAAGCTCTGATATTGTTGGCTGGGAATCCTCTCAATACTTGTATTCCAGTATTGTTTAGGTTTTTCTTGAGATAGTAAAAGTTCTAGAACCAGAGAAGCATCATATGTGTAACACCTAGACACGTTCTTCATTTTTTTCAGGATTTCCTTGTGAAAGGTCCCCCTTCTGCTACAGGCATTTTTGCATGTAGCAGCAGCTCTGTGAATTTTTACAGACAGGAGCACAGCACAAGCACATAGACCCCTATTCAGAGCCTGTGTTTAACTTGGAGTACTTAACCAAGATTTAACCATGTGGGTTGAACATGGTTAGAGAGTTTTCTAGCCCTAGCAGTGCTGTGTAACTATGCGCACAGGGATATTTGACAGTAGATTAGATTTGTGCAAGCTCCGCACAGATTATAATACAGACTTCACAGTCAGCAAACCTTTCCAAACCGACCTCTGCAATTCCCCCTGTTTAACTTTATCCCATTCTTTCAGTGTTTTCTTGGGGAATCAAGAATATTGATTCTCCTGTGTGAACCCTCTGACTGCTTACCCATGCGTCTTTAATTGGAGTTTGTTTCACAACAAAATAAGTATTTGTTTACCGACTTCTCCTTACATACAGTACTCTGCCTGTGCCTCCCTCGCAGAGGTCCTGATTGCTTCCCTCCGACCACTCTCCACCCCAGCAGTGGTGCACGATAACAGCAGCCTGACTGGTGCCAACAACTGAACGTCATATTTGTCCAGCAGCTACATCAGACAGAGGTGGAAAAATGGAAAAATCTGCAGAGACTTTAACACAACAGGCATTTTAGGTGCCCAGAGCCAAAACTTAGATCTTCAAAAGTCTGTTAGTTCCCATTTAACTGTTGATATACCTAATGTTTTTCTGCCCATTTATGAATCTAGATCTTTCTCAACACCAAGGTATCTACAGGCTGTGTGAAATGTTGGTCTGCAAAGGTATTGTGTTGGCAAAGCATCCATTCCAGTTGGAGAAAATCCACCCTCACAGGTCATCCCGTGAGACCTGTCTTCTTGAACACTGGGAAAGGCAAAAACTGCACTCAGGGTCCTTCCCTAGCCTAGGGTTAATATCTTGTGAGACTGGCTTTTCCCAAAAAATTTTGGTTGTCACCAATCTGTGTTTAAAATGAGACAGCTAGATTATTTGGAGCTCAGACATAAAATCCTGAGACTCAGGATTGCAGTCCTCAGCCCTAGCAGGCCACAAACTGCTCCTGGGAGAAAATAGGTATCACAAGGACTATTACAGAAACCATCATAAAAGTTTGCTTGATAACTCCCTGGTTTTCCTTATGACAAAGGTCAGACTGTTGTCCAACCTGCTGGAGTTGTTGAGCTGCTAATTTTTGATGCTTTTCAAGTGTTTTGGCTGCATGGCTTTCACTGGCTCATCTTTTGAGGTTCACTCAGTGTGGCACCCGCAAGAACTGATTTAGAGATTGTGCAAGGGCACATTGTGAAAGCTGCTGGGAAGCAGGATACGTGCTAGCCGTGCTAAAGTGAAAAAGTGCAGGGGTTGGAAGTTGCAAACAGAGCTGTGTATACAAAATTCATTTTCTGGCTACTCCCTTGAACTGAGAACAGCTAATCTTAACAAAACAAAAGCAGACAGGCAAGAGACACGGTCCAGAAAGGCACAGTCAACCTGACTTATCAAACAATTACGTTTACCTTTTGACACTGTTTTATTCCATTAACAGTTACTGATCTAAGACATTTCTGCTAGGGTATTGGAAATCTTTACAGCTCTAGGGGAAAAAGTGTATTCTCTTAAGAGTTTTGTTAGCTCAACAATTTATTCTTTATTTATATTGGCTTTGATGTGAGAGAAGAAAGTGAAAAAGAATGTACAAAGTGGGCAGTTTCATAATACAAGTATATTTATCAAGTGAAAGAGGCTTAGGACACAAGGAAAAACTGTAATGTGAAACATTGCAAAAACACAATTAGGAACATAAGTATGAAATTATGCACAGTCTAACCTGATTTCAACCTTTGCTTGCCTGGTGTGAAGGTAAAGTTTTTTAATGGCATTTCCAAAAAAATAAATACCTGCTTTTATGATCTAAAACTCAACCAGGAAACTGCACCAGCAATTGGCAGCACCCTGCTAGAAGGAAGTCCTGGTGTGCAGAAGACATGATGGCTCAACACTTTTTAAACTGCTGAACAGTGCCTGAGATCAGCAATGTCTCCTGAAAGGTCGTGGGATTAAATTTATCTGAGGAAGGAGAAGGGGAAAGGCAAGTATGAAAATATTTTGAGGATACTTCTATGGTCCAATCAGCACTATATGGATTCAGGACCATCATTAGTGCCCTGCGGAAGGGTTTGTGAGCTTACAGAAAAGCTGATATCTCCCTTACAGTCTCATCTTAGAGCCATGATGGTCTGAGTATACATCACATTTCATCAGTCTCAAATGTATTCCTTTTGGTGTGCTAAAGCAACCTGACTGGCCCCACTCTGAGGAGAAGAGTGACAATATCCAAAGGCTTCTCTGCACAAGAAAGTCACACAAGGTTACAGCCTCCCCACGAGCACACTTCCCTTCTGTCTCAAATAGTTTCTTTTTTTCCAGTTTGGCTCAAGCTAAGCTACAAAGAGCTCTGTTGCACTGGAACAAGCATTTGTGGATACCTGTTTGACACCAGCAATGCATGGTGAGGCTGTTGAGGGGAGATGAAGATGAGGTGCTGGTCAGAGGGGAGGCAGGCAGCCCACAACAGCAGAGGACACACAGCCTGTGTCTTCCAGATCCTCCGGCGCTAATCCCTGGACCCTCCTGGCCTCTATCCCATTGCTCTGCACAGATGTGGAAACTCTTGCACGCAGCATCTAGGGACCTGGATCTTTCTAGCTAACAAAGCTTGGTGGATTTCCTCACTAATAGGAAATAAGTGTCATCCTAAGCATTTGGCTTGGTTTGGCCTCCGTCGGGCTTTTCCCCTCCTGTTCCAGAAAAATTGTCCTTTCCTACAGGTGTAAAGTTGCAGATGGTCATAAGCAAGCTTTGTATGCTTGGGAAGGAACTCATGGATGCACCTATGATGATAAAAGGTTTTATTGCTTGTAAATCTCTTCAGTTATGTAACTGGGGAGCAGAGGGTATGAGAAGCCTTCAGTGGTTTCCTGTCTAGAGTCCAGCTTCTTTCTGGAGAACAGAAGTAGCAATGAGAAAAGGATGAAAAGGTCTTGTATGAGTCATTTCTTGGATTTACCTGATATGGGGTAATTCCAGGGATTCCCTCAAATGACCTTTCCCTTTCTCTGGTCCCTGTCAGGCATTACAAATTTTCCCTATCCAAGGACCTGGAACATCCCAGCTGGAGCAATGGTGGTAGTGCGTTGTGCACAGCCCTTGTCTTCAGACAATACTACTTTCTGGCTGAGGGTGGAGATTATCCATACCTATAAAATGAATGAAGTAAGGACCATGTTTTCTGTACGTAACCTTAGATGAGCCACCTGGAGACATTCTTCAGGCAGGAATTTCTATGCACACACTGGGCAAGTGTACATTCAGCCACCTGATTTGAACGTTGCAAGGTATGTTTGCTGTTTGCACATGGGAAAACACATGTTTTCACAGTTTCAGAGGCTGGTTTGAAAAGAAATCTGTCTTTTTTGATATCTAGCAGAAAATCTTTTCTTTTAAAGAGTTGCTGAGAAAGATTGCACCAGAACATCTCCCAGCCAACCCAGTCTAAAGGAGAGGAGAATCCAAGTTGCTCTTTTCTCCCTCTTCTTTTTTGTTTTTCATGAGAGACTCTTCTCAGGCAGCAGGATATCAGATGTCCTACGTGGCAGACAAAGAATTCTGTTTTGCCTCTTAGTTTCTTATCCAGTTGTTTTCAATGGGGGAGTTTGTTTTTCCTGTATGATTGGAATAATTACCCTGACAAGGCAAAGGACTGGGACAGATGTTCTCCCTAACTGATAATAAAAGCAGTGTCCTTCAGCTTTTTGCTGGCTGTGAAATCCACTACCGTCCCATGATATCCCACAATGGGCTGCAGGCAGTGATTACTCTAGAAAGTAGTGTGCTGTTCCTGATCTTCCTTCTTATTTCAGGAGGGGACAAGGCAAAGTCTGCAAGGGTAAATTAAAATGTACGCTCACTCTATCCAAAAAGGAGAACAACTTTTTTAAAAGCTCCTAATTGTTACAGTTTACCTGCCCTTTAGGAGACAGAATTACTATAGTTTTGATGTTTCACCATGAAATGGTGCTGCCAGCTGTCAACAGCTCAGGGAACAGTTAATTATATTTTTGTACAGCTGTTCATAAGAGTGTAAAAGGCTGCTGTTCTCCTCCTAAAAAAAAAAATAAAAAAAATCTTGGCATCAGTTCTTTGGGGAGAATAGTTAACAAGTGTCCAAAATACTTATAACTTGGGAAGCCAATTCTTCTTCCTTTTGTGAGGCAAAAATGCATTTCCTCTGGTGCAAAGGGAATCAGCTTTGTGTTCTGGGGTTGAGTGGGGAATGGTTATATTTGACATTCAAGGGAATTAGTAGTCTCCACTCCTAGAAACGCCACTTCAAATCCAGGGCAATTCCTGTCCCGCCATTCCAGGGAAAAGGCAGAGAAGCTGCAGATTGCACCCTTGTAACGTGTATGTGTGGATGGACCTCCAGTGACCTCACATGCGTCAGGTCCTTAAGTTGTCTATGTCCTGATAAATCCAGCTTGTTCCTTTCTGATTGACAGCAAATGCCTGGTCATCATGCTGTAACACATCCATAGCTACACCAGCAATCTGGGAGTGGTATTTCTGGCAGTGCTTGAAGGGTATAGCCCGGTTCTACTAGATCCTGAAAGACATGAACAGCACTGGAGAATTTACGGTGTAGGTAGACGAACCAGACGGACGGTGTGGGAAGTTTATTTAATATGTTTATCTGAAAATTTTGATTTGTCAAAAATGATCTTATGTTGTCAGGAGGGGCTCTTTCTCAATGATTTGGAAACAATAACATATTTTTATTGGCCCAAACAAATCTCATTTTTAATTTTCAAAAGCTCTTTCTTCTTTGGGAAATTTATATTCTCTGCCTTTTTATATTTGGGATGAAAGCAAAATGTTCACTTCAGATGTTTGGGAGTTAAGGCATCATTTCAAGTTACTCAGAGTGCATAGAGGTGAGGAGACATGAGTGCCCCCTTGATGTTATTCCCACTTCAGTTGCCCTGAAAGATGTGCACGACTTAATTAAGCTGCTTTTCCCATGCTCCTTTAGCAGACAGAGGAGTCCAGAGGAGTGCCACAAAAATGATCAGACATCTGGAACACCTCTTCCGTGAAGAAAGTTTGAGAGAGTTGGGATTGTTCCCCCTGGAGAAGGGAAGGCTCCAAGGAGGGCTTATTGCGGCCTTTCAATACTTAAAGAAGGCTTATAGACAGGGAGATGGTGAAAAAATGAATAAGCAGTTTTGCAAAATAAAATCTGGCCCACAGGATACCAACAGAATACTTTGAAATGAAAAGGTCTTAAAAATGCCTTGTATTTTTCACAGTTTTAAATAGTCCACTAGAGTATAAGTAATTTTGAGCATTTTTTCTGTCTTCTTCCTTCCTATTGGCAGCTGTAATTTTTCCAAAGTTGAGAAACTTTGGAAAGTATGGATAACTTGCAGAAAAATATAAAGAAACTTTGTTTATTGCCCTACATTTTTTTTTTTTTGCCAGAAATGGGGCAACTGAAAACTCCCGATTAAAACATATCTTTGACAAAAAATGAAAGAAAGTGAATTCCAAGCAATTTGCCTGATTTAAGAGAAGAGACGCCAGCTGAGTCATTTAGAAAAAAAAACTGCCAAGAGCACCCAAACCGCTCCAGCACTCAATTTCCAGCTCTCTACCTAAATGTGAATAATTGGTTTTTTTACCATGGGAAAGTGTTGCTTTCACTTTTACTGAAGCATCATCTTTCTGCAGGAGAGTCCCTCCCAATGAAAGGTTGGTGGGTCTGTTAGCTTGTGTGTTTGGCTGAGCGTGTTACTGGGTATTCCTGTCTTTGCTATTGAGAAAGACCTTGATTTAAAAATCTGGGGTGTATTCATAGCATGATCTGACACCTCTCTACTCTTTATAGCAAACACCCCCAAAACCCAAGGTCACATTTACTCTGAAAACTCTATCTATTGCCAGGATCTGCCCGCTCAACAAAATATCCATGGCCACAATCATTCATTACAAGGCTTTCAAGAAGAGTCATGAAGATCCTGTACACAGGCTCTGAAGGCTCTTTCCATGATAGGAAAGTCCCTCGTTAAAATAAAACTGGAGCAGGTTAAAAAGTCTTCTTGTGCCCTAGTCTTTGCAGTCTTCAAAACATGAGATCTGTCCCTGTGCAGGATCTGGCCATATTGGTGTTCTCTATGCACCCATCAGTGTCCATCATGCTCTTCCTTAACTGGGCAATTAGCGCCATGGCTCACTCACCTTGTAGGTGCTCAGAGCACCTGGAACTGTTGGCCTCTTGTCGGCAGTGAAGTGGATATGGCAAGATTCACATCTTGCTGTCTTCCCTAGAAATATGACCTCTGCATGCTGTGGGCTTCAGGGTACTGTTGGTGCTAACCAAACATGAAGAGAGACTTTTCTAGGCTCCTACAAGATCTACTAGAACAAAGCCCATGCTGAGGTTTACTAAACAGTTGGTGACAGCAAATGTCTGCGAGGGAGGATGGCAGGAGCATTGGAAAATGCAGCCCAGAGACATGAGTAAGCGTGCTTGGCAAGATGCAGGGCGCTGCTCTATACCTCGAGAGAGGAGTCAGACGCTACCAACAGCGATTCCTCAAGCATCCCCCCATCCAATACGCTTGGAAGATGCACAAACACATTGGCTAAAATCTGTTCCCTCGACAGCCTGTTTGAAAAGCTAAAAAAAAAAAAAAGACCAAACCCCTTAGCATCTCTTGCAGATAACTCTGGACTAGACCTGAGTTATCCAAGTAATGAGCCATGCCCAGTTCTCCCCTCCTCTGTTTCAACATTTTCAGAATATAAAGCAGCAGGGATGGTGAGAAATTGAGCAAGCAACATGAAAATGGAAAATAAGGCAGATAATTACAACTTAACTTCATCAGTGCAATTGTATGGAATTGAAAAGTCATTTCGGCAGCCCCAGGACATGTTAACAGCCCTAGAGAGTCCAGACATAAAAGCAAGATATTTTCCAAACTTCAAATGGATCCAAAGTTTCCTAGCAGGAGGGAATTGTTTTAGCATGTAGCTTTCTAATTAGATGTTGGAAAAACTTAGTGGTGGAGTAGATTCTGCCCTAATTTACACTGAAGCAACTGCACTTTAAAGCACAAAAATTACTCTGTGTGGATATGGCCTTACTAAAGGACAGAATTTAGCCCAGTGTCTTTAAAGTTCATGCAACTGCATGGTCAGAAACTCTCCTGCCCTGTATGGGAAATGGTGACTAAAACTTCTCAGAACTGGAGTCAATTAACGTTAATTTAGTTTAGTCTTTCTTGCAATAAATGGATGTAAATGAGGCATCCCCAGCGGAGACAGATTTACAGCAGGCAAAACAGCTATAAAAGTAAGAACAACAGGAAAACGAAGCTGGTCTCTGATAAGAAGGTGTGAGCTAATTATGAGCTTCCAGCTAGCGCATGAAAGTAACACATTTAACCCCAACAGATAATAAATGTCTAATCGGGCAATTTATGGTGACTGACAGGTGAGACTTGCTGTGGGAAGAAGAAAAGAGCGGTGACGTAGCAGCTCTTTGCATTGCTCTGTAGTCTACCCTGTGTTACGTAGGACAAGGTTCTGACACAGGCCAGCTATGCAAACCGATGTAATTTAATCCCGTTTCTTATCAAAATTTCCCTAGTGGCTCCTTCTCTCCCATCACAAGGCTTCTCCACCACTTCTGAGCCAGGTGCCTGATCCTCTTAATCTCCCTCCTTTTCCAAGTTCAGGGTTTGTTGAGCCTCCTTAGGCTTGCTGTAGACACAATTCAGATGGGATGGAGAAGAGGAAATTAAAAATGAAATCACATAGCTACTGCAAATCACACGGGCTGGAGTGTTCTCTCCCCTGTTTCTGCAGGAAATCTTGGGTTTGCAGCTTGCATTGGCTTTCAGTAGGAAGCTGAATGTCATCACTGGCATTTAATCCAAGGGGATGTATTTCACTCTTGAGGGGCACCAACACAGTTGGTACATAAGAGCAGACAAAGGTCCATGTAGCCCAGTAGCCACATGGGACATTCGTAAGGGGAGGGGAGTGGGAGGGAGATAAGCCTATATCAATGTTTCCTTTTCTGTACTTTCCCAGCTTCCGGTACTCAGCTTTGTGTGGCATGATATTTTTTTTTGCTTCTTAGAAGCCCATGATCTTTTTCATAGTTCTCTCTTACTCAGACTTGGGTGCACCGGTTGTTCCCCAAATTGCAATCCCTCCTTTGTCTATACCATTTGGATTATAAGGGAACAACCTCTGAGCCCATCTGTGCTTGGCAAATAATCAGTGATGGGCTGCATAGGCAGAAGAGGGCGGGCAAGCCTGCCCAGCTCTGACTCTCTCTAAATGTTTGAACTTCTTTGTGGTAGAGAGTTTGGAGCAAGTGAGACAGGCCAATTGCTATTCTTATGGTGAGACCCAAGGGCAGACAGAAGTTGACTTTCCACAAGGGAGAACTCCAACATTTCAGCAGCCGCTGAGGAGATGGATTTCCTACAGAGGCTTCAGACTTCCTAGAAACTGCGTAAGCGTACACAGCATTGATCTGGCTTGATCTCTGGTCTTGCCTCAAGATCCAAGTGTGGTGGGAACAGATTTTGTGATCTTTGAATCAAGCACCAAGAAGGGTCAATGCCTGAGGGTTTGCAAGAAGCTGTGAGTAAGGATGGTGCACAGGGCAAGTGTGACACTGAGTGCGCTTGTGGATAATCTGCTAAACCATCTGGCGTTGCCTCCTCCTCCAGCTGTCTCTACCCACAGTATGTTGAGCTGGGAGGTGAGGAGTGAAAAGGCCTTCCCAGAGGAAAACAGGAGTGGCTGGAGGAGAGGGACCAAGTACCCTGGAGACCAGAGCAGAAATGCTTCTGCAGCAGATGCTGACCCTCCAACTGTGTGTGCTTGACAATTCCCCCACAAATGACTTGAGGTACTCCAAGGTCAAGAGCCAGGAATTGGCTCAGGTCAGGGCTCAGGGCGCCAAAGCAGGAAATGGGCACATTTGGGTTGCATTGGTTGGGATGTGAACTGGGCAGTAACACAGCACCTATGTGTCTAGCGAAGGCTGTGGATAAGACTCAGAAGACATCAGGATGGAGAGTGCACAGCAGGTGCAGGGATGTCTAACTCTTCAAACTGATAGTTTGAAGATAGTTTGATGAAGTTTAACAAGGCTAAGTGCAAGGTCCTGTGTCTGGGTTGGGGCAATCGCAAACACGAATACAGGCTGGGTGATGAGTGGATTGAGAGCAGCCCTGCAGAGGAAGACTTGCGGGTATTGGTGAATGGAAAACTGTATATGAACCAGCAATGTGCGCTAGGAGCCCAGAAAGCCAACTATATCTTGGGCTGCATCCAAAGAAGCATGGCCAGCGGTTTGGTGGAGGTGATTCTGCTTCTCTACTCCCCTCAGGTTAAACCCTGCCTGGAGCACTGCATCCAGCTCTAGAGCCCTCAGCACAGGGAAGACATGGACCTGCTCGAGGCGATCCAGAGGAGGGCCACAAAAATGATTAGAGGATGTAACACCTCTCCTGTGGAGGGCTGAGAGAGTTGGGATTGTTCAGCCTAGAGAAGAGAAGGCTCCAGGGACACCCTATAGCAGCCTTTCAGTACTTAAACAGGGGACTACAGGAAAGATGGGGAGGAACTCTTTATCAGGGAGTGTAGTGACAGGACAAGGGCTAGCGATTTTAAACTGAAAGAGGGCAGATTTGGATTTAGGAAGAAATTCTTTGCTGTGAGGGTAGTGAGACACTGGAACAGGTTGCCCAGAGAAGTTGTGGATATGAAGTGTTCAAGGCCAGGCTGGATGGGGCTTTGAGCAACCTCATTTAGTGGGAGGTGTCCCTGCCCAGGGCAGGAGGGTTAGAACTAGATGATCTTTAAAGGTCCCTTCTAACCCAAACCATTCCATGATTCCATGATTCTATTATTCTGTGATTCTAGAGTAATAGGCCTCAGTCTGGGCAAGAGGAACATCGCCATTTCTCCATGAGTAGAGCTCTTTTCGTTCAGGCTAGTGTATCTGTTGTAGCAATAGGAAGCCAAACAAATGACACTGACCCAGGAGCCCCTGTGGACAAGCAAGAGCTTCTGAGGGAGTTTGCATTGCCTCCATTGGCAGCTGTCAAACTGCAGGCACCCAGGTATCAAAGAGCTTCTCAAAATTGTCTTCAGCTTTTCCTAACTGCAGGCACATGGGGTCTGCAGACCCGTGCCATACACTCTGGGGGAACCACAGAGCAGCATTTAAAGCTGCATCCTACCACCTCCCGTCACCTCCCAGCCATGTGTGGGACAGGACTAATTTTGCAAACAGCAGGGGTGGATCGTGACAGCCTGTGGGATTGGCTCAAGCCCAACGACCAGTGCAAATGCACGTTTGGCTCTGCAGCTCTGTTACACATCAGCAAAGGAGCCTTCTGAGCCTGTAAAAGCAGCCACCGTTCCTGGTGTACATTGATGCAGGTCCCTCTTGTGCTGCCACTGGAGGTCTCAGCAGAGACTGGGAAGTTTATTAAAAAAGGTGAGTAATTATGCAGAGCAGTTCACATATCCACCACACCATATGTGTACAGACGGTGACCTTTCTGGTGGTTTCTGCAGCACAGCCTTCAGCGAGCTTGCCGCAAACATAACAGGTAACCAGAGACCTGCACCGGGGAGTGCTTGCTGATTGCATTGAGAGCTGCTAAACAGCTCTCTGACAATGAGCATTTAAAGAGCAGTTTCCTTTCCATCTTTCACTTTTCTTGCCTAATTTATTACTGTGAGGTCATTTTGATTATTAACCCGAGCCCTTTGCTTTCTATGGGCAAGTGCTTCCACCCTCATGCTGCACGTTTACACGCCGCCTCTCTGAACATTTTATTACTTGACTTTCCTGTTTGATTTCCCAGGGTACTTCAGTTCCTGTTCTGAGATATGGCATGTTCAGAAATTTAGTTAAAGACTCACAGATCTCCAAATCTTCAGGGATAGATTCTTTTCCTCCTTCTCAGTAGTTGACAGATGGTTATTCTTCAACAAATAAAATCTAAATTGTATGAGTCTGCCCTGCTGCAGAAACAAGTTCTTAATAAGCGCCTTGCTGTGATGAAAGGAAATAGAGGAAAAAAGCAACAACCCCAAAGTAAGGCTATTTAGAATTAAAAATAGACTCCATGTGTCCATTTGCTAGAATTGCACGGCAAAATTTCACATCTGAAAGGGACTTAAACAGCAGAGAGGCCTGCTATTGGCTCACTCTGAAGAGATGAGCTATATCCATAGCAAACTCTTGTGAGTGGCAGCTGTTTTCTGAACCAGTGGTCAAATCTGCCTCATGCAAGACCCCACATGTGGATGAATATCAAGGGAAAAACGAGCCTGAACCCACTCAGGCTTAGCCAGGGTTAGACCTGCCAGGGCTGTGGAAATGGGCACCTGGCAGGTCTGCCAGACCATCAAGGCTGAGCTGAGTTTAGCAGGAAGAAGATGGCTCACAGCAGGCATGAAGGGCTCTCCAGTTGCCTGACCTGCAAACTCGTGCCATCCTCTGGTCCCTCTTTGTTAATGCCCTAACCACTCTGAAATGACTTTTTAAAACTTCAAAAACCTGCTGTCTTCATTTTAAAAATCCCATTCTGGAAACATCTGCATAACTTTATGGGGCAACTCTGTCTCTCCTTGGGCCAAATTCTGCTCTGGTTAGCATTGGCATGGGCCAATTCCCACACCAGGCTCTGGCCTGCTTCCACTGACATTAGCAGGGTTAATGTGGTTGTGCACAGACAGCTCAACCCTGCCCTGTTACCTTTACATCATAAAAAACGTGGGGTTTAGTATACTGCAGGTACTGTGAGTGCTAGTACTGTGGGCATGCAGTGCATGCCCCTTTGGTCAGCATTGCTGCAGCACCCTGGGCTGGCCCAGCAACTATTTTCTCTCCCCACCAGACAGCTCTTACCTGTTTCTGAAATGCTGACTCGACTAAGGTTTCCAGTCACCTAAAATATCTGCAGATTTTGCTCCTTCTCAGTCCTAAGGTAAAACAATAAATATGGTTGTTGTGAAGGGGCTACCACTCAGGCTGGCTGGGAAAAAGTGACCATTGGCAAAATAATCCCACACGGCAGAGACCCTTGGTGTTCTGGCATTTGAGAGCTGCTGAAAAGTGTCTTTATTAGCTCTTCATTAGCTGCAGACTGTGAATGGACTGACCTCAGACAGCAATCCTCTGGCAGCCAATGAGTTTTAATCACCATATCAACTGATTAAGAAAATAACTGCTTAAAGCCAGTCTGTTATTAATCTTTGATTATATCTTCATAATTCAAAATCAATAATTTAGATCACAGAGAGAAAACAATTGCTCTTTGGATACAGAGAACAGAAGTGGGCAAAATAATCTACTAATCTCTGCATTTTTCCCCCCACTGTATCTTCTCAGGTACTCTAAAAGACGCTTCATTTCACACTGTGTCTCATTTGAACTTCATGAGGTTTGCATGGAAGCATCAAGTAGGAGTTGCTTCAGAGAAAAAGTATTGGGCACACCACAGGATGCTTTCTCGGCTCAAAATCTTCAGAGGAAGGTGCATTGAACCTCAGAGAAGATGGACATAGAAAACCCTGTTCTGGGAGGTGGTGTTCTGTAAAACAACAAATCTACCTCTTCTTGGATAACTAAGACAACTTTTTGGCTTTAGGAGACCAGTCTGTTCTCCCATACGCATGTATAGTTCTAGCCTTATCTTGGCTCCTCACCTGTTCACAGCCAGATTGCTGACAGCTCCCACCACCAGCGCCTCCTGTTTCATGCCTGGATAGGGGACTTGCTCTTGGAGGCCCCCAGCTTTCGTTTGAATCTTGCTCAGCTTTTGGCTGCACTAGCATCCTTCAGCAAGCAGTTCCACAAGTCAGCTATGCACTATGTAATAACAGACTTTCCATATGTTGGTTGTGACATAGGTATTGACTTTGTCTAGTTAGTCTGAGAAAGCACAGGTTAAAGCACTCTTCTTTACATTTTTTTAATTGTCTATTGCTGTTGAAAGACTGTGAGGCTTCTTTTGAAAACACCACAGGCTATGCAATAGCATTCAATACCTCCAGTAATTTTCATCACTTGTTTCTCCTCCTCATGCTCTCCTTTTTGAAGGTGAGGGCTGATCTGAAACACGGGTGACCTTCCCCCAGACAGAGCTGTGCTTTCCCCTGGACCATGGCATGGCACTTGCATGATGGTCAGCCACTGTGCCCATCATGGTGCTGACACGGGCTCTTCCCTGGCATGCTCCAGTTCATTTCCAGCCGAGCGAAGGGCTAAGGAGCACGGCTCCGTACTCCCACTCCCCAGGGATTGTTGCCTTGTCTGTCCCAGCAGTGCCTTTAGTTGGCCACCACTTTACCCAGCTACCTGGGGTGCGTGACATCTCCCAGAAGGTACTCCAGCCTCAACAAACATGAACAATGGGCTTAATATCAACCCTGGGAGGAGCGCAGGGGCCCAAAGCCTCTCCTGTTGGAAAGTCCTGAAGGAGCAGTTTATACGAGGTTTTGCCCTGCTCTAATCTGAAAGTTAAAAGCTGCAGCAAGAAAACCTTGCTCTTTGAGGCAATTACGTTGCTCCTCTCCCCACCAGTCTCTAAGCACCTCTTAAATCACCTTTAATATGATGTATCTTCACAACTCCCCTGCAAGATAAGGGAGATACCATCATCCTTGTTTTACAGATGGAGAGCCGGGGCACAGGCAGAGCACTGTTGCCTCATCACTTTTCTTTTATTAGTGAGTTTACGTCCGGCGGTGCCTGGTTATGTCTTAGTCAGCTTTCAGCCCTTTGAACAGCTGCTCTTACATGAAGGCTCATGAAGGCTGTCGAGTTGCCACAGAAGCAGCAGACCAAGAAGTCTGGCTGGTTGCATCACTACTGTTCTTGCTGTACTAATATAGCTGCACCTACAGGCACCCTGAACATGCAAGAACTGTACACTAATCTAAAACCAGTCCGCTTAAAACCAGACGTTGGTTCACTTTATTCATGAGCAATTGTAATTAATATTGGTGAGAACAGGTTGTACACCTCAGGGAGATAATTTTATTTCATGCTCTACGCTGACTCCTCTAATTAGTACTAAAAAGCACTTCTTTTGGTTGTGCACCCTCTGTTCCCCAGACAGGGAAATTCTTGCTACAGTTTCTTATTTTATGAAAACGTGTGTAGAATTTCAGAATACACAGAAAATCTGCTTGCCATGTTATGGCATGTAACTTTGACATCACATAGAAAATCATCTCTTCTGTTTACATTTCCATGGCATGGCTTTTACACTCATGTGAAGCCAGTGCTCTAACCCAGCCCTCCTGGTTCTTCAGCCTAGTTCTTTCTGGTGCAGCTCACACCAAACCTTCATCCAAGCAACTGTGCCTGTCCTCTGCTCATGTACTACATCCATCAAAAAAATACAGTTGGATCCTGAGCTGCTCTATTCCAGCTGTGTACACAACACACTGGGCCCCCCTTCTGCCTGAAAAAGAAGCACCTAAAATCCAACTTTGACCAAAACAAAACCAGTGGTTCCATCCGTCCTGTGCAGCCACCAGCTGGCTGCTGCTTTCCATACGAAGATGCCCTCCACTGGATGGGCAGCACTCACTGCCTTGCAGCCACATGAGGTGGGCTTCCGAGATGGAGAGAAGATCCAAGTTGCATTTGCAGCATGTGTGCAAAAATCTGAAGAGTTATTGAGTGCTGTGAGGTGGTACATGGGCCCTGCCCACACGATAGACCAACAAATCTTTTCTTGTTGCCCATTTTTCTTTCTTTCCTTTCTCTTCCTTCTTATCTGCTGGTATATGACACCTGCTGGGGAATGTTGGCCTGAAGCCAGCAGGAAGAGGGAGCAGCTGAAAGTTGCTTGGCTGATTTCTCTATGGAAAGCTCTCGGCAAGTTTTACATGGACAATGAACAAAGTGCCGTTTCTTGCTTTAAAAAGGCAGAGAAGGGGGGGGTGGGACAGCAGGGCCCTGCGGTGTGAATTTCCCCACGATCCCAACGTTATGGAAGGGTAACACAGATCAATCTTGAGTTCTCTTGATACGGGACAGAAAGCCAAAATTCAGTCATCAAATGGCACGGCAGGTGCTCAGAACCACCCAGACCGACAGTGTCTCCTGTAGTATAAACAAGTAAACTGTTTGATTTCAAGCTCTGGCTATTTTGCTCAGATACCCCTTGTTTACTAAGTGCTGAATGGCACTCAGCATTTACAGATGTAAAGCCCCTGACTGGGAAGGTCATTAAAATTGGCGGGAAGATTGGGTAAAATCTGAGAAAATCCACAGGGGAGCCCAGCTAATTAATTATGGTTTTGTAATGCACCTAAGAGAACAATGTCCAGAGCTCTGAGCTGTTTGAAGGGGCTGTTTAAAAGCAAATTAAAGCAGAATATCTACTGTAAATGTATAATTGAGCTGTATGCTAAACACACAGGCAAACTTGTTTACCCTGCTCCTGAGCCCTCTTGAGCATGGTAGGTTTGAACATTTGAACACAAATGTCACTGGGTTAGGAGAGACTGTGAGAAAGAAAGCAGGCAGGGGAGGAGAGGAAACATCCACTGCAAAAAAAAAAGTAGTGAAATACTGCAGCAAAGAATGAAAAATAAATAGAGGCAAAAAAGGGAAAAACAAAATATTTGAGATAGAACTGAGTCTTCTCACTGCCCTCTACGTAATTTGTAGCTCTGTCTCTGGAAAAATTATTTGTGATGAGTAATTGTTATGTTTTTGAAGAGAGGCTGCTGGCACTGCTGCTGGGCAGGCTGGGGCTCCCATTCAGAGATGGACTGGCAAAGCCAGGGCAAGCACTGGTGGTCCGCACCCCATGGGCAACCCGTGCCATGCCAGATCTGCATCTGCCACTTGGGAACCATCTGCTTGGAGTCCAGCAAGAGCTTAGCAATGACCCACCTCGGATTTGGGGAAAATGGCTGGACTCTGGTGAGCAAAAAACCATCAGAGAGTTTCCAGCTACCACTACACCCAGCCCTTATTCAAAGTATTGCTGAACCAACCCAGTGAAGGAAGCATCTGCCACCCATCTGCTCCCCCCTGTTTGCAGGGGCATATTTTTTCCATAAGCACAAGAATTTGTCTTGAGTGAAAAAACTCCTTTTTGGAGTGGGCCACAACCCCTGGGCTCCTGGGCTCAGACGTTCCCCATGTCCAAGACCCTGATTCCCACAGTGAATGTGGCTTTTTCATCTTAGAGCATAACCAGATACCTTTGGCAACTCCAGTTAATTCAGGAGGGGAAAAAAATATATCTCTTTCTGCTGATAACCTCATTGTAATTTGTCACAACCTGCTAAGAACTCTCCCGAAGGTTATGGCACGTGATGCAAGACAGGTGAAGCTGACTCTTTGGAAAGCAACACGTGCCTACGAATTTGTAGTCCTTGCCCTTTCGAAACTGCTGGGTGGACGGGGAGAGTGGCCCTGGAGGACTTCATGAGCTGTCAGAGGTGATGTGTGTGCATTCTTGTGCAGGGCTCGGATGACATCAAGTGAAGAGAGAAACCATTATGTAACTTGGAAGATCATATTATACAATAACTTAAACACACACACACACACAAAAAAAGACGTATCCCAGCCAACTGCTTCAGCGTGAAAGATGAGATTCACAAGATTAGTAAGGCCTCCTATCTGCCAAATCTTGCTGAGCATTACACCATGCGATGGAGTTGGGCTAACCCTGTGCATTATTATGACTCAGCTTAGTGGGAGAGGTAGGGAAGGGCAAGGCAAACTTTACTATCAGCACCTGCCTAGAAATTGAGCTATATTTACAACACCAGGGCTGATAAAATGTGTGTTGTGTTTGACTAACACCAAACATTGCAATACACAGGTTACCAGAAAGGGACAGGATTGACAGCTAAATTGTTTAATTAAGATCAAATTACCAGAGGGCTAGATCTGGTTTTCAAGATGTAACACGGAGATTATTATCAAGAAATGAGTTTTAATGTAAAAATAGCAGCTGCCACCAGGTACAACACGTAGCAGCTGGTGAGAGAAGCCCAGTGTTTGCAACACCAAGCTTTGCCAGCTACCAGCCGTCACCAGCCTGGCGTTGCTCCTGAGGTCGTCCAAGGGACAGCCGGGGCAGGGCAAAGGACCAGAGAACAGGATTAGAGGCTGTCCCCAACACCCGCCTCACTCCCATGATGGACCTCTGCAAGGCGCTTGTCCCCCTGTTCCGATGTTAAAGAGGCCAGCCTTGGGAAAGGGGTGTCCTCTGACTTGCCTCTGCCCTGGGAGGTCAGACCAGCCCTGTCTCTGGATGGGAACTGGCATGGCAAGAAGGGGCCATTGAGCAGGTTGCTCCCATGATGCATGTCCCCTCCCTAGAGAAGGACTAGCAGACCCAAGTGCACGGTCACCTAACCCTGCAAGTCCCTCCAGGTTTCCCAGCAGTGACTTCTGTGTAGCAACAGCGACAGATACCCATTGCAAGCACAGAAATGAGCAGAGCCCAGTGCCTTGCAGCTTTGCATCATTTTTATTTTTTTTCCTATGAAGGTGTGAGCCCACATTGCTAAAATCCCTCCCCCTTTTGGACACACTGAAAGGTCAAGTGGCCTTCTTCTGAGACAGCAGGACTTCTGGCATCTCTTTCCCGCTTGGCAGCCCATATCCTTCAGTTTTATTTACTTTTTCAATGTATTTCTTTCTGTTGAATGTGAATAAATTTGGCCAATGGATGGAGGAGTTATGAGGGAGGGTCAGACAGAGACAGAGACATGACTATGAGGTTTGTTTGAGCTTCATTTTCACAAGGAACCAGACTAAGATCCACCCACTAATGAAATATGCCCTGCTTCTGCTTATCTGGTGAGACACTAGAGAGTCTCTTAGCTTCCTGGTGCATTAAGCTTCACTTAATGCAAAATCTGTCTCTGACCTGGCGTCACCTCTGCATTTCCATCAGTGTGAGATCACTGCACACAAAGCATTTCAAAAGTGGGATCTAAACTCGGGGACCCAAAGCTAGGGACCCAAACTCTGCCCGGTTTTACCCACAAGCAAGCTCCAACCAAAGCCAACGGGAGCTGCAGTATATTAGGCACGTCAGGTTATGGCAGCATTTCTTAATGAGCTGTTGGTTCTTTTGAGACTTGAGTTTCTTCGTCGTAGCTCAGTGCTTGGGAGAGAGGGAAGAAAGAGAAGTGTGTTGGTCTAACGCTGAAACAACTAATTTATGTACTTACACTGTGACTTAAGAAAGTTCTGCTTTAAGTGAGTTTATTAAGTGGAGTCAGGATGTCTGACAGCTAGCAGAGCCTCTGCAAATAAGACAAGGCTGTTGGTAGTAAAAAGTAGGAATCCAGTTAAAAAATAGCTCCTCCGGTTACAAGACTGCTTGAAATATTGTACTCTGGAAATGTTTGTGTTTTAAGCTGTTTTAGTGTACAGTATAAGTCATTGATTTTTTTTTTTTCCTTGGTTTTGTTGCTAAACCTACGAGGGGAAATGTTTTTCTCCGCTTGCTGGACAGCAGCCATGAATTAGTAATGACCGACCATGTTTCAAAAGTGCGTGTGTGTTTTAATCTGCATTGAAAGCCATGTTTATCTTCTTTCTGGAAGCTAAAGGAAGTTTTAACGTGTGTGCAGCCAGTGAAGTGCAAACTGCTGCGGGAGGGAGGTGAGCCTGGTCCGGAGCTGAGCGGCTGCTGCACATGGATGCTCTGCATCCCGGCACGGGGCTATCAGCTCAGCCCGCATGGCTAACAGGCAGCTTTCTGCTGGGTCAGGCTTCATGATCTCAGCTCACCACCCAAATTAACCTCATCCTGTTGAGGTCGTTTCCCCATCGCAGCTGTATCCCTTGTTTCTCGATGTTTTTAAGATGGAGATGCAGCATCTCCATGCTGATGGGCCGTAGGTGAGTCTCTTGTGCGGGCAGCGAGGATGTCTCAGCCTCTGGAAGAAATCATTGACACTTTGAGCAACAAACCTGTGCTCTATGATGCTTCCTGGCCAGCATCCTGGACCAATGTGTTACCTGAGAATAAAGGTGCTTATTTCAGAGTGATTGCTTTATTAATTTATCGTAGCTGAGTCTGCAGTGGTTATGTTAGTTCTTCAATGGAGCCGATTTCCTTTGTCCAGGGCAAACTGAGGTAGAGAAGGAGGATCATATAGACGCTGAAGTGCTAATTTGAGACTTGAGAGACCTTGGTTTAATACCTTCCACAGACTTCCTTGGACAAACTGTGAAGTCTCCTACTCCTGCCATTTCCAAAGTGAATGTGGAAACGTCATCAAATTTGCCTTCTGGGGCAGTGAGAAAAACACTCACGAGAAAAGCTATGGTAATGGGGCTATGTAAGTATCTCTGAGAGAGATCCAGATGGATGTGCATGAAGAGATTAAATTCCTGATCACCACTTTCTTAGCGTGAATGTAGGTTGGGAGGAACCCCGCTAATGCAAAAGGAATATGAGAGAGAAGTGGGCTCCCGTGATTTACGGTGGTAAGGTCCTGCAATGAAGTCTCCTGATTCTCAGTAGCCTACTTGAAGCAGCAGACTATTTTTCCTAATTCTCCTCTGTTCAATTACACCAGTCACTTTTCCTGGTGACCAGACAAGCAGAAATATTCAACTCAGCCCTTCCACTGTTATTTCTTCTGCTCTAACTCGACCATGAATACTTGGGCTCACTATGGAGGGCAGTAATAGCAGTTGCATCTTCACGGCTGCTCTACACACTTCATTTGTACAAAATGTACTATTCATAATGAATAATTCTTTAAGGAAAAGTCAAGTCAAAACTTTCAAAAAACTTCTGGGCTTTAAAAGTGTAATGAAATGATCACTTTTTTGGCTACATCAGCTTCACAGTACTTCTCTATTTGGGTGGAACAGGATAATCTCTGAAAGCCACACCCAAGTTATTCCAGTATTTCTGCTAATGTGCGTACACTTTGCTTCTGTAACCTGAACTAGCATGTTCCCAGCTAGCTCAGGTATTTCTGCATGGCACTTCATGGAATAAACACATTCCAGTTGCCCGTAGGCCAATGTCCTGTTTTATGACAGCCATTTATACCTACTGAAAGTGTTTCCTTTTCCTTCCACCCCAGTTTTGCTCAGGTCCTGCTGGAGTTGACACTCTGTGTGATGGATGGATAGATCAAAGGATAAAGGCATTGTGGAAGAAAAGAAGTTAAAGAGAGGCCTCCATGGAAATTTCCTCCATGGAAATACATGGGAAGAAAGAGATTAGAGCATACAGATGGAGTGAAGAGGGATTAGGATGTTTGAGGGAGTCCCTGAAATTGATTAAACATGAAGATGATCCAAAAAGATCTTGAACAGTAAAATGAGAAGCAAGGAAATTTGAGATGTCCAAGGGTGCAGCCATCTCGTGATACTAGCAAAAGAAGCATCTTAAGGGAAAACAAAGTGAGTTTCATAGAACCTTGCAATCTCCAGTTAGTGTGAGATTAATTTATCCTGATTTCTTTATCTGAAAGTGCAGTATTGTGGAGATCATGCTCTTGTCCTATGTTTGTATGAAAAGTAATGAGCACCAGAAATGTGGGCAGGACTCTATAGAGTCATACAGCTCTATCGTGTTTAAGAAAATACCGGACATGGTAAGATATCAACCACAACTCCCTCTGTTCCCTAAAATGGCTCTACTGACTTCATCTGCCATCTCTTGGATCAATCTTTCTGGGCTCTCTCTGGGACAAGAAGAGGAAGAATGAGTCCAGTACTTGCTTGGTCTGGGAACAGCTACATCATGCAGACTTTCACTGCAAGGTAAGACCAAACTTGTGTGGTCCTCTTTAATCCACACACACAAAGTTTGCAAGACCACAGCTCTCAGATAGCCAGAGAGACAGTCTTGATAACAATAGAGGTTTTGAAGGGTTCTTGCGGCCTTCAGCATTTCTGTGCTTGAAGGAACTGAAGCCAGAGCAAATCTCTGTCCTTTCTGAGAATGATATAAATTGAAACTTCACAGTAGCACCCAATAGACATATGAATTCACGCTGACACTTCAGGTAGGATTAGTGGATTTCGAGATTTGCAGATGGCTGTTTCACAGATGTGGGCATGTAGACATTAACTTCGGTGAAGCCAGGCTAACACTCAGCGATCTGGACGCCTATATTTCCCCTTTCGTATAATTTGGATGTGTAAGTGTCTAGTTGATCGGGGTGAAAATAGCATGGCGTAGTTTCCAGACCATGCCATGCCATGCCACCAGGTCATTCTGAGCAAGCAAACCTGGCCCTTGGGTGTCTTTGTGGACAGTCTGGCACCAGTCTTGAGCTCTGGGAGCTTTGTATGGAGATGTGTTGTGGTCTGACTCAGGAAAGAAATGAGGTCAATGGCCTTCAGATAGTGTTAAGTGGACGGTGGCTTGCACCATAAAAACCACCACAAATATTTTATTACAGCCTGGTAAAAAGGACAAGTTTTTGCTTGTGCAGAAGCTGGGATTTTATTGAACTGAAAACTGAAATACACCTCAGATCATGACAGTGCTTCACAGTTCCCACAAGTTGTCATTACAATTCATGTAGCTCTGTAAGCTGTATGACCTGGATATTTTTGGTGTCTTTCATCTTTCCATTTCTAAGTGCTTACCTTTTTGTGCACTAAAGCTGAGGCAAACGTATGCATTGAACAACATGCTCTTCTCTCATAGAGATTTTGGCTTGCTATTTGGATTGATTAGTACATGGATGTCTTTGGGGCACCAAGTGAGAAAACAGACGTGCTTCTCTATGCTGCCAAAAGACCTGGTTCATATGTGATAAAACTTCCGGGGAAAAAAAAACCAAACAAAACAACCAAAAATCAAACAATGTACTTGTAATGTGGCTGGATTTGATTCAGACTTTCAGTGTTCAATGTTAATCTTTCAAAAAGCTAACATTGATTCAGAGTATCTATTGCAGCACCAAAAGCTAAACCACATGGTGGGGGAGGGCAAGGGGAGAGGTGGAAGCATTTTGCAAATGGAAGACTGTGTGCATTATTCAGGCTTTAACATTGCTTGCATTCATGGAGCAATGCCCTTCAGTTTGGGAAAGCATCACAAGCACAGCTCCTGTTTGGCAGGATGAATGAAAGGAATCTTACAGAATCTGTATGTGAGACCATTAGCCTGACATCTGAGACACTGCAAAAGCTCCTCTGATAAACCACACCTCTCGAAGGAGACTGCTATCTTTACATCACTGACACAGGCAAAGCCCTCAGACTTGGGCAAATAAGGCCTTGTCTACTGGTTGCTCTCCTTGCCAGTACTTTCCACTGTTGCTACCCAAGGGACGCAAATGCAGAGAGTATTTTGTGGAGAGAAGAAAAAAAAAAAAAAAAAAAAAAAAAGAATGATTCTGCCTCATCATTTAAAAGGTAATTTCATGAGTTTGGGTGTGGGTTTTGGAATTAGTGTGCTGGCAGAAACAAAATCCCAGTCATTACATTGCAGTTCTCATCAGTACCTCTTTGACCGTTTCTAAAATGGAGGGCTGTACTGTGGACCCTGATTTTCTAGAAGGGTATATACTAACGCATGGAGGAAAAAGACAACTCAGTCAAGGCTGTGGAGCAGGCCAAGAGGAGAGCCAAGGTTAAAACCAGGTCTCTAGGCTCATAGCCTTATCTATGGACAACACAGCCTCTCCAGAGGATGTTGCATGCATCTACAGATGGAAAAAAATTAGTCAACCACGTGTTAAAGATTCCTTTGACCGCCTGTAACCCTGTTGAACCCAGCTCCAATGTTGTTGTTCTGAAGAAAAAACATGGCAGGTCTTCAACATCACAAAACCCTGAATAGTTACAGCCTGTGAGTAGCCAGTCAGTTGCCATAAAACTGACTGATATTGGTTTGCAGGTGGAGAAGTAGCCATTTTCAGACAAGTTGTTTTAGCTACCGGCTTCAACTCTTCTAAACATTTAAATACAGAAACTGTTCACAGACTTATATTTTATTGCTTTATGGGTTTATTTGTGTGTCTTAAAGTCTCCTCCTGAAGCATTTTGGATCAGTAGCCCTTCGAAACACAGACTTGCCAAGTCCATCTTCCATCTTCGGTTAAACCTCATCACTTTTAGAGGAATTGTGTGGGTGTATTTGGAAGCAGTCCAAAGTAAATCCCAGCTGAACTGCATAAGTCTGGTGTAAAACTAAAATATATGGGGTGGGAAGAGTTTGTGGCATTTAGGTAAAGGAGAGGAGAGGGGAAGAGTGAATGAGAGAAAGCATGTTAAGCATAAATATGATGTGCTCATAAGTCAAGAGGCTAAACTGAATGCTGCGCATCCGAAAAAGAAAACTGTTTCTTCAATAGTAAAATAGGCTTGAAAGTTCAGGCTTCCCCACTCTTACAGGATAATTGGTTATTGCAGGTTGGAAGGGACATCAGGAGATCTCTAGTCCAACCTCCTGGTCAAAGCAGGGCCAGATATGAGGTACTTCATCCTGCTCTCCCCTTCCTACATCTTTATGACTAATGTCTTTGAATGACACCTTCTCAACAGGTCTCAACCCTCTTCCCAGGGTTGCAACAGCAAAGAGGAGCAGAATGAAGAGGAAGGCACTAGCAATCAAAAAGACTTAGGGACTTTATTTCTCATTCTCAGAGACAAGATGAAGCAAAACATGAAATTATTCTTTTGCCTGACACAGTTCAAAAAAATCTGTGTCAGCTGTATCCAGTTGGGATATCATCAGTATAAGCCCAATGAGGTGTTCGCGTGGGATGCCAGTTGGGGGACAATACTTGTCTGGGTGATCTACTAGTTCTTGTATGTTTGTGGTGGCATTGCTCTCACACACTTCTCTCACCACACCTTGAGTTAGCCAGGCAAGCTGAGAACAGGAGACCAAATGACATTTGACAGTTTCTTTTCCTTCCCATCCTGATAAAAGAGATCATGGTTTGGAATCAAAATATCAGGGAAGTTTGTATCTCCCCCCTGCCTGACTGCCTCAAATGTTCCTGCAGCTTAAATACACATCAACACAATCTGAGAAACCCAAGATAGGGAGGAATGCATGTAAGTTCCAGCTGGGCTAAGGGACACTAACAGATGTACACTACAAATTATTTCTTAGCACCCTTACTGTGATTGCTAATTCTGTCCAAGAATTCTAGGTCGGTATGAAGGGATAATTATTCACATAACCATGAGGATTCTGGGCTGAATATGCCAGGACTGTAGGGTCTCTGTGTCCCAAATGCATGCCTGTTTGATGATCTAAGCAGCGTCTGGGTTAGTCAAACTACAACTTTGAAAATATTCACACACGCCCCCGTGTTCCCAAAGATTTGTTTCAAAAGTGCTTGGATGGTATTTTTAAATTATTAAAAAGATGTGATATTGGGAAGCAACTTGGCAATTTCTGAAAATTGGGCTAGTGAGGCAAGAAAATACCCTAGATTGGGCGCCCAGGCATTACACTATGTCAAACTACTGATCACATAGGAAACCTTCTGAGGTCCATGAATTGTTGGAGTGGTATTTCACAATGACCCACAAACACAGAAGAGCAATGCTTGGGTCATTAACACTCTTTGTACTGGGGGGTTCCTCAGCTAGCATGGGAGTAGCAGGGTTCTCACAAAAATGACCATTTAGTAAAAACTTACATTATTAAAATGACTGGCTCCAGAAAGTCTGCATTACAACAGAAAAGGCCAGAATTTTAGAGTTATTTGTAGCTTCTGTTGCTATCACAGTCCTACATGATTTTTATAGAATCATAGAATCATAGAATGGTTTGGGTTGGAAGGGACCTTAAAGATCATCTAGTACCAACCAGTCTAGCTCTTCAAAATTCATCTGGAAAGGCTGTGAACTGAATTTCAGGTATTTAGCTGTTATTCTACTACCATACCGAATATACCAGTCTGCATTCTGCAGAAGACTGAAGCTTGGAAAAAGAAACAGAGGTAATGAAATGTCAACAGTGCTTGGAAAGCATTATAACTTAAATTTGCAAAATTAGGTAGCCATTAGGGAAAACTTCTCGGTGTAGGGTTCCTCCTAGGAAACAAGTTAAGTTTTCCACCCCGGAAAACACAAACTGTTCTTCAACAGATTATCAAAAAGTCAACAGGAGATAATGATATTGATGTAATTTCATGTCAGTCAATTAGTTATTTTTCCTGCCCTAAATAGAACAATTATTTTCATGTTATGCGTGTTGTTAGCTAATAATTGTGGTGACAGATGTCTAGAAATAAGGCAGTGCTCAGGTGGTTTCCAGGCAGAGCGATTCAGAGAGCTGTCAGCAAAGCATTTCTCATGGAGATACTAAATATAACAATTAATTCACATTATTCTACATTGTATTGTTCCAGTGGTTTGGGGGGTTTTCCTTAGTGATGTTGTTGCAAATAATTAGTGTTTCACTGGTGCTTGTTTGAGGACAATAACAGGAAGTACCTCGTTTCCTTCAGAGGAGTAGCTCTAATTGCCTATAACACAGTATGATTCCTGTCTCACTTTGATTAGAGTCTCTACAAGCCTCAAGCCACCCAGGTTGGCCTCTTGAGCATGGGTATGGCGTCTTTACATACAGTCAAATACTGTGGCACTTCCACCACCCAACTTTTGACACAGCATTGAGCGTTCTCAGCCCTGCTGCCTTCACTGGATAGACCAAATGGAGACCAAACCCATCCTCACAAAACAACCTCACAGCAAAGTTATTTAATTTCTTTGTGTCCCACCTCACCACCTAGTAAAACGGAGGTGATAGGACTCCTTTGTATATATTGGACACTTTCTACTATGTGCAATATTACTTAACATGGCAGGAGCCTTTTTTTCTTACGCTCCTCGGAAGTGGAGGGAAGTCAACACCACTCAGCTTTCAGCAGGACACTTCTCTTCCTCATCAGTGCTCGTATGTATACATTTTCATGTAATCAGGCTGAGAAATTAACATCTCATGAGTCAAAACTTACAAGCCACAGCATGCAAAGTGGGACACATCATCACTGCTTAATTCTCTTTATAATGATTCTCCAGTTACCTATAGGAGAACTATAGGCAAAGAGATAATAAAAGCTGTTAAGTCGTTCCCTCCAAGTCTGACCACATTCTTCTTTTGTAAAAGGAAATGTAAGAAGTGAGAAAATTTGAGTGTGAAAAGACCAACAAATTTACATTTCTAGGCTTCTACTTCAGATTCCTCTTTTGATATTGACTTCCCTTCTGGAAGTTGAAAGGACTGGTTTGTCTTTAGTGTCTGGTACAGTTTTGCTTAAATTAGAGGTGATTTATTTGGGGTTTTTTGATGTGGCTTGGTCCCTACGACCTGGGATGAGTCCTCAAAATTCATTTTCTTTAGATATTTGACTCAGATTCAAAGGTCTTTCTGTTTAAAGGAGAGAAATTACCAAGATGGAAGGGTAAAGTTTTACATAGGCTCCTCACACCATTATCCTCCTTCCCTACTCTCCGTCCCTTTACAAAATGGCGTTTACTTCTCACTCTCTTGCCAAGACTGTTCCTCATTCCTGTCACACATTCCTTAATTTCATATAAATACCAGGAAAAATACTGCAGACCTCGCATGGGCAAACCTCCCATTGAAACCAATGGAAACGTTACCTGACTAAGGTTCTGAGAGCTTGGCCCTCCACTAGTAATTCACAGGAAAGGAAAAAAGTCACTGAGAAACCAAAACACTCTGTGTTCTTACTTATGAAAGGGGACAGGAGGTGGAGGAAGGTTGAGGTAGGATTTGGGGTGGGCTATATTTAGAAAAAAAACTAAGTTTGGCGTTGTTGCCAATATGAGCACATGGAGTTTCAATTTGTGGTTTCTCTTTATGCAGCACATTTTGAAATTGGAATTTAAAACAAAATATACATCTCTGTGTCTGACTGTGTATATAACAATTTGTCATTTCTTGGCGGGAATTTGAAACTATTTTTAGTGTTCAGAAATAGTCTTCTCTCCTTTTCCTTCACCTCCCTCCCCCCACCCCGCTTCCAAATTACTCTTTAATCAACCTTACAAGATTGTTAGAACTTTCCAAACTTTCTTGAAGTAAGGCAAATAGTGACAGGAAATTAATAATTATTGAGGAATGGGGCTATATTTTCATTTCCTGGCCCCTTCAGAGTTAAATGTTGAGTTAGAGCCATTTGTCAAAAAGTTGAACAGAACAGTTACCTGCAGATTCATTTTAATGAACTCCATTTAAGAACAATGGCCTCTGAAAAAATATATATCATTAGGAGAATCAGGAAATCCTCCTAAAGCCAGAGCACTTGTGCTTTATACCAGTGCTTGAATAAGAATAAAATCCCCCCCATGGGAGAGGTCTGGCAGCAGAGTTGGTGTGTTGCTCTTCAAAACCACAAGTTTTGTTAGCAGGGACATCAGCACGGAGTCCTTTGACCATCCGTAACCTGCACTGTATGCTGAACCCCAGGCATGGGAAAGCCATCACCCGTCTCACCTGGATTACCTAACAATGGCATTGTGACCCCCTTGAGCTGACCACCATCATTTCCTAATCCACCTTCACACCTCAGCTCACAGTGGCAGTTGTCTCTGAGCTCGGACCAGGATGAAGGTCATTACAACCTACCAGGCCACTGCCCCTCCTCTTCATACCCCTCCATGCCATAATCACTGAAGTGCCTGAACTTTGCCTGTACTGCACCACCTGTGAAGTCAGGGCTCTTTCCTGAGCTTAATCTTGATACATTCTGCTGAGCCCAGGTGTCTGAGAACATACAACAAGCAGTAATGAGTCAGGGCAACGATCTTCCGTACGCACTATCCTGTCACCCTACCAGTGGCTAAAAATGGATGCCTGGGGGTGTGTATAAAGACCGAGTAAAAAATCACTGTGTTTCCCTGCAAGTTCCTCAAGCTCTAGGACTTGTGACCTATGTATTTCCTAAGCACCTGTTTGCTGTCTTTGCAGTTAATATTTGGTTGTTTTTTCCTCTACGATCTGGTCTAGCCACTTTTTGCAGCTTTGTAGACTTTTAGCCTCCACCACATCCTGTGGCAAAGAGATCCACAGCTTAACTCAGTGCTGTACAAGGAAATGCCTCCCCTTGGTTTCCAACCTGCCACCTACTAGTTTCATGGCTGACTTCCTTAAATCTTGTATTAGAAAAGAGTGAGCTGTCGTTTCCTAATTGCCTTCTCCACTTCTCTCTCAATTTTATAAATCAGAGCTGTTTATTCCATCCTTATATGGATTCCATACCATACCTTGGAAGCTTCTTTATACCTTTTCTAGCTCCATGTTAGGCAAGACAAGGTTTTTAGGTAGCCATAGTTAATATTTTGAATTAGATTTACTTCTATAGTTAGAAATACTAAACTGGCTTTTGGATCACAACAGTTCTTTGATGCTTTTTTTATTTTAGATGTAGAAAGGATTTGTGTGCTCAATAGTGTGTTGATGTCTTCTTTATGATTCTAGCTTGTCTAACAAGAGATGTCCATCTGCAAGTCTTGTTTGCCTGCATTCACTTGCAACTACAGTAGAATTTTTACCACACATTTTTCAAGATGGAGAATCTGGAACAGTATACGCTGTTCAAGATGTGTTTGCACCATAGATTTACAAAGTAGCATAAGGACATTTTCTTTTTTGTTCTCTGTTCCTCTCCAAATAGCTCTTAAATTCAAATAAAAGGGATTTTTTTGACTGCTACTGAACAGTTTTTATAAACTGCCCACTGTCTTTCCAAGATCTCCTTCCTAAAGGGTAATAGCTAAGAGCACATCTGAAGAGCATATCATTATGTATGTTAATTGAGGGTTTTTTTTTCTTAGGTGCATTACCTCTGATTTATCAACGCTGAATTCCATCTGGCATTTTTTCGTCAGTATTGTGGAGCTGATTTATTGCCTCTGCAAATCTTCATAGTGAGCTTTCATTTTTACCCTGAGTGGTTCTGTCTAGGCTGGTGAGCAAGCTTCGTACTTTCACTAGACATCAAGGTCATTCATATATGTGTTGCACAGGTCGAGCACAAGCAGAGATTACGTTGAAAGTCTACTGGCAAACATTCAGGAACTGACCATTATGGGTCAGGTATGTATATTCTTACCTATCTCACAGCAGGTTCTCTAATAGGCTTTGGTGAGGGACTTTACTGATTGCATTTAAGAAATCCGGTTAGACTCCATCAGTCAATTCTCCCTTTTCTATGTGCTCACTGACTCCTTCAAAGACTACTAGTGGGTTTAATCTTCCTGCCACAAAAGCTGGTTGGATTATTCCCCCATAAATGAATAAATGCTATTTATTCATGTGTCGTCATGATCTTATTCTTTATTATAAACTCTGCCAACTTGCTTGGCACACATTTGTAACTTGTGTGTTTCTGCTTGGAGAATTATATTAAAAATTGGCATCAGCTTCTCAACTTTCCCTTTCTCTAATACAAAAGCAGGTCTAAATGAGAGATCACACACCACAGCCAGGAGATCCATTATTTCAAACTTGTCTTTCTTTAGAACCCTTCGATGAACAGTATGTGATGCTGCCAATTTGTTTCTCCTGATATTTCTTAATTTGTTCTATTTCTGACACTTGAAGTTGAGGTAGCCAAAGAATGCATTAAGGCCTCATGGTGAATAAAAATGGAAAATAAAAAGTTATTTCTCTTTTACACTGTTACCTTCTCCCACTGCTACTTTAACACCTTCACTGTCTACTGGTCTGCATATTCTGTTCCAGGCATCCATAGTATAATTAGGTAATTAATTATTTATAATTTTAATGCCTATTTTAAGTCGATCCCAAACTCCTTTTTAGATTTGTCTTTTTGCATCTCCATATTTAATCTACTGGAGATTGTTCTTTACTTTTTTCCTCATTTGAAGAGCTTCACCTTTTTAGGAATATGCCTTCTTTCTTCTAACAGCCTTCCTTATTCTGTTGCTTAGCTGTCCCGTACTTTGTTTGTTTCTTTGGTCTCTATACACTTCATTTTGATAGGTAGTATGCATTTGATCTGAGCTGTCAGTAAGAAGGAATCCTCACAATTCTTTCATCTTCAAATAATCTTTTTGCTAGCTGGTGTTTCATGCCTCAAATAAACTGGAACAAGCATGTCCCTCATCAGTTGTCTCCTAGCCAATGCAACTTTTGCAATCCTTTTCTTAACTTGTCAGCCTATCTTTACATTTTTGTTGCTTTTATTTGAGTTCCTTCAGCTACTCAGCTACCTGTGAGGACTTGTATTCCTGGTGAGTCTTACCTTGACATTTAGCTCTGCTTCTGACAAATCCTCTGAAATCCAGGTAAGGTCTCAGCAGGTTTGAATAGACATCTACTCAGAGATGTCAATCACCAGGATGGCTCAAGTCCATGCACTTCTGTTGGTGCCTCCGGACAGTACCATGATGCCACACCACCACATAAATAAATCTAAGAGAACATTTGAATCCGTTCTATTTCCAAATGCCATATAAAGAAATGTTCAGGCAAAGGCAATAAGGCCCAAGGTTGGCACTGGGGCAAAAGTTAGCCGTGTTTGGTGCCAAAAAAATTAATTTCTTTGTTTCTCTGTTTTTCCTGGGTCCCTTTGTCTGTATCTCTCCACTCAATGAGAATTCAATTATATCTTAGAAAGTGGAACAATTTCAACAGGAAGGATTGAGGAGGAAATGCTGATAGTCAGCTGATAAGCAGATGATCTAGACTTAACACCCTGATCTGAATTAGGCAGATTGAAGGCCTGGGTCTCTGTCGTTGCAAGTGAGGTCTTTCCCTGCTTTTGTGCTATTGTCAGTGCTGGGACGTGATGGGGAGGCAGGGGCTGGTCTTGTCATTCAGTCAGAAATTCCATCCTGAAAAACCATAGCTGGAACTTACATTGGAAAGTTTCAAATCTTTTTTCATTTTCAAATGGAAAGAAAATATTTTTGTCTATCAAAAGCATTCTGGCTAGCAATCTTGTTAACAAGTGACTTGGGAAGGTGGATGCTTTTCTCAAGAGTTTTGAAGAAATTACTTATAAGGTTTTTCAGCCCAGTTTATTCTTACTGTGAGTGAACCTTGTAGCTTTAAAATAGGACAACTCAAGAGACTACTACTGGCAACTCAGGGGATAGTAAATCCCTGCAATGTGATGAAATTCACCCTGCAATGTTCACAAACATAGGTCAACAGGAGGCTAAATGGATTCATAGGGTTTGGCAAGTGAGATGGAAACTCTGAAGATCACTGACAGGCTAACATCATAATATCAAGAAATTACTCTTTTGAGTATCCGTGGAAAGTGTACAGCAAACTCCTGGAAAATAAACTTTAATGTGAAGCAGCCATCTGTCCAAAGTCTGGATTTATGTTTCAGCTGAGCTTTATTAAGTGTTTTAGGAGCACAAACTCTGATGTGAAAGTTTATGTTCCTTCAACAGGTGTTAGCTCTGTTGGGTGAAGATACTCAGATCTGTTGTGTTGGATGAAGCATAGGAGCTGTGAGATACAAAATGATGAGTGCTAGGAGATAACAAGTTTCGGAAAGAATTGGAAATACAGATGTGGACATCTGGTTTTCATACTCATGACTAAAATTATATGTTTACTACGCTTTAGCACAGATGTTAATCAACCTACACATTTGTAAAACAAGCTGTCTGGTCATTTTGCAGTGTCTCACACAATTGGTAGAAATGGACTGTGTATTTTATTGTTTTATAAAACCTTTCTAAACCAATGGTCTGTACGAGAAGCAGGGCATTATTTGTGTCATGAATAAAATGTATGCAGTAGTTCTTTTTCAAAAAAAAGGGGGAAGATGGAAAATATTTTAGGGATCTCCATTTTTCAGTACCAGTTCTGAGATTTAAGAAAAACTTGCTGAACATTTGTGAGTCACAAAAAAGTCATTCATATTTTTAAAATCTTCAGTGAAGGCCATTGTCTCACAGTTTGAATCATGCAACATGGATGTATGGATCCCCATGCTATGAAAATAGAATTCCATGGCTGCTTATGAATTAAAATATTGCTCCTCCATGATACCTCTTCCCCATCAGAGCTGCTTTTGAAAATCTTCACTTTATAACAAGCCTCCTTGGCAGAAAGAGTAGTGTCACCTGACATTTCTACCTGAGAAAGGGTCAAATTAGGAGTGGTTTTCAGGAAAAAAACATTGATCATTCACGAGAAATGTGCACACATATTTGCAAACTGGGAGCAAAGTCAGCACCCATGCATGGGGTCCAGGGTCCAGACTGGAAGTGGAAGGGTTGTCCTCTGCGAAGGACAGCTGGTGGTATGGGACAGACTCAAGATCCTGCAAGTTCACATGCTAGGTCTTTAACAGCTCCAATCATGAAATAATGTTTGCTCTCTTCAGTGAATTCCCACCTTAGCTGTTGGTTTGGGGAGGCTGGCAACCTGTACTCAAAAGAAGGTCAGGATTTAATAATAGAAGTGCTGCTGAACGGGGTATGAAATTGTGCTCCTGCCTGCCTTCACACTGCCAGACATCATGTCATACCCTTTCTAATAGTTTTTGGTTTTGTACCTCTCGGATTAGTTTTTTAGTTCCTAAACCCATAGCTCAAGAGCAAGGCATGCATTTACTTTCCTTATGGATATGAAAAAAATTGTTAGCATGTATTTTATACTTTGATACAAAAGATACTTTGACCTAAAAGGTACCCAGGTTTCAACATCTCAACTCCTCTTCTGTCAGTCTGAGCTTGCTCAGAAGTGATGTGGCAGCAATAAGTTACAGGCTGAGGGAGTGGGAGAGGATCTTGCATCCAGTACCACCTAGATATTTCTTGGTGCTGTGTCAGTCTTGATTTTACGCCATCGCTTCTGTCATAAACACATCTGTATATCCTTGTTGGATCGCTTTGCTTTAGTGCTCGTTTAAAATGAATATAGCTTTGTAGTGTTTGAGAAATCACAGTTACAAAGTAAAAAACATAAAATTAAGCATAACTTAAGTGTTTGTTAAAACAAAACTGAAGCCAACCTGGCACACTTGTATTTTATTCAGCCCTGGTGCTGGAATAATTCCCTTCAGGAGAAAACCAAAAAAAGCCTGAACCTCAAGCGGGAAAACAATTCAGTCCAGACTAAGGGTATTTCAAACAGTACCAGAAGAAAAACTCCACATGAAGGGAGTGTTTTTAAGCAACAAGGGCTTTAAGGTTATTTCCATGGAGTTTCAGGGCTCTCACTTTCTACGATGAAATGTTATTCTTGTTCAATATGCCAACTTTTTCTATCTTATATGCCTGAAGTCAAGCCTCTTCATAAGAGCCTGTGTTCCCAACACCTCCAAAAACCTCAACTGCTTTCATGTAGGAACGAAAATCCAGACTTCTAGGTGTCAGCATACCTGTTTGCAAATGAAGGCATACGTTTATAATGCTGCTGTTTTCCTTGTTAGGGAGGAAACTTATTGTTAATACCAGAGGGGCAAACTGTACATTGTGAATTTGTGCAAGAATTCAGCAAGACCACATCAGCTCTCTGACAGGAAGGACCTAAAGAAAGGAATTAGCAGGATCGGATGTGGTGCTTTCTGACAGACGGCCAAACCTAAGAGGTCAAAATAAGAAGCCAATGCAAAAATAGATTTATGCTTAAATTGAAATCCGCACAATTCCCATTTCTATCACTGTGCCCTGGGTTAAGCAACTATTGTCTGATAGTTTATGAATCCAAAATCCCTGGGCTCAATCAGCCACCCATTTCACCATAAATTAGGCCGCATTCAACAATGCTGCAGTGGCAACATTTCTAGTGGTATTGTCCCTGCTTTCTTCCCCAAAGGGACACAGACCTGCATGAACTTGCCCAGTGATGTACATCTAGGCCCTGCTTTGGAGCACCGTGCAGCTACGCTGTGGCAGGCAGCCACCCCAGCTGAGCCTCGCTGCAGATTTCCCTCTCTCTTGACCCCATTCACCACTTTGGCCAGTTTTTAAGAACAGGGGGATATTCTTCAGCCTGGAAGGGAATTGTTCCCATTGCATAAGATGGACTGTCAGAAGTGCACAGGTTCCCTTTTCCTGCACATACAAGGCTTTGCTCATGCAGATCACATAACCGCAGCGATGAAGTACCTGCTTCCTGAGTCGGGCGAGCAAATGTCTTGCAAGAGCAATGTAAGAACCCACATTTGAAAATTCAGCCTGACAGTGCTGACCCGTGCTGAAAACAACCTTGACAGATTGCAGGGGGAGATTTGCTGTTTTATCACAGCATCTCGTGACCTTAACTATTCAGCTGGCAAATATTCATCTGGCAAGTAAGCGTCTCCTTCCAATCTGTCCCTTATTGCCTGGGTGGGGATGGTGCCTTGGAGTGAAGCCCCTTGTTCCAAGTGCCTCATGTTTAACCTGATCCTGTCTTTCCAGGTCAGGCATCTCCAGAAGTAAATATTCTGCAATTGGAAGATATTTAACAAGGCTTTTGGGGACGGATGGTCTGGAAGAGTTTCCAGCTCCATGCCTCAGAATTGCTTTATTAGGGCCAACAATTTTCTACGCTTGTTTTCATCAGTGTGTTTTAGACATGCTTAGTGAGCTGTTAGCACCAAAACATCATTCCTTATTCAGTTCTGCCCCTCACTATTGCTAGAAGGCACCATAGAGGGGGACCACCGTTTGGCTCTTTTCCTTTGAAGAGCAGGGGGCAACTCATTGAATCAGAAGTTAATCTGCATGAGGACAGGGAGCTGAACAAGGCACCTGGAAGCGTACCTGTGTTATCCCAGGGGACATTAGGTTTTTCTTTACCCACAATGGACTTTTTATCTCTTTCCTTTTCGCGCCAGCTGTGGGAAGCAGCAAAATGGCTGGTGACTACACATGGGACAGCTTTACCAGGTAAGAAGATGCCACTAGGACTTGTAAGCTGGATGGTGGCACTGGGAGTAATTAACACCATCTTAACTCATGCTATCTGCCCATGCCCGGGGTGCGAGTGCCCGGGCTGCACACTGCATGTCCCCTGGGGCCTCCCGTCCCTGGGCAGGGGGCAAGGCACAGAGCCAGCACAGCCCCCACTCTGCTCCCTCATCCCAAAAGGTCACCATTCCTCTCCCGTGAGCCAGAGCAGGAGGAAAATAAGAGGGTACAAATTGCTGCTGAAATGGGGCACACAGGGGTATGGGTACAGTGCTTCTGAGGTAATTGCTGAGGTGGCGTCGCTTTGGCAAGACAGCAAAATGCACAGCTGGCTAATATAGACCCTTCTTTTCTCCAGAGCCACCTCAGAAGCAGCTATTGATTCTTAAGGCAGTAATATTCATCTGGCATCTCATTCATTCCAAGTTAATTGCTTAAATGGGTGGAAAAGGAAATTTGTGAAACGAAATGTGCTGCTGCATCAGGCATAAAGGAAACTTCGTCCCTATTAAGCTGGAAATGCTTCCCAAAGACAACACATAGGCTTTACTGTGCCGAGGCACTTAAGTTCAATTCTTCAGTGGGGCCACTGTTTAAAGAGAGCATTACTAACTCGGTCACAGCAAGCTTCTGTACTTCAATTTCCCAGTCACTCAGTTTACTCTTCAGGATGGTTTCCCCTACAGCTTAAAAATATGACCTTGGAAAGAATCACTAAATAAGTAAATACTTGAGTCTAGCAGGATTTTCTTCCTAGATCCAAACCCTGGCACGGATTGAAGCCTTGCAACTATGTCCTATCTGCTAAGGAGGCTTCTGTTGGTATTAAGTGGCATATTGTTTAGAGAAATAACACATTTTCGTTAGGGAAGGAGAAAACATTCCAAATAAACTGCTGGTCAAACACACTTCTTTATGTGTGTCAGCAGCTTGGGAAGAAGAAGGAGAAGGGAGCAGCTTCATTTTAAGTGTTTCTCTGAAGAAAAGTTCCAGTTTACATTACTATGAATTTCTCCTTCAGAGTGCTTCTCATTTTCAGGATGCAATTTTGTGCTTCCTTCTAGCAGCAGACTTTTTTTCACAATCTATATAGCAGCGCTCCTTTAAGAGCTGGCTGTTTCACCTCTGTAAATAAAGCTACTTTAGTACCTGCATTAATTCCTTGCATTTGCCATTACTACCATACAAAATGCCTTTTCTGCAGAGATAATAGCACTGCAGCTATTTATTTAATCATTGAAAGCAATTGGCATCTTTTTAAAGAACGTTTTTCAATGTTTTTATTCATTATTGGTTTTTAATGCCATTTCCATTTGTGACTCCCGCTGTATTGGCTCACTGTTAGGTAAGTCTAGAGAAGATCATTTTCCCTGAATGTAAGGCCTGAGGAAGGTCTGTGCAGTGTTTAAGGGACTGGCCCAAGATGCCATCTCAGGGTCTGCTGCCATTAGCTTCCTGTGCCTCTGAGCAATTTTCTCGAGAAAAAATGTTCAAAGAAAATTTTAATCCTCTGCTAAGTGGTTTTTCTTCCTCAGGTCTGGTACTGCTGTGTGACGAGCCATTCTCTTCTTGCACCTTAGCTATCAACAGCCTCAAGGAGCAACGACTCCAAAATAGAGACCTATTCCCATGCTCCCATGGTCCTCAAGGCTCTCCAGCTTGGTGGCAGCAGGGTAAGCCATGCATTGCCATCTCCTGTGGGTTCCCAATCCAGACACCCTGTTCCCAGCTCTTAGTTCAGGGACCCGGTGTGCTCTGAGATTGGACCATATAGCTGGAGAACATGTCCTCCAACTGCAAGTGCCTGTTCAGTTTAAGTTTTCAAATTTTCTCCAAGGAGCCTAAGAAAGACTTTTTTTTTTCTTTTCTGAGGAGAATGCCATTTCAGGTTTTTGTTTAAGGGGCAAGGTACAAATCACAGTGCAGTGAAAGTCTGCAGGTGACTGATTTGTAGTGATGGTCCAACAAGGGTATGGTTGCATCGCTAGTACAAGAGTTAAAAGTTTCAAGCAGTGAGAGATGATAGGTGAATGCAAAAAAGAGGGGGAGGAACTGCAAAGAGCTAAAGGGAACTGTCAGAGTTTGAATGGAGTGAATCCAGAAGAACAGGGCTGAGAAAAAAGTCAGGAATTTCTCAAAAGCGGCAGAACCAGCTTGGTGCAGTTTGGTGCAAGTCTGTAGCTGTGTACTCACCAATCCTTCTCTGGGCCTTGGCAAAACAGGCAGTAACTCCTAAAATTCAGTCTTCTCTTGTATCCTGCCTAAAGGGACATTTTAGCTGCTTTCTTGGTACTGAAACTTTACTACTGTGGAAGGAGACAGCTGCAGTGAAGTAGATGATGACACTGATAGTTGATGCTCAAGCAATGGGAACACCATTGCCTCGCTAGGTGACTGGCTTCACCGAGACGGAGGGAAAGGAAGTTTAACCTGGACCTTTGCACTTTAAGCCTATCCTTTTTCTATCAGGCATTGACACAGGTAACAGATAATTCCCTCCCTCTCCATATCAGCAGCTTCCACTGTCTTCTGCAGAAACTCTCCCATCCAGTTCAGTGGGTTTCCAACTTCAGTACCGCTCCCAGGATTTGGCGCCCAGATGATTGCTGCTTTATTTTCTGCATAACAGCACTGAAAAAAGCTAAAAACGTCCATAAGGCTCTCTTATAATGAAAACAAGGAGGCTGACAAAAAATAAAGGCATTAATACTCACTCCCACTCACATGCCACCTCTCCTCATCCTTTTGGCTCTTGTTGTACACTTATTAGTGCGTATAGGTTAGAAGTAACCTCTCTTGCTCTTTTTAAGGGCACTGTTGTTAAACACAGGAGATTTTAGCAAAACAGCCCCCACAAACATTGGGGAGGTACATCTGAAGAACAATTAATTTCTTCTGGGGGAGGTGGAAATGAGTCACAAGAGAAAGGAACTCGCAAGAAAAAGCCCCTAAGAAGAAAGACTTTAAAGCTGCACCTTTAAATATAAAAAAACACTTTGTCTTTGAAGTCGAAACACTGCTGCCCGGAGGAGGTGTCATAAAACGTGCACATAGTAGCAACATTACCTACCAATGTAGAAATTCAAGGTAGCCACCATCAGTCCACGTCTGTCATTTGTGCTCTAAGGTAGATTGGCTGGGTGAAAAATGAGCCTTTCCCGTGACACAGTTCAATGCTGTAACGGCAGGAGGCTCTGCCTGGAACTGTAAGCTTTAATGCAGCATTTCACAATCTCAGATGATTTTTAGGTGAAGCTTATAAGAGAAAAAGGCTGATAGACATTTACTCAGGAGTTTGTTTGTGATTTGGCTGAGGGTACGCTTCCAGAAATCTGTGACCGATGCTCTGCACTCTTGCACGTCAATGCACTGAGTGTTGTAAATGGCTATCAAGTAACCTCCGTTTCAGAGGAAGGGTGTACAAGTTCAACAAAACATTGGTGTCCAAAGGAGCCTGTGGTGAAGGAGCCCTCTAAAGAGCTATTAATCGAGCTAAAAAGAAAACCTTGTGAGAACACTTTAGCTTTCATAAGTTTTCTACCCCTGGGGAGATGTGTAAGGAGGGAGCCGAAAGATGTAGCAACACACTCATATTTGCCTGTTTTTTTGCCTTGGTGTTAGTTATCTGGTACTTCGTAAATGCAGGAATTGTATTCACTGAACTGCTAGAATGATGAAATTTTGCTTTCTTCATCTGCTGTGGTTCTGGCAAAAGATAAAGAATAACTAAAATGAAGTTATTAGGAAAATTGATGGTTGAACCCTGGAATTTCAGAGCTGTGCTCAGGTTTAACTGACCCCTATCAATGAGCAGAGTACTCACTGCCTTCAGATTTTAGGCTTAAGTCAAGTACCAAATTGCTGAATAAATATGCAAACCCTCCCAAAGTCTTGAGTTTGTTATATTGAGGCTTTCTTGCAAGTTTTACAGTTCACCTACCTTCCAGAAAGATTAGAAATGGTGCTAGAACACCTCATTTCTGGAATCCAGGACAAACTGGGAATCACAAATCATTCATTTCAGTTCCAGAAATAAAGGAATAATACTGCAGAGCACTCAATTATTCCGCTTCTGTTTCCTCTATGAGAAAAATAGTCATTAATACATCTGTATTAACTTGCTTTGCTTCATTTCCAGCCTAAAGGAACATCGTGCTCTCAGTTCAGCTTTAATGTACAGCAAAAACGAGAAAAGAGCCCAACAATACACTAATAGATTCCAGAAATGCTGTACAGTGTCAATAAAGAAGTCACTGAGCCATTTCAAAAAATGTGAGGTATTTGCAAGATATGACGAAGTGAAATAAATTGTTCCTCTTATGGGTCATAAAAGAAGCCCTATGAAATGTAGAAGGGATTACAATTATTATCTTATCACAAAAAATAAAAATTTATTTGTATTCCAGTTAATTTGTAGCAATGTATTAGAAAGATTGTTTCACCTATAAACTAAATAGTTTGATTTGTAGCATGTAATTTCCACTGAGAGAAAATTTCAGTCTAACAGAAAATCCTCTTTTGCTAACTAGCTTCATGGTCTTTCACGTAAATATTCCACAAATGCTCACGGTTCGCAAACCCAAAATGAAAACCATTTCCTCAGAAAATGTAAGGAAGAAGTAAAAGACTAATAGGTCTAATAAGAGACATCTAATTCATAGTAATTCCAAAGTCACCTTGGGATTAGATGACTGTGAAAACCGGCTTTCCTACATGCTAAAGGAGGAACTGAGGTGACCAAAGTCACCTCAGGACAGGCAGCAAACAACGGGCAGGAATGTGAGTTTTGGACAAATGTTCCTCCAAGGGTACCTGGGCAGCACAAAGGCTCTAATTTCCTTCTGTGGAGTTGAGCTTCTGGTGACTTTGTTCTTCAGCTGTAAAATGGTGGTACCTGCCGTATTTTCTTTCCTCACCAGAGCATTGCGAGACTGTCTCACATTAAAAGTTTCAACATCTGACTCTGAGGAACTGGGGTGGTGGAAGTGTCTGAGATGTTGCTTTTCATTGCAGCATCAAGAATGGTATCTGCTTGATCATCTGAAAGCTAAAGGGTTTGATTTCCATTCAACTGCTAAGAAAATAATTTGAGAATGCTGGATTTCCATTTCTTA
The DNA here is from genome assembly GCF_028500815.1 of Rissa tridactyla. Taxonomy (NCBI): domain Eukaryota; kingdom Metazoa; phylum Chordata; class Aves; order Charadriiformes; family Laridae; genus Rissa; species Rissa tridactyla. Next base: position 32,851,785 of record NC_071470.1, on the reverse strand, counting down.
TTACCTCGTTTCCCTTCTCACAGGGTATCGGCTGATTTGAGATATAGGCTGCATTTTTGGATTTACAGAATTAGATTAGCTATCGCTAACTATGGATATCACTATTTATTCAGCTTGTCAAGACGGATTTTTTATTACCTAGAAGGGAGTGTCTGCTGTTTCCATTTTCCTGAGAAAAATGGGAGTTAAGACATATCTGGAAGCAGCCTATAGTCATGACACGTGAGATCACAGGCCTGTGACCACACCAGAGATTTCAAAGAGAATTTAAACATCTTAAACATTGTGGTGGGCTTGGTCATACTGTCCTACCAAGGTCATTTTAGGCAGGTTCAGGTAACTGAATACAGTTCTCCAGAATCTGAATACTACCGCTGTGATGGCAGCTTTCTATATTGCTATGTTTTACCTTCACCAAGCATGAGTGAAATGCCAGGAATCTGATGAGGGTTAGCAATTAGTGTCTAAGAGGACATTAGCTGTAGCATCCAAAACGTAGAAGCTCTTGTCGCATTGGTTCATCCATACACCTAATTTGGTTTTAATTTCTAACCACCTTAGGTTGACACCCCTTGCTATAGAAAGGTACATACACCTTTATAAGTGCGATTTCTAGGGAACAAACTCCTAAATTAACAGCTTGGTCTCCAAAGAGGGTAAAAGAAAAAAGGTTACTCTGAAAAAATACCCCTGTTGATAATGTCCCTGGAGATCCTTATCACTCCCGAATGGCTGTAGACCTCACAGTGCCTGGAGAATGTAGGAAATCTTGTATTTTATCATGAAATGTTTTTTTAATACACTTTAAAAAAAAATAAAAAAACCCTCTGCTGAAATTCCTGTACATTCAAAGGCAAAATGTAAATGTCTCCCTAGAGGACAGTCTACTGGATGATTGCGGAAGAGGAGAAAATTAAATTCAGGTGAATATATAATAAAAAACAACTACTTGCATGTAACTACATTATTATAATTCATGTGGGCATCGCTAACCTCTTGCTGAATTTTTAGAGATGACAAAACTAATTTGTGGCAGTGGCATTAATGTTGAACCGTCATACTTGAGCACTGAGTTTTTTTCATTCTCTAAAATTTTATTATCTTTCTTAGTTTTCTGAAAGGACTGTTCCACCTCTGCTTATCACCAGCCACATTGTGGGGTTTTCTAAGTTTTTTTCCAGCTTTTATTTATTACTTCCTTTTTTTTTTAAGGGAAGGAAACTCTGCCATTAGAGAACCATTACAGATCCCTTTTCATCTGTAGGGGTGTTTCTGCTTGGAAAGCTTTTGGGTGAGGAGTGACTCCATCAGTGGACACTGGCACCTTGATGCCTAATAGCCTTCACAGCTGCAGGGCTTCATGGCTGTGTCTTTGGAAGCAGAGTAAGGATGGGCATCAGCAGGAAGAGTATGGCCCTACATGAGATATCCACACCAACCAGGGTGGTCTTCTGGTGTATTGCCCGCCAAAGAGGCCCTCTACTCAGCTATCTGTAGGGCACACCTCCATGGGTCCTGACTCGGCTGAGGCAGTCCTGCGCTCAGGGGCACCCAAGGGAAACCCAGCAGGAAAGCCTGGATGTTTGCATCCTCACCACTAAATAAGTAGGCCCGATAACAGGGTGGGCAAACCCCCTCCATCTCATGGATTAACACTTCATTATTACAATTCACAGAATCTAACAGCCTGTTATTATTTTCACAATTGTTACTGATATCATTCTGGCTGGTTTTCCCCCTTTTCATGCTCAGTGAGGAAATAGTTTCTTTGGGAGGACAATTCTGAGCTGCTATTAAAAGATAATCCTCAGTGCTTCTCTTGACACATTGTGCAGGGACAACCTGGTAATAGTGTGAAAGGCAACTGCTATGGAATTATTTAAAAACATATTTTTTTTTCTCAAAAGCATGCAGCATCAGATGAAAACTTGTTAGTTTTCTGGCTTTGAGGGAGGAGGCTGAGATACTTTCCCATCGCATGGAAGACAGGTCACTGGAGATGGGGGGACTTGAGTTGAAGACCCTACTGCACTTCATGCACTTCATGCAAAACAAGAACTTTAATCTGGACCTTCTTGAACCCCGGGAGTACCTGAACCACAACCCATACAGGGAAAGTGGGAAATCCTCTTTCTTGCTCATTTTTCAAAATGTAAGACATTCGTTATGCTGCAGGAAGAAACACCTTAGAACTAGTAAAGGTTTTGGAGGCGGGGATGGCATACTCCTCCAAAGGACTTCCCTCCTGCTGAGCAACTTCTGCTGCCCCCACACACAGAAAGCTCTCCTCTCCCAGCAGGAATGGGCAGTGAGGCTGTGGGACCACCAGTCTCACACCAGCTCCATGTCAAGCAACAGTGGGATTTGAACCTGGGTTTTCCATTGTGTAGGCAATTCCAATCTCTAATCACTGCCATTTCACATTGATTCTGTGAACCCACCCTCTGATTTCATTAGAAATGCCCCCAAACTAAATAAGCTAATTTGTTAAATATTGTAATAAATCAGGTTTGTGTTGTTCTGAAAAAAAATTATCCTCCTGACTTTGGGTATAAAACAACCAATTCTTTTGGATACAAAACAACCAATTCTTTATCCTCTTCTATCTAAGCACCTCAGAATCCAGATTGTAGTTATCCCCTCGTGTGCAGAGAGGTTGTAAGAGTATTTTTGATTCCATTTGTAGACAAACAGCCATGGCACAGAGCAGAGAAGGGATTTGCCCAGGGCCGTACAGATACTTTGTGGAGGAGCAGGGACTTGAACCAGCTTTCCCACATTCTTTCTCTGGTTCAGTAAGAGACTAAGATGATTTCAGTCAGTAGACATTACCGGGTTCTTGCTCTGACTCTGGTCTCACATTTCACAGTGGAGCAGTCAGGTACAATATTTTCTGCAAGTTTGTTTAACTTTACTAGTGTTACCATTTACCTGCTTTCCTACTTCCTTCTTCACCAAGTTGCTGGTACGTACATAAACCCCTTTTTTCTTCTAGGGTATCCTATTTAGAAATATGCAAGACCTACTCTGTCCTTTTCTAGGCTAGAAGAATGATGAGCTATTTTTTGCCGTATCCAAAATAACTCCGCTGGGAAAATCCATAAGCTCCTTGCATCTTGTAAAATTTTGTTGTAAGCAATATTCTAAATTGAAGAGGTTATGCTTACTTTAAAGTGCTACCATTTTCCACAGTGTAGCCCAACATTTGTCAAACATAATAGGAAGAAGAGAGAAAAAAAACAGATTATTCATTATTTCTGTATCTTTACTGCATTAGTAAATTCTAAAACAGTGCATATGAGAGAAGAAGTAGTTTTAGAGGGATTCTAGGGACCATTTTCCTTTCTGTATGTGCAAAACAAATCACTGTAAAACTAATTTGATTTATCTTCACATCACTGTTTGTGGCAATTTCAGTCTGATGTTAACACCTGTATGTCAGCAGAGATTGTGGGCATATATATGAGGTGGAGGACAGAACAGCAGTAACACTGTCCACCTCTTTATTAATTATCTGATAAAAGATTGCTGGTGAAAAAAATACATGCCGTACTCTCCTGACATTCAATGCCCTTTTGTGTATAAGCAGTTACACTAAGGCTTCTTGGTTCCAAGTATTTTTAGAAATGTTCCCGGTATTTTCCTACTTAGATCTCATATATATCATCCTTCACAAGGTTCTCCCTGTGCTCAGCTCTCCTAGATGGCAGAATTTTTAAGAACACTGGTTTATGAAACAAAACTGGCATCTATATCCCTTATAAGAAATAACACTCAGGAGAGAGATTCCTGCAGTGGTCATGAAAGAATAGCAGAATTTAGATTAATTGACTGCTGCAGGAAAATTGCAGCTTTTCCTTCATAAAATATGATGATATATAGTGCTCATCATATGAGCGAGGTGTTTTATACCAACAGATATATCTTTATGTGAAATACAATATTGCTAGTCAGTTCAACACTCATGCAAATTACCAAACGTGTCTCCAAAACGGGCACCGTGTGGCCAGTGCCAGTGTGAGGTCTGCTGCTCCTCTGCCTCAGTGAGCCTGATCCAGAAGTTTGTGGATGCTATCACCTCATCGATGCATCAGACACGCAGGGCCTCGCTTGTGTCTCTAACCACAGGCGACTTAACGTCTCTGTGCCTCTGAGAAATGATGTGCCAGAGTGCCGGGCTCCTTTGGAAATGGTGTTGTGACTTCCCAAGGAGAAGCACCCAGGGAGGGTTAAGGAAGATTTCTGGGCAGCAACTGAGCTAATTCCTGCTCTCATTTCCTCCAGAATAAACCCAAAACTGTGTGACAGAAGCAGAGAAGTACATGGGCGCCTTAAACCCAACGTAACGGAGATCCTTCTGCGCCTGCACACGGCAGCACCTTCCTTCTGGACACGGGCACGTACCGCCTGGGAAGGATTTGGCCCAGAGCTTGTGGAGTTTGTCCTCATTCCCCCTCTAGACGCGTTCTCCTTGTAATTCCAAAAACGTAGTTCGGTAGCTCAGCCCAGCTTGGCTGATGACGAGAGGAGGCAGAGCAACTCTGGAAACACAAACTGGCACGGAGAGACAGTCTTTTTGGCTTCGACAGGACAGCGCACACTTTCAGAGCCAGAATGTGTAAAGACTTTTGTTCACAAACAGAAATCCCTTGTGCTGACAGGCTCCGAACAGGGCTGACGCTCTTGTGAACGCAATATGAAAGTTGCCTTGTATTGGGATTAGCCGAGTGAACAGTTTGCAGCAAACAATTGACTCAGAAAATTTAGTGGTAGGATGATGGTCCTCCACTAGTAAAAAAGACAATAAATAAACTGCAAACGCTCTGCTGATTTGACTTTATTCTCTCTTTAAAATCACCCAGCAAATGTTTCAGGAGAACATGCTTCAGCCCAAGGATGGCTCATGGAGTTTGTTACAAATATTTGTTACTCAGAGTGTGATACTCAGGCTATAGGGTGACCCATATCCATGGCTGTTGTCTATTTGCATTTCTGGAGCAAGGAACTGATCCTTGCAGCAGTTCAGTGAAGTGGGGGACTTGCTTCCCGCACCTTACCCGTAGCAAACTGAGGTTAATAGGGCCAGACCCTCATCACCAAGTCACACAGGGAGTCTACAGCCAAATTGGTCTTGCTGTGTCTCAGCAAGGCAGCACAATGTCAGAGCCACATCTTGTCTTCCTGATACAGAGTGGCTACAAAAGGGTTCTTCACTATCAGGCAAGAAAGTCAAGTGTCCACACAGACAGTCTCTCCTGGATTGATTGCAGCCACCTGAGAAGGGATGGGCTGTCCTTTGGACAAGCTGCTGTTTCCATAAACTATAGATGGAGCATAAAGGGACCAAGCAACCCTCTTACATGCCTTCATGTTTGCTGTGGAGGGAAGAGGCTGAAGCCAGATTGTGCTGAAGTCTCAGTTTCTGATCAAAAGTCCTATATTTTTCAAAATACTTTTTTTTCTAATTTCTTCTCAAATTAATTTCAGACTATTTTCAAAAAAACTAATGACTCAAATGTCACTTTTCTCTGTGAACTTTCATATGTTCCAGCTTCTCCAGAGAAAGTATTCTCCGAAAAGGTCACAAACACAGACATAATAAAATCCCTAGATTATTTCCAACTCTTCCCCTCACTTCATGCAGATGTGGGGCTCAGTGCTTCACCACTGCTGTTTATTTCACTGCAGTGGTTTAGTTCCTATGCCCTGTCTTTGATAATTATCTTGAATGGAGCTAATTATTACTGGATACGTTCATTTATGTGATACAACTAACCCTCAGAACTGAAGTGTCAGCCAAGCATAAAAATTTACAGATTAAAAATTATAAGATTTTCAAAAATAGTAATTAGTCTTTGGATTTTTATTTTTTCTTCGCTAACAGCTGAGCTCCACAGTCCCCAATTTCAAGCTTTCCATAGGGATGAGAAACTTCTTGTTGTCTAAAAGATAAGTGCCTTATTGGCTTGCATGGCTTGTGCTGGGAAAGCACGGGCATTTGCAAGACCCCCAGTGCAATGTGGATACCTGGGAGCCTGTTCATGCCCTGGCAAAGGAAAAACTGAAGCAACACTCAGAAGAAGACCTAAAAGCCAAGGAAAGTGGTTGGTTCACATGGTACGAGCCCATTTGAGAGCAGTTTAGTACTAATCAATGTCAAGTCCATGCACGCTACCACCAGCTGGCTGGGACTGAGGATTTAGGGCCTTTGCTCTTGTATTTCTTGCACACTAGTCACCAGAGTGTGGGTCTTCACAGCTCACTCCCTGTCCCACCCGGCCGTGACCACTGAGGAGCCCCAGGGTGAGGGAATGGAAGCAGTTTTGTGGGAAATTCAAGGCCAACGGCAACCCTGTGAGATCACGGCCTGAGCCCAGGTGGGGAAACTCTTGGCCTTTAAAAGGACACTTTTACCTGCTCTTTTCTTTGCCACAGCAATGTGAAGCAGCATGCTGCTCTCGACTTTCAGGACATGCTCCCAAAGATGTCTTTTTCTCTCTTTTCCACCCCTATCAAATTACTTCTTTTTCTCTTCTTCATTTCTTTTCTCCCTCACTACCTCAACTTGTGTGAGGGACTCTACACAAAATCATCTGAGGGTGAATAAGAAGGACCCTTCCACTGAATATGTGGTTAGGACTCACAGGCACAAGCATTTTCCAGCGGCACTGAAAGGATTAATTGAAATGTTGAGCCAGAGCAGTAATTATTTTACCAAACAGTGAAACACTATTCAGCTCTCCCTTCTTACCTGCTACTGATGCAATCAAGGCCAAACGGAGCCAGGATATAAAATTACCACTGCAGTTCACCAATACTCTGCATTTTAAAAGCAATTAAAAGAGAGAGGTGCCCATGATTACTGTGTAAGAAAGAGGGTTTTCATTAAACAAACGGGTGTAATGCTTGCTCTAGAGCCCTACTACTGCTTCCCAGCAAAACAAAACATACAGGACTGGACTCACTTCCGACTTTCCAGAATGAATCCATTCACTTGAGTAGAGTTACTATAGATTTACTCTGTGAGATCAGAATCAGACCTGTGCAATGAAAGACCTTAGAGGTGCTTTTTCTTTACTTTGCTTTCCTTTCCTTTCCTGTAAGCGTATTTTTATCTCTTCCTATTTGCAGTTCAAATACAGGGAAAACAATAAAAGTCCCAAAGAAGAAACTAAACTGGGGTGGAGAGCAGGAAGTGAAAATATTCCAGTCTTCATGTTTATTCTTGCCACAGGAGTAAACAGGGCTTGATTCAACGCACAGCTCTGTCACAGCACGTTGTGTTTTCTTCTCCTTGTGTCAGTGAAGCTGCACCGACTGCCGTGAAATCACCACTACAGTGAGCAAATAGAAACTGGCTGATGCTCAGGGGCAGAGCGGGAAGCTGCTATCTCCTTCCAGCTTTTAGAAACGGGAACTGCTGAATGATCTGCTTTCTCAGACCTGCACAAAGTGATCATTGCCCTTATGCTAACGACAGTGAAGGGCCCTGCACTTTTATCACTATTAATCTGCATCATCAAATTCAGGGAGGCAACGTGTGTTTCCCCCACCTGCGTTTGCATTCTCTGCTTTACCAACCATCTTCATACATTTTTGTTCTTTAATCCACTTGGAACTTTCAAAAAAAATCAACCACCTTTGCTGAAATTTTCCATGTTTCATTTCTGACCAAAGGTGAGTTTGGATTTTTTAAAAAGCCAGAGGAAAATTCCACTGGTTGCTTGCAAACTAAAACAAAGTGCCAAAACAGAGAAACATTTTCCCCCATTTGAGAGGGCTTCTCGCCACATCTTGTTAGAGAGTGCAACATCAAGCGTTCAACATAAGGGAGCTGCATATTGACCTTACGAAGGTCTCACCTCACCATTCAATAGGCGGTAAAGAGCTACTTCTGGACTTGCACAACCAATGGCAGCTTGGAAACCATAAGATGCATCAGGTTTCTTTATGTATCCAACTGAAGCCCTATTGAAATCTGCAGGCATCCTTCCATTGATCTGACAACAACTCAACTGGACCTGAACATCAGCAATAACATGGTAAAATGTAGGGCTGTTGTCTGTTTGTGGTTAGCTGGATACCTACTAGCCCAAAGAGTCTGTGAGCTCCCTGCCTGCCCCTCTGCCTTATATCCACCTTTTTTCCCCAAAACAAGCATTTCTCCTAACTGCCATCCTGGTTCTAGCCTGAATTGATAAAAATGACCCTCTGTCTCTGAACAGAAGAGATGGACGGTAATTTTCTACCTTTCCCAGCCAACACAGAACTAGTTAGTCCCCTTCCAAAAGAACCAAACCCTGGAGTAAGAAGGTCTGTATAGAGATTTTCAATGAAGGAGGAGGGGGGACTATTCCATCACTGAAGAGATCTTGAAAGTTTGGTCTTTTTTTGCTATGAATGAAAGTGAAGCTGCAGAGATCTCCTATCTAATAACGGAAAGCTCTCCTGGATGCAGCTACCCTCATAACTTTGCTTTGGAAAGTGTGAGGCAGACCAACCTTTCCTGCTACTTAATTCTAATTTTTCTTTCATTCCCTTTTCTCATTCTGCCCGTTGCGATCTTATCCCTAAACTTTTTTTTAACGCTTCCTCTCTGTACTAGTGCCATAGTGGTATTTGACTTACTGGGTACAGAGTGATGTTGTTCAGCCCTCAGAAGGAGCTCTCTGGGGTAGGACTGGAACACGTTAGGGAAGTTTATTATGGCCTCTGTCTTGGCTGACACACTGGGATTGAACTAGATGCCTCTGGAGCTAAAAGCCCAGGTTGTTGCAGGCTGAGGTTCAGAGCCAGGCTGCGTAGCTGGGAGCTGTAACAAGTCCTATCCTCTGTGGATTAGCACAGAGGGGGACTTGTGAGTGGTCCATGTGATATCTGTTCTGCAGGTAAACAGAGGATTTTAGTCTCCTGGGCTGTCAAACCAGCTCCTTTGACGAGCTCTAAATTCACTTAAAGCAGTGTAATTTGAACATGCTGTGGGGTCCAAGTCTACTTCACCCTTGATGCTGCGTCAATAGGCCCATTGAGATTTAGCCAAGTTTTGTGTGGTTTGTTCGTAAACAGTCACTGCAACGTCTCCTTCGGGGAGATAAGCACTCCTCTGCCAGAGCACAATAGGGGCTGCTTACATGGTGTGAATCCATGACTTTAAAACCATCAGGGGTGGAAAAGTGCAAAAACAAATTGTGCTCAAAAGATGTTATTAAACTTTAGCAACTTCATTGTCTTGAGTATATTTTCCCAGACAGAGAGCTCGTATACTGAGGTATGACTTTGTCAGTGCTTGAATTATAAACACAGTCTTGCAGGGCTTTTATAAATCAAATATAAAATTTTACCATAGGATGGAACTTTGCACACAACTCTTCAGCTAGGAGAGAAACCCGTTCTTCTTTTTCACATTAGGAAATTTAAAAATCTGGTAGATACCTCTAAGTACAAGGATGTTGCAGGACAGTTCAGATTTTCTGTCTCATTGAATAGAAAATTCCATGCAGGGAAATATCACATTGCACTGACATTTGATTAGAAATATTATTTTTTTTCATAAATGATAGCAGTATCAAAGCTCCAGCAGTTCAAAAATGCAGTCTTGGCCCTCAGATTTTTCTCCCAGTTCTTCTCTGAAGCAACATCAGATACCGCTTTCCAATCATACGAACTAGAGGTAGTCTTCCATAATGCAGTGAGTATGAGTCTCAATGAAAACGATTTGTCAAATCTGTCCCAAACTTCAACTAGAAGCACAGGCTGGACACCCTCACCTAATAATTTCTGCAACAAATCTATCTGTTTTGTTTGAACCATATGAACTGCTTCAAAAACAACACCTATGCTTATCTTGAAGATTACAGAATCGTTTAAATTCTGCTGTGGCATCTCTAGGTAGGAAAGCAAGTTACTGCCATATATAGGAAAACTCAGGTAAGGAGAGAGAAATCAGGAAACTAAGTAGTCTACAGATGCTCACCAAAGCCACAGGGGAACATGCGGTTGCAAAGGAACAATATTCAGATGAGTTGTTATTTTCAAACATCTTAAAAGAGAGCAGGGTTAAGAAAAAGACTTTGTTGAGAAATTGCTCAAATAAGAATTCACTCTTGGTCTTCCTTGTTGTCCCTCTAAGGAGGGACATGGACCTATGCTCTTATGTGCCTACAGCCCCTCGGTTAGACCAAAGATGTGGCAGTTTGGCCATGGCTGTCTTACAGCACAGGCAGCCAAAGTAAAGTCTTCTTGTAGCAGACTGTTCCTTGTCCACAGAGGGTTGGCCAGGCTGTGTTACGGCTATCTGCTATCACTGGTAGTATTTGCTTTATTGGTTTTGTGCCTTACATCATCTGTATGGCACGTAACAAGTCTGCAGTAGTGGGTTAACCCCCTCTCTCTTTTTGCTCATATTATCCTTTGAATGGCTGTGCTTGCAGTAGGATGAGTACAAAGGTGTTTGGATATTGATACATCCCCACACTGAAGGCCAAGGAAAGGCTCCCACTGATTGTTGTGGGGCCAAATCCCCCACTGTTTTTGCAAGAAGAAAGCTAAGAAAAACAACAGGGAGGCAGCCCTGAGCCCCTCCAGGAGCTGACTTCAGCCCCTTGCCTCGAGACCCTCTTCAAGCCAAATTCCACTTTTCTAGTCCACCCTTAACTTCCTGAGCTTTTGTGGATTTCCAAGTCCATCATCACCCCATTCACCTTCAGGTTTTCGGAGCGCTCCGGCACACAGACCTCCTTGATTGCTCCTCGGTGTTTTAGCTCAGCAGTATCCCTTTGCATTGTGAGCCAGATGAGATGAATGCCATCCTTACAGCTGGGAAGGAGACAAAGCAAGCCCTGCAAAAAGCTGCCCTGCAAAGCAAGCAGCCATCTCAGCACCCAAGCTGCTGGTTGCAAGTCCTAAGGAAGGGGTGGGGTGTCGAGGTGTGTCTCAGCTCCACTTCAGTGCTTTTGTGGGCCTTCCTTAGCCCCTTGGTGTTGCTTTAATGTTTTTTTGTATGCCCAGTGCTCTGCCCATTGCCTAAGCTTCCCCCTCTTCAATGCAGGGCTCTCAGGTTTTCAGCCTTCCATGGGGAAAGGACTATTTGTCTTACACCGAGTGAAACTTCAGGGAAAGTGAATGAACAGAAGAGAGCACTTAGAGCCCAGACGTTGAAAGGCTTCTTACACAAAACGCAAAAGAGCTTTTCTTCTCATCAGTGTTTTCAGGAGACAAAAGAAAACACATTTTCTGAAGTGTTCCTTGGAGATATTTTGTTTTGAAGTGGTTAAAGAATTTCAAATGTGAGATAAGGGGGAGACACTGGCATGGAGAGAGGACAACAGCTTGTTCTTCCGAGGGCTGGGATTAAATTGCAGGGAATGCTGGCACTCAGCCCAAGCTCAGCTTCCCCGGCCCCATCACTTGCTTAAAAAGGTAGAACTTGAAACATGTGCTTTGCACTCTCTTCTTATCATCACCCTCCCAGCTTCAACCATTGTTCATGTGCTCTGGCATTCACAAAGCCTGCATCTAGGTTTTGCTCAGGACAGTGTTGATAAGCCAGATGATGAATGTGGAAAACTCCTCCCTGAGAGGGTTTGATTGGAGCTGTGTTTGAAATCGCTGGCAAAGGACTCCCTTGTTGTTTTTTGTTCTTCTTCGCCCAGCTTCGGGGCAGTCCCATTTTGCAGAAGGCTGCACTATGCGAATCGGAGATGCTCCTCTTGCAGGTGACTCATTATCAGGTTGACAGTGCTCATCGCTGGATTATGTCAGCTCTTGTTTTGACATGACACGACCCAAGATCTGTTCCATGTGCCGTTCCCACTCTCTCTCTTTACCTGCCATTGCTCTTTTCCTCAGCAGCAAAGACTTGCTTGCAGACGTTTGCAGCTTAACATTATTTGAGCCAGAAACTCTGTGCAAATCACTCACAAAGTCCTCCCCTCTCAGTCTGCAGGCGTTGCTGACAGGTACGAGACGTTTCACCTCTCTAACCCTCAGCACACATGTTCTCACAGCACATGGGTGAGTGGGCATTTCATGTACTTCAAGCCAGCGTGGAGTGGCAGATTAGCCAGTCTGTGAATCAGAAAATACTGCAAGGTCCTTTTTGTGCGCTGACAGAGAATGTCAAGACCTGTCTTTTCCTACATCCATTTATCACGGCTCGGTATGTTCAAAAATGTTGTTGTTCCTTGTTAACTCTTTCATCGTAAAAGGCCAGGATCTTCATCCTGTCTTTGCTGCCGCATTCCTGGGTCTTCCAGGTCAATTGATTAATGAACTGGAGGTGCTGGTATCTGTGAAAGAGAGGGCATCTTGATTTAATGTAGATACCACAATGACGGCCACAGGAGGCCTGAGGTAAACACAGGGGTCTGCTATGCAAAAAGAAAGAGACAGTGCCCTGAAAACCTTATATGCTAAATAGCAAGGGAGAGTAACATTTTACCCTTTTAAAGTAAGGGAGGAGGTTGGAGGTAACGGAAATAACAGCAGAAAATACACAGTGACTTCTCTAAGATCATACAAGGCGACAGCGGGACATCTAAGAACCCAGGTCTCAGCCATGTGTCTTAGCCACAAAGAAATCAACTTGCAATTTTAGGTGGATATGTCTTCTTAGGTATGTGAGCTATGTGTAGACTGCCAGCTTACTCATTCTCTCGCTGTGCAAAATGATGAACAGTCCCATCTCTAATCAAGCAGAACGCAGTGATGCACACTGAGCCATAAAGTTTCCCGGCTGGATGCTAAACTCAGCCACTGTAAGTGGGTAAACTTCGTGCTGCTCCCTGTCTCATTCTCCGAGAGCAATTTTGGCATGCCCTAACCTGTCTACGTTACAGGTGACTCTACGTCCATAACTCTGCTTTGTCCCACCACAAAGACAAGTCCCAAATCTAGCATATGTAAGCGCAATCAGTATTACTCTGTGGGTTACATTTTCCCTGAGATAAAAGGGAGTTGTAAAGCCCGCTTCCCAGTTAGGGTGTCAGAATGTACTGGGACTGAAGTGGGGAAACACATGCCCCATTAAAAAAAAGAAGGGTCAATTTGAATCTTGATCTTCCTATGATTTAGAAGGAGGTTGCTGCGTGATTTGGGTTGGGTCAGTGTCATTTGTTTTAGGATTTTTGGAAAGAAAATATGGATTTTAGCCTATGTATTTTAAGTAGTTATATCATAGAGTTTGGCCTGTGTTGTCTCTGACATATTGTATACATGCAGCTTTATTTAAGTAACAGCTGGGATATATGCACATATGTCATCTATCAAACATTGGAGAGGGAAACGCATGAGCTGGTGCATTTTTGTATACTTGCTGTCATCGCATTCATGTAAAAAGAATTAAGGCTTAAAGAAAAAAAAACTTGTTGCTCCATCTGACCATGGAAATCTTCTTCCTTTAACCTTATGCCCTGCATGGTTGAGCAACTGTACGGAAAAGCTTAAGTGGATAGTATAGAGATCAAAAGAACTCCATCCATTATAAATTATTTGAGTCTCTTGCACTTCAAAAAAAACAGAATCAGATTCTGTTTGTGTTCTTCTGGGTTGTTGTTATTTTAACCTGTTTGTATTTGTTTCTTTAACTTCTTTTTTTGATGCTGATTATGCCCCTCATCCAAAGTCTAAGGAAATCATTAAGAAGGTGACCATAAGCTCTGTGGAGTTAAGACCCTTCATTTGTTTCTCTTGGAGTGGTAGCTAGCTGCTCGGAGTATATAAATAAAGGTCAGAGATTTGGGGCACTTTAATGGATGGACAAATTTAAGGGACCAAAGTCCCTAGGCATAAATGGTGTGTCTCTGTTAGAGCTTTGTAAAGGGTATCAGAGTCACACTTCCCCAGGTAACATGGGTGATACGGGTGTGATATGGTTGACAGGAGGGACTGGGGAGGTCAGAGCATGGCTTTTTGGGATGGATGAAATTCCCCTTGAAGCAAGATGGTGTCTGGCTTTGAAATGTGTCATTTTGGTAAAATCACCTACCAACAGAAGCACAAGAAACAAATACTGGTTACAACTTTCTTTAGCCCCTCTCAGACAGCAGAGGCAGCTGGACTTTGAAACACTGAATTTAGGTTTGGATACCCTTTGTTCTTCATGCCACATTAGAGAAGTCAGTGAAGCGTAAGGGAAAGACATGAAAATTGTATTTACCTTCTTCATATCTCCTCTATTGATCTACAGATTGTCTTTCCCCATCCTCAGAATACAGAAGCTGACATTTTATAAAAGACCCAAAGCTGATCTAACCCAGCATCTTGACTCTGACAGTAGCCAGTGGCAAATATTTGAGATAACTGCATTAAATCATCACTGCAGGCAAATTTGAAACGATCTTCTCTCTCAGAATACCCATCCTGCACTGAAATAGTTAAGGAATGACTTCAGCTCTGAATCAGGAGGTGTACTATCCCTTCAAACGTACATGCTGTTATGAAGTGTAACTTACACCTGGATATTCTCGTTATTCCTAGGAATATACTTTTTGGAATATGGCTAAGCAGCTCCCTGCAGCAGTGAGTGCCTCATCCCTTCATGTGTGGTACCAGGAGATGGTGTTTTCTTTTGTACTTTTGCCAGTTCCTCTGAAAGCCACAGTGCTTTTGTGTTGTGAGTTTGGAGAAACACCTTAGGATGTCTCCCAGCAACTTATTTCTATCACATTTTCTGGTATTTCTGTGCTTTCTCACTTGAGACAAGGACTGCTTACACGGGCACCTCCAGCTTGAGGAGCTTTGCCCTTAGGAACATTCCTCCCAGCAGCAAAGGCTCGTATGAATCTCATTTGACTTCCAGCATCTCAGCAAAGTGACTGAAGGAGATATCCCCGGAGTCCTATCAAGATGTCATGGGCATGACCCTGGAAGTGCTATGCTTTCTCTGTGGCTGGAGGGAAAGTTGAGGTTCCCTGTGCCAAGTGTCTTAAGTTGGGGTCAGGGGAATCAAGGCACGCCCTTCATGACTTTGCTTACAACCACCCCTACCCGCAGTCCAGCTGAGTGTTCTTTTCTGGTCCTTGTCTTGACTTAGTGGAAACACCATGTCTAACCACAGTCTGAGAGCAGGGACCTTTCAAAAGGTGGCAGGACTTACAAACACACAGTAAACCGGTTACAGATTGCATTCGGATTTGGTTTTAAAATGCTACAAAGCTCAGCAAGTAACACCAGCTGAGTTTTGCGTTCACTACCTTCTCGCGTCCTGAAACACAGCAAGTGCCAGATCATGTCTTTCCCTTTCCGAGCTGCTGGGTGGAAGGAGAGCTGTCATACTGTTCCCCATTAACACCACCACCAGTCTGCTCCTCACACCCAGGTTTTCTCACTGAAAGCCAATGCCTTGCATGAGCTGTAGGTGGATTTCTAAGACCTAAATTTCCCTGGAAGCATTTTCATTACTCATAAACAACATTTTCCACAAGCCTATCTGTAACCCACTGTCTAAAAAGACTTGACATGGATGCCACGTATCTCCACTGGCTTGCGCTTGTCCCAAGCTTGTTTCCGGTAATCTGCTACAAATAATATCACTTCACTTGCATGCAAGACTCCAGCCAAAACTTTAATCTGAACTCTATGCACCGGTTCTGAAGAGCTTTGCTGCCTCCCTTTCAGCATGTTGATTTCAGTCTCCTGGATAGAAAATGCTGGTAAACCCATATGGACTGATTTTGCCATCATCAGTGCTGTTCCAGCCTTTATCCTACCGTGAAATGCTGCCAGATCAGGAGAGTGGTGTTTTACTGTCACCCTGCCTGCAGCAACTGACAACACCAGGCAGGCAACAGTCCCATGGCTCACGTTCAATTTCATCTGTGGCTGTCAGAATTACTAGGTACTATCAAAAGACAGGAAGAAAAGAAAGGAAAATCTTACTTGCACAGGGCTGTGGTCAACTAAGTGTTGAAACTGGAGTAGTTGAAATGAGAAAGAGTCAGGGTGGTGTAGCACGTAAGTAGGAATTAAGAAAAGAGAGGATGAGCTGTGAGGATAACCCAGGTGTACTGCGTGTCCCACAGTCCAGGCTGGGAGGCAAAGCTCCTCACAACATCAGGAGAGCACGAGATGAGCACAGACCTTGGGCGCAGGGCACCAGAACAAGCTGATCTCTGATCTGCTCTCCCAATGGAAAGGAAGCCATGGGCAGGGGCTCTGCCTCTCTCTGTAGCTAATGTGAAACTGGTGGTAGACGAACACGTTTTGAGGGAGAACGACTCTGGTTTCTAGCTGAGGTCACCTCTCACATGCCTTAATTTTGCTGAAGAAAGCAAGGTCCATGGGGTGAAACACGTTGAGACAAGGGCCATATAAAGCCATGCATGTACAGCTATATATCATCTTCTATACCACGCACAGACCTCAGTGTGCTGTGAGCAGTTTTATACCTGTACCCACCCTCCAAAACGTGCTTCCTCATGGCTTTTTATGTTTTAGGAAAACGTCTGGGTAAACAGTGAGTGATGATTTCCTTCAATTGTTGCTGCCATCCTCCACCACCCTCAAAATTATTCATTCTAAAGGAAATTTAAAAAAGCTTTTGTTTGAGAATTCCCTCCCTCCCTCTAATTGAGTGTATTGTACAGAGATCAAAGCACTGGGTTTAGTGGGTCTAGGTAGGCAGGAGTTTTTCTGAACAGACTCCAAGCTTTTGGTGTAGAATGGGTCAAAATGACCTCTGCTTTCCCCCTGTCCCACATTTATACATTACTGACTCCTAATTGCCATTACCTGGCATGAAGTAGAGTTAGTTTCTAGATCAATTATTCTTACAGCCTTATAGTTTTCACACAGAGTGGAAGAGTAAACAGTGCTTCTAAATTGCACACGGTGTTGGTCTACAAGGGAGAATATCCCTCTCAAAGGCTTTTTGATGGATACAATTCACCTCTACAAGATTTCCGCTCATGGGACCAGAGTGGAGGGAAGTGGAGGGAAGTGGAGGGAGGACTGAACCCACGGCAAACTGCCATCAAAGAGGTCCAGATTTCATGTACAGGTGAGTTTCCTGATGCAGTACTCTCACAGGTGGGCAAAGCAAATAATAGCTCATTTTATACCCCTGAACACAGAGCTCAAACGTCAAACATTGTTAAAGACCAAAAAAAAAAAAAGAAAACCCCAAAAATACCCAACAAGTAAATTTTATACATCACCCCTGGGGAAAACCTCCTCCCACACACAAATGTCAGATGCTAGTCTTGGCTTGACTGTTGCCTGAAATGCTACAACACTAAAAAGGGAAAGGAGATGGCCACCTTAGCATGACTGGTCTCAAAGCTCTGTGTAGCTAATGACCCTTGGAAGGAGTCATTCGTCACCTGCCAGAAGTGCTGCACTTAGAAGGGCCAACGGGTTATCGGAGGAAAGCAGCGGTGGGATGGATCCAGAGAGAAGTACTTCATGGAAAAGGGAAAAAAAGAAGAGCAGAGGAAGATAATGTGAGGGTTTACTCATAAACAGACGCATTTCTCTGCTGCCAAATTAGCAACCTTACTAATGAGGGTTTAGAGAGTCTCTTGCCAATAAACTGATATTACAGTGTGTGAAAAAGGTCAGGTTTTCTAAATGCACGCCTCTAGATCTCCAGCCAAAACCAGCTGAACGATTCCTCATTTAATACGCAGTAAAATATTTTATTTAAATGTACCATAATGCATTCAGTGTTTCCGTTACACTGAAATGCAATTTGTATCATTTAAATCCTGAAAATACCACCACTTTGTAGGTTTGTTCCAGCTACCAGATACATCATACTGCCCACCGCTGCTATATTGGGGAGCATTTTGATGAGAGACAGTAGTCCAAAACAGTATTCATATTGCAGTAGTTTCCCAGTGTCAGACAATTTTTTTCCCTAATTTTTGAAGTCTGCAACAATCCATCTGGAATTTTACATCCATGATCTTGTGGAATAACAGGCCTTTCTTTCTGGAAAGTTTGAAGTAAAAATGGACAAAGCGCCTTTGAGACCTGTAGGTTCAACAAATTAGGTGTTTTCATTCTTGGAAAAGTTGCCCAGTTTGTGTTTATTTTGGCTCATCTGACCGTATACGGCTAGAGCTACGGACAACCAGGGAGGATCAATGCTTTTCACCAGCTCTTAGTAATGTTGTTTAGAGACAAGGACTGGAGGCCTGGCCCAACAGACGCAATTAAAAAAGTGGGCCAACACACTCGAGTTTCAAGTTGAAAATCTTAACATGGAAGATCACCGAATGCGAGAAGCAACTAAATTATATTTGCCTAAATGAATGAGGTTGCTCATATGGTACTTTGCGGTGATTTGAAAAGGAGGAGGACTGTCAAACTCAAATTAAATGCAACATAATTTTTCCACTGATTCAGAGCTGTCTCCCGAGGCTGTGGGAGATGTCCTGCTGGGCTGAAGCTCTTCCCTTAGTGCCATCTCCCCTTCCCAGCAGCGCAGTTAATGTTCTGCCGCTGCTGCAGATCCCCAGCTACACCCACCACGCACCTTGGTTTTCTTTGACTTTATACCTATTTTCTTCACCTCATGACTCATTGGGGTCAGACCACTTTTGACTTTTTTAGCAATTGGAAGTCCATTTCCCCCCACCCACCCCTGCAACCATCCATTTGTGACTATTCTAGCACTACATCTTTGCAAAGACGCAACCAGGCTGAGGAATTCTCTGAACCACAAACTGTTGAATCTTGTTGTACGTTTAGCCTTTTCCTGTGCTCTTTCTTAGGCACCTGCTACTGGCTGAGGCTCAGAAACAGGATAGTGGACTACCAGGGTCTTTGTACAATCGTTCTTAATTTCTTGTGCTCTTATAATGCATCATTTATGCTATGCTGTAATAACTGTAAATCCGTGTGAGTGATGAGGCTGTAATATTTTCAGGAAAAAGGATGTTTCTTCTTTTAGGTGGAGCACAGATCCATGTGTGTTTATAAGCTATTCTTTCTTCTTATCCACAAAGAAAGTGAATTTGGGACTGTCTACTCAGCAAAAGGTGTGACTGCAGTCATGATAGCTCAATCTAGGCAGGCTGTTAACAACAGCACTGACAGTATGGTGATGCTGGCTTTAGCAATGGCATTGTGAGTAAATGGCATGGTCCCAGGAGAGTTCATATGCTGTCACCAAAGCTCTTGCTGTGGGGTCTTTGCTGCCATTGCAGTTTACTCCAAACGTGCTATCTGATTCAATTCTCTGCTGGAAAGCTAAGTCTAGGTGTAAGACTCCTGCTCTCCCAAGCGTCATACCCAGTGTGAGCCCAAACTAAGGGCATTCCAATGGCCAAAGCTGTTCTACACTTCTACACACAACTTAGTCTCTGGAGTGTAACCTTAACTCAACCTACAGACATTGGAAAGACGAAAGCCCTGCTGAAACCATGTGGCTTCACTTCACTGAGCAGCCGTCAGGGCTGAATTTTGAAAAGCCCTATGACCTTTGCGGTGCCAAGATGTTTTGGAGGAGTCACAGGAGGCTGAACCAACCCCTCACCCTTCCTTGCCCCGCTCTGCCAATAGAGGGTTAGACAAAAGTTTGCTGTGTCATATTGCCCAAACTATTAAAAACTAGCATGAAATGACACATGGCAAATGCTTCCCCCCCCTGCCCAAAGCCAACATGTAATCATGAGAGATTTATGTAATGATAGTAAAAGAAAGCAGATATTTTTCTTTTCTAATAAAAATATGCATATGCAGCTACACTAATAATGTTTGTCTAACCTCGGCCAACCTGCTTCATCAAATATCATGCAAAGGGCCCCCTAGGAAGAGTTCAGGACACTGAAGAGTGTGGAAATTGCCTAGGATAAATCATGAATAAAACAGCCTGCCCTCCAAATTAAAAGCCAAGCTGACGGAGGAGTACAGTTCCTAAATGCGACATTCCACGATCAAAAGGTCTCCTGTGTTCGGTTGTACATACATGAGCACTGGTGAAATAGCAGACCGTTTACAAGGAAGAAAAAAATCATTTTGTGTCCTGGATGAGAGGGTAGATGAGAGAGGAGCTGCATAGTCAAGGCCTGTGTCACTCGATCTGTAGCCTTCTAGGCAATGTAACTATTCTTTTCAATTTACGACATAAGCTGCCTGGATAAAGAAGCTGTTTCTCCACAGCGTGAGGGTACTGTCTGTCTCTGGAAAGTCTCAGTCACTTGGAAACAGAAGTGGCAAATGCTGGCAGTTTTAGCATACTCATTTTTCCATCACCCATGCTGAAAGTTGTTTTCTGTCTCCAATCTCTTTGACATGAACGGTCTGATTTTGAAAAAAAAATAAATTTGTGTACATAAAGGAAACCACTGAATGCAATAGCAAGAAAACACGTTTAATGTGCTCATTTGGGTGCTGTTGTAACCTGGGTATTTTCGGGATTTGCAAGTTGCCCACTGCATAGTTGAAAAATCATAGATAAATCTTTTCAAAATCCTGAGATCATCTTAAAAAATCGTGAGATGGTTGAGAAATTAGCAACAGACTTTTACTAATTTGAATTCTAAAGATTAAAGCATCATGGCTCATACTCTCAGCCTCTTCTTTGCAACAGCTTGTATTTTTGTTTTCATTAAAAGGTGAATTCTTGTGTAGTTGCCCATAGGAAAACAGTCATAAAAATTCATAGAGGCTAGTGATTTTTGTTTAGTCAGACACTTACCCAGATACGTGCAGACAAAAATGTCATGGCCTTACTACAGGTCTCGCAATGTTCTGTGTTTTTGCTAAGGTTCCACCAGCTAGAATAAAGAGATGTGTACGAAAATTCACCTTTTGGTTAAAAAAAAAAAAAAAAAAGGAACTTCTAGGCATTAACATCAGAGAAAAATATTTGTATGTGTGAGGCTGAGGCTCAGATGGTGATTCAGATCTTAAAGGCATGACTTTTACAATGAGATGTCAAAATTTCCAAGCAAGTCCCTTGGATCTGAAGGCCCGGCTCAGGGTCCAGACCATGGGGTTGGGATGTTAGTAGTACTGCAAAATGCTCGGCTGATCTGGCGAAAATCTGGTCTGGAGTTAGGTGCACAGGCAGGACGCTGGTTTATACATGTGCCTCTGCTACAGGAGGGAGTGTATAAACACAGACCTGTCTGTGCATATTAAAAAAAAAAAAAACAAAAAAACAACAGTATGTTAACAGCAGCAGGTTCTGGGAGCATTGAGAAATGTGTCCATCCCCAGTTGCTTACACCACTGTAATGGTGTAATGCAATGGTACTCCCAGCTTGGGACGCAATGCACAACCTGGGTTCATCTCAGGTAGTGGTGAAGTCTGAATCCTAAGGCTGCCATGTAAACAGCAGCAGGACTGAGGCTGCAGCAAACTCCCCTTCCGACAAAGAGAAGGGTCCCTAAACCCCAGCAGATGGGATTCAATCCCAAATAAAACAGTCTGGATTCAAACTGGTCCTCCCAAGTAAAATGTTTGGCTGTTCATTGTGTCACCCTCAGAGCAATACTGCTCTTGAAGGAGGATAAGCGTTTTACACCTTTGAGCCTTGCTGTTTGGAAGGTTACTGTGGGAAACCAAGTTCTGGTGCTTTCAGAGCACCCAGAGACCTCAAGACAAAATCTTCACTCCTACACACCCTGCAGCTGAGTCCCGAGTCCAGGTCTTAAAGGAAGAGCCCAGACTAAAGCGGCAATGACAAACCAAAGGCTAGCACAGCATCCTTGCACATGAAAGCTGAGATTTTGTGATGTACATAAAACACTCACAATGAATACTTCAAGATCTCTGAAGTCTGTTTCCTTTACCACTCATATGAGTCACTAACCAGGTTTAAACCTGCAGTATTTCACTTCCTACACCGTCAAGTACCTGTTCCTTGAGTTCCCCTGCAAGTAGCATCCGTTCCCAGTGTCCCCACCAGCACAGGATGACACAGGTGTATACGCTTACACAATTATTTGCTGGATGTAATATGGTACCAAGCACTGTGGTTCGGGATGTGCTTCCCTATATCAGTGAGTAACCTGCGGACAGCTGGAGCGATGCCTTTTCTTGACGCCTCTGCACAGAGGAAAAGGGCACCACCTCATCTACAATCACAAGCTGAAAAATTAGCTCTTCTGCAGCAATCTCAGAGAGAGATTCATCAGTCTTTGTGGAGCACAACTATGGGTGTGTAGCCCAACACCAAAAGAAAAGTTCAGCACCAGGGTCCTGAGGCAGCAAATTCAGCCAGTACTTTCTGGAAGCTGTGGGACAAAGTAGATGAGTGTGGCTATGGAGGGTCCAACCCCGGCTCAGCTCCTACTTCTGCCCACAAGGACCTCAGGCAAACTATCTGCTAACTTAGGTGTCAAACGGGTGAATGATGGGCAGCTCCTCCACGGGGCAGAGGCAGGAGGTCATGGCTCTTAATACAGCTATGAACAACGCATCAATATTCACTCCAGGCTGCAGAAGTGCTGGGACTTGTACTGTCTTTGTGCTGGTACACGAGCACATTCCTCCCAGCTACAGCGTGGCTGCGAAGCCTCTTCAAACGCAGGCTGGAGCTCCTCGTGTGGCCGCGGGTCCGCCAGCAGCAAGGCCAGATCCTGCTGCTGAGGAGGAATGCAGTCAACAGCCCTGGGATGGAGCAGCCTGAACCCATTTTCCCAGATTTTTATTCAGGGGATGTTTTTGTTTATCCGGCTCACCCATTTGCATTTGCTGCTTTGCTATTTCATCTAATAAGAGCTCGCTAAGCAATTCTTCATGGCTGTGAGCATTGGCAGGGTGCAGCCTTCCACCAGACGATTGCTAGGACTTCTCTCCAGCTCTGCAGAGTGAGTCACTCCAGCACTCTCTCCTCCCCTCTTTTCTTTCTCCCTGTGCACAGAGACATTTGTGAGACACAAAAGGATAAAAGTCCTCCTGTGATCTGCTGGGCGGGTGCTGACACTTCTTGCCACGCAACTGATGGGACTGAGTTTATAAAAATAAAACTCCACAATAAAGAGCTCAGGAGATTGTTAAACTAGAGAAGGGCCATTTGCTCAGCTGGGGAAGTCTTCTGGAAATCGCTCCCCAAGGGATTTCACCCTGGTTTCCTGCTGTTGAGCCACATCACTTTTATTTTGATCAAAGGATGACTTCCAGAAAAGCGTTTAGTATTGATTTGAAAATGTCTTGCTTCCCCTCCATAGTTTGTGCTAAGGGTTAACCGGCCTTGCTGTTTTAATTATTTTTTACATGCTTTATTTCCCCTGTGAATTTGACTGCCCTTAACTTCCAGGCTGAGCTTCTTCATACTGGTTCTTGTTGTGTTGCTCTCTGTCTGAATTTGAAAAGCCCTTGTAGTGCCCGGTATCTCTGGAATGTACTTGGACACTTCATCAAATCAACTCGTCGTTCAATTTTCCTTTTGTTGCCCTATTTATCTGGGGGACAGGAGGGAAATCAGGCATAAGGTGACCACCCCAGGGAAATCACAGGTAGCTGGGGCTGTGTCCAGCTTTGGAGAGATTACCATAGCACATCACGAGCGTTTGCTCATCGTTTTCTCCTTGCAAGCCAGGAGATTCTGGGGACCATCGTACTGTGGGCTTCTTTCTTCAGTGACCCATCCTCAGGAACCTCAGGAACCCATCCCTGCTCCAGAGAGCATGTAGGCGGTGTTATGGGGCAACATAATGTGATGTGATGGCACAGAGGGAGGACCCTGAGCCCCGCCCAATAACCAAAGCACTCCATCAGGAACCTACATTTATTTGTTT
Organism: Rissa tridactyla; assembly: GCF_028500815.1. NCBI lineage: Eukaryota > Metazoa > Chordata > Aves > Charadriiformes > Laridae > Rissa > Rissa tridactyla. The sequence goes on along the minus strand of NC_071470.1, from coordinate 32,828,094 downwards.
TCATGACTTCATTCCCCTTCACATGGCAAACAACCTTTGTACTGGCACCTTTAGCCTCAAGGTCTGTTGTCTTCAGTTTCTTGTCCTTTTTCTCTGATTCTTAGACTACAAACTCCTGGGAGAAGGATCACAGTCTCGCTCTGTCTACGCTGTACCAGAGCCATCCCCTGTGTAACGTGGTGAAGTTGTGTTCGCAGCATGAGACATACTATGTGTTGGTGGACACAGGCCTTGAGCCCTTCTCCAGGGCACAGTGCTTCGCATGAGTCTGATTCCTGGCTTGAGCAGCAACTTTCTGTGCAAGCTGAAGTAAGGCTCTGTGCCTCAGTTTCCCCAAGCAGTGAGAACATTTCAGTGAGGTTATTCATGGGAGGCACACATTTTCCTGATGGAAGTGGGACCAGAGGTCTGATGAAGCGGTGCTCTAAGTGGTGATGCTTAGATATGAAATTGCCCTGGTTGTCAGCAATCCCTCTTTTTAATCTCTTGCCTGTGAACTCACTGGTTCTTTAGATTTCACAGGGAAATGAACAGCCCTCACCATTACCAAAAAAAGATGCTTTTAGCAACAAATGCAGAAAGCTCCCATTTTGCAGCCTATGGGCAACTGAACTTTGCACCCTTTTGCTCTGAAACGAACCTAGGACTTCTTCCCTCAGTTTTTCCTGTCTCAAAATCCAGGTTGGTTTGTTGAAATAAGAAGTAAACATAATGACTTTAATGGGATGAGCTTGCGGGGCTGTTGGCTGACTGAGGCCACCCAGCTAGAGTTCAGCGTGAGACAGTCTGCACCTTATAAGGCCAAGAGATGAAGGCATTTAAAACAAAAAAATAAAGGATCTGAACATGTTATTTAAATCATGGGGCAGGCAATTTTTTTTTAATTCTTTTTTTTTCCCTTCTGGTTCATGACAAAGCCTGAAATATGCAAGTGAATATAACGTCTAACATTTGTTAAACCCAGACTGAAGGCCAGCCAGATAGCACTGAAAACAAACTGTGAATATTTTAAATGGAGTGAGATATACATGACGGAGTAAATGAAGGGCACATACCACATAAGAAAAATTGGACAAAGTTCAAATGCTATTCATCTTGGGGAAAGGCTTTTGGGCAGAGCAGCGCAGCTTGGAAATGCTTGCATGTGCATTAGGGTCCATTATGGTCAGCCAGCTTTTGGGGGCACGGAGAGTCAGATCATTAAAAAGAAAAAGGAAAAAAAAAAATTGACATCCCAGGTATTGCGTTCTATTAGGTAATCATGACTCTGAAGAGCTAGGAAAAAAGAATAGGGGTTGTATTAGGCAATAGATGGAAGTGATCCAACATGTCAAGAGTTCAATGCTACTTCTAGGTCTTAAGTGCTAATAAAATAAGCTCCTAAACTGCTGAAGGCACATGTCCAGCCCCAAATGCTTTCCAGTTCCTTAGCAGCTATTATGTTTTCTGTCTGATATAGCGTTTTTAACTTGACTTCCCCAAGCCCAGAGGCAGTCCCAAATCTTCCTTGTTTTGTCTTTCTTTGGGTGCCTTTTTAGTTGACACCATCTTGGAAACTGAAACTGTTGAACTGACATTCCTGCTGTGCGTAATGTCACTTTTCCGATGTTTAAAAACATCTCTCACTCTACTTGTGGATTTGATGGGAATCACAGCTATGAGAAAAGGCAACATACACAGCACATACAAGATGGAAAAAAATTGATTTAATTTACCCATAAATGAGGAGTTTGCTCTGTGCAAGCAATAGGCCCAACACTATGACTGGATGGAAGTTGCTCACAAGGGAAAATAATGATCTTTCACACATATGGAGCGGATCTGGGAACAAAATTAGTTAGGACTGGGCTTTGGAGCTGTCAAATAGAAGTGGTAGCTCAACACCCCGGTACCACTGACGGAGATTTGGAAGCTCTCAGTGGAGTTGAAACAAGCTGCCTCGGGAAGTTTGCAAGGCAGTTTATTCTTGTGAGAGCTGGAGACATACTTGCAGGTCAGCAGCAGAGTTAACAAAACTCAATCCATGAACTCCTGCTCCTGAGCCATCCTCACAGCCCCTTCCCCAAAACCTGGTGCATCAACCTTCTCCTTCAGCCAAAAACTGACAGCTCTTGGCAGCCCGGCTCAGCGTGGCTGTTGGTTTTAATCACATTGCTTAATTTCTGTTTTCACTTCATGCTCATGTGTCTGTCGCCCGTGAACTCTGCATTTTAATAGCAGCACGTCAAAAGAGCCGTTTAGATGCACTTTGGTGTATGAGCAGGGAACGCTCATTTGTCATCTTCCACAATATCGGGCATCTCTGGCCTGTTTGGGTATCTCCACAGGACCTGTTTGCAAGGGTGGAAGGCGACAATATTTTTCCAAAGACTCTTCTCTCAATCAAGTGACAGGGGTCTTTGTGCTACCTCATGGGAGTCCCTCTCACCCCACACTGCCCTTGGAATAAAAAAGCAGAGAAGCACACTGTTTAAATATGCATATAAAGCTCTGCTGCACAATAGATTAACTGCCATCAGCTTTCTATTTAGTGCAAGGAAAAACAGTAGAGATTTTTAATTGATAATTCAGAAAGACACCCCATTGAATGGTGTTAATAATTACATCTGCCTATTCTGAGCTCTTCATCTACGCGGGGGTAATAGAGCCTTGTCCCTCAGGGACTGGAGCCCAGCTGAGAAGGCGGGACACCAAGCAAAGGAGTTGTAATTTGTATTTTGTCAACAAAAGCTGCTTAATCCTCCAGAAAGGCATCCTTCAGAGAGGCAAGCCTTTGTCCCAGGGTTTTCAGAGTGGAAGGGGAGGATGGGGAGGGAGGGAGAGAGGCAGAAAAGGGAATTACTGGCCACATGTAATTTATGGTTGAAAAGGTTCATTTATAGCTATCCCACTGTTGTATGCTTAGCCTGAGACCCTACTAGCTTCTCATTCTCTCATCAAGTTTGCCTTTTGTGGCTATACGAATGGTAATGATTTGAGGAGAGGTTGGTCACGGTTGTTAAGAGTCATCTAGCGTGATCAGAACTGAAGTCTCAAATTGATATTCATGTTTAAATACATTTCATCAGCATGAAATTTGGGGTCCCTGCAATAATCATCTGGGAGCAGGCAGTCATGATGCAGTACTATGCATATATGTATTTATTAGCCACGTTTCAGTTTGTTTTCAGTAAGTTTCAGATGACACAAAGGGTCTTTAACATCTGGTATAAATGATTAAGTGTATATGAGGAATAAATAAATAATAAAAAGATCAAAACTGGAGTCTCTGAGCTGAAGCCCTCTGAGCTCTGGTGATCTGAACATACTGTCTGGTTTTACTTTCAGGTCAGATCCAAACCAGGGGACACCTATTTCTTGTACTGTAGTTTGGGTATAGTGAGAACCCCTGAATCATGAAGCAAGAAGCTCTGTAACTGCAGCTACGTGACATTTATGCCATGTAAGGCTGGCATCTCATGGGAAAAGACCCCAAAGCAGCATTACCTTGTTCCCCAATCTGACTTCCAGCCTGGACAACCTACACAAGTTCCCAGCCCAGAAATAAGACAGAGCAGTCATATACCTTCATGGCAGGTCTATCATCGGGCTGGCCATAGGCTAGCAACAGCTGGATGTAGCCACAGCTCTGTCTTATGTGCTCACCCTGAACCTTTGCAAGGTGTGATTCCCCATGCGTGGAGCCAGGCTCATGCGCAGACCAGTGTAGTGAGAATCCTCCACCCCAGGAGGCTTGCTCTGAAAGGTAGAAAGCAGCCCACAACTGATCAGGGAGTGATCTGCAAAAAGCCTAGGCTGACACCAATGAAACTTCTGCCATCCTCAACTTAAAGCCAACCTAAAGCCAAGGGTTATAGCACCACTTCAAATGAGCTGTTTAGATGCACTCGGGTGTATTTGTATCATCATTTATCCATCGATGGGTGCCTAGCCAGGCTGGTGTTAATAACATCTTTTTTCACAATGGGCTCCTCCTGGCTCAAGTGCAAGTCAGGGAAATGGCTGTGGGATAAAGGCTGAAAGAGGAAGATCCTCTTTCTTCAGTACAGGACAAAAAAGGTGTTGGTAGAAAGGGAGGTCCATATAGGCATGGGGCAGCAGTGAAGGTAACATACAACAGGATTTGATTGCAAAGCACCACCTGGCCAGCAAAATGTTTGCTTTCTTCCATTCTCAGGAGGAAGGCGACCTGTTCTCCAGGAGTTCAGAACAGGGTGTATAGAGCTGTGGCTTAATGATTGTTCAGGCATCTTGTTATTGGAAATGTGATGCCAAATTGCACATCTAAACAGGCCCAGATCTGAGGACGCTTGAAATCCAAACTTGCAGCTTGATCTGCATTTTCTCACTGGGCTCTCAGTCTGTCACTGACCTAAAAGCCTCATCTCAATATATATATACACTTTTACACCACGAAAATCAGTTCTTCCAAACTGGGCTGGCTCTTTGGTCAGCCAGGCTCCGAGACTGGATCTGAATTTGACACTTAGAATACACCCTTATGTGTTTTCCTTTCCTCCAGCGTTGTCCTTTCTTCCTTCTTCCCTCCCACCCTGCTGGTCTTCTCTCCATCTTTCCAAATGAAATTGCACACCTTGTCCATTTCTAGATGATGGACTTTTTTTTTTTACCTCAGAAGCTAATTGTCATAGAAACTCTATCAATATGAAGTCATCAGCCTAAGTTCAAGACTATTTTGAGGGTTTCCGTTCTCTAAAAGAATTTCATTTTAAAGGATGAACAAAAGCAGCAAGGGCATTTGTGGGACAAAAAGAAAAGGCACTTTACAAACCAAATCAATAAGTGTCCCTGCAACAGCGTAATCATTGATTCATATGGCATTTTATCAGTGGCACCCATTCAACAGGAAACTCACTAAACAGGTAGCTATGCTCCTCTGTATAGCACATACCATGGATGATTTTTTCACTCGAAGGCATTGTTCGGGAGATCAATGGGACTACACAACTGTCATGCCACTCTTCTTGCACCACCCTCATCGAGCCCCTCAGCCTCAAAACCTCAGTGGGTTTTACCTAGCTTGGATCTGTAACACAGGTGCTTCTTTACGTCCTGATAGCTACCCGGTCTGTAAGCATGTTAGAGTGCTTTTTCATCTCACTTTTTAGCAAATTGAGAGTGAAAGGCCATTAACACATCTCTATATTCTACCTAGCTTTTTCTCAAGTTTCACTGCAGATCTGAGTTTCGGAAATGCAAACAGGGACAAATAATAGTATGTGCATATGGACAGGGCGAAAATCATTGCAGGAGTGAATCCACTGAAGGCAAGTACTAATGTAAAATCATTACCCAGGTAATGAATTTGTCCCTTCTGCATTATCCCTGCTAATATGTGCAGTAAAAGTCTCTGAGTAAATGTCTCTTAGCAAACATCTCTTAGCAATGGGTTGTTGTGCACATGTAACTGTGTTTTAACACAGCAGCTTCCTTGACCATGCCTTTCTAACCACCTTTGATCTTGCACATGAACGATTAGGGCTAGGTTATTACCTGATTACTAATCTTGGGCCTGAGTAATTTCTCCACGGCATTACCTGAGTTAACAACTGAATCACAGCGGGAGGAAAAAGAGAGCACGGTGCCTCATGTAATGAGGGTGGATGCCTGGGACACTTTTGGGTGGCTGAAGTACATATGGTATTGTCTTGTGGGACAGTAGTGACTGATACTGATGTATGCTTGTGTTGATATGCTGCAGTCCCGATACCAGGGGTTACTTGTCTATTTAGAGGCGTCACGCTTTGTTTAGTCCCTTTGGTCGTTTGGTAACTATTTGCATTACCTTTCTTTGCCTTTATTATTACTGAAGGGGGACCAGTATGTTCTTAATTGTAAAAAAGAGTTGGACAGGTACCTGAGAAACCAGAAAAACAGGACAGGAACAATGTCTTGAGGGTAACTACTGATCTTACAGAGCCAGTGACTCCGTAGAGAAGCTGCTGAGAAGGGACCAAGACCTCCTCCCGGTTATTTCCCTCTGTATCTCCATGTCTCCATGGAATAGGAGAGGCTTTCCTGGTCTGTAAATAAAACCAGAAACAGAGACCTCTTTTTTTTTCTCACTCATCATTCACAAGATGACGACCGAACATCAGATCACTTAAAAACCCATTAAGAAAAAGCCTTTTGCTCAGGCGGGAACAGAATCAGCCTGACCAAAACACTCCGCTCTGTGCCTGCGTTTGTGAGAGGATGACTCCAAATAACACTTGGAGTTTACTCACAAAACAAAAACAGTGTGTTTCTGTTGAGCCAAAGCCTGTTTAAGAATTTCATATGTGGCAGACCAGCTTCAGCCAGAGAGACTGTGCCAGACTGCTGAATTCACTTAAACTTTTCAGTTTGTCTAAATCAAAAGGAAAAAAAAAAAAGGAACTTTCACCAAGAGAATTAAATAGCTGTGCTAATTTACCCCTTTCCCGTGTTCCTTAGGCAGTGTGTTGAAGGGAAGTCTTTGCTCTGTTTTACAGTTTTGATCATGGGGACGGTAGGAGGAAGAGAAAGCTAAATTCAGTTTATCCTTTCATAACTTACCAAACGCTGTCGGCTCATTGCTAACAACTGAGGTGGTCCTTTTCCAGACTTACAGGGTCTTGTCCTATATAGCTTTTCTGGTTTTTGCTAAATTTCAGGGAAGAAAATGCGCATTGTCATCAAGAAATAAGGTTTAGGGCCATTCCCAGTTCTGCTATCTGCTTCTTATATTAACCAGAAAAATCATTTCACTGCTACCACGTTTCATTATCTGTTCTTATCTTGCTGGCTGAAATTTTCTCATTGGTTATTTCTGTTCCCTGAGAAATTATTTTCCTCAGAAGCAACATTTTCCCAACAAACTGCCAGCATTGTTACAATTTCCCATCTTTTTTCCTTCCACCCTCACTTGTTACAAAATACTTGCATTGACAGATGAAGGTGGGACAAGTAGGGATCTCCTGGGGCTCTGAATTCAGCCCCCCACTCTCGGGACATGCCATCCCTGCCAGAAACTGCCCAAGCACGGTACGAGCTAAGCCCAGCCCTCGCTGCCTCCCCTGCTGCTGGAAGCCTGTTTCAGAGCCATGCTGCTCAGGTGGCTGGAAAACATCTTCTAATTTCCTGACTATGTTTATTAGTGACCAGTTTATATCCATTTGTTCTTGTGCCAACCCTGCCTTTTGCTTTAATAGCTCTTTTCCCTCCTTCGTATTTACTTCCCTGATGTATTTATAGACAGCAATCATGTTCCCTTCATTTTGCTAAGCTTAACAAGCCAATCTCTTTTAGTCCCCTCTCATAAAACAGGCTTTCCAGGCCCTGATTATGCTCCATCCTAGTTGCTTTTCTCTGCACCTGTTCCTGTTTGAATTCATCTTTTCTGATAAAGTCAAAAGAGTTTGAAATCACTGAAATATCCTACTGTTTGAAGGACTGTGTTTGATTATTTTTCCAGCCAGAAGCATTATATTAGACCTTGATATTTTTTTATAAGGGCTACGAACAAAGGCTATGTATTTTTTTAGATTCAGGTATAATCTAATTAGTACTTGAAGGACCATGATACTTAATAAAGCGGCTGTTCTGACTACCCAGGAGACATGTGGCCATGATTGGCATGAAGCAGATGCTTGCTCTGCCTGCGACATCGCTCCATTCAGTGCTGGGGGAGAATCTATTTATTTAACTCTACCAGTTAACCTTTATTTTTTAAGGTTTGCCATATCATCCATCAAATTGGGAGGACTGCTTTTCACAGGTGCAAATGAGTCATCACTTGTTTGCCAGCTTCGAAAACATTTAGAAAATTGGGGGCTAGAACTTAAAAAAAAAAAAAAAAAAAGAGAGAGAAAGAGAGAGAAGAAATTTGTCAGCCTCACCGCCCTTGCTGGGATGCAGCTGTCCTGCAAGAACCAGAGATGGGTTTTCTTCCACCACAGGTTTTGTGCTGGTTTCTGAGATCCTTGTCAGCAAACGTCAGCGGCTCTAAAGCTGAGCCCGTCCCGTAATGAAACAGTTATCCCAGCCTTAAAGGCAGGATTAGCTACCCGAAGTGGAGCAGAGAGCCCCTCTGCACTTTTTAACACCTCATGAAGAGATCTGGCTGCCAACAAAAGGAAAATCCTAATGTGTAAAAAATGCATAATAATAAGGACTTTGGCTGAGTGGAATTCCATCACGGATCAGATGAAATTGCCTTGTGCAACTTGCTGAGGGCTTCATGCTATGCTAAATGACCTTTGTACCATGTAAAATGGGCACTGCTGCAGGATGCGGGGAGAACCAGGGGCTGGGCTGCTCTTTTCTTTTCCCCCCCTATGGAGTTCAAGCTTGTCAAGAATACAACAAAAAGGAGAGGGAGAAAGAGGGGGAAGAAACGTCCCGTTGAATTTTTCATGAATGATTTTTGTCAGAGGAGAAGGAATATCTGTGTTTATGAAGGGTCCGGGGAGGGGACACAGCGAAAGCAGGATGTAACCGTCTGGTCCTGGGTACCCACGTGCAATGGGTACATGTGCAATGCCCCATATGAGTGGTAAAATCCAACCTGTGCTGCAATTTTTAAGGCTACAGCTGAAAAGCACCCTGCCTTTGCCCTCTGCATTGCCTGCCTGAGGCTGTCGCTTTGCACTTGTGAAGGGGCAGTGACTCCCAGAGGGTTTGGGGCTGAGGTTTAGTGGGTGCTGATGCTCAGCACCCTAAAAATCAAGATCTTGCTGCCTCAAAATGATGAAAAATCCATGAGCGCACCATTTGATGGTGTGTCCAAGAAGGGTTGTTGGGTGACCGGACGGGGTCATGTCCCTGTCCACGTGGGACTGATCGTCAGCCAGGGCTGTTCATGGGTGCCTGCAGAACCTGGGAGGAGCTTTTCTTTCTCCTTTTTTGCTGGGGTTTCCTCGCCTTCCTCAGAAGCACCTGAGACTGACAAGACCTGGAAAGGGGAGGCCAAGAAGGAGGTATGGACTGTTCCTCCTGGAGGTATTAAACACTCCCAGGGCAATGATCATCTCAGATCACACACTTGGGGGCTACACTTGGCACCAGATTTGGGACCAGGAATGAGTCTCCACTGGCCCAGACTGGCAAGAGCTGTGGGGCTCTCTCCTTTCATCTGCAGTAAGGCCTGTAACCCTTTTCATAGAGTTGAGGGGGAATTTTACTTAATTATTTCTCCCCTATTGCATGGCTGAAGATGCCGTTGAGCTCTCCCACATCTTACAATGCAAGCTTTGGGGCTTCACTATAAGTCTGGAGTTTCTTATAGGGAGCAGGGCAGCGTTTTTTGTCCCATGGTAGGGAATGTATGTGGAATAGCTATCCAGTGGCGGCTTCAGGACTGAGCATGTGCTGCAGAGCTGGGCTCAGCATTGAGGTGCTTACTGCTGGTCCTGCCTCTATCCCGCTGACTCTACTAAGCACTGGAAGCAATGTGCTAGGAGCTGTACAAACACAATGCCAAAGCTTACTCCTGCCTACCCAGAAATATTGCACAGAGAGTGCCATTAACAAGTAAACAGCACAGGGTGTTCTCCTAATAAAATTAAAAAAAAAAAAGGTGGGTGCCCAAAATTGATGAGAAGAATCCAAAGATATCTCAACAGCCGTGTTGTACAAGTCTACAGAAGCAGGATATGGACATCTGTTGTCATAACACAGTGGCTTTATATTTGATCTGGCTATGCATCAAGTTTCAAACTTCGCAAGAGCTCACCATTCAAACCATGGTCAGATTTCAAAATAAATGGTTCTCACCAGAGCTTGCCAGGTCAGTAGCCCCTGAAAGTTTGCCCAGGAGGGTGATGAAGGGCACAAAAAGGAGCAATCCGACTGCAGGTACACAGAACCCAAAAATCAGCCCTTGAGTTGTTGTCAAGACTTGTATTTCTGATGTTGCCTTCTGCTCCCAAATAATCCCATACTGCCCCACACATATACACCCACATATCCTGAAGGGTGAACAAGCCTGAACAGGCAGAGATGAGTATCTGCTCAATGGCATTAGATACCTAAATTGCTTCAGTCTCCTGAAGGCTCTCGATGCAGCTCTTAAAATAAAGATGCCCCAAGTAGAGATATAAAACTTGCAGAGCACACCTGAAGGTCAAATGGCACAAGGAAAACACAGCCAGAGAGGAGAAATGGAGCTGGAGTCCTGGTTTATTTTTCTGCCCACTCCAGTGCCATTTTGCATGACTCGAAGCTGTTTATTCACTCTACCTCCAAATCTCTTTTCACCTATCTATGGAATTCATACCAACCTGCCAGGAATTTTTTATGAGTTAATTTGGTCTGGGAATATTAGAAGAGCTGCTACTGAAATGCAAAGGGGATTTTTTTTTAATATTATTATTATTTTTATTACACCTTGTTGCTCCCCCTACCTTTCCCTCCACCCACTGCCCGTGGCCAGAAGGTAACTCTGCACCTTCTGAAAGTATTACAGAGCGAGTGCTTCCACAACTCTCCCTTGAACTTTCCTCCTGAAGGGCTGGTATCCTGCTGTCAGAGACCCGATCCATCTGGAGATAACAGGAGTAATTTATCTTTGTAGCAGCTCATCTTCTTGCCCAGACATCCATCCTCAGTGCTGAAGCAGGGTGGAGTCTTTCGTGGAGGACAAGCAGGAGAAGTTGCCCTTGATGCCTCTTTTTCTGATGGTAGCAGCAACATTTGACTCGACTGATGTCCGATGCCCCTTCCCTAGCTGAGACGGTCACTGAACGGACACAGGGAGCACACGTGTTGGCCTCGCAGCTCTTCCCCCCATGCTAGCATCCCCTTGGAGGGGTTTTGCTCATGATATAGAGTTGGATCTCTGGGCAAAGGCTAAGGTGGATGGACATCCTCTCTGCCCCATCAGCATTGCTTATGGTTGCATACCCATCATATTCACTGTGGTAGGACCAGGATGGCTGAGCAAGGTCCCCCCAGCTCCCCAATCCTGAACAGCAGGCCTCATACCTCTTAGGAAGGCCCATTCTCCAGGGTCATTACTGGACACGCAGCCCCCTTACGCATTTTTTTGCCAGCACGCTGCAAGAATCACACTGTGCCCCACAGTGCAGAGTTAATGGTGCTCTTCCAGTCCCGGCGACTGGATGGACGTGGCACATTTACCCGCACACACTGCGCAGGGCAATTCTGCACGGCACCTTCCCCCATACCAACCCGTCCCCGCACAGCAACCCCTTTCTTCTTCAGTTCAAAGTGCTCTGGCACTTCATCTGGAAAATCCTTTAAATCTACATTACCTCTGCCTTATTTAATCTTTTCGGGAGCGCTGACATCCAGTGCATGAAAAAGAGATTTTAGGCTGAAAGGAAAGCTGCCCCTGATCACTTCTTGGGGCTAAGTTACAAACTGAATTGGAAACTGGAAGGTGAAAAGAATATGTTACCTTTTAAGTGTCACATTTTCCTCTGCAAAAATGCCTTTTAACTGAGCTGTTGCAGAAGGAGTCGGAAAAGCATCAAGCCACTCCCTGAGATTTTGCACTGTGCTTTGAATGCTCCTAAACAGGTGCCTTTGGTATCTGGCTTTGGTTTTGCAGAAATGGGGGCCACCAGGCACATACTCAGGATTTGGAAACCCCTCAGACTGGGGAAGGTTTATGTCTCTGTGCTGAAGCGCTGAACTGCAAGTGCCCATTGCTTGCAACACTTCATAGCACAAACCAGATTCATCCTCAGCACCAGAAGCACAGAAACAGCCCTGGGCACACTGCAAATACCAGAAAGAAAAGCAAAGAGGAATTTGTAGCCAGCACCAATGTAGCTGAACATCATAAATCTCTATTTATTACGCCTGAAAATTGCAAACCGCTCGGAGCTTACCTGGTTTTAACTTGAGGTGTTCCAGACTTGGTGTATCTGAGATGAAGGATGTGCAGCAACTTATTGCACAAACATTCCCTCCATACTGCAGAACCCAGGGCATAACTCACATGATCCTGGCTGGATCCCCATCAACAGAACTATTTTAGGACACAGCTGGTGGGGAAACATCCTGGAGCACATCACCTCTCCAGCAGGCACAGCTGTCTCCAGCTAATTACTGACCAAAACCTATTTGGGGTCACTACACCCCCAAAGTGCCTTCCTGCATCAAAACTTCTGTTTACTTAGGGTGGAAAAAGGATCAGCCGGCCCTCTGCAGATCCCAGCAAGACTGTCCAGCCACTTGTCTTGGTGAATGTAAGGTTAATAGGAGTCAGTGACAGAGAGGAGGTGGGCAAAGGTGCTGGGAAAGGATGGTGAGATGCACCGACTTGCTGTGCAGGTCGAAAGCAGGTGGAGGGAGGAGAAAGGCTTGCTGAAAGCAGCTCTCCAGGGCTGTTTCTTCCCTGGGTGTCTCACAAATACTATCATCTTCAACCTCTTTGCTGCAGCCACCACTTCAGTCTGCACTGGGCTTGCCTGACCAGGCTCACACGCTTGTGGTCACCAGCCCATGGGGAAGCTCCTGCGTGGTGGCTGTCTCCTGGGCCCCTTACACAGGCTACACCATCCTCACATTTCTGAATTTAGCTTCTGGCAAACTTCTGTGTCTGTCCCCCTTTTCTTTATTCCCTCAGGACACTCACCTAGGCTGGGACCCACTGAATTTGACAGAACTTAACTTTAGAAGGAACTTTGCGCAATTAAGAAAGCCATGATTTCCTTATAGAAAAGATAATCACTGCTGTTTGTGAGCGAACAGACTGTAGGATGCTGATAAGGGCAGTGTAACAGAATAAAATACTATTTATATATCAGACAGGCTGACAAATGCTGATTAAAATGTCTCCTTTCACAATTAAACGGCAAATATAAAGACATATTTTCTTATCTGTTAAGGAGCTTTCATAACAGCCTAGGCCAGAAAGCCTTTGATATTGTACAATACCCAGTAATGTGAGCACTCTTTACAGAAGCAGGCACAAGCTTTGTTGCAGGAGATCTTGGCTCCGTCCTTCCCTCTGACAGTGACTTGATTTAAGAGGTCCTATTATGGTTCAATTCAGTTGCTTATGCATGGGCATCTAGTGCCATTGGCCATGGCCTTCTGTGTCCCTCTGGCCTCCAGAAGGACACAGATGGCCCAGATCCTTCTGTTTGATGTGTTGGTTCCCTTCAGGTGTTTCAGATACTCCCAGTCTTGTCCAGAGGCAACAGATAACCAGACTGGATCGGACTGAACCCCATGCATCAGGTTGCAGTCTACAAAACTTGAAATACCTTTTCCTCTTTATTTTTTAAAACAGCCACCAAGATCTGGAGATGGGCTCTACAGCAGGACTCTCCTAAGCAGGTACCATTATGTCCTTCTGTAATACACATACTGAAAGCAACTTTTTCACAGCGCACTTATTCAAGGTTTATTGGTCTTTCTTGGGAGGCAGGTGAACTCCCCGCGTGTGTACCTCCTCAGCGTGCCGTGAGCCCACTCAGTATCAAAACGTAATACAAACAATCAGGAACAAATTGGTTTTTATTTATGCAACAAAGCTAATAGGCATGCAGGGCGGAGGCAAAGGAAGCTCCATCTCCAGCTGCTGAAGACCTCTGCGTGCGGATCAGGTGGAGCCCGCCCTGCCCTCAGCTCGAGGGGTTCACCCCCATCCAGCAGTCCTAGGTAAAGTGATGGGGTCCAGTTACTGGAAGGAAAGAGGGAGAAACACGTGTTGTGTTTGCACCAGAGTGCTGCAGCTTCCACCCTACTAGCTTGCACGTTACAACAAGTGGTGGATGCATGAACAAAAGCTCAGGAGCAAATACCCGCCCCCGAACAGATGCAGACATTCAAGAGCTGGAAATGTGCGTCTGTGACCAAACCAGAGGGGCTCAGCTGCAGCTGGAGGCAGGGCCATAAGGGAGGGCTGTGTGTGAGCAGCTCCACGAGAGCAGCCCCAGGACAAGCTCTGGTTCAGACAGCTCTGACTCACCGATCCTCCCAGCTTCATCCTGGAGCAGGAGTGGAGAGCAAGCCCACACCAGCCCCTAAACCACAGTGCGTGTTCCCCCACGGCAGCTGTGCAGGATTGTGAACAAGGGGAGCTGCAACCACCACTCACTGCTCTCTGTCCTGGACCTACAGCCCAGGATACTTAACAGGGTGCTGAGTGGCAGCAGAGCAAGACCAAGAGACCGAATGCACAAAAAGATGGTGGCAAAGCAGGGAGCTGAATATAGATCCTTTAGGGCAGGACACCCTCCTTCTCCTCTGTGAAAGAAGGCATTCCGACAGCTGAACACCTACTTTTCCAGTGTTTATGCCCACCTGGGTTTGCCATTGCCTCTCGTCACCATCAGTGCCCACCTCTCCCAGGGCACCCCAAATGTGCAATTCATACCTGGAGCTGCCTGAGGGGGGACGGGCTTGGCTCCGATGCCGGGCAGACAGGTGAGCGCTGCTGGTACCGCAGCTCCTCCGGGGGAATGACTACCTGATTTATCTCCAGCCAAATCCTCCCTGATGTAAATTGTAGAAGCTCTCTTGGCAGGGAGCCCCATCCCCTTATATAAGCTGAAATATTGCCCTTTGAGATTTATCCATTACTGCCAGACTGCTGAGCCGTCTGTCTTCAGCAAGGGCCCCAGAAAAGGAGAGGACGCTTGTGTTTGTACCGGTTTTGTCTGTGCGAGGTAAATATTATTGCGTATTCTCCCCTGCAGCAGAGAGCCCAGCACTGCTTGGACAGAGATGCCTCCGTTCTGTTGTGCTGAGACACGGGCTCAAATACTAGGAATTCAATTTGACCCTGTAAATATCTTTCGCAGTTAAATGTTTGATTTTGGGCACGGGGGAGGGCTCTGTCAGGGGACTGAAATTTATATAAACGCACAGAGAAAAAAATTTCTTCAGAAAAATTGAAAGCAGCGAATCACTGTGCATATGGGTAATGGGTTTTCAGTAAAGTGTAATCCCATTCCACTTCTGTCCTGCCTCCCCTCTTTCCCACCCACAAAGATACACATACACAACACTCCCACCCCCCAACACCACCGGTCCCCACTAGACCTGAGCAAATGCCCGGCCCCTGCCCGGCTGCTCTCCCCCACAACCAGCATCTCTGCAGGCAATTGTGCCCCCGTTTGCCAGAGGGATCTGCTCCCCATCCCCACTCTCCCACAGCGGTTACACTGTGCTGTTGAACCAGTTGTGTTTGGAGAGCTACATGTTTAAAGTGTTGGAGAGATGACAAGCCCAGAGGAGGAAGGTGGCTGTTCCCTCTGCAGAGCTCTGATAAGGCCACAGGTCTGGTTAATAGACCTGGAGGAGCTGACAGGGTCTGCTGAGTTTTGAAGTGCTCGTTACATGGCTGCAGATTGCAGAAGAAAGCAAAACTGATGCCCAAGCAGTGTAAACCCAGGGATGGCGACAGGTAGCCTTGACTTACACCGGCTGAGACACCGCTTCCCTGATTTAATTTCACTTAAGCTGCCACTTGAACTTAAAGCCATTTCCTTGCACCCAAGTTTACTAAGTGCCCTGTGGCTGCTATCACTCCCGAATCCACTGTCAGGCACTGGCAGGAGGGGAATTGGTGCAGAGCGGCTCTCGGGTGGGATCTTACAGCAGAGCCAGGTCAGGACTTTCTGACTTGGCGACAATTTACAGCCCTGAGCAGCAGCATCCACCCAGAACTATTGTCCTGGAGAAGACACCTCTTCCCTTTCTATCATTGACGCCCCCATCTCTTTCAGAAAGAGCCATTTCAGCTCGTCCTGCCCAACCCAATGCTTCGAGCTCGGCTCCGCTCTGCCGTCTCCGCAGCGCCAAGGCAAACCACTGCCTCTCCGAGGGGAAGCCGGCTCGGATGCACTTTCTCTGGCTGCGAGGGCAGAGGAGAAGCGAATCGCTGGCTGTGACAGCACGAATTGCTGTGCCCCTTGCCAGTGCTTCCTCAATGATGCCTCTCATTTGAGACCACTCAGCCGCCGGGCTGCAAAGGGCCTCACCTGAACCCAAAAAAAGCAAAACTGGGATTTGAAGCATGAGATCCTGGACTAGGTAAACCTCAGCTTTACAGTAAGTCGGCCCTCCATCCCCTTCAGCGTACTGTCATGTTTCTCAAGGGCCGAGGACCATTGTTAGAGAACAATACAGCATTTTTATAAAAGGGGAGAGCACAGTTAATAAGTTCACTAACTGAGAAAAACACAGTCTTTTAATATCTCTCTTTGTGACTCATAGTGTGAGAGCCAGCTGTTACTACTGGAGTGAAATTCCTTGCTGATTAGTCTTTTAAAGGGCTTCCCAGATAATTAAATAATGATTTCTCTCCCCATTCATTCTAAGTGACAGGAGAGCCTGGCAAACCCACTAAGCATGGAAGGGCAGCATGTTTTCCCAAGCCTTATAGGAGCTTAGCTATTCTGTGGCTAATCCGGTGCTTAAACCCAGCCGCGGATCCCCGCACCGAGGGACGGGCTGTCCCACCTTCGCGGTGCTCCGGGGGTGACTTGGGTTTGCTGTCTGAAACGCTGAAACAAGACTTTAGGCCAGGGTCGTGTTTTCAAATATGAAAATATGACAGGAAGAATGGCCTCACCTGGGGCAGACAAATGAAATGTTTTTTGCCTGAGCTTCCAAAGAACCCAAGTTTGTCCTGGGGTTTGCATGAGATCAGCAACGCTGAAGATTAATTAATCCCTCTCTGTCGTCCCCAGGTTGCGTTCAGGGCCACGGCTAAAATGAACCAGCAACTGATATGGAAGCCACTGGGGGTGTTTCTGGAATAATCCGGTCTTCAACATTATTTGATGTTTCCACTACGTTTCCAAGTCACAGCATGATTCACAGTGATTTGTTCAGGCAAACATTTCAACCATACGATCATGTGGCACCTCTGGGTACAGCTGTGTTGGTCTGATGGAGTTATTCTGGATTTCCACCAAAGCATAAAAGGCAAAGGACAACCTGTGTGTTCACCAGGTGTAACACCACTGTACGGCCGATCAACGCAGGGTGCAGAAGCAGGCGTGCCCACACTTGAGTAACTGCGCCCTCACTTAGTTTCACTTGTTTGGTTTTTAGAGAAGCTTCTTATCTCACACCTTATTAAATCAGCAGGAAATTTCAGGACTCTGTAACATCTGGAAAAATTAAGGTCAGAAATTTGTTATTTTCACCACCAAGGAAAAAAAAAGACTTAACATATATTTTACCAAAGAACAAGACTTGTTTTTAGCTGCAGTTACGCTGAAACATTTTTCCAGTGAGCAGATGCTTTTATTTAATTGAAAACCAATCAGAAATATCATCTGGGACAGAAAAACATTGACCAACCATATAAATATGTGAAAATGAGCTTGCGAGGTTTGCCCATTCCTAATTGAGAATCTGTTCCCATGGTTAATTGAGAGTCTGTTTAGGGGCAAGACAGGGGTGGGATAGATAGAAGGGAGAAAATATTTAAGAAGCAAGTGCTCTATCAGCAACATACTGTAATGAGAGACTGGCAAAAAAAAAAAAGTATTAATTTTATTTTTCTATCTAAGAGCCATCTGGCCATCTTGGCAAGAAGAAAAGATGCACCATTAGCAAAAGAGTCTTTCTGAAGAAGTTGTTCCAACCCAAGTGTAACCCACGAGGCATGTTCAGGCACTTGGAAATGTTATGGATTTGTAACGTCCCCACAATACCAGCACTGTTTAACCGTTGAATTGACAGGTGAACTGAGGTAGAAGATTGTTAGGTGGCACTACTATCGGACAAAATCACTCAACAGTAGAGGCTTCTCCCCTCTTTGCTCCAACGCTGAAGGAAGCATCACCCAACTATAGTGCAGTGTGGAGATGCAGTGAACTCTGTGATGCCAGGACATTTTGGATGAACTGTCCTGTTCCCAAGCCTGCAGCCATGAAAGCAATGGGCACTGCAAAACTTTCCATGAAAGCCTGACTGGGGGAGGATTCTCTTATACAAAACTTGCATTTAAATAGCATTGAGCACTTAGCCTCACAAAAGGCAGGAAATTCAAAGCAAAGGGTGACACTCTGTCTTTAACTTACATTTTTATGCCTTTTATTCCTTTCTTGCCCACAGTGCAAATCAAGGACAGGGGGTCAAATTGATCCCTTCGGAAACTCCTTGCATTCAGTAGTGTTTGACTAGAAAAGTTTGCTGGCCCAAATCATCAGATGAAACAACTTTTCCTGGGAATAGAAAGCTTAGGAACAATTTTCTGATTCACAGTTCGGAAAAGCTCTGTAGCCACCCTCGTCCCAGGGGATGCAGTGCTGCCCAGCAGCGTGGGTCCCAATCTCTTGCCCCTAGAGAAAAGGTTAATGGGACAGACAGAGGTGCTGGGAGACAGGAAGAAGCAGGGGATGCTTTGTAAACTGATAATGTTCTCTTTGATCTGAAAAGAGTGAAGGAAGGCAGAACCTTTTTCAGATAACCCGTGGAAAGAGAGCAGTCCAGAGCATGAAGGCTGAGCTTCAGCAGAGCTTCAGCAGAGGCAGAAGAAAGAGGGACCTCTTGCTAAAAGATAAATTCTTCAAAACCCCAAAGCTGAGCTTTCTGGGCAGGACATAGCTTCTCTACTGTCATCTTTAATTCAACAAGATAAGTTTTTTAGATCTGTTGAAACCGTTTTGAAAAATGCTAAGAATAACCAGCAAAACTAGCCTGAATTCAGGGAATTATAGAGCTCTGCCAGGAGCCCCAAGCATTGGGAAGAAGTTCAAACTTAAGGTAAAAATGCTACCACCCCTAATTGCTTTTTATTAGCTGTGCCCTTAGAAAAAAAAATAACTCTTAAGCATCACTACATCATCTGCTGCATGAAAGGTCCCTGATGACCTGTTTGTGCCGTTTCTAAGGACACTCAGAGTCACAGCATGATGGAGGACTCTCCTGCCCATCTCGCCAGAGCAGTTAGGACACTCGCCCTCAGCTCCCTGTCCCTGCAGCACAGCCTTGTCTCCACTGAGCCGAAGGGAAGGGACGGTGTGAGCACTCCGTACCCTGCTCTTGTCCAAAGGCAGCCACAGACCACCTTCCCTGATGGATCAGGAGGAAGCTGAACCTTGCTGGCAGGTTTGTTGGGTGGCAGAACCAGCAGCAGATGCAGGAACCAACAGCTGGGAATTAAGGTTGGCTTTTAAGATCTCTGCTGTTTGCAGATATTCCCACGCCTTTAGAGTTCTCCATGGGCAGACTTAAAAACCAAGTTGAGATGAGCCATTTCTTTACTCACGTAAGGCTGAAATGGAACAACTAATTTCTCCCCGTGGCCTTAAACTTATGCAAGAGTCTCCTTCTTCAGGGACTTGTGCCAGGAATCACAGGGCAGGTGTTGCGGTGTGGAAGTGGGGCAAAAGCAGGGGTCATAAAGGTAAATATCTCCAGCACATTAGAGGCAAATTTAGGGACTTTGAGAGAGTGGCTGAGATTGCAATGCCTCTTCAGTCCCCCTGCTCATGAGGAAAAATTGAAATAATTGCAGACTGTCCCAGCCTGTGGTCAGCCAGCACCCTGGATAATACATCAGAAAAGCCCCGCTATGCTGTGAAATATGCACTGTGATGAAGTCTGTCTAGTCTCAGACACTGGACCAAATTCTTGTGGCAGGTACATGGGACAACCTCATTGCTCTCAGCACATAGTGCCCCCTGGCAATTCTGCAAGATCTTCTGGTTGTGCTCTTCTTGTGCACTGAAAAGTGGATTTTACCTCCAGAAATTAGCTCAGTAGAGAAGGATGGATTTAGCAGCAGCACTTTTGCTGCCATAAGTGTAATGTGCATCAATGGTGTAGCACAGTCCTCCTGGCACAGGCTTGGCTTCTGCACTGAAAGAACAACCATCAGTTAACCGAAGGGGCTTTCACGCCAGCAGGAGAAACCCTCGAAAGGAATTACATTGCTTTTTTGAAGAGAGCCTCCGGGTAAATAATTATCTTAGGTTGAATCTTGGCCTTCCCAATCTTGACGATCCCTTTTGAACTGTACTGGGAAGGGAGCGGCAGTGCCACAATGAAGCTGTTCATGTTTTCAGGGGGAGCTGCACGTCCAGATAACTCCCCTTCTGTTCACCCACCAAAACACAGCCCTGGCATTGTGGCTGATGCTAAAAGACTGATTTTTGGTGCCTTCGACTGCTCCTAGCAAGTCCCCAGCAATCTCAGCTGGTAATGTATTGATAAAGTAGTGAAACCCCAGACGCTTCTTCAGCCTGGGGATCTGGGGTGGGTTGGGGTTCAGTTTTGTCTTTTATTAACTATTAGGGGAAAAAAACAATAAACAAATCTCTCCACCACTCTTAATTACCAAAGGGAAAAAGCAGTGCAAGAAATAATTAGCAGAGACAAATTTCTTTTAATATGAGACCGCAGTTGGCCACCCCAGGCGAAACAAACACATCTGATGGTGGAGGGGCATGCAAAGTGAACTACAAAAGCAGACGACCTCCTCCACATCCAAACGTTACTGCCCTCCTTATATTGCACTATAAAACCGGGGTGTCAAAAAGGCTAGAGATTTTACACTTCGTGTCAGTGTTTTATAGTCATTAGACTAATTATGTTGGTGTTTTTACCACCTTTATTCTACTAATTGGCCTAAAAGCCAAACAGGGACATCATTACTTTACACAAACAAGCAATTATTGGGCTATAAACACACCCTGGTTTGTGTTCCCTGGGTGAGGAGGGAGCTCCTAATGCTTTCTCTGTGGTGTCTGCCATAATAACAGGCATTACACATGCACTTGACTTTAGCTCTGCTTACAAAGAGGCCTCAAAGCTGCTGATACACTAGAGAAACTGGATATTTGTTACCTCCCTACTAACAGATTAAGGAAAATGGCATAAGTCCAGGTTCAGCCCATGCATCTCTCTTTCAGTGCCAGGGGAGCTTGGCTTCATTTTTGGTTGGGATTCGTTGTGTATTTGCTTTCCTAGAAAGGAACGACTCGGTGACCGTGGCCAAAATAATTTGTTTATTAGACACCCATGAGAAATGTTTTATTTCCAAGAAATTTGGTCTCCTTGCAGGCTACTGGGTGAAACATCAGCTACAACATTCCAAGACTTGTCATTGCCTCCAGCCCTGCAAAATACATCTGCCTTGTCTGAAAGGGCAGTGTCTTCCCAGGTTACACTCCCTGGCAGTTCCTCACCAGCTATTGCTCTCCCGGCTGGGCTGTTTCAGTAAATGCTTACAAAAAACAGCGACTGCACTTCATTCCTCTTTGCATTCCCAGGAAGGCCCTATCTGCTGGCTACGGTATTTTGTTCTACGGCTTGATGCATTCTGTGGATGTAAGAACTGCCTGCATTTGAAATCAGACTTACTGGAAAGCAACATTTGCACAGGGTTAGAAGAGTTGGGTTATGTGTCACCTGGCAGCAGGACCATCAGATACATCAGAGACCTGGGCTCTTTGTCACTCACAGAAAAGCTTTTTGGTACTTTAACTCCTCACAGAAACCCTGTCACGCCTACTTTCAATGACCATGTGTGCAAGGGAGGCTTTGGAGAGATATGAAAAAAAAAAGGTGAAATCCACTTCAGCATTACTACACTGGCAATATCAATGGTCTAATATCAATATCATGGGCTAATACTTTATTTTATTTTACCACCATGGATATACGTCCTCTTCAGATGAGGTTATAAACTTGAATTTATCTTCAAGTAGACCAAATGTTGACCCTTCATTGTCTTAAAGAGGCCATAGAGAATTTCTGTAAGCATTGGGATATCAGGGAAAGATTAGGGCAGTTTGGAAGGGGGAGATTTATCTCAGGCAAAGCAGGGAATGAGCTTGTACCTCCCGAAATTCCCTCCCTGATTTCCCCGAGTCACGATAGTCCTCAACACTGATAGTAAATTGAAATGCAGCATTGTTATGAACCATTGAATAATAGGTGGGCTTCCTACTAGGGAAATCTACTTTTAAATGTTGGTCGAAGCAATCTGTGTGATTATCCTGAGTTCTAATGCTGAAAAAGTCTGCGTTTTGCCTAAATAAAGTGCTCAGGACTGAGGTCTTTTTAGGTTGTTGAAGGGCTTTGAAATCCTTGTGTCCTTACCATGTCACTGTTTTTTTAAGCCCTTTCCCTGAGAACTTCATCAAGCACTCTCACTTTGAAAGTGGTGACACAATATGGTCCATTAGAGTTAAATTACATATGAAGTAAAAGTCAAATGCTCAGTATTTTGCAAATGTTTTCTGCAGCACGACTCTGGCTGCTGTATTTACTGAACACGTCAGATCTTTGAATCTACAGTTTCTCAAACAAGCCAAATTTTTGTTTTATTTAGTTTATGTTCCATAAATCCATTTAAACTGAGCTATAATGGTTATTTTCAAGCTCTCTCTCAAATGTTTCTAAGGGACTTCTGTAATATCCAACAGAGCTGGCTCCTCTCCTTTGGAAATAAGAAACTGCAGCTCCAGTGAGAAACACTATCTGAACAATGTCTTCTTTAAACAGCCCCCCCCCGAAGCACTGCATTTCCAACTCTAAAGGGAATTTGCATGTGTTTCAGCATCAAAGGTTGATACGACCCTATCACCTAGGGACTGTCATGTTATCTAAGTGCCTGCGTATCAGGAGCAGGATAGCATTGTGTGGTTCACAGCTGCTGCAGAAACTACATATTTTCTGAATTAACCTAGGCTCAGATTTATATAAACTATCCCCGATAACATCTGCCCAGGACCCTCCTTTGAAAATGTGCAGAGCTCCTACCCGGGCGGGCTAGCTGGCTTCTGCGGCTGGGAGCCCGCAGAAGAAAAACCAAATCAAAACACCTCTCTCCCTGGAAAAGCCACGCTTGGTTTCGGGATGCCCGCCCCAAGAAACGGTGCAAGAAGTGTTTAGCGGCGAAGGTAGAACAATGAAGATGTCAAGCGGCTTCTCGGGAGCGAGCCGCTGCGCCTTGTCATGCTTGGACATGAACGGGGGAAAAAATGTCTTTATTACCCAGAATGGTAACCTTGAAGTGCACTGGCTGCTTGATCCTATAACTTTCCCATTAGAAGCGGGCGCCCGCAATCCTAATGAGGCACAATAAGTAGATTATAAGACTCCTTTTGTTTTGCTAAACAGCAGCTTTTTCTGCAGGGACTATCACAAAGGTGTGCGGGGCCCCGGTGCATGGGGCCGCTGTGACTGATACGCCGATTTGTTCGGTAGGGCCGGGGAGAAGAATTGAAGAAGACAGCGCTAATGTGCAGTAGAGCCATGGGGGGCGGGTGCCGGAGCTGCCTAAATTAGACTCATCAGTATAGAGGCTCTGCCCATTGTATCGGGGCTATAAAGCTGTCAGAGAGGAGCCCGTTTGAATGTTCCCTCATTCCTACCCTGGCGCTTCCTCCGCTCTCAGCAGAGAGCTAAGCCCCGGGATCTTTTGTTTGCATGAGAAACCACTGGCATCTTACATTTATAAGGACTGTTAAGGCTCTGCTACGAAAAATAATTTTGTCTCGAAAATACGGGGGATTTGGTGGTTGTTGTTGGGTTTCTTTTAATTGCATACAAACTAGCTAGTGAATTTGTGTGCTCCTCTGAGAAGTCATTTTTTGCAGAGAGATCAGTGGTCATTTAAGATGCAAAGGAGAGCAAGGCTTTTTACCAGGCAACCTTTCCACCTTGCATATTCATTTCGATGCCCAGAGGAGAAGAGGGCTCCAGGGGGAAAAAGCAGGGATGGATTCCTGCCTCTGTGAAGGGGCTGGATCTGGTGGAAAGATAAGAGGGAATAGCAAGTGGGCCCATCATCCCTGAAACGGGCTTCTTAGCAATGTTTCTGTAACCATTCCTCTGCTGGATGAATGTGGAGAAGGTATTAAGAGGAAGGTCAAATGAACTTGCAGGCTGAGATGCAGCATGCAAAATCACATTCTTGTTTTCTGTTGGTTTTAATTAGGCCACCCAACCTTTGAGGATTGAGGTTGTGGAGTTGCAGGTCAAATGAGGACCCTGTAGGGTGGCTGTTGCTGTGAAAGGAGAAAGGCTGCGCAGGCAAGCAGGAAGTTTCATCACAGCCCACTCAGATGTTAGTTGGCTGCTTGTCATCACTCTGGTTGAACTGGAGATATATGGAGAAAAGTCTCTCCTATTCTACTTTGGCCTCTCCATGAGAATCTGGCAACAGACAGAGAGAAAATACAAATCTTGGGAAACCAAGTAAAAGTAGCTGGGGTTTTGGATCTCTGGGAAGCTCTGCTTTCTGTTACAAAGGCAATCCTGGTACACCTTCAAGGGGGCAAGGTTGCCCTGGTCTCTGGATCTACCTGCCCATGAGGACAGGCTGTGCCCATGTGTGCAAATCCTCCTTTCACCACAGAAGTATTTGGGTGTCTGGACACATGGCATATGTAAGGATTTTCTCAAGCTAGAAGGAAACTTTCATGCTTACAATTCTTTTGATGGATCTGGAATTATTTGCTGGGGAGTTTCCCTGCCCATCCTTGGTCTGAAATTGCATCTGAAATACTTTTTTCCTGTGTATTTAGTAGGTTCTGAGTTTTGTAATCCCCCGGAATAAGTGCAAGTGTTTCTACTGAAATGGCACAGGAAGAGGGAGAGGAGGCTATTCAGTTTGTCACTGAGTGCTCCTTGAGTATGATTGCTACTTACTATTTTAATGCTGGTATTAACCCATCATGGATTGAGATCCCACTATGTGAACTGCTGTATGAGGACAGATGGCCATTGGAAAACTAGCTCCTTTCCCAGAAAGGCTGACCCAAGGCACCAATAGCCAGACGGGAAGCCAAGTAACTAACTACGCCACCATCCAAGAGCAGACTTTGTCATATCTAGCCATTTCTCACAACCTAGGAAAGAAGACTGAATTATATGATCACTTGAATCAGTGGCTGGGATCATCTAAGTCAGCTGAAATAAAGTACAGCATAAATATGATGGAACTGATTAATGTTATACCAAAAATGATGCACACAAGGAAGGATTTTAGAAGTCAGGTCTTTTGAATCTTCTCTGTATTTCCAAAAAACCAAAGCAATCCTTTCATACCCGATCCAAGCAGGTAGTAATGTTTTTTACCAACGCCGAAACAGGTTACAGGCGTGTTGTTGGGACCTACCAGTCCTACATCCATTTGCTGCAGTCTTGATTTGGACCCAAGCTGTAACAACTGACTGAAAAAGCCCTTCTGGGTGCATCTTTTCCTTAGACTGTACCGATGAAGTCTGAAGGATTTTTCCAAAAGCTTTTCCCTTTGATCTCCCAAACCCCTGGTTGGTTTTCCGTTTTTCCCCCTCATGGCTGCCCCCTCCTTGCTCTGCACTTACAAATGGCACCGGGGGCTGTGTCCTTATGGTGTTTTGATAAGGACTCTGCTGGCAGTCATGGCAAAGCTTCTGCATCTTGGCAAACACACTGCAGAGCATCACAGTACAGGCAACAGTATTTTTAAAACTTCGCTTTCCATGGGGTCAAACCCCCCCCGCAACATTGCAGTCTTATTTCTGAGAAACCAGGGAAGACCTTTGCAATGCTGGGCTGTGGGACACATCTGAGAGGGGTGCCCATACCATCAGCATGAGCGAAGGCACCCGCATTATCCCGCTCTCAGGGCTATACATCCTCTAAAAACCACTCCCGAGAGCCCAGCCTGGACCCCTCTGAGACAGCAACAGTTGGTGGGAAGCAGCTGGGGATGCTGCAGCACCAGCATCTTCCAACATACAAAATGCAGCCTCAGGCTGCCCAGTTGCACTCTGGATTTCTCCATGGAGCATCTAGGGTTGTGTTTAGATAAAAGATATTGTTGAAAATAAATCTTGCTTTACAACCTTTTTTATTCTTGGCAACGGGTGGGCCATTGGAAAAGGGGCTTTTAGAAAACAAAACTGAATCTGTGTTGTTGGCCAAGGCATAAAACAATTGTCCAAAATAAAGCATAAAACTTGTTAACAAGCAAAGCACACTATCAGATTCAACGGCCACAGGGATAGGCAAAAAAAATATGAAAACCTGCTCCAGGCACTCTGAATGCAACCCTTATGAACCAGACCCTTTTCAGAGATGTCATTTTATTTCTTTCCCCCCTTTTTTTGTTTTAAGGGCTTTGTTTTATTTTTAGCAGCAACCCTGTTTTTTCCTTTTTCTGATATTTTTCTGTAAATAATAATTGGTTCCTTTGTGGCAGCATTTCCACATTGGCAGTGGCCTGTAGTGCTTTCTTGGAGGTGGCAAGAAAAAAGGGAGTGATTTGTTTCAATGGGTTATTGTTGAGTGAATGCAAATATCTGCAGCCACTGGAGCAAATAGGAGCAGGGGATTAGGCGCAGGAAGCTGGCTGAGTGGCATAGGCCATCTGTCCCGGTCCTGAGAAAAGAGGAATCTCGTTTGCAGTGTATGTTAATTAGTTAGCTGATTGGCTCAGCTGTCACCTTTGCAGAGTGAAAGCGCACGGGCAAAATTAAATTAATGTCCATATATGTTTATCAAAGCACATGGTTTTAGATGGCCTTGGTTTTTAGGTGTATTTTTGTCTTCTCAGGGACTGAGAGGATTCTTTGCTATTATGCCCACAAATGGAGGGGAGGAAAAAAGGAAGAAAGAAAAAAGAAAAAAGAAGAAAGAAAATACCTTAATTAAGACATGATCTGGATTGTTTGCTGAAGCGTCTCTGGCCACATTCTTTAATGCACTTGAAATTACCCATTTGCATCAATAGGCGTTAGCTGAATTTATTTCCATTCAAATGTATTCCCTTGATGTTTCTACAGAAGGTGGTAGGTTTGGAAATACATGTATGGCAAGTTTGGGCTCCTACGGTGCCCCCATTCAAGCACAATGTCAATATCCTACACTTAAAAGGGCCCCGTTAGTTAAAGTAAAACACTCCCTGGTTTGGGGTGGGTTTTGTTTTTGTTTTCATTACATTGACATCTCCAAGGCAGCATCCCCAGTAACTTTCCTTGGGAAGAAGTTGTCTGCTTGCAAGCCCCAGGGAATTATTTCTCATGGTGTCATTTCAATTATTTTTGATTTATTTGTTTACTGTCTTCCAGTCCTTGTCAATGCACAATGGGCCACGTCTCCCCCTCCACCAGCACACAGGGCCCTGCCTGCGGGGTTTCGGGATGCTGCGGAGCAGTGTGGGAGCCGTGAGCATCTGCCCGGCCACTCGCACATTTGAGGGGCTTAGGCAGCCAGGGCAGGCGAGGGGAAAGGGCAGGCCCAGGGTAAGGGATCCTACCCGGTCGGGGACACTGGTGTTGACCTTCACACAGAGGCACGAAAGAGCTGCAGAAGCTCCCAGTCCCAGGATGGAGGAGCAGCCGAGGAGCCGCTCTCTTGAGTCTGCTTTGCAGCAATGGAAGATTTTTTCCATACTGGTTTCAGAGGAGAGGCCAATCACTCAGCCCACTTGGCTCAGGCAAGTCCCAGAGAGAGGAGCTGCCTCCAAATGCTCCATCCCAGTGCCATCAGGCTGCATTCACAGCCCCAGCTCCTTGGAGAAAAACCTGTCCTGTCCTTCCCATCCTCTGGCAGGGTCTGGACACAGCTCCCCAGAGGCAACAAAACCAACCAAGGGCCACGTCTTCATGCCTTGGGGAGATGACCCCCTGTGTCTGCGTGCAGGAATTCCCCAGAAGCCAACAAGTTGATTCACAAGGCAGGGAGGAAAAATAAAATGCCAGGAACTCCCTTTATTGCAAAAAACCAAGAGCAAATGCATTCAAAGGTCCAATGGCCAGAAGCAGAGGAGGAGATGTTTATATCCAAAAATTACAGCTCCTAGTTGTGACCCATGGGAAAGGAATACACATGTCTATGCTAAGGGCTCCCATCCTTCATTCTGCTGGGAGCCTGGGGTTAGGAGAAGCAGGGGTATGGGCATATCTGCTTGGTTACAGGGCCGTTTATAGCTGATGGGCCATTTTAAAACCCAGCACGTTTGAATGCTCATGTCTGCAGAGATGAGACATGTCCCGTTCGCATACAAACTGATAAAACACGTAGCAACCTCCAGGAAAACATGTGTAATACGTCTTTGTCCTGTTTCATAGGGCTCACACCCTTTACCTGCTGAGATGCTGAATCCCACCAGGAGAGACACCTAAGTAATGTGACCAGCATGGCCTTTGATGAGTGAGATGGACTGTCTTGGAAGCATACTCAGCCCCTGGCAGAATAAATTGAACACACATACATCTAGCCATACTACTCTTCTATGTGATCTATGAGTCCTGGCCAACTATGATATTTCCTAATACCTTTGATTGGCATCACACTCTTAGGGGTTGTGTGTGTAAATGTGTGTCTTCTTCCTTTTTAAGACAAAGAACTAAATCAGCTATATTTATAGAGGATCAGCAGATGGCCAGCAAGCTGTGAAAAAAAATTTATATTTGTCAGGCTTATAAATCTGAAAGGGGAGTTTAAGCAAAACTCCACAGCACTAGAGGTGATTCATTTCTGGAATGCCGTTTTGTCTCTGGAAAATTATCCCAGGCTATCAGTGCACAGAGGGTGCAAAGAGCTACACAGGTGCCATAACAGCAGGATCTAAGTGGTCCTGGGGCAACATCGCAGCCCCCAAGGGAGAAGAACTGGGCTGCTCAAGGCTGTGCTGAGGAATCTGCAGCAAAGAGGGGATCCAAAGATGGGCAACAATTTGTGTTCAGCACGAGATGGGAGACACGGGACGGCCACAGCCCTTTCCATGCACCCTACACCAGGTGTGCATGGCTGGAGTGGTGCATCCATGCTAACTCTACGGCATTTCACTCACTGGCTCTTCTGGAGATTAGTGAATGCCCCAGGCCCTTGCAGGGGCTTCAGGGAAGCTTGTAAGAAGCCCCAACATGAGCATAAAGAGAAAACCTGGTAAGGTTCAGGAGGGCAGACACAACCTGAGACCATGTTCCATCAGTTGGAGCCCTGAAGGAGTTAGCAGATGAGCTCCCAGTATGGTCCCAGAAATGGCTCAACTAACACAAGATTGGAATTACCCCTTCTTTCTTTAACCACTTTGAAAAATGTGTTCAGAGATTCATGTCACAGCACTGCAGTGTTTTCTCTCATGTCCTAGCTGACCTATAACCAGTTTTATTCCCTTCCACTACTGGAGATATAGGGTCTGAATAAACAGGGGTTAAAAATATAATGTATCTGTGAAGATTGCCAGAAGTCCTAATTAATACAGGTAAAAGCTGTGTATTAACATCAGCCGATCAGAGCAATCCCTGGGAGTTTCCCCTCAGTAACACAGCAGGTGTGAAAATATAACTTGTTCCCTCTACGGGAGACTTTAGGATGCATTAGCTGAAATGTTTTTAAAATATACTTTTCCTTCTAATTTAAACCAGCTTGCTGCATCAAGTTGCTTCGGAGTCATAGTTTTTACAGGCAGAGGGTCCAAGACGTTGTTTTACGGAGGGATTTAATTCACAGCAAAACATTGGGATGACGAATCTCTTTGGCCGTCAGAGGTGGAAGAGCACTGTGGAGCTGGGGCGATGATGCGCTGTGCCAGCAAGCACCGAGTACTCACTGGTCCTTCCTCTCAGTAACTCCCTTTCCACCCAGGAGGAAGAATAAGTACACGTACAAAAAAAACCCAGTTCTCCATGGTCATTACTCTTGATTACGCTATTACTCGATTCATGACTACCACAAAACCATCCTGATTTGCCACTGCCCTATGTAGACATTTATACCAGCACAAATTGAGTGCTAAGTGGGTGTAAATCAACACCAACCCCTGAGCAGAGATTCGTGGCATGGCAGCGTTTTACATTCAATTTCTGGAGCAGTGAAGGATACTATACACAACAGTGGCAAATCAGCTCCTGTCTCCTTAATTTTACCTGTGAGACCTCTAACGTGGGGAAGAGCCCTTGTTTGCCAGACCAGTCCCAGCAGCAAACCTTATATACCCACAGACGGTTTTCCTTGCAGATCCTTGCTACTTCACTTTTTTATTCCTCAGCCCTCACTTTTCCAACAGTAAGTGAAAGCTCTGCATCTCCCAGGTCATTTGTCTCCCACAGGGTTTGGCACAGTGCTCCGTGTTTCATTTAGGAGCCCTCTCTCAACAGCCAGATTTTTTTCTCTGAAAAAATAAATAAAGCTCCTCTCCCCACCCCTCAGAGAAAAACCCTCACCAAAACCCAGCGAGAATCAAAGCTGAACCATCCGGGAAAGCTTGTTGCTTAAAAAGGACCAGTGAAGTTATTTTGGAAGACAACTGCCGGAGGTACTGCGAGAACATTGATATCCAAAGCTGTCATAATATTTGATCCTCAGAAAATAGGAACGTCCATCCCTTGGGTAAACTGGGGTAATATTAAACAGGGAGAGGGAAAGAAAACACTTGTTGTCTTTTGGAAGAGGGATGCGGGCTACAGCAGCGCTCCTTGGCTGAGCGTGCAGGCAACACGGAGATCAAAAGCTAAGCTTCAAGTGCTTCCAGTCAGGATCCTTTCATCTGCAGCTCTGCAAGTGTTTAGAGATGAAAGTCCTAGAGTTTCACTGGGAGTGACGAAAAACATTCCTTAGGACCTCGCTTGAAAGCATGGCTGTCTGCGGAACGGATTTATATTTGGGGTTTGTGCTCTTTTTCTTTTTTTCGCCATCCCTAGGACTTAAATTATACGCAACGGGCCAAATGCAGAGGTAGGCCAGCTGCAGGCAGCACTCCTCTCTGCAGTGGTGGGATGCGAGGTCTGCTCCATCAGCTGTGGGTTGCAATCCCAGCCCCTTCAACCAGACGGATGCAGGTAGCACAGTCTTATTGCCCCCAAGAAGACGGTCTTGGATTTAGTCTTCTCCCTCCATTGCAGGTCTACAGAGATGTGGGGCTGTCTTCAGGCAAGCAGACAGGGAAGGAGGCGACCAGACCGTGTCTGCTGTGGAAAGCATCAGGTATGCAACTATTCAGCGAATTCTCGCAAATGATGGTTGTGTTCTCAGAAATCAGGATCACTGAGCATACGTTTCACAAACGGGGGGAAAAAAAAAGCGGGGGGGGGATAAATTCATGGGATAATTTATTCATGATGAATAATTCAATCAGCAGAAGTGACTACTCCAAAGATCGGGTCAAAAGTTGAGTGCTTGAATAAATGAATTGCCCTTTCACAAATATAAAAAGCAGAAATCTCAATATTTATCATTTGCAGACACACAAATATTCCAGAACAACATTTTCTAATGAAGTGGGGAGGGGTGTTAATAATAAATTCTATTGATAACAGGAGTTAGAAAAGCAAATAATAACTGACTGGAACATGTTTATATATGAAAAGTGACTTTTCAAACAAACTGTCAACAGTGGGCTGCATTATAAGACTATTAGGAAATAGGAACTCTGTAAATAACTTGCCTACCCCAGCAACTACTGAACGTACTGCCAGTAAATAAGCATTACCTTGGAGCATGAACCAAGCTGTCGCAAGCTCAGAGACATATGGCGAAAGCACAAGCGGAGAGGTTTGAGATACACAGCTGAGACCAGACACGCAGCCAACCAAGGTGAAAAATGGGAACCATCGGAGACCTCTCCCAGTGTTGCACCCCTAGAGGAATCGCATCCCCTTCCTGGCTGGGTTTGAGCTGGGTTTTGCAGCCGCTGCTGCCCAAGGACTCTAACGTGCAACCCAGGCAGTGTGCCTGCACAGCCGTGCAGGTCCCCAGCGCAGGACGACCAGAGACATCTACCTCCAACCCAGCCAGCATGGCCACCACACCCTTTTCACCATCATCAGCCACATCAAGACTGCTTCTGGAGGGGGCAAACACGTGTGAAGCCCTCAGCTCTTACCTGCCTGCCCCATCCGCTGCCTCTCTGCAGTAAGATGCCCACGGGGGCTTGCTGTACTTTCTTGGAAAGACGTTGTCCATAGTTCCTCCAGGATTTAATCTGCCAGGGGGCCAGACTGGCATCCCTAGATGCTGTCATAATGCGAGCCGATGCTGAGGTTCCCCTGCACTCTCTGAGAGAGTCTGTCCTCATGGCATTTCGCTATTGGCTCACCTGCTATGCCATCCTGGCAAACCTGCTCATTTCCAGTAATTATAGGGGCAGATCAATGTAGAAGTAGGAGCTGATCTCGGCTCACCAATTCATTTCACACACATTGCTCTCGGTCATGCTTGCTCACAGGTGATCTAATCCAAGGCAGGAATTCATCTGTCCTGGGGAGTCCTCTGCCACCTTGATGGCAGCAGTAACTGAACTTCAGCCACACCAAGGGGAATTTGATTCAGTGCAGTTTGGACTGGTCAAAATTAGGATGCAGGTCCTGTGGGTTGGCTTAATCCAGCCTTGAAGTCATGTCTTGAGCTCACATTTGGACAGGTGAAGGCACTGGGAGGAGAGTGATGCCCTTTGCCTTCCCCCACGGGAGGAGGCGTCTCCTCCAACTGATCCTGAAAACCAGATTGGTGTTACTGAACTACAAAGAACTGTGAAACAACAGCCAGTCGGTTTGACAATGCCTCCGGGGTTTATGGCCTCAAGGAGGACAGAGAAGCAGCTTTGCCTGGTGTGATGAGCATCACTTTGCTCTGCCATGAAGCCCTGCCTGCTGTGACCAGCCACAGGCCAAGCGGCAACCCAGTGGCCAAGGCCACTCTCACACTGCCTCTTCGGAGTCCCCATCCTCTCGCTGCAACCAGAGCGCAGCCTCTCCATCCAGCCACAGACACAGATGGCAAAGAAGTCGGCTTGTTGGATTTTTTTAAAATTTTATTTTATTTCTGGAGAAAAAAAAAAAGAAAATGTCGTTTTCAACTTGGCAAGAAGAGTAACAAACGCATGAGTATGAGAGCTGACAGCCTTAATTTGTGGTTATATTTCTACAGCTTCATCTCAACAAGGATTCTGGATGCAGGGGAGGCAAATAGTGGTCCTACCCTATAAAAGAGGTACAGGGGGGAAGAATGTGGTCCAGCAATTACAGAAATGGTCTGGAGTCAGAAGGACTCCACTACGAGCAATTAAAAGGAAAATTAACCATAAGAAAACTTTTCTTTTGGTTTTATAGCTAAACCCACAAATAGAAGAAATACTGTACAGTCGAACTCCAACAAACAAGCATGCCTGATTTTAATGAGCAAAATGAAGGGCTTGTTTTATGGGATATGTAATATAATAGTCCCATGGTAAGGGAGCCTATTTCTCCACTGCTCTGCAGTGCATGCAGTTATTCCAAATGGTGCGAAGTGGGTGTAAAATGCTACCGAAAAC
Source organism: Rissa tridactyla (assembly GCF_028500815.1). NCBI lineage: Eukaryota > Metazoa > Chordata > Aves > Charadriiformes > Laridae > Rissa > Rissa tridactyla. The sequence continues at coordinate 32,794,919 of NC_071470.1, read as the reverse complement.
GAATTTCTTCTTTGTATCCTCCTGTGGTCATATTCTAAACCCTTGCATGCATGTGTGCACCGCTGTTCTGCGTCAGAATCAACAGAATAAAGAAAAAGGACTAGTGTTGTGGTTAGGAAAGGAGAGGAGGGAAGGAGAAAGGTTCTGGGCTCACACTCTTGCCACAAACTTCCTGCATGACCCTGCTTGAGTCACTTCATTTTGTCAGAAAGTGGGATGGTAGGGCTCTAGCAGAGGTCCAGAGGTCAAAATTGTCAGTGAAGGTGGGATGCACAGGGCCAGCAGATCGTGAAGCACCCGTGCTGTGGATGAGCCATGCGTCGTCCCGCTTACTGCCCCTTAAATGCCTCTATGGAGCTGTAACTCTGCTCTCAGGGATGAAATATCATTCCCTGTCCTCACCCACAGCCATCACGGCAGTCAAATACCCTTGTGACAGGGCTGCATCAGAGTTTGTATCTGAACTTTGCTGTTACTGTGGCAAAAGACACTGTTGTCTATGAATACGGAGACCAAGAGTGAAAATCTAGCAGCAACAAGGACACAGCCTCATAATTTCCCTGGGGAGCTGCAGATGGTTGGGGTCTCCCCGCATGCCAGCAAGGACCATGGATGTCTTGGTTCTCCACGCGTGTGAGGGGCACACAGCATCATCGCACACAACACAACCTCATCCCTCCCCATCACACACATCCCTGCATTCGCTGAGCTCTCTCTCACACTAGAGTCAAAAAAAAATAACTATGCTTATAACCCCCAGCCACTGCCACCACCCTTTGCCCCACAGACTAATCTGTTCTGACTTGCCCAAACTTACTGAAATAAAAAGGCAACTCAGTGTTTATAAATGCAAAAGAAAATATATGACTTGTTTGCCAAGGAAAAGGTCTTAAGGCTATATAGCAAAAATTATTTCCAGTTGACTCCTTCCACCCCATCAGTTTCAAAGAACCAATTTGTTGGCTGCTTTGTTGCTTTATTCAAAGAAAAAAAATCTTTTTTTTTTTTTTTACAATTCTCACTCTCATATTTCATGTCATTCTGCTTGTGGGCAAGAACAGAGGCAATACCAGCACAGAGGAAAAGAGAAAAAAGTCTGACCAGCAGCTGGGTATGAGTGAAAGCAGTAATCTTCAAAGCCGGCTTTCGTCTCTTGTAGCCCATATGATGTGAGACAGTGATCTCACTAAGGGTCATGCTCCTTCTCCTTCTCCTTCTTCTTTTCTCTCCATTTTGGGTGTTGCCAGGAAAGGCTGCCCTGTTTAGAGACATATAACCCAGGGTTGCACCCCTCAGGGCATAACACATGGTGAAGCTTGATGTGACGCTCATGAGCACCCTGCACTGCACTTTCCAAGGTGGTGACATCCTAGGATCTTTTATCCAGAAGATGCATTTGGCCACACAAATGAGGCCAAATGGTCAGGGGCAGCTCCAAGTAGATTGCACCACAGGGTCTGAGGGCCACAAGGCTTATGGAAATGGGTTAAATATAATTATCACAACCTCACTTGTCCTATATCTGCCACCAGCAGCATGCTTCTTGCAATTTATATTGAATCACAAATTCCTCCCACCTGTGTCTGGGGCCATGGCTGGTCTTGGTGAAGTGCATGTTGTCCTGGGTTGCAAACCACATGGCACCTTCTGAGAAGCAGCAGCTGGCTCTTTGCAATGACACTGTCTTTTGCAAATAGCCAGCAAAACTTGACGTGTAAATGTATCACACCAACAAAACTGCTGGAGTTTCTACTCCTCAAGAACTTCTCAGTGATACCAAGCAAAGATCTCACCAAATGCATCACCCTTCCTTCATCCCTGGGGAGCTCCTCTCCCTGAGTTGGTGAGCGAATTGCCTTCCCCACCAGGTTTCCTGGAGGATTGGACTGCTGAAGAGGAGAAGAAGAAGGCAACACCGATTTGGCACTCACCTCCCAGAATGGGAGAAAGACTATCTTGATGCAATGGTTGCAACAGAGGTTTTAAAGGCAGGACTACCTGCTGACCGTGTCCTAGGCCAACAGAAAGTCAATCCCAGAGGTACCCAGCTGCTCTTCCCTCCCTCATCTGTATCACAGTAGCATCCAGAGCTGGTTCTCACAGGTACCACAGGGCATTTTTATTTGTTTTTATTTGTTTAGGGTTTTTTTTACTAAGAGCAAGTAGACCAGAAATCAAAGATTTTGGAAGATGAAATTCCTTGCAAATTCAGGGTGATCTAAGCTGATAGTTTCAGCCAAAGAGGGGGAGGGAAGGGGACTGGGGGAAGAAAAGAAAGAGAAAAAAGTGGGAAGGGAATTCTGAAAAAATTTCGAAACACATTGTTTCAACATCTTCTAAAGAAAATGTGTTGGTTTTTTTCTGAAAAAACAAAATGTTTCATTTCAACATTTTCATATTCGTGTCTCAAAACAGCCTTTTTGTTTTACAAATGAATATAAACTAAAAGAAAACAAGGTTAAATGAAAAGGTTAATAAATGCAATAAAACATTTTGGGTTTGGACTGAAGAAACTATTCAGGGTTGACCCTACATGATTCTTTTCCCTTTTTTCCCCCCCAGTTTGCCAAGAAAATGCAAATAATTTGCTTTGGTTTGACCTGAGGCAATTTATTTATCATTCTTGGAACCTGAAACGCCATTGTTTACCTAGATCAACTCATCAGCTCTCTGGCACCCTTTTCTTGGGGGAATTAGGAAGATCAAGGGGATGAAGAGAGACCACATTGAGTTGGCTCCGAGGAGGGTTGCTGTGGGGTCTGCGCTTTTTGATCCTAGTTGGGGTAGTTAGGTGCTGTGGTACCCACAGTGCCCTCAGGACACGAACCCCCTGTAGGGAGAGGTGAGATCTTTTATTAGACCAAAATAAAAGATGTAATAGAAGATATTATCTGCACCCACAAGAATTACCTTGCCTGGAGGATGAGGCATGGTCACTGCTAAAGCACAGCTCTGTCCTGAAGGGCACTGTGGCATCCTGACCAATAGATTTTAGGGGTTTTGGAAAGAAAACCAGGAGGGCCAGGCCTTTTCTGTTTGGGAGAAAAGGCAGCAAATCCCATTCCTGTCCATCCACAAGAGAGATGTCAGACAGGCACAGGGATGATGTGGAGGCCTCAGAAATGGGACTGGCCCCAGGTTGCACTCCTCGCTGTGCCACGCCAGGGGCTCCTGCATACATGCTATTGATTTCAGTTGCGTAATGCTGAGCTGTAAGACCTCATCAGCTGCTACTCATTACACAGGCACAGCCCTTCTTGAATAGAAACCATAGCAGAAAATAGATCTTGGGATGTAAAACCTGACATCTTGAATTCATAAACCAAGCGACAGCATTCTTGTTTAGAGTCTGAGGGTGGCCTGTTCTGAACTCGTCTTTTTTTATACCAGATGAGTCTAACCTCAGAGCCAGGATGACTCCAGCTAGTATCATTACCCTAAAGCAAAGAAAAGAACATGACTCAAGTCTAGCAGTGCTAGAGTCTCCACAAAGCACCCAAGCAGGGGACACCAAGTCTGATCCTGCCATCTGTCCAGACCCATCGACTCTCTGATGATCTCCTCAGTCCCAACACCAGCAATGACAAAGGGTGTGATTCTGGGCTGCAGTCAGACTGTTTTCTCACATGGGATTTCCTAACTGGGGAAGTGCCTTGGAAAACCCCAGCCACTAGAAAGAGACAGAAAATAAACCAAGCAACCACCCTCCTCCACTTACCCCACTACCAAACCAGTTCCACTTCTGAAAGCAGGAAGGACGTGTCCCATGGAATGTTACCTCTCTATTAACACCAGGCTAAAGGAAGGTATGGTCTGAAGTGGTCTTCATCCTAAGGGCAGGCCTAAAGACACAACGCTTTTTGAAGGACCGACATCTCTCAGTGAGGCTGCGATGAAATACCAGCTCCACCACAGAAGTTGCATCTTCTCTGCTGCTCTGCTTTAACTCAGCTAAAGAAGAGAAATAGTTTGTCCACAGGTAGGTAGATGCCCAGCCACAGTTTTCAGAACATACCTGGCACGCAGAAAGAAAGACTGCAGGAGTCAACACTCATCGCCTCCCTCACCCAGAGCCATGTAAAGGAGAGGGGCAAGCTAGACTATTTTCATTAAGCAATGGAGAGGTTAGGGGAAGGATTCATTGACCTCTCAAGGTCTTTTACAATCTATTTTTTTACAGTTTTATGTACCTGTTTCATAGGGCTACCAAGATGATTAGGGGACTAGAACACTTCTCTTATGAAGAAAGGCTGAGGGATTTGAGTTTCTTCAGTCTGGAAAAAAGATGGCTGAGGGGGGATCTTATCAACACTTATAAATACGTAAAGGGTGGGCGTCAGAAGAATGGGGCCAGGCTCTTTTCAGTGGTGCCCAGCAACAGGACAAGAGGTAACAGGCACAAACTTGAGCATAGGAAGTTCCATCTAAACATGAGGAGGAACTTCTTTACTTTGTGGGTGGCAGAGCACTGGCACAGGCTGCCCAGAGAGGTGGTGGAGTCTCCATCTCTGGAGACATTCAAAACCCTCCTGGACGCGTTCCTGTGCAACCTGCTGTAGGTGATCCTGCTCTGGCAGGGGGTTGGACTAGATGATCTCCAGAGGTTCCTTCCAACCTTATGATTCTATGATTCTATGATTAAGACGTGGGTTTGGGGAGACTGGGTACTTATGCCAGACCTCCTGTATGAGCCCAAGCAGGACATCTAACCTCTCCTTTCCTTTCCAAAACCATGATAATCCATATTGACAGACCCATTCATGTTAGTGAGAAATTATATAATGGTGCTGGAGACTTTGAAGTACCTGCCTGGCCAACAGGTATGGAAAATTTGCAGGAGTAACCTGAGAAGGCATTAATGTGTCTCAAATACACCTCATCACTGTCCCTAACCTGCCTGTGTCTGAAAACAGCAAGGTCTTCTCCTGCAGCTCCTTTTGCAGCACCTCATGCTCTCTCTGCACCATGCTGGCATCACCCTTTCACAGATTCTTTCCGAGGCAGCTGGCAGTGCAAGTCCCTTTCTCATCTACTCCGTGGGAGGGAAGAAATCAAATATACAAGATAAAAACATACCCCATGCAGCAGCCTGGCTTAAGCATGCTGTTACCAGGTTCTGTCTATTTATTCTTTGTCAGCTCTTTCTGCTTGCTCCATCTTTCCTCACATATTTCAAATCTGCATCTAATTCAAGTATTACATCCATTTATTTTCATAATACTTTTATTCCCCTGAACCGTGTTTTTATGGTGGGTAGCCGTCGTTGCAAGCACAGTGCTGAAATAAGGCACTTATTGGCTGCAGCTCCAGGGATTTTAACCGGATATCTGCCTTTGTTTAAATTAAGTAAATCAGGATGTTTCCTAAACACCATCAGGACAGAAGTTTAGACTTCTACTGAATCAACTTTTTGACCCAAAGCCAGCAACGTTTCACTCAAGGACATTCCCTGAATGTATCCAAGGAGTTTGAAAATCCCCTTCCTCAGGTCCCAGGAGCTCTGCGATTCAGTCGGCTGGGGACACCAGTCCTGCTCCCTTCGGAGGGGATGCCTGCCCCAATAAAGTGACTACTTCAAGATAAACTTGTAGCCACTCAAAATTGAGTGAGAAACATCCCACCCTTCAAATGCCTTTTTTGATACGAGACTGTAGTTTATACACTGAGAGACATACTCACCCATAATCCCTGAAGAAAACAAACCTGCAGTGTGATGGGGTACAGCTTGAGACATTGCAATGGACAGAGCTTCGATAGGGGGTTTGACAGGGCCATGGGCTGATGGATGTTTTGTTCCTGAGTACCTTTTCCTACAGAAATGCTTTATCTTCAGTTTTTATTCAGTGAGGAGTTTCCAAAGTGCCCATAGCTGGAGATGATAGTGAACTTTAAGTAAAACAGAGATTTCAGCACCATTTCTTACACTGGTATCTTTCTGGAAGCCCAGAAATTAAGCATACAAGCATGTCCTTCCATAAGCAAGGACAAATGGCAGATGGACAAATCTTCCAAGCAAATCCATGGCCTCTGAAGACTGAAGGGTCCCAAAAGCCTTTAAAGGATCTGTGCATCCTCAGACTTGCATTTTTATTTTCCTCTGAAGAAGAAAACTACAGTGGCCCAGATGTAGTCCGCAGGCACCCAAATGAACTGGAAAGTACCAGCATACCCAAAGGAAACAGGCTGCTGCAAATATTGATCCCTGGGCGAAGAGGGAGGGTGAGAAATACCTATCAGAAATTGGTCCAATTATTGGAAATGCTGACAAAAGCTAAATGCACAATAAACTACGGTGGTTCCCAGCACTGGGATGCTTTCAGCCAGCAGGAGCTTTGCTGTCCTTCAGCCACAGGCCGCCGACAAAGAAAACAGAAAGTGCTGATGAAATTAATCATTAATTGTCTTAATTAAACAACTGAGAAAAAGCTTTGTCGTCAAATATCCACCTTCCCTTTGTGAAGAAAAGATAACACGTTTGCAACACAGGGTTTGGAGAACAATCTCTCAAGGTCAGATTTAGATTGCTTGAACTGATTCCCATTTGAGGCTTTGGGGTGCCTTAACTTGGTTGTTTCCGTGGGAGAGAGATTCACCTTCAAACCGTTACCTGGGCCGTACTCTTCCAGCTTCTTTCCCTAAAGTCAGCTAGTCTATTTAAGGAAAGAGATGCCTCTCTGTATGAATGCTGTTAGTAAAATATGACCAGCAGTACTGACTGTGGCATATCTACAGACGTCACTGGCTTTGAAGGCCTTGTTAAATACACTTTATTTGCCCCAGCTAATGTCAATGTGGTGATTCGCCCTGTCCCTCTACGCCAGCAAAATGAATGAGCACCATTAATGTTTTATATCAAGGTGTAGAGCGCGTAGTTAAATGCCTTCACACAGGCACTGACGTCACACAAGGATGTTTTCCTTCACCTCTCCTCCTTGGCATTGCCCAGGACTTCAGCGGGAGAAAAAGCACACATAGATGTAACACAGGCCTTATGTGGCTCTGCAGCAGCACCCTACATCACTTAAGATTTTACTAGCAGTGCGGTTTTTTTAGATGAAAGCTGTACTGACATATAGGCAGAGCTCAAAACGTTGTCCAGATCAGCAGAAAAGGAGGTTAAATAATTAGCTATAAAAAAGGCAAATCTAACGAGAAGCCAGGTAATGCCTAACTCGATGTGATATTAGAAAGCAAAGGCATCTAAGGGAGGCAATTTACATATCTTGGCAGCAATGTGCAGCTCAGTAGGAATGTCTGGAAGGAAATCACATCCGCAGTCAGCACAGCAGTGTTAACCAAGATTTGAGCCTCAAAAATCTACAGCTTAAAGTCCCATCACACAGGCTCCAGTTCATATGTTATGCCCTCGTTAACAAATGGGTAGAAAACCAGAAAAACCCTCTGAAGGTCCAGAGAGCCAGCCAAATGTCTTTGGATGCAAACCCGTTGGGAAGAATGACGTATCTGATTAAATTAATTTATTGCAGAAAGTGCAGAACTTGATCAAAGGCTCCTTTATAATGGAGATAACCTGCAGACATACCAAGCAGCTTTAAACATTGCATCAACAGCAGTCTAACCCACCAGCACCATGGAGTAACTACCCACGTGCTTAACTCTGTTCTTTGGGTGGGTTTTGCCACTATTTTGAACCTGTATGTGCTGCTAAAGATGTATGGTTTGGATCAATTTGCTCTGCATTACAGCCACAACAGTGATGGCAGAGTGGACTTGGAGAGTTCATCAGATCTGAGTCTCCAGCACCACCCAGTAAGGGTGAGGCACACAGCAGATATGTGCTAAAAATGAAAGCAGAGCATCTGCAGAAGCTGTCCTGCCACCAGACAACTGCAAGAAAACACAGATGGAGATGGCTACAAGCCACTCATCAAAGAAAGCTGGGAGGGAACATTTATGGGGTTTAAACAGCTCAGAGGACATGCGAAGAGCAGCTCAAGCTAGACAGGGATGACCAAAAAGTTGCCTTAAGCGCCTGATGGTGAGGGAAGCATCCAAATGCAGATTCTTTAAAGCCTTGTAAAGTGGGTAAGCAGAAGTGCTGAAGACAAAAGGAAATAATTCATTTTTCAGCTTCTTTCCACTACTGTCCTTCAGTGCCTTCAGAGCTAGAACTAAGTGACTTAAGCTCAGCTGGGTAAACACAAACCAAACCAAACCAAAAACCAGCGTGCTTTTTGAAAATATTGCCACTAAACTGCTCATTTGCAACTAGTTTGATGCCTGAGCCTGTTCTGTGAGAGTTCAAAACCTGCTGGACCCCCAAAGACATGTCTGCGTGGATGCGGCCACGCTCCCAGCTGCTCGAGCAACCTGCCTGGTCCTGCTCAGGGTATCCCTGGAGGTGGACACGGCCGCCCAGGCGCAGAGCTGGGAGCAAAGGGCTTCCCCAGCACTGCTGTTCGTGATGGCCCTTGAGCAAACACTTTCAAGGGCAAATGCCGTATCTTTTCTTTCACCTCTTTAATCTTATCAGTGCTGCCTAAACCTGGTCTAACAGGCCATCCAAGGGACAGCGATTGCCTCAGGGGTGGACACGCAACTGGAGAGGGACTGCCAAGTATGCAGATGGTTGTTATCTGCAACAGCATTGCTGTGCAACAGGCTGAGCCGGGAGTCTCCGGACATCTCCTAAGGAAGAGCAGAGCATGCCCCAAAAGCGTGGTGTTTCTGTCCTTCAGCCTTTTGAATTTGGCCTCTGCAGAGGCTGCTCTTTGATCAGAGCATCACCAAAGCCTCACCAGATTAAACTCCACGGGGCAGACCATCAGCTGTGGTAAATCAGTGCTGCTCCCTCCGGGGTCGATGGAGTTCTGGCATAACCCCCGCTGCGGAGGATCCAGCCCTGTCTTTCATCCAGCTCGAGCGTTAGTGATAAACACAGCTAGTTTCAAATGCCTTTGTCCCTCTTGCTGGAAGAATGCTGATTGTGAAATGGGAATTTGCAATGCTAACAAAATCCTGAGGAAGGGCTGCGGAGAAAAATAACTGCGAACAAACAAGACCAAGCCTTTTCCTCAGTTAGAAAATTGACAGCATCCCAAGGAACTCATAGCAGGGAGGCAGAGACCGAGAGCCTTTGAACCCTCCTCTTCACTTCATGAGGAAGATCTGCGGGCAAAGGGCACCTGATGCTGCTAGCTGCTTTGCAAGACCCTGAAGCATCAAACACCCGGGCTGGCTCCAGCCAGGACGGAGGTGTTGGGCCATATGGGTTTGATGCTTGCGCTGTTTTCTCCTCACATTTTCACTGACTCTGGACACAATTCTCTCCTTTCTGCTAAGCTCTGGTGCTCCCTTGGCACATTGCACCGATGAGGTACAGCGTTGGTGGGTGGAAATGATCCCCTGTAAGGAATACGTAAGCAGAGACCCTCTCTCTGCCCACTCTGCTTCTCACTGTTTTCTTGCACCTTCTCTCATTTCTGAGAAACTCACTCTCGGCTCAGTTCCTCCGCTTGCAATGTCTTTCATCTGGAATTAAAAATAGAGTTGGTGCAGGCAATTTCTAAACTCATTGTGAATATGAAGAGGTGAGAAGTGAAAACTAACTTTCCACCAATTCTGGCCCAAATTGCCTGGAGCCCACTTGTATTTTCTGTCTGAGTGAAAGGGCTGTACACAGAGCTTCGAGGATGAGAAGGGTCAGCTTTCATCGTTTACTCACAGAGCTGCAGTCCTCAGGCTTTCCTTTTAAGGTTTTAGCATCCTTGGAAAGTAAAAATTATAATACATACCAAGGTGTGAAACACAGAAAACAGCAAGTACCAAAGCAAGCACCCCGAAAGTAACACCAGGTGATTTTGGCAAGGCAAGACTTCCCCTTTTTAGAGGCCACCTGCTTCTCCTGCAGACCTCAGCATGGATCTCCCACACCTCTTACCCCAGACCCTCTCTCATAATAGTCCTCAAGGGGCCCCTGTGCTCCCCGCTGCCATGGGGCAAGTAATGCACACCAGCATTTTTTTCCCCAAACAACATCGTGTCTTCTAACTTGGATTTGCCAGTGGTGACCGGCGGTGTCAACGAACAGCCAGGTCCAAAAATACAGAGGCTCTATATAAAAAAAAGGTAAGTCTGCAGGTGTGACAATGGCACAACCCTTTTATTCCCAGCAATGACCCAGCAACCCTTTTATATAGAGCCTCTGTATTTTGGGACCCTTTGTATTGACCCGTGTCATTGCAGGCACCAGGTGAGTTTGAGGCATTTAAAATATGAAGAGGGTGATGGGGGTGGTGTGTGGTGTGGGGGGAAGACTGGGTACAACAGAATAAAAGGAGTCGGAATAAGGACAAGTGATTATCGCACAGAACAACCAAAGGAAAAACAACATTTGTCAGTCTTCCTCTGTCAAGTACCTTTGACAGGGAAACAGTTAAAGTCCAAACCTTACTCTTTTTTTTCACGAATAAGTGTCACAGTCTCTCGGCAGAATTAATTTCGCACTGAAAATTTCACTGACCCCGTTCAGTTAAATTCACAGATCTTTTAAAGTTTTCCGACATCATCAAGCAGGAAAATAAACACTCTCAATGTTGAAAGCGCTGCAAGAGACTGTTTGATTTGGGGAATTTTCCTTATTCACTCTCAGGCCCGAGCATATGGTTAGCATTTCGACATCTGCCGGCAGCCAGGGATGGGCTAGAGGTGGGATAACCTCGGCTCTGCTCAACAGGCACCAGTCATTGCTGAGGCTCCCCGGATGCAAACAACGAGGCAGACGTTTCTCAAAGAACACGAAAACCCTTCAACCACCTGCAAAACACACAGCGTGACACCAGCACAAGATCACTAAAGGAAACAACCTCCTCCTCAATTTGACGTTGATGGGAAAGGAAAGCCACAAACGTGGAAGAAAAGCAGGGGCAATAGCAAGGAATCCAGATGACAAACTGTTGTTGCCTTTTAGATCCATGCTGGACTGAAATCATGGCCCTAAGCTGCCGTTTCCAACGAGATGAGCCATTGGCGATGGGGCCATGCTGTTTGCTTAGTGAAATTCACATATTTACAACAGTTGCCCACACAGGTTCTCAGAGCAGGGTGGGCTCAGGGAAGCATCCAAGCAGATTTCCTCTGGGACACGGCAGTGCAGGTACACCCAGCTGCAGGGACAACCCTTCACGGATGGAAATGATGCTCCAGTGTTTAAGCATCTCCAGCTGAAATGTAATTTCCTTAAGGTGCAGCCTGTATTTTCATTTGCAGGTAGGCTTTTCTTTTGCTTTCAGCCGGGTGGTTCATTATGATAAGCCACAACAACTTCTTTTAAGTCATGGTTATTACCAGTTTGACACGTTACACTAATATTTATTCTTCAAATCATTCCATGAAATGTTTTACTGATACAATTGAAACTAACATTAACCTAATGTTTGGTCTTATCAGAACCAATATTCACCAGGTTTCTTAAATCCGTCCAAGCCTGCTTACAAAAGGAAAACGTATTTTTCAAAGCTGCAGTGAGGTACAAGCAAATATAATATATTTCAGACATTGTAAGAGACCGAGAGGTCTCGAATTTAAAGTTAACACGAGTCCATTTCCTAACGCGAATGCTCTCCTCATTTCTCCAAACACAATATTCCTCCTGCAAAGTGATCCATAACCAGCCGTTTGTCAGATTTCAGACCTTCCAGTAACGCTTACAATTTCCTGAAAAGTCAACATTTATTTTCAAGTGGCTGAGTCAGGCCACTGGTAATTTATTGGCTGAGATCAAAATATGAAGCAAGGCATTTTGAAAGCTAATGTCTAATGCTGGATGAAATCTGTAGTGCCACGATGTGTTTTAGATAGCAGTAATATTTACGACGAACGATTGTCATCATTTGTTGTGCTTATGCCTCAATTACCGTGTTATGTCATGCACTCCTGGGCAGTCAAAATCAGAGTTTTAATTTTAGAATCATCTCACAGCATACCACGAAAAAAATGCATGAAATATAAGTAGCATACTTTAGTCATCTAGCATGTCTCTCCATCAACCTTATCTTTCTTATCTTTAAAGAAAACTATAATTGGATAATCTTTACTTAATGTAAACTTCTGAAAGCTGGAAGCCATTTCAAGATTACACAGATTAACCGTGGCTACCTGTGAGAACATGCTTCAACATTTCTATGAATTCGGGGTGGATAAAATCAAGCGTCTCCAGTATTTATGAAACTATTTTGGCAAAGAAAAGACTGGAAATTTGTCACACGGCCTTCAAGAAAAAATTATAACTTTTCTATAGTGTCCTTGTCTTTCTTTTTACCCTATGAGCTTGTCAGATGGAAGCAAATAGTGGTTTAAATTTTCTGTTGGTTTGCAGACAGAGTGCTGTCTGGTTCCCAGGTTAACTTTAGAAGGAATATATTTTCAAAGTTCAGATCATTTGATTTTGGTATAATTCTTACACGTACAGATATTCCTCGCTGCCTAGCTGCACAGCTGCCCGCAAAGAAATCAGCCTGACAGTGGATTATCCCCCTTCCACTGTGTAGTAAGATACAAACTATTACAAATATTTTCATATTTCTATGGTTTGAGGCATCAACAGCCACAGAGAAAATATGCCCTTTTCAACCAAGTTCTTACTTGTGTTCTCAATTGAAAGAGGAGCTAATATATTCCTGGCAATACGCAGCCCTTTTGTCTTACCATGGTGTACAATTAATACTACGCCTGAATTTTGGAGGAGGACACAAAATTGCTGTCACAATCAAGTGACTTGTATGAACCAGAGTGGATAGTGCAGCTGCCTGCTTGTTGTTGTTTCGGAAGTGCCCAGCTTTGTACATTTTTCCTCCTGAAAAAACAAGGTTTGTGCTCAGCGCTAGGCTAGAGACATTTGTCAGATCTGCACTGTTGGTACGCCGTCTCCCATGAGCCCACCACAAGCAATGAAGAAGCAATTAAGAAGCAATTTCTGGGTAAACTACATTGAGCCTTCTGGCAATTATTGCTATTTTCCTGATTAACTTAAACTCTTTTCTCCACTCATGGCATCAAGTTCGGAAACTCATGATTTAGAGGAGTAACTTGATTTTGTCCATTAGTATTAGTTCCCAGTTACGGTCGTACTTACAGTTCACACAGGGATATCACTGAATAATTGAAAATACCTAAAAAATATTTAGATTCAGCTCAGAGCAACCCTCTGTCCCCCCTAAAACAGGTTCCAGACACTATAGAGACTGAAGCAGACAGTCTATATAAATATATGGAAAAAAAAAATCATATTTAGTTACAGAAGAATAAGTATATAGTAGTTTTCAATCGGTTTCGCTGTAGTCTGTGGGTCTCTGGGGTACACTGACTTCTGAATGGTCTACAAAACTTAACAAGAAAAATAAGCCTATTGTCAGTAGGCTTCAATTTAACTATACATGGGGCTGAAGCTCTGCTGGAAAAAATGTGGATGTCTGCAAATGAAAAAGATTGAAAACCACTGACTGCAAATCACTGGCTATTCTGGCTGGGTTTTTTTAAGGAAGACTGGAGTTACGCTGTAAAAAATGCCTTCAGAAGTATCATTTACCTTTCACTAGTACTGAAGATGTATTTGCGATTTGCAAAGAAATTGTGATCCTGGGAGTTGAACTTGATGATCCTTAAGGATCCCTTCCAACTTGAGCTACTCTATGATTCTGTGATCTTTCAGATATAATGGTGATGCACAAATGTGAAATCACGCTGTGTGTGAAACAGAGGGCGCAGACCCTGACCTCAGGAAGGTGGTGGTTTGGAGACACAAACCTTCAGCCACCGTGGATCTCCCACCTTGCACCATCTCTGGCACTTCTAGACAGTGCCTGCAGGACAAGTGGTATCCCGTTCCTCTTTACACCCCTACAGCAAAGCCTTGAAGCCCTCTCCACCCACAGAAAGTAAGACCGCAGGCTGCTAAAATAGGGTGAAAACTTTCCTGCTTCAGCAGCTGAGCATCCAGGATCCCTACATGATCAGCATAGAGACAGGCACCATCAGAAGCAGTTTAAGTTCAAAAAGTCATATTTTGGAGGCACCCACCTCTCCCTGTTGACCATAGGGACAGCCCAGGTCCATCAGGTTCCTAACTCAGGTGCTTTGCTAACTTCACTTGAAGTTACATGCGTTTTTCAGCCTAAGTAGACATGGGTGGCACAGTGTTGCAGAGGCACAAGATGCTCAAAGAGGATGGGGAGTTTCCACGGTCACACAGTTAATGGCAAATCTAGGGGTAAACCTTGGGTTTTCTCCATAAATAAAAACCTTTGACCAGTCGGTGAATCTTTTACAAGGTGCTCAAGATCAGCGGTACCTGGCATCCAGTGTTTCCAAATGCTTATTAATGATTCATCTGATCTATTGGCCTAAAGTAAAATTAGCTGTGAAAAGCATGGTAAAGCCATGGAGGCCTTGCAGGGCTGACTCTCAACAATACATCTGTCCCCCAGCACTTTTCCGGACACATTTTACATGACTCAGGGTTTTCTTTCAGGACAGAGCTGACCTGTGTTAAAAGTATATGAAAAAAAAACGGGGGCAAAATGCAACAGATGAAGGGGGGTAGTCACCAAGTTCTGGAAAAATGCGTTGCGGGCAATTTCTGCATATAAAAGGATAATAAAGAAGATAATTTCTATCCCAGGAAAAGCTCTCAGCACTGAGTTCACTTCTCTTCTAAGAAGCCTGCAGGATGTTTGTCCAGTTTAGCAAGGAAGTGCTCTTATTTATTCAAAATATCCATTTGCCCATCTCCCCCAGTGCCACCAGGACCACCCCCCACCCCTGCCCACCGCGGCATCCCAGCTCGGCAGGCGCTGGCGAGGCTGTTTGCACGCTGCGAACTGCGCTATAACTCAAGCAATCAATTCCCTCCCTAGGAAAGAGGCTGCTAGAGCATCGCAGTGTTCCTGGAATGTTTGGAAATACTTGTCAAAACACGACTCCGGTTTCATTGTTAGTTCTATTAACATTCAAACATTTCCCTTGTTGATTAAAGTCATTGGCTCTATGCAACATCTTAAAGTCAATACCTACCTGCCTCCTATCCAATTTCTTATGTAACTGCTGCTTTCCACACCACGAATGTTTTTCTCTTAATGATGAATGAAATGATTTATGCCACAATTACTATGCGAGGCCTTTCAGGGCTGACGGAGGCCAAACCTCCCTGACCACAGGTTGCATTCTTCATGATGTTTGATCTGGACATCCAGCACTCTGCGTGAGGGGAATCACGTTTCTGCAAAAGCACAAGATCCCTGAGGCAGTTATCACTCTATTATGACAGAGCTGGACGTGGTCCCACGAGCCAAGCTGCAGACCAGGAGTTGGTATTTGGGAAGGCAGTTCACCTTCCCGGGCTTTGGAGTGACCGATTGGACCATGGGGATAATAACACTTAACTATCCCCCTGTAGAGTTATCTCTGTTTATAAAGTATCCTGAGACCCCCAATTGCTTTTCCACTGCAAAGCTGCTGGATGCGCACATTGGATCTGGAACACAGTTGCTTCTTCTTATTTCAGAGGCCAGTAAAAGCTATTGAGCCGCCCAATTCTGTAACACGTCCTGTATGTTTTATATACCAATACGTGTCTGATCCACCCACCCTATCTCTGCAGCGGAATATACCCACAGCGGAGCTGGTGCAGTGCTCTCTGGAAAAATAAAGCTACCACAGGAATTGCTAGGAGATAGCCATACAAATCAGCCTCTAGATGTGGCTGGGCTGCAGTCAGATGCAGCACTGTGTCAGCACCGGCTTGCGGGAGCACACAGGCTGTATTAAAGCAGAATTAAGAATGGCTGATTTGTCCCCATATTTGAGCCTCCCCCTAAAGTAAGACAACGTGCCACTGAGAAAGAGCTTGCCTAAAAGTCGTAGTAATAATGCCCTAATATTGACTAAAATTCTGCCGTCCCTAACAGATGAAAGCTCTCAGCTTGTATTTATTTTAGGATGTGGCTGTTTATTCTGAAAGCTCCCATGCTGCTCACTTCGCATGCCTTTCCCTAGCTCAGAGTGGGGCAGAGCAGGGGAAAAGCCCCTGGAGAAAGGCGGGTAGGGATGCGGCCAGCAGGTCACAAGCAGGGCCAGGACTTGGGGAACAGCCTGATACGTGACATCTCCAAAGGGCTGGAGACAAGGGGTGTTTCCGTGGGCAGCCGGGGTGCATGGGCAGCAGCAGGCAGCTGGCGCCCATTGGTGGTGTCTGGTCGCATCCAGGAGAGAGGACTTCAAGTACGGCCATTAGGCTCACAGAAGCCCATCTTGACAAGCGTGTGGTTTCTCCTCACAGGCATCACAGTCTGCACAGGCTGGTGGGGGATTGTGGCTTCATTTCAAACACCCCCCAAAGCAAGGCGTCCTGCTACACCCACAGGTGCAATGCTCCAGCCCATGTTTGCTTGAAATGTCCTACGTGGTGTCTGGCAGGCAGAAGTGATCGTTGTGTTTTCCTCTCCAGGCTCCAGAGCACTGTTTTGGTTTATTCCAAGGACGGGGAACACCAGCGCAAGGAACATTGCACTGGCGGTCAATGGCACCTCTGAGAGCCACTCGTGACCCCGGCACAGTCCCTCAGCTGCGCACGCAGCGGCTGTGCTGAGTAAGCATTATTGCAAGGTCTGATTTTAAATCTTTGCTTCTCACACCCTCCACAGGCTCTCTCCAGGTTTTCTGTCGGTTTGTTGTTTTTTTTTTTTTCTCTCTGCTTCCTTCAGTCATCTGCTTTACTCTCCAGGCTGCCGAAGTATTTTACCTCTGCCAGCACCTCCGCGTACGCAGCTCTTGCAAGAAGAGACTCGGTGTGTCTCTCCAGCTCACTCATTCCTTCTTATTTCACTTCAAATCAAACATCTCGCCCCTTACAGAGCCCTCTATTCCTCATCTGTCCGTGCTATTCAGTGGGAAACAAATCACACAGGATGAGGTTGTGTTGCAACCAGCTCCCAGAGGGTGCAGGCACAGAGAGAGCCTTCACAGGGTGGCTTAACCTCTCGCAGTGTTTACCCTGACAATCATTTGGATCCTTAATCTTAGCAACAATGACTTTCGGCTTGAAATTCAATAAACCTGCCTGGAATGGTGGTCCTTTGGGCTGGCTAGCTAATAAAAAACGGTTTAGCCATTCCAATGCACCTCGCTGATACAAATGGATAGTGACATGAGCTCTGGAAAACGTACCCCAGTGTCTGCATCCACTGATGCTATTTAACCCTTGGATGCTAGGGGTGGGCAGCTCGGGCTTCCACTCATGCACACTGACACTGATCTCTGAACCAATATTTCAATTCAGTCTCATGTGAGCTCGCAACAGTGGGTCGGGCTGAAGGAAGAGCTCGTTACAGCACTGCGGGGCTGCAACACTCACCCTGGCTCACAAGCCGGCTCACAAGTCCCAGTTTTCATAAGAAATATTTGGTGATATTTTTTTGTGTGTACCTAACCCGATATGATTCAGAGATTCATGTGACCGCATCTCTGATCAAACTTGCCCAGCGTATTGAAACTTGCATTGAAATTTCTCCTACTTCATGGCTTTGCTCCAGCTCTGTATTGATGGGGGAGTTGCTTTCTGCCCGCTAAGGAAGCAAGTTCTGCATCCATTGACTGGGATGTACGGGTGTATCAGTCCCCAGGATCATTTTTGCATGATTCTCATTGAGCCCAGCACTGCGTCGGCTCAGGGCGGTCCCTGTGCTCCGCTGTCTGCTTTGATAAATACGACAGCTCAGATGTGCAGGCGAGTGCCTTGCAACCATGCACCAGAGAGATTGCAGGGGGAAGGGAAGGGGCTTCTGCCACCCCATGCCGTCTCATCACACACTCTCCTCCAGCAACGTCACCAAAGGTGACTCACAAGGAGCCTCAGCCCCAAGGGCTTTCGGACAGGATTCTCACAGCCTGTCCCGGACGGAGGGGCAGCAGGGTCTGCTCAAAGCATTCACGCCTGGAGCCGATTTTGCTGACGGCAGCCTGCGTTTAACTGGTTTTGAGACTATCAACAGGTTGCACTTTCAGAGCGAGAGATTAGCAGCTTCCCTCCCAGGCAGGGCTTTGGAGAGGCATGAAGGAAGAGAGGGGTTTTAGCCATGCTAACACCCCCAGGGCCTACGTAAAGCCCCCCCAATTTCTTCCCAAGACAGCTGCTCTCGCTGGCTGAGCCCCCGGCAGGGTCCGGACAGACGGAGGTGCCACGGGAGCATGACAGTGACAGGCTTGGACATCGAGAGCACTGCTGACCACCTTGTATTCCAGCCACTCGCTCGGGAAAGGGCAGCTGCTCACCATCCCTGAGCTGCCGAAAGGGGCTTGATTTTCATCACTGACAGCTCTGGATATTAAGAGAATAAACAAATATAAAGTTCTGGGAAGGGAATGTTCAGAAAGGGTAAAAGGAGAACAAACACATTGACAGTGAGAGTGTCCCTGCATGAAGGGGAGAGCATGCTCCTAGCTTGAGGGGGAAGGAAAACTTTGGGGGTGATACGCAGCTTACGGCATAGTAGTCCTAAAATAAATGCAATTGTGTTGTGCAGAGTTTACTACTCTACATACATGGATTTTTTTTTTATAGGAAGAAAGTGGCTGAGACACAGTCCAGAGCCATAGTTTTTGCTGCACAGCACTACATCCCAGGCTCTGTTCTGGTGGCCACCGCAGTGACGAAGCAGCATCAGAAAATCTGCGCTTAATCGGGTCTGTGCTCCCCAGCCCCACGTGAGTGTGCTGCACCAGAGGTTAATAAATGGCAAACCTAAAAATATCCCACTCTAGGGAAATCTGCGAACCTTGAAGTCCTTCATACAGGACTATCTCAATACCCCTTTGATTTCCTGTTGTAAAGGGCTTCCAAATGTTATAAGCTTTTAGTTTTCCTCCAAATGAAAACCAGTTCAAAACCATTAAGGGGCTGAGCTGACTTGATCTGAGATGCAGACCTTGACGTCTCCCAGCAACCTTAAAACTGCCCGGGTTCAGATTGGCTGTTTCAATCCTATTACCCCACCCCAGGAGCATCACAAAAGTGTTTGCCTTCACCTGACATGGAGGCACCGTCACCGCAGTGCTTCTGGAACACAGTCACAGTGTGAGAAACCACCCTGAATTCTCACTATTTTAGCTGCAGGCTTAGGAAAGCTCCTGATCCCCCTTTGCTGCTCTCCCCTTGGCGAATGGGGACCGTAATAGTAACAATAACGGGTGTTGCTCTCACCCTGCTGACTTTACATGAGGTCAGAATTTGGCCCTGCTTTTTTGCAAACAAAAAGTCATCTTCGAAATAACGATGGCAACAACTCCTCGTGCAGTGTTACAATTATGCTGCTGTTGTTTTTATTTTTATTGATTTTCTGGCACCTCCAGCACAGCAGTTGTGAGAGCAAACATCGTGCCGTTTGACATGCTGCCAAGCCATCTCTGTGACGGTGAAATAACCACATTTTATTTATATGTCTGCTTTTCCCCCCATTGTTTTCATGTAAACTGACGGTGTCACTGGCGAGGGTCTCCGCTGACATGTAGGATTTCCTCGCCGCAGCCCTGTCTCAATGCTTCCCCACACAATGCCACAGTATTGAGATGTCAGAGTCTCTGTGCCTGATAAAGGTGTCAAGACAGATCCCGGTCGCAGCAACAACAGCGCGAACTCCGAGCCCTCCATGGCTGCCGGGGACGATCCCCGCCGTACGCCCTCACTAAAAGCCAAACTTTCCCGCTCCCACTGCCCCGGCTTTTCCTCTGGCTCGAACAACCACTGTTGATTTTTACGGAGGTTGGGTTTTTTGGGCCCCCTATGCAGAGCATTTTCAGCTCTGATAATATTTGCATCTTTTTTTGGTGAATGAGCTGCTACATCAAGGGGGATTAAAGCAGAGCTGTGACTTCTCTGTACGAAGCAGCTCAGATCGGTTGTCAGCAATAACTGATGAACTTAGGCAACTCCGCCATGTCAGGGGGTCTCTGAGATGACCATAACATCCCAAATCATAACTATGATAGTAACTAGGTCATCATAGTCCTAACTAGATACAAGTGACATTTAATCAGATTTTATTGAAGTAGCTAGTCCAGCTAGTGGCAGCAAACACGCAGAGTGCGTGGAGGCTGTGATTACTCCCATCAACACAACACAGCGATCCTGGGTGTTTGGTGGGCACAGTCAGGGTGCTCGAAGCAGGTTGCACGCTGGTGGCTTTGCCTCGGCGTACAGTGTGGCATCCCTGCCGGGAGAGTGGGTGCCCTGCCCTCCTGCTGTGGGAGTCCCCAGGCTGAGCCAAAGCTTTACCCGCTGCCCGCGACCCCCGGATCCCCCCTCCGCCCCGTTCCCGCCGCCTCTTTTCAGAAAACGCGCTGTTGCAGGGCCAGAAAAAGAAAGTCCACGGCTGAGCTCCGCGGCACACGGTGCCACTCTGCAGCCGCCGCGGGAGCCCCGCCGTGGGGTTTCGAGTCAACTTTAATCTCGTGCGTATGGGAAAAGTGTGCCCGCTTCGCCCCGGGGAGGTGGCGGGAGCCGCTGCCCGCCCCGAGCGGGGCGCCCCGCCGCCCCCTTCCCGCCGGAGACCTTCCCCACCCCCCCGACTCCGCTCCCCCCCACGCAGCCCCGGGGACCGGGCGCGGAGCGGCGCGGGCGGCGGGCGCGGCCCCCCGCGGCGGCGGCAGCGGGGCGGGGCGGGGCGGCGGGGCGGGCGGCCCGGCCCGGCGGGCGGGGACATCGCGGCCGCCCCGCTCCGCGCCCCGCGCCGCGCCGAGCAGACGCAGGAGCGCCGCGGCGGCGAGCGGGCGAGCGAGAGGGCGGCGGCGGAGGCTCCCGCGGGCGCGCTCCCTCCCTCCATGCGCGGTGCGCGGCCAGCCGCGGGGCTTGCGCAGGTAGGCGCCCCGCCGCCCCTCAGCGCCCGGGCTGCGTGCGTCCCTTTGCGCTTTTTTACTCCCCCCGGCACTTTTTCTGTTATTTTTCCTTTTTGTTGTTATTTTTCCTTTTCCCCCTCCGTGCCGGCACCAGGGGCGGGGAGGTTCCTCCCGCCCCTGAGCGCCTCTCTCCCTCTCCCGGCAGCGCGGCGGCGGAGCGGAGCGGTGAGCGGCGGCAGCATGCGGCCGGGGGATGTCTGAGGCGGGCGGTGCGGCGGCGGCCGCCCTGCCCCGGCGCCGGGCCGGAGGCATGCGGGCGGCCTGGGGCTCCGTCTGGTGCCTGTGCCTGGCGGCGGCCGTCGGCGGGATGCCGGCGGGGCGGCGGGGCGGCGGCGCGGCGGCGGCGGAGAGGAGCGGCGGGCAGCCGGCAGGTAAGGCTGCGCGGCCGCGCACACGTGCTGCGCGCTGCGGATGGGCGCGGAAGGAGGCGGGAAGCCGAGGGGGGGGTGGGTCGGGTTTAGGGCTGCGAGCCCCCCTCTCCCAGAGAGGGGAAGGATGGAGACCGCCGGAGCCGTCTTCGGACCGGGAGTTACAAACGCGGGGCCGGGGAGGTGGCAGCCGGGCCGGGGTGAATGCTGCGCTCACCGCGGTTCGGCCAAGCTGCAGAGGCGCCCAGGAGGGGAAAAACTCCTTTTGAAACGGTCGCTGTCCCCCAGGAGTCCTCTCCCAGCGGTGGCGTTACGTGCAGCTCCCGGGGTTTGACCCGTTTTTGCGTTGGGGAAGGAAAGATGCCTCCGTAGATGTGTAGCGCGCATCTTTAGCGCGCATCAGAAATGCTCCGGCTATGCGTGTTCGGGTGGGGAAAAGTAAGGAGAGTCATTTATAGCCACATCTCGGGGAGCAGAAGAGTTGCGACAGCTCCGGGTGCGCACACGCTGGGTCGCAGCTTAATAACTGCGGCTTTGCTGAGAAGGGGACAGCGTTTCGGGGAAGCCAGTGAAGATTTCCCCTCGAGTGGCAGCACTGTAGTTGCAAGTGAAAAAAAAGTTAACACGTCGGACAGAAGCTGATTTTTTTTTTTTTTTTTTTTTAAATATACGGCGGGTTTGAAACGTCGTGTCTCTCTGATATGCCTCAGCTGCTACCTGAGTCCCTGTTTATTTTTCAAAGCTCTTTAATGGAAGGGAGCCCCCTCGCAGCCCCCCGTCTTCGGGATTGCATGTACCCGGCAGAAAGTTTCCATTGTTCAGGAAAGGGTTTGAAGCCTGTTTGCCAAAAAAGTGACAGGGGAATAAATGGGCTTCGTGGAGGCTGGGGGGTGGGGGCATTACTTTCATACCCCTTTTGGTTAAAGCTATAAATCACACCGGGGGTTGGTTTTGTTTTCAAGAAAGTCCTAATAAAACACCAGATTCTTAGTGTAACTCGTTTGGCTCATTTTTCACAGCCAAAAGAATTGATTTATGGGGCAACATCTCAGCGACTTGGTCAGAGCAGATGAGGTCGGTGTGCGGGAGGAAGCAAGCAGCCTGTGCTGGTCACAGCGGGGGGAAGCGGCAGAAACGAGGTGTCCCCGGTTCTCCCTATTTTAGCCTGAAGCACGTATTGGCGCTGTCACTTTGGTCACAGTTGAGCCCACAGGCGTGGGGAGCAACTTCGGTGGCTGCCTCAGTGGTCCCCTGTGCTTCCATCTGCATCTTCAGACCATAGCTTGGGGCTGATGATGTGGTCAACTGGTGCTAAACCCTTCCCGTGCTCTAAGACACCTTTGCACATTAAGGCTTTAGGATGCTGCTTGAATTGTAACAAGTGGCACGTACCCGGAGGTCGCACCGAGGGAAACGTCCCTCTGGTGATGTCTGTGGGCTGAGCCACAGGTAGGGATTTCCAGGGGCTCCAGTGGAAATCCTCAGGATGGGCTCTCTTGCCACTCTGTCAGATTTCTCCAAAGTGAAGGTGTTGCTGTCAAACCCCCCTGCCCCCGCCAGTGTTCCCTGGGAACAGGATTCAGCCCTGAGCAAGGGGCTCTCGTTAACCCTGAAACCCACCGATGTCTCCAAGGGTTGTTCCGTTGCTGTGGGCTGCTGGAGGCTGCCGCGGACAGGGGGCTGCGAAGGCAGGGGCAGCTTTGCGATGCTGGTGGCTCTCCCACCACCAACCACATGCGTGGGCAAGCGTGAAGCCGGCACTGCTGGCCCAGCTCTGTGCCGAAGCCAGCGGCCCTGCCAGTGCAAGGACACCCGCTGCCCGTCCGACCCGGGGGGGAAAAGGTTGAGCAAAAGAAACTGTAAAGAATATAAACCTTCAGAGCCAAGTAAAAATACATTTTACTTTTTCTGTCTTTTTGAATTGAATGGTAAAAAGCAAATTCTTTCTTCTAGTCAAATGGGCCATGGGGTATTGGCTCATTACTGAGGGTTGTTGTTCACTGGGCTTTGCATTTACAGTCTAAGGCCTTATTTTCCATAAAGGGGCTTGGAAGGATTTTTCCCCAGTGATCTAATTCTCCACACGGGGCTGTGAAGGCTATAACAGCTACTGCTTTGTGCCTATACTCAGCTACATAAAACACACATTGAAGGGAGGCATTCTCGAGGTATGTGTATGTTTGCTAATATGAATACTCGCTATTAGCGGAGGTGGAGGGGGTGCAGGTTTTAACATCTCCGCAGGGAGGTGTTCGGCTGTTGGCAGGAAGGAGGCAGATGGCGGGGCTGTTGCTGAATAGAAGCTAAACTAAAAACACCAGGGGCCTCATCTGGGCTGAGTTTCTCTTCTCTCCTTTTCTCGGGGCTGCTGCAGGAAGAACAATGTCAAATTTCCCCCCCCCTTCCCTCTTTTTTTTTTTTTTTTTTATGAATGAAAGTAGAGAGGCAAGGCAGGATTGAATGTGTATGTCATTCAGGGGCTATGACAGAGATGATTAGGGAGGTCAGTGAACTCCTTTGCAGCCTTGAGCAAGCGGTCACTCTATTCAGCAGCCACAGAATAGACATCAATATAAAAAAGCCCGTCCAATTTGCATTAGTATTCAGATAAAGATATTACTTCGTACGATTTGTGAATGTCAAGTAACGCTGCCCGTTTTCTTAGAGAGCAGACCAACTGCAATGGCAGCGTTTCACTTTTAAAAACTTCTGATAACCGGCCCGGCTCCTGTATGTAGCTGGTTTGTATGTGTCTGTCTGCACACAGTATATGGGGAAAAAGGGAATTTCAGGGCTTCTTAGGATTTGTATTGCACTAGTTAGCTGCTAAAGCTGTCTGCCTGCATTGTAAGAGTTGTATAGAGAGCTGCTAAGGTTGGAGCAGGTTTGTGTGGGAAGGGGAGAGCTCTCCCAATCTGTCAGGAACAGGGACCAGAGTTTCCCTATGCAGCACTGGAGTCAAATTGTCACCCAGAGCTACTGCACGGGCAGTTTGCAAGCTGAAAGAATGGAAAAGGGCCCTTTTTGGGATTTTGCTTGAGTTGAGTGGGAGGGCACGTACTGATTCCTGTGACTTTTCTGCTTGGAAAGAAGTGGTGAAGCACTGGGTGAGATATTTTTCTTCGTGCGGCTGACGGCAGCTGGGCTCTTGTGGCCTTTCAGCGTGTGCCCAGCGGAGGGTCCAAGGTGCTTCGCTTTGTGTATCTGAGCGTTTCAAAGTTCACCCTGAAATTATAAAGGTATCAGAGTGCCAAATTCCTGGAGCCGGCCTTGGGGTTTACACGTTAAAAACCCTCTGAAGATTCCATTATATATTTATGTTCTTGCCTACTTTGTGCCTGAGGCAAGATATCCTTTAGATCCAGTGGGCAGCTATGAGCGACACAGTTTTAAGATTAAAAGTTGATGCATTGTTCTCATTAACATTAGTAGGAGCTAAAAGAGCTAATTAAGTCTAATGTTGAGACTAGGATATTTTGCTGAGCAATAAAACAAGAAGACATGAGTAAAGATGATGATTTATGGCTTTTTTTTTAAAAAAAAGTGTATTTCTTAGCAAATGGCAAACTAGAAATTCTGTTTCAGTGCAGAGACAGACTCATTAATGTATTCGATACCAGCTCTATAACGTCACGTCTTCTACGCGTATTGACAAGGGTCACTCCAATTAAATCTGAGTTGTTTTTTTTTTTTTCTTTTAATTAAGACTTTATTAGCAACCACTGAGTAGGGAACGTGATGAAAGTAAATCTGAAAGTTGGGTAGCGAAGTGTTGATCTGCTAATTAAATCATGCAATTAAAGTAAGCCACTCTGACCAGCATGTTAACTTTTACGACTCCCTCCAACAAATCTTCAGTGCTGTTCGGGAAAGCGTACCTGTCCAGAACCCTGCCTGAGCGTGGTTTTTGAAGTTAGGCGAACGCTAACGGAGTCTTGATTGCTGCATCCCCGCTACATCAGGACCGTTGCCATCCAGCAGGACCCAGTCTGCTGCCTGCACAAAGCTGAGTTTTTTCTAGGGGAGGGATTTTTTTTCCACTATACAAAGCTGGGAAGCAAAACTTTTCCTCTAAAGGTCAACAAAAGTGAACTTTGACATCCAACTACATGCTTAGAAACCTGTCCTCCCTGAAAACTTACTGCGTACCTCTGCTGTTTTAGTTAGAGACCCTAAAAGATAGGGAATAACTCCAGTTTCTGCGCAGTTCATAAAATTTCCATTTAACAAAAGCATTTGGCCAGGATGTTTCTGACAGCAATCTGTCAGCTGGCAAACAGAGCTGTGACTGAAAGCATTAACTGAACCTGAATTTCGGCTAAGGTTTGGGCACGGCCTGCTGCTAGGTTTTTCTGGCTGGTCATTGAAGTGCGTAGGATCCAGTCCAGGAGCCTGGGCTTGGGCCCTCAGGCTTCCAAATAGGTGGAGAAATGGCTGTGTTCTCCTCACAGTTTAGCTTTTCGCAGTCTTTAGTATATGTGGAGTAGAACTAAAAGGAATGTTACAAATTCAGATATTTGTCCTAAAAATACAGGTGAAATTCCCTCCCCAGTTGGAAGACTTTTTTTCCCCAGCTGGGCTGGACCTGATACACAGATGATCAATTGAACAGACTTTATTTTTATTCTGTTTCCCCATTTGAATAGGCTTTTCTCTTTTTCCTAGTGTGCTATGTGCTTGTAACTTTTCCTGTGTCCTGGGAGTTTGTCTGGCTCTGCATACCTGTTTCTTCATTTTTTCTGACCCTTCAAAAAAAACCAAGAACCGCTTGAAATCGCCTACTGACCTGGCACCCTCCAAGCCATTAGGTAGCGTCAGTGTTTGTTTGTCGTTTCATCTCCTTTAATACTTGTTAGTTTATAAACTTTATTCTCCTCCACATACCAGCCTGGATGCCAGGATGGTGGATTGGTAAAAATTTGCCATACATCCTTTTTTTTTTTTTTGCAGCAAGTGGGCCTGCGGTTCAGCAGAGCCATCCGTGGTATGTGAAAGCGGGCAATGAGGGCACTTGGGAGGAGCAAATCCAATAGCATCCCCTGTGCAAACTCCAAGCTAAAGCCATGTCTGAAGACATGTACGATGCCGAAAGCACCTTAAAATACCTTGTTACACTCTTGACTTTTTCTTGACCTCCTACATAGTTTATCAGTTTACTGTTTGCCCCTCTTTTGGCTGATTATCTGGTGATCATGTAAAAAAAAAATGTACTTTTTCTCTGAAATAGAGCTGACTGTCCTGGTGCCCCCTTTCTGATATCCTTACAGCTCAGCTTGCCAAGTGCCGTAGATATGATTTAGAGCCCTGGGTGTGTGAAGAAGGGCTTTTATTCCTGCGGTGAATGCGGTATTCCCGGTGTGCTAGAATATCTGTTCCTTGGCTTGAATGACCAGGAAGTTTCTGTAATATCAAAAGCAAACAAGAATTGTGAGATATGAGCTGAGTAAAACCTTTGGTAAACTTAGTAGTTAAAATGTGAAAGGTAATCAGACGTAAACCTGCCCTATTATTCTGATAGGCTATCTGGGGAGTTGTCACGTTCAGGTGGACAGGGACTAGCCAGGTAGTTAAATCTTTTTTTTGTTTTGTTTTGTTGGTGTGACACTCGGGTTACACCATGTAGCAAAGCTTTTTTTCTTTTAAGAGTAGCAGCACAGTCAAGTAAGAAAACATTTCTCCAGTAACCGCTTCAGTTTCAGATGTATTCGTCTAGAAAAGGTGTGGTATTTATTGCAGAGGGGAAGGTAGGTCTTGTGTGCTGGCCTTGCTTTCTCAAATCCAGAAAGCAGGGGAAGATAAAGAGTTGGTTTAATAAAAAGGTTATGTTAAAACTTGGAAGCAGATTTCTTTATCACGCAGAACTGTATGCAAAACAATTACCATGTGCTTACACGTTTAGCATCTGTGAGATTTTGGGGCTGTGCCATTTCTGCAGGTCGCGAGGGGTTAAAAGTATTAATGACTCAGAAGCGAGAAGGGTTCCAAGTTTTCGGGTGAGAAAAGGACGCAGTTGAGGATCGCTCTCTGCGAGGAAGCAAAGCTCCGCAGGCTGCGGTGTGCGCTGAAGGCACTCTGCCCTGGGAACGCCGCAGCATGAGGACCCCAGCGTCGGTGTTTGCACCCAGGGCTTGTACTGGGAGCTGTTGAACTACCTGCAGATGTCAAGCTGACACATGGCAGCATGTCAGTTTGGGTATTTTTCCCTCTCTTTTCCTTTTCACCCCAGAAGCCAAGCCATCGCTACATCCCTTATTTTGAATATAAGGTTTTTAGGGAAAGGAAGTAACAGGCAATCATGGTGCACCATGGCATGCCAGAGACCCACAAGGCTGGCTTCCCAGCTCCTGCTGGTTGATAACTGATTAAATTATTTGTCAGCTTATCTTCGTTTAATGCTTTTGCCCCCCCAGAATGGAGTGTTTTGTAGTTGTGCCTTTATTACACTGAATTACCTTGTGCTGTTCACAAGGAATCTCACTGAAGTGTTTCAGCTGATGTTAGTTAAATCAGTAAAGCTTTGGAGAATTGGGCTAGTACCCAGCAGTAAGGGAGTAAAATGGAGTTGAAGCATTTTGCAGTTGACCTGGGGCGAGCTGGGTGTAGGGGAGTCAGCAAAATAGCTGGGTGTTGCTTAGGGGCCAAACCTGGTGGTGGTTATGCGGTGCGTAGGTGAGCTCTCACCGATGCCAAGAGAGAGGAGCAATGCAAAGTAACAGGCAAGAAGTGGGGAACTTGCCTGTCGTAGAGCTGTGAGGAGGATGCTAAGGACAAGAGAGTCTCTGACGCTGCTCTCACAAAGTGCAGGCGGCACCTGGCTTCTGTGGAGATGGGGTGCAGATGTGGTCCCCGCAGCAGGACCCACCTCCCAGGAGCCACCTGGTCCCCTGCGTTGCTGGTGGTGGCACTGCAGAGGGACCTACTGGTGGGTTTCATCATGGCGTGGGACAGAGGAGAGCATGGGAAGGCCTGAGGGTGTTTCTGCTCTGGGCCCCATGGGGTGCCGCAGGGCAATGTGCATCACCCTGGATTGACAACTCGTCCCCTCTTACTCAGTCCCCCTGGGGAAAGCAAAATACGCATCTGTGAAGGCTTTTCTTTTGAGGAAAAGGGAGCTACGGGAGATGTTCCTGGATCCAAATGATGAGACCAGCCTTTATTAACCTTGCGCTTTCCCTGTCAAAAAACTGAAAAGCTCCCAAGAATTGGATTTTTAATTTTACTTTGATGCTTGGCAGAGCTTGTAAAGATCCTTCAGGGCAAGTTTGGCTCCCGGTTTGGAGGGTTGTTGCTTTGTTTGGGGGTTTTGCCGGTCTCTGCTGCTTGTAGTCCTGTAAAAATAATAATGAGGTCCTGATCTTGCGTCTATTGAATCTTAAGCAGAAAAGCCCCCATTGATTTCCAAGGGAGCAGGCTGAAGCCCTTCACAGATCGTGGTGGGAGCAGCTATTTAGCATAAGCAGGGATTGTTTGGCAAGTTTTCTAATGACCCAAACATTTTAACAAGCAGAGGAAACTCGGCGGGTAAAAAAGGCTCCCTGGTTTGGGGGTGGGGAGGTGCCTTGCAGTGCTTCGTGGGGGCGATCCCTGGCGCCGGCTCTCCGTGACCTCCTGTTCCTCTCAACCTGCTGTAACGCAGACGTTCACTTCTTCCCATCTCAGTTTTTATAACCCTAGTTTTGATGCAAGCCCGAACGTGAGCACCAGAGGCCATGGTGATGGCCACTGCCTGGGCCCCCTGTGACTCCGGCGCGAGTCCCGCGTGGAGCTGAGCTGCAACGCCGGCCTCCATCCCCTCACACCCCATCCTTGGTGCCATCGTATCAGTGTCGGCCGGCATTAGCGCCCAGCACCGTGATCTGCAAGCCACACAATGCGCCGGGGAGAGTGTTAATAATCCCCTGCAGGGGTCCGGGGGCGAGCTGGGGCGAGCCGGGGGTGAGCTGGTCCTTCCCACGGACAGGACGGGGCTGCCGAGCTCCAGGACCACTTGCACGGGGACAGGAGCCGAGCAAGGAGCTTTCCCAGTGTTTCACAGGCAGCCAGAGTAGGGGAAAAAAAAAGAGTTTTCTCAGAGGATTTGGGTGGTTTTGGTTTTTTTTTTCATATTCCCCCTTTTGCATGCGAGACTCAAGCACAAGAAATTCCCTCCCAGCAAAATATTTCAGCAGCTTGTTTGGAGACTGGTGGACTTGAACTAACCTGTGATTTGATTTTTTTTTTTTTTTTTCTTAAAATTTTTTAACTTCTCTATATAGATTCCCCCAGGCAAGCATTTTGTTTTAAACCTGTAGCAGGATCCGTGCAAGATGAGCGTGCTGATTCCCCGAGATGTGCTTTGGGAGATGGGGGTATCGGAGCTAAAAGTGAAGAGGAAAAGCCAGTTGCAATGGGAAGATTAGGGAGTTAAGAGTGCGCCCTGACAACTAACATGTGCAACCAGAGATAAATCCTCCATGAGCCTGTCTTTAATTAAAAGAATGATTGGAATTAGGCATAGTACCATTTCTCCTGATCTGTATCGTGTGCATCTGTACGAATAAAGCATTTTTGGGGAGGGAGAAGAGAAAAACACCAGATTTTAATCTTCCTTTGGTAGCTGATATGTCTGCCTTTTAAAAGGGCATATTTCTCCCTGTTTTAGAGTACCCAGGCTTGTTGACAGTAAACAACTGTCACTTGGCAGTTTATGAAAGAAGAAGAATGTTTAAGAAAACATGTCCAGTTTAAATAGTTGTGTTAATAGGCTAGGGATTCATGCACAAGTTGGGGGGGGGGGGGGGGAGCTGGTAAATTGAGGTGCGTAAATTAGCTGGTGTTTACTGCGTAAGAGATGAGCTGCGAGCGAATGCAGTTGGAAAAAAAATTATATTAAAAAATATGTTAGTTTTTACAGCCGGTGTGTTATGCATATACTCGCAGCTTTCTGTGAAAGCTTTTTTTTTTTTTTCTTCTTTTTTTTTTTTTTCTTTTCCCCAGGGAAAACTCAGAAAAGCCTCTTGCTTGCAGCGTGCAGTGGGTCGGGCCCCCGGAGGCCCCTGGGTGGGCCGAGCCGCAGGGCTGGGAGCCCAGCACCCCCCCTCACTGGCCCTAATGCTGCTTCTCGCCCCACGGGGCTGGGAGCCCAGCACCCCCCCTCACTGGCCCTAATGCCGCTTCTCGCCCCATGGGGCTGGGAGCCCAGCACTCCTCCTCACTGGCCCTAATGCCGCTTCTCGCCCCATGGGGCTGGGAGCCCAGCACTCCTCCTCACTGGCCCTAATGCCGCTTCTCGCCCCACAGGGCTGGGAGCCCAGCACTCCCCCTCACTGGCCCTAATGCCGCGTCTCGCCCCAGGGGCAGCGCTTAGACCTTGCAGCCACCCTAATGCGTCCTTCGCCTTTGCGTCGCAGGGGCGATTGGAAGAGGAGACTGCAAGGGAACTCTGCCTCCCAATTTGCAAATTGATTAATTACAGAAAGGAAGGGGGGGAAAAAAATAAAAAGAGAAGTAAGAAGTGGCAGATGGTGTCCTCTCTGCATCCCTGCCCAAAGTTGCTACAAATCCATCACCCACCTTCTCAGGAGTTAAACACTGGTGAACGCAGTGAGTGATGAGCAAGCGTAAAGCATTCATTCCAGCTCAGCCCAAAGGCATCAGTGTCAAAAGTGTAATGAGCGAGGGACTGGTGTCAGGCACTTCAAATCTGTAATTAGGCATAAAAATAAGGTTCGGGCTTTCCAGGCACTTGATTTCCCTGGCTTAGGAACAAGAGTATAAGCCGCTATTGGGGGTTGCCGATATTGGCCTTGAAGGTACTGGGCAAAGCCACCCTCCTGCACCCCCAGCTCCCATCCTAGCTGGGATAGAAAATAAATACAGTATGTACTGTGGAGTTTAAATAAATACGGTGTTGATATTGTGTTACTGTTACTTAACCTTTCTGTCAGTCTTCAGTGCCTCGGAGGGGGACACCTTGACAGCAGCACCTTCTCTTGCCCTTGTTTCAGGTAGAGCAGAGGGAGCTGCAGGAGCAAACGGGAACCCCCAGAGGGTGGACGAAAGGGTCACGCTTAATTCTCTTTTGGCCAGTGGTTTGATTACTATAGCCATTATTTGGACAAGGAGGCAAAGGAAACCCAAACCTGAAACCTACTGCTGCAGAAATGCTTTGAGATCTGGCCAGGCAAAAAGGAAAATAACTCCTGGAAAGTGTTTATTGAGTTGTACTGGGACTCCAGCCTGTGCATTATTTAGTGAAAGAGTGAGATTTCCGCCTCGTTTTTATGTGTAGATGGGCTGGCATCTTGGGATTTGAGAAGGCAGTGGGCTTCTCTGTGGGGAAAGTCTTTGTGGAGGGATGGGAGCCACAGAGGTGGGTGGGGGCACAGCAGGGGTTCTCCTTTGCCCCGTCGCCCTCGGTGCAGGGGCAAAACGGGGCAGGTTTGTACCCACCTGTGCTGGTTCTGGTGACCCCACGCCATGTAAATCCTTCCTGTGAGGAGCTGTC
Source organism: Rissa tridactyla (assembly GCF_028500815.1). NCBI lineage: Eukaryota > Metazoa > Chordata > Aves > Charadriiformes > Laridae > Rissa > Rissa tridactyla. The sequence goes on along the minus strand of NC_071470.1, from coordinate 32,763,161 downwards.
TGCATGCTCCGAACAAGGTCGTCTTGTGGGTGGAATGTGTTAGTCCTGGCAAAACGGGCCCCAAGCCTCCTCAGGTGCTTTCAAAATACATGTAGATGTTTGAAGTGGAGGTTTTCTCCCCCTCCTCCCAGTGCATAGCAAATGAGGTGTGGACAAGCAGTGCAGTCTTTGCAGGAATAACTTCACCCAGTGGTCGAGCCTGGCCATTTTGGGAATGAGAAGGAGCAGTTGGAGGAGCAGTGCGTGGTGTCTCAGGGCAGGGAGGAAAGGAGATGACCCTGAACTAGCTGCCAGCCCTCGGAAATGGAGTGGAGGGGCCAGACCCCAGGTTTTGGGTCACTCTAAACTTGGTCTCACTGCTGTGGGCATCTCTTGCTCCACATATGGATGTCTACATCAACATGGATAAATAGGCGTAAATATTTGAGGAGGTTGTCCAACTTCATGTCTTCTCTAGTGGTTGGTACGAGGTGGTGGTTCTTCCGCCCATCCCACCCAAGGGAAGTGTGGCTGAAGCTTAGCTTCGGTGACTGATTTTCAGACAAATCCAACCCTCCGGTGGCTGCTGGGCTCAGTTTTTATCATCCACATTTTCCATCTGACAGAGAGAAATAGCTACTTTCTTTCTCCTTTGGCTTGCCTGTTGCAATGACCATCCCTGCTGTCGCAACAGCATCCATCTTACTCGGACACTTGGGTGCTCGTTCGCAGAGAGGAAGAGTTTTTAGAAGTGTTTCTTGTGGGGGAAGGAAGGAAAAAGCTGGGAAAATCAGACTGTGGAGGATGGGGCAGGTGTCCAAAAGTACCTGTGGAATGTCCCTGGCTCGTGCAGGTAGGACCAGCCATGTCCTGCTGCAGGACACTGGAAGCGGCACTCTGCAGAGGGTCTGCATTTCCTTATGGCAGCATTAAAATAGCTGTCTATAGAGGTGTCTAATCTACTTCTGGCATCACTGGAGCCTAACGTAGTACACTTTGTAGATGGTGATTATTTGGGGGCGTTAAAACTGCTTGAAGGGAGTGGGAACCGAGACACGCATGACTTCCTTGAACTCTCTCTTAATTTATTACGTGCAGTCCAAAACCCGCTGTAATAGATACGGTTGCAGGAGACCATTAAAAGGTCCGTCCTGGTGAACCTGATGCCCCGCTGTTGCTGCTGGAAATGATAAACCGCCGCGTTTGGGTCGGATGGTATGTGATGCCCTGTGTGTGTGCGCGTATGCATGGAAGCCAGTAAGTCCTGCTAATTTAGGGTTTGTTTTCCAAGTCTGTTTTCTATAACTCGGTAGACTTAATACAAATAAAGAACTGACCAAGTTTCCTGTGAGAAGCGCAGAACAAACGCTAAGCGTGGGATTATATGCAGAAAGGTGAAAACACAAATGTATACAGGAACAGCGAGTCAAACAAGCTGAAAAAATATTTAAGGTTGATTTAACAGAGCAGTGAACTCAAAGCTGTCTAATCCCTTTAGCAGCCTTCTTTAAGGAGGAGAAATAAAAGAATTTTTGACATCTACTTTTCTTTTGCCATCTCTCCGAGCTCTTTCTAATAATGCTGAAGGATAAGAGTTGAGTTTAGCACGAGGATGGAGTGTTGCAGCTTTAGTTAGATGTGCTTTCTAAATAACAAAATCTTCATTTGTCATTCGTGATTTTAGATTAAAGTGGATCAGGCTTCCCGAAAGGAGATTACTGTTAAACTTCTCCAATTTGGGTACCTGGCACCTAAATCTTGCTTGAGGCACTGAAATAACAGGCTTGGTTTTGAGAGATGCTGAGCCAGGTCAGGCTCTGCATTTAAATCGCTTAAGCACTCTTAAAATCTGGCTATTCATTTTGATGCCTAGATATGGATTTCTGGGCTTAATCACCGACCTTTGCATTTCAAATGTTTGGCCTTTGTTTTCTTTACTAAGTATGCAGACAGAGTGGCCCCCAAATTATTATTTTTTTTTCTTTTACATAGCTAAAAACAGCTAGCAGAGAAAACTTGAAGTCCTGCGTCTTATTACAGAGAAATAGGAATCTTTGAAAAATACCATTTTATGTAACTCAAGGGAAACTTGCGAAAAGGGGAATATTTACTTATTTTCATTCATGTGAACATGATCCATCATATATCTAAAACCCACAATCAGTTGGAAAAAAAACCTACCCAAACTACCGTAAACCTTTGCCCTCTCTTAATCCGTGTACAAGAGGGTGGTTTTTTTTTTTTTCAGATGTGCTTTTTCCCCCCCCTGAAATAGAGGCAATTGATAGGCTCATAAACAAATACCAAACATTAAGTCCTAATCTCCATATAGAGGAGCCTGACCCTTTTTATGGAGAGAGAGGGTAGAGGGAGGAAACAGGGCCAGGAGTTTGAGGTTTAATGCTTATTAAAGTTTTAGTGGGTGGGAAAATGCAATCAATAAATTTTGTTTAATGCCTCGAAACTGGTGTTAGTTTTCACTAGCTACACTGGAGAGTAGTTTTCATTTTGAAACTAGGACACTCGTAGTTGGAATGACAATTAATGTGGAGTGAATATGGTCCCAGTTGGAAGCCGATTTTTTGAATAGCATGAAAACTCCCCCCACCTCCCCGCCTTGGCTCCAGAGTGGGGTAGCTTCCGTTTTTAATTAGCAAACCGGGCAAAATTTAGCTCATTGTGTCTTTCTGCTCTTTTGGCCAAGTGGATAGCTTGGATTTCTCCATCTTGCTGTCATGAGGCTGTTCTTTTTATTTTTTTTCCTTCAGTTTTGGTGCGGGGAGGAAGCGGGGGGCTTCAGGATACTTAGGATTAAAGTCATTGTTCGGGGGTATTTACAGCCAGCTGCCTGCATTAAATGAAGATTAGAGGAGCGCACATTAAAAGTGCGAGGGAAATGCAGAGGAGCTGGGATTTGGGAGCTGCATAGCTGTGAACCGAAGGGGAAAGGTTGGGGCTTTACGGCAAATTTTTTCTGATGCCATGTGATCTCAAAGCCCATTTCAGAAAAGCATCACAAGTACCAGAAAAGCGCCACAAGTAATTGCCAGGGCCAGGCCTCTGGGAATTGTAAGGGGATCGTGAGTCCCTGCATCTCTAAAAAGTCCCTCTGAGGTAAAGCTAAACACTTCTGGGACCTGGTGAACTTACGTATTGTTTAAAAAATGCATCCACAAGAGGAGTTAAGAGGTGGTGAACATTTTGCTAGAATTCACTAAATAGCTGAAAACCTACCCTGAGGGTTGAGAACTCCAAAAGTAATGAATTTTTGAAGGATTTTAGGAAGGAAATGAGGGCATAGAGGAGGAGGAGCCCAGAAAAAATATCTGAAAAGAATTGTTCAGCAATGTATGCTTATTCTTTTAAGGATTTAATAACACAGTTTAAAAATATTTCCAAAGATTGAGTTTCTCTCCTGTGGTGCTTTGTGGAGCGCTTGTTTGTGTAGTCTGTAGGTCTTGTTGCAAACTTTGCTAATTACTTGGTGAGCGTCGCCTACGAAGCCCCACCAGGTAGCCTGGTCCAGCAAAGCAGGAGGGATGGCATGGAGCACTGATGCTAAAGAGCATAGGTTTGCTCGGGGCCTCCACGCTTTGGCAGGACTCAACCCTGCTCTGATGGAGGCTGGGGACAAGCTTTGCTCAGTCTGTTGGGATGCTGGGAAGCCTCAGTCTGTGCCTCAGTTTCCATAGCTGCCTCCATTGGCTTTGGAAAGGAGTTATGGTGGTTGCTTGCTTGCTGCAATGATGAGGATTTTTTGGACTACTTCAGGCATGAGAAGCAGGAATGCAAAAACATGAGCTGTTTTGTGGTAGGATCTGTCTGTCGAGATCAAGCTGGGATGCCCCTGCTGTGCTGTGCAGAAGCTGGGGCCAAGTTGGCCACCGTTCTTCAGCGGCAACAAGAGGCAGATACCAAAAGGATGACGACCCATTAGCACAGTCTCTTGTGCTCCACCAAGGATCAGCCCAACAGGTGTTTTGTCACTCTGCCTTGAGTAGGGAGTGGTCTGGCTTGACCACATTTGGCCATCGCAGTTGGGTGAGGTGGGCTGTGGGTCCAGCTACAAGGATGCGCTCACCCATGTGCCAGGCTGGGACTGGTGTCATCCCCACCACGGACGTGAGCTGCTGAGATCTGATACAGCTCATTGCTGCCCTCCTCTTGAGTAAAGCACAAAGGCTTTGACATCCAGGAGAGCAGGAACCATCTGCATGGGCATCCTTGAGGTGCTTTGGCATGAGCCAGGAACTCCCATAGGACACATGGAGCAGCATAGCCTGGGGACCTCAGCATCCCCATGCTGATGGACCTCTGCTCCACTGCTCCCTGTCTTTAGGGACCATTGATGAAGAAGGGGAGGGTGATGTCATATCAGTTATTTTATTTCTTTTAAAAAAAAAAAAAAAAGAGTGCAGAACTGTGAGATAAATAGATGCTGGTGGTGGTTGCTCTGTTCTTTGGTGTTTTGAGTGGGGAACCAAGGAAAGTGTTTGATTGCACAGTTTGGCCAGATTTTGAGGAAGACCCTGTCACTGCCTGTTCCTTTAAGCCAGCAAAGCCCAGCTGAAGGCTGTCTTTGGGACAGGCTCTGCACTCTCAGCAGCGACCAAAGCTTTGTGTCTCTGGGGTTTTGCATTCCCATTCTGGTTAGGTGCAGACAGGAGACCCCTTTGGTTTGTTCTCTGGGTTTTTTTTCCTCCTCAGGGCTTTCCAAGTGCCAGAGGAAAATCCTCCTGGCCAAAGTGTTTTTGTAACTATTTTAGCTTTGTGACGATTTATTTCTTCTTCTAACTCTCAGCATCTGAATTGGGTGATTTGAGAAAACAGTCCATTAAAAGGAGGATACTGTAGAGTCCTGATGAATCCTGTTTTCTACTTGGCCGGTGGAACAGAAAGCTAATTGCCAGTAGTAAATCCATTCAAAGGAGGGCTGGAGGGAGGGAGAAAAGCTAATATTCCTCCTTGAATGCCATTTAATCTCTGAAACCTTTCATGCAGATGTAAATTAGGATTTGCACAACAGAGTCAACAGTTGCTCCGTAGATAAGGCAGATTTGCAACATCTGCTTTTCCATTTGAGAAGCTCTTCCAAAGTAGCTGTCGGGAATAGCCAACCTAAACACTAGAGATTTTTTTTTTTTTCCTTTCCATAATCTCTTGTTTATGAAGAAAGCTGCATATGACAGAACTAAACCTGGTTATCGTTCTGCTAATTCTCTAGGAAAAAAAGCTTGCTTTCCTCCTAACACAGATCCAAAAAAAAAAACCCATGGGGATTTTTTACCACGGGTGGTAATACAGTGCAGCGTGCTTGTTAACATCTGTGGAAGAAACCTTGTCTGGTAACAATTGCATAGGCCACTGCAGTGGTAATACAGTATAAACAGTTTACCTTGCATTATTATTAGGAAAGCTATTTTAAGCTTTTCCAGGAGAATTACACCCCTTCCAGCAAACACACGCAATAGGTGAAAGATAAAGTGGCACCTTCAAATGACGGAGGCAAACCCTTTTCAGACGTGGTTTCCTAAAGGCACGTTTCTCGATCATGGTTTAGGCTTTTACAGAAGCAACCAGATTTTTTTATTTTTGCTGTGGTTTGGGCCCCATTGAGCAGAGGAGGGAACCCAGCTGAACACCACATCGGGAAATGGTGTTGCTTAGGCAAAGCATCCCTTGCTGCCGTGATTGCCGGAGCTCCTTCCTGGGATGGCTGCAGCCTGACACTGGGAAATGTGCTCTGAGAGGGGTCTTGACCTTGAAGGGGGAGAAAAAGGGAGGAAGGGAGAAGACAGGATATCTATTTTATATAATACTTTCTATTTTATATATATATATAATGTTATATATAATATCATATACATAAAATGCTATATACAATATTATGTATGTATATATGTATGTATAGGTATATATAAATACACAATATATTTAATATTATATATATAAAACACATAAAACTTTTATTTTATATATTGTAGTTTGCTGTGCCAGGCTGGTGATGTGCCCTTTGGGCTGGCAGGGCCGTGGCCAGGCAGGGATGCTCTTCCACTGGCACCTTCATGGCTGCTACAGAAAGGAGAAGCCGTGCCTTGCATAAAGCACCGCCAAAAATTCGTGTATAAAAGACATCCCAGCAGCTCCCCGCGGTGCTGTGAGGGTAAATGGTGACTTTAGGTGAGCTCGCTTTGCTGCGGGGGCCGCTCCCTCGATCTTATCTGCCCTGAGAAGGCAGGTACTTGGGGAAACTGGCGATCCCACGATCTTATCGTGTCCCCACCTCTCACGGGGGCTGCTGCTGGGTGCAGGGCCTGGGGCTGGTTTGATGGTTTTCAGTATTCCTCCGTGGCCGTCTGCCTGGGGGACAGAGAGATCAGGCACATGGCAGGGTGCTCGCGGGGAGGTGGCACTGGGGCCACTTGTCACCCTTCCTGGCTGCTTTTTAAATTAAGGCAGGTCTCAAATATGCAGCGTTCAGCAAGAAAACTGTTTTATTCCCCTTCTGGGCAACAGGGTTTGCTCTTCCCAGTGGAGAAGTCCCAAGGTGAGGTGGGGAAGCGGCCCCATCCCACGAGCAGCCACAGAGGTATTGGGAAAAACACTGTTGGGGAGGTGAATAATACTATGGCCCCCATTAACATGGGGTGGGACACTTATTTAGAGTAAATGAGGGTTCAGCATGCATGGAGGACATGGCACTGGTCTGGGCCTGGGGATAGTCTATGTGCTCTTTGCCAGGTTTCCGTATCCCTCCAGCAGTTAGCCACTGACTCAGTGGCTGTGACCATCATCCCCCTGGGAACAGGATGCCAGACTCAACAGGAGAAAACTCTGGCATGGTTGTTGCTCCGTGATCCTGTAATATATCCTGTCACGGTGGATTTGGTGCAATAAAACACATAGAACAAGAAACGTTTTCGAATTAACCTGAAGAGAGAAGTGCGTGGAGTGCTGCTATCTTTCTGCTTGTTAACGTGCCAAATACAGCTTGTCCAGCTTGAAAAGGGGAAAATACGCTCCGCTTGGAAATGAGCCACTTAGTCCATTCCACCACCAGGCTGTGAAGCAATCCCAAAAAGCCTCACTGGAATTGCCAGAGATCAAGGTGGGGTGAGGAGTATTTTCCGGGTGGTAGTTAAGGTCATGTGCCTGGAGCCCTCTGTGGTGGGAGTCCTGGGTTTTGGTTGTATGGTGCTGTGCCCCAGCTGCGGGATGCTTGCTGGAGGAGGAGGATGGTGATGGGGGAGACATGTGCCCACCTGAGCAGTCCCTCAGTAGGCTCCCAAACACTTTGATGTTTGGAAAAGCAGGATCGTGGGAAGCTATTCCAGGAAGAAAAACACAGGTGAAAAGAAAGAAACGGATGGAGTGTCCTGGAGCCAGGACCCAGCACCCTGCAAGGTGGTGTGGGGCCCTGGGGCTCCCCCACCCCACCAAGCCTCCCACGGGCACCGTGGGCCTTCGCCGCCCGGGAGCAGCCCTCATGCTTTCTGCCACAGCACCTAGAAATAGTCACTGACACTGAGGAGGGCACCAGCCAGGCTCTAGGTTGGCTTGAAGTTCTTGGGGGGGGGGGCATAAGCAGCCCAGGAACACCCCATAATCTTCTACCTCCTCATCCTTTCGTGCCTGAAAAATAAAAACATGCATATCTTCCTGCAGGTCTGGAAAGCTGCCTGCGTTAAAACCAAAATAAAACATTTCCAGGCTCAGCCAGAAGCAAGTATTGATGTCTGAGAGGAGCAGGCATCTGATGGAAATACTGACACACTTAAGCAGTTGGAGCTGCAAACCACACAGAAAGTGAATTATTGCTGGGATGAGCCAAGCAGTTACGGAGATGAAGTATCTTATCCTTATAAGTGAATACATACAAAAGCATTTTAGCATTGCTGGGTCAGCTGCTCCTCGTTGTGGAAGGTGCTTCCCAGCTAGTTGCTGCCTTTTTGCTCCTCTGAACAGCTTAAAAATTGCCTCTTTCTCTGTAGCATGTTTGCTGCAAGCAGCAGTGATGATGATGCAAGTGCCGATCTCCATCAGAAGCATCTCTTGGTGATTCTCAACTCATTACTGCTTTGGCTAAACTAATAAATGATTGAATTTTAGTCATATCTTGGGAGCCCACAACCTAGATAGACTTCTCCTCTCCAAGAACCCATTAAAGCTGGAAATGCATTAATCCCTGCTCTGCTGGCAAGTAGTGGACTGGGCTCCTGTGACGCCTACACAAGTTAACTCCCCAGTAATTTATACCTATGTCTGCTGTGGATTTTGAAAAGTTGCTGTTAATGCCAGTTAGATCCCAAATGGGATTTTCCTGTGGGAGAGCCAGGGCCAGGGGGGACAAACGTTTGCAACCTGACTTGCAATAGAAACGCATTAGGAAATTTTTTAAAGGACGCATGGGTATAGCTGTTTTCCAGCAGTGAGGATGGTTTTCTTAGGACCCAGGACTGAGATCCAGGAGATGTGTGTTCATAGCCCCGGTAAATGTGAAAACCTGCCTTCCCGCAGTGCAGCTTTGTGGTGGGAGGTTTTTTGACTACCTCAATCAAAGCTGTGTGTCCAGATGGAAGAAGCGAGCATGTTAGGAGAGCTCAGTGCCTGCTCCCCTCTACTGGTTTCCTTATGATTTAGCAATGGGAGATGCAGGATGAAGGTGGTGGCCAAACCCTCGCCCAGGTCCCCAGAAGGGCTCAGCCCATTATACGTTAAACCCCTTCCAAGCACAGGCTGCGCATACAGCTCCTGCCACTTTGCTCATGCAGCATGGTTGGAGAGGTAGATCTCTGCAAGTCAATCTGATGGCTGGATGCTTGGCCTCAAGAAAGGCAACTTCATGTCTCCTTTATGTTTTGGTGGGGGAGGAACTGTCCTTCTTGAGAAGGCGTTGGAAACACAAGGCACTTGCGGCTAGAAGGTGGGAAGGAGATTCTGGACACCTAGTGGGAGACATGAGCTCTGGTTCCCTGCTTTAAACTCCAGCTGTTCTCAGCACAGAAATGAGACCGTCTCCACCTTCAGATTTATCATTGTATTTGAAAGCTATATGAGGAATAATAATAGTAAAATTTCATTCTCCAAAGTCACAGTTGGGCAAAGGGCTCCAGCACTTAAATGCACATTTAAGTACTTTGTGGAGGTCTCCAGTTTGGGTCCTGTTTATTTTTTAAGCCATAAGCATATAAACTGAAATTTGAAAAGCTGTTTAAAGAAGTGAGATTAAAACCCTTAGTAACATTCTCCTTTTAATTCACCGCTCCATCTTTCCAGATATCACTGCCGGTCAGTAGGAATAAAGTCACTAGGACTGAACTGCGCATTTAAGAGACATCAGGGTATCTGCTGGAGACTGGCAAGGGAGACTGAGGGCAGAAAAGCCAAAATAAAGTTGTCAGAAACAAGAGGTGACGCTTCTTTCCACAGAAGAAGCTTCAAACCTCAATCATTCTGCTCTGAGTCTAAAGTGAATTTCCTCTGCATTTCAGCATTCCCTAATTATGTTTTATAAAAATAATTTGTCGCTTTGTCATTAATCCAGGTTTGTTATGGATTTCAAAAAAGAGTGATTTCCTTTTAAATGGCTAAACAGTACGTTTTGGCTTGTGTTTAGTCTGGGCTTGTTTCTATTTGGTAGGTTTATGATATAAAAGCCAAAATATACAAGTCTTGATCATTTGGCAAACAGCTTGGGTAAAACCATGTATTTTGTATGGAGGAATTGTGCAGCTCCATGGGGTTTGTTTTCCAGTAGATTAAATTAGCAAGAGCTTCCATCAGAGTCAACAAAGAATCAGTACCCAGTCCTGCAACTGTAAAGCTGTATACAGGGCTTTTTAATTGGAAGCCAAAGTTGGTGCCATTGAAAAAATCCCTATAGTCTAGAAGGAGGAAGAAAAAACCCTGAAAGGAACACTTAAACCAGAATATTTCTCAGCCATATTTTCCCCAAGGATGTATCCCAGTTGTGAAGAGACCATGGGTGAACACTCAATGTCACAACAGGTGCTGATCTAATAGGAAGAAGATGCTGGAGTTCTGTTTTCTTTTTCTTTTTACTAAAAGTATATGCTTTCAGGGAAAACCTTTTCATTAAAATTAAAAAAAAAACAACAACACTCTAAACCTTTGACTGTATGAATACCACAAAATTCTGGCCAAAACCTAAAATATTTGAGTTGGAATTGCTGCCAGGGTATCACAGGAAAGGTTCTTTGTAACCCCAGTGAGTGTGGGCTTTGCCTCCTGCGAGATGATACCTCCCATGAAATACCACATTTTCAGGCCCCCAGGATTCTTCATTTCTACCCTGCAAGGGTATTGACTGAAACATTTTTGTATTTTTAAATTTCGACAAACATAAAAACTTGTGTGATGAGAAAAGCAATATATTTTTCTCATATAACCTGCTCCAACTCTCACTTAATGCCAAAAGAGCAGCTTGAAGCCAATGCCACATCCTCAGGTATTCAGAGCTGCTGTAATTGCACTGATTTAACAGTCAAATTGTAATCTATGAATATGCTTAATTAGGATCTGTGTCCATATCTGATTACTGTCGGAGATCAAGTCAAGGCGATCTGGGTTTGGATCATGGCATTAGGTTCAGACCAATCTGTTTTGAATTACTTTTTTAACTTGTTAATTAATTATATAATCATAGCACCAGCGTGTCTTCACTGTGGAATAGGATCCTCTGTGATACATATTGTACAAAACCAAGACGACTCTTACGCTTGGTGGAGTGTACAGTCTCAGAGCAGGTGTAAGCCAGAAGATAGAGGTAGGGTAATGCCGAGTGCAAATGTTGGTTACTGTAGACAAGGTGGGGAGAATGGCGTTCTTGCTGTTGATCTAGATGGGTTGAGGGCGGCTGTAGAGGGCTATTTTTTCTTTATTAAACTGGTATAAAGGAGGAATAAACCATTCAATGTCACACATGAGTTTATGTCACTAAAATGAGGACCGTTTAGAACCACACGTTCAACATGCCTCGTGTTCCTCCATGAGGAGACTTATGAACTTGAACGTTTCCTCGTGTCGTTATCCTACAGTGAAACAAAATTCTCCAGCCCATGGCAGGGTTCACTGTCAGCACTCGTGGAACAAACTGCCACAGCTGGTAGACAGACTGAAGAAATAGGTATTTCAGCTTTCATGCTCCGTCTTTGATTCTGTACTTCGTTGCACAGAATAACTCCAGTGAGCTAGTGATGGATTCATTTATTTTAGCTATCCAGCCTGCATCTTCTGTCCCTTTCTTCCTTGTTTGCTTCAGCACATAGAGGTTGCCTTTGGGCCATCCAGAGTCACTTGAATAGTTGGGTTTATCCCCATTAATGCTCCTTGTGTCCCTCCCTTGCTGGGTCTTGCAAGGGGTTGTGGACTGTCAGGAATAAAGACATTGAGATCCAGAGACTGAACTGTGAACTTTCAGAACACATACTTATTTCTGCCAGGTCACCCTGACATGAAACATTGGGCATTGCAATGACCCGACAAAGAGGTCTGTGCTGTTAGTTGAGATGTATGTGATGGGGTGGCTGTGTTTTGGTCACTATGGGGTTGAAACCATCCTTGTAGATCAGCTAGAGACCTGACTGTAGTGAGCACAGCTGTCTTTTTTTCTCCATTACTACCTGCCTGGGGAAGGCAAGCCTTACCTCTGGCAAGGAGGAGCTCTGGGCACGTGGAAGCATCAATAGGGCAAATATAAGATACATTTCTTCTTTAAATGTTCTTTCACTCTCCAACCCTGCTCTTACTTACTCATTTCCATTTCTTTCTCCCTTTGCAGAATACTTGAGGAGCGAGACCGCCTTTCTGGAAGAGTTGGTGTTTGGAAGTGGAGATACCATTGAACTTTCCTGTAACACCCAAGGCTCTTCTGTGTCCGTTTTCTGGTTTAAGGATGGTATTGGGATTGCACCTACCAACAGAACTCATATTGGACAAAAACTGTTGAAGATAATAAATGTGTCCTATGATGACTCGGGGCTGTACAGTTGCAAGCCAAGGCATTCCAACGAGGTCCTGGGAAATTTTACAGTCAGAGTTACAGGTACGTGTAGAAATACAACTGTCTTAGTGCTTTTTTTTTATTTTTATTTTAAATTTTTGCACCTACACATGTTCAGCACAGCTGGTGTTTTGCGGTCTTCGTCGGTACTTGGTAGGTCTCTACCTCCCTGGTAACTCCTGGCAGTGATTAGACTGACAAAACAAACCAATTGAAGAATGCTTGCGTGTCCATACCAAACGTTAAAGCTTGATGTTAATACTGAGAGAGACTTAGAAACGGTGCTAGTCAGATTAAACCCCAAATCCCCCTTAACACTCAAATAGATGCAATGCTACATGTGCCTTTGAAGTCTTTTGTGAGTGAGTGAACTGTGGCTCAGGGAGGTTAAGTGACTTTTTCCACTTTATGTGACAAATCACTGGCGAAAATTGCATGTAAAAGCTGGAGGTTCCTGAAAACTGTGTCCCCGTTGTAGCTGAGAAATCTCTTCCCTCCATCACGGTTATCACAAATTACTACTTTGTTTCGGAAGTAGCTTATCTTTAAACTGTGTATATCTCGAATATGTGCTTCATCAAAGGTACGTATTGGGATTCATATATTGCAAACAACTGCTGTGTTAGCGAAGCACGTGCTGTCATTAGCTTGGCCGTATTTTTCCATGATTAGGACAATGGGAGAGAACAGCTACAAGCTGACCAAATCTGGATCACTAAACAGAGTGTGCCAGAAAAATCTGTTGTTCCCAGATAGCTAACCGCTAGCTCTGAGATCATCTCCATGATTTCAGGCTGCTGCATTGGTAGATGGGTGCCCATCACTGCGAGCAGATAGAAAGCTTCCTGATCACACAGATTAAAAGCCTGACTTTTCAGAAGAATTAACCCTGTGTGGATCTAAGGTTTTGAAAACTTTCCTTTCCCCTTGCACTGTTGGAGCTTTTTCAGGCATCCCCAAGCAGTAGGTCCTTGCCTCCAAGAGTTGAGTTCCCTCAAAAAGTAAAGGGGCTCCGTTTGAAAACCAAACACAGAGATGTTTGTGATCGTAAATCGTTCCATAAAGGGCTTTCTCGTGCCAGAAATAGGATTTTGTGTAAGTGAGAGAATCAAACCATCGTGAGAATAAAAGCTCGTTTCAGCAAGCCGTCACCAACATCTGCTTTTCATTGAATGTTACTGGAGATTGCTGTGAATGCTTCAAGGTCATATCAATTAAATGGTTAAAGAAGTATTTGGCCCTTGAAAGGCTTTCTTTAACTAGGTATGATTATTGGAACTATCCAAGGAACTGCAGGTTGCTAGAAACGTTACTCTCTTTTTTTTTTTAAAGTGACATTAAAATGCTTTTGAGTTCAAGGGGCAGCCGGGAGACAGAAGAGGGCAGCTGGTTACACGCTCAAATGAAACAGCTGCTAGCCCCAAAAGTTCGTAAAGTGAGAAATTGTTTTTAATAGTGGAAGGGCTGATAATCCTCTGCTTTTAAAAAGTTTAAGCCCCTGTGTTTTTCCTCTTCACTAATAATAGCTAATAACAGCTTAAGAACAAGCGAGTAACCTGAACCTGCTTTCTGACAGCATTATGAGTCTTTGATTCTATTAGCCCACTGTTATTACCACCAAAGTGCTGGTAATGTGGGAGTCTCTGTTTTAGCTGTCAGCAGCACTTGTTTTAAACTTTGAAGCCCTGCTTTATGTGGCAATGGTGGCGCCTCTCATGTGCGCAGACATTTCTTCATAATTAGTATTGATTGCTCAGCGTGGCACTGCGGAGATCGAGATTGTTATCGGAGATTTGTGGTTTGTGTTCCCACTTCTTGGGGGTAATGCCAGCGATTAGATTGGGTATCTGGTCGGGTGTTTATGTGGATACCTAATGTTTGGGGCTGGAGTTGTTCTCTGTGTTAAACTGGTTTAAATCTGTACTAACAAACTGGAATTGCTCTGATCCATATTCTTAAGTGCACAAAACTAGGCTGGTATATTCAGAATAGCTGATACTCAACGTCAGTCCCATTTTGAGAGATGCTTCCAGGTTCTAGGAGCGTGTCAGGATTTTCCTACGTGGGGCCGCGAGTATTGAGTCTGCAACAAATCGGCTCTTTTGCAGCGACTCTCAGTGTGCGCAGTGAGATGCTGAAGGGAGAGCAAGGAGATGCTGGAGCTGGCATTTCAGGGTTGAAAACCAGGTTGATTAATAGCAGGGTTTGATCTCTTTAAAATGCCTCCCTTGACAGACATGGGCTTGAGTGTTTTGCTAGTTTACAAAAAGAAACGTACTGTCCTCTTAAGACCTGAGCGCTTGAAGAGGGTCACAAATAGCAGCTGCGTGCCCAAACTGCTCCCCAGCCCAGTTGGCAGAAGCTCCGTTTCTGCAACCATTTCACACAGAAACCTTTGGGTTTAGCAGCACCCCTGTGACGAGCGCAGACTGCAGGCTGGTACCAGTGAAAAGAGCTTTCAAAATAGCCCAAGAGTAAGCTCTAAAAAACAGGTGACTAAAAAAATCAAGCCCCTTTCTGATCATAATTAAAGCCCTTCTGAGAATAGCATCTACAAATTCTTGCTGATGCCAATACTCATCAGCTTCTGAAAAGGATTACTATTTTAGTAGATGATCGACAAATAGCTTACAAATTTTTAGTCACCTTCTGAAAAAGGTGATGTTTTAGTAACCTGAATAGAACAGTAGCTCTGAACATGGGGTATTTGGTCTTAAAACCTAAGCTGCATCTCTCATCTGAAACGCAAACAAGGTCAAAGACTTCCCTCAGTCTTGTGGAAATGTTTTTGAATTGGTTTAAAAATTGATTCTGCTCCTCTGGTCACGATTGGTTCATTGGAAACCAGAGGAAAACTATAATCACATGTTAATGTATGAGTAACCAACTCTGAGTGCAGGGCTGAGAACGTGCTGGTTTCTCTGTTGGTGCTGGTGGGGATTTGGCTCAGTTTCTGCCTTCTCCGGGACTTGAGTAAACCTGCTGGTGCAGCCAAAACATCTAAACATCCACTTCACTTTCAGCAAGCCCCGTGGCATTTCCCTAGTTCTGCTGCCAGCAGGACCTCAGCTGGGGATTTGCAGTTAGATACGTCCTTGAAGTCTTCCTTGGGACTTTGCCAAGGAGAAGGTGCACAGCACGATGCACCGCTGAAGTCTAAAGCAGGGAGATGGTTCCTGTGTTACTTGCTCCCATAGATGGTGAATATGTCTGGGAGGTCCCTCCAGATTTTGCAGAGAAATACTATTTGTTGTTACCTTCCCCTACCTTTTTATATTATCTTTTATTTTTTCCTCTTTTTTCCCTTTTTTTCCTTTTTTTTTTTCCTTTCCTGCACCCCCCCCTTTTTTACCTCCACTGAGTTATTCAGAGAACGGCAGAAAACTCGAGTGCATCTTAAAATGAAGGAGGTTCTGCCTGGCTTAGTCTAAAGTGGTGCTTTACATTTCTGGCCACATGCTGAACACTCATAAAGTTTCTTACTTTCTAATGTTTAAGGCCAAGTTCTTTTACCACTGTCTCAGAATATAAAGGTTGCTGGGTTGTTAGCATTTTGCCTTTATTTAAAAAAGAGATTCCTGGAAATTATATGAAGTCAGTCATGGTAAATCTTCTAGAGACTGGATTGTACTAAATCATCTAAACTAAATCAAACACGAAGTTGCTATTTTATCATGGGATTTACATTTACAGTAGTTGTTTGTTGGGGAAAAGGCTCTGAGGCTTCGTTGTGGACAGCTTGGAGAAGGTGAGATGTTTGACCACATTAAGAGAAACGATTCAGGATGTTTTGGGGAGATACAGATGGAAAATTCCCACCAGTTAACCTGGATTCAGTTATCAGCATCAAAATGCCTCTGTAGGAGGAATATAATCGAAGGGAACTGGTTCACGGAGTAGCCATCAAAATGTCTATTGAGAGAGAGGTTCAATTGCAAGGGGAATTTTTAAAAGCTTTGGTCTGAGTGGTTTAGCGAGGAGTTAACAAGGGGAGACGTCGCAGGGGTGTACTGAGTTAAAAATGCAGGGAAAGTGAATTAGGAACACTGACCTGTCATTTGGAGACTTGGTGAAATAAAAAGTTCTTCAGAGTGAATGCTAGAGGGGAAAAAAAAAACAGGGTAGAGCTTGTTCTGCAGAAAGAAACTTCCCCTTTTGGAATTGCTTTTGTATTTATGAGGAGAAGAGCACTTTGCACAGGGAGAAGTATTTGGCATTGGACCCTGCTGTTTGGTGGCAGAGCACAGGCAAACTCATGACACCTCTCTCCCAGTTCAGAAAGCTCCTGGCTGGTTGTCCGTGTGCCGGCAGTGTGGGAGAGACAGGGTGGTGGGGCTGCAGGGAGGGGGGACCCGTCACTCAGATGTCCTCCCTCGCTGGAGCCCACCAGCAGCAGCCTCGTCCGATGTGGTGTCCCCACGTGCTGTCCTCTTTCTGCTTCACTTCTTTCTCCTTTTCCTAGATTCCCCTTCATCGGGTGATGATGAAGATGACGACGATGAGTCCGAAGATACAGGTAATTTGTTTTTCTGGGATACAGAGGCCTTTTCTTTTAAAGAGATGTGGCTCCCAAGTGGAGTGGTTCATCTGGATGTTTGGATAGCAGGTCTGGTCTTCATCCATGTTGAAATCGGTGACCTTAGGATGGGGAGAGCAAACTCTCTGGATGTGATGATGTTTATCTAGAAATTTAGAAATAGCTGCCAGAGTGATATTGCTGCTATAATACCTTACAGCAGCAGTAGCGTGATTTTTTTTTTTTTTTTTTTTTTTTTTTGAGACTTGATTTGGCAAATCTGCCTTGATGAGCTGGAGTTATAAATTCTCCTTGCATGTAAACCCAGAAAAAAAACACTTTTTTTTTTTTTTTTTTTTTTTTACTACACTGACATTACAGCAGTTTTAACTTTTAACACCATTGCAAACCATGGCCTGCTTTATTTTTAGCTGGTTTAATTCTGGTCCTTACCAGCCTCTTAGCTGGAGGCAGAGCGCGAAATTTATGCTAGCCAGGGGCCAGATTTACTGATGCCGTAAGCGGGAGCAACCCCTTTGGCTTTACTGGCTTTTTTTCACTCACATGGGGTAGGGAGCCCTAGGACAGAGCCTCTCGGTGCTTTTACACTGAATCCCTTTCAATCCCAGTGCTTGTTTCTTTAAGTGCAATAGCATTAATCAGGATCATTACATGCTTCAGAGGCGTTAGTGTTGTGTTTTATTATGCTCTTTATATTCCTGCAAAGCGAGCTGCCTGTATGTATGTGTTTTTAATAAATAAATGTCTTGCATTTGAACTCCCAATCAGCTATGTACATTGGCAGCAGTTCAACATGACTGGAAAATTTCTCCTGCCCATAGCGTTGGACATGCAGGACTTTAAAACAGGTCTCCCACTGTAATAAACTCATACCGCTGTGTTGTGCAGTATGTGGACAGTAATGGTGAGTTACGGTGCCAGGCGACCCATCAGCAGCAGTTAGTGGTTTTCTGATAGCTTTTAATTAAGGGCCTGATCCTGAGAGGTGACAGGCACCTTTGCAGAGATGCTGCGGTCTCCTGATGCCTGCTGAAGCCTGGTAGAGGCATAGCGAGGGTTAGGTTTGGTCAGGATTTGTTCCTGTTGCAGAGCAGCTTCTGATGAGCACAATTAATAGTTCTGTACTTTTTTTTTTAATGTGGTTTGTAGTAAAGTCCATCTCTTAGCAACAGGTATCACAAAACATCAGCTGGTTTATGGTACAGAAAGACGCGTTTCTCTTCACTGAAAAGGAAAACACACGTTTCACCACATGTATTTATAGCCTGCATTCTGGGTCTTCTTGACTTCAAGGCTGTCTCTTTTTTTAGACCCGAAGGTAACAACTGGCTTTGCTTAAAGGTCTCGTTATAAAAAGTTGGATTCTCTTCTGCTTTAAAATCGGTTGATTAGCTTAATGTGCCAGCATGGTGAAACCTCATGGCGTGTTATGACGTGAAAGTGTTTTACGTTGCTTTGTTTGATGTCAGACCCCCTCCAGACCCTCTGGTTAAGCTTCACGGGTCTTCTCTTGAGTCTGGGCAGCTGTGTTGTTAACCCCAGCACTGCCGCCACTGGGACATCCCAACAGGAGCAGGAGCTGCAGGACCATGCCAGGCAGGCAGACACATGAGTCTAGCCAGTGCTGTGTCCTATAGGCAGCCCAAAGCCCTGTGTCCTCCATCTCCTGCAGCAAAACAAAACCCTACTAATGAGGTGTATGAGCCCCTGCTTGGCCACCAGATGTAGCCATGGTTGCTAGTTGTCGGGGGGAAGGCAATAAAGACACTTTCATGCACAAAAAAAAAAAAAAGTATGACCGAGAGTTATTCATATTTAGAGGGAGGTAATCCATCCAGGATTGGTTCATTGCGTGTTGCCATGCTGCACATCACTGAATAAAACCTTGTCTCCTGGCCCCTTGCGGTGATAAGTTAATCTTCTGTCTTACTTGTCTTGTTCAAGAGTTTCTTATCCTCATATTTAGAGAAGAGCTTGGGGAGCCGATTCCAATAGTGTCATGGGTTTGAAGCCAGTCTTGTTAATTTTGGGGTTTTGACCCAAAATTGTTGAATGACAAGAGCTGGAAATACCAAAGCTAGAGAACAAGAGGAAATCTGTCTCAGAGGAAATGAATATTTAGTGCAAAACCCATTGGAGAGCACAGAGACAGACCCTCTGCGCGGAGAGCCCTGCTCTGCTCGCCCTCCTTTAAGCATCCTCTCCATAGTGCATTACAGAAACGGGACATCCCTTGGGGATGGGCGGCAGGAAAGAAGAAAGAGGAACTTGAGCAGCTTCAAATCATCAGCCTGGTTGTTGCAGCCTTGTCACAAGCTGCGATCCACCTTTGCAAAAAGAGGCTTTCCAGTACCTCTGTTCTCTACAGCTGTTTTTCCTGGCCCTGAAACAAAAACAAAACTCCCTTTTCACACACTGCTCTTCTGCCCCAGTGCTCCCTACCCCTCTGTATCTGTTTGTTTGGAGCCCCCGCTGTGTAGCCCCAGCACCTTCAAAGAACCCCTATAATCTCCAATTAAATCTGGCTGTGTACTCGGAGGCGTCAGCTGGGGAAATTACACAATTAGGGTTGATTCTGTCTGCCGCAGAATTTTGTGGCAGCTCCTAATTGCTAAATGAGCGCTCGGCTGTATTAATTATTCCAAGTATCGCTCTCGGTTTTTTTTTAATTGGTCATTCCAGTCGGATGGGTGGCCGATGTCTTTGACGAACAAAACGGACCTTCGGGTTTAGTGTTTGATGATGGGAAAGGGCCGGTGATAATGTTTGCGGGTCCCTTTTTTTTCCGCACCTGCGCATGCAGAATTGTTGCTCATAATTAATTGAGAGAGAGCTGGTCTAGAAATTTTTCCTGTCTTTCATCCTTCCTCCTTCCTCACTCCCAAAACTCTCCGGAGCTTTGCAAGCTTTTCTTGAAAAGAGGAGTTAGCAACATTTTCACCCCCTTAAAAAGTGGTAATGAAAGGACTCTGGGGGCACAGCAAACGGAAAGCAGTGATGTTTTGTTCACTGCTCTTGCGAGTGAGAACAAAGGCACCACTTTCAATGTGTAGACACTTTATTCCAGTTCCAGCTCGACTGGAGAGTGATGCCCCGATTGTTGGAATCTCGGCATGTTATTCCTGGGGTGCGCAGCCCTGGTGAGCCCCACATCGCATGGAAGAGCACCCGAAAGGAGGGGAGGCGCTCGGGCAAGAAGCTGTGTGTAATTGCAGGAGGGAGGAGTGGGTCCTGCCTTTGCTCCACATGGAGAATAGCCCCAGCTGGAAGCTTTCCTGGGCCCCATCTTGCTCCTCTCTGACGTCCGATGGCAAAATCCCCCTTGGCTTCAGTGGCAAAATTTGCAGCCAGTGGGTTGATGGGTCTCCTGTGAGATTCAAGTCCATCTTTTGAGTGAGAAAATGTGGTGAAACGTCGCCCCGCAGCACACACAGCTGATGTACAAGCGGGAAACCCCCCAAAAAAACACAGCGCAAGGAGGAGCTTTGTCCTGGCGGAGCAGCCATGCGATCTAGTTACACCCCCATGCCCGGGTGAGTGTCACTGACTCCATAAAATGGGATTTATTGTAGGCAGATACGTTAATCAAACAACAGACAGGAGGTTATTCGGCTGCCCTTCTTAGCTGTGGCAATGGGGGACTTTTCCGTCCGTGCCTGGCCTTTCCCTGAACTCTACCCCGTAGCCCCGTTAACCTCCTGTAAAGTCCCCGGGAAATCAGGGTGCGTTGCCAAAAGGAAGCATTCAGCCAGAAAATAGCCTGTGCTTCAGAAGCCACCTGTGAGGGCCAGATCTCTCCCAACATGGTTTCTGCAGCTTCCTCCTCTTCAACCTTCCCAACACCACCCGATCTATCCTCCAAATTCGCCCCCCCACTGCTGCCAGGACTATTGCCCAGCCTTTGCTTGGTTTCTGCCCTTCCCAGAGCATGTGGTAGCAGCATCTTCCTTTACCTTCAAGATCTGCTCTTCCTTTAGGTGTTGCGCCCATTCTGCTGATATTTTTTGAAATGTTCTCTCCTTTTTTATGCAGTTCTTTACCATTTTTCTAAGCTTAGATATTGGAAGGTAGATGGTTGCATGGTGTCCCGCTTTAGCCCAAGATACTGTGTAGAATTTGAGGCCTCTTCTGGACGAGCTGTTTGCTGTAGCTGGGATTTCACAGGAGCACGGGAATTGCAGGCGTTCCTCATTTTGCTTTTGTTTGTGCCAGCTGTACTTCTGCTCTGGTGCCATCCTGGCAAGAAAAGGGCCTTAAGCAGTTTTGTTGTTTAAAAATTGAGGCGTACACGTCATGGGTGAGCACCAGATCCCTCCGATACGTGGAACTGACTCTGATAGGGATCACGGCACATTGTGCAAGTCAGTTTGAGGGCAGATGCAAGCTCTGAATACTGGATTTCAACCTTGGGACCGCATTACGGAAGCACCTGTGTCCAGCCAGACGGCTGTGGAGGTGTGGAAACAGCTGAGACATGAGAGCGATGCGCCCAGCAAGGACATCTCCAGCAAATGGAGGGCCTTCTGGATGTAGCTCCTGACATCCAGTTCCTCGTGGCCAGGTGGGCTTCACAAGGAGCCACGGGGGAGAAGGGACCATGTGGAGAGCGTTAGCGGGTGCTGAAAATCGGTGGGTGCATGGATTGCCTTGGCTGAGCTATGTGACCTTGTCTGCAAAATCCCTGGAGCTGAAATGCAGCAGGGAGCCTGCACGGGGGACCCTGGGGACATACACCAAGATGGGGTCATCACTGACTTACCTGGAATTGCAGCGAGATGGGTCTCGTGTGGCCAAACACGTCGGGGCTAAGTACATTGGGGAGCTCTGGAGAAAGGGAGCAGCTCGAGTGCATCTCCGAGGGATGCAACAAGGGGAAAACTTTATACACCCTTGTCGTTAAGGCGAAGTGGGTTGCAGAGGCTTCAGAGTAGCGCTGAGGTGGGGCTGTGATGCTGGCTGTTGTTTCTGAGCATTGTCGCCACGGTGGGAGAGGCCGGCAGCGATGCTTTCCTGACAGCTTTGGCGGCCATCATGTTCTCCAAGGCAGTTCTTGAAGGACTTGCACCTTCAGTTTGTCTTGGTCCAGAAGCACACAGGTCTCTGCAACCGGTGGGTTTGGGTGCTCTGTGCCTGTGGATGCTTTCTTTCCATCTGGAGGAGATGCCAGTTACGCTCCTTGGCCTCCTCTTGGCTATTTTGCAGCACAAATGCTGTCTGCCCCCATCTCGCTTTGACCTTGGTGTGCAGCACGGCGCTGGGGGGCTGGATGTGGCCCCCGGCATGGTAGGAGAAACATCCCACATGCAGCTCTGCAGTGTTTCCTTAAGCAGAAATGAAAGCTTGGGAGGCTTTTTTTAAAAACTTTCTCTTTCTTTCTTCCCAGTATAATGACTTTGCTGCTGCTGCTGCCTTAATTTGGAGTTAATATGTAATGTTTGTAACACAGCCAAGAAACATCACTGTACTTGAGGCAGATTATGAAAAGTATCTCATGCTAACACTGGTGTTTTAAAACTTATCCCTGTTCAAAGGTAACATGAATCTTTAAAACTAAAATCACTTGTACTTAAAGAACATAAACATGATAAACCAGTTTGGCACTGGCTTTTTTTTTTTTTTCTTTCCTTCCCTTAAGGAGGTTACACTACATTTGTGCTTACTGAGAAGCAAAATTTTCCAGTGCACTCAGCTAATACTTTTTCTCTGCTCCCTTGCTGGCCCATCAACATTTTTTTACAATTCCAACATCTTTCTGCTGTTCATGCTGCTTGGCTACTATTGTCCCAAAGGTACATCTGTGTCTTTTTACATGCTGAGGCCAGATTCTCATCCTGCTCTGGGATAACTCCCCCTGTTGATTTAAAAGCAGCTACTCTAAATTTATACTGGCATTACTGAGACAAGAACCTGGTCATGAACCTTTCATCGCAAACCTAAAATGCAAACACCCTGTCTACGTCTGTGAGAGTCGTTTAGCTGGAAAGCATTTCTGTGTCATTTATCTTAACTGCAGCAGGTAGCAATTTAACTGTCACTCCGCACATGCCAAAGCCTCCTCAAATGCGTCTGCTCCCCAGCTGATATCCTCCGTGGCAGAAATGGGCCTGTTCAACTTGGTCTTTCCTTTCTCAGGTGTCCCCTTCTGGACCCGGCCAGATAAGATGGAGAAGAAGCTGCTGGCAGTTCCTGCCGCCAACACCGTTCGCTTCCGATGTCCGGCAGGTGGAAACCCAACTCCTTCCATCTACTGGCTGAAAAACGGCAAGGAGTTCAAGGGAGAGCATAGGATCGGAGGCATCAAGGTAAGGCCTTGGTTTGGATCTCTGTTTTTATCAGGAGTTTTCTACCAACTGTAGAAAATTGCGTTTCACAGTGATTAACGTTGGTACATGGAAGAGCACGGTGCCGACTGCGTGGGAATGGGGACATTTCTTGCAGCCTTAGCAATTGCTTGACACCAAAGTATTAAAAAGGGCTGCTGTCCCTTGGGATTGAGGGCTAAGTCCTTGTCGGTTTGTCTATAGTGGTCATTCGGGGACTAGGTAAAAGCGAGTCTGGGTTTATGGTTGCTTGGTGGACAGTGATGAGAAAGCAGGAACAGAAACTTCTGTCCTAATTTCTGGAGATCAGCCCAGTGCGTTGAGACGCGTTAGACCAAGCTGTAGCTACTCCCAGCTTTCAAGGAAAACTGACTCGGCATCCTTTGAAGGTGTAGGAAGGACCTCACCAAAGAGCTGGTCTGTCGTGCTGGTGGCCATTAACATTCTTGTGGTATAAATCACTGACCCTCGGTCGAATGTTGGATTCCCTTGTAGCCAGAGTAATAGCATCTGCTCCTTGGCTGCTTTCTTCCCCCTCCTTCCTTTTTACCATAAGGTGTTCTGGAAAATGCTTTGGCTTGTGTTTACAGATAGAGCTAAGGGACGCAGAAACTCACCACACTTAAATGATTTAATTAGCCAGAAGTTTCTGTGCTACTGTTTATGACGAATTATGGCAGGATTTTAACAGGAGAATCATCTCTGCTCTGATTTTGTTGTTACCATTTTTACTACTTTGTCCTCTTGAGTCAGACTCCTTTCTGGTTTTATTTGGGAAGAATAAAACCAGCAGCAGCTGCTTATAACAAAACCAGCGTAGCAGGAAGGGCTCGACTCCTGCGCAGCGAATTTTGCCTGCAGTCTGCCAGCCCTCGCATATCCCCGGGTGCGGAGAAAAGATGGTTTTTAGGACGACACCTTCATCAGTACTCTGAATAGCTGTGTGCTGATGCCTACCACATCTGTAGCGTTTTGGAAGGGGGCTAGGCATGCAAAGCGTGCTGGGCTCCAGAAACCAGAAGAGGGTTCAAAGAAGTCTTCCCTCCCCACAGTTTTGGGCTGTTTCTTTCCTGTTAGCTCAGACCTGTTCCTGAAAGAGCCTTTTGTGATTGCTTCAGTGAAGCCTTTGAAGCTCCCTCCTCAGCCCTGTCCCTGCTCCAGCCTGGAGGAGGCTGAGGACACGCTTGGGTTTGGATCTTCTGAAAAGTTAAGGAGAGAAAAGAAGCGAGGAAGCAACTCCTGTGCGTAAACAGCCTTTTGGCAGATAACATTCACAAAGCACAAGCATCTTTTACTAATTGCAGGCTGTAAGGATCATCATGAAGTGTTTTCAGGCTTGCGTGCGCCATTCGAACGGCTTTTTAGAAAACTATGTGACATCAGCTGCACTAAATTATGCTTGCAGAATAAAATCTAAAGCTGAAAGCAATTCCCTTACCCACTTCCCAGTGGTTTTAATCTATCCTTGAGTTTAAATTGACACGTTTCATCCTCTGCAACACGGTAGTGAGTCTTTGGCATCACTGTGCTTTATTTCTCTAGGGGCACCTTCCAGCAACAAGCCGATGCTTAAAAGAGCTATTGAAGGCAATGTCAGGCCAATTACAGCAAGATTGGTTTAAGCTCTCTATCTGTCTAGGTGTGGTTCTTTGTCCCTTTCTTGATATAGAGACATCTTTCTCTGTAATTTTCCTTCTCTTATTTGCTTGCTTTTACTCTTGGGCCACAGTTGGATGTAAGGAGTCTAATGTAAATCTCATCCAGTATAAATATACTGATAGATATCAGCTGAGATTTGAACCAGAAAAAGAGATTGAAAACCTGCTCGGTATCTCATGTATTTAAGATTTAAATTCCGTGTTACAACTTAACTTCATAACAGGATTAAGGCAGCTTGAAAAGAATGGGCAAGATCCAGATCTGGCAGAGTTTGGTTGGCTTACTTCATCTCGAGATCTGGTATTAACCCAGAAATCCTTGAGCTGGGAATGTTCTCATTTGTTTTCAGTGTGTGGAGGAGTTTAAATGTTGATTGTGAAAGGTCTGTGGTCAGCAGATGAAAGCTGACCACGCTTCCACGTCTGCCTCTTGCAAATGGCGTTTAGATCCCGTGTGATTGCCTGGAGTAAAACCTGCAAGAGAGAGGGGCGAGTGTTGAAAACATGAAGTGCAGGCTAACCTAGTTTTGTTACAGTTCATCCTTAACTGGTAAAGAAAATAAATTCATATGACTTATCATATGAAATTTCCTAAAGAGCATTAATGGTTAAATCCTTGTTGGAATCTCTAATATTGTAAGCCTGTGTGTGTTAAATGACCCTAGAAGGGAAGATTGAGGGGGAGGGGAGGTAGAGGATTATCCCTTCCCCAGACCATTGCACTGACTTGCATACCAGTCTGGCAAGCACGGACTGAGGTTCCAAGTGCGTCTGCAAATGTTTGTTTCACAAGGAGCCAAGAATGACAATGCCAAATAAACCAGAGGGATTTCCAGTATCTCACCGACTTGGTTAATGCCTGCACTAAGTCCCTTCATGTTCCTAGTGTTTTATCGAGTGCAGCGACTGTCCTGACCTGGGAATGTCCCTTTTTATTATCCTTTAAATCTAGACACCAGTCTCAACCAAAAAAACCCCACCTTGTTGGTTCTAGAAGAGTTTCCAAACAAGTTCTGCCCCATGAATCTGTGCACCCCAGGTTCTCCTCTCTGTTCAGAGTCCAAACGTGATGAAGTTCTTTGAAAGTGTCATAAAAGTATCTTTGAAAGTGCATCCTAAGCAAAACACCTAATTTGGACGTGATTTTATAATACAGGCCAGACTAGGGGATTGTCCATGTATCTGGAGACCCATTTCCTTGGAGTAGCTCCTAGGAGTTCTGGACGCAAATGCTTTGCAATGCTGAGCAGTGGATTAAAAGAAGTCTTTAGACGCAACTATGAGACAAGCCAGTATGGAAATGAGCCACCGAGCAGCCACAAATTTGCATTGAAACTTCCTTGACGGTCTGGTGTGTTCAGCTGTGAACTCAGGGTCCAGGCTCTCTGTTCTCAAAGCTCCTCTTAGCCTGCAATTGCCGTGCTGTTACAGAGATGCACCAAGAGGGGTGTTGCCTTACAAAAGGTGTAATGTGGATTCTGCGTTGAGCTACATCTCTGCTGTCCTGGGTGGGAAGAGGGTGCAGTCAGACCTGATCAGACATCTGCAACAATTGAGATTTCTGTACAGACTGTTTAGCCACAGCCTCCTATTACCTAAAACCTAAAATGAAAGGAAATGCTATATTCAGCAGTCTCTGGAAAGTGGGGGTGCTCAGCAGAGCTGTTCTCTGGGATGCAGAGATCTACAAAGCTTTGTTAAAATGACTTTTGCTTGCTTATCTTGCAACTAAGCTGTCTAGTCCTATGATTTCGAACCTTCTCTTTGCAAAATTCTGGCTTTAATTGCAACTCGGCCCTTTAAAGGAAAGCATGTGGATGCAATTTACGTGTAGCAAAAGAGGTTAAATGACTTCATATTTGAGTTCACCTGCTGCAGCAAGAAACCTCCAGGAGCAATTACGCCCTTGTTTTTTCCATCAGCCCTTGACATTCTGTAGTGCAGCGTTATTGTAATCTCCTGCTTCTGTGTCCTTAGAGTCACCTTCAAAATATTTAATAAAGTTAAATCTTCTGCTCTGGGCAGTAGAAGGCATCAAATTAATATCCAGAGATTTGGAGAGCTTTCATACGCGATGCATCCTGAAGTCATCTTTGTTACTGTTGGTTGCTTTCTGTATTAATTCAAGATCTGCTTTCCATATCCGTTATTTCCTTTATACTCATTAGAAACAAGCGTTCTAGCTGAGATCACAGGGCAGCAGGTCAGGGCGGAGACATGGGTTGTGCTTTCCCTTCTGCTACTGCACAACCAACAACTCTGGACATGAGCCACATCCAGAAAACCAACTAGTGTAAAATTTGTTGCCAAAAGAGAAGGGCTGAGCAGGCATCCTAGGGACCAGACTTGAGGCTGGGCGTGTTTTCTCCTGTTTTTTACAGGGAATTTAGGGGATTAACTCAGTTGTAGACACCCACTTCTGCTCAGACAGATGCCGTGGGCTGTTGCCTCCGTAGCACACATATGTTATAGATAGGGTAAGAATTATGATTTTTATTGTTTATAGACATCGTATGGGTTATATGTAGCAATTGGTAAAGATCTGCAGATGTGAGTACAGTATTTTGAGCTGACAGTGTCTGTGGACCAGAGTGGTCTGGCAGAGGGGACCAGCGGATCAGAGTTATCTTAGCTGATGCCTTCTGAAGTCGTTATTCTAATGAGAGATGCCACATTCAGCTATCAGCTGGTTTCATTATTGTTGTTGTGGAAGCATCTACAAGTCTCCCTTGCAATCTCAGTGTGTTACATTGTGTTGGACTGTTCCTGCGTTGATCTTAATTCCTTTTCACATTAAGCCTTTAATGACCCTTGAAATGGGTCCTTGTCACATTCAGGCCTTCTCTGGGATCCATTCATGCTGGCCAAGTGTGTAGAAGCTCACTGATTGTTCACCGATTTGAATGGTCTGGTGATGATGGTATTTGACCATGAGCTTGATGGTTTGATTTCTTCTTCTAGTTACGACACCAGCAGTGGAGCTTGGTGATGGAGAGTGTTGTGCCGTCAGATCGAGGAAATTACACCTGTGTTGTGGAGAACAAATACGGCAACATTAGGCACACGTACCAGCTTGATGTATTAGGTGAGGTTTCACTGTTTTCCCTCAACAGCTGATCTGTTAGGATGTTGAAAAGGAGCGTGATGGGATATGGGAAGCATATGGGAGCTTGGTTTCTTTCCCAAAGCTCTGGATCATGTGTCTTCTAAAAACAGCGAGCTTCCTTTTGGCCAACAATTCGTCCTCAGATCAGTGATCAATAAATTACTTAGCTGGTCTACAGAGGGGCCACAGAAGGAATGTCAGGGCTGAGATGCCTCCTCCAGGTGATTGTTCCCTGTTTGGCTTGAGAGGCACTGGGTAGAGCGGTGACCAAGACACCTGGGGGTACAATCCCAGTCTACACCCTTTCTGCTGAAAAGCCAGGAGATGAAGGGTTCAGAGGAGAATCCTTGCTGGAAGAAGGACAAGTAAATTGGGATTTACCT
Organism: Rissa tridactyla; assembly: GCF_028500815.1. Classification (NCBI taxonomy): domain Eukaryota; kingdom Metazoa; phylum Chordata; class Aves; order Charadriiformes; family Laridae; genus Rissa; species Rissa tridactyla. The sequence continues at coordinate 32,735,156 of NC_071470.1, read as the reverse complement.
CTCTGTTTTTCAGAAAGGTCACCCCACCGACCAATCCTGCAAGCAGGGCTCCCTGCCAACCAGACCGTGGTGGTAGGGAGCAATGTGGAGTTTCACTGCAAGGTCTACAGCGATGCCCAGCCTCACATCCAGTGGCTGAAACACGTGGAAGTCAACGGTAGCAAATATGGACCCGATGGGACGCCCTATGTCACGGTGCTGAAGGTTGGTACACGTTCCTTCTTCTCGCCCTCAGCACAGTCCTTCCTCTGCCTTGGTCTCAGTGTTAGAGAGACAGCAGCTGGATTGTGGGGATGCTCCTCAAAGAAACCCACTGCCATACTCATAGCAAGAGAGCAGCGCTGAGTCAAGGTGCTCACCAGCAGTGGAAGCCATAAACTGTATATACATGTTTATAAATAAGCCCTAGACTAGCAGTGCAATGCGAACCAGAAACTCCCAACAGAATATGTTCAATGTCACAGCTCCTAACAGGGTAATCATTATTTAAATCAGATTTTTGGGAGCTCAAGGTCTGATTTTCTGTGATTGTTTTGTGTCTGTAAGAAAAAGTCATGAGAATAAGCTGTTGGGATTGTTCTTTCCTTTAAGCCCGCGCAGTGGAATACTCTGCTTTTTGGAGGGGGCACAGCAGAAATGTCCTAAAGTCGATGTTCCAGACTCTTCTGTTTGCCAGAGATAACACAACTACGGTAGTGGCACAGATAAGCAAAGTAGTTGTAAGAGCTGAGGCAACTATGAGAAATGCAGAGTAATACAAGAGAAGCTGTTAGATCGCATTTGACCTAAAATTGTAAAAATAACCTTTTTTTACAGCTTCAGTAGAGGTATTTTCAGGGCTTATTAAAATAAAAGGCTCCCAACTAAAACACATTCTTTCCTTCTCCAAGTAAACACACTGCAGCGTGCACGTACTAAATAATGCTGAACTACCAGCACCTGAGAGCCAAGATACTCTTGTTCCAGCCACTAACATTTGTGAACATTGCTATTAGGCATGCTCAGGAAAGCCGTTTTGTTTTTTTTTTTTTTTTAATTGAGGAAAAAAATCACTGAGTAAGACTTTACTTTGCTAAAATGGTTTCTTGAAAGGAAACTTCCAGATTACAGCCAGAACAAAGCCAGGGCATCCGGTTTCCCCTCAACCTATGTAAATATAAAAAGGTAGAGAATAGAGAGTGAAAAAAACATTGGACTTTTAAATACCTTTTTTTTTCTTCCTTTTAATAATTAAAGGCATCCTGTGTTGGTGTTTATTACAATATATAGGGCCAAATGGAGTTTTTCTGGCTCTGCAGTTACAGCTGAAAGCAGATTTTGTCCCTGCAGTTCCAGGCTGAGGTTGTCCTGTGCGTGGACGTTCCCCGTGCACATCCTGCTGCATACACCCTTCTTTTTGTATGGAGTTTAGAAAAAAAACCCACTTAACAGACAGCATCTACAAAACTGTAACTCAGCCAGATACATGATAATAAAAGCCAGAGACCCTGGAAATAATTACACAGATTGAAATAACAGATTGGTTGGAAGAAGTGGCTCGAGACAGTTCTTCAGGATTGGCAACGCACGCTTCTCGCGAGTTGATAAAACTTTTTATTTTCTCGCTGTCTCTCCAAATGTGTTTGAATTATGCATATTTGAATTTCCCCCTGGTTTCACAGCCCAGTACCAAGCTCTGAATAGCTGGCTGTGTCACATGCCATCTAGTATAGTCTCCGAGCTCCGTGTGTGGTCCCTGTGGGATAAAGTGCTACCTTTTGGAAGTTTGCAGAGCCGCTGCGAACAGTGCCTTGTGTCACAAGCACAAGCTCCCATTTTGCTGTGGCAAAGAACATATAAATAGTCCGTATAAATAGTGTTTTAAAATTAAGTTGGAGCGGCACCGGGGTGGCTAGGTAATTAGAATTGCCAAATACCTTCTCTTCTGTGGACGGCAAAGGCTCCACATTCCTCGAAGGGGAGCACAGGCAGGCGTTTGAAAGCACAAGTTTTGTTTGGTTTTATTTTTTTGCTGAATAGGACCAGCACACGTCTATTTACTACTTCTGGTTAATCAGGAATGCTTTGAATTGTATTAATGCCGGCATCAGCGCTGGGGTACGGAGCATTTCCATTTTGGGATGCATCTTTTGTGCGCCAGTACTGGGCCTCCGTGGAGCTGTGTCAGGCCCAGCTTTGCAGGGATTTTTTTATTTTTCTTTTTTTTAATGTGTGTGTACTTGTTTTTTAAAAAATGAAGATCTGATAAAATGATCTCACCGTCATCTCGGGGCCATTGAATTGGCTATATGGACTTGTTCCCCTCGTGCCACGCAGTGATGATGCTTTGACCCAGCATCCTTGGCCACGCTGCTGGAGCAGGGTCCTGTCAACAGCCCTTCCCTGCCCACGGCTGCTTTCGAAAAGGCGCTCTCCTGCCCAGTGCTGTGGTGCCTGCAGGGAGATAAGGCTTTTTTATCAGTCTGCCCTCCCCTCCTGCTTTCAGGAGATTTTGCGGAGTGTAGGAGCTGCTACGGGGCAGTTTATACACGGGGAGTAACCTGGTCTCCATCGGAACAAGGGGGACAGAGAGGTGCCCAGCACATTAAATTTCCCCCTCACATCTAAATGGAAGGGCAAAAAGCCCACCCCAGTCCAGATGGATAAATTGAATGCTGTACTTTCAACCCATTTTTTAAACAGCCTGACAAAACCAAGCCATCACCTGCATCAGTTCCTGAAAGCCTGGGCTAATTTGTGATCAAAGGAAACCCCTTTTTCTTTGCAGAAGAGCACTAAATGCATTCCAGTTACGGAGGGAGGGCTGGCAACACTGTGCCCAGGCTTTGTCAAAGGCTAAATTGTATGTTCTGCATTGAAACGTGCCCGGTTTAATTATAAACAAGGCAGCAACAGCAGGCAGGCACATTTCCCCACTAGTTAGGACAGACAAACTTGCCAGCACGTAAGCTTTAGAGATGAGATCAGGTCAAAACCGGTGGTGGTGTCATGAGACATGGACATTGGGGCTCCTCTCTGATGCCCCCTCCGGGTTCAGTTCCATTGGTTTTAATGGGCTGCGAGTCATATTGGCAGGATCAGGCCCTGAAATCGAAGGCACCGAGACTGGGCTGGAGAGCGTAACACCAAAAATGAGAAGACCAATTGTTTTATTTTCCTTTCCAGAACTGAAGCTGATATTTTTTCTAGACTTCCCTAGGCTACTTCTGAGGCCACCCAAACCAGTTGTGCATTCTCAACCAAAATGAAAACAACTGTTTAGGGAACAAACTCATGTGCTGTTGTGGCAGCGTGGAAGAAGAGAAATAAACCCCTTGCTTAACAGTCTGAAGTTTGTTTGATTTATATGCACCACTTTATTTAGTAAAGAAGAGGCTCCTATAAGCAGTGGAAAAAATTACAGCTAATTTCTGAAAGGCAAAGTCAGCAGCGAGTTTCAGACCGCCACTGCTTATATTTTGTTTCCAAATTCTATTTTGGAATCCGATAATTGAAACAGTATTTGCTGAGCCGGGTTGCAAACACAAATCTCTGCTTAAGCCCTTTCTCTTGTGCTCCTGTCTGCAGAGTTATTAAGAAACTGTAGGGTCTTTGACTGCTGTCAGATGGAGAAGTGGGAAATTGGTCTGTTTTTAAAAAGAAATCACATGAGTTGGTCTGTTTTAAAAAAGAAATCGCATGTGTGCTGCTCGTGAAGGGAAGGGAGTTCACTTGCACGTGGTTTGGGGGCCAAATGCAACTTCTCTTCTTCGCCCAGGCCCTGAGTTAGGTCTCTCACCGCAGGGTGAGCCGGGGATGTTGCCACAGCCAAAAAGAAAATAGCCGTGAACGGTCAATCCTAGCTGATATAGGTGCGATGAAGGTATTGTTTGGTTTACTGAAGTTCAGGTTTCTGTCTGTTCCTGCAGTCTTGGATCAGTAAAAACGCTGAAGCCGATGCTAACCTAAATCTGTTCAATGTGACAGAACAAGATGAAGGAGAATATCTGTGTAGAGCCAACAATTTCGTAGGCATAGCCGAAAAACCATTTTGGCTCCACATTCGCAAACCAAAACCAGGTAAACCACAGACTCTGTCCCAAGGCCCTGGCAAATGCAAGAATGAGCTATAACATTTTTAAGAAGCTAGTGATTAAAATTACTATTCATTTTGTATTATACCCTGTCAACTGACGCTGAATGGCTTTATCTTATTTTCTTGCTAATTTTTTTTTTTTTTACAAGAATGTAACGCCTATACAGCAATTGCCATGGAAAAATTCCCACAATAAAATGACTGTCAAATTTTGCTATCAACTCTTCACGCTTTTATTCCTTTCCCCTCCTTACAATTGAGTGCTGATAACAGAATTGCATGTTAATGACCTGTGACGTTCAAAGCTCTGGAAAACCAAGCTGTTTCAAGGTTTTCAACCCAGAAAACTTATATAATCAGTATATAGATTTCTGTCCCTTGGAGAAGTAATGGAGAAATAAACACCAACATTGGCTCATGCAGGCAAATATGTTAAATAGAGAGGAGCAGCAGCAGCAATCTCCTGGGCTCTGGGGTTTGACTCCAGCCTGGAGGGTTTGGCTGCTGTGCTGCTCAGTGCCACTGCAGGAAAGTTCTTTACAGGCACCAGAGTTATATTACAGCATCGAGGGCTGTGTAATGAATATACGGCTCCGAGATGCCCACTCTGAAAAAATTCTAAAAAATTCTAAAATTCTATATTTTTCCATGAACCAATGAATCAAAAAGTTTGTGTGTTCCTCTGATCAGCACTTGAGTCTTTCCCCACTACATCTCCCCTCCTTTCTCGTCTCCTTCTGTCTTTCCTCTCCTCTTTTACCATCTTTCTTTCCCCACCCCTGTGCTCACCCTACTAACCCCAAGTCAGTCATATTGTGGGGGCAATTTTTCATTTGGATGCTTTTGCTTGCATGCTTCTTTAGTGGGACAGAGTAAGAACCTGGTGAAGGGAACTTTTTTTTGCTTTTGACTTCAGGTTGCAGAGGGGAATGAATAAATAAATGTGGAAGATGGGCCATTGGAAAAAAAAAAAAACCACAAACAAAACACCTTAATCTGCTTTTGAAATTTGCCTGTGGTGTCCTCACACTTGCTGGGAATGTGGCTTATTCTCTGTTTTCCTTCTTTCTATATGTGTGTGTTTTTTTTCCCCGTAGACGGCAGGTGTTAACACAACGGATAAGGAGCTAGAGATTCTGTACTTGCGAAATGTTACTTTTGAGGATGCTGGGGAATATACTTGTCTCGCAGGGAATTCTATTGGGTTCTCACATCACTCTGCTTGGCTGACGGTGCTACCAGGTATTTCCTTCTGTGCTGGCCTCTCTTTCCTTCTCCAGGGGTGCCTTGACGTTTTGCTTTAGAAATGCCAAGTTCCTACAGACCACCCCTTGCTTGGAAGAGGGCACATTATCCAGGGAGGGCTGTCCTCTGGGATTTGCTGTGCCTGTGGTAAATCCATACAGCAGAAGACCTCTGTTGCATATTCACAGCTGACACTTTTTGCATTGCATCTCAAGATCTAAATGATTTTTGCAGTAATGATTCAAAATGCCCAGTGTCTTTTTCTGATCTGGAGAACAAGGAGGTGTTCACAACCTCTTTTTTAGGAGACTGTTAAGTGCCAAAATTGGGAGCTTTGTCTCCTTAGACTGCCCGTGAGAGAAGGAAACCTCCCTATCAGATGATCCAGGGCACCTAAATTGGACACGGACTGTGGATCATCTTATGAAGGAACCTTTCTGTCTAACCTCATATCTTAACCTAAAAATAGATGCATAAGTGGTTGGTGTGTCTACACCCTTCTCTGCCTGTAGCATTATTTCCGCTTCACGGATGAACAGGCCAAGATAGCAATCTCAAACAGAAGGTGGAGGAGAGTCGTCTGTAGAGAGAGCCCAGGAGTCCTGGCTCCCAGGGGCATTGCACGCTGCCTGCTCCAGCTGGGACTGATGAAAGCTGCAGTGGGCTTGACACCCGAGGCCAGAGTGACCTCAATTTTGTGGTCCTTTCATGTGCAAAGCTCTCATCGACAATGAAGCCAGCGCAGAATATGCAACAGAGGGGTCTGCTCTCCAAAAGAGGGGAATGAGGCTGTGCTGTCCCTTCACCTGCAGAATCTGCCTCCGGCTATGAGGGAGGCACGAGCACAGTCCAGGAAAGCACCGGCAATATTCATATTAAATCTCATGGGTGCTGTGCTGTGTAGATGGTGCAGGAACAGACCCGGAGTATGTTCAGTAGACTCTTACTGGAAGGGCACTCAAAATCCTATACACCCCACTTTGGCTCACCCAGTCATAGACCACATTTGAGTCCATCTTGCAACACATCCATCTCGGGATGTGTTTAGGAACCGGGAACTTTGGCATTTCTAATCTTTACTTTATCTGTGCGGGTGATTTGGATATTACAACTTTTACTGGGGCTCAAGAAGGTCTCCTCCATGCCCAACCTTGCAGCCGGTGGGATCTGCTGTTTTTTTCTCTGTTTATTTGCCAGCTCTATAGTAGCTGATCTGATCCTGTTTCTGCTTCTGCCATCCACTGGATGAGAAATCGTTTCCTTTGGTTAGAAGACTTATGTCTCTTATCTTGAGAATCTGCTGATACTGTGTCGTCCGACTGTTACACTGTTTTTACAATGTATGAACTCAGATCTCTTATTTAAGCAAAGAATAAGCAGAAGAAAACCTGCTAAAAAAACCTGAAGGAACTTTATATTGAAGTCGCAGTGAAGGACAGCTGTCTGTGCAGCAGCAGGCCCCGAAGCACTACCCACAGCGAGGGAGCAGAATACAGCCCATCTGGGGAACCTCTGCTTGTAAACCCCTGCCCACACTCAGGGAGGAGAGACACGGAGCAGAGAGCAAGACGGTGTGAGCCAAGGCAGCAAAACTGTGGCACCAACCATAGTGTCTGATCCCGGGAGATTTGGTAACCCTTCCCTGCAGGAGGAGATGGCCGCTTGGCAGGATGAGTCCTTGCACAGCTGGCACACAGGCTGGTGCAGCCCCCAATGTCACCAACAGCCCTTTCTTTGTGTCCCCTTGGAGACAGCCACGGGAAGACCTGTTTCGGAGCCTGCTGCTGCCAGGGGAAAGCTCTCCCACTGCTTGCCAACGACGCTGCTTTGGGGCAGCAGTCATGTACATGAGCCGTGAGTGAGCTAACCCAGCTGGCATGACTTCACTATGAAGTTTCCCACTGCTGACTGTTCCTCTGACACCAGACCACCTTTGGGGAACAGAAAACTGCTCCCACCATGGCCCCTTCCTCTGGGCTACGTGCCTGTCCTGAAAGGAACAAGGGGACAATCACAACTGAGCTTTGCTGGTCCCAAAAAAGTCTTGCTAGCAGGTAGCCACTGCTGATGGGCTCATCACCCTCCCAGCTCCGCCACCTCTCAGTGCCAGACCTTCCAGCCTCTTTGCAGCAGAACTAAGTTTTCATTAAATAATTATGCGCATTGCCCTTGTGAGGCTTTTTCCCTGTGTGATGCCTTACCCCTGGGTGCCCTTCGAGCCCCTTGGTCCCTCAGGGCAGGCACTGGTCCGGTGGAAATTGTTGCTGGAGAAGGCAAATCAGTGAAGTGCAGCAAACACCAGTCCTGCAGCCTTTGCACATCCGAGGCATCCAGCTACATGATGTGGATGTGCAGGGAAAGCAAGACCTGGGTCAGAGGGACAGCACAGGCACGTGAAGATGCCTCCAGCCTAGAGCAGTGGTTTTCAACATGTGGGCTGAAGGCTCTTAGAAACCCCAGGGTTGCATCCAAAGGTGGTAAAATTAGCCTAAAAAAGGCAAACTGAACTAATGCTTTAGCTACAGCCGCAGGTAGAAAACCACTGGCCTGGGAGAGTCCCCTCACTGAAGTCACTCAGAAAATTGGTGTAGGTGAGCAAATCCTCCCCAAATTCTTTGTGCTGCGTGTGTGTAGTTGTGTGCGGGCAGCTGCCCGCCCCATCCTGACTTGCCATCTCTTGTCACCCCGCAGCAGAGGAGCTCATGGAAATGGATGATTCAGGCTCAGTGTACGCTGGCATTCTCAGTTACGGCACTGGCTTTGTTCTCTTCATCCTGGTGCTGGTCATTGTGATTATCTGCAGGATGAAAATGCCAAACAAAAAAGCCATGAACACCCCCACTGTACAGAAAGTCTCCAAATTTCCACTCAAGAGACAGGTAACAGAAAGTAGATACAAGATTCCTATTCCCCGCTATGGTCATCCCTATTTCCCACCCACCCCACCCCCTTGAAATTTTCTCTCTAGGTGAGAAGCTCTACCAGAAAAACATTGCCCTAGAAGGACATAAGTTGGCTGCAGTCTAGGAGTTTAACCCCTTTTATTTGTTTGTTTCTGTTCCAGTGGAGCAGTAGCTGGTGGCAGCTGACTCTGGTTCATGAGCAGCTCCCAAGGAGCCGCTTTCCTGTCACCCTTGTCCAAGAGGGCTGGCAGTGCAGCCATGGATGCCACAGAAAGCACATCTTGCAGGGGAACAGTTTAGTCCAGACTCCCTGGTGGAGCAGGGATCTGGGGAGCAAGAGCACGTTTAATCGTGCTTGGTCCTGCTTTCACCGAGGTCACTGGTGAACCCAAAACAATTCTCATGGAGGTGGGAGAGGGTCCTCCTCCATGCAGTAAGTGATGCTCTGCCACGTTTAACTGCAGGTGGGCAAGAGCAAAAGGCACTGTGTAAAACCACCTGTGAAGGATACGGATTTCACGGCATTGTCTGCAAGCTTGTGGTGGGCATTTACAGTGCTAGAACAGGAGAAGTCACTCCATAGCTCCATAGTCTGTATGTGCTATGGAGATGCACACAGAGCAAACGAACGGATTATACCTCCTGCCTGCTGGAGGGCACTGGCTAACCTGTCCCTCCTTTCCACCAGCTAAAAACCTTGACCACAGGTGCCTAGATCAGTGCATTTCTGCAAGGATGGGGGGAGAGGTGGATGGGAGGGGTCAGGGGGGATTTCCCATTTAGAAATTACCAGAAAGGTGTCAGTGGTCAAAGACAGCTCAAACCTCCTCAGTGATCCATCTCAGGCACCGCCTTCCCTAGGAATACAGTTGGCAATAACACTTCCATTTGCTCTACCCAAGCAGGTGTCGTTGGAGTCCAACTCTTCCATGAATTCCAACACGCCCCTGGTCCGGATCACGCGTCTCTCCTCCAGTGATGGGCCGATGCTGGCCAATGTCTCTGAACTAGAACTGCCGCCTGATCCCAAGTGGGAATTGGCACGCTCTCGGTCAGTCAACCCACCGATTGGGGTCCCCTTGCCTCCCAGGAGTGTCACCACCCCGGTAGCCACTAACACTCCTGCTTGTTCCTCCCTCCAGCCTGACCTTGGGGAAGCCGCTCGGCGAGGGGTGTTTTGGCCAAGTGGTGATGGCAGAAGCGATTGGGATTGATAAGGACAAGCCAAACAAGGCCATCACTGTTGCTGTCAAGATGTTAAAAGGTATGGGGAGTCCACAGGGGGCACAACAGCATATTGCACTGGGATTTCCTCTCGTTCCTTCTCTTTTATACAAAGAGATACAACAGAAGAAAACAAGAACAGCCATTCTTCCCCTTCACCCCCAATAGCCTGGGGGTGAGTGCTGTCTCCTTGGAGAGCATGTAAAGGTGAAATCCCATCAGGAAGAAAGGGAATTAACGCAGTTCTCTGCCAAGGGGTAATAGCATCCCTGAGAAGAAGGGGAACCCCCTTCACTTTAGCCAGCTCTGTGAATCAGCCCACTCCTTACTCCCGTAACCAGCACTGCCTGTTCTAGCAAATGCTTGTGCAACAAGCTCCGGTGGAGTTTGCAGAGATTTCGTTGACACACTGCTTCTTGAGGAGTTTCTTCATTGAAGAAACTCAATCCCAAACTCCTGAGAGGTTAAGTGGAAGCCAAAGTGGGGGATTCACTGGGCATCTCCGGAAGAGTCTCTGTTTCCCATCCTTCCCGCGGGCACAGTAACCACAGACAACACGCAGACAAAATCACCCTGAGGAGTTCAGCTGGAGCAAGCAGGGCAGATGCTGCAACAGCGAGCAGTGACATCTTTAAAAAAGTATTTCTTATCAGAAAAGGATTTCTTTAATTTGCATTTCCTTCAATCCATTCTGAACTTGGTTTTGGAAGCAGGAACATTTCCATCTTTCCAAACCAAAGCATTCATGTGGCAAGTCATATGAGGAGAGGCTGAGGGAGCTGGGCATGTTTAGCTTGGAGAAAAGGAGGCTGAGGGGAGACCTCAGCTACCTGAAAGGAGGTTGGAGAGAGGTGGGTGTTGGCCTCTTCTCCCAGGTGAATAATGACAGGACCAGAGGAAATGGTCTGAAGTTGCGGCAGGGGAGGTTTAGATTAGATATTAGGAAGAATTACTTTACTGAAAGAGTGGTCAGGCACTGGAACAGCCTGCCCAGGGAGGTGGTTGAGTCACCATCCCTAGAGGTGTTTAAGAAACGTCTAGATGTGGCGCTTCAGGGCATGCTCTAGTGGCAGAGATGTAGGGGTTTGGGGTTTTTTGCGTGTGTTTGGTTGGACTCGATGATCTCAAAGGTCCTTTCCAATCATGAAGATTCTATGATTCTACTTTTGTAGAAAAATTACAGCTTTCCATGCAAAAATATCTTCCTTCCTTTAGCCACTTTCCTAGCTCTGACTTTCCCCCATCCTTAACTCTTTGCCCCCTGGAGATGGGGGAGGGCAGCAACTAGAAAAGGAAAATGGTCCTGGGTACCAAAGCTGACTTTTTTCTTTAATACTTATCAGGATGAAATGGAAGATGAAAGGTTTTATGGATTTCCATGTGACTGTTTCTCTCCGTTTATCTGTTTTTTCTTCTTGAACAAGTATTCTCTTTTTCATTATAATAATTTTAGGTTTTACTTCAGTTCTTTTTCCAAATGTAGAATAAATGCAAATACTTCCATATTTTGAATATGGTTTCACTATGAAAGCCCCTCATGTCTACACAGCAGTTGTATTAACTACCTTCACAAAACACTTATTCCTGATATTTTTTTGCTTTCTTCTCTTGTTTTCTCCAGATGATGCCACTGACAAGGACCTTTCTGACCTGGTCTCTGAGATGGAAATGATGAAGATGATTGGGAAGCACAAAAACATTATTAACCTCCTTGGTGCTTGCACGCAGGACGGTAGGTAGCAAAGAAGCCTGGTACTCGCAGGGCAGTGGGAGGCTCAGGTTTGACTGTCCCTTCTGTGCAATTACTCACTGGCTGCCCAAAATGTCCCAGATGAGATTTCGGTGCTCATCTGTTCCTCCGCTGGATGCTGATGGTGCTCTTTCTTGCAGGACCGCTCTACGTGTTGGTGGAATATGCATCGAAGGGGAACTTGCGGGAATACCTCAGGGCACGTCGCCCACCTGGCATGGACTATTCCTTCGACACCTGCAAGCTGCCCGAGGAGCAGCTGACATTTAAAGACCTGGTTTCCTGCGCCTACCAGGTGGCCCGGGGCATGGAGTACTTGGCATCTCAGAAAGTGAGTTGAGAAACTTCATTTGGTAGAAGCGTCGGTCAGATCCGTGTGTTCAGAGGCATGCAGTGCTCTGTGTGTGTGTGTGTGTGTGTAGGAGCATTACAGGCTTCTCCCTTTAGAGACCAGATTTTTGTATGAAGTGTCTGGGTTTTTTTGCAGAAGGCTTCAGCTGTATGCAGAAGCTCCCGTGCAGCTGCACAACCCTTGCTGTCACCCGCAGGCCTGTTAGCATTCCCCAAAATACATACAAAAGCACAAGCAACCCAAACCTGGGTGTCTGTCCTCACCAACTCAGCCTCTACCACTCATAGAGATAACTGGCTTTCAGATGTGCGATCCTGGGGCTTGGGCAGCAGTGGTCAGGGTGAGGGTCACAGCAACTCATGAGCTTCCACCATGGGAGATGTTACTTTAGATGACAGTCAGGAGCTGCGTGCACCCCTGTCCCCCGCCACCTCCCTCCTGAGATCGCTAAAGATGTGGAGTACCCACGAAGCAGCTGAGATCCTGGGTGTAGCTCATGTGTTTGTGGCTGTCACCAGTGCATGCAGGCTCGGTGGGAGCAGAGCCGACAGTGGATTTGGCTCAATGCATGGCCGTGCCCAAGATGCTCCCTGTGGAGCACTTTGCTGACACTGGGCTGGCTGCTGCGTTTGCTTACATCATACCCTGGGATTAGTCCTCATTTACCCTGACGTCAGCAAGGGGAGAATGGGGCTTTGGGCTCAGGAAGCTGTGCACCAGCCGGCGTGACCTCTTTTTGGAGGCGGGGAGCACTGCGGCAAGAGCAAGTTCAGCTTCAGATGTCAAATGTGTTGGTCCTGTGACTGCAGTTCAGGGTGGATGGTTTGTGGTGGCTTTAAACTCCCTTTCTGCACAGTGCAGGCTAATTTAGATTCTTTCTCAGCTAGCAACTATGGTGTATTTTGGGTGTATTGGGAATGTCTTAATTTGAGGATTATTTTCCTTCAAACGTCAACCTGCACTCCTCTTCCTGAAGGAAGCAGGGCAGAAAGACAGCTTCACGTCCCGGTAGGCACCCACAGAAGAGGATGGTTGAGTTTTTCATCTGTGCATCCCTTTTGGAGACAGCAGGCACGTGGCTGTGTCAGCGCTGAGGCTGCCGATTAGGTGTTGCTAAGAGGTGGCTCCCACCGAGCATGCATGATGGGGCAGTGACACAGAAAGCGAGGAGTTAAGCAGTGCCCACAGCTTTATGAGCTTGGGAGTCAATGAAATGGCAGCTCATAAACCACACGGTGCTGTTGGTTCCAGGCGCGAGCAGCTAACAAGCCCTTATTTATTGACTTGCTCACCTTTCACAGTGCATTCATCGCGACTTGGCAGCCAGGAACGTGTTAGTCACTGAAGACAATGTGATGAAAATAGCTGATTTTGGCCTCGCCAGAGATGTTCACAACATCGACTATTACAAGAAAACCACCAATGTAAGTACGAAGCTGCCAAGCACGTGCAGTTCTCCTTCTGGCAGGGAATTCGGCCATCCCTGCAGCAAGTGGCCCTTGTCCCACATCTCCCTTTCTAGAGGGGCTTCGGAGGAAGAACTCTGCCAGTGGCCTCACCTGGTGAGGGACTGGAGATAGGCTGGTCCCAGGAGTCCACCCACCATTCTGTTTTCTTCCTGACAGATACTGCTGCTGCTCGCAGCTGGTTGTGAGGTCTCAGCTCTGGCCAGGAGGCTTTAGACTAAGAGAAACCAAGGATTTTACCAAAGGGGAATTGGGCCCTTTCCAGTCTGCAACACTACGGTTCATAAAGCTCCCAAGGAGCCATCCTCTGGTCCCACCAGAGCCCTTGGCAGAGGAATGTCACTTTTTGTATTTCTGGAGCTTTCCTGCATTTCTCTCTCTCTTTTACAACTGAACTCCTTGACTCCACTGCCAAGGGTGAGAAGATGGTCCCAGCCAAGGCCTGCATCCTGGAGCCATTTATATTTTCTGTAGAGATTAATTTAGGAATGAAGGGCTAGAGACACAACCCGTGTTACGGTTCAAAGCCCTGCAGCATATGCTGAGCTCTGAGCAGTCCGTGGGACATCCCTCCTATCGCTGCCACGCTGCAGAGAACAAAGCACGTCCCAGTGCGCTGCAGCAAAAGAGCAAAAGCCACAACTACAACATAGTGTGGAGATGGCAGTGGAAGAGGTTGAAGGTATTGCAGAACCTGAGGGTTTTGCAACTGCAAGTGGTATAAATGTCCAGGCAGTCTTACAAAGCCTACCATGCCCATACTGATCCTTTGCAATATCTTATCAGAAATCTCTCTTAATTGCCAGGATTTCTTAATCGTAAATTAATAAAAATTCCTGGGAATTTTAATTATCAATCAGATGTATTTTCCTTGTTTGAGCTATACTGGACAGCTGAGAGCATAATCCCATTTGTGCATCCTGGATATGTCCCATCTTTAGTTATCTGCCCCAGTGAGACCATGGGTCAGAAGAGGACAAAGCCCTCCCTTAGCCAAACTATGCCTCAAGCTTAAAACTCCCCCCAGGGGCCAAGCAAAACCCAAAAGAATTATGATTAATCTAGTCCTTCTCATCTCATATTTCTCATATGTGACAGCCCATATTTATGGCCCTGATGTAGGATGTTCCCCTGGAAACCTGGGAGGAGGCCTCCTCCTTTAGCCTTCAGCAGGACCGAGACTTGATTCTTAGAGGATCTGGCCCTTGCCTTCGCTCTTGGAAGTTCCCCTTCAAGTTCAGCCTAAGCAGGGTTTGGACTTGGAGTCAAACCGCTGCTTCCAACCAAGGAGATGGAAAGTGTTGTCCCATGCTCTGCTGCATAGCTAGCTGCATTTATGTTCCCATGCAAAGATTTAGATGCTCTGATACGTTAAACCTGCCTTGGCAGTGAAATACAGTCCTCTACGGAGAACATTTACTGCAAAGATTGTCAGCGAAGATCCAGGGATCAAATGCTCTAATCTGTTTATATGTGGCCACTCCTGCTTTGCCCAGTGACCGGGAAGGCAGATGTGTTTGTTAATGAAAATGTTTCAAACTGGATTAGAAAAGAAGATTCAGATGGTGCCGTTGTGGCTGGGGGAATATGCTGATGGGATCTTCCCATTGTCTTCCTAATTACAGGGTCGGCTGCCTGTGAAATGGATGGCTCCAGAAGCCTTGTTTGACCGGGTCTACACTCACCAGAGCGACGTGTAAGCATACCCGCGCTTTCTTAAAAAAAAAAATAAAATTACAGGGAAATCAGCACCTGTAGTATCTTGAAGACAAATGCATTGCTAAGCACAAGCAGGGCTCGTTCGCTGCTGGGGTGCCTGAGGATGCAAAAGCAAACAAATGGGTTCCAAGCTGCAGCTTTGCACACGTGGTTTTATTTTACCGTTATCCAGTTGCTTTCATCCGAGGATCTCTAGTGAGCTGCTGAAAAATGATTGGATGGCAGGCAGGTATTTCTTGTCCAGTTTATAGATGAGGTGATTCATCCTGCAGTCAAAAAAAAATCCGTGCAAAAAAAAATTCCATGCAAAAAAAAAAAAAAATAATTACCCTCGTCTTCCTCCACGCTTTGCCCCAGACAGTTACGCTTCAGTTGAGTACGTGGGATGAGCTTGAAATATTCCGTCTGCTGTTAGTAGAGCTGATCAGAGAATATTCAACAAATATATTCTCTGATTAATTTTGCTGCTTCATTTATTTGCCCTTTATTTTTCCTAATCCTGTCTTGTCCGTTTTGGTGCCTCTGCACGGTAGGCAAACAGCAGAGCCCGCCTTACGTGTAAATCTGCATCACGTCTGAACTTTGCCAGGGCTGAAGTCGCTCAGCACGCACACCGGCTTTTTATTTCAATATTTGGTCGATAACGGCATTTTTACAGTAATTCAGCAGCCAGCATGCCTGCTCCCCAAAGCTCCCCACTTGCAACTGGACAAATGAATCTTTTTCTATTTCAGTATTTTTCACATACTTTGGCTTTTATTGATCTTAAATCATAGTTTCCATGCTTAGGTAATGCTGCAGCGGGCATGACAGATAAATCAAAGCTAGAGAACGGGAGAGCGAGCGTGCGTGAAAGCGAAACAGAGACAGATAATCCCTGTTTTCAAAAAGAAAACGAAGAAGGCAAAAGATATTTTTGAAAAAGAGGACTTTTAACCAGAGCACAGCTGCAGGGCTGGAGCGTGTAACATTAGTGCTCTGCTGATTTTTGTTGGGGTATTTTTCTCCCAGCTTGGCCAGTGAAATGAGTGTTGTAACAAGCAAGTTTTGGTATCAGCTTGCACAATTAGTGGCCTGTGGTTCCAAGCCTGCAATTCAGTGAAGCTGTGCATGAATAATTTGATTTGTTCCATTCAGTGGAGCTGGTGGAAGACCTAACAAAGAGCTGGGGGTAATAGATGGGCTGTCACCTATCTGATTAAATGCTCATTTCAATTTCAGACTTGGTGCCTGGGATTTCTTTGCTATTGAGTTGGATCAGCAGAGATCTCCAAGTAACTAGTAAAAATGGCCTAGGCAATTAGTCATGCTATTGATGACTTTGTTAGCTATGCATGGCTGCACAGAAATAAAGCCACGCGGGGGGGGAGGGGATACGAGGAGGGGCTTGGAAAAAAAAACCCTCATTGAATTTTAAAGATCTTTCTTTGGTTTCCAGCTGGTCTTTTGGAGTGCTACTATGGGAGATCTTCACTTTGGGAGGGTCTCCATACCCGGGAATTCCTGTTGAGGAACTCTTCAAACTCTTGAAGGAAGGCCATAGGATGGACAAACCCGCAAACTGCACCCATGACCTGTGAGTTCGTAGTGGGGGGCAACCTTCTCTCCCCGCTCCCCCTTCCCTCTGTGGCCAAATGCCACTCCACGCCATGGTTCAGGCTGGTGTGGGACATTCCCACCGTGTGATTGTGGGGCTGGCAGCAGGTAGGTTCACCCACCCTGATGTGTTTCGGCTCAGTCAATGACTTCCGGGCTACCTAACGCACCTGCCCTTGTTTGGCGGGTGGCTGTTGGGGGTGAAGCTCTGCCATTTATAGGATGGTTCCTCCTCCTACTTCAGGACCGTGGACATGTGCGAGGTGATCAGTAATGAGGAGTGTGGCTCCACAAAACCCTTCTCCTCCTCCCAGCTGGTGGCCACGCACCAAGACCACCATGGCTGAAGTTGCCTTGGCCTTAGCTGTTTTCTCAGGCGATTTGGGTGTGGGTGGGCAGGCGGGTGGACACTGCTTAGCCCCACCATGGGTGACAGTCCCCTGTCCCCTCTCATGCAGGTACATGATCATGCGGGAGTGCTGGCACGCCGTCCCCTCGCAGCGGCCCACCTTCAAGCAGCTGGTGGAAGACCTGGACAGGGTCCTCACTGTGACGTCCACCGATGTGAGTGTGGTGGGATGGGCGTGGGGAGGGGTCACTCGGTCCCTGGTGGGGGGCACCCAGCATTGATGGGTCTGTTGCCCTGGCAGGAGTACCTGGACCTCTCGGTGCCCTTTGAGCAGTACTCGCCAGCCGGCCAGGACACCCACAGCACCTGCTCCTCGGGGGACGACTCGGTCTTTGCACATGACCTGCTGCCCGATGAGCCCTGCCTGCCCAAGCACCCCCCCTGCAATGGCGTCATCCGGACGTGAGGACACCCCGGGCGGACGGACAGATGGACAGGCGGGCAGCATGCCCACAGAGACGCGAGGGTGGGGCGCCGAGGACGAAACCGTAGTGAAGGATCTTCCAGTGGAACTGCGTGGTGGTGCCCAGAGATATGAGTGTTGTCGAGCTGTTCAGGGTAAAAAAAAAAAAGTTAACTTTTTTTGTTTTTTTTTTTTTTGTTTGTTTGTTTGTTTTTTTTCCCGTTTGCTGTATAAAAAGTCAAGAAGCACTGTTTGGCCTGAAGGAACTAATCTCTTGCCAAGATGATCTATCATATATAATTTTTTTGTTGTTGTTGTTTATTTTTCATTTTTTTGGGGTTTCTTTTTTACTAAGCAGAATGTTGAACCTGGGGGGCGCTGACCTCTCAACCTCCACGCTTGCGTTTCGAGTGCCAGAGTAGCCGTTCTGTGCCTGCAATACGAAGAAGAGAAAAAAAAAAAAATCTTCCTTTTTTTTAAAAAAAAAAACACAGACAAAAAAAAAGTGTAAAGAATGTAGAAATTCTTTGCTTATGCAATCTGTACATGAACCTTTTTGGTGGAGCTGAAAAGCCACGTTGCCTGCAGGGATTCATATATTTATAAAAATATCTATATTTTTGTTGTCGTCGTTTTTATAGCTTCATGATCTTGTTACCCAGCTACATAGAAGGAATCCTTTTTGGAAGAAGAAAAAAAAAATGAGTAAAATGCAAATCATCATGGAGAAAGGAAAAGAAAAAAAAAAAAAAAAAAAGGATCAAAAGAGACAGTCACGTCATCTGAAATGGCGGCGCTTTGGCCAGGCTTGGTGGCCGCCGGCCCTTGCACTGGGCTGGGAGCGATGGGTCTGTGCCGAGGCAGGAGCAGACCCTGGGGACGGGCAGAGACCTGGTGGCAGCCGTGGGGGTCTCCAGGGAGGAGAGCATCACCCATCCGAGAGCAGCGGGGGACCTGGCTCCTGGCTGCCCGCACGGCATCTCAAGCCACATCCCGACCTTTGGGAACAGCCGTTTTGGGGGGGTGGGAGGGAAATAAATCTCGCTTTTCGGGGTTTGTATAATTTTGCTTGCCAAGGGTGAGTGGGAGGGGAGCAGCTCCTCCATCCAACCCTCGACGCCAGCGGTTTGGCTCCATCTACGTGCAGTGACTCGGAGAAAGAAGTTACGGGTACCTGTAGGCAAGAGCCTTTAACTTATATCAAAAAGGTTTATTCCAGAGAATCTGTGTATATATCTATAAATATATCCTGTATATATATAAATAAATATATTAAAAAAAAAAAAGAATGTATAATACTAATGCAACATAAAGCAGTACTGAGAGAGAGAGTCTCAAAATACGAGCATTGCAATCTAGGATATACTGATCTGGGCGAAAGAAAAGATTTTTTTGTTTGTTTGTTTTATATCTTCACAGTTTTGTTTTAAAAATTGTACCTTAACATGTATATTTGTAAAGTTATTTATAGACATTAACATATCTGTTCATCGGTTTAAATAGCATAGCGTTACTGTAAACTTTAAATTTCACCGAGTTTAAGGGTGGGTTTGTTTTTTTTAACTTATTAAAAATCGAGAAAAAATATATTAATCAAGTTTTTCTTTTGTGTTTATGGGAAATATTGAAAGAATGTATAGGTGTACAGTCCTTTAACAAATTGCATTTAATGTTATAAATATATATATATGTATTCATTTAAAAAAATATTAGTTTATCCTGGATTGCAGTGAGCAAAGGTAAGTTTATTTTTCAATACATCACCAGTGGTTAAAACCAAACAAATAGCAGCAGAGAGATGATTTTTACATATTTCAGGAAAACAGGGCCAAGAATTCTTCCATCAGTTTAACCACTGTGCATTAAGGGGGCGTGGGTGTTTATTTTTCTATTTTCAAATGAAGGTATTCTTTGTGGTCGATGTAATAACAAGTATGCAGCAAAGCGAAATGTTGACTTTGGATGATGCGGGGTAATTTTTTTTTTCCCCCCCTTTGCCAGTACCGTTGTATTTTGGGCTTCAGAAATGCCATGCGAGCAAAATAGCAAGAAGTGTGACGCTGTTTGCAGGAGAGGAGCAACGACTGCGTATTTCTTTTCATCTGACACGTTGGAAAGGGCCAGTGACGCCTGGTTTTCTGTGTTTCGGATGCCGTGCTGTTTTGTTCCTCGATGTGAGACAGCTGTTTAAAGGCACACGAGCGAACTAGGAAATTTTAGCATGGATCAGGCTGACGAGGGGGGAGATTTGGTCTGGGGGTTTTTGTGGGTTTGCATTGGGGTGTTTTTTTTTTTTTGTCTGGAAGACTTTATCTGCTACCACGAAGAGGCAAAGCAAATTGCATCCTGAATTCTTTTTTTCCATTTTTCTCTGGTGCATGTTACATATCAACGTTTCAGAATAACAGGATGACAGCATCTCATTTTAAGATTTTTTTTTTTTTCCTTCTTAGAGCCACAAAATCCTTATCCTAAAATAAATAATTTATAGTTTGAGGTTACTTCAGTGGAAGTTTGAAAAGGTAGATTACTATAGATTTTTTTGTTTTGTTTTGTTGGAATAAAAAAGAATTTTTGGTATTTTCTTACAAATGTCTGCTAATTGTGTACATTCCAAGTACTCGAAGCGTTGAGTTTTCCTGTACTGAAAAAAGAAAATGTACAAAACTGTGCATGATTTCAAATGTTACTAGATATTATAAATATATATATAATTTATTGAGTTTTTACAAGATGTATCTGTTGTAGACTTGTTGACTTTAACATTTCTTATTCAATGCTTATATAGTTTTATAGCCTGGACTATTATCTTTAAAAGCTTAAAAAAATTAAAAATTCCAATTTTGTTACATTTTATACTGTTGATGTTACAATCCACAGGTTTGCATAGCGTGATTTTTTCAAGGAGCAACTCTGTTCAGTTTATTTTAATACTGTATTTCCGTGCCTGACAGCTGCAGCTGTTGCAGGTGTGAGATGAACACTAAATAAAACTATTCTGCTTTTGTTAACATGGCAAACTTACTTTTACGCCCCCCCCCCAAAAAAAAAAAAAAGAATATTTAATAAACAAGTTGTTAAATTTTGGGGTTTATTCCCGGTTGTGAGGGTCCTTTGCAAAACCCAGTCTTCCAGGCTCTGGGATTTCTGGTGCCAGGAGGGTTTGGTTTTTACAGTGCTGCTTTGCGAATCCTGGCCAGCACAGGTTTTATATTCGTAATAAATTTATTAACAATTTTGGTTTAAGGGCAGCAGTATTTATTTGTTAGTGGGTATATTTATAGCCACACAAGCCATTGTGTGGGCATACAGCTGTAGAGGTTTTTTTAACCCGCAATTTCATATAGCAGTAGCGCAAGGGCAGGAATTGCTCGTTAGACCCTGGTTGACGGATTTCTCCCAGCGTGATGGTGGTGGTGCTCCCGTTGTTGCATTCAGCCCTGCAGATGCTGGTGGAGGTGCAAGGTCCATGGGAGGAGCCCACCGCTAGGAAAAGGGGAAGGTGGGTGCAGAGCGGGCAGCCAGAGCCTGGTGGGATGGGCACAAGGGACCTCATCCTGCCTGGCTCCCAAGGAGCAAGGGGAGCCCAAGTTTGGCTTTGGCTTTTGGGGGCAGGGGGGCAAGGGTTGACCAAGGGAGCTCAGTAAAGCCTCGCTTTGCTGGTAGCGGGCAATGCAGGGGGATGTTGCAGCTTGGGAAATGTTTGGTCAATGTTTCTATGTAATATTAATGTATTCCTACAAGTGATCCTGTTGAACAGCATCCCAGACACCTCGATTTTTGCATGCGAGGTTATCTACCTCTGTATAGCCTGTCTCCATACCTACATATAGCCTGCCTGCAGTAGCAGGCATTGTAGTTTTAAGTAGCTGGGCATGGGAGTGCATGCACCTGAGCAGGTTATATCCGCGGCACTGGGACTGGCACCACCACTGTTACAACCCAGTAGAATTTTTAAAAAAATATATGAATTGCATGGTTTTCACGTCATTCCCTTGCCAACGTAACAAAAAAAAACCCAACACAAACATTCTTTTAGCACTACTAAGGTGCCCTGCATTGTGGGAGAAGTCTTGCTACCTGGAGTGAGTTGGTTCCATGCTTTAAGGACACACTTTGATGGTCAACCCCGAGCCCTGCCCCAGTAGGAGCTGTGTAGGCCAGGAGACAATCCCTGGCCATCCAGGGCTACAGTCAGAGCGCAGCTAAATGGCCTTTTGCTGGCTCACATGGAAATGGCTTCACCATGGCAGGGTGGCGAGGATGTTGCGCACCATTTGCAGCCAGGACTTGAAAAGCAGGCAAGAGTCAGATCATCCCGCTGTGAGCTGTGGTGTGTAGCACACCCATGCTTTATGGCTGTCCAAAAAAACTCCCCCGAGCACACAGAGAGCACAGAAGTCAAAGTCTCAAAGAGGCAAGTCTCTGACCTGCGCATGGAGCTGGCGTGATATTTGCTTTCCCTCTTGGGTTTCATGATGTCATTCTTCCCTTGCTGGCCTTCACCCGCAGCAGTGTTTGCTTGTGGGTTAGGGAGGAGGGGGTAATATTTTACTTTAATTGCCCTACAATGCAGCCAGTTCTTAGCCGAGGATGAATATTTGGCTGCAGCGTGTGATGGGCATTGAGCAATGTGCAAAACAATCTCAAGGACCATTTGCGAAGCTGTGAAGCTGGGCTGCGTCACTGAGCGAATGTCCCACTGCAGCTCATCCTCCCCTTCGGTGTCCGCAGCCTTCCACCCAAACCGTATGCCCTTTCCACATGAAAGAGGTATTTTTCAAAGCAGAACAAATGTCTTTTTTCCTCTGCGGGTGACTACACAAACAGGGCCTCGCACTGGCCACTGTGACCTGTTTCATAGCAACATTCAAACAAATTACTAAAATTGTGATTTATTCCCATTGGTCATGGCTCCGTGGTGAGACAGGGAGGATTTGGAAAAAGGAAGAAAAATCTGAAGCCCTGCAGGTGTCAGTAAGAGATGGCAACTAGAACTAAAATAGCAAAGTTTCCTGGTGGCCGGTGCCATTTAAAACTCTTGAAGGAGGTGTCTCCTGCTGGTGGACTCCTCTGAGCAAGTTTGGCCCTCCCAGAGGCTATATGACCGGCAGAAAGGAATTATGGAGACATGAGTGGTGTTGACATGAAAAAAGAATATAAAAGCTGAATGATGGACCTGCTCAACACCACAGAGCTACTAACAATGGGAGGACACGAGGGAATGGCCAGAGGAGATGCCAGGAGCTAAAGTGCTTTCTAGGACTTCATGGCCCAGGACCATGGGCTCATCAAGAGACAGGGAAAGGATTTGTCACTCCTGCTTGTAACTTCTTCTTCCTCCACTTTCTCAGCCACATTAGCTCTGTTTTAGTTTCTCTGTTTCATCACCATCATGTTGTTTTTCACAAGCAGCATCTTGGGTGCAGGCAACATGTCAAGCAGAAGAAGCATCGTGCCCTGCCCAAACAAGATTATTATCTAAAACGAGGAAATACATCAGTGTCCTAGCATATGGTTACACAATTGGCTCTGAGCCCTGTGGGGACATTTGTGCCCACACATACCACTGTGTGATCAGCTCTCCTGGCTGGTGCCCACCAAGGACCAGCCCATAACCATTGCACGTGTCCAGGCCCTTTTGGTGGGGTCTGGCAGCATGCAGGTGCAGGGGATGGGAAAGGAAAGTATCCAAGCAGAAGAAAGATATCTTACCAAATACGCAAGTGAGATTGTCCCGGGAATGATATTGATAAAGGCCAAATTCTGCATGCATCACCCGCCAACCATGGCTTGCTCCCGGTTCCTCACCAGTGCAGACAAAAATGGTGTTTCCATCAAGGAGGAAGGACCCTAGCTGTGAGAGGAGAGCAGGGAGAAGGGACAGAGTCAGGTGCATCTTCTGACCAAGTGCCACATTCAAAGAGGCATTGGGCACCAAACTCGAGCAGTGAAAGCAAGGGGAAGTTTGGCACCAGTAGAGCATTGGGTACCTCCACACCTCCGTGGCACTGGGGCACACTCCCTACACAGTCACTCAGAAAATCAGGCATCACAAACTAAAACCAGCACTGGGCAAAACAAGGTAACACTGTGGCTAACCAACACACGGCCTCTCTGGTGATAACACACCCTGTCTAGCCATTGTTACCGGCATTTAGCTAAATGCCACGCACGCTCACCTCTGGTGCTGCCTCACCATCCTCTGCATGCTCTCAGGGCATGCCAGACTGAGACGGGGGTGGAAAGTGGTACCACTACCTTACATCAAAGGTAGGTGCTTTACGCCTCAGGTAGGCACTGCGTTTGGGTTCAGGCCACCCTGAGCCAAAGTCAACATGGATGTTAGAGTAATCAGGGACTTCCATGTGTTAGAGACTGTATTAAAGAGCAGGTTGCAAGCAGGGGTGGTGAAACTTGTTAACTTTTGACTCATACTGACAAGACCTCTTAATAGGAGAGGAGCAGAACCAAAAGTATTGATGGCAGAAAATCAAGGCTGAGAAAGGCAATATAAAACATAGCACATCCCCTGAAGACTCGACCAGACTGGTAGAACTGGGAAAAAAAAAACCTAAACAAATTCCTACAAGCCCTCACTGAAGCTGCCTCAAGGAACCATCTGTGTTGGAGAGTAACTTTGCAAATGCAAAACAATCACAGCCTACACAGACACAGCATGAAGCTCTATGGAGAAATGCTGTCGTGCACTCCTGACACGCTCACAGCCCCCTAAAAGTGGCTGCCTGGAGAATCAGGATCCAGCCAGCACCTTGGCACTTTCCCAGGAGCCATACCTTTCCTGGGTAGCACCACAGGCATCCTTTTTTCCCCAATATACCCAACAAATTCATCAGGAAATGAATCTTTGTGCTGACCTTCCATCAGACACTTATCTAGTCTGCTCAGCAAGGCAGAAAACCTATTTATTGGTTCCAGCCACTTCATGTCGATTTTTCCACTTCCACACCAGTAATATGGAGGAGGCAGACAAATACAATTTTCTCACGAAGTGAAAATTAGCTAGTCTTTGTAGAAGTTGTTCTCAAGCAGACCCTGGAATTAAGCTTGCTTTAGTAGTACTGACAGGTAATCTCTCATTATTGCAGGAGAGAGATATCTGTTTTCATCCTCTCATACATCCCTGCAGCATTTAGCTCCCTCAGCCATTTCTGTCCTGAAGAAGACAGCAGACTCACAGGTGATGGTGCTTGAGGCCATTCTGGAGGGACAAACTCAGTGAACACTGACGGGGGCTCATCGCACACCTTCTTTACAGGGTCCAAGAACAATCATCTTCCTGTCCTGGAGTGACACATACACATCTTCCGCATGGGAAGAACATGCACTCGAGTGCTGACATTACACAGATGGTGCCCACCACGCCTTCACTGTGCACCACCATGAGGGCTGAGCGGCTGGACACGATCAGCTCTTGAATGTGTCTGATTCAGTTTGGCCGGTGGCTTCAGAGGACTCCTGCTTCTCTGCCAGTCTTAAGGTTTTGCCTAATACAGTCTCCTAGGGATGTCTTCTCTCATTTGAAGTCAGTGAGGAGTTTGTCTCTTCTTAGCAGAGAGCTATCTGGACTCCACTGCACATAGCCTGGTCCAGTCAAGGGAACTACAATAGAATGTGAACTACGTGACCATGGACCTTGAGCCCTTAGGAAACTGCTGAGTAGGCACTGCTGAACACGTCAGCAGAAAGGCACCAAGATGTTTGGCTGGTGAGGGCAGTATGGAAACCAGAGGAGAAAAGCAGAGACGGGCACACGGATGGTGAAAGCTGAGTCATCTTCATATGGGGAAGGAAAAGACCAAGCTGTCAGATGGTTTCCCAAGAAAGATGTAATAACTTTCCAGGTACTTATGAGTTCACATGCTGGGAATGTGCTGCTGTCAGAAAGGGACACTCATTTACAGTCTGCATGTGAGAAGCTCAAAGTTATGGCAGTCTGAATGTCATCTTATTATACAAGTAATTCAGATTTCTGGTGATTATGCTTTCTTGGCCAGAAACCATGCAGCCAAATCTAACCTACAGAAGAGATGGAGGAGGTAAACTTTAGGGCTGATTGATCTGGGCATTGTAAAATGCATTTGTGGAAACGCCCTCGTCAGTATATACATTCCTGCCTAATGCTTCTGTTGGAGGTTTATGGCTTGCAGATGAAAAACTTCTGCAAATACCTTCCCCAAAGGCATTTATGGTCAAACTCTTGGAGAATAGAAGGAAAATCCAGAATTGGACCATCTTAATGAGACCCTGCAGAGTCTCCCTCTTCAAAAAAAGCCATTCCACTCGGAATAACCCTCATCGCCTCAGCCTGGGGTGTATAAACACCCAACTAATAAAAATCATCTGCCAAGCAGCCCTTCACAAACTATCCAAGGAAATATTCACACCCCGACAGGAGAAATGACAGAAATGCCTGAAATTTCGGTAATGCCTTTTCAAGTATTATCGCCTTCCAAATAGCCCAGGAGAGAGAAGGAGAGGCTGTGCAAAATACCCCTGATGACCAGGGACTTTCATCTGGCAAGGCAACCACCGAGGTCTGGAACCATCATACTTGGCTTCTGAGCAGCACAGTGACTGCTAGATAAAATATGCAGATAAATTCAACACTCGCCGTGAGGCTGATGATAACAAAAACCAAGATCCAAAATAGGGGCGCGGGTCCCAGGCTGGGCATGACTCCCCTTTTTCTCTACAACGGTGTTATTTTTTCTGATAGTTAATAAATACATAATTACTAATATACAGTTATATCTACATGCTTGCTAGTTAAAATTCTAGCATACGAAGAGTTCTCTTGTTAGGTAAATATGCTGGGAAAAGGGATGCTTTTAATATTCCCTACCAGTTTTACTGACTTTTACTACTAAGATCATAATCCTGCCTTAAACTGGAGGAAGTCTTAGATGCGCTGAAACATTTTGGATACAGCTCTTCCATCTCCACCTTTTCCTGCTCTAATTAACTCATGATGAGATTTTTTCACCAAAAGGGTCTCAGACCATAGGAGATACGTGCACACTTGCACCACATTTTATTTTTATCCCAAATGAGTATTTATTTGTGAGGATCATATTTTTTTCTCTTTTAAAAAAATAAACAGGAGTTAAGAAACCTGAGCCAGTGGAAGCATCTGGATACCAAGTCCATTTCATGCAAAGGCCCACTATCAGCTTTCACTCTTTGAGAGTAATTTTAATGACATTTTCAGGAATTAGGTTTGCAAAAGCAAGGCTGTTATTGGATATTCAGAAAACAGAAAGGTAAGTGCTGTATTCATTACAACATTACAACGCTATGTTGGCACAGAAATACTCGTGACTTTTCCATCAGCCTTGTACTTAAATATAGAATTTAAGAAACTTTTACAAGGTAGAGAAAGGGCAAGAAATTGTTGGCAAAATGGGTGGTTCTGAGGTTACAGAATCCAAAATAATTTTGGTTGGCTGACCAAAAGCTAGTTATTTTTTCTGAATGTGCCACAATCCTCATGTAGGTGGTACTAACTCATACCTGCCTTGCCCAGATCGGTGTATCACATAGATTTTTATGAACAGGGAAGAATGTAAGAGCAGTATGAGCCCAAGGAGAGCGGGCAGCTCTCCAAATGGGAAACACTCATCCTTGTCATTAAAGTCAATCTTAAGAAACCATTTAAAAGGCCGTCATTTTAGTCGTTAGGCAAAATCTCCAGCAAAGCCAAGGGAGGTTTGCTTGTGTGGGAGGGACTGGAGAAGCAAGGCCTCTGTGCATGTGTGAGCGTGCAGAGCAGGGCAGAAAAACAATTGTTTATGCAACATTAAAGCTGAGAAATGAAGCAGTCAAGAAATGCAGTGTTAGGGTTGACTGCTCAACTGTAACGTTGCCTCCCAGTATTTAAGTGTCAGCAAAGGTGGGTTTGCACATTGCCGTGAATCCATGCAATAGGCAAGATTGCTAGGAACGTGCCCTAGCTGGGGTTGTTCAGTGACAAGTCAACCTGTAATTATCCTGCAAGGAGGGGGGGGAAAGCAACACTTTAATTCGAGACCTCACCATCCTTATGGCCCCACACTTCATCCTTGATCTCCAGGCCTGCGTGAGCTGTGCCTTGGTGCAGAGGTCACATCACACCCTGCGCAACAGAGAATCATGCCTAAAATAAGACTGTCGCTTAGCTGACCGCAAAGTGTTTCAGTCTGGATGCCGTCATCCAAATAAGAGTCTAAAACTGTCACACCTGATTTTAGCTCCTGCCCGCTCCGCAGGGGCACCGGGAAGCTGAGTGTCCCTCACTGCCTGTCCAGCCCCACACACAGGCCATCACAGGACCAGCCTTTCCTATTCAGCATCTCCTAGGGAAGCTGTGCCCTGCATTGCGGTACCTGCTTTTTCATTATTCACTCAGTAATTAGCAGTTTTCTGGCTCTTGGTCTAGGACGCTCCTCACAGCTGACACATAACAAGCCAACTGCCCCTTCTTGCAAGCGCAGGAGCACCTGAAAACGCGGCTGCGGGTAGTCCCTCACAGAGTCCCCATCATCTCTCACAATTCAGCTATGCAAGACAGCCAGGGCAAGCACAGTCCCATGGCTTATGATGAGAGCTTTTTTCTCCCTTGGAGAAATGAGAATCTGTGGCTAAAAAGGAAAAGCGCTTCCACATCCCTGTGCCTTTCAAACTTTCAGGCTTACTTTGCATATAATTCCAAATGATCGAATCTAATGCTGATCTGACCCTTGTTTATTTTTCTCTCCTCAATATCTGAGTGATTACTTTGGCTCAGAAAATGGATTTAACTATCATTTCAAACAACCGCTAATTACAGCGACTGAAACCTAACACTTAATTCCAGCCTCAAAGGAGCCAATGGTTCGCATTAAACAGCAGATAAGGCGAAACATCTCAATTTAGTCTGGCTATACATTTGTCAGATTTCTGTGCAAAATGCACGCATGAGCAAGATACAACCAAGACAGGAGAAATCAGATATCACCAGGCTCTCAGTAACAATCAAGAGCGTAACCCACCCCATTCATCTTAGGTTCCTTGAAGTTCAGGCACTGATGAAGCAGATTTTGAGTGGGACGTCTAATGGGCCGAGAGGGGGAATTTCATCAGTGAAATAAATTCTTAATCGTCAATACCTCTGTTTTCACATCTTAAAGTCACAAGGTGCTGAAGCGAGAAAGACTTCTGCAAATTGAGTAGAGCAAGAGCAATGCAAGCTCAAGGAATGCTGCGAGTTTGCGGCACGTCTCCCAGGCACGCAAAGGCAGGCAGCATCCAGTGACAAGTGGGGGCACAAGAAAGGGTTTTCAGATCTCTGCGTAATCTTTTAGGATGGTGCCAATGCTGACAAACTTGAGACCTGAGTTTCTACAGCTAATTACTGCGGTTTACAGGCACTGAAGCTAAGATGCATGTTTTCAGAAGCGCTGAGAGCTCAGGCTCCCAATACGGTGCAAATTAAAGCAATAGCTTCATTGACTGTCCGGTCATACAGGTAACACATTGCAGAAGTAGCCCTAGAAGCTGGAGCATGAAGACCATTGGCATGCAGTAGAGGATTAACTTCTGGGCTCCTCCACCTTGCTTGGGTCAGATGGCAGAGGTATTTCATATTTTTTGACCACTCCCTTAAAAAATATAAGACTTGCAAGCCAAAAAAATGGCATTTTACTATTGCCAACTAACGTGGATTTAGCTGGCTCATCTTCAAATGCTCAGGTTTGAAACTTCTTGTCTTTTCTTTTTACAGGCATTTTTCTGCCTGACATTAAACCTCACATTATTCAGTGTTTGCTTCAAAAAGCCAAACACCGCATTAGAGGGAGGCTACAAACCGGACACAGGTTATCCCTGTAATCTCATGTACAACCATCCTAATCAGCTCCCGTGGTGGGAAACCCCCATACGCAGCATTTCAAGGGTTCGGGCACATCCCAGCAGTTATTTTTCCTGCAGTCTCCTGCTGCATCTGGGACTCTGACGTTGGCGTACGGCTAATGCATCCAGCTGCCCTGGAGCCAGGGCTTTACCTCTGCTCATTCACCGTAAAACCCTGTTGTTCTGTGGGAACATCTGCTCATTTGCGCTCCACCCAAACACCACACGCATTCTTCAGAAATTTCTCTTTCTACAGGTCTGGTTGCTTTTTGCCAGCAGCAATGTACACACTTGACACGCTAAGAAAAAGTATTTAACAGGAGGAAAAGTGCGTTCCTCATAAATTATTCTCACTGCAGGATGAAGAGGAGCAAACTAACACTGCTGTACTTTAGGGAACCTATTTGTAAAAGGAAAGGAGCTACACTGAGCCACTAAAAGTTAAACACCTGCCATTCCCTCCCCATAATATACTTCAAAAAGCGTTTATGGTAATTTACCCAGGTCACTACTGGACCAAGGGACTCCCCCCATGTGAATCCATGCTCAGTGAGAGACCGGGGAATGGATTTCTACCTGTGCTTCCACCTTGGCTTCTGTGAAATGGGCTGTGAGTTTGGGGCTGGTTTCTGGCCAGCTGGGACAACTGTCTTTCCTTAGCTCCCTGGTGCTGATCCATACCTGACACCAAAGACTGAATTCGCATGGAAGAGCAAGAGTCCTGCTCTGGTGGGCATGGAAGAAGGCACTGTGCTGTGCCAGACAAATGCGGGGTATGGGTTTTATAGCAGTTCTCTATACTAATAGACCCCCAGATATGCAATTCCATCCCAAAGAAGCAGGACTTTTAATTCTTATTACTTTTCAGCGTAAGTCATCAGTTGGAGCTGTTTTAATTTGACTTCTCACTGGTGATTTTGGAGGGTACTTCGCAAGGACCGTTTACAGCTTTTCTTCACAACTATAAAATCTAAACACCATTTAATACCACAGCCCCAGCATCTGAGGTTTCAAAGAAATTAAACAAATATGACAGTCACCAAGTCTGCTTTTCACTCAGATTTAAGATAGTGTAAAATTCTTTAATTTTTTTTAAAGACAATTTTCAGACATGAAAATATCTATAAGTTTTGCTATAAATTTTTCTATAAGTTAACGATTCCATTCTGACTGCACTTCCCCCCCTTGCCTTCACTCTAACGCAGGCGATGCCTGGAGTAGAACAGCCTTTTTGATGTGTGGTGGTGACTGGCCGCTAAACCCTCTGTGAGAGCTCGTATTTCAGTCACGCCTGGGCTTCACACTTGATCTTCAGCCATATGAAAGCGAGTAATGCTGTAACATTTTATGGCTAGTTGTGCTGGATTTGTTGCTAGAACTTTTTCTTTCAGTTGACCCAGCAGTCTCCTTTGGAGCTGCATTTTGAGTTTGCAGTTTCTGTGTGTTTTTCTCATCAGGATGCTAACAACAGCCTCCGTCTGAGCAGACATGGGCAGAAAGCCTTTCCTGGGCTTCTTGGGTTTAGTCTCGCTATTTTATATAAGGATCACAAGCCTGAGATCTCATGGCATTGGGCAGTGCACAAATGCATGGCACTCAACCCTTGTCCTCCAAATGGATGTTCTGGCAAGGGCTGAGGTGGAAAACCAGGCTGTAGACAGCACCAAAGAGCACAGACCCTCCAGCATCCAAAAAAGCCCGGCTCTTACCTCCAGATCTTCCTAGCTACATTTCTGCAAAGCCCTTTACTGAGTCTTTTGCAGTGTCATCCAACTGGTCCGAGTGTTAAGCAAAACGGGTCATTTGTAGGAGCTTCAAGTCATCTGGTTACTCAAGATTTGCCTCTGGTTGGATGCTCAGTGTCAGGGACGTTTGGTGGACAAAGTTTCTGTAAAACCTGTTCAAACTGCAGCGACGCGCTTCTTTCCTTCATTCCTGCAGTTTCAATTAATCTGACTTGATTTGATCTCTCATAATTGTGCAGTGTGTTTTTATTTAAGTTTGCCTCCAGTCTTCTACCAATTAGTACATCCATGCATAAGTAATGTCGGTACCTCACATCTCTCTGGACTCCCTTGCTCACTGTTTCATCATCTTCAGCTGCTAAAACGCTCCAGGTGTCTGCCAGAAGCTGAGCATTTCTCCCTCAAATTCCGAACCATCTCATGAAAAGTCTTTTGAGATCACGAGGACTGCCCCAGAACAGCTCCACATGCAGGAAAGCCCTATTAAATCACCCTCAGAGCCTCAGAGCATCTTATCAGCCCCATTTTTCCCTGTGAATCTCAGAAGTGGTTCCCATGGGAAGTGATGTGCTGATTTTGGCTTGCAGGAGAAAGTTAAGACTGAACAAATGAGTTGTTTGAATCCAGTTCCAGGTCCATCTCCGACATGTTTAATAGTGTCCATAAATTGCTTAATTCCTCTGTAAGATTAAATGGCTAGTTATGCATGGCTTGTTCTGGCTTCCCTGGTACCAGAATCGTCATGCTGTAATTTCAGCCACGAACAGGGATGACCAGCTGATAACTGCCATCCAGGTATAGGCTGCAGATGCATGTAGGGGCCCTTGCACCCATGTTGGCCTTGGTTAAGGAAAGATATGGCGAAACAATCCACAAAACCCACTTTCTTGACTCGAGCTAGAAGATTTAGGAAGTCCCTTAGAAGTGTATGCATTGCACGAGGTTAGGCCAGCAAAAGCAAAGAATGAGAGGGCAAGGACACACTTCTCAGCTCCTCACTTTATGCCCACAATGGCTTTCACCGCCTTCTTAATGCCTGCATCCCACCTGCCCTGTTGTTGGAAGAGAAACTGAAGGAGCAGCAAGTTTTTCTCTGAATTCCCCTACTTTTCACACAAAGAGTGCTGTTGAGATAAATGAGCGAATGCTCTCCTCTCTAACAAAATTTTCTGTAAAAGCAGTTGGCAATTACAACTATAATGAGCACAGACATCAGCTAGAGATGAATCAGTTGTATACTTTTTACTTGTCTGGAACTACAGATTATGTCTACAGTGGAAAAGTTCATCTTAGAAAATATATTCGTTAGCATGATTAGATCAACACCACCACAATATTCAATATTACTTTGCCTTTGGCAGCAGCAAGGACAGCTGGGCAAAGCAGCATTTAACATGATGCTAGTTAAGGCATGTCAGATAATATACTTTCCAACACGAGGCAGTCTCCCACAACAGACAAGTCATAGCAAAGGAACCAGTTTCAGTGGTCACTAAATAAATTACAATCTTTCTGAGGTTATACATGGGATGGGTCAACACCCACCCCAGTGGAGCTTCTCATAGCAGGGGCAGTCCTACGCAACGGCAGCTTACAGGAGCAAGCCCATGGCTACTTACAGGAACAAGCCATTGGCATCAACAGGAGCTCTGCACGCTCCCAGCAAAGTTTGAAATACGGAATTGGGCATTGCTGGGAGCTCTAGCCTGTCTGGGGAGTTCTTAGAAGCTGGTTTCCAGCTAACTAGGAAAGCATACCCGCTACAAAAGGCTTCTTGGACACCAAATCGGCCTGTGTCCATGCACTTGCCTCAACCACCCTCACAAGCACAGCCCTCCTCTGTGCCTTCCCCCAGACCTGGAGGCACCCTGGTTTCCGTCAAACTGTGCCCTTTCCACTCTGGTTGCGTTTTCTCAAAGCTGATGTTGTGAAGGCTTCAGTTGCAAATGCTGTCTAGTATTATTCCCTTAAAAAGCATTCTTACTTTCAAATGCTACCTCTCCGGTGGTTATAGGCACTCTATCTGTGCCAGCGGGTAGCTGATGAGGTGCAAATGCTCTAATTGAATATCCAACACACTCAGAAGTAGTTTCTTTGTCTGAAAGGGCTAACAAACCATTCTGTGCCTGTAAGATGTTTCCTCAAGTTGCTCCTTATGCCTTATACATACAGAAACAAGTGAAAAGTGTCTGTTTGGTCAAAAATACACACATATCCCCTTTAACACTTACAGGACATGTAGAGAGACATAAAAGCTCACAACACTGTATTATTGCAGCAAAAAAACTATTCTTCAGGCATGGCAGAGATCAGCGTAGGTCGGTCAACCCAGCAGCATTAAAGCAGCAGTGGAGACCCAACCAGTGAGCACCACAACCGCTAGGGCTTCTCTCAATGAGCCACAGACTGTGCAAAGCCAACTCTGCTAATGCATAGGCCAGCATCAGAAGTCTCTGAAGGCTGCTGTCATCATCTGAACTGCATCTGTCTAAGCTCACTTATCATGCATCAGGGTACAGGCACCATTGGCACTATCTCCAGCTGTAATCCAGTCCACATGCTGGCAGCGGGAATTGTCCTGCACTGACTCTGTGCCAGCAGAGGATTCCCCAGTCCATGGGAACGCTTTCCCTTAGCAGCTTAGCCAGTTTTTCTGGTTTGCTTTGCATTGCCATAGTGGAACAGAGCAGCTGCTATGGCTACTCTGGCTGACTGACTCCTACCCAGCTGCCTAGAAAAACTCTCTACCACAGGAGCAGACAGGAATGTCAATGTTTCAGAAAGATTTGTCCTACCTTGAGAAAAGCCAGAGAGCTAGAGGTACAAAGAGGTTGGGGCAATAGCCTGAAAAGTCCAAGCAGCAGAAGTTACCTTTCCCTCATGGTCAGGAGAGATTTCCAATCAGCATTTCAGCCTTTGCCTTATCTGCCAGCCTAGGTGCCCTTATGGATCCTCCCAGTAGAAGATCTGCACACCGCATAGATGTGCCTGGGTTAGTGCTTTCTCTTGCTTTGATTTTAAAGATGGCAAATTGAAAGACAGGTTAGATTAAATAAAGGACCAAAGACTCTAGAAGAGCTTGCAGCAGAGTGGAGATGGGAGCTCAGTTGAGCACCACTTCAGGACCCCCACCTGAAATCCATCTTTCCTCCACAGTGGGGTGCCTGAGCACACTGCCTAAATATCTGCAGCTACAGGCCACCATCCCATCCGTAGACACAAAAGGAAAGAAAGTCCTCTACAAATCTTTGTGAACTCTTTCCGCCTATAAAAATAAGTAAACCCTGCATTCCTTGCCATTAAAACACAAGACTTGGATGGTTATCTGCATGTATGTAGCCCCTGCAGACAATCATCTTCCTTTGCTCTCTAAGATTAACTCTTGTTTACACCTGTAAGTCTTTTTCCCCATGACAGGGATCAAACCTTACCAAGAGGCCTACAGAGTTCTCAAGAAACCTGAGTTCCCAGGTTGCAATGGCAGAAGACAAAGCCAATTTAACTACTCATGATCTTTGAAACCCTAGGGCATCACATCAACCCCCCATCCCATCTCCTGGCCACACACCCTTGCTCTATTCCCTATCAGACTCTTCCATGAGCCAATTCAGTGCACTTGACCAGCAGAAGACTGATCTAGCTCTTGAAAAAATGTGTGGCTCACTGCTGGGCTAGGAGTGAAGAGCTCAGAGAGGGGCCTGGCAAGCCCCAGAGCTCAGGAGGGGCTGTGAGACCACATAGCCTGGGGCAGAGGTGGGAGGAAGGAGAGGAGTGAGCTAGGGGGTTGTCCTAGGTGAGCTCTTGGGTTATCCTTCGAGGGGCTCTTGGGCTGTGCTAGGAGTGGCTCCTGGATTGTCCTAGGAGGAGCTCTCCTTGTCCTCCAGGTGTTCTCCATAAGAATGGACAGGCCAGGTTTATCATCCTGTGCCACTATCTCCATGCCAGGGGCAAGGGTTTTCCCTCTGCAGGTGGGGGCAGAATGGGAAACAAGAAGCCCCACGATCCAGGGGGAGTTTGCAGCCTGAACCTGATACACAAAACGTCCCCAATAGAGTTATACCAAGACAACTCCCCCACAGCCATCAGAAACAGCAGTCCCGCAAGAGAAATGTCTTTCCAGTCACAAGTTTCAAAATGATTTCTATTTGCATTGCAATGAATTTGCCACTGGCAGGGGTTGAAACTCAGGAGTTAATGTACTGCAGGTTTATGGTAAACGAATGCTTCTGGAGCCATAATTCATGTTAATTGACAGAAGCTGTCTACAACACTATGAAATATGCACATCATAGCTGCAAAACAGGAATCCCTGTGTGCATCATAAAACAAACAGTGCCTTTTGCTTCCAAGCACTGTGATTACTTCTCTTTTTCACATCAAATAAAAACTGCTAGTTACGTCCGCATCTGAAATGAGGTGTGAATAGTCAAGGAGGCATCTGTAACAAACCAGCAAAATGCAAGAACTGGAAGAGGAACGTACCTGAGAAACGGCTGACCATTCCCATCCACGCCACACTTTGATCATAAAACACACTGAACAACCAGCGAGCTCAGGGCAATGAAAA
This sequence comes from Rissa tridactyla, assembly GCF_028500815.1. NCBI lineage: Eukaryota > Metazoa > Chordata > Aves > Charadriiformes > Laridae > Rissa > Rissa tridactyla. The sequence continues at coordinate 32,699,813 of NC_071470.1, read as the reverse complement.
TTGTCAGGCAATTACCATTTGTGTGACCCATTTTCATCACGTCATTAAAAAAAAGGGGCCAACTGGGGCAAACTGGCTTAGCTCCACTGACTAGAGCACAATCAGCCCCCCTAAGATTTATCTGCTTGGAAAATGCATATATTCTGCGAGCAGATCAGCTTGTAATGACTGAACTGGATTTACAGCCTTACAGATATATTTATGGGAAGGTATTCAGTTTGTCAGTTAGGAAATTAGAGAAACCAGTGAGGGGAGGTACCCAAGGATTTTTACTGGGACCATTGAGCCATGGATAAGTTTGTGAAGATGTGTGTGAAGTGTGAAGTGAAATGTTGGAATGTTGTGTACAGAAGGGATTTCAAGGCAGTGAGGGAAACACCCTGGAAATCTCCATTTTGTCAAAGTGTGTCATCACATCAAAGCACAGCCATCCTGAGAAGATATTTGGGTTTGACAATGTATTTGGAGAAGATTTTCTGGAAGTCTGAGGAATCCCTAGCTGAGAGTGGCATCATGGTATGGTGTGGATTTCTTTTTTTAAATTTGTTTTTTGACCTAAACCCTGTAATATTAGGATATTCCATTCCAAGACACCATTCTGAAACAACTCTGTCCTATTCCTATGAAAAATGACAACTAGCTTTGAAGATATTAAAGTTGTCACAAACAAAATTATCTGCTTACATCAATAGCTGTAGGGGACAATATTTGGCCTTAGAAAATCCATCCTAGACCAACAAACCCAGTTAATGCAAGTTAGCTCTCATTGCAGCTGTAGAGTGTTTTTCCTCATTTCTTTCCCTATTAATATTATTGAACACTAGTAACTTCAAGGAAATGTATTGGGAAGCAAAGTCCTTTTTCTAGATTATATACAGTGAAGGTTTTTTGTGCCACCATGGAACACATCGATATAAGAGTCTAGGGTTGACCTTAAGGAAGGTATGTTCACCATGTTTCTTGTCTTTTTGCAATGACAAGCAACATGCCAGCTAACCCTACCCAGCGCCACCATCCAAAGCATCTTTCCATCAGCTCCCCTGAGACCTGTGAAAACCCCCATGGGATGTCCTGTTGTCCGGGATCCCTTCCCAGCACGGCCTACCATCTTCATCAGAGCTCCTGCCAAAGTGAGGTGCTATGCAGCTCCAGGCTGGCAAAGCAAGAGCTGGGCAGACGCAAGTTGGGGCACGGCGTGAAAGGGGAGGAAGTAAGAGGTGGCCCAAATTGCTCAATCTGTGAGATTGCACAAGGTTTAGGAGGCACTGTGGCGGGAAGGAAGCTTCAACTAGGTTCTACTGGATCTTGCCCTGAAACAAATTTTGCTGTGTAATTTTTTCTCTGTTTCGTTTACTTGTTTTATGCTTTGCTAAGGCCCAGGGTCCAGCTTTCTGTCTTACACTCCTTACGCATCAGGACAAGCAGTGAGCATTTTGTTATTCCTTCACTAACTAATGGGAGCCAATCTTCATACCGCATCGTTCCTTTTTCCCAAGAGGGATCCTGGTGCATTCAACATGAGCATCTGAGGACGAGGTGCTGCGGGTGAGCTCACTGCAGGCAGGATTTGGCCCAGACAGGGCATCATTACTGAGCCTTAACTTGCCCCTTTCGTTAGCAGAGCGGTTTTGCTGGTTTGCTCCTGCGTTAACTAGTGAAGAAAACAGTGAACGATGATTCCTTCCCCAAAAGGCCTGAAACCTGTGAGCCCAGCCCTGCAATCATCACTCCCACAGCTCCTTCTTGACTTACACAAGCAGTTCCACGTGTGGACGAGGTTGGAGGATTTTCGGGATGAGACCTCAGGTAATCCTGACCTGACCTGACTCATGAAGGGGGGAGGAAGGAGCTCAATCCAACTGGCTTGGGAGGCAGTTCATCTTGCCAGGGGTGCCTGATGCCAGTTCCTTTGAAAATAATTAATCATCTTTCTGATTAAGTTTAGATACTCTTAGATGGGCAAGGAGAAACAAGTCCAAGCTGAAGACACCATCAGAAAGGAGTGGAAGAGGAACAGTAGGTGTCGGGACAAATTGTTCTCATTTGGAAGCTCAGCTGAAGTGAGGTCGGTTTTTGCAGTTAGAGCCTGACCCAAGAAGTTTTCCTCTCCCACCCCAACCTGGATGCTGAGTGAAAGCAAACAGGGCTTTTCACTCATTTTGAACCTGATCCTGCACCATTCAAACCATCCAGGCTCTGTCATTAGTCCCAAGTTCCCAGGTGGGGAAGGAACACAGCCCCCTACCTCCTGCCTATCCTGACGACGGCGAAAAGAGCGTTTCTGAAATATGTCAGCTAAAATATTTGAATGAGCCGGTTTTCAAACCCCAGTGCAGACAGAAGGAGCTGCTTTTTAGTAGGTGTTAGCAGGAAAAGATAAAGCTGCTTGGTTGAAAATATGTCATCTTTCATTTGGAAATGTGTCAGTACAAGTGTGTTAGCACCTTTGCGCCAAGTCTGTTCAAGCCCTGGAGGAGGAGGAGGACAGCTGAACCAGGGAGGAGAGGGAGTGGGAACTCACTCTAGGGGTAGCCGGTGCTACAATACTTTGGGTAGGAGAGAGAAAGCAACTATCCTCTAACGGGAACATTTTAAAGCCAAGGAGTTTAGGAAAAGCGTTTGCAAATGCCAGCGTTTTACACCTGCTCCAAGCAAACTCTGGGGATCTGTTTGAGGCAGCTGTGACCACAGGGAGTCTTTTCTGCACTAGGATTCCCGAGGCTGATGTTATTGTGGGAGCTAAACCAGGTTCAGCAGCAATGGGACCACTACTGGAGCTAGACCCAAGTGGATGGAGCCAGAGAGGAAAGGGGTCACCTTCCAAGAGCTCAAGCTATTCTTGTGCTAGTTCCTACTGCTCTTGCCGCTTTGGCATTCAAGCTGGCAGTTTTGGATCCTGCATGCCCAGAGCAAATCCCAGCCTAAGCATCTTCATGTCCCTCCATCAATAGCCAGAGCAGAGCTTCGAGTGCAGGGTTTGCTTGGCTTGTTTTTCTCTGTGCAAAGTGGCTGCACTGTCCCCTTGACTTGGCATTTGCCCAAGCAGCTGCTGATACAGTCCCGAAGAGACACAATAAAAAAGCTGGGGGAATGCACAAATTCAATTTAACGTGGAACGAGGGACCAGTTAATCTGATCCCTGAGGAACACAAAGATATTTATTTTCATGACAGTGTTGTGAGGGCTCCTATTCCAAGACAAGAACAGCTCTCATCCCTTGGATCCGCACTCCCTCTGTGCAAACATGCCCGAATGGCCGGTTTTGAAGCCAGCTCCCAACCTGCTGCTTGCAACCAGATTTTCTATTTTGAGCCATCTCTCTCTTTGTCACAAACAAATGTGTATAAACCCAAGCCACGGAGACATCTAACAGCAGCAAAGACAATGTGAATTGGGATGCTCAGATTTCTATCCTGTTTTCCAGGCACACCATGGTTCCCCTCCCATCCCAACAAATCCAGTGAGACACATCGAATGGAATGTCCTAAAGGATTATTAAACATATTAATGAGGTCTGAACAGAGCTATAAATAATAAATGGTCAGTGCCTCAGTATCCAGGACAGACATCCCAATCCACAGCTGTTAGGAAGAAGTACTTAACCCACGTACAGGGCAAACAGAACTATGAGAATATTAATCCTGATGATCCTCTGACTGTTAATATCAGCACTAATTACTGTCACCACAGCTTTCATTCCATCTTATTCCTTCAGGTCTGTACATTAGCTCACAGTTTCCCGAGGGAAAGCATTGCAGCCTTCCCTGCCTCGCAGCACAGCCCTGCTAGGTCTCCTAACCCTGCTCTCCACGCTCTGTGCCACGGGTATCCGGATCCTGCTGCTCCGACCCCGTGCTGGGGCAGCTGTAATTGTGTTGCCACAACATTGGATTAGCAGCACTGCGACTCTGAAGGTACATCACATTTTTAATTTCCTATTTGATGAAAAAATAGTTGCTGAAAGCAACTACATTTTCATCATGTTTAAGTGGGTGATCAAAGTTCTGTTGCTGTACGTGACCAGAGCTACCTCCTCCTTGGATAAAACAAGAAAAAACAATTTCCTGCCCAAATCCACTTGGAATACACAAGTTCCCTGAACGGGGACTTCCGCCTTCACGTAATGTCAGGGCCAATTGAACATGGTGTGCTGGCGTGATGCTCAGCAGCCACTGGCACCTTCGCCCAAAACACATCCCAAGGGGGAGGTGGAAGCTCTCAGCACCATGGCAGCCACGGCACTGGGCCAAGAAACAGCAAACTTGGATTCAGCTCCTTTGTTAGGGCGAGGGGACTCAGAGACATTGCTCCCATGAGCATTCCTCAACCACCATCCCGAGGAAAAGCCTAAGAGAGAAACCTTCAACGCAGGAGTCGGGACCCATCTGCAGCCAACAAGCATTAAGTGACAGTCAGAAATGAGAGCGGAAAGGGAAGAGCTGCCTTCAGCCTCCCGGCTGCAGCACTCACCCCTGAAGAAAGGGGAGATCAAAATAATTTAAAAATCAGCCCTTTGGGAAATACAAAGCAGCCTCAATTCTTTGCCTCCAATGATTTTAGTGGAATGACTCAGATGCTTCAATTGCCTCAGACACCAAAATCCCCTGAAATACTTTGTAAAGGTGACATGTGGAGAAGCAGTTTTCTAAGAGGCAGTAATTGTACTGGGGGTTTAACCCTTTCCAGCAGTTCTGATTTCCACTTCTTTCAGGAGCAAAAACCAGTTGGTTTTAGAGACAAATTAAACCACTTCCAAAGAAAATCTTTCTTCCTTGCGCCATGCAGGGCTCACACGAACAGCAGCACGGTGCCAGCGATGTTGGTGCGGAGGCAGGGCAGGTTGGCTGTGGGGACCGGCAGAGCAGGGCCAGGTTGGGCACGCTGGCCTTTCACTGCCCGCAACCCATGGCTGGCTATGGAGTCCCCTGAGAGCTCTGGACAGGCCATTAGCCACATTATAAAGAGGAGGAAAAAAAAGCTTATGGTTAGTTTTGGGCCAAATTTGCTTTCTCTCCGCGTAGGAAAAGTTCTCAGCAGTTTTGGAGAAATAGTGTGGCAGGGTCTAAGCATGCCATCAGCCTGAGCCCAGGTGAAATAACATGGCAATGCAAGCTCAGACACCGGTCCTCCAGAAGTCCAATAACTGAAGGAGATAAAAGGAGCTTCCTCCCCTGAGGCAGACAGTTCTTCTGAGCCATCTAGGGACAGATTTAGATAAGCAGAGGAGGCAAGAACAAATCGGTGTGTCATCTCTGTGGCTATGTGTCAAGGCAAAGCAGCTTCTCCACCACTTTGGGACCTGAGAAGGGACAAACCCTGCTGTTACACCCAGCTATCCTAGGTGCGGGATGAGCCTGGTAGGGCATAACTGAACAAGCTATACCTCCTAGGGTATAACTGAAAAAGCTCTTCAGACACAGTGGGCCGTGTGTGGTTTGGTCCTCTCCAGTCTCTATGTGACGGAGCCAAAGCAGGTATATTGAGGATGTAGTCACCAACGAGGCAAAGGAAACTTCCGTGGATTAAAAGAGGAAAACAACGGAGTGTGAGTTGTTTAAAGTGAGGATCATCGTTTTCTGTTGCATTGTACACTATAGGGGACCACAATTCCCGACTGGCAGACATAAGCACTTGTGCAATAAAATGAGAATAATAACAACAGGTACGGTCATTTTAAGGAAACTGAAGAAAATGTAGTACATTTAGGCTGAATATCAGTCGCTGTTTCTGGAGTCCCTTTAACAACGGAGTAATTTGTCAAAGGAAACTACAGAAGTCACATTTCAGAAGTTTTTATGGACGCTGGATGAAAGACAAAATATATTTTAGATACAATCCTACATTAACAGGAGGGAGTGGAGGGCTTATTTTTTTTTTTATCTCCAGTTTCTGTGCATGCTCAGCCTTTTACCCAGGGGGATTATCTCTTTCTTAACATGTTAACATTAAGACTGCATACTTCTCTGAAAGATACAACTCAGTGAAACACTTGGTATTGAGCTTAGTACAAAAGTAAATGGGTGACGTTCTGTGACCTCTGTATTTTATAGGGGATGAGACTAGATGATCTAATGGGCCCTCCTGGTCCTACTGGCTGCAACACCATCAATTAATGACTTTTTAGTGATTTTTTTTTAATTTTTGGATCCTATGCAATTCTCTTTGCATCTTTAGTAAGAGATAAGAGGTTTAGGGAGACCAAATTGAATTAAAGATCCATATAACAACAAACAAATAAATATGCAGTGTTTTTGCTGACAAATTGAGGGTATCATGGATCAGCAGTTTTATTATAGTCTCAGAGAGAAAAGATCAAAAGACAGATCAATGCATCAGCTTTTAGTTGGTTTTAGATGGCACGCTAAGGGATTAAGAACTCAAAGGATTTCCCTTCAATCTCTGAGAGTTTCCAGAACATGTAACAGTTTTAGGCCAAATTATAATAATTAACTTGAGATAGCATGTTGACTGGAGAGGAACTTTGCCAAAAACAATTTTGCACATCACTAAATACTGACGTTTGAATTCAGAAGGGAAACTTGCTTTAGCTCACCCACAAGTTTATACAGGCTCAGCCATTAAAAGGGAGGTTGGTCTCTGCAAAAAACAAGAGCTGAAAGTTGTAACGCTTCCCAAGTCAGATGGGGAGTAGTCCCAAGCGGATGATGTATAAAGCAGCAGAAAGAATGTTTAAACATACATGGGATCATGCTGCCGTGCAGATAGACATGGCCTCTTAAAACTCTGATAATTAATCAGCGACAGGATCGTTAATCAGCACTTCTATGTTCTTAAGAGATCCTCAGGAAACTGGTAAATGTAAATGCCAGGGCTTATTTTTGGTAGACGACTCGTGTTTGATAATGAATAGATGGACACTTGTCAGGAAAAGAAAATACAATCTCAACCCAAAGTTGAAATTTTGTATTCATATTAAAAAGCTGCTGTATCTCAGGCAGGTGGGATGGTCCTGCTGCAGGGGTCACCATTTGACACCACGCAGCCTGCATTAGATAAAAAGCAAGGCTGTATTAAGAGGAGAAATAGTTTTAAGGTCACAAGTAGCTGTTTTTTAAACAGAAAATATCCATTCCCTGTTGCTCCATATCCAAGTGAGCAGGCAGAGGGGAGCTCAAACATCTGCACTGGCCAGACCTAAGTTGTATTCAATTTCATTTCGACCCACATTCCTCAAACTTCAAACTGCCATTACTTCCTATCGCCCCTGCAAGCTGCTTCGCCCCTTTAGAGGAGAGGAGACAGCTGAAGAAAGTCATTTCATTAAAATAAAAATAAAAAAAAAAAACACAAAAAAAATAAAAAGCAGGCATCTAGGCTCCGGCTTGAAGAATTAGACAGTCCAACAATCGCCGGGTCAATTCACATTAAGCTGAACAAAGAGCAGACGGCAACAAGAAGATGAGCTAAATGGCTCGGTGGATGCTGCCTGTCCCTAATTCTCTGTTGACTTTCGCCAGCGCCTTGTCAGAGGGGGGCTGCAGCATTTGACCCCCCGTTTCCAGGCGCAGGCAGGGAGCTGGGGACACATGCGGCAGCGTTAAATAGGCGACTCCATCCCTGCGTGCCCCGGCCCTGCCATGGGTGACTGCCTCCCAAGTCAGCCTATCAGGAATTTATTGCCTCTTCTCCATCACCCGGCAAAGAAACTGTCACACAGATGTTGGCATTGTAACTCATTCAGTGTCACCGTGGGGTTCTCCGCCATTGTGTCCCGGCACAATGGGGCGGCATTCAGGGAAGGGCATGGCGGGGCTGCAAAGGTAGCCCCAGGGCCGGGGACGTGCTGATGCGCTCTTTGTTACGGCTCCTGCGCCCAGGGTATCGCCTGCCCTTGCACTCCCCTGCGCCGGAGGCAAGGCCTGGAGAGGAGCGGGCAGGAAGGAAGGATTTTCTGCCTTTTGTGGGCTCTTTCTGTGCTATTTTTGTTCTCCGGGACGGCTTTTGTTGTCCAAGGTAATGATCCTTGGCCCTTATTCATATCTCTGCTTTTGTCTGGGGGCCTTTGTAGGCAGTGCACCGAGAGTGAAACCCACCAGACAGCACCAGGGCCAGCCCCTGCTATATATATATAGCTATAAATTACTAGTTGTGAGTTATATAGTACAAAATGATTCTTGTAAGGGTATTGGCAGCAGGTTGTGCAAAAGGCTTTTCAAAGATACAGCAGATGCATCCCGACTTGGCAAAGCCTCCCCAAGAACACACCCCACTGACCGCAGAGGTGACGGGGTGATGAGCAGCATCCCAAAGCCCGGTCAGGATAAGTATCTTCACAGGCTGTCCCACAGCCATGTACTGTGGTCCCCTGAGCTTCTTTAAGTGCAGTCACACTCCTATCCGTAGGGAAGACCAAGGAAAAAGGTGTTCCAGGAATGATGTAAACCAAAGCAAAACCCTCCCCCCGAACCTCTGCCAGGGTGATGCTCTCACCCCTTCTGCGTGCTCCTCCCCTGGTGCCTGCGAGGGGATGGGATGGCAGGAAACACAGGCATGCTGCTCTTTAGACGTAGTCATCTGTGCACATAAATATAAAAAAGTAAAACCAGTTTCAGTCCTTAAAAGAAGAGGAGCTCCAAGGCCACATCTTTCCTTCCCACTGCCAGCACCGGTGGCTTCCTCACCACGCTTGAGCCAGAAAGGCAAAACGCAGCAGGGGAACAGCCCACGGTGACACCACTCCTCACTGAAGCCTCCCCAGATGCCCAGTGCGAGCTTTGTTCCGGCTCCCTACGCAGAGCTTTCCCCAGGGCTCCAGACCTGCAAACAGTTATGCAAGTTCTCACATGCATAATATTAAGCATATTTGTTTTTGTTTTTTCAGGTTCAAGGCCTTGGAGTGCAAGCTCCGGAGGGTAGGGAGGCTCTGCCGTTCAGACATCTAAGGCACCACACCCAGCCATGAGGAGGAGGGATTTTTTTAAATATATATATATATTATTTTTTTTTAAACTCCCATCCATCAGCTCAACAGCAACAATGGTGCCAAATGAAGTCTTTCCACTCATGCAATTTTTGCGGTCTAAAATTCACCACGTGTTTAACCATGACTCCTTGGCCGGTCCCCGCAGCACCCAGGTTCCCAGGTGGTCCCCCATCCCAGCACCGGCCAAACCTGCAACTGTTTAGTTTCTAAGCTCAGGGCAGTCAGGCCAGAGTGGATACGGGCCAAATATAATATAGACACACACAAGCCTATATTATATAAAATACACACACACTCTTACACATATTTTATGTATATACATATACATATGTATATAAAAATATATAAACTCACACACAATGTGTGTTTAAAATAGAACCCCCCAACCAGAAAATAAAATATTTTACTGCAAAGTGAATGGATTTTTTTAATGCTTAGAAAAACGTGTTAAAATAAAACTAGAACATTAATGAATCCCTGTTCAAATGCCGATGAAATACAGTGCTTCTTACTGACTGCACAAAAAATTTTTACTGTTTATTTATATCGGTGCTAATAGGAAAATCTCATTCTGAGTGAAATATTACACTTGCTACAGAAGGGGCCTAAGTCTTCACGGCCCACCAAGCTGTCCTCAGCAGCAAACCTGTGGTACAGAGGGTCTGGAAAACTCGTGGCCTCACTGAATGCAGGCTTGAAAATCAAAACTGAACTGGAGCACATAAAGTTCACCCTGCTGGTGGGGTCCTTTTGCCCTCATGAGACTCCTGAGCCAGGCAGTTTTCTCTGAGCCTGAGCTGGGGAAAAGCCTGTCCTCCACACCACCCTTTTTTTTAAACTTTCCCCTCAAACGGGTACCGTCCACCGTGGATAGGTGCCCAGTGTCCCCACAGGCAAGGTGACCTCCCCGAATAAAGTACTTCTCCACAGGACCTAACCTACTGCCCCTGATGCTTGCATTTGGAGAGAGGACCATCTCCATTTAACACACCCTGTTGGTTGATGAAAGACCCTGGTGAGGGCTCGTAACCCAGCCCAGAGAGGGTTTCTTGATGGAGGTAGGCTTTGAGATCTCCGACCTTCAAACAAAAGCCACGAATTGTGTGGGCAGGTTTCCTGAATCATCACACCCTGTTATTAGGGCTTTCAGCTGGGAAGGGGAGAGACCTGGACTGTTCCAGTGGCAATTTAATTATTCTATACAAATGGGAACATCTTTAAAGTTTTAGAGCCTGGGAGAGGCTTTGAGAGCTGCATTTGGACATTTCTTTGGGGAAAGCAAGTTCAAGTCCCATCAAGCACAGGAAAATCACCCATGGGAGTCTCCCATATCCCAGACAAATACTTTAATTATTGGCCTGGGCACAGGGAGGAGGGGGGAAGCACAACATTACTGCTTTCTCCAGCTCTTCTATTGACAGTAGTGATTAACCCTTCTTGGGCACCAGAACATGTCAAACTTTGGGTCTCCAATCACAACACCTCTAGCCCATGCAGAAGTAACATCCAAAGGCAATGGTAGACACTTGTCTGAGGAGGTGAGGGTGATAAGGGTCCCATTAAGCTTCCCTTGTGGTCAGTGGCCAGAGATGGGCTTCTCCAGAAGGCAAACACAACCACTGAAGACACAAATTTCCCTTTAGAAGCGTCTGTCTCTTCCCACTGAAGGAAGAGAGATCCCAGGCCACCGGAATCCTAAGGAAAGAAACCTTCTCTGGTGCTCAAACAAGGTGGGATGAATCACAGGATTATAGAATGGTTTAGGTTGGAAAGAACCTTAAAGATCACCTAGTTCCAGCCTCCCTGCCTTGAGCAATCTGGGCACCAAACCTCAGTGTTTCCTCATCCCTTCCCCTCCTGAAATTCATTAATCCCACCCTGTATGATGCCCGGCGCACTGCACGGATGCTGAGTTTCCCTGCATAAAGATTATTCACACAGTGACCCATAACTTTGGCCGGATGAGAGCACTAACATATGTAAAGGATTGAGCCAAGCTCTTGGAAGCTAACAGGAAAGAAAACAAACTAATATGCTGACATAGCACTATAGTATGGAGTAATCAAGAAAAAGAGCAATGCTAACATGGCTTGAATTATGTAATGCTGTCATTGAAATGCCTGAAAAATGGTGGGAGGAATCCTTTTTCCTCAGAGTTCAGAAGAACAGGACAGGACAGCAGACCCCTTCCAAGTCTGATGAGTAACTAGTTTTCAGCAGTTTAACAAAGAAAGCTTTCAGCATGTAGGTATAATGAATGATGGCACAACCCAAGGAGATAAAAGGAGAGGACCAATGTTCACAGTCAAAACAGTCTAGTCTGAGTCAGTTGGTTATGGTAGACTGAGCTCAATCAAAGATGATTTGGAGATTCCTTGAGCAATCTTGTGCAGCAAACCTAGCTAATGGCTGTGCTCTGGCTCTGTGTAAGTTGTAACTCGTACTCACCACTGCATCAGGAGGAAAAATACATTAAAAATCATTTTGCTTTGTACAAGTCAGTCTAGAACAACAACAAAAATACTGAAATACCTCAGGGAAAAGGCTTTCTTAAGCAAAATTACTGGGCACAGCTAGCATTGATTAGGTACCTCTAAACCCCCAACAGGAGATCTAGGCTCGGTACCTCAGGCTTTTCACCAACAGCTCTTGCCCAGGAGACCAAGGCTAGCTCAAGGTGCAATGAGAGCAAAGGAGTCCCAACCATAAGTGACTGGGTGACAGTCCTCCTAATACTCTCCATCAGTGACCAAAGCAAACATCCACCGAGTTGGTGGAAAGAATCTCGTTCATTTCAGTGGTCTTTGGATCCTGTCCCAAAGGGGGAAGCAATTTCCGTCACAGAAATATGCCTGCCACCTAGCTCATTTATTGCTCCTTTGTTAAATGTACTATAAAGACTCACACAATAAAGTTCCAGAAATCATCCAATATCAACAGGTTTCAGCTGGAGTGATTAACCAAAGCCCAGGAACTTGGAGAGCAAGAGTATTAATATCTTCTGGCCACTAAATCTTTCTTGCCAAGCAATAAAAGAGCCAAAAAAAGCTAAGTAATTAGGAAGTTAGCACAATAACTCCAAATCCCAAGGAGGGTTCACTAATTGTTTACAGAAGATAGACTGCAACGAAGGGATGATTAGAAATATGTCAGCTGCAGGACTTTGATAGCAGCAAATCTGTCTTGGCAGGGGGAGGAATAGGCTATGGAGAGCAACAGCAGTCAAATAAGCAGAGGGCAAATTACTGGCTGCTCAGCCACTGAGATTTTGCAGTCCTGCAAACATCTACTCTATTGGTCTCAATGTAAGATGGCATCAGATATGTCTGGCATTTTGCATAACGGGAAACAAATTAAAAAGAAGTGGACATGGGCCATGGTGTTGCCTTTCAACCCAGCTGGGAACACCCATCCAGCTGATGAAGCAGAGACACTCCTTGGGAGCAGCACTGCACACAGCTGCTGCTGGAGCAGATGCTGGGCAGCAGCGACCCAAGGCAGCTTGCCTTGGGCCATTGCAGCCCTGAGAAACGAAGACAGACTTGGGCATCATCTGATTCTGGTTTTCTGGATCCTGTTAGTGCCCTTGGCATTAGAGGGCGTGGGAACAGCCAGACAACAAGCCCAGCATCTGGGGTGCTTGCTTGGTGTCACCGGTGACTACACAGTAGAGTGAATTTCTACAATAATTTTCTTATGTTTGGGCCAATGTAATAAATCCAGAGTTGTGAAGCTCCACAGTCCTATCTCTTGCATGGCAGCAGCCCACTGGTAAGTGTGTAACACCTATATTAACACCTATAGCTTTGTGCCAGATCATGCAAACTGAAGCACAGAACAAGCCTAAAGGAGTGTGTGGAGAATTCGGGACCACTTTGTCTATATGAAAAATCAAGACCAACCACCATCAGTCACATGAGCTCCACTGACTGTTGCATCTCACCACTCTGGCTGTGCCAGGTACCATGTGTAGAATCTCACCTATCAGAAGCACAGATGAGCAAAGACGTATGAAAACATCCTCATGCCAAGAGGCTGATAACGTTTCTCTCTCTTCCACAGTTTCCAGATCCATTTGGCTCTGTTTCTATGAAATTTTTCTTTTTTTTCTAATTTTTAATACTGCAAACTCTGCCTGGAGCCCATTAAGCTGTGTCCATACACCCTGGGGCTCAGGGCTGTTCACAGCAGTTACGTATGGGCTCTCAAGGGAGGGAGGAAACAGGGATGGGTTGTAATAAATACTAACAGGGTGTTTTAACGAAGCCTCTGGGCACTGGGCACTCTGCACCTCAGCCTGACCAACGTAGCTTGGTGCGCCCTGCAGGATCCCCCCAGACCAAGCAGTCCCAGGCTCTCCGGTTAAACTGGCCGGCCAAAGACAAGGCACGTTGCTCTGCTGTAGCTCCTTGAGACACAAAGACCTTGTAGGTGGTACCAGGAATTTCTGCCAATGACTTCAAAGAGGGCAGGATTCAACTCATCGTTTGAAGCCCGGCCCCATTCCCTGTCCTTAGGCAAGTGGAGGAGCCATGAGAACAACTCAGAAACCTCAGCTGCTTCAAAGCGCATCTGCCTACCTTGGGAATAAAGAAGCATCCTAAAAACACACACACCCCCTCTGCACCTGCAAAGTGCTGGCGACCTGTTCGCACTGCCTGAGACGAGAGGAATGCCCATGCCCTACTTGCCAACTGCACAGCCCTCAAATGTCTGAGCCCCTGCTATTTCACGTCACATCCCAGCTCTTCGCACTGCATACAAAGCTGCCGGCCCAGACGCTTTACCCAAGTCAAACACCCACAATCAAATGAGTAAAGGCATAATCCCGTCTCGGATGCATGGCTTGGTAATTCGGCTCCCCTGACAGCAGTGGTGGAAAAACAGCACAGAAATATTTTTGTAACATTACGGCAATCTCCTTCTTAATTAATACTTTATTGCAGTAATTCAGCCTGCTTTTGCTGCTTGCAGGTCATCAGTATAAAATCACTCACCCTGAAAGGAGCTCGTAATTCAGATGTTTTCCCACAGTGCAGCCTTCCTCCCCCCATCCTGTCCCAGCCGAGAGCGAGGCCAAGCAGCGTCCCCATTTCCTTGGGAAGTCCATGGGGGCATTTTGCAAATGAAGTGATATGATGCTTAAAAGGCCAAATAAAATAGGATGAGGGGCTCCTCCCCAGCCCAGGGCACACAGGAGATGCTGGCCAAGTGCATGTTCTCCCCATTCCAAGAGGATGAGTTTTGGGAGCAGCCCCGTGCTCACACATTCCCTCAGATGGTACCAGGACACCAGCTCAGTGTGAGTTAACACAGTCCAAACCTGTGACAAGGCGTTTGCCAACACTGAAACTGTGTGGATGGTGCTAGGCCACGGTACAAGACCACGTGTTGGACATGCATGTCTACTAGTGGCAATGGAGCAGAGGGACCTGCCCGTATTGACCTCACGCTGCCAGCTAAGTGCATGACTTGTTACAGAGTTTAGAAAAGCAAAGGCACCAAATTTTCTGTATGAAAAAGACCCAAAGGGCAGTTCTGAAAAAAGGCTTGAGACACTTACTGACTGCTTGGAGCTGGTTCAGGCTGACACTGCATGAGAAAGCACGTAACCTTGGGAAAGCTCCCTTTTGTTTCTGAGCCTCCATTCCTCATCTACCCAACGGGAAAACAGCACGTTCCCTTCTCTCAGGGGTGTTGTTAGAGTTGTACATCAAAGACCACAGGGTGTCCGGGCGCTGTGGGGATGGGAACCAGATGAGCACCCAACCTAAGATGAAAACACAAAGAAAGGTGTTTTCAAACAGAAGTAATCTAAGTCAATTTTGTCATCTCCAACTTCAAAGATATAAGGTCTATTATTTTGTCTGCTCAGGAAGTGGAAAAACATGCTACTTGTCCAATACAGATTCATGCCAACAGTAGGCAAAATTTTGGCCTATTGAATTAATTAACATCATTTTTAATTGAGGTTCCAGATTTCGCCCAGCCTGGCTTAGGGCATGTCTACACAGATGGGCGCAGACACATGCGGGCTCCTCTGTCTGCCTTCCAAGCCAGCTTGACTTGAGCTGGCTTCAGCATTGCACCGTGCTCGCATGAGCTATCTGGCTACTTGAGGGGAAATAAAACATGCTCCTACCAGACAGGGTATGATATTTAGACCCAGCACTGCATGAACGTGGCTTCATGGCTTCTGGATGAAGCTGGCTCGCACCCACTTGGCTTGGAGAGCAAGAGACGAGCTCACATCTGTTTGCATCCATCCTTGCGGGCATGCCCTTATATGCCTGTTTTCATGTTTACTAAATATCTTTTTATTTCGCCACCCACTAATGGAAGTATTTTCATGACAGCTTTTAGAAACTGTAGAGCTTTCCGTTTTACCATTTCCTCATACTGTACAAAGCCAAAATACTGTGGTGTTCACAATAATCAGCAAAAATCAGGAATAGATTATGACAGCAATAAATAGCAACAAATTAATTACATTTGTAAAATGTTTTTGTTTCTGATAATCACAGGTGCTATTTACAACACAGGTTTTATTTCATACGTGGGTGTGTGCAATGATCTATTATTTTGGCAGATTCTTTTTAAAAAAGCACATTCATCTGTCCTTACTTCAATAAAATACTCAACCAGAGTAAAACCTACAAGACATGGAAGCATCCATGGAACGGATGCAATCATGGAAAAACAAACCATCCCCGTTTCATCTGTATTAATGTTCATCCAAGCTCAGGATAAATGCCCACGCAGAGACACAGCTGAAACAATCTGAGTATTTACTATGATCAGTTTTCAGCACAGGCCAGAGATACGTTTGGAGTGAGCCCAGTCGCTGGAAAGAAATTCTCTGGATATGGAATAATAGGAAGTGCATGGAGTGTACAAAGGAAAAACCTTTTCACAGGAACACAAATAATTCAGAATTCACAGGGACATAATTTACAATGAACGTAGTAATTTACTCAGGGAAGGAGGAAACTTGCAATAATTCATTTGAAATGGCTTTCTTTGCATAAACATTGACGAAGATAAAGCTTATCAGAGGCTTATAGCTTTTGTGTGCAATTGTAGTAGTCCATGGAGTATTAGTTATTTGGCAGTTAACATGTTATTCAGATATAAAACATACAACCCAATTAAGTATATTTAACCATTCACTGTCCACTGCTGGAATAATATGAGTGCTCCTCATGACACTCAACCAAAGCCTTTGCTTACGACATTGGTGTCATGATGTCATGGTTTAACGCCCTCTGGCAACTAAGCACCATGCAGCCACTCGCTCACTGTTCCCCTGGTGGAATGGAGGAGAGAATCAGAAAAGTAAAAGTGAGAAAACTCATGCGTTGAGATAAAGACAGTTTAATAAGTAAAGCAAAAGCCGCACACGCAAGCAAAGCAAAACAAGAAATTCGTTCACTACTTCCCATTGGCAGGCAGGTGTTCAGCCATCTCCAGGAAAGCAGGGCTCCATCATGCATAATGGCTACTTGGGGAGACAAACGCCATCACTCTGGATGTCCCCCCCTCCCTTCTTCCTCCCCCTGCTTTATACACTGAGCATGAAGTCACACGGTATGGAGTAGCCCTTTGGTCAGTTGGGGTCAGCTGTCCTGGCTGTATCCCCTCACAACTTCTTGTACACCCCTAGTCTACTCACTGTCAAGGAAGTGTGAGGAGAAGAAAAGGCCTTGGCTCTGTGTAAACCCTGTTCAGCAGCAACTGAAACATCCTTGTGTTATCAACATGCAACTCAAATCATGGGTCACAACAATTTAAAGGTATTTCCATTGCAGTTTCCACTCCTGGTCCCTTTGGACCAGACCATCAGGTTTAACATTCTATGAACTCCTCCCCTTGCTCCTAGCCTGGCTAGAAACAAGGGGTTCTTGCTATAGGAATCTTCAGACGCTGCATGGGCAAGAGATAGGAAAAGTTTATTGCTTGAACATCTGTGTGGAGGCAGGAGATGTTTCTGCAGCAACAAAACCCTGATGCAGCAGCCAGTCTTGAAGAGGCAGGGAAGAGAAAAGCAAGACATTTTCTCTTCTCTCATGTTTGCTGTGGTCACCACTTCTTGGAGCTTAATCCAAGCTCTTCAGAACCCACAAAGAAATAAATTTACAAGGCTGGACACTGCAGCTGCCAAAACAAAAGATTATTCTACAGTCATGAGAATTAAAATTACTCATGAGTTCAAGCAAAATCTCCTGTAAGGGGACAAATTTTCTGATCATCTGTAGAAGAAAATACCCCAGTTAAGTAGAGGACTATATCTAAACAGTTATTTAGGTTTGGCTGAAAGGATTTGGCCTGCAGAGATTATTGATTCCTTGTTCATAGATGATGTGCCTTACAAGAATGAGGGTTTGAAGGGCTGTGGGGCAATGTGAGCAAGAGGGCTTGAGACAGTTAAACCATACAATATAACTGTGGGAACTGCTCTCCACACTGACCAAAGCTTAAGGTAAAGTAATGTCTCTAACTGTCATGGGATATCTAGTACGCATGATGAATTTCATCTTCTCACCTTAGGCCCAGAATGGTGGAGTTTGGTGCAAGATGAATGAGGAGACAGTTGCTTAAACCTCCTTCTTTGAAAGCCTACCCCATGGGTCTTTTCTGGGGACACTAGTGTCAGTGGTATCTATGTTTTCATTAGCTTCACTGTACCTTCAGTCAGGTCCTACATCTATGTTTCAGCTGGGTATCCAGCACAGGCTGAAGCCCACGCAACCCCAAGCTCACTAGTTGTCTTCATTGCACAGACTCCAGCTCATGTTCAGGTTCAAGACAAGCTTTGGGGAGCAAAGGTTCCAGCATGCAACTGCTTATAGCATGGAGAGACTGGCCACAGTGTGCTGTAATATCTACCACCTTTTACTCCTCTGTTGAGGTTAATTGGCCTCAAGGACCTCAGTAGTACCTGCCACTCGGATGACTAGAAAATATAAATTAATCTGCTGCTGTAGAGCAGAAGCACACATCTGCAGACATGCGAGTCCTGTAGCTGCCATATGGTAGTGCATATCCAGGTGAAGAAACAATCCAGGGTTTGCTCATAATTTGGTCCCTGCACCAAAGGATGGTATGGCCTGTCCTGCCTGCTCAAGGGCCACAAATGCACTGAGGATATCTACGGGGCTGTCAGATGCTTCCTGCTACATCATCTTTGCTACTGTGGCCCAAGCAAGGGAGGCTGATACAAGCAGACTCACCCTCTCAACTCCTTTGCCACATAAAGAGAGAAGAAAACAGAAGAACAGATAATGCTGCTTATAGAGAGCTCCCACAAGATTTTTCAACAAAATGCTGTAACTGTTAGTTTTGATTAGTTCTTCAAAAGACCTTTATAAGATAGTTGTTCTTTGTACATCAATAGAGAGTGTCAAGCAGAGGATTATTTCGAAGTTCCACTTCCCTTGGAGCTTGACATTTGTCCCCTTTGAGTACCTGAGGAAGGTGGGAGCTGTACCAGGTTCTGCAGGTTTTCCCACCTGACAGGTAGGTGAATAGATCGTTGTTGTCAACCATCACCCAAACCACAACTGACTTACCTTGCTGCCTTGCAAGAAACCACATCTGTGCCTTGTCTCCCAAAGGATCTTACAGCCATATTTCTGACATGCGTAAGTTATTAAACTGTAGAAACAACTCTGTCCTTTCTGGAACTGAATATAGCTCCACATTCACTGTCAAGCTCTACCCAAATCTTCCACAGGGATTAATTCCACCCAAAAATTTTCTGCCTGTTGTCAAGGTAGACCTGGCATCCAAGAAAGTTATTCCTTGGTTTTAGCAGGAAAGTCTTGTACTTCCGTCTATGGTCTCCATCCTTTGCTCTCAGCACATGACCCTGCCCTATCCCATCCAGGCAGCTCTCTCCAGATCAGGAAAGATATGCAATACTTACAACTGAAACATTCGTTTTCTCTTCACGCTCCACAGTTGCCAAAATAAACTCTTCATAAGATAGAGGCAAAAAGTTACTAACAGAGTGAGTTATGGCCTGATTGCTGCATTCCTTTCGGCGTTCCCTGGGGGCTTGCTTGGTGCACAGCCCAGCGAGGAAGTGCTCCACACGCTGGGTTTGTTTGTGTACCCCTTTCAGGATTTAACTCTAGCAACACCTTACGGCAGCTCATGAATGAAAGAGTGAATTAATGAATACGAAATACGAGCAAACAAAGTGTGCTCAGTCCAGCTCCTGATTTGCTTTACTCCACGCTCGCTGGGCCAGGTTGAGGGGCAGGGGTTTGTATTTGTCACCCACCAGGCTCATGTTGCATGAAAGCATCCACCTTCCTGTTGGTTTTGAATTCCTCACTATTTCATTTTACTGAGTCTTTCCTTACTTCTCTTTGCCTGCACTGAAAGGAAAACCAAAAGCTCTCTCATGACCATGGTGCTCCCTTTCCTTCATCTTATCAGGGTAACTCACGTCAGCCCCCTCTCCAAGGTGTGGTGGGCAGCACCTCAGGCTGTGTGCTATATGAGGCCATGCCGCTCATCGTAGCAGGCAATACAATATTCTCCCTGTTTAGTCTCCACCTCATTCTTTTCCCTCACCTCTATTTGTTTTCTCGACTGATGAAATGCACAGAGCAAAGCTTTTCTCGCCTACAATCTTATGCTGGTTAAAGCAGTTCACTGAAAACACTTTTCGTGACCCGCACTAACCAGACCTTCTCATATCATCATATTCAGCTTTTTCATTCCTGTGGCTTTAGTCACTTTTTCAATTGTTGCTTCACCGATTTGCATGTACATAGATATGGCTGACTGGTTCATTCGTTCCCTAACCGTCCTTATGGGTTTTTCACGCTGCAGTGCAGTTTGGGCTACACTTTGTTCCTCTGGGGTGGCATGGTGAAGGACCTACACAGCCTCACTGCTGTTGGCATCTCACTTTCAGCTCCCCTAGGAACTTCCAGCTGCCCAGGAGCATTTTGGACAATCAATTTTATTCCAGTGACCTGAAAGGCTACCAAGTGGAGAGATGTCCCAGGTGTATCTCCCTTCCACCAGACTAATGTCCTGTGCTGGACAAATATCCTGACCCCAGATTCATTATATTGGATGGACATCTCCTACTAAATGTTTGATTCAAAGCCTCTAAGGATTGAAGCCATATAACCATCACTCCCTTCTCCCTTCAGCAAGCTCAATACATGTTTAAGGTTTGTAAGGGCAATATCCTAACATAAAACAAATACTAAAATCTACTTTATGCTGGACAAGAATAGAATCCTACCACACCGATGTGACAGTCACTCCCTTGTCATGGAGAAATGACCTCCTTAGTACACTCTTGACTACACCTATAAGGAACACCATCTTTCTACAAACAACAAAAGAAGCTGACCAGATAGAAAAGCATCTGCTTTGTGCTCCCCTTCTCCTTTGTTACCGTGTCTCCATGCTGTGCCCCAGGTTGCAGTCACAAGGTGCCAGCTGGGGTGACTGGCTGAAGCAGAGCTGAGAAACCAGGTCTCTCAACCACAAATCCCTTGGGAATACTTGTGTCAGGTATTTCTCAGCACCGCTGCCTGTAAGGAAGTTATTTCTAATGTCTTTTACCATGAAAACTTGCACCTTTCTATCAGTTGACCTCATCCCCTCCCTCTCCATTCTTCCTTCCAGCTATTTATTCACCCCAAATAACTTCCACGGCTGGCAGGGGGAAGGCAAGCCAGCTGTGCAAAGCAAATCTCCTGTTGCACACCGAGAGCTGGGTGCAGAGGTGCTAGCACCGCCTCTGCTCAGTGGGGAGCCAGGAGCTCTTTCCTACAGACAGTGTATGCTCCCTGCCCAAAGCCTGCCAATTTATTCATTAAAACCTGTGCTTTATGGAAAGCGTTGGTCTCCCAGCTGGGAGCAGGTGCTGCATCCAACACACGCAAGTGCCCTCCTGCCCAGCACAGCCAAGATTCCCTAATGCTGGACACTCGCTAAAGCAGGCAAGTGGCTGACTTGGTCATTTGACCTCCTCTAAGAAGGAAATCATAGCTCACTGTGATGTATTCAGGGCTGGTTTTGAGGGACAAATTCTCCTTCCCCCATGAAATACATTTTCCTTGAGCAGAGGGTTGTCAGCCTTAATGGGGAAAAATCTTGTTTGCTTTTAACTGTTCATGAAAATTGTTCGTGTCCTCTAAAGTATTAGGACAGTTGTAACCTTCCGGAATGACATCTTAGCTTTCTATTAAACACTTTGGTGTGTTAGTCTAAGGAATGGATGGCACAACCTGAATAAAACCTTAAATCACATCAATATTAGGTTTCAGAGTGGGAAGGGAACAAGTTTCTGAGCAAGAAGCAGCCAGTAAAGCACTCTCAAACTAAATGGAAAGTTACTGGAACGTACAAGCGCTTGGGGATATCCTTGATATTAAAGATGTGCTTTGATAGCCAGTCACCACAGAGTAGATCTGAATTGTAACGAAGGTCCGCTTCATCTGATCTATAAAGATCAATCAAACTCACTCCTGATAGTTCTGGGCTTTGAACATGAGATAATTGCAACTGAAGCAAACATTTTATTCCTCAAAGCTCATTTTCTTCTGCCAGCAGAGCTTCTAAGCGCAGGAGTGGGGTTGGACCTGCAGTGTCAGTGGCTTTGCTAATAGATTATGGTGGGGGTTAAGATCCATTTCTTGAGCAAACAGCAAAAATTTTGAGCTGATAAGAAGTTGCTGCTTGTGAAAAAAAAAGTACCTTCAGTAATATCAAAAGAAGTGCTGAAGATCAAAATGGTAGTTTAGGAGCATGATCTGTGCTGAAGCAGCTTTTTGAGTTGTCTGAGGATTTTAGGTTTCGCAAGGCTGAGCTAAACACGGTACATGACAACATGCAGGGGCAAATCACCGTTAGTCTAAATGGGCGCAGAAGGGATATGCGATGTGATGAAACTCCTGAAACCATCACTGGCAGAGACAAGAACACAGCTTCCAGCTCTGCGTTTTCCACTTGAGCCATTAAATAAAGCACTCAGGCTGTTAGCCTGGCTCTATCTGGTGTGATAGTTAGGCTGGGATATTTGCAAGTGGACCTGACTTCAAGAGGGGAAAAATACCCCGAGTTTTCAGTGAAGGTAGCTATTTACAGTCTCTTTGCCTGGGATCTGTGCAGGTCCAGCTTAGCAAAGCGTCTTTCTACAAACCAGGCACCAAGCAAGAATGTTCCCACCAAGTATGTTTAATCAGTATGCGGAGACTGTATAAAAGGAAAATTGGAAACTTAACCAAGGCAAACAAAATGAATGGCAGATAGCAAATAAAAACAAATACAAAGATCTAATTATACGTATCACTGGAAAATTCCACCAGCTCAAATGTCAAGATCCGCATTTAAATGTGACTCAAGCGAAAAGGGGCTGATCTTCAAACCCATTGTCACTCTTTTTGCCATCATCATTTGAACACCTTGCATTGTGTTTAAAACGATGGCACTAAAGAGTAGAATAAATCCATGAAATTCACTCTGACTGGCTTTGATATACTGGAAAATATACCTGGTGCAGACATAAATCTATTTTATTACAGCAGCGTAATGACATTAACTTCATATTAATGCACCGCGTGCCCTCCGTGCCCAGCCTGGTCCGGAGATCACGGTTAACGCTGGTTCAGCTGCCCCCAGGGACACGGGCAAGCAGAGAGGCAGCCCACCTGCTCGGCTGGGGTGGGAAGGTGGGTCCCCAAATAGTCAGAGAGGACATCAGCTCACACAAGTGCTTTTTATAAAAATGCCACGCTCAAAAATAAAACACAAAACCAGCGGGTCATTTTTAGCAAGCCTTGGCTGCGGGTGCAGCACGGGGGTTTCCGTCACGCAGGGACGCAGGGCTGGTGTGCAACGGGCTGCTGCGGAGCCCAGCCAACGGGGATGCTCCAGCCAACGGGGGCATCCCTGAAAAAGCCTCCTTTGCCAGGGTTATCAGCACTGTGCGTCCTTCCACTTTGAAAAATCTCACTGAAGCTTGCAGCTGTTCAAATCAATTCCATGTTTCTTCGCATGGACGGACCCCAGCGATGCGTCTCCGTGCAGGCTGCGGCTCTGCACGAGCACCATGAGACAGCCGAGGGAAATTCAGTGGCTGCTGGATGATCTCTCCGGCTTCCAGGATAACTTTTTTTCCCTGAGATTTTTCTGGATAGAAACATGTGCTGCTCTGTGCAGATCAAGAAACCTGCAGACTTTGGAGGAAAACCTCCCAAATCAGGCATGCTCTGCTCACGGCCTGTATGCATGCTCTATGGGGATTTTGGTGAATGCTTTCACCAGCAAAAGGGGTTTTAACTGCCATACATGAGAACTGGAGGCTTTGTCAATGTTCCTACCCTGCGCCTCTCCAGCCAGCCCTCTTGATGTGCGCGAGTGGATCTCTAACCTGGAGAGACACGTTTTGGGGTTCAAATGTCTATTATCAGCTTCTTGCACCATGTGGATCCGAATTCACCAACGCCAGAGATCAAGTTCATTTCTAGGTCTCTTCATCCTTGCTGACATGCTGCTGGCAGTTATAAAGCAAAATTTTGGGGTGCACTGGCAGAAATGAGCATTACCAGCCCAGTGCCATAGGGCTGCCAGACCTCGGTCACCACAGACCAGCTCCTGGCTGAGACACATCCAAAAGAGAGGGAGCAGGGGCATAGGGGATTTGGGGCAGAGTTTCCTGGGGTTACTCTTTCTAATACGAATAATAACTAAAAAAAAAAAAAGATGCAACTCTGAAACCAGACTTTTGGCTGATGGAACTTGCTAGCTTTGCAGGCTAGGCCTGGGGGGAAAAAAAAAAAAAAAAAAAAAAAAAAGAAAACCTTCAAAAAATCCTGAAACCAAAAAGAACAGCAATAACCCGTATGAAATCAGGCCCTGTCCGCGGGACGTGCTTGGCCACGCTATCGCAACATCCGCCCCGCACGCAAGTTACCTCATGCAGCAGAGAACGACCCCCGCGAGACAGTGTGGGGAGATGAGATAACGCTCCTCCTTATCTTGCAGAGGGTGGAAGGTGCCCGATGCAAAGGCTCACGCGAGGATATTGTCACAGCCCCGAGCTACCCTATATAAAGTCTCAGAAATGCGGGCTCAGCTTTTCAGCTCCTTGCAGGAACCTCTTCCCTCCACTTCAGATGTTTCTAAGCGAAATACAGCAACAACATTTATTATTATGCTTTTTATTAGGCAGCAATACTGAGCCTTCCTTAGCCAAAGCCTTCACAGGCTCAGCACAAACCAATTTATGTATTATTTTTGCTCTGTGCGGGTGTTTTTTCAGACACCTTTAAGCAAAGGGCTGTGCTCCAGAAGTCATTTGCAGCTCAGCTCCCTGACAGTGACATTACTGCACCACAAACTTACAATCTTATAACAGATTTATGGCACTGCTCTAACAAATAAAGGCACTGCTTTGCAAGGACCATTCCTAGACCACGTTTCAACATGTAAAACCAGCTCTGTCTGCTCTGTCAATGTTCACTGAGGGAATTATTAGAAATAATAATGGGAGAAAAGTTTCCTCTCTCTCCTTAAATGCAGAGATGACTTACTAATATTTGGCTTAAATAAGTATATACACGTGAATGCTTTTTTACAGGTGGAAAACAAGCCCAGAAAATTTCAGCCCAAAAGCTGAAAATTGTAACAAATTACTAACTGAAAACGAATTAGAATGGAAACCATTATGCAACTTTATCTTTGTTATGCTAATTTTCAGCTACTATTCCCTTAGGCCTAGCATAATGCCAAACTCCAGTCTCTTATCAATCTTTCCCAAGGACAAGAGGATCATGTGGCCTCTTATATTAAAATATTATGCAAAAAGAGATACTGTGAATTTTGGTTCAATTTTGTAACCCTGTGTCTTCAAGTCCTCTTTCTGTCCTGTGTTTTAGAAGAGCAAGAGCCATCAGACCGATGGTACATGCAAATTGTCTTTCCCTGAATTCGTGAGCCTTGAATAAATGCGCAGGCACACCGGGGCACGGTATGGGGGGCTGCACACGGAGAGGAAATATCACACAGGTCAGAAGCATACAGCACGCTACAGACTAACTATGTATTTTGTATTAACGTTTCCGTAGCTCAGTCTCGTGACAAAAATTGCAATGAGGGCGAAGGGAGAAGGTTGAATCCACCCAAGGTGCCACGTTCATGGAGAATAGCACGCCCTGGTTCATCGCAACCCTATTGGTGCCGTCACAAAGCCTTGTCCACGCTGCCCTTCCCCCAGGGACTTTTCCCACACACATCTGCTGGGTTCCTCTTCCCTTGCCACCCTCCCAGGTGGGCACATGTCCCAAGGGCTCCCATCCCACCTTCTGTTCCTCCCTTCGCTGGCGCTAGCAGGAGCACTTTACACCTCTAAGCTGACGGTAATTTGCTCCAGGTGGAGGGCGTAACAGTGATGTACAGCCCCCAGCACCGCACTCAGCCCTGTGCCCATCACCTGGTATCATCAGAGGCAAAAGTGCTCCAGGTTCACCTTCTTGAGGGTGTTTCTACCCCAGCAGCATCCACCAGCATTTCTGTCTTTCCTCACCATGCACATTAACGTGCATGCAGTTGTATTTATGAAAAATGAATCCAAGTGTCCATATTGAGCACAAGGTGGGTGAGGAGAGTGGAAGAGGGGGAGGGAATGGCAGATTTGGAGCAAGGCCCCAGCAGCATCACCATCCGAGGGGGCAGAGAGCGAGTGGTAACTTGAACATCTGCCATTCAGCAATGTGGCTTCCTCCTGACTCAGCGATTCGCTTGATGCTGTGTGGGAATGCCCACGGGACACATTTTGGAAGAGTTAGTGAACAAGTGCGAGCAGCTGTACACGCTCGCTTTGAAAGCGTATCCCTTCCTTTCCAGGACTTTATACATATCAAGATTTAA
Source organism: Rissa tridactyla (assembly GCF_028500815.1). NCBI lineage: Eukaryota > Metazoa > Chordata > Aves > Charadriiformes > Laridae > Rissa > Rissa tridactyla. The sequence continues at coordinate 32,673,967 of NC_071470.1, read as the reverse complement.
CCCTATCGCATAATCTGCACCCTGCTCTAAGGACATCCCTTGCTGGCCTTTAAAATAACCATTCGCCATTACATAAACGCCAGGTTGGTTTCTTTGTGAGCAATTTAACTTGTTTTCCACCCTTTTTTCCTGCCTGTTGAACACAAGAGAGTTATTCCCCATGCGCAGCTGGTGAGTTACCAGCGGTGCCTGACCCCATCGGTTCGCAAACCCACGTCCACAAAATCCAGCCCACATGCACTTGGCGTTGCTCCAGTCAACACCTCTTGCACTCCATACGCTGAATATTTCTTCCAGCCGCTCCCCTCTTCCCTTAAGATGAAGCATAACTTTCCTTTCCCCCTTCACGTGAGCTCTAGGTGCAAACTGTCTCATCATCCATCTGATTACTCTTGCTAGTGGTTGCCCCTGAATAGTCCTGCCGCCAAAATGGCAGCCAGCTACTGCTCATCTGCACCACGTCTCTCTAATTAAACCCCTTGAGTGCACAGATACCTGTCAAAGACCTTTAAATGAAGCTTTCTCTGCTTAGTATTCAGTGCCTGATGCCAGGGGAAGGGTTGGGTTATTCTATCTGCCTTCATTTAAATGACCTACCTGGGACCACCAAGACACTGTCACCTGTGATAATGCCACAATAATGGCAGCGTTTGGGACTACACACACCTTAAAAGCAAATAATAAAGACTTAAAACTGACCTAAATTTTTTTTCACGCAACTCCTGTGATAAGTGCCAACATATCTTTGTGTGTCTGGGACTGAATGACAACATATCAAATCCTAGAGATTTTGAATAGAAGAGACAGTTGGAAAGGACCTGCAACCATCATCTAGTCTGTCCGTCTGACCAGTTCAGAGCTGATATCTGTTGGGGTGCATTCTTTTTTCCTTTAAGGCCATTTCGATGCACTTGAACAAAAATTATAGCACTATGCTATCTACTATACCATCATCTTGCAAATACTTCACAGCCGTGCCCAAGAATGTTACAATTCCCATTATAACGGAGCATGTGCTGCGCCTGCACAGGTCTCTCTGCAGGACTGGATTTCTATGTTGAAGCCTCCGAAGACAGAGGACAGGTTGCAGGTGGTCTCATAAGGCACCCCATTTTGCCTGGGGGTTATTCAAAACAGCAATGAGATAATCCAATAGACCCAACGATTTGGTTCTTTCTGTAAACCTGTACAATGGTGGAAATGGGAGGAAAATGAAAATCGGTTAGAAGAATGGCTGGGTCAACAAATGCTTCACCAGCAACATGAAGAGTAGTGTCCCCACAACTGTCAAATTGGGCTGTACGCTGTATTTGTGGACTGGTAAACAGAGTTTTATAGGAACCATGGAACCTGGGAGCCCAGCAGAGGTCAAACTGCCCCGCAGACAGCATCTCCAGCCATGGTGGTCTGCATTTAATCCGACAGCTCCTGGTGTTAGGGGGCACAAACAGTGGTGCTACACCCTGAAGGCATCATGGTCCCTGGGAACCTCAGACCTTTGGGGCTTCATCAGGGCACAGCTGCATGTGTAGCTGGGCACGGGGACCATCCCGCCTTACAGCCCAGGGTGGAACGCGAGATAAACATGTTGTAATCAGTAGTAATCCTGGGAATTTGTCCCGATTTATTCACATGAAATGACTGGGCTGAACTTGCACTTGCTGCCATTCTCCATAGTGGCAGAGGATTCGCTGCGCAACAGGGTTTGAACTCTCTTAATGAAAGAGGGACCTCGAGCCCAGCCTGGGAACGGCACTGCTTCTTAGTCTTTAATTTGTACACAACCCACAACTCGACGTGGCACGAGGGAGAGAAGTGGATCAGAGGGGCCCCCTGACCCTTGCTGAGGACTGCTGCAGACAGGGAAGATGACCTCTCCTTCTTCATCTTTTTTTTTTTTTTTTTACCCTTTTTTTTAAATTTGATGCGATCAGAGAAGACCCAGTGAATAACCTCAAATTTTAAATCAAACCAGTCCTATCTGCTTCACACTTACCCCTCTCTACCACTCTGCTTAATTTTTACAATTGTTTTTTCCCCCAAAATGTCAAATCAGACAAAAAGTTCTAGAAAGAGAGTGTTTATCTTAAGAAATCAATTCTGCATCATTTCCTAGCTTGTATTCTTTCCTTTCTCCTGTTTCAGAGAAAGCCACTTTCTTATCCCTGCTGCTGCCAACCTTCCACTTACAAGAGAATGAATCCAAAATAAGCCCATTAATTTCAGTGAAGATACTTTGGAATTATTTCATTATAACTCCAAGCATAATTTTCCCCAGATCTCTTTAACCACTGGACGGATTCCTTTTATGCACTCAGGTCTCAGCCTGTGTCCAGTACTCTTAATAACTCACTTAATGTCACAAAAACTCAGTTATATTAGAATTTAAAGCAGAAGCAGAGACAGTGGCACTGTTTTGTCTCAGTCAATAGCTGGTATTCACCTGGAGGGAAGTGCAAAGCTTTTCTTTCTTTTTCTTTTTTTTTTTTTAATGAAGAGGCGTTTATGAATGCATTAGGAAAAAAAAAAAAAAAGAACAAGAAACAAGATTCTGTATAAGTGCCTTAGATTTAACTTTTTTTTTCCTGACTCATGGCAGCATGACGTGGTGAGATGCAGACAACTGGACCAGACTGATGAGACAGTGGAAGAAATTTTACCTTTTGGAGGTGTAAGCTATGCATTTCTGTATCCCCATTTTGGAAGCGTAGCTAGCAAATGGAAACATTTACATACTATCCATATCACTAGCCAAGAGGATTTTAATTGGAGGATTTGATTTGTTGGTTTTATCTTTATCATTAAAAGATACTTAAAAAAAATCAAAGGTTAAAATCCACATGATCATTCAATCCAATAAATTCTATTTATACCGTCCTGAAATTTCCCCCAAGAAAAGTCAGGACCATTACTTGTTCCTGTACTGGCACAGAGCTCTGAAGCTCTTGTTTAGTTCTCTTGTGTAAAATGATTAGGTACTGAAATTTTTCTCACCCAGATAATATTGTGCCCAATAACGACTGCGCTTCAGCGATTCCTATGGAAAATGGGATTGCTTAGAAGGACATGTACTAACACACAGACAACAGGATTTTTCCTTCCTAATTATCAACCCGCACGCGGGAAGGCAGGGCGTGTATATCAGTATATCTCTGAAGTTTGGAGAAGAGGTAATACCCAGGATTAAAACTGTTACAGACACGTTATTTCTTGCCATACAACGTGGAAATATCAAAGTTCACACCCTGTTATTTTGGAAGATCAAACCAAGCGTGGATGGCAGAACCTGTCTGGCTAAAAAGAGCACCCGTTTGGGACTCATGTGCGCCACGCTGCAGCGCCTGGATGCGTTTTTTTTGCCCAATTTTTAGTCCTTCCAAATTATGTCTAGGCCATAACCTAAACCAAGAGAAACTGCAAGGACCCTGCGCCACAGTGAGCATGAGGAAGATGGAAACACCCCTCTGACTGAGCGGTCGGTGTTTCGGGACATGCTGCCTGCAGCTCCATCACTCGTCCCCCAGATGCTCCGTTTCCAGCCCTGCTCCTCCCGAAGCCCACCTGAAGCCTGGTGCGAGCTCAGCATCGCACGCAGCCTTTCTGCGCTGGGCTGCGTGACCTTTCTCCAGTCTCAAGAAGTTTTGTGGCTTCCCTGAAGGCTCTTCTTCCCACCTTGGGAGCAGGTCACTTCCTCGCCCTTCCCTCACAGCTCAGGTGATCGAGACCAGCCGCACTTGTATCAAGCTGCTCAACGCCTCCCCTTCTCCTGAGCAAAAACATCCTTTTCAATCCCCTGAGCCCATCCTCCGGTGGGGCCCGCAGCTTCTGTGCACAGGTCCAAAAAAAGCAGCTGCTCACTAGATAATAACGACGAATCGCTCTCGCTGGCAGAGCGCAGGAGGCGATGCTCCTTCCTCCTGCCTAATGGGTTATTTAAATCACCCTAATCAAGCAATGGCACACCATCACTCCCCAAGACCAGTTTTCCCCATTCCCTTCTTTCCCCCTGCTCCTGAAGCCCGGGCCTTTCTGCAGGAGGATGCAGAAATGTTGGTACATCGATGCTTGCTCACCTGCCACGCAGCAGGCACCAGGCACAATGATACGGCCAAATTAAACAGATTTAATGACTCCTGCAGCAAAAGTGCCAGGGCCCCGCGCACGTGCTCTGTTTCCGGAGCCTAACGGGGAGAACATCTCTTCCACTCAAAAGGTAATTTTTTCCCATCAATTATGATAAAAGCTCAAGCTGGAGATGAGCTACAGAGATCAGGCTGGATGGTTCAAGGGTTGATAGTCAGATTAGAGGAGCTGCTTCAGCTGTGAGGAACCTGGGAGGAACCAGTGCAGACAGACTGTATCAGCACCCAGCTGTCATCTGAGGTCTTCTCATTCATCCCAGTGTCTCTACCTGTGTCTCTCCAAGATTTCCTATAGCTGCAGGAAAAAAAGGCCTTGAGAAGAAAAGCCAGAGGAACAACTGTGGGCATCACCTGCTCTCCAACACTGCCTGCTAGAAATGCAGTTTCTAGCCTGTTTTGGTTTATTAACTACATTTGCGCTGGAGTTGTAGAGGCCTGCAAAGGGAAATGAAGTCCTGGAAGCCTCCAGAAATAATACATGGACATGCTAAGGACCACGCACCAGCATGCTGTGAAGGACAAGCTGTAACTCCAGCCACAGAGTGGGCTACTGGCAGGAATGGTGGCATCAAGGCATTTTGGCCAGTATCAGACTCATTGCAACAAATTTTTTTTTTAATTTAAAAGTCTATAAATCTCCTCTTCCTTGTCCAAAACACCAGTTTTGCCTATGAGACCCTTGCAAGCAACCAGCAAAATGAAGAGACATGGGGCACAACTGAATTACTGGTGTGGAAGACCACTGGAACGGGGTGGCCCACGCCACCACCAGCTGTTCAAACCTCCCAAAACCACCAAGTTGTCAGGTTGCTGATCCCATCTGTCCCACAGCTGCCAGATCCACACACATTCCCCTGAGCTGAAGAAACTGCCCTTGGCAGCACCCCGGGACACCTCCAAAGGACGCTTTACAATTTACGAAAAAAAAAATCAGTGCTTTTCAGAAGCGAGCAAGCAGTACCCCGCAAGGTGCCCACAGAGCCCCAACCTTGCTATTTTATCGCCATCCCAATCATTTTATCTGCTCTGGAGAAACAAAAGCTCCCCTGAGAAGTGGAAAGGTGCCTGGGTGGAGCAAGGGAGGTGGTCCAGGGGCCGGCTGGCCCCTCCAAGCCCTGGTTCTCCTTCCCAGGTCCTCCAGCATCTTGCCGAGAAACTTTCCAAACTGGGGCACAGTCTACTCTGCCAGGGGCTGTAGGAGAAGATGTTCACTTGCAGGTGGAGGCACGTCAGGAAAACTGCCAGGCAAGACGTTAAGCAATGAACTACAAACTACAGCACTAAGTGCCCACCAGCTGCAGGCAGGAACGGTGCCTGTCTTGAAGCAATCCCAACTCCACCTCCACCAGTGCTCTGCCTTCCTCTGCCCACATCTTAACCCTCTGCAGAGCTCTGGCTTGGATTTGGAAATCTGAGAGGCAGGATTATCATCTTCACAGAATGGTAGGGGTTGGAAGGCACCACCGGAGATCATCTAGTCCAACTCCCCTGCCTAGAGCAGGTTGGACAGGAACGCATCCATGCGGATTTTGAATATCTCCAGAGAAGGACACTCCACAGCCTCTCTGGGCAGCCTGTTCCAGTGCTCTGGCACGCTCAGAGGTGTGGTATCACAGGGCCCCGGGAACAATAACCAGTTCCCCTTACCTCAACCCAATGTGTGACAACACACCGCCTGGGAGCGGTGCTTGCTATCACAGCCTCTTCTTGCAGCCAAAATCTCAGCACAGGCAGAACTGATGGATGGAGATTGAAGTCGTGCATTTCAGACATGAAGTGAAACAGCTCCTTTGCACCACGCCGTGGGAGGAAGAGGCATGGGCTGCAGGCTGAGCAGCCACAACTCTGCTTTAACCCCAAGCCCCCTGTCATGCTGGGACCTTCAAGGAGCACAAGCCTGAAACAGGGCAACCCTAGGGCTGCTCTAATTTGGGCTCAGTGCTAAAGAACAGATCGAGCCACATTCAGCTGCTTCTGCCATCTCTTCTCCACACCTTTATTGGGAGCCACTTGGCTACTCCAAGGGCAGAAGAGGAACCCACGGAGGCAGCAACTCGCCGATGACCCTGCTTTGAGCTGGGGGTCAGACTGGAAACCTCCATAGGTCCCTGCCAGCCGAAATTATCCTACAAGCATATCAACTCTGCATTACCCTTCCACGCCATACTGCAGCCCTCGGCAGGAAAAGCCCACCCAGGTGAGGACAGGGGCACTTGGCAGCCCTTTTGCCCACAACCTGGGCACGCGAGGTAGACCTTTCATCTCAACCCCCGATGCTTCGAAAGCCTCATGAATTTTTTTAATCAAACACTAATGGTTTAATTCCTGCTCACATATGTAGAAACCTAGCCATGAGTCTGAGCTTTTTGGGGGGGTTGGTTTTGTTTCTTTTTAACTTTATAACAACTTTAATTTTACAAGTTCATAAATCAACTCTTCTTCCTTGCTCTGCCCCACACCTCCTGTCAGGGTGTGGCTATAAGCAAATGAGACCACTGAATGAAAAGTAACTTTTTTCTTTCTTTCTTTTTTTTTTTTATTTTCAAGAATTGCTCATGTCTCCTTAGAGCCTCAAATATTTCATGCAGGTTGTGCCATGTATTTCACAAGCTAAGCCAAGCAAAACACCGCCTTCCATATACACAGTAAAAAAATGTTTTCCAGGGCTCAAAGCATTTCTGTCTTTGGCAGAATCTTTTCTCAAAGCATACTGAAGGAAAAGTATGGAAATGAAATACAAAGAGTGGTTAAAATAATATTTTGGGTAGAGATGAGCCCAAACCAAACCCCAGATTAGAAAGCCAGATACCCCCCTAGATACCATTCCCAAAATGAGGAGGTTTATTGTGATACTTGGAGAACAACTGGGAAACGCTGCAGGTCTCCCACCAAGTTTAATTTATTAATTGAACTTATAAACTACTTAACCCCTACTGGTCCTCATAGCTAACACAAATCCTATTATATTTATATAATGGATTATATTTACCCAGACTGGCCCCAAGTAGGTTAGACAGGGGTTGGACAGGCTGTGGGGGGACAGATGGGGATGCGGCGTGCCAGAGAGGACCCACATGAGCAATGGGGGTTTTCTGAACCCAGGCAGGAGACCCAAAGCTTCCCTGCGTTTTGGTGTGGTTATATCTGCTATTTGGATCCAGCCTGTCACTGACGTGGGCACAAACTGTGGTGTAATTTGGGGTTTCAGACCCGGCACTTAGGACCGGATCCAAAACTCGAATGGAAGAAATTTGGGAAAGAGGCTTTTAAGAGTTTAATTTGAAACAGAAAACCCCGTGAATCTATTTTTGCCCTGGTCTCTAATTGAACTTTTTTTTTTTTTTTTTTTTGAAATCCTCTAGTATGCCCAGGCTGTTCAGACATCCAACAGCAACTTCTCAATATTAAATAGGAGTCTTTATGCTATATGAATGGTGAACGAATGACAAACTCAGCTCTGTGTGCACCCGCTGTTCTGGAGAGGTGAACAAACAGCATGTTATGGCTCGGCGCATTTACTCAAGAGCAGCCAAAAGGAAAGCCAACTTCAAACAAAGCCTATCTTGACAACAGATTTCAAGAGGATAATTGCACCTACTAATTCATAAATACTTTCAGACGCTGATAATGTAAGTCAAACTTAGAGGCATCTTTACTTTCTGTATCCCAGTAAAGAGCCCATGTGTGTGACTATAAAATGAAGACAGTTTAATCATGTGAAGTGTATTTTACTCCCTAGTTTAATGCTTTTTATAAACCTTAAAATAACCTCGAAAATATTTGTCCTAGTACTTGACAGGATTTGGGTTTGTTTTTCCATTGATTTAGTGGTTGTAACACAGGTCTCTAAATAGAGTACCCAGGGGAGGGAGGGTGGTTTTTTTCCCTCCAGAAGCCAGCACATATACCTGCACCAGCCCCAGTGCGGTGGCAAATGTGACACCAACCATCAGGAGCCGAAACCACCCCAGGTCCCTGCCAGTGAAGGGCAGACGTGCCCTGGGCTCTGGTGACTGCTCTGCTCCACCCCACACTGCGCCCGGGCTGCTCGTGGCTGGTCCCCACAGCACAAGCAGGTACTCAAACAAATCCTCCCCAGTCTTCAGTAAGCCAGGTAACCACACCACTGTTCCCCTGCCTCAAAAACAAGGACAAGACTTGGCTAAAGCGGTGGAACTTCAGTGAAGCACACTGGATGAGCAGGTGCTACCCGCTACTGGGCAAAACGAAATGTATCAGGCATGAAGGGTCTACAAAAGAGACAACTCACTAAAAATCCGTTTTTCTCTTGAGAATCATTTTGTGTTTTTAATGTCTCATGTTGTTAAGTCCTTGCCCATCACAGCTTGACAATTTTTGGTCTGCAGGAGTCACGTCCCATCTTTAATGCATACAGCTCCCCCCAGCCCAAGCCCAGCTCTGCCCCAGCAGCAGTGCCAGCGCCTCCCTGCTCCCCTCCCCAGACCCTCACTGCATCCCACGGATGCACGGGGAGGCACACCTGCCCCGCTCAGCCTCCTCAAGCAGTTTTGGGAACCACAGGCATCCAGGCTCAGAAGCAAAGACTGGAAGCCAGTTTTGCAGCAGACAATGTTCCTGGACTCTATCAGTAACATCTTCAGACTTGGTCACCTTTAAAAAAAAGCCTAACTCCATGAACATTGCTTGCATATACATACATGCACACAGAAAAACACTTATTAGCTTAATAGGGTGAGTATCAAAATGTAACACTAAATTATCTGACATCTTTATTGCTTAGAATGACAGATTCAAACAAAGCTAACCCTTTAATTATGTTTATATAATGTAATTTGGCATAAGTCATAAAGCACCCCTTTGGCAATGCCAGATTAAATATTTTACATTTGCTTGGGCAGCACATTACAAGACTGAAAGCGGTATTTTTGCCTGACGCGCCAGAGCAGCGACTGCAGTAGTGCAGATGGGAACAAGGCTCAGCAGAGAGGCTTTCCCCAGCGGGAATTGCTCTGGGCTCGCAGGGACCCCAACCCCACATCCCACTTTGCACAGCTCCTCTTCACACCCTCTCATCCAGGAGACCAGCACCACCAGTGTTTGCCAAGAAGCAAAACAAAAGGCCCTGCTGATGCCAATGGCACCAGAGGTGCCTCCATTACCACCGGCGGGGTTTCCTGGGGCAGTCACCTTTCTGCCCGCTGGGACTTTTCCAAGTCCTCCCTTTTGCGTACGGAAGTGGGGAGTTTCACACTTCATGCCACAAAAATTTTGGCTAACGGGCTTTGAGAAAGTTCATACCTGAGAGGATGAAGCACCTTGAGCTTTTCTGCAACAGGGCAGGGAAAAGAGAAGAGTCTCAATGTCCAGATTTTCAGGGCTCATTTTTCCCATCCCTCCTACGTATCTTTCTGAGAAGAGAGAGTTCCCCACGCCAGGATTGGTGTCTGGGTTCCCTTGTAGGAAAATCCCCAAGGGTCCCACATCCAAGCTCTGTGGCCCTGTTCTTCACTGGTGAACTAGAAATGTTAGTGATGCTCATTGCCTATTTCGGCAGGGTGCCAAAGAATAAACATGGCCCTCACTCTCAGAACAGGTCCCCATAAAGCCACCCCTCCACTGTCAGCGCACCGGGTAAATTGATGTAATTGAAGCTACAACAAAGCCCCTCAAGATCCAGGATAGCCATTTCGCTGACAACAGACTGATTGCTCTTTCCAAGAGTCTGGATTTTCCACTAGTCACCACCACCACCCTGGGGACCTCAGTCCACTCTCAGCCCTCTGAGATACACCACCTACTCCAAAATATGCAAATCCACCACTCCCAAGGGTCAGGATTGTCCAGACTAACCACATGGGTCCTCCAGAGGGGTTTCTCTGGCCAGTTCTGTTGCTAGAATTGATTGGTAGCACAAACCTGATATTTGTAAGCAAACACAACACAGTAGGACCTAACCAGTCCAGGAAGAATGTGGTTGTCCTTGGTAGATGTTTGATTGTTTCACGTTCTTCTGTTAACTTTCTTCCATCTTATATACTTCAATGGGCTGTTTACTTCGTACCAGTAAGAGGTTGAGACCATGCATACACATGTTAAAACACTGTAAATCTCACAAATTTAACAGAAAGCATTCATATTTGTGTGCAAGACAGAACTGCACACACCAAATATGAGTGTTTCTTGGCCTGCACATCATTGCTACTCAAGGGCTTCTTCCACGCTACAAGAAGTCGGGCAGCAGGCACCCTGCCCCGGTCAGCCCATGAGCCCACACTTCACAGCCCCATCACTCCAATGTAGTCCATTAACCACACCCATGCAGTGTAGCTTCTTTTTCAGATGGTATGTGCGCCTCTACTTTTATCTCACCAATAGGTTGTGACTGAGATGGTTTTTCTTCCTATTTCTCAAGTCTTCCTGTCTGACCCTCGTGTGTCACCTTTGACCCATGTGGTATCATTTGGCCTCTGCCTTCTACCCTACACCATGCTCCCCCAGTCTTGAAGTCAATTGTCTCTGTAGACAAAGATAGAAAAGGATGCAAGACAACAGTCTTATCCCTTTCTTATAAAAAGAACACTGACTCCTTCAAAAATCCATAAATGCCAGGAGTTGGGAGGGAAAGATTTTACCCAGCCTCCATCCCAATCTCATATAGTGTTGAAACTTCTTTATGTAAAAGCACAACGGTCACACCTTGAAGGAGATGACCAAAGTGGTTTTGTTTAGGTTGGTGGGTTGTTGGTGTTTTGTTTTGGGTTTGGCTATTTTTTTTTTTTGGGGGGGGGAGCATTTGAGGGTTTTTTTGGCCTTATAATTTATGTAATGTGAGATTTTATCAACAATGGTAGGATCTGCATTGCTCTGAAGCTGTCACCAGTACAGAGAAACAGATGCTGCACTGCTGGGACAGATGGGAAAAAACAAAGCCGAAAAAAAACCGTGCAAGTGTTCACCTCTGCAAAGAACTGACCAGAAGCAGGGAGATGGAAAGCCACGTTCACAGCCCGCTGGAGCACCCAGCCCCCACTGCCTGGCTTAAGTTCCGACCTTACTGTCCACAGCTGTCAGACTTTCAAACACACACACGTTGTCTAGATTATTCATTGCGCAATGTAAAGTAGGTAGCGGTTTGAATTGCTCATTACGCGCACCAATTGGGACGCTGCAAGCAGTACCTAAATCCCTCTCCACTGTCACAATAAAGGGATGGCTGTAGAGACGTCAGGAAGAATGAGGATACAGCACAGACAACAGGAGCTTGAACTTCTTCCATAATATCTAGAGCTGAATTGTGAAGACTTAACATCAAAATAAATAAAAAAAATAAATAAAAAATTCAAGTGGTCTCCAAAACAATGCATAATGTACAATTCAGAGCAGAACATTGGCTAATGCAAAGAGAAGAGGCCTTTGGAGCGCTGAGCAGAGCAACGGCTTACAAACGCTGGAGTATGCCATGTTTGCATCAAAGCATTTTAATTACAGAATGAATAAATCTACCCAGACAAAATTTCCTTGGGTTCTTCAAAGACAGTCTTGACTGTTTTGTCAAAGCACTTTCCCTTTTTGCCTTCATATAAATTATTGTGTGCAAAAAAAAAAAAAGTCAATTAAGAGAGAATAAGTTATGAAATATTTCCCTGAGCATTGCAAGCATACAGGCTTGCAAATCTCATTGAAATTCTGTTGAAACGTATTACCCTCACAACTTGCAATCTCAGCGAAAGCCACACAAAAGGCTTTCCTCCCCATTGTTTACACGAGCATTTTGGAAACGGGGCATATATCGCTACGCAGAAAGGGAAATAGAGACGGGAATGAAACGTAGTTTGTTGAGCTAATAAAACAGCAAGCCTTCCATTTGTTTCTTTAGTCCTATAGAGCCATTTCTGTTTAAGACTTACACACTCCACTGTTAGCAGAGCTGGTGACAAGCATTTTCACTGCAGATTGTCAAAGCGTGTGGGCTAGTTTAGTTTCAACTATGAGAAGGTTTCCCAGCCATAATAATGGTAGTGGCTTAATTCATGACTTAAGAGGTTGATGCATAAAAACAAAAGGACAGAAGGCCCTAAAGAGACTGGCTGCACCGTCAACCTAGATAGCTAAATTCATCTAAAGACTACAGCAAACCTAGAAAAACATGAAATTAATCTGAGTTCTGGAGCTTCTGATGTCTGCAATGAGCTTGGCCGAAAGCAATCTAATTATTTTCATATTCCTTTACATAAAGTTACCAGTACTGCCTAATTACATGAGTAATAACAGACAACAAAGCCTCCTCACATATTCAGAACTGTGGAAATACTCTTTCAGGCAGCAAGGAATGGTATATATAAAACAATTAAGACGGACATCAATGAAAGCAAGAAGGGGCATGAGCTTCAGGAAATCTGCCAAACCACTGGGGCTTCTGGCAGAACACCCTGAACGTCTGTGATCTACTCGTTCAAATACAGGCATCAAACGTCTTAGCGGAGACACCATGACCATGCAGGTCAGCGGCCACACAAGGCCACGGGAGAGCAGCTGCCTCCTGCTGCCTTCACAGGTTAGTTTGCCCACTTCAGCTCTAAAGCAGCAACGGCAGAGAAACTGAAAACAGGTAAGATAAATTCTGTTGCAAATAGCTCTGAAAAAAAGGTGTCAGAGATGCCCATCCCCACGTGCCAGGAATTCTGTTGCTCAGGCTCCATCCCTCCATTTCTAGAAGGGTTCACAGATCATTTCTAAAGGCACAGGCAGATACAAATGAGAAGAAAAGCTCAAGAGTCCAAGAGTTTCTATACCCCACCCCACCGCCCCAATATTCAGGCAAAACGAATGGGGAAAATTCCAACTTTTCTTCACAGATACCCTTAGACCATCATGGCTGCAGGAGCTTAATGCTGTTCTGCACATTTGCAATGCCAATACCAAACCTTTTCAATATTCTAAAGCCTATCAAAGGCAAAGGATTGCCTTCTGCTCAGCAGAGAGGGCTGTGGGCCAGCTCCAAACTGCTTCTCTTACCTCTTGGAAAACCCAGTTTACCCCCTCACTGTTGAGGAAGGAAGGGGAAGGGGATAAGCAGTTCTATCTAGACCTGCAGTTGATTTCAACAGGATAGTGATTATTAACAAGAAGGGATAATGCCACCAACAGGTCAACTAGCGTTTTTCTTGAATTACGCCAGCCAGGAATGATATTCACCATCAGCAGGTGAACCATCAGGGTGTGGATGAGACCTCCTCAATAACCAAGTGACTTCAGTGTGTTTTGTTTATGAACCTCACGTTTAGCCCAGAGTAACAGGAGAAGGTATGCTCCTCTGCAAAATCTCATCTTTGCGTGGTTGCGTGTGCTGGGGGGTTGGGTGAAGCATCCTGGAAGGTTTTCAGGAAAACTGAGCAGAACTCCTTTCCACCAGAGCAGGGCTTTAAGCGCTGCCCCAAAACAAGTGGGAAGCATGTTAAAGTCTGCAGCTGGGCTGGTGAAGGTCAGTGGAGATAACAGGGCAGCTTCTTTTTGGCTGTGCAATCCCTTTCCTAAGCACTCACACACCACCACGCTCTCCCAAGCCAGCCCCAGCAGAAACACCTCCCATGGAGCACTACTCAGAGCTGGGTGTTTGAACCAACTCATCAGGTTTTATCGGCTCAGTCCTTGACTCGGAGTCAAACCTCCCTTCCCATGCTTTCTCCTTGCACATTCACGCAGTGTTCCCAGCTGGTTTGATCCACAGCAGTCTCCACCTCCCGGCTGCAGCAGCGGTTTGCTCCCATACCTGGAGCCATGCGAGCCGCTTGGCTGCAGCATGCACAGCTCTGGCAGCTTGGTGGCTATCAGGGAATTTGCAAACCAGAGCCATGAACTGTATGGACTCTCTGGGGAAAGTGCTTCTGGCACAGGCACGCTTACGCTGCTGGAATTAAAATCAGGTTTCATTTCCCTCTCTGTATGACATGGAGTAAATCATCATATGCCTCATAATCAAGGGGACTGCGACAGCCGCTTCCCCGGCAATAAGCCTTAGTGACAGAAACACATACCTACCAGTAGTGAAAGATCTTCTTCACTTAGAGTCTAAGTGTTTTAACCTGGCCCTTCATCCCACACCCCTGCATGTTTTCTGCTTATAACAATTAATTGCTTCATAGCTGAAGGCAGGGTTTAATGCTGCAAGCATAAATTCACACATACAGTGATGTGATCGGTGAGGTCTGTGGGATTAAGTCCTTGGGTCCAGCAAAAATTTTCACAGGAGTATAATTATAATCAGACATGCAGCTACACGAGTGTTAAAGGTAAGCACATGTGCAATCGCTTGCAATTTGTTGCGTTTTTAAAACCAGAAGAGTTGTTCAGCGTCAAATCAATGTGAGCTGTCGCGTACAGAATAGTGCCGATTAGAAAATTCCCTTTCTAGGGATCCTCCTGTTGATTCTTTACCTAGTCCCTTCTCAACCCCCAAATCCTTACTGAAGAAAAGGCTTTCCTCCACCAGGCTTTACGCTGTTGCTCCTCCGGGGTTGAGCCCCTCCTGCCACCTCTGCATTAGTCCCAAACCTGAAGTTTCAGGCAAAGATGCTGAACTTCTTACCTACACATCTCACTGCTTTTTCCTTGCAGCCCAAACGGCAAATAAGCATAAACGTGAAGTTATCACTTTGTTAATGATGTACTTGTTCACCTGAGCCCCTCCCATTAACCCAGAAAGTGGGAAGAGGAGATTTTCACGTTATCTCCAAGATGACCTTCCTGGGTACAGTGTTTGTTCAAGAAACAGCTTCTTGCCCTCTCCTGGGAGCATAGGTCTCCCATGCTTTGTTCAGCCACGTCCTGGTGCTCAGATGAAACCCCCACCTGAGGCTGCTCACTGCAAGTCACAGACCAAACAAGCAGGCACAGCAGCAGGAAACGCATAGGAGGAACTCCCACCAGCGAACTGCAGCTTTTCATGCCATGACCATTAAGGAAAATATTTATAAAAGATGTGCTCCTCAAAGCAGCTCCTTTTGCTGAACCTCTTCAGTCAGACACTTTCCCTTGTCGCCTGCTGCCGCTGCATCCCCAGCAGCTGCTTCTGACCCACTCTCCAGGTCTGCCACAAAATCCAGCTTTCACATCTTAAACTTCCCACATCACTGTCCCAACTCCCATACTTACAGGAATCTGGCAGTGCCAACCCACACCCTGCCTGGCCAGCTGCCCGATCCTGCCGCAGTCTCCCACATGCTTTTGATCCACGTTTTCAACCGCTTTCGAGCCTTTTCAATTAAAGGCTGCACCACAGAAGCAAACTGTCCTGACTACAGCCCTAAGGGCTCCAGGTTTTGGAGTGGAGCTTTCTCCAGGTGAGCCCAGTTGCAATTACTGGATGAACAAGATATTTCAGCTGGGTAGTGCCCCAGCCTCCCTGCTGCTGAGAGCTATAGCCCTGCTGAACACCACTTGAGACCTGTGGCTATTGCTCTAGGCTTTCCTCCAGCTCCGCAGCAGGAATCAGATCATTGGGGTTGCGCTTGCGCCTTAGCCTTGGCCCTGGACCATCAGCTGTAACCCATAGACCATGCAGCCCACATCCTGGTTCCCTTTAGGGTGTCTAAAAAATTACCAGCTGCACCAAACTGTGCAGAACTCTCAGTAATTGATGAGTAACTTAACTACTGCAAAAGGTGGGTGCCAGGTGAGACAGACTGAATGAAAGGCACCATAAACAGTGATCCTGCAGCAGGAGTTTCTAAAACCACTGGGAATGTACCTGCACCCTCCCCTTGCAGGGTCTGTGCTGGCCCCTTTGACCTGGCCCTGTGTGGGCTCCAAGGTAGCAGGACAGAAATGTAGCTCTTGCACCCTGTGCAAGCTTCTCCACACTACGTATGGCTGTGTACGCGCTGACCTGAGCCTGTGTGCACAGCGCCCTGCTGATGGACTGAAACTACCATGATATAAGGAAAAACCTTGCTTCGTTAGACTAATTTTGCCCCCTTCTGATGGTACAGGTCATCAGCCTGTTTCATGGGCTACAGGTAAAACCTTTAAATCACAGAGGGAGACAGCTAAGTTTGATTTAATAGCAAGCAGTTTGCTTAATGAAAAAGAGTGCTAAACAGGGAAATATTATTCACTCCCCTTACTAGAACCATAATACTAATTAAAGCAAGGGTAATGAAAGGGGAAAAGACATATTTAATGTTTCTCCATCAGTCTGAAAATCAGGCTTATTGTTCTAGACCCTTTTAGAAGTATTTGCTCCCTTCAGATCATGCGTGCCGGGTTTTAAATGAAAATAGACTGAGATAATCAGTATTTAAACCTCTACATAGACGGTTTAATTCCAAAACCACAAAAATAGCCGTAAATATCCCCCCTCCAGTTATACACCGCACAAAATTTTTTTCTTTCTTAAAACTGGAATTATTAATTTCTGTACTGAGTGGCAGCTGCTTGCTCAGTTGTTTCTGGTGAGAATTTATGCTTGGCCCAGGCCGAGGAAAGGAGCCTGGAATTAACCTCTTGCTCTCTGCTACTGGTAATTACCTTTGCTGCAGCGTAGAGCGCGCCAGACGGAGAGCATCCAGGCAAGGCCCTGCCATTAGTGGCAATGACATAAATCAAGACGTGACAGCATGAAAGGACAAATAAATCACCAGGGGAGAGATGACGTGGGGAAGGATAAGAGCTATAAGCAAGGCAACCAGATGAGTGCATGGCCAACACCAACTGTGCTGGAGCTGTTTTGGTTGGCATCGGTTGAACATCTGGAGTTGAGCTGGGTTTGTGGTACAACCTATGCTTTGGAGACAGAAAAAAATGAGACACAGGGAAGTTAAGCTTGAGTTTTCCAAGAGCTTCAGGGGAGCGAGGCACCCTCTCCTGGTACAGGGTCTCCTCTAAGCAAGCTTCCCATGGAGAGTTCGTATCACAGCTAGAGACAGCATAAAGACATCCCAGATCCTGTCTTCTGACATCATTGACATGGGGAATTTATGTCATCCTTTACTATTCAAATACATCAGAAGTACTTGTACAGGAACAATTTCTTTTTGAACTTCTGCTCTTCTTTTTGATGAGAAAAAGAAGCCTGTCTTAAGATACATAAATATCCTAATAGAAACTACTTTCTTGGAAAGTAATAGACAAAATTTAATGGGAAGGAGCACTTCCTCTTAAAACTATACATTGGAGTTGGGAGAATGAAGAGGAAATACGGTTTTATTGGTGTTTCTTTTTTGTTTTTTTTTTTTTTTAGAGGAGGAGAGAATGAGCAGCAGAGATTTGGCTGTTGAGGGTATCTCGTGACAGTAGGTGGCAAAGGCATCTCAGTGCTCCCGTGTCATTTTGGTGAGATGTTGTGGTTGGGAGGAAAGTGAAATGAATGCAGCAGCTTTCCAGAAACCATCTCCCAAGGTTTTATCTTTAATCTCTTTCCATCCGTACTCTGATATGGACTATGTTGAGGAAACCCTGAGATCAGCAAAGCAGCCCATGCTGATGCCGAAGCATGTAACCACAGCCCGGCCCCACTCGGCAGAAGCGATAGCAAATGTCTCATCTCCTCCAGGAGCTTGAGCAGGCTCCTGGCTTTAGATACATTTTCATTGCTGCTGGTCCACAAACACTGTGCATGGAAATGCCTGCTTTGAGCTGCGGGTTCTGCCGGTGGAAAGGATGCAAGTGCAAAGCTGTGATATTTTAGCAGGAAAGGGGAACCGCCAGCCAGCTTCGGAGTTAAGGAAGAGAAATCTCCTCTTTGCTGGAAAAAGTGAACGTACACAAATAAGCTTGCTCAGCAGCTCTTCTCTTATGGCAGTGAGGGAATTAGCTGGCTAGTCTTTATACCATCAAGATGTTTGTTTCTGGTTTGGTTTCTCATCATGAATTTGAAGACCAGGACACACTTACATGCGGTGAACAGAAAATACCAAAGATCATTACAAGGATAGAAGACACATAATGGGGGGGAAGAAGAAACACAGCAACAACTGAGTGAAGAGAAACCATTAAACACCTGGAGGACAACAGAATCAGGACCCATTAGGAGACCGACAGGCAGCTAACAACACTGAAACTGAAAAAAAAACCAACATACAGTATTTTGTGCAAGACTCACACTTCAGTTTGTGTCCCACAGTGCTATGGAGGTCAAGGGCTTGCAAAGTCCTAAAAAGAATCCAGGGGTTTTGCCAGTATTAGGTCTCCAGAAGTTTTTGTTAATGAGGAATGGGAGCAGAGGGTAGGGGAGAAATTATTTCAGATGTGTGTAAAGAAATACTGCCAGCTGATCTGAAAGTGATAAACCCCAACACCACCCATAGCCAACCCTCACAGGCATTTCTCTGGGATTCCTCAACCCCAGAAATGAGTCAACTGCCCTCCAAACTAGAGGGATGGTAGATCATCAGTAAAAGTCCTGTTGTGCTGAAAGGCGAAGGGCTGGTGCATATCTAAAGCCACCTTTTGATCTATGCAACCACATCGCTTCAGCTTAGATCCTCAAAGATCCAAGTTTTGTTATTCATCTTTTGTTTGGGGGCTGCTGTGGATTTTTTAATTATTGCTACTTTTTATATTTGACTACTTTGAAGAACCCATCCCTGAGGACCAGAATTCCCTCTGGAAGCTGATAGCAGCTAAGAACATGAGAGACAAAATCATAAGGTGTTTCAGAAAATTTTATTTTAGCTGTGAGCTACACAAATACTTGCACTTTGGAGAATACACCAAGCATAAATTATGGATAAAAGGAGAATGCAGGGAAAGACATCCATGTTATAGACAAGGAAATTCTCCACACTGACCTGCCACCCCACTCCAGGAAAACATTTCTCACACTCCCTCCAGCCTACATTTGATTTTGTGGAATAAAAATCCTGCAAGACTCCAACTTTCTTTGCCCTTCCCCTCAGTTTTTTTGGACAGAATTACAGAACGATGGGGCTAAGAGAGTGCAGAGCAGCTGCAACCTATTTAGATTTCACTGAAGGACTTGATACTGTCTCCTGAAATCTTATGCTCCAAATTAATTCAAGTTGGCTCAGGCAGGAAAACACTGTCATGCTGATTGAAAGCTGCCCGAGAGGACTGTAAACACGGGGTAATGACATGTGGTGATGCTCTCGCTGCGGGCACCCGGGGGCCAGAGAGCTGCCTGCTGCCCTCATCGGCCATCCAGGGGGAAAAAAGGGGAAATCCAAGGAACACCAACAAAAAGTCACAGATGCGGTTAAAATAAAAGGGGGTTGCATCCAGAGGGGCAAGACCCACAAGGCTGAGAGAGTAAAGAAGTGTTGATAAAACAAGTCAACTTTTCAGTGGGAAGGAAATGGGACAATGGTGGAGAAACACTGCGTACCTGTGCAGAGATGGGTGAGTGAATAATATTTAACAGGGCGGAAAAAAATCCAGGAGACAGCGGTGTTAATAGAGATCTTTCTTTCTTACTCAAAGGCAAGCACAGTAATAACATTATTGGATTCATCAGCTCGCATACAGCCATCCGTAAAGCCGGAGGCCACATGTGCTGGGTGCGTTCCCACCCGTGCTGCAGCAGGGATTCACGGCTTGCCGACACGGGGAACTTGACCAGAATAGCTATTGCAGAATAAGCTATTCCACAATCACCGTTCTGGAACAGCTCCCTACTCAAATCATTGTCTTCTACAATAAGAGGTGAGATAATTAATGCTCTCCTCCGGAGCAAAATAATTGCTCTGGAATACACTCCTTCCATAAAGTTCAGATGAGCAGTGGCTCCAGAGAAACTCTTGCAAAATCAATTATTCTGGATGTTTTTGCCTAGTAGGCAAGCCCCAAAATCTGAATGCTGCTCATCCATAAGCAGAAAATCCATGTGGTGACTGAGGAAAGGAGTTTCGTAGCTCATGCAATCAGGAGTCTGCTGCCCTTGTCAGTGTCAAAATCTGCTGAGCGCTCATCCCACTGCTCCTGAAACCTAGGGGAATTTTGCTGCTTTAATAGGAGAGGATTCGACTACAGCCAGTTGAATGGTTTGCAAGGAAAAATGGCTTTTTGTATTAAAATTTTAATTCCTTCCAGATTTATTTGGGGATTTCTTTTTCCATTTAATTTCGATACAATTAAAGTGTTTCAGCTTTGGAAGGGAAGGAAATTTGGACAGACAGATAACTGAGAAGAGTTTGAGAAAATTTAGGGGAGGGGGACACATTTAAAGAAATATGGTCAGGGAAAGATAGCTTGCATTTTCCCAAGCACTGTTGATAGTTGTATTCTCCACCAGCCCTGCTTCCTCGCATGCATGGTTTCCAAATTGTCCAGCAGAAAATAAAACTACAAGAAATTCCCTGGCATCTCCTGCCCAGAACTCTCCAGTCCATGTACAAGGAGCTCACCTTTGGACTTCATGGTACTTCAGTTTTACAGACGCCCATGTGAAATTCTTCATCCTCCTCCTCCCTGACTTCTAGGAGAAAACCACTGCAGCTCCTGCTTTGAAATACTCACCCAATGCAGTGATGGGCATTTCCCGAAGCGCGCGGGTGGCTGGGGAAGCCAATCATTCCAAGGGCTTTAAAAACTGCTTTGGTCACTTAGCTGTTGGTGTTCCTCCAATGATTTGGATTTTGCATCCAAACTACCTCCCAGCTCCATCACCTCCCCAGAGAGGGCTGCATGTCCTGGGAGGAGCTCTGGGCACCTGGTACGGGACACTGCTCTCATCGGTATCTCAAAGCCCAGGCTCAAGCCTGATTGAATTCACTGCAGGGGCGATTCCAGTTTCTCCTTCCAAATCCAGAAGCCTCTTTTCTGCCCATACCAAGGTTAGGAATTTGGACAAGGCAGAGCCAGCGCGATGCAGGGCAGGGTGAATCGCCCTTCGCCCCTGAATGCAGCAGAGTGGGGATCCTTCACAGGTGAGTCCTCTGTGCTGCGTGACGCCCTGTCTCATCTCTGATATTCTTCGTCACTTGGGCCTCGATACATGGACATCTCCAGGGTGGAAAAAAAAAAAAAGGCAACCTGAAAAAAGCTTGATTTCCAGTTTAATGCAGAGTCCATAAAGAGCCAGTAACTAGGGACATGGGTTTCAGCCTCTTCTTCATCTCTCCCCACCTAATGTGAAGCAGATGTCTTCTATTAATGAGCTAATTGCTAATTAGTAACCACTTCATTTCTTTTCCATCAGTTTTATTCTCCGGTTCAGGCACAGGGAGGGCAGGCTGTGTAAATAAGCCAGCCCCCATAGAAATGTGGGATGTATTTTTTGCATGTAGAGCAATTCAAAGGCAGCAAGGTAGGAGGTGCGCAAGGCAGGGCCTCTTACCAGACAGGACACTTGACTGGGGAGACTGGACACCTCATTTGCCACTTTGCGTGTCTGTTGACTTGCCAAGGTGCTTAACTCTCCTGTATTTTGGTATTAAACCCTCGCTCAAGCCTTGTCTGTTCACATCATAAGCACTAAGCAAGGGGCATGTCTCTGATTTCAGTGTTTAGCAGAAGGGCTGTGATATTTCCTAGCATCTTGGGAGAACCTAACAGGGCAAAACGTTATAGCAATTTCTCCTTGCTTGCTTACAACGGAGCAGAGCTGAGTGATGTCAAGTTACAGCCAAATTCCCATGCCCAGCACAAGGTCATACAAAGACAATGCAAATGGGCTTTGAAAGCGAATGAGGGCAAAGCCAGACCTTGTACTCTAAGCCATGAAAACATGTGGGTTAAGCTGAAGTGGCACAAAACACCGGGACTTTTGTTAGCATAATTTTATCACTAAAACCAGAATTGCACACGTCCTTGGAGCCAGGTTTGCAAAACGTCAAAAATACAGACCACTGAGGCCTTACTTTGTCATCACATCTCCTGTGGGACAATGCGTTGGGTATCGTGACAGTAACACATGAGCGACTTGGACAGCACAGTGACCGAGCACCACGTAAGTGTCCCAGACAGAGAGCAGCATCACTCCTGACAGCTGGGTGGGATGTGCCCTCTGTTCTTTGTTCACCCTGAATTACCACAGGAAACTCCAACACTTGCTCCAAAAGCTTTCTCTTTGAGTTGCATCATGGAACTGACCGAGATACAACCCTGTGAGTTTGGATCTAGGTAGTAAATACTCCACTCATGGTCCAGAGGTGAAAAACCATTCACGGTAAACAGCCCATTTTCCTGATGGGCGTTGCAGCACATCTGGGACAACCCTCAAAGCAAGAGGCTGAAGCCCTTTGATCTGCTTCTGGTGCAGCATCCTCATCCCTTTGCTCCCAAGACACTCGAGCAGGATGGGAGAGCACCCAGCAGCTGGGACACACCACCCAGGACCCCTGAACTTGGGACCTCCAAATTTCAGCCCACAACATTACATCCCAATTCAATCAAGAGAGATTATTTCCCTCTGGATTCTGCATTCAAAAATACGATGATGCTTATGCATTATTTATAGAAAAGGGACGACATTCAAATTCTGCCTGGGTCCCAGCCACCACATTGCATCTTTCTAACGGTTTCCCAATAGAGACAGATTCCTGTTCTGGCCGCCTGACTCTCCTTTCCCCTTTCCCCCTGATACGAAGGGATCTTAAAAGCTTAGAAAGCTATAGCCATGCTAATTTTGTAATACACTGGAACTCTCCTTTTGCATCGTCCTAAGGGGGACTTACTCTAACTTGGTTCTTGGAAATAATTTCTCCCCTCATAAAACACCCCGAGTTGTAAACCTTCCAATGAACTCCTTACATTAAGGCATTTTAAAGCCTTGCGTTAGGAATCATCGTCATAAACAACGCCAGTCTTTACAGAGCTCTTCATCCCCAAGGATCCCAGAGTGCTTTCAACCACTGTGCACCAACTACGGATAGGGATGAATTCATCCCCCTGCGAAGACGCAGCTGCTGCCGGGGCCACGGCCGGCCGTGCCGAGCAGGGCTGTGCGGGAGAGGCACCCATGCGAGGGGAGAACAGCATCCCCGAGGCTCGGCCAGTACAGTTGCCCTGTTACAATGCTCAAACCTGGCCAAAACGGGAGCGGTGCACGTCCTCCACCTCTGCAGAATCATGAAACTAGAGCCCAGTAGGCGGTTACCAAGAAACACGCTGTTAAATGAGGGATTTATTAAGTAATAACTCACATTATTGATTGCATCATGACAGGGGAGAGGCAACGGCCACAAGTTGCAACACAGGAAATCGTAACTTAATATAAGGAAAAAAATTCACTATAAAGGTGGTCAAGCATCACAAACAGCTTGTCCAGAGGGGTTGTGGCATCTCCATCCTGGGACTGAGTCCTTGAGTTCAGCTGGACGAAGCCCTGAGCAACCTGGTCTGGTTGGGACCTTCCTTGTGCAGGGCGTTGGATGAGAGACGTCCCGTGGTCCCATCCCAAATTCTTCTATGCCGTAGTCTGGCACAATAACTTAAAGCATGAGTGGTGTTGGTTTAAATTAACAAATCAACTGCTGAATTGCAGCAGCTGTCACAGCTGTTAGCTTCAGGCCTCGCAACCTCCAGCCGACACCAGAAACTGCAATGCCTCAAGTTGCACTAGTGAGAGTCTGCAGAAACCCCACTGTTTCGGCAATTTCACTGAAGATTTTGTTGATTGCTCTCATCTCACCCCAGCAGCTGCGGAGGAGAACAGAGCACCGGGCCCCGTGCAGCACGTGTTTCCGAACTTGGGTGTTCCCTGCCTTCAGTCCCCGATTTTCTAGATTAAAGCCATGCAAAGCCGTTAACTGTTCCTCACAGCAACCAACCCCTCATTATTCTCACTAATCTGGACCCGCTCCAGTTCACCAGTATTAGTGGTGAAGAGCAATACTCAAACCTGGCTTCAATACACTGCACTTCAGACCTCATCGACACCCGGTGTAGCCACCTCCCTTATCTCATACAGAGCTTTCCTATGAAGCTGGCCCAGAAAGCTCTTGCAAGGCAGACAAACGGCGTCACGCTGTCCCACTTGGATTAGAGTCTCCCATAGCTTCCAGATGTTTCTCCGTCGCGCTGCAGCCTCACCAGCTGTTGCCTCCTCTTTAGGAATTTGCGCACTGGATTGCACCTTCTTGCTTACGTCTTTGCTGAAATTTTTCTTGCTGACAGCAGGTTTGTGGTTAACTCCTTCTGAAAAGTAATTTCCCCCTTCCCCCCTCCCACCCCCCCTGCCCCGCCAAGGAGTTGTGCACCCTATGTAAGGAATGACGAATAGACCTCGGTTGGAAGACAGCAAGGCAGGGAGACTCCGCCACTGCCCGCGGGTTTATTCCAATGGTTAACTTCCAGCTAACCACTTGTCGGCTCACACTAGATACTCAGGAGGTTTCTCTGTGGGCAAGGCTACAGCATGATGTAAAGACTTGGTAGCTAGACAGCAGCTATAGGCAAAGTCAGTGCGTAAACCAAGTCTTCTGGGGCCGGGAGCCAGAGAGTGGGGAAGGCAATATGGAAGATATCACTGTATTTTTTTTGTTGATATCATTAGGTTTTATATTCCGCTTCATTACAATCTGAAAATACTTTTTAACCCACTGCTCTCACGGCAATTTGCAGTCACCCAATTGCCTTGTGACGCTGATCCCGAAGGAATCCTCACATGGATTCGGGCTCTGCCTGGACTTAGAAATGGATGGTTTGGAGTTTTAATCTGTTTGTTTTTTTTTTACAACCCTTAGATACCATAGGGAAACGAACAACTGAACAGTCCCTATAGCCATGGAGCACTTTTTAGCAAACAGTAACTCTGAATTATCGAGGCAGCATTTTAATCACTGCTGTAGGGCAGGGGGACCTGGGGCAAACAGCGTAGATATCTATAGATTGAACAAAAACCCCGTAATCCATTGACTTTGGACAAAGGTCTAGTGAGTTCCAGCTCTGCTGCACAGCAGCTTCTAAACTGCAGCTGCCAGCGCTGTTAAATAAGTTGAAAAAAAATCTATACTGCTGTAGTTCACATCTAGAAAACACGTAGGGCAGAAAACACACGATTCGAAGGTGAATTGAAGAACAACTTTTTGTTTAAAGTTTTACCCTACTTAGCGTAAATAATGAATGGGTCATTTACAACTTGTAAGACCAGTACATGCAAAAATCACATAAACTTTTCAACTTACAACGTTTCACGGTGATAGGAATGCCATTATTCTTGTCATCGTAGCAACTGAACACACACAGAAATGGGGAAAAGAAAAAAGAAAACTTCCCACCAGAAAGTAATGAAAAGAAAGTTAATTACAGGACTTCAAAAAAAAATAGTAGTTGGACATCAGCCAGGAAGCTTTCTGTTTAGACCTGGTGAAGTCTTCCTAAGGGAAGCATTATTTTTTTGATGCAGAGGCCCGAGTCTATTTTTAGAGCACATCATAGTCAATGAGTTTAGCACTTTCACATTTGAACCAGCAGTCTATTAATATTTTTTTCAGACCTTCTATAACACCACATGGTAGTTTGCTCACTTAATAATAATTGCGTAAATTGTCATCAATTCCATGCCTGGCATTAAACTGGTTTTACCCTGAATAACCTCTTGGATTTGACAAGCGAGACTCAACTATTCCAAGTCGTATATTAACCGTGTGGCCTCCTTGTTTCCATTTCAACCCTTCTTGTTCAGCGATGTGTTCACCAGCGTGTTCATGGTGGTCCTTATGCTGGAGGAGAGGGCTGCGTGCAGAGGAGCTCGACAGGCTGGAGAAACCAGCTCATGGGAACATCATGAAGTGATACAAAGGCAAATACAAAGCCTGGCTCCTGGCAGGAGTAACCCCATGGTTGGGGCTTGGGGATCCCATGATGGTCATTGGCCAGTTGGACAGCAGAAAAGGTCCTGGTGGAGAAGTTGGCCACGAGCCAGCAATGAGCCATTGCAGCAAGGAAGACCAACAGTGTCCTGGGCTGCATAAGTAAGGACATTGCCTGCAAGTCAAGGGAGATGGTCCCTTCCCTCTGCTCTGCACTGGTGAGACACGACTTGGGTCCTGGGTCCAGCTCTGGGCTCTTCAGCAAAAGACACATGAACATACTGGAGTGGATCCACCAGGATGGGCCAGGGGCTGGAGCACATAGTGTATGAGGGGAGGCCGAGCCAGCTGGGCCTGCTGAGTCTGGAGAAGTGAAGGCCTCAGGGGGGCCTTATTGCAATTTGCCACTACCAAATGAGAAGGTGAGGAGAAGAAGGAGCCAAACTCTTCCTGGGGGTGCGCAGCAATAGGGCAAGAGGCAGTGGACACTAGTTGCAACATCAGACATACCCACCAGATTTTAGGAAAAAACGATCACCGTGAAGGTGGTCAGACAGAGGGCCCAGGGTTTTGTGTAATCTCCATCCCTAGAGACAAGCAAAACACAACCGGACAAGGCTGGGAGCAACCTCATCTGAATTTGGCCCTGCTCTGAGCAGATGGTTAGATGACCCCGGGAATCCCTTCCAGTCTGAATTATTCTGATTCTCTGATTCATACTTTTTCACCAAGCTACATTTTTTTTAAAACATGCCGGAGTCATTTGAAGCATCGCATCCAAACCGCTGAATCACATGTGCATAACCCACTCTAACCTGACCTAGCATTTGATCCTAAAAATGCCTCATACCAAAGAAATGAGAATGGACTTTCAGTTTTTGTTAACTAAGTGTTTATAGCACTGAGTAAAACATTTGTTAAGCCCTTGAGACAAAAGCGGAATCTGCCTTTGTTTGCACAGGAGAGCACACCGGCACCACCACTGCTTTTATAGCAACGGGAAAGTGCTGAGTGGGAAGATGCAAACCCAGATTAGCAATTATAAATCATCACAAGAGGACCGCATCTTCAAGGGTGTTTGGATGTCACCTCCAGATGTGCAGTCAAGTTGCATGCTCTGCAGCCAAGGTAGGCAAAAAACCCACAAGGCACGTTTGAACACCTTGATCACAGTGTCAATACTGACGAGCTAATTAGCAAATGTTGCACGTCACCATCCCAGAGGGACTCTGGGTACTGCAGGACACAGGTCACTAAGGAGAGAGTCAGGAAACTTCTGGAGGAGCCGTGCAGCTCCAGAGTTACCCACGTTAATGCAGCCCATAAGTAGCCCCACAAAGAAAACATTGTCGGGGGCTTTTCCACCAAGCCAACCGAAGTCAAATGAATAGAAACGAGCATTAGACAAATTCAGTAGAGGCGGTTTGGCTTTTTGTTGCTTGATTTTCCAAGGGTGGGGAGTTAATTTATTTTTCTGTTTTTAAAGGCTCTTTCCCTTCTCTCTTCCTCCACAAAAATACCCCCACAAACCACAGAGTGATAGCAATAAACGAGTACAAGGGCTCACCAAAGGATTGTGGTGGATTCTCTTTCACCATCAAATTTTAAACTGAGATCGGAGAACTTCCTAGAAATGATGCTGTATTTTAAAGAGGGATTGATTTTGGGAAGCCCAGTGGCTGATTATACCAGATAATAAGGGTTTATTGTCATTTGCAAGTGCTAGCATGTTGACAAGCAGAGAGGAGATGAAACATGGGAAAAGGGAGTATCTATCTTCCTAAGTTAGATATTAGGAAGAAATTCTTTACCATGAGGGTGGTGAGACACTGGAACGGGTTGCCCAGCGAAGTTGTGGATGCCCCATCCCTGGAAGTGTTCAAGGCCAGGCTGGATGGGGCTTTGAGGTTTAGTGGGAGGGGGGCTGGAACTGAATGACCTTCAAGGTCCCTTCCAGCCCTAACCATTCTATGATTTTATGGCTGGGGGACCGAGCACGAAGTTGGGGGTGCAGAAACATGACCTTGCATTAACAGCATCCTCAGTGGAAGAAAAGACAGATTTAAGAAAAAACAAACTGAGAAAAAGATCTTGTGAGTGCAGAACAAGAAACTGGACATAAAGACAAGCCGGGGAAAAATCAGGAACAGGATCAAAGGAGGGGAAGTAACGTGCTGGGCGCCCGTCCCGGCCGGGAGGCGGTGGGCGGTCAGGGCACGCCATCTAGTGAGATGCCACCGCTCGGCGGGCGGCCCCGGCGGGAGCCCTCCCGCGGCTGCGGCTGCGGCTGCGGCTTTACATCAACCGGTGCAGATGTTTTTTTGGGGGGGTGGGGGTGGTGGTGTTGGGGGGAGTGTCCTGTTCTGCAGCATGGATGTCGTTCCCGGGGTGGGAACCCCGGGGCGATGCCGGTCCCTGCGCTCGGACAGGCAAATTCGCCCTCCCTCTAGTCTGCTGCGAAACGCAGGTGACACACGTGTCTGCTTTCTGAGCCACTGTGTCATCCCTTAATTAAAAAAAAAGAAGAAGAAAAAAAGAAAAAAAAAGAAAAAGGAAAAGAAAAAGGAAAAGAAAAAGGAAAAGGAAAAGAAAAAGAAAAAGAAAAAGAAAAAGAAAAAGAAAAAGAAAAAGAAAAAGAAAAAGAAAAAGAAAAAGAAAAAGAAAAAAGAAAAAGAAAAAAGAAAAAGAAAAAGAAAAAAAATTTAAAGACTTTACCCCACTTCCTTGAAGTACCCGAGTTTCATCAAGGACTTTCATAAGAGCATCAAGCTTGGTGGTACAATACATTTCTCTTGCCCAAGGATACCTTCATGTGTTCAAAATTAAAATAAGTACTACAGTACCCTGCTCACTCAAGGGCAAATTACAGGGAAGAAAGCACAACCAAAATGCTAACACCATCAAATCCCCCCACATCCCCCCCCCCCACTGCTACAGATCTGTATGAGTTTGGGTAGCTGAACTGTTTTCCATGCCAGTTTCTCTTGCTCACAAAAGTATTAAGAGGTACAAGTAAGGTTTTTCTGTTAATGCTCCCTCCCCCTTCATTTATTTGAAGAGGCTTTTTTTGGGTTGACATTAGTCAATCCTTGAGTTTGCAAGTCCAAAATGTAGATACCCAAAAGGATCTCATTTTCAGAGTGCATACAAGGGACTTTCCCGGGAAAAAGGTGACCCAACTGGCTTACATACACCTCAAATTAAACAGTACTGAGTCACTAAGGGACCACAGTGTTAGTTCAATCACAGGATTTGGATGGGTAACTCTGGTTGCAGAAGGTGGGTCTAAAAATAGGGATGTGTGTGCCTTCCTCTCAATGTCACTCTTGATTTTGAAGACTCATCCTAAGAGCATATTTTCCACTGAATGCTGTGGCTTATGGAAGGGCATACGCAGTTCCCTGAGCTGTGAGCACACAGAATTCAAAGGGAAGGATAAAAGCATTCTGCTTTTACCAGCCTTGGGTGCAGAGACTGCACAGGGACCATGGTGGAGCTGGTGTCATTATGACAGAGGAAGGTGAGAGCGGAGCTTGATGAAGGCCACTGATGACTGAGTTTACATAGACTTGTAAACTCACATCACATCTAAGAGGTAGGCTTACATCTCCTCACTTGAAGCCATAGAGTGAGATGTTCACCAGAAAGATTGATGGTCGCTAAATTTCAGCTCTACTTCCACCAGTGCAAAGCAAAGTACCGAGAAACTAAAGTGCAACAAGGACTCCATAAATCTTTCCTACTTAGTCCTGTATTACTAAGTAAAGGATAGAGAAAAGGGCAAGGCTGGGGGGTAGGGAGGGAGAAGAAAAACCTACTGATGTGCTTTCTTCTTTGGGGTGTATTACGTAATTGAATCTGGGGGGAAAGAAAATAATCTGACAAGTCTGAAGTAGGCTGCAGAGATCCCCAGGTTTTCTGCGTAACAGGTTGTTAATTCCCATTTTAAGACTCTTAAGACTTTGTTTAAAAAAAATACATTTTTTTTTTGTTGCTCATCTCCCAGTTGCCCTTCAGCTCCTTGCAGAAGCTCTCCTTCAGATGGAGTCTGAAGATCTCGCTTAACCAAGGTTGTGAAAACACGGTTAGAAAATACTGGGAAGGAGCTTGGATGGCTCTCGGGCTGGAGCTAAGACAAAAGGAGGGGGGATGGAGAATCCGCAGCCGCTCCCAACTCGCAGGGGAGACCTGACATCTTGAACCGCCGGCTGCAGCATTCACTGAGACATAAATCAGGCCATTCATGAAGGGGTCTGCTCTGCCAATATACATAAAGAGAAATACTAGACGGAAAGAGGCAAATCTGAATTAGATCCATCTCTTGCATAGCAGAAATCCTTTACGCCAGTTAGATGAGAGAAACTGATGTTTGAAAACCACAGAAGGTTTGGCAAGGGTAAAATTTTACATGCTAATGAGCCCCCAAAGAATTTTGACCTGTGAAGGATATTTAACTACTGAGAAAGATTTATATCCAATAATACATAAAAATGGAAGTGAGCACAGAGTATGGGGAATTGGAAACACACTACAAACACCCTCCTGTTCACATCACAGTTGAGAAATAATTCAAGAAAATACCAGAAACGCTTTTCAACATATAAGCAGTGAGAAAAGTAAGATTCCTTAGCCAGGGAAACTGTTTGGTATGGGCTGTCACTGCCTGCATTCAGTATTTAAAAGCCTTATCATGACAAAATACTATATTTGGTCCTTGCAGGGAGAGACTCTGCTCTGAAGAACTTGTCGTCTGCCCGGTCGCTGTCAAGGAGATTCTATGTTACAGTGGCACAAGAGCCAAGCGATGTGTGATGGCAGGAATAAGCATTAACTGAACACAGATTTCCCAAGCCCCAGGTCAACGAAAACAAGCACAAGACTATCCATCTCTCCCTCACTGCTATGCATACGTATTCGCTCTTTAAATGGTATTTCACCAAAAGAGTTTGCAACAAAGATCCTTCTGTATTAATACTTTTAAGATCATGATTTCATGAAGTCAGAGGTTTTTCCAACCAGCTTTCGGCACACCTGTGTTACCAGCCTGATGTAAAAGAAGCTTCCACCCAGTGAAGGTGTACCGGTGTATCTGTTAGCTATTATTTCTAGTTAGTGAAGCCGGTTACTATTCCCTCTGTGTGCATTTGTGGACAACGCATAAATTCACCTCTGTAATAATAGATTATCACTATCTGTCAGAAGGGAAACACAAGAAAAAAAAACTTTTATCCTTGAGAGTGATCAAACACTGGTGGAGGTTGTGGCGAGGTCCACCCAGAGAGGATGCCGGGAGGTGGCGGAGTCTCCATCCTCGAGGATACTCAAACCGCGATGGGACACGGCCCTGGGAAACCATCTCTGAGCAGAGGGCTGGGCTACACGACCTCCGGTGGCCCCTTCCAGCCTCAGCTCTTCTGAGACTTGAATTTGGCTTGTGCCTCCCACCTATGCACCAACCAGACCGGCCGGGCCACTCTGCTTGGTCACAGGTACCGCTGTTCCGTTTCCCTCCTACATCAGGGCAAGAGATTCCAAAAAACCCTGTTTTTTTCTTTTGATTGTAACAATAACTAGACATAATTGTTATACATGTGTAATAAAGATTTAGAAAGGAGAAAAATTTCTTTGATACAACCAATATAACTCAGCAACACTGGATCCAGAAGTCAGTCTTTTTCCTGGGCATTCAGGACACGGGTAACCATGACCAAATGCACTTGCCAACGTCCACATTTCCTTTACAAACTCAACACCACAATTTCTCTGCCAGTCTGTTTTACCGCATTGCTGCACAACAGTCCTATTCACCCTAATTAAACCTGTCATTAAAGGAAAATTTTAAAGCAAAAGCTTAAAAGGAACAAGTTCTGCTACTTTCTGAGCCATTTATTTGATATTTGGCTTTAAGCAAAGAAAGGACACATCTGCAACCCAACCTAGCTTAACTGTTAAGTTATTCAGGAGGTTGTTTTCAGGCACCCGTTAAAATACTTTGATGCTACAAAGTAGATTCAATGTTTGCATGTTCCCAAATCCTATTTGAAAGCAGGCAAGAAACTACTTTTGTCAGCCCAGGTGCCTGCACCAGGACCTCCACATCTTCTGGGTCTGGATCTTCTTTGCTATGCGTTTCTACCGGAGTCGACCACAGCTGGGCTGAGACGAGCACCGAAGCTTCCCGAGCAGCATCAATACAAGTTACCTTTGAGACAGCTCAGTTATTTCCAAGGGACCAGAGGCGCACGGGACACCTTGGTGGCTCTGGCACTCCCTGCCTTCCCACCCAGGCCACCAAGGCTTCAGGAGGAGAGCCTTGTTAATAAATCATTAACAGCTTTTAATTGAAAAAGCATATTGTTGGATATGCCCAAGACTTAAAAGTCTGCTGTACGCTGAGATGAACCCTGTGAAGAGTATTAAGATTACAGCGGAACACATACAATTTTGCAAAATCAGTGGCAAAGGGCACAGCCTGGCATAAAATAATCAGTCTGCGGCACCATTTCAGATGTGTTCTCTCTCCTAACGTGGACAAAGACCAAACGTGGATCCTTCCTAAGGAGACTTAATCCTATTTGGAATAAATCTCAACCTTTCCATCAGCTCCTTAGAGTAAAGGGCACACTGCTCCCCATTTTCATACCTAAAATGCAATAGTTCGAAAGAACGGCTTAGCGCAGTTCATTCACTATGCCACACAAGCAGTCCCACAGGTGTCAACAGAATTTCTGCAAGAATTAACATCCCCCTCAAACCCCACACAACCCACCACCTCCCCAGGTTTAAAGATTTGTCCTTCACTTGCCCTCTTCCACCCCAAACATTTCAGTTATAATACTCAGCTCATCACTGCGCATCACTGTGACTGACATCTTATCTGAACAGTGACAAATTAACATTAAATATCAAGGGCAACAGAAAAATAATGGAGAAATGAGACTTCAAAATGACACATTTATTATAACTAAACAAAGGACACAAGCTCCAATTAACTTAATAAAATTTATACTGCATTATGGCAAACACAGAACCAGTATGCTCAGAGCACTAACAATTTTCAACTTAAATTTATTAACACAGGCTGAAATTCTTCAACTGAAAAGCAAAACTTGAAATACGTACAAAGAACAGAATATGGGATTATCCTTTTAATTAAATATACCCAATAATTTGATATAAACAATTTAAAATATTTAAATACATGCTGAAGTAGCTAAAGTTTAAATTATTAGCAAGGTACGTAGATATAAACTTACAAGAAGTATTTTGGAGTTGTATAAAAGATGTAACTTTTTCCCCCCCAGACAAAGCCTACCTAAGTGTCAGGTACTATCCTGGCACGAGAATATTCTCTACCTGCATGCAGTCCTGCTGACAAACTACCTACTAAATGAGCTGTCTGATACAGATCTACTCTCACAGCATGCAGTCAGCTATGAAAATCTCAGTAAAAACCATCTTTGGAGCTAACATGAAATGGAAACAAAATTTTTTTTTCAACAAAACAGGTCCTTTAACCCGCTTGTTTTGAAGGGGAAGAAGAAACAACATCCTACTTTACTTTTCACGCTTGTTGCTAAATTGTTGGGTTTTTTAAAGCTTTTATACGCTTTACATCTTTTCCCCTGAATAGTTTATAATAAAAATCTGATCTTATTTGAATCTGAAACAACCCCAACAATAGTCTCACCAATTACCTAACTCTGAGCTTAGAGGCTTTGCCTGTGTAAGTCCCAAGGTTGCCGAAATCCCACATATATTTTGTTTTATTATTTAAACAAATATTTACATCTCCTGGTTAAATACGCATTCAGGAATAAGTTCTGACCAGTTACTGTACACTCGGAAGTCATCTCCTTTCTCTGAAAGTACTGCAGCTTCTGCGGTTTTTTTTTTTTGGTCAACACTAAAGACAAGAAAGGCGGTTGCCTGAAGGTAGTCCTCAAGCCACTGATTTGCTGGAGTTGTCTGTATCGCCTGGACAGAGCTGCTCGAGAAGGTTCAAAGCCGGGAATCACCCAGGGCTTCCTAATCATTTTAAACTCGCAGAACAGGTGTCAATCAAATCCAGCTGTTATGGGTTTGCCTACTTTCAACATCAGAAGGAAAATATTCCCCGCGAAAATGCTTTGCTGCGGTTGACGCGTACGTCCTCTACACGCTTTCAGTAACAGGGGAAAACTGACATTTGTGATTGACATTTAAATGTATTTTATGTAACCTGTTAAAATTTCACAATATGCCAAATTTCAAACAAGTCCAAAGGCTAAAAGTGTTCAATAAATGTATCGCAATTATTTTAATCAGGACGTTCCTTATTAAAAAAAAAACAAAACAAACAAAACCCACAACTATTTTTGGCTCCCTTCTTATTTATCCACAGAAAATTTAAGTGAACAGTAAACACGGAAAAAGAACAGCAGCAAAGTCTTACACTCCCAAATACTACCACCAGATAATTTACTGTAAAGAAAGATCGTTAAAGCTCCGTAAAACTTGAATCAATAAATCTTTGAAAAGTTTTTTCTGCTACTTCCCTGTTTTAAACTTGCGTGCGTTCAAGTGCCCGCAATTCTTAGGTTTTTGATATTGCATGAAAGGTAGCACACAATTTTAGAGTATCTTTATCATGTTTCAGGAATGTCAAGTAAGATTGTTATACACCGTTTTCAAAATGAAAATACGCAACTGCAAAATTTAGTGTACTTCAGAGCCCTGTAATTCTAATTGTACGTTATACAATGTAAAATTAGTTTTTAAATTGCATTTTTGTGAAATTATTTTTACTCTGGCATTTTCATCTAAGATAATTTTTGGCCTAAAAAAAAAAAAAGCACCTAGTGAAGTCCTATCTTCAAAATCTACAAACTGACTGCCATGCTCTTCCTTGTAAATCTTGATTTACAAGGGAGAGAACAGCCCCCTTGTTTCAGGGTGCATTAACTACAAAGATCGTATTGACTTGAAATTTCAGCTTTGCCACAGCAATTTTACACTTCAGATACAATTACAGTAATTCTCAGGAGGATCTTACTGTAAGCAGCTTTCTTTGCAAACTGTACAGAATATGAACTCAATACTTGAACTACACACTGACCCTTTTTCTAGAATTAATGGTACTGTACATCTTACTGTACATCTTGCTTTGGAAGCAATTAGATACAATGGTCCATCATGCAAGCCATGAGACTGTCGAAACTGTCTTGGTTCCACTAACTTCAAATGAGTTTTTATAAATAATTTAGCCAATCTAGATAAATAGTGAACATGGAATTATGCTGAAATACACTTGGGAGTCAACATTTTCTAAGAAAATATGCAACTATGACTAAAGCGTTAAGTACTAACTGCCCACCTCAATATCACTGTGTACAGCGCCATTGTAAGATGTGCTCTCTATAGGATACACAAAATCAAGGATGTTCACATATTTTATAATACTGGGTGCAAAATAAAAAAAGCCAAACCGCAACCCTGCTGGTTCAAGTCACACTATGTCTATTTCATAAGAGATTTTAAGAAACGGTGGAAAATTCAGGCTACCAGGCATTATGGAACATCCTAGAGTTGGTATTCTGGTTTTTAAACTTAAAAATTTACTAAGGACAGACATTAATGAGTAAACCTTGACCTACTGTCAGTATTTAATCACACAGTTAAAGACAGTAACTATAAGCAATTAATTAAAAAGCCAATGATGTAATCAAAGCACTGGCAATACAAGACATGACTTGTTGACTGCACAGTAAGTAAGGCCATGAGATGAAAGTATTTATGTACTTTGACTATACCCGGCTAGTGATTTTATACCTGAGATGAAAATTGAGAGGTAAGAAACCTAGTTATGGTATAAATAATTATCAGATGAAAAACAACAAACGTGAAGATAACTAAATTTTTTTTTTTAAAATAAGCAAAAAGATCACAATTGACATTTTCCCCTTGCGATTATTTTCATTTTGCTATTTAGACAAACACTTTAACTGATTTTGTGTGACAGATTGTGTTCTGAAACTATTTTAAAGGCTCCTGTGATTCCAACGCTTTAGTAATTCATGGAATTTTGAGTAGAAGTGACATTCTCTACTCCCTCATCTTAAGAAATTTAAGGCACCCATAAGAAGCAAACTTCATGGGAAGTTTCCATTCTAGGGAAAAAGAAATCTCTTTTTCCCTTCAACAGATAGAAAATAATAATCATGAATTCATAAAAGTGATTAGAATGCCACATTCTCTGTCAGTGAGGCAATGGCTTAGTGATATTTAGCTTAAATAAAACTCAGTCTAAAGAGCTACTACTGAAGCCACAGAATCTTCACTAACAGGTTACAAAATACGTAATATTGTGATGGAAGAGAAGGTTTATTAACTTCTGAAAAAGCTAAAAGGCAGAAGCAAAGCAAGGTTGGGCCCCATGTAATGACGAAAGAAAATAAATGAGAAATATTTTTCCATGACAAATACACTTAATTTATACAGCAAACTTGCACGTTTAATGGATCACTATACCACAATGAGTGCAAATACATGATTTTGTGGGCAGGAGCACTGCTAAAGAAGCGTATTTTGTTTTCATCGGTATGGAATGACAATAAATCACTTCTCTGACGAACGTAAATGTCATCCCATATGTCAGAAAACATATCTATGATTTATTACTAGAATCAGCTCAAAATACTTCCCATAATCACAAAGGCTCAAGTAATATGTAGCCATTAGACATAGAAAGATATACAAGGTTTTGGTTACAATTGAGTTTAGCTTCAGATTCTGAAGCTTAGTTCTTTGCTTCCGCGGCTTCTTTATCATGCTTTTCCTTTGCTTTCTCTTTTTCTTCCAATTTTTCTTCTTTTTGAAGCAGTGCCATAATCTCAGCAACCTGACTGGTGCCAATATCAATATCTTCTTTGTCAATCAATTCTACTACCTACGCGAATATAAAATGAAATTGAGAGAGCATTTAATTTTTACATAATTGAGGCATTTTCATATCATAAATTTTGTTAAGACAACAAATGTAATCAGTTGTCTCATGTTCAAGGAAAACAGGTTTTTTCCTACTTGAAAACATAAATTCAAACCACAACCAGTGCCTCAAACATATCAGGAGCATTAAAAAGAGTCAAACTTAAAACAAATTATGTAGAACTTTTGCCCTCAGCACACAGAGTTGCATTTTAAAGCATTAGTAAAACAGACCCATTTATTCAATCTGTTGCAATGAAAAGCTCAGATTCAAATTCTGCTGAAACAGTATTTAAGACAATACTTATTTTACAGGGTTAACTTTATCAAAAAGACCTACTGTACTAAATAGGCATATATCTACGAAAATTTAAAAATAGAGGGGGGTAGGCCTTTCAGAAAACAAAAAAAAATGTAGCAGGCGCTTCAAAATTCCTTTATCTAGCTTTCTGTACAAACATATTCTTAGCATAAGCCCCTCAAGTTCTTCGAATTATACTGCATTACACGCAGAATTGAGAAGTACATTTTGCCCATGTTGCTAAATGTACAACAGCTATTCAGAGCAACAGGGAAGATAATCACTACTGGGACAGCTTCAGTAGAGAGGAAAAATGTCTTTCAAAAGACTGATCCCATATTTTCTCGCTGGCCACAGTGTCCTAACTTCAAGCACTACTTCTGTATTGAATAGGAAAATTACTTGCAAGGAAGTAAGTTTCAGGACTTCTCTAAATTCACCAAGTAAAAAAGAAACAAGAAAACAAAGGAGAAACGCAGGGAAAACCCGAGAATGTTCACAAGACAACAGGACAAAGCGGGCAAAGAACACAAGTCATTTACAGTGGACCTAAAGAACAGCTGATGGTCTGATGTCTTTCAAGCATAGGAAATACAGGTGCCAATGAAATATCTAAGGTATACAAGGAGGCAAGAGAAGCTGTTACACCTTGTGTTGATGTAAAGTGTATCTATAAACATTATGTCAAGACTTTGGCTGAATAGTGGTATTCCTAAAGTAGTTCTAAAGCTCCTTCACATTCTCTCTCCCATTCAATAAGCAGCATAACAAAATCACCATATTTTACAGAACTTGACATACGTCAAGTTCTATGCATATGCATAGAACCTATATGCATGTCCTATGCATATAGGAAAACCTATAGCTTTAAAGGCAATTTGGCTAATAGACACAGGATAAAGATTCCGCCCCCCCCCCCCCCAAATAGCCATATAAATTCTGAAGATGCTAACATGTATTATAAGACCTATTTAGAATATATTCCCGAAAACCTCACTGGCATCAAGACTCTTGCAAAAGACAGCAATATGAATTTAAGTCAAAACAGGTACAGTGTTTGAAGGATGGCTTAACCTTACTTTCTTTTAGTAGTCTACAGACTTACCTTAACAACATTATCTATATCAATTTTGCCATCCTTGTTTTCATCTAGTGCCTCTGCAATCCTTGTTAGTTTCTCCTCTGGAATCTTCTGAATCTGTCTCATCACGTTAATTAGCTCAGCAATACTGATGAGATTCTCCCTGAAGAGGAAGCACAAGCTGTACACGGCAAGCAGTTACTCCAAAGGAGTAAAGTTGACAAAAGGCAGTATTGAAAGTCACTACACTGCAGGTCATTTTTAAAAACAGTAATTGTTTATTTATAATCCTGAATAGAGTGCAAGAAAGCAAAAATGAATTACTGATCAGCACGCAGATTTCAAATGAATCTTTACCTTACCATCGAATCTCATGGTTTTGGTTTCCACATGTTTTATTGCACAAATACAGGCATCCAGTATTATTTGAAATAAAGTTTGCCACAGTTTCTATACTTCCTAGACTGTATCTAATGCCCTTTGTCCCCTCGTCCCCATTTATCAAAGATACAGTACCATGCATATAAGTCATCCTTTTAGATTTAGAGAGGCTGGCCTATACAAAATTAATGAAAGTCACAGGAAAACAAAAGCTGAGAACTAACCACTTCAGCAATTCAGCCATTTTGTTAAAATAGGCTTCATTTGCTCATACCAAGGAATGGAGTTTGTAGAAGAAAGGACTAAAATTGACATAATGACTAGCAGGTTTCACATGTTTCCACTGTCTGCTTACTGATCTCATGAAGCTAAAGTTGTCTGTCTTCTGCAGCTTAAAGCCCCTGCTAGCCTATGTAGTTTTGTTAGTTTGAAGAATGTCTTCCAGCACAGGTCAAGCTGAAATGCAGGAGACAGTGAACCCAATAAATATTAACCAGCAGGGCTTTATTAGTATAGTCCCAGCTCCGTACCTGTCCCTAACCTCTGGGCACAGACTGACTTTTATGCAAGAAGCATTTCTCACACTGCCACTAAATGTCCTCGACTTGTGTTGTTTCTATGACTTTTGATGGCTTGGTAATGACTGCAACAACTTAAAGGTTCAAAAACAAGCCTTTGACAATTAAGCAATATTTAAACTAATAGTTTTCAGTTATCCACAATAACCTACAAAATTATCCACAAACCCATACATTACATAAAGTATAGCTGCATTCAGAACAAGGTGATTCTATACTGCATTTTTAATTTACAAATTCGGATGGTTTTGATCAACAACTTCTCTATAGCACCATTCATATGGTTGCCTTAATCTTATTACACAAAATTTGAAACAAAGTCCCCGTTTGCCCCGGGGACTGGAAAAAAACAAGACTGGAAGCAACAAAAGCAGAATCCTTATTTCTGGTTAGGTTATGCTCTATGGGAGCTGAGAAGCTCTCTTAATGAATGGCACACGCATAAACAAGATTAATACAGCATTCATAAGCGTAAACTGTGAGAATTACAGTCACAGTTTTTAGGTATTTCAGTGCCTGTAATATGGAACATATGACCATTCAACATATGATTGTCTGAGAGACTCTCCAGTAACATTAAGACCTGGAGAAGTGTTGACAAATGAATTTTGCAATGAAACCACCAAGAAAGATCTTTCTATAAAAAAAACCTACAAGTTTGTTAAAGTTGAAATGAAGCAAATTTTCAGAAAGGGACCATGTAAAGTGATCTCCTTACTTCTATTAGATCTGTTCCCCCATTTCTCTCCAGAAAAAGAATAGACTTATTTGCAATTTTTTTCCTCACTAACACCTTCACTACTAAAGAACCCCAAATATGAATATGCTTATCATGCTGTTCTGCACCTTTTCAAAGACACTTGGCAAACCTACGGCATGAGGAGCATGACTAAAGGCAAGATTTCATCTGCATCACCATTAGCACTATAGCCATGAACAAGATGGTAAGATACTAATCAACACTTTGAATTTCATAACACCCTTAGAAATAGCATCTGGGGAATTATACCTGCTTTTTCTCTTCCTCATTTCAACCATATTTAACATACCTTAAAAAAGAGAAAATCTACATTTTTAAAATAATTTACCTTAACACTCTAAACAACAACTTATTTGCTAATTCTTTTCTAGTCACACATCAGACACTTTAAAAGTGAGACTGAACAGTCAGGGACACATTCAGTACTCTGAAGTCACTTACCCAGCAGCAGGACTATCACCACTGTCCAGCTTTACATCCGCCGTCTTTTGACTTGTCTCTAATTCATTGATAATTTTGTCTATCTGCCCAATCATTCGGTTCACTCTCTTGGTCAATCGCTTGCTCGCCTTTGACTCTTCCACTACCTCTTCCTGGCCAGTTTTAGAGAGTTCTTTTATCTCTTGCAAATCCTAAAAGAAACGGTCAAGAAAGAGAAAAGCTTTTGTCAGTGTCAATTTTCAACAATAGACACTACTAGCTTTGACTAGCATTTCAAGACAGCAGCCATTTGTAAATGAAATGCAAACGTATAGACATATAAAGCCAAACCAGAATTAGAACAATAAATTCTAACACTGCTGCCTTTTTCAGGCACCCCCTAAATGTGAATTTTCCACATCTTTCGTAAGATTGGATAAGATTCATTTTACATAACTTGAAGTATCTGTAATACTGACATCTATGCTTGATAAGAAAGAACTGCAGCATGCAGTAGTTAGTTAGCACCTGTTAGTCTAGTAATCCTGGGAATAAGAGCAGGAACAGCATTCTCATCTGGTGGGAACTACTCCAATAATTTTAACTAGGCTTTAAACATGTTAAGCAAATGAGGCTCTGCATTGTCCCACACACAGTTCATTCACTCAGCTACCAACTACAGGCTAAGAGACATCCAAGCAAGACAATCTTTAAATTTGTGGATCATTTATGCTAAAACTAGACATGAACAGAAATAAAAAAAGAACTTCCATGCTCCATTCTTCACCTCATTATACTCCTGGACATCACCCTTCAATTCCTCAAGCTCCTCCTTTTCCTTTGTTAGTGATTTTTTCTGTTCCTGCAGCTTGGTGCAAGCATCACTCAGCATGTCAATCTCCTCCTTAGTGATTTCCTCACCCTGTAACAGAAAATATAAACAAATCAGTGAAAGGCACATTTGCAGTTTTCCTCAAAGATTTCAAGTCTTTTACCAGAAAAGACAGACTCAAGATTCTTTTTCCATGTTCAGAGTCAATATTGTCATAGCCATTTTGAAGCTAATGCAGAGTTCTTAAATGCTAAGGCGATTAGTTTGCTATGGTATGTTATTTTTTAAGTGCACCAGTAGTAAGTTCAGCTAATGTGATTCATTATGTGGGTTCTGACTATTTGAAATTCTGTACTTGACTGTCTCACTTAAAAATATTTAACTTCCTCCTTTGCTGGGTGAAAAACCCAAACAACTGAGAAACGATTCACTACGTACAGGAAAGATAAATTACACAAAAAAATTTTCAGAGCAAAATTCAGGAAGCTGAGCTGAATCAAACTTATCTTCAACAACCTTTGTGAGAATAAGGATCAACATCCATAGTTTGTGAAATATATCTGTCTCTTGAAAAGCTGAGAATAAAAATCTAACCCCCAACTGAATACTTAAAAAAAAAAAAATTCAAGATGATTCATTAAAAATGCTAAAATCCCATAATGATAGCTACAGTTAGCATATTAATCTTACTCAGACACCAGCTTTTATTTTGAATTCCTGAACTCTGAACAGCCATGTGAGCGCAGTACAGAAAGACATGTGCAAACAAGAATGCCAGAAACACAGAGCAGAAGGATGATACGCTTCCAAGAAACAACTACGGGGCAGTTCACAAACTAGGCACCCAGCCCCTTTGTCAACTCAAAGTGTTTCAGAGTACTGTCAATATCTAGGCATCAACCTTATTTATGATTTTAATAAAATATCTATAGTTCACCTTAGCAAAAAAAAAAAAAAAAATGAAAGCAACTCAGTTTGAAAACAAATTCCTCTGTCTCAAACAAAAATCAGTCATCTTCAAGAAGCTGGGAGTCTTACATTTTTCCTCCAAGAGGGAAGAATGTATTCCATGGTGTTTAAAATCTTTGGAAGCATCTTTAGGGGACAGGCCACGCTGTAACCTCGGTTAAGAAATGCCACGCTAACTTTACTTCTTGTTTTCTTGTGGCGAGCCTGGTGTCATACATTCTCACGGCACTGGTGTCGTGGC
This sequence comes from Rissa tridactyla, assembly GCF_028500815.1. Classification (NCBI taxonomy): domain Eukaryota; kingdom Metazoa; phylum Chordata; class Aves; order Charadriiformes; family Laridae; genus Rissa; species Rissa tridactyla. The sequence continues at coordinate 32,631,608 of NC_071470.1, read as the reverse complement.
AGGCAGCAATTTAAATGCTATGCCAGATGGGTAAGAGTGAACTAGCTGCGACATCACACGTCCTTGCTGTTTCCAAACAAGATTACCCAAGCCTTGCCTGTCTCCCTCCCACAGCATTCCTCATGGCTGCACTATCATGCACCCAGCTACAGTCAGCCAAGTCACAACAATGCATGATTTCAAATGTGGATTACTTCCATTTTGTTATTACCATTAAAACATTCTTGGCAGCATTCTAAAGTAAACAATGTTATAATAATAGCAGGTAGATAATGATGCTGTCCAGGAAAATTGAAAATATTTTTCTAATTAAAACTACTTTTTTAAAAAAAGAAAACAAACAACTTGTTATTCTGCAAAACAACAATGAGACTGAGAAAAATCCTGACATCAAACCTCATGGACAAAGATAAAGTGCTCGGCTACAAACAAAACTCAAGATACAACTGAAACATGAAAAGGAAGCATACAAGGCATGGAAGCCGGGACAGGTGACCCAGGAGGAATAAAGAGACACTGTCCCAGCATACATGGATTGGTTCAGGAAAGCCAAAGCCCAACTGGATTTAAAACTGGCGCGGAACATGAAGGGCAACAAGAAGGGCTTCTACAAGTACATCAGGACCAAAGGAAGACAAGAGAAAATGAAGGCCTGCTGGTGAATGGGACAAGGACTCTGGTGCAAGAGGCCACGGAAAAGGCAGAGGTAGTCAATGCCTTCCTCAGTTTTTACTGGTATGATTGGCCTTCAGGAATCCCAGGTCTTTGAGACCAATGGGGAAGTCTGGAGCAAGGAAGATCTACTATCAGCAGAGGAGGAGCAGGTTACAAAACATTTAAACAAACTGAACACACAAATCCATGAGACTTAACGGGATATGACCACAAGTGTCATGTGTTAACTATACACAGATTAAACATGCATAGATCCATTACATCTACAGACAGTGCAAATGCCCCCCAAAATAGGTATATTAGTTTCAATAACATAGATAGAGAGATAGAGGAGAGATAGAGAGATAGATAGAGGAGAGATAGAGAGATAGATAGAGGAGAGATAGAGAGATAGATAGAGGAGAGATAGAGAGATAGATAGAGGAGAGATAGAGGAGATACTCAGAGATGTTTCATGCTGACTTCAACTTCTGCATTGGTAGTTAAGAATTTGCAATCTACTAATTAGCTGTTTTTAACTGAGAGAACGTGGTGATAGAGCTAAAACTGAAGGACAGCCAGGCAATTTATCATGGTTCTTACATGGATGTTTTGAATCTGTACATTAAAAAGTACAAAAATGTACAGTTAGCCAGATTACCTTAATGCCTTCCAATACTGGTGCTGTATCTTTCAGTATCTCCGACTGCATCGCCATATCTGCCCTTGCCAGTTCTTTTTCAGTATCCATAGCCATATGACTTTTTTTAACTTGCACAGCAGCTGCTTCAAGATCTATTGCTGATTCCACCTCTTTCTATATTTGAAAGATCCATGAAGTTTTAATTAAAACAAAGATAACATTATCCATATTAGCATCAGTAAAGAATGACTTCTCTAAATAGAAATAGTTGCCAAAGTAGACGCAGACATTTTTATGAGAAGACGTTGAAAAACTGCAGCATATTGAGCTGTTTCACATTAAAATACCCACTTGCACTTAACGAACAACGCCTGTGAACTCCTGAAGCTTAATTCACCAGTAAAGCAGGCCAGCAGCTTTCATAGTCAATTAATATAAAATGACATTACCAGGTTAATGACAAATAGAAAAAGCCAAAGATATGAACATTTAAAGTATGGGGTGGGGTAAATCAAAAAACAAACCAACCCACTACCTGTGCTAGAGGAATAAAAGGCTTCTCTTACTACTCTAAACGGAAAGAGAAATCAAAGATACCCAAAACTGAGACAATCTCTTATGTTTCACAGCGAACCCTTCTATGTTGCAATTTGTTTTAATAATTCTCCCACATCTTCCATTTGTGGATTTAAAGTCCAGTTGCTGGCAGGCAACACCCAAAGCAGAGGCAGTAACTCGTAACATGCTAAATTTTACACCACTGACATTTATTTCTCAATAATTGAGAGCAGAACTTACCATGGCTGCAACTTGAAGGGTTTCTTTGGCTTTCTCTGCAGCTTCAGACAACCTTTCCATCTCCTTTTCTTCGTTTTCTTTTCTGATGGCTTCCTCCTCTTGAAGCGTTGCTTCCAGCCGTGCTTTGTTATCTACTTTTTCACCTTCAACTTCTGCCACTTTGACTTGAGCCTCTTTGGCCTAAAAATAATTGAAGTCGTCTATTAAAGTCTGTATATAGGTATGTGCACATAACAGAAGAAGTTTATATATCCTTATTGAGACAGGTAGTACAGATAGGCTAATGAACATAGTTAAAACCCCCACAAGTTACCCTATTTTTGCATTTCTCAGGAAAAGAGGATTCTCTTTCTTTGAAAATGAGAACTTTCCACCCTTAAATTGTACATGTTCTTCATTCTCTTTCTCTCAAATTACCAATAATCTACTCAGATCATTTCTCTCTCTACACATCATCGTCAACATTTTCATTTATTAATGTCTTTATATTGCCTAGATCGTAGACTGTTTTTTATAAAAGTAAAAAGTGTATTCTAAATTTTCTTACGCTATTACTATCTAGTAACATGCAATGAAATACTGCCTTTTATTTGCTTTATTCTCAGACCCCTCCACATATTATCCAACTTCTCCCGTGTTTGAAGGTCTCTATATAATTGGTCTATGGTTTAGTTTTTCAACAAAAAGAAAGGAACCAAGAAGAACATCTACTTCAGCAATGATACTGAAAGCTGGTTACAGACTATGTACATCAATACTTACAACACTCTCTGGCAGTGTTTGAAGTGTTGTTTTGAGCTGATCAGCTGGAGAAAGGGTATCGGGAAGATACATGGCTCTGGATAAAATAAGCAACGAAGTAGGGATTTCCTGGTTCAGGTGCAGGTCTAACCACTATAAATGCAACACATAAAACAAATCTTCAACTTTTGGATATTTTTCTTTTTTACAGATCAAGGGAAGCATACACAAAAAAGTAAATACTGATTTTTTTTTTTACCACTACTTATCAGTCAATATCCCAGCACAGGAACTACACGCTATAAGCAGCTAAGAATTACAGCAATCACATTGAAATATATGAAGTATTTTGTTCAAAGAAGTATTTCAAGAAGTATTGAATGAATATTTGAAAAAGTGTTTTGTTTCATATGCGCCTTACTCTAAACCAGGCAACACCAAAAGACAAGAAACTAATCTACTTGGAGAAAAGTTCTTTACAAAGTAATACAAATAATTAACAAAATAAACTGCAAAAATTGCAAACATATTTGGGATATCTTTATGTCTAAGTATCTAATTACATCATCAAAACATCACGGCCCAGTCAAAAACCAGAAGCCCACTGCTACTACATATTTACACATGTACTGACACACATGACAAAAGCTTATTAAGGAGGAAGACTGTTTTAGCCAAGCCTTTAATGAGAACAGAAGCAAAATGACTTCTCAGAATCATAACAAAAACCAGAGACAGCAACTGAAGTTAGGTCTGTGTATTCAGTCTTGCAAAAACATACCTGTTTAAGCTGTTCCTTGAGACGCTCCTCTGTCACACCAAGAGCTCTCATACCTCGGGCACGACATGCTGCCTGCAGTTCTTTAACAGTCAGGCTATCAACTCCTTCATCAGCAATTAGCTGCACAAAGCATAAAATAAACTTCAACATGTAACAGCTCAAAACTGAAGAACCACCATCAATGGTGCACTGCCAATGCACACTCAGAAGTCCGTATTTTTATAACAGCCACTAGAGGCTGCTGTGATAACACAAAATAACCTCCACTTTTTAAATAGTGAATATTATACTGTACTCTTAATGGCTCCATAATGGTAATGTCAGTCTCTCTAAGATAGTATTTCTATCAGCTCCCTTACAAATTATAGTTTCATAGAAATGCTTTTCTTTTTAACATAATTACATTCATTGCAATTAATGGTAAATTGAAAAAAAAGTCAGCTTTTTCTATACAAATAAGGACACTTCTGATTTTGAGCTCTTCAAGTCTTTTCTTTCTAAGTTAGGTCAAAAATAAGATGATTAAGACAAAAAAGGAAAATGCCTAGAAAGATATACATCTATCCACACACACTCATTAGCCTTACATGTCAAAATTATTAACCAGTGCCTAATTAGAATGACTCACTTTGTCATCTGCTTTTATGGTTCTCAACCTCATAGTCAGCTGGAAGCGCAGAAAGTTGTTTGTCCCAATTGACTGAAGTTCCAACAATTTACAAAGTGCCACCAACTGAGGCCTGGTTAGATTGTCCAGAGTCAACTCATCTTCAAACAGTTTAGAGAACCTTAAGATCTCCTCATTACTGGGTCTTTCACCAGTTTCCCTGATCTGTAAGAAAAAACAAACACACACAAAGCTTTTCAAAGCAAATGTTATGATTGGGCACTACTTTGAACAATAAAAATATTCTCCTCATTTGTCAAGTACTTTGCATCAATTTTGGGATAGGAAATAGGACACAAGGAAGACATGAAAGAAATTAAAAAAACCCCACAACTTACTGTGAAAGGCAAAAGAATTGATCACGTTGATAGTTTCCAACAACATGAAAAATTACTTAAGATAAAACTAACAGAAATAAAAATTAAATGCATCTGTATACTAATAAGCACTGAGTTGGCACCGCTATGAGATACCTCAAAAAAAAAAAAAAAAAAAAGACAATCTGAACGAATAAATAGTTGCTACAGAAGTCACGGTGACAAGTATTATTTCTGGTGCCATACTTACTAAACATAAAAGCAGTTTAAAAGCATCACCTTGTAAAGGTAAAGTGAGAAGTACGTCCAATGGCAAAAATTTTGCGACATCAGCGTCCCCATGAAACACAAATTTGGACACCTACATTCTCTCCACAACCACAATGGTTACAATACTGTTTTGCTTCCAGTTCCTAGCTGTTTTATGGCACCTCAATGCAAATGCACTTGTACTTGACGTTATTCCAAAATATAAACTACTATTTGGGAAAGGACTCTGCATCCTTCTTGATGGAAGGTTCTAAGTAACGGCTTGTACAAATGTAAACTTAAGCTTTTAAGTTATGTGTTGCCAAGTGGCATTTCACAGTAATTAAATCCAAATACTGGAAGCAGAAATAACAGTTCAAAGTAGTAGAAAAAAAATCATTCCCTAGACTCATCAGGTCATAGTAAAACATTATCACCTGTATAAATGTTGATTTTTCTATTTTAAGGATACCAGCAAGTGCTTATTAGTGATATAACTGAATCCAAAACCTACGGAACTTAACAATGAAGTCCTCCCAGTCACTTAACACCTTCAGTCTAAACAGTAAATATGTAGATATCCAAAACACACTTTTCCCAAACCCTCTACGTTTTATTAAGCCCTGTAAAGAAAACATAAGCTAAGTGACATCAAGTACAGTCCGAAAACCTAACAGTACCTATACAGCCTGATTTATTATGCCTACCTGTTTTATTTGCCAACTCAAGTCTTTTAGTGAACAGCTACTGAATACAGGGAAAGATAAAAATTTGGAAGACAAGATGATCTTGAGTCCATTAACCTCCAGGATACTTGTGCAGCAGAAAAAACAACTCAGAGAAACAAAGGTCAAAGGCCTTGTTATTCCACTTCAACAGCTCCTTCACTACAGGAGCCAAAAATGGAATTTTAAAAATAGAGAAACTTTTTCTTCCTTGTTTAAAGCTGAATTTTGTCAGAGCCAAGCATTTGTTTCTTGAGAGTACAAACTGAAACTTTCTAGTACATCACTAACTACAAAGCAACACAGATAAATTCTGGAATTCTGAAGCAAATATGTTAAGCCTGTAATCAATGGTACTTGCAGCACCAAATACTTCACTGCAGAAGCAGCTATAAAAGAATCGTAAAAAGGTGGGAAACATTTAAGCTTCTTCTTGCTCTGACATTTATTATCTAGTACAGTGAAATGAGATCAATAAAGTTTTGTCTCCATGGCACAAATGAGAAATACATAGCTGTAAAAAGAACACCCACACATAAGAAATGCAGGGCTTGAAACTTCTTTTTAGTCAGAGGAACTTGGGACTTCCTCCAGCAAATGCTGAGTGATACGTCATTTATTTCCACAGAAATTAACCGCCAAATGTAAATTCTCAGTAGCTGTTCTTTCAGAAGAAAATTAAATGTTCCAAACATGAAGCATGGCAGTGGCATGCTCCCAGAGTCTGCAGCGTCAGTGCTTCAGCTACTAACTGCTATAGCTAACCACTTAAAATGTTCTGCACATGAAAAAGAACAGAAGCATAGAAGCTTCAAAGTACCTGGACTTTGCAAGCAGATACCAACTGGCAAAACCCACCAACATTATCATCTGAGCTAACCTACACGGCACTAACAACTTGATCTTATTACCCCACCCTTTAAAACTTTATTCTCAGCACTGAGAAGCAGGAAAAGCTCAAGCGAGCTGACCGGATTTGTAAAATTCAGGTGTGGAATCCCCAGACTTATATGTCCTTTTCTGTGCAAATACATACTCTCCCCAAAGGAAGGGGTTACACTTTTACGTCCAACAAAGCACCTAGTGATGGTTGTTGGCTCAATCTCTTACTGGACAGTCCCACAATTAAGAGCAATCAGAAGCGTGAGATAAATCCTACCCTGATTTAAGAAGGTATTTTTCATCCCTCCAGGGAATACCTAACCCCTACCTACAACTCGGTGAAAGGAAACGCTGTCAAATCTAAAGGCTATCAATATAGGAGGCAGGTAACTGACATTTAGTCTGTCAGCAACTGCTTATGAACAGAGAAATTTTGCACCAAACACTGCACTCACATTCTAGGAAAACCCCAGATTATACCACATTCTAGTCACTATCCAAAAGGATTTCAGCAGTACAGCAACTGCTTATAAAAACAGTTTTTAAATGCACAGAATTAATTTTGACCAAAACCAAGTTTTACTTTACCCCCAACAAGTCTTAATCAGTTAATTCAAAAATAACTCCTTCCTCCCAGTTTTTACACTCAGTGTTCAAAAAAAAAAAAAAGTCCAAAACTACGTAAGTAATCACTGAGTGCATAATTATGTTAGAATTAACTTATTAACAAAGAGAACAAGAAGTGAATGAGCAGAAATACACTGCTTCTAGAATAAAACAGAGAGTCAAAGTACCAGCTAGAATGCCAAAGCTAAGAATAGTAAAACTTCAGCACACTGAAGTATTACTTGCAAAACCAAAATCTATCCTAAAAAAACCTATTACATTCTGCTTCTTCAAATCCAACAGAATAAAGGTATCAGATGATTACCATAGACCAAACAAAACACCAAGCTATTTTTTTGGTAGGAAGAGAAAATAAATTTTTTAAAAATTTACCTTTTGAAAGAATGTTGAAAAATCTTTCGTAACGTTTCCTTTGGCTGCTTTATTTTTTAAGGCCATCTCCTCAATTGTGTCTTGAAGGAATTTAGCCAATTCAAGCTTTACTCTCAATTGTTTCTTCAATCTTTCCTCCTGTTAAAAAAATACTCGGTTTTGAAAGTTCTTTCCAGAAATATGTGCACTAAACACCACTTCTTCTGTGCCCAGACAAGTTATGTGGAGTAACTCTGAACTTCTGCTGTAACACAACACATCACAAGAGAACATTCACTCTTACCAAAGATCCCCAGATCATACTGAAAAATAGGTTAGTCAACTCAAACCTCCATGCAGCATGAGATGCAATGCCAACAGAGTGAAGTGCACCATGAGTGGCCTCACCTGCGAAAACTAACAGGCACCCTCTGAATTAGTAACAAAAAAATAGAAACTAAGCAACTGCTTTGTTTAATTCCCAACTCTTGTATCCAGCACAGAAATCCTACACTACATCTCATCCAAACAAAGAGGAATGTATCACAGAATTTAAATTAATGGTTATTTATACTAAGTATACAATCATGACTGATTATATCTGTGACTGACTGGGAGCTCATTATGTATGAACCTCATGTAAGTACTGTGTGCTCTGAAAATGAGAACTTGTGGGGCTTTTTGGTGTGTTTTTACAAAGCTCTAAACAATTCTGAGAACACTTAACTAAAAGAAATAAAGTTTAAACAAAACTATGCACAAAATCTATTTTAAATATTAAGAAATCATACAAAAAACTTGAGTCAAGAATAAGTACTACAAATATTAAAACAAAGTCTGACCATTTTAATACAAACTAGAAAGAAATAAAGTTTCATAGCTTTCATTTCTGCTTTATGAGTCATAGAAAATGGAGATGAGGATTGCAAAAAAGACAAGAGAAGCTTACAGCCCTGATAGCACTTGCTCATATAAAAAAGTAAACCAGGATGCCACTGGTTAATTATTATATGTTAACAGCAAGATCATCAAAACGACATAAAGATAACAAAAGCGTTTCCCCAATACTCAAAAAAAAAAAGAAAAAAAATCATAATTTTTAGAATATTTCTAGTTTCTAGAATTTTTCTAATTTCTTTCTTTACCAAGGAAAGCTCTAATTTTTTCAAAACATATTACTGGATTATAAATTCAGACCTGCTTACCTTTTTAGACTTTGTCTCAAATGTTGACGGAAGCATGTTAGGGAACAACTTAAGAGCTACTGGAAGCAAAAATTCCATAAACGGGACAACAAGAAAAACTAGGAAAGGGACCAAGCGGAAGAGATCAGCACATATTCGAAGAAACTGGAAGGAAAACAAACAAAAAAAGGAGTAGATAAGCAAAATTTTTAATATTTATTTTAAAAATACTTGATATGATCATCCACACTATCACTTAAGCTCACATATATTTGTTAGAAAGGAAATTTAAAATAACACATTAAAAGGATGTGACAAAGTCAGTTTTTAGTATCTTTTTCTTCAAGTTGCTATATACTACAGAGTGCCAGAGTTTCACCAGTTTTCAACACTATAGAAAGTATTTCAAAAGCCTCACTGTGTCTCAATAGGATTACTGAACAAGTATCTCATTTAAACCTCTTAAAAGCACCTGAAAACAGGAGGTGGTCATTTGTTGTCGTTAAAGCTGCTTAACTTCTTTTATTCATCTTCATTTGTGCTCTACCACTTCTTACATGCATGAGCTACTATGGACTAAGTAATCAAGAATAAAATGAAAGATCCCTCCCCCTCTGCCTTATAACAATTGTAATGTACATTTAAATCCAGGGTAATGAGCCCAGCTTGGTAGATTCTTTTTTTTGTAAAATCACTGCTTTTCTAGAGCAGTAATCCTCTGAAGCAGGCCAATGCATTAGTTACCGAATCTTGAACTGCATAAAATAAATACTGTCCTTCTGATTTCTGTACACCCACAAATGTATTATTAGGCTGTGCGGTCTATAATCAAATCCTTCAGTATTCGTTGGAAGCTTACTAAGTTGTGTTATATGGGGGAGTGCAGATCTTGCTTGACTCTGCATCATTTTACGAAGCAAATAACCAGTTATTGGGAATACACACAGTTCCTAAATCAGACACACGCTACAGTACAGTACTGCCACAGCAGCGTCATTCAGTATCATGACTTGATAAACACAGGTATGATTGGGAAAAAACGGCAACATAAATGCTATTACAAAAGTAAAAGCATGCTTCCCCTTCCATCCCCTCCCCACAGCTCATGCCAATCCATGGGGGGAGCAGCAGCAACAGCCAGTATAGCTTGCATGTCATCAGGAATGTTTTGCTGGAATACAAACTCAGTAAAACTTCAACCATCATTTTCTTAGCATAAAACCAACCAAATACTGTTTGAGGAATGCACAAACTCCACAGATCCAAAGTCCGACATTTTTCTTTGTATATAAAAAATTCAGTTTCCCAGAAGGGATGCTTTGGTCCATTGTTTACAGGCTCAGAGATTTTTCCGTTCATTCCAACAACAGAAGTTAAATGACTACCAGGGAATTCAAAAAGATGTAAGACATTATGGAAGAAAATGTTAAAAGTCAGAAGAACAAGTACATTTTCCCTAAAAGAAAAAACCTCAAGAACTTCCATAAAGTGCAGTACAAAGTTTCTATTTCTATTCAGTATCTATTTTTAGACAGCAAGTGCAAGTATTTGTACAAGGCAAAATCCATAAATACATACACAGACAAGCAAAAAGGAATCAGTACTACCCAAAAGCCAGGGGCAAGGGTGGGAAAGTGTTGGAAAACTTGATTTAAGCACCAAACAGGACTGGCATTTTTTGCAGCAGCACCATCCTAGATCAGCTTACATAAATCATGAAACTGCACCCTCTGCTAACTCAAGGGAAACAACTTTGCTCAGGAACCTAATACAATGGTGCATGATTACACACACATTATTTGGCAGCACAGCATGAAAAACTTGTGACTACTCTCTGTCTGCTGCTACAGTTCATGTACTCCACTCCTCCCTCCTCTGCAAGCTTAAAGAGTTTGTAAAGCTTATATACTTGCCACAAACTCCATAGTGTTTGCCATCTCATTTCCATGTTCTGAACCATCCTGCTGTAGGAGGCAGCACTATAGCAATTAGTCTTCGACAGCCAGTATCATATTTTGCATGTTTTATTTCTTCCTGCCTTCTCTCCTAAGTGTAGATATGTGATCCTGTTGAATCCAGACCCTACCAGCAATTGTACAAGCAGAATTTTGGAACCAACTTTTGGTTTATATAAGCAATAGCTCGCTTGCATTAGCCATGCTGCAATTAGCTTGTTAATGTGGTTAGATTGCTTGGATATCTTTCCATTATTGCCTCCAAAGAGGAAGGAAAGGGCAGGCAGAAATAACTCATTTGTCAGTCTGCATGAAGATAAGATTTCTCTAGGACTGTCAGTTCATATGCAGTTTAATACATTTAAAGCAGTATGTACTTCAAATATTTATATATTTTTTTTAAAGTTCAGGAGCAACTTTTGCAAAGTTGTAGCTAATCTGGCATCAAAGTTTTGAGACTTCTTTAAATCAGTCAGTATACTACAACTCAAGGCTGAACTCATAAAAAATGAACTGTATTGAAACAAACTTAAAATAAGGTTTAAAAAAAGCACATGTAAATGGTTTTGTTCAGCTGTAGGCTGGTTTACTTTTCACTGACCCTGGGTTCTAAGCCTACCATGATTCCATTCAAGAGAGAGGACATCCTCTACATCCATATAAAGAAAACACAAAACCTAGATTGAGAAATAACATTACTGTTGTTCTTAAAACTTTTTCTCTACATTTTCTACACTGTATTGCACACTCACAGACACATGCGCACATCATTAGATAAGACACAGGCTACATCAATGTAAACACTAATTTATACCTGCACAATAAATTTCTATTTTATTTAAAATAAGCAAAATTATACTGAAATCGCATATCTGCCCAAAAAAAAATTGAGGAAGGCCAAATGCCAGACCACTACATAAATGTGAGAAAGACAGCTCTATCACCACTAGATGATGAAACTAAAGGACAACCAAATGAATAAATCCATCTACTCATGGAATAATGCATGTGTGTCCAAAGATAACATATTGCTTCTAAAGGTTCATGCCTTCTAGAATACAGTCCTGACCTTTCAACAGAAATATTTCCATGATATTCATATTTTACCGTTGTTTGTATAATTTCTCAGAAGTACGGCTCAGTGAACATGAACCAGGCAGAAAAACCAATGGTTCCAATCTTTCCCTCCAGAGGACTTCTGATTCTGTTTTAAACCATGAATTAATTTGTCTCACTTGGTGTTCCAACTTTCCCAAAGCTCTCAATCAGCCAGCACAAGCCAGAACTGCTACTTTGAGAAGTGCTGCAGTCCTCATCCCCCTCTATCCTCAGTTACTCTTTCTTGGCACGACATAATCCCCTCTCTTACGTCAGTGCAGACTGTTATATTTATTGCTGAGCAACGTTTCAACTGGATCAGCTGCCAAGCATACTCTTTTACAGCATAAGGAAGAGAGCAAAAATAAGTAGCGTGAAGATGCTGAGACCAAATACTATCAACCAGTGCTGTTGTAGAGAGACCAAATGTAATCACAGATGAAAACTGCTGTATGTGCATTTAACAATTGTTGTTGTTTGAGAACACAGGAAAAAAACCTTCTGCATACTGCATTAAGATATGATGTTTTTAAATTACAAATGAAAATGTTCAACTATGTACGAAATTTTATCAGAAACAAATATTCCTATTTTTGATCATTTAACATAATTTTTGAAGACCGAGATGTGAACCTAACACATTGCATGTACAGTGTACAAACTGCAGAGAACTGGACCAGAACTGCAAGCCACACTATTCGCTCCTGCTGCCAGAGCACATATATTTTTCACTCTGCAACATTTCTTCCAGCACTTTTTTTTATTTCCAGCAACAGCTGAAATGCTTTCTTTCTTTTCTAAAAAGGCAGGAAGACAGACTCTAATATTTTACCTGTATAAACTGCTTAAACATCTTGTCTTTAAAAAAAAAGAAAATGAGAACTATTAAATCAGTATGTTTGACATATTGCTCATGAACTGGTGAAGTTGAATACCAATGCATTCTTTCAGAAAAAAATGGTTTTAAGCTACGCCAGTTTTAAAACAGCTTATCATTAGCAGTCTTTCCATATATAAGCTCACGTCAAATGTTTTTAAATATCCACATATCTTTTAATCCCAGTTCAATAAGCATATTTACTTCATCCACAAACTGAAATTTCTATTGAAATGCATGTATGTTATCCTAATTTGAAAGCACTCCCATCTTCCTTTTTCTTTAAAATCATCAGTTGCATCTTTACAGTTTCATAGATGTAAGCTACATGCTATAAAGAAAAACAGAAGTATGAAACAAAAACTTCCCTCATATTATCTTCTTTGAACTAAAATTATCTCAGAAATACATTTATAACTGAGATAGTACTAGTATCTGGCTATCAATCATGCATTTCAGCCTGCAGCTTTTCTTCTGTTTAGAAGAACACAACAGAATGAGCACAGATCCAGCCTTTACTAGAAGTGTTTTCCCTCTATTTTTCCAGCTGGAATGAAAAAGCAGAGAAAGTGACCATGTACACACATGGACGTACAGCACATGGATGGGAACTTGAGAGCAAACCACAACTGCTATCCACATGACAAAACAAAAGAATCTCCTGCTGTTCCAACTAGAAAACATGGAATTTATCTTCAACATTGAGGAACAAGACTAAAACGTTTTGGAGTCATAACCAAAATTTTTAGTGTCCACATAGGGAGGAGGAGGGAAATAAACCTAACGATTTTAATTCTAGGAACAGAAGACAACAGAAAGAACCAACTCAGTTCAAATAAAACAGAGCAATTGCTGAGGATATTCAAATAGAATTGCTATTTACTCAGTACCTGTCTCCGTTCTCGACGAGACAAAGTGTTTCCATGAAGTATTCGCCAGAGCATCCTTGCAGCTATTTTTGTGTCAATCCACAGTAACCGGAAACCATGGTAATAGTGCTTCAGTTCGTCCACAATCCTCTGTCCAAGAGATTTTTTCACAACTTCCACTTCTGTTGGACTGTATACAGGACCTCCTTCTTCCAACTTCTTGTTTTTGTCCTTTAAGGACTTCAGTGACTTTTCAACTATGGAGTCATCTCGAAGGGGACGTGAAGAATGCCACCACCTAACTGGAAGATACTGGGGACCTAAAACACCCATCGTTGCTAGTGGCGTCCATGAGCCAAAAGAACTTGTAAGAGTAAAGTGTATTTGTTCAGATCCTCTAGTCCAACAACAGTAGCGATCTTTTTTGGAGTATGCGTAAACAGGAGGGACACTAGTGCAATATTTAAAGTGTACAGTCCTTCAAAAGAAAAAAGCATTCAAGAATTACCAAGAGATCATAAGCTATTTATACATAATATATTTCTATAGTTTCATAAATTTATGTATTTATAAAATGCATCATTTGAAAAATATCATTTGAAAAAACACTCAACTGTGATTCTCAAGATCAGGATGTCTATACCTGAAAAGAACGCTTGGCCTTACTTCATGACAAAAAAATAACCTGCATGGAATGTTCCATTAAACAACTTTGAAAAGGTAGCTTATTTCACTCCAATTAGATAAAGAGTAGCAACCAGAAGTCCTTTCCATTTAGAAAGCTACATTTGAAAATAAACCCGTAAATCCATAAGTAACATAAAGCTCCTTCTATTACTTCTCCCGTTTGAACAAATTACTCGAGAAAAAAATACAAGTTGGAGACTTGGGATAGGTGCTGAGTTAGAGGAAAAGAATTATTATCAGAGAAATATGATTTGTTTAGAGTTCCGCTTTTGCTGTCTCCATGCATCTAGTTTTCCTTTTTCATCAAAAACTTCATGCACAAGCTTCCATCATGGTACTAAGCTGGGGCACACAGAACCAATGCTCTTCTACATTATTCCGAATTTTGTTCTTTTTGTTTAATTAAATGTAAACTGAAGTTAGAAGGAAAGCATTGCTCGAACACCCCAAACACTCATCATACACACAGAAGAACTAATGACTATACGCAAGTAGGATCGTACACACTTTTATAAAAGGACATGACAAACTTAAAACAGCAGCTAAAATATTTTATATAAATGAGTCCCATTAGGTGTCCCTCAAATTGAAACACCAGCATTAAGTTGTCTACAGGATGGAAAGGACTGCGGTGTTTCTTCACTGAGCCCTTGTACTACCAAAACAAGACCAGAATATGTATTTGCCTTCAGTCAGTGGACAGAAAATAGGTGCAAGTGGCTCAACAGCTATGAGTAACAATTCAAGGATGAGTAACAATTCAAGGAGAAAAAAAAAAGTTTATTGAACACTTAGAAGTATTAGCCTCACTCATTCAATTTTCAGCCAGAAGCACTTTATATACTTATCACATGCATTCAAGGAACTTTATGTTACTTCGGTGGTTTTATCCATTTAATGTTATTCAAATGGAGCTTTGTACAAATAAAAGACTAAATTATTACTTTTTAAACAAGTATTTTTATTTTTTAGCTTAAACTAAAATTTCAAGCAACTAACAATTCAATGGTCAGGCAACTGCTGAAACATACACAGCTACACAAAATATTTTCTTGAATAGCTGGAAAATGACACACTTGCACAGACATTAACAAATGAGAATTACAGCTCCTTTAAGAAAATAAAATACACATTCAAAACCAGATTAAAACACTTGCATAAATCAATCCATCATGACTCTAAGTCATTTCCCAAAAGCAGAGTTCCAGGCCTGCAGACCAAGTTCCATCTACATATATCTACATTCTTCTGCAGGCAGAGAGGAAGGGACCTCTGCCAGCAGAACTGGTTCTGAATCTGCAAGAAAAAAAATTTTCACAAGAAATGTGCCTGTTTGAACACACCTTCACTAGCAGTATGCCAGACATAAAACTTCCATCCCAAGCTGTCCTCAGTACTTGTATCGTTAGAGTCCCTTGCTTTTGGATCTGGGTCATGTGGGGTGTGGACACTAGTTTGTTTTATTTTCAGCAGCAACATTACATTAACAGCAGCTTTTGGTAAAAAAAAAAAAAACAAAACAAAACAAAAAAAAAAAACAAAAAAAAAATCCCAAACAAACAAAACCACCAACAAACTTCTCAAAAGAATAACAAGAATTTCTGTCCCAATATTCTGCTGCTCATATAACATACTTAAATCCCTAAATTTCCATTTTTCTAAGAGAGGCCCCATATAATAATCTACTAAAAAGCAAACAGAGATTTGAAACTGCTTTATGTATTAAAAATCCTGTCATAACCAATGATACAGTAAATGATATAGAACTGACATGACCAAAAAAGAAAAGAATGACTGTATGTTTCGTATCAGAGGGTTAAGTCTAGAGGCACATCCTTATGTTAAGATGGAAACTTAGGAAACTGAAGAATAGTCACTGTTTCCTGAGTAGTTAGACTGTAAATAAACTAGAGAATACGTATTTTAACATTCCAAGGAAAGGCATTAGGAAATTCATATCCACAATTATGCCTTGTGAGGCAAGTCAGGAACAGAGATTGGATTCTGACAACATCCAACTCCTGAGGTTCCATAAGAACACACAGCGGCTGAATTTTTTTTTTTTTTCAGAATATGACAGCATCTCCTAGGAGAGCCTCACACCAGGCTGTAACATACAGTAAACTACTCTGGTTTAATAAAGATGCAACTCAAATTATCTACATTCCTAACTGTCAACTACGTGTTTCAAACTAGCTTTGACTGAATGTTTATTCTATGGAACTCCACAGAGCAAGTATGCAAGAAGCCCATGATAAACCTTGATGTCACCTGGAATCACTCAAGAACAAGATTAATATTCTATTGCTTTCACATTGTAAGTGAAACAAAAAGGAAGTGGGTAAAAAAAAAAAAAAAGAAAAAAAAAGACCTCACTTTCCTTCTCCCACACACAACCAAGCAGGTGAAGAGATTAATACTCAGACTTCCTTTAATCTGCCAGCAACACAAGTTGAAGCTAATATTTTCACACTTTGTCTAGAAGATTTAAACCTACATTCTATGATAGGATACTAACTGATGGGTTTGTACAGTTTTGAGTTTAGAAAAAAAGAACATAGTTACTTACATTTTGTTTGCCAGCCTCAGGGATGTACAGCTAAGACATGCCCGATCTCCCAAGTTACCTAGGAAAAATACCAACAATTAGCATTAATTCTGAAATTCAGGAAGACATTTATCTATATAGTGAATTGTACACAAATAAACGATGTAAAAGACCAACCTTTACTTAGGAATGGCTACTACTGAAAGCAGAAAAAAGATGCTGCTTAACAGCAACCTCCTTATAGTGCACTGTTTGTAAGCACGTTCACACTTTGTAAGATTGTGCATCACAAACAGCCAAGACTGAATTTTTTTTTGCTTTCACAATAAGCATGTGAAGTATTGAAACCCAAATACCTCATCCTATTCCAACACAAGTCAATGCATATGCCTTGTTCTTCTCGTTTCTCTCAATCTGTAATCCCAATTTATAGGATAAAAAAAGAGAAAGCAGTGGGAAGCAATTCTGTAACGCACCTGACATCTCCTTAAGTGTTCAAGCAAACTGTCCGTGCAAGCAGTTGAACTCTGTGAATGTGTGACGTACTGCTTGCACTTGTTCAGTTGCCTGAAAACAGGTTCCCAAGTCCCTCAGACAAGCAACTCTATTGCAGAAAAATTTCACTGAAACCAAATGTAATTTTTGAATGGCTCCGTAACAACACAGCATTAGATGATCCAAATGGAGCACTTGCCAAATGCCTAAGATTAAATTTTTTGTTTGTTTAAGCAGGACAACAAATAAAATGTGAGTAGGAACCTAAACACCCCTGACTAGAGAGGTGGAACCACAACACCATTTCAATACATTGCTGTCCATTTTGATTAGCACCTGCTAAAAATAGCTCTACCCCCTAGATCTCTCTGCAAAGGATACAAATTGTCTTGAAGGGCAAGCGACTGATCCAAAGAATATGAGAAGTTAGCTTTCCAGCAAGCACTGTGTTCCTCAAAATGAATTCTATTTGAAGCACAACTCGGAATCAGTCCTAATAATAACTAATGAAGTCCACAAGGACGACTAACACCTATATACAGGCATCCTCTAGCCAGGTACAGAGACAAGCAGCATCCACTCTGGAAATAAACCGAGGAGACCATCAAATGATAAATTATCTAAGTCAGTTCACATGCTTCAATAAAGGGCCATCACTGAAACCCTTCCAACCATCCAACACCATGGAAGCACCATCAGCTACATAAAATGCTACCTAGTGGCTCTATGTAATCTACAATCACTGAAAATCATCCTCAAGCCACTAGAAAAGAATCAATCTCCCCAAAGCAATTTAAAAGATAAATAAAAAAAATCTCGTATCGATACCTAGCTGCAATAACTCAGCAGCTAGCCAATACCAAGTGCAAAAAGACTCCTGGACAGAATAAAAGAAGATCACACGAGCAAGACTCCAAATGCCTTGACCCTTTTTTGGCCAATCTTTTCAGAATTCACTGTAACCAAAGCAAAAATGGAAGGCTGGATGGAGTACGCATACTGTGGTTTGTTTCTCCTATCTGGAACATACTATTTCTGGTCAATCCTAAGAGAAAGCAGGATAGGAAGGTCATTTTAGAGGTTAGTAGTCAACCTTTCCACTGGCAAAGCTAAGATACAGCCTATGACAGAACCTGAAGTAGGGAACTGTATCTGAGAAAACACAACACCCAATGTTGATCATCAAAAGCCTTCCCCAAACAAAATATCATAATTACTAAAGGAAGAGAGGTACCTCCAAAATCAGGTGGGGTAATCAGAAGGTATGGAAAGGGGGAGGAGGGAAAAAAAAAAGATCAAAGAAAAATCTCAATAATCAAGGAATGTCTCATGCTAAGTGGGCTTTGATGTCATTACAGTAAAAGCTATAGCATATATCAAGTCAATGGAAAAGGACTTACCCATCTCAAGTTATATCAAACTCTAACAGGTATTCACTGCAAGTAGAGACAGGGGAAAAACTGTCTCTTTCTGGCTCAAAAAGTCAAGCCCTGAGAATCTGTGAAGGCGTTCTGATACTCTCCAATATTTACAGAAATATCAGTAACTGAATTTTTTGACCCAAGAGGCTAGCCATCTCAGAAGGATGTCCCTGACTTTAAGGAACAGCTGAGCAAAGCAGACAAGTAGTCAGTCTTGAGGGATACGCTGCAGCACAGTAATCTGTTTCTCTCACCCACGTGCCAGGAAGCACACAAAGCCTGTGTGCCAAAAATGAGAGACCTACTAGTAGAGGACGTTACCTGCTATGGACAGGTCCTCCTAAAAAGAGAGATCTTCTGGAGATCGAAACTGGCTTGGAGTTTCTTAGATAAAAATCCATAACAGCAAGACACTTTCACTTTGCTTATAATTTTTTTTTTTTATTTTTTTCTAACCAGACTCATTAATGCAAAGGAAGGGGCCAAAGAACAACATTCCAAGGTTAGCATAAGAAAATATGCTGGCTGAAACACTTCTTGTCATACAGGCATTCGAAGTGTGAACAGGCACACAGAAACGTCGCTTCACCAAAAGATTCTGCAGAATAACTGTTAATTTCAACTTTGCCAGTTCTGACAACAAGAGGTCTTTATGTTTTGCAGTGTCTGTTCTAACCACATACCTAAGAGCAAGCCAGCCCTGAAATAAAATACAAACTTTCTTCATAAAGGAGCAAAGTCCATACTCCTTGCTTCTAGGATAGTACAGACATCCAGAAGTGTCTGAACAAGGTGAATGTAGCTTACCATACTCAACACTGTTTATTTAAGAAACCCGCATTAGGATTACTTGGTTTGAAAGCAAGAGAGGCATTAGTGCCAGAAAAGCTGTATGTTAACATATTCCTCATGAAAAAGAAATCATGAGAAACTTTATTTTTAAATTTAATGAAACATCAAAACTAAAATTTTCAATGTAAAATAGCTGTGTACTATGTTTAGAGAAAAAAAAAAGAAAAGGCTAACACGAAATAAGTCACTACAGAAGTATAAGACTGCAATACTTAGCAGCCCGATCTTTACGGGAAGAACATTTAGGACTCTTAGAAGCACTTAGCTTTAACTTAATCTTAGACTACTTACACGTAAAGCAAAGAAGATAAGCTAAGTAAAGCAAAACACTATACAAAAAAATTACGCCATACAATAATGTGTTAATAATAGATTAACACTCCAAATTAAAGCATTGATTGTATCATAAGCATAGTGTGTCACAGCACACAAATTATTTGGTTCTATCACAGTATTTCAGCAAATGAGAATGTTTATGTGGAGTAAGACTTGTAACACGCAAAACTGTAGCGATCATTAGCATTTCTTCTTATGCTATGCCACAAGAAGAATCAAAGCTCCCAATTAATTTGAAGGTACATGGATGTTTCTTCCCTGTTTTAAATAAACTGGATGGCTAAGATACCCCAGGTTTTTGTTCAAGTCACTGTACAAGCTCAACCTAAACAAATGTCTTTACAACAGTAGCTAAAAAAACATCAACTACAAGAAGTTACCACACTTGAGTGATTACTGGTAACCAAGAAGACACCTTGTTTACCAAAACGAACGAGGGTCCCTAGGGTTGATCAGGTTTGGCAGAATCTGAATGTGCAGATACTCTCTGTTCTCACCGACAGCACCACAGTGACAAGTCAGGGCTCAGCGTCAGTGACAAACCACGGCCTGTTAAGCTTTCACTCATTCCTTGCTAAACCCCTGCATTCTAACTCGTGGACATAAAAAGCAACCAACAGGCCTCACGCACGTCACAAGTTATCAGCTGTTTCATGTCATTAAACTTCACCGCCCAAAGATCTTTAAATTATCTTGATTATTAATGAAAACAGTATCACCCACTGTGTTTCCTTTTTATTTTCCCAAGCTTTCACAGCCACTGGGAAAAAGGCAAATTCACATTTCCCTCCTAACATAAATTAAAAAAATAATCTCTTGTCCTTTCTTAAAGGGTATTGAGGAACGTACAACTAAAGACAACAGGACTTCACAGCCAAGCTATGCTGAGAACAAGGCAGGCAGGACCGAGATGTGGTAACTCAATAAAACTGAGACTGCCGTAACTTAATTAAAACACACCTTTTTTTTTTTTTTTTTTTTTCCCTGCCTCAGCCTGCTGGCCTTTAAGAGACGCACGTGTCCTGAGGGGAAAGCATCCTCTCAGCCCACCCTGTCAGGGAAGCAAGTGCGAGGAGACGCGCTGCCCACCCCCGGCCACAGCAGCCCGGCAACGAGAGCCCCGACAACCGCTCCCCGCCAGGAGGGGCAGCGGGGAGGCGGCCCGTTCTCCCCGGCCCCGGCTTTGCCGGCTCGTAGGAGGGAACGGCGGGGACTCAGCCGGCGCCCCGCTGCCGCCCTTCCCTCCCGCAACGACCTCTCCGCCCACACCGGGAGCCCCCAGACGCGTCGTCGTCGCCGCCTCCCTCCGCCCGCCCTCCCTTCCCCCTCCTCTCCAGGCCTCCAGCGCCGCCGGCACCACAGGCCGGGCGGCGGCGCGACCGCACCGCACCGCAAAGCTGGGCCGGGCCGGGCCGCGGCTGCGCTTCCTTCCCCGCCGCCGGAGCCGGCCCGCGGGGATCCTCACCCAGGCGGGGCTGGCGGCGCAGCGCTCGGGGCAGGCGGCAGGCCCGCCGGCCGCAGGTCTGTAGCAGCATGGACGCCATTTTGGCGCTAGCGCGCGGCTGGGCGGCGAGCTAGCGGCGGCGGGCTACCGGCCTGCTCGTGCCCCGCCGGACGGGACCCGCGCGGCGATCCCCGCTACGCCCAGCAGCGCCCAGCCGCGTTTGCATAGCCCCGCCCTCGCAGCGTCGGGCACGCCGGGAAGCGTAGTCCTCGGGGGGCGCACGGTAAGCCGCTTGCCGGCGCGGGGCGCGCAGCATGCCGGGACTTGTAGTCCTCGGTGGCGTTACTCGAGCGCAGTGGTGGCGCGGCGCGGTGCATGCTGGGAGATGTAGTCCTACCTCAGGCACCCCGAGCCTCCCCGGCAGCCGGGAGCAGCGGGTGGGCGGGCTCTCAGGGGCGGGGGCTGACGAAGGCCGCGACGGGGTTATCTACGCGGGTGCACGGTGGAAACGGTGGGCGGCGGGGCGGCGACTCGCAGGCAGCTAATGCCCCCGCCGGGAAGGTCAGGCGGGCCGCGGGCGTTGAGGTGAGGGCGCTGGCGCCTCACCCAGCCCTCCGGCGCGGCGCAGCGTGCGTATCACCGCAGCCCGAAGGGCAGCGCACCCATACCAGGCCGTGTGTGCAATGGCATTCCCTCGCGTTTTGGGGCCAAAATCTGTCATTTATGCTGGTGTTAAGTACCGCTTGGCAGCAGTTGTTTCACTGCACACACGTGTATTGCTGTCTTGGGATGTGACAGGAAAAATACCTTTCTTGTGGAGCCAGGATACTCTTGATAATAGTACAGAAATTTGTCAATTGACAGATGTGCTTCACTAGTGCTGGTTAATAATTTGGCCACGGGTAGCATGTTATTCTTTAAATACCAATCTCTCCAGCCCAGCATTTTGGATCTTTTATCGAGTATTTCAGTACTCAGTTAATACAGTATGAAATAACACCACTAATGTTGCTTAGTTTTTAATTGTACGGACAGATGCAGAGACTAATCAGAATCAAACCGCAGAAATTATCATTTAATCTGAGAATAGTGAAATTTTAAAAACTACTTGTATCAGTTTTGGGTGTTAACTCCTTCCTTATTGAAAAAAAAAAAAAAAAGCGGGGGGGTGGGAAGCTGCTGGAACTGTTTTTCAACAAGATGGCTGACACCCCTTGTCAACAAGATGGCTGCCTCAAGGACAGGGCTCAAAAGTGACAAGGGTACCGTGGCTTCAGACCTCTATTTCACAGGTTATTTATTATACCAGGCATTTGTACTTCCAGCTAATCCCCAAAGAAAATAGGTGCCATTTAATTTTATATGTAAAGGGTAGCAGAAGCTTCAGGTTTGACCCAAAACATGACTGAAACAGCGTCTCGTTCAGCAGGAAAAAGCAAATGTGTCTGCCATCACCCTTTCATGCTTGAGACTTGGTGAATGCAGGAAATTAATCAGTAACATTTTAAAGTTCTTTTGTGTATTTAAAGAAAATCCTCAGGGTTTCTCCTAAGTATAAAAATATTGTATTAAACTACTTATATTTTTTATTAAAAAAGAACATGTGAAGATGGAATATTCAACTGACCAAATCTTAAAAAAAAATCTACATGCTTTTCTCCCATCTTTTGACTGTGTTGCCTACAGAAACACTGGTGGTGTTTAAATTTAGTGACTATTAAAAATTAATTGGTGTTATTTATGTACTTCTTAGAGCTGCTTTTAAAGTGCTAGGCTCCAAATGGACTGCGAGGTTTTTAGCCAGCTGTGTTTGCTTTATGAGTATTTAAATATGTAGTACATTTAAATGGTTAAAATTGTTTAAAAATGTGCAACTTAACAGTAGTACTTTATGTTAATATGGCAATCTTAAAAAAAAAAACCAACAACAAAAAAACCATCTTCCCAATCTACACATTTCTCTCACTAGACTGCGTTTGTAGCCTTCTCTTGTTATTCTTTTTTCTTTCTGGTTGGCTGATAACAAAACCAAATGAAATGGGGCAACTAATGGCAGTTCCTCTAACAAAGCTGCTTAATTATGTAGAAACATTATATGAAGCCTATACAAGAAGAAGAATATGCTCTGAAGTCATTAAACTATTGACAAGAGATTTCAGACAGCAAACAGATGATTACAGAGGTCTCAATACATTTATGCAGACATGTAACCAGACTTTCAATAGTTTCATTAAATTCATTAGTATTCAGGGTAGCAGACAATGTACACACATAAGCCTTTTCAGAGCTGAATCCGTTATGTTTTTGTACAGTCTTTTGTTCCAGATTTGTTTATACCTGGGAGTTACATGGTTTTCTACCATATATGAAAAGGAATGATAATACACTCTGTGAAAATTTCGTAAATGGATACGGTTTCAAAATACTAATTGATTTTGTACATTTACCAAGCATTGTGAAATAACACTTCAGAAAAGACAAAGTAGTAATAATTTTCAAGTAGTTGTACAAATTGCTCTCGCATGAAAAGGCCTAGTGTTTATAGGTGATACATGGCCCTTTGTTTTAAAGAAAAACATCTTTCACTCTATCCAAACCAACAGCCTGTGAGTTCACAAAGAAAACACTCATCCCCAAAATAAAACACCATACACATAGCTACTAGGGGTTTATTTTTAAAAAACTTAAGCTGCTACAGCCATTTTAGACCTGGTTCTTAGAGCAACCATGTTTGGAAAAGTTGTCAGCCATCTCGTTGAAAATGATGTGTTTCCGAGCAGGAACTGGGTGAGACTAGAAGGAAGAAATACAAACCCTTTTTTCTAGATGGATTTAATACGGATCTGAGAACGATTAAAATAAATGTAATATTGAAACAAGATTATTGTTTAGTATTAAACATCAAAAATTTTTTCCCCTGCAAGTTGAATAGAAGCAAAAGCAAGGTAATCTAAACAATTACAAAACAAACTCCAAATAACAGGAAATTGCGATGCCTGTCACAGGCTGTGGGAATATTGAAACATGTATTTTACTGATAGATGAGCACAGCCCGGTGACCTGAAAAACGCAAGCATGTTTTACTTGTCTAAAAGAGGTATGTGCATAGGACCTATAAAAGCATAGGATATGCCTACGTCTGTGCATTACTTGCATAGATCTAAAAAAGGACATGAAAGTTACTTGCAAGGACATGAAAAGACAAGAACCTATAATTCCATTGAGGAAGTCTAGAGATCTGGAAATTGGGGGGCAAATGTCAATATGAACAGGGAGCAAAACTGTAAGGTAACTAGCTATACGTGCAGTATTCTCTTTCAGAAAATCTCTACTTCACAGTGCAACAGATTTCCCATAGTAAATAGTTATATGAAATTCTTATCTGCTATTGTCCCTTCCCTCTTCACCACCTCAGGAGCTCAGGGGGGTGGTAGGCAGATCCGTATGGGGAACAGGATTCCTTTGTGGCCTGCCAAAAATACCTGCACAGTTGGAGGGGGCACCCCTCCGTGCTCACCACGGTTGTCACCACTTCCCTGAGGACATGCCACAGGAAGCACTTCCTAGATCCTGTTGATTTTTTTGGTGGATGGATAATGGGACACCACCCCCCCCCACCCCCCCCCCAACTTCAGACACGTGGTCCGTTGCCCTACAGCTTGGGAAGGGGGCTGTGTAGCGATACCAGAGCTGTGACGCTCCTGCCAGAACCACTGTGTTCGTTATGCAGGCAGGGCCTCAGTTCCCCCGTACACTCAGACGACAAGCCGAGCTGGCGGAAGGGACAGCAAGGGACTGGGGAGATGAGATTCAGCAGGCGGAGGGGAAGGAGGTGCGATGCTTGATACTTGGGAGCAGGTGGGAGCATAATTAGCACTTGATGAGATGGGAGACAGGTTTGTCACTCCTCTGCTGCAACATCATGTTTGTGTACACGGTCTGATAAACCATGTAGTGGTACAGTTCATATACAGTATTTAAAAGTAGGATTACGCTTTTAGTCTGTAGAACCTGTTTCCATGGCAATCTCCAGGTTGTCTCCTTGAATAGATTTAACAATATGGGATTACCCTCATCTTTATTCACCACTGTTCAGCGTAAATCTGAAGAGGGAAAAAAAAAAAAAGACATTACTGTGTAGTAAGTTGCATTAGGTTTCCACTCAAAGGGGGAAAACCAACAGATTGTTAGTAGTTCTTTAAAAAATACTCCCAATCATCATCACGGGTTTCTGGGAGAGGCTCCCGGGATATGGAAGCCTGTCACTCTGTAAATGTTAGAGCCCAAAGGTAAAAATTCAAGTGGTCGCTGGATTACAGGCTTGCTCTATATGTTCGTCCAGGTCACAAGTTCACCCCAGTCTGTAACGTGCCAAAACCAAGTGGCAGTGGCTACACATGAGCAGCAGCGTGGGAACAACCTGCCTTGGGTGCCTTTTTCCCACAATGAAGTGAAAAGCCACTCGGGAGATTTCCATGACAGTAATAACGTGCTGTAAACAGTCATTCCACATCGAAGGGTAATTACCTGCTCAAATTCTAGTCAAAAAGCCGTATTTTAAAAGATTGCGTAGGCTTCACCCAAATTAGCAATACAAAATAACGTATTAGAGTGGTCATTAATTAAATCTGACATGCAGGCAGACAAGGAGAACACAGCTGGGAGAGTGCAAACAGATAATTTTGCAAATCTTTTCAGACTGAGGAAAAAGCAGCATTTGCCGTTGATAGTGGAAGTCATACAGATTCTAGTCTTAACCAGCAGATGGAGCTTATGTGAAACAAACCAGCGGAAAAGATGCATAATCATGGCACAAAGCAGTGTTTTGGGGCGCTGCTGGCTGGCTACAGGACTGGAGGAGGACATGGGGAAAGAGCTAGAAGGTTCTGGCCAAGGAGGATCAAGCAGAGGAGGGAGGGCAGGCAGTGTTCAGGCTACACACTAGCAAAAAGGGGAAAAACATAGCTATAATGAGTAAATTGATTTAGACCTTGAGAAATACAAAGGAAAAAAAAAAAGGACAAAAGGAGTGTCTAGTGTTAAAAATGCACCTGCTAGTTCCAGCTGATATGAGAAGGTCTGAGATTTTGCTACAAAATACCAGTGCTGTATTTAAGATAACCTCCAAATCTGCCAAATTGATTTTACGAATGACAGGATTTAAAAATATGTATTTAGAGTTATTCTTTGCCTCCAGGTTTTTTCAAGTCTGTAAGGTTTGCAAATTCCCGTCTGCAATTAGAAACACAAAGCTGACAGTCTTTTGCCATCATCTGCCTCTCAGAGTTAGGTCTTTAAGAAAACACCAAATGTTGTGTTACTGTCAATAAAAGCCCCAAATCTGCCACCTCTGCTTTTATAAACCCATCAAGAAGGAAGACAAGAAAAGCACGCGATCAGGGAAGCCCTCCCCCACCGCATCCCGGATTTTGTAGACCTGATCCTGCACTCCTGTATCTCCAAATTCCTGGTGAAGTCCACCAGTGTTACAGGAGTGCTGGAAAAACAGCAGGTCCCTGCAAACCAGATATCTTTCAGTTTGCATCCATTAAAGAAACAGCAGAAGGTCAGCATACCAATATAGGAGAATTTTTACCTTTTTATTCTAAAAAGGAGAAAAATGGGCTCCTTCCAAGGGCCATTTTAGTGGCAATAACACAACTTTCTTTAGCAGTTTGGCAAGGCTGAGGCTGCTTGTGATAAGCACTGGTTTAGAGGGGAGAGGGTTACAGCCAGCACGTGCACACAGCTGTATGACTTGGTAGCAGGCAAAATGCTACGTAGTCCCATTGTCCCCCAGGCGTATTCGGGCTTTGTCTGCCTCCAAGGAGAGAAGCAGAACTAAGCATTTCTGTTAAAAGAACAAATAAGAAAGATATTGAAGATGGACAGGTCGATTTGCTGAAGCCTGATGCTTAAAATTCCTGTGCAGAATTTAGTCCTCTTGGGCCTCAGCTGTTGTTACCTTTTTCTTGCTGTTTTTGCTGATGATCTTATCAGTCCAGGCCCATACTTCTCACTATCAGCCTGAATGACCCTACCAGAATATGTCTTTCCAACCTTTGAATCGCTCTCTCTTGTTTACCTTTCAGCTTTAAACTTTCTACCTTACATAATCCAGACCAAGCCTGTAACGCAGATCTCACACTTTTTTATCCTGTTCTCCTTGACCCGACTAACACTCCCATCTTCCCTGCTGCCGTACAATGACCTCCCCATTCCAGCATGCAAACCCACAGCCCCTCCTTTATTCAAGTCAAAGAGCTGCTTTTCTCAAGAGGCCTCCCCACAGAGATAATGAAAAGCAGATTAAGAGATTTAAAAAAAGGAGTTGGTTCCTTTGGAATGGTCAGTGCGCTTTCCCTTTCTACAACCACCCTCTATACTGTAAATTTTCTAAATCAGTGTTTGTCTGGATGTCTGTGCCTTGACCTCAGCAGGACCTAAGCTGTTGGGCCTCAATGCTACACATGCATATGCATGCTGTGTCCCTTCGCTATCAGTGACACTCACAGACACAGACTGGTAAAGGAATAAACACAGTTATGCACTGGTGCTTGCCAGATAATATCATAAAAGTGTTGGAAAGGGCTAAAAATTAACATTTTTATCTTTGTTCTTGTGATACAGAAAGAAATGGCAACCTCAAAGGCAAGTGAAGCAGGTTTCCAAACTTGGTTTGTACTGATTTGTAGGTATATGAGAATCTTGAGGAGAAGTACCTGGCAAAACATGATGAGAAACTATAGAAAAATAACAGAGCCATCAGCACAAGTACATCCTAGTGCTGCTTTGCCAGTATCCTGTCTTTTTCTTACACGGCTGAATTTCGGGCATCAGAAACAGAAGATGCTTTGTCTGGACTTTCCCATGTAATCAGCAACCTCTCTCCTGCCTGTCTTAGGCCTCTATTCATTTTATTACTATTATAGTATCCCCTAGAGACAGACTTAGAAGGCATTCACCCCCAAAGGTCCTGTTACCTTAAAGTGATTAGTTATTTTCTCAGTAACATGTTACATGCTCTCATTCTGGTTACGTGAGTATATAAAGTGTGGCTGGCAAGTTATATGCATATGTAAGAAAATACAAAGTTGACATAAAAGAGCTTCACCATTGGATTTGATCAGTAGCCAGGGGAAGTAAAGTCCCCCAAACCAGGTGCTCTCCTCTGAAAGCAGCTTCAAGAGGGAACTTTGTGTACAAACCGAAGCCTTAGCTGGGGGTTGCAAATACCTAGCAGTTCATCGGCTGAACAGAGCGAGGGCAACTTGTTGTGACTAATCTGAGCAACAGCTAAAGGTAAGACTGCTCGTCAGGGTGACAAACCCCATACTTATTCCAATATGACACATATCGATCATTTTCTTTTTTAGTCACTAATCCAACAGCTGAAAAAAGAAATACACCCAACAGATATCAACAAAAAGACTCCATTCCCCTTTGGCTCAGCCAGCAGTGCTTTCCTGTCGTGCCAAGGGAACAACCTCCTCCCCTTTCCGAGGCCTCTCCTCCCAAGGAACATCTAACTCTCCCGGAGCGGGAAGCCTCTTTCAGCGTGCCAGCTGGGAATCAGGGCCCTGGGCTCAATCCCAGCACCTGTGCCTAGTTTTCTTACAGAGCGCAGCCAGCTGCTCTCCCAGGTCTGCAAATGTCCTGTATGCCCTATTTCTTTTCATTTCTGTGTATTGCTTTGGATAAACAATGCAAATGTGTTGCTTATGTTTGGAGTTTTGCAAATACGCTATTTTACATTTACCTTCACCTGGTTTGTGTTAAGGATCATATCAGGGTACTGACAAATGGAGCCATGCCATGTTTTCGGTAATCCTTAAACCAGGCTTGTTGAACCAGTAGTGCCCAGAACCCCTGGTCTATTTTTGAGAGAATTTGAAGGTGAGCAGGATATAACCGCAGGCCACTTCGGAAACTAATGACATGGAGTTTGGGAGGAAGAAGTGCTTTTGATGGCTGGTGTTTGTCAGCGAACTTTTCTGGCATTACACATGGTAGCAGAGAGTATAGCTGACCCGGGGGGTTCACAGGCATTAGATAATTGCTTTGGCTCTGACTTAGTTCACAGCACGTTAGACGAGTCATTTCTATCTGTGACACCGAACTATCAACTGCAGACTTCCTGTGTGGAAATAATTATGCATCTTTTCCGAGTTTGCATTACATTCTTATTTATCCAGCAGTTCTTATGCAGAGAGGCAAGGTTGGAGTTAAGAGAAGACTGTTGTCACTGCTAATAGCTTAACTCTGAAAAGTCTTCATATCATTCAAAACAGGAGCCAGACTGGGGCTTGCATTCTGTACCGCAGCAGGAAAGGGATACATAGAGGACTGGAAAATAATGAAGGTGGGAGGAAAGTGAATAGAAAATGGTTATTATCACTGCTCATAACAGCATATTAATTCAATCAGTTTATCTAGGAGCAGGGTTTAAAAAAGAACAGACGGAAATAAATTTTCATATGAACTCGTTGCCACAGGATGTTCTAAAACCCCAAAATATAAATAAATATGTTCAAAATGAAAACAGGCAACTTCAAGGGAGCTAGGCTTAACAAAGTCTCTGATACTTGCTTGTCTAGATGCAATGTCTGGTTCAGAAGTTAGGAAGTCCGTAAACTACTGATTTTCAGAAGCAGGAATGACACAAGTGGGTAAGAGCTACTTTTCCTATGCCCCGTTTCCAATTCTAAGCATCTATTACTACTTCCCTTCTTAGTTTCCCTTGAGGAAAGGACATGCCTAAGCCTGCTTAGAATTTTAAAAGCCTTCTCCATTCTGCACGAATAGAGGTGAGAATAAGAGACCATAAATGATTACCCATGGGCAGCTAATGAAAACCATACGATGCAAGTCCTAAATTGGAACCAAGGAGGTCTCTGAGGTGGACTGAAGGGTCGCTGTTCCAGGGTTGCCCCATCCTGGGGGGCTGTGGCAGTTCAGTTAGTCCTAGACAAGCACAACAGAGTTTCTGCCATCCTTGCGACTCCAGGTGTTGCTGTCACCAAAAAAAGAACAAACAGGTTAATAGAGATGGGGATTTTTTGAAGAAAAGTGTAATGAAAGCCAGGCCAGAAAGGGAAAGGATTTCAGTATTGTTGGTAACTTACATAGAACTCTACAGCATGAAACTCACAGGTAGGGAACTCGCATCTTTGGCTTTCTCACCACAGAAGTTTGGTAAGGCTTTTTGGACTGTTTGGACTTTACAAAGTTTCGTGTTTAGACTTTACAAAGTCCAACTTCTGGCACAATCCAGCTAGCGATGACTTACAGTCTTTCTCCCTCTAGTGGGTAATTACCCATGAAAGCCACGAGGGCACGTGCTTTAGAAATTTGCCTTGCACTTGCTTTCCATTGTCTTCTTTCTTAAGTTCGCTTTCTTCCTCTTTCCTCTGTGATCTTTCTCACAAATACATTCAGTGTTCTCTTGATTCCCTCTAAACATCATGTCTGCTCTTCCTCCATTCTTGTGCTATGCGAGGAGTTGGGCTGTTTGAGGATTTTCTATTTGACTTTGATGTAAGTGGAAATGAAAGTAAAGAAGCTGTCCAAGAATGAACTTAACATGAAATATTCTAGAGATTGGTGGTGTTTGCACAGAAGCATGCGTGCTACCTCCAATATGCTGGAGACTTAGAAATCTAGGAAAAAGAAAATCCTAAAACCTACCTTAAATGGGTTCCTGAGGTTTGTAATTTATTTTTTTCTATCTGGAGTCAGTCAAAAGAAAGTTGAGTTTACAGTTGGGTTTTCTCATGCTTAAAGTTGATTTATTTGGGTGGAAAGTCTTCTGCATTTTGCTTAGTAGTTTGCTCGCTTCACATTTGTTGTTCCATTACGAAATATTAACAGCAAAATACATAAGCCAGCTGTGTTATATCTGAACTTAGCTCTCTAACAGCAACAGTTAACTACCAAAGAGTATTCCCAGAGCAGAGCTGACATTAATTGAGAAAGATAGTGCCCTCAAATATGTTGAGACAAGATGCTATAGAAATTGATCTAACCAGACCATGCCTTTTGCCTATGGAGCTGCATTTCCCTCCTTTGCAGAGCATATAGGCTAGATACTATTACTGTTACTCCCTTGAGATTAATGGAAATATATTAGGGATGAATCTCAAAGGTGTTTCCTTTCTCTGACTATGATTTTTCTGTCTGGTTAAGCACATTTCAAAAAACAAGATGAACAAGCCAATATTGTCCAAATGAAAAATGACAGATCTGGCTGAAAGAAATTTTTAGGTCAGGCTTTGATAATACATTTCTCAAGTGACATCAGTCTTTGTATTAATCATTATCTATTATCCTTCTGATTAAAACTTTGAATTACCTAAGTAAACCAACAGGAAAGACATTTTGCTCCAGTCCAGGTATTTTCCAGGTTCCTTGTGGCACTGACCTTTGTCTCAATTCACTGTAGTAATGCTGTTCCTCAGAAGTCACTAATTAGAATCCCAAAAGAGTCTTTATTATGGCAAACTTAAGTATCAGAATGAGAATGAATGAAATGAAGATAAACTGGAATTTAACTGAAACAAAGTAAGATCATGGATTATTTGTTCTAAGCAAATTCTGCTCCTGCTAACACCTATGCAATCCATATATTTACATTATTTTGTGGAACAGCATCATACGAAAATAATTTTGCTATATAGCATATCAGGATTATCAACAGAGTTACTTTACTTACATGAGTAAAAAATATTGTAGCTTTTGCTCCCTTTACAACTGAAATGTCAACATAACTAATTTCATTTCACTGTAATAAAGATGAAATGAATTCCAATCCTTCTCCTATATCAGTAACAACATATTTTTATTCAGCTGAGACATTTCATAAACCTGCTGAAGGTAAGAATTGCAGACGGCGCTGAGACAGGATGTGGAGGCAGGGAGAAGGTACTGCAGAAGAAATTTACGGATTTTTGTCTCCAGAGCTTTACTGGCATTGATGTACAGGATCCAGTGACTACCAGCTTTCAAGACCAGCTTGTAGAGCTGACAGTAAGAAAATGTTCTTTCGCTTCCAAATGGAGTAATTTGTTCTAGATTTTATTAAGACACTGTAAACAAAGAAACTTACAGTGCCACATCCTGTTCTTTATTTAGGTTGGATGAGGGCTTCGTTTGGCATAATGGCATAATGGAAACTAGATCAACTGCACTGGGCTAAACGAAAGGCCTGTGAGTCCCTTTATCCAATCTCTGGTCATAGTCAGAAGCAAGTGCTTAGGGAAAGAATATGAGAAATGGGGCAAGCATAGAGCGTTGGTATCATTAGCCTATTCTGCCTGCAGCAGTGACTTGTATTTCATCACTGCTGATAAAGAAACATAGAAAGTAGTCTAGCGGTCTGAGCACAGAGCTGGGAGCTATGAATCTGTGTGTTTCAGTCTTGCCTCTGTCACCAAGGTTATTTGTATATTGCTGTGTCCCAGCTCATGTGCATGTGTGCTTGTGGCAAACCTGTCTCCAAGCCTCTGCACTGCAGAGGCACACACAGCCCACACTTACGTACGCACACTCGCATTCACGCTGTAGCTGGCCAGGTCTGGTATTATGGTTCGGAGAGATTTGTTCCTCCCTAATGAGCTGCTTAACATCTGTGATTGCTTCCTGAAGAGCTGCATTAATATCCCGGTGCACTTCTTATTGTGCCCTCTTATCTCTCCCCCATTCCTTCTCGTTCCTCTATTTTTCATGTGGTTATCATCACCGGTCTTTGTGGCCCTTATGCTTTGTCTTAAGCTTGTCATCCCTCAGTTCTTACACTCCAGAACAGCAGGCTCAGTGCAGTGTAAAAACTCTGCAAATGTTTTCCCCAACTGCGTAGCCCAAGTCAAGGTCAATCTATCAAGTAGCATGGAGAAGCTGAAGAAGAATTTTTTTAAAAAACTATGCTCCACCTTGCTTCGAGACTACCCTGCAATTTCCAGCACCACGTGATCGCTCTTGAATGGACCCTCAGAAAATGAATCCATCAGCTGCAGGCCCACTTCTGGTCATCTCACAGTTTCACTGTTGTGCCTGAAGCTCTGACACCTCCTCCTCCGCTGTCTTGTCCACTGCAACCGTTGTTCCCACCTCCACTGGTCTACGGTCCTTCCAGAAACACGACGTGGAGGCCCGCATGCTCCACACTCAGGGCACTACTCAGAACATCACAATGCAGGCAGATAAATAGGTAGTTGGCAGAATCTACCAGTTTGATGCATTACTTGACCTTTACAGCCGTTGGGCATATCCTCGTTTCTGCAAGCTGATTCCAGCCGGCTAGATGGAAGGGCAGATTTGAGGGATTTCTCCCCCAAATCCCTGCACCTCAGGTTGAGCAGAACCCTGGAGAGCTCCTGCTCCTCCTCCTCCTCCCCCAGGCCTGCAGCTGCGCCTCTGCGCAGGGCAGGGGTGCGCAGAAACTGGAGTAAGCCACATGCAAATCAGGGTTGAGTGGTAACCAAATATGTCTAACCCTGGGGGATGCTGGTGGGAAGGGCAGAGTCAGAGAAAGGGAAGCGAGCAAACAGGCTGGAATACTGGAATATGCAGGCCCTGGTATATTGGCATGTCAGGGGAGGGCTGTGTATAGTAAATAAATAAATATGGGTACACATGCTTTAGCTGTTTCCCCAGGGTAAAGTGCATTGGAGTGTGTTCAAAGAGTAATATTTGCTTTATACTGTCCCACGAGCACAAGTTCAATATATACATTAGGAAATATTTAAAGGGTGTGTGCATGCATGATCAAGGAATTTAGACAACAGCCTGACTAATCCACATCATACACCAAAACCCATCAGTCTGATTTCAATCCCAAATTTCTTACTTCTCAGTGTTACAATTTCACAAGCAATTAAAATGGCTACTGAGCTACATTATGTTATTATGAGCAACATCACTTGTCGAGATTTTAAGTATGAAAAGTTACGTTAATTGTTAGGCATTACTACCCAAGTAAAAATTACACCTCAGTGTTAAGAATGCACAGCATTAACTTGTTTAATATGATAGCTTTGAAAGAATGGTATGTTTTTCTTTTACATTTCTACTACAAGACCTTTGCTATTACTTTGTTCATTAAAATGCTTTCTGCAATAAAGATGATTCAATGATTTTGCAAACCAGCCTCATCCCTAGAATGTTATAATTTGCCAATTTCAAGGCTTTTCAACACAGACCCTTGCATATATGTCATATATCGCATTGCAGATTTCATCCAATAGCGGAAAATGTACTCTGAATGCAATATCATCTTATCAGTATTCTAGCACCATAAGCTTTCTCACTGCAAGCAGGGTACTGTTCATTACAATGAAACTGAAAACGGAATAACTGAAGGATTGATTTATATGACCTTCACTCAGGAATGTTCTAATTCTGACATAATCTCTCCGACTGAAATCCTAAACACTGTATAATTTTGATTTATTACCCTTAAAAGAAGGAGCTTAGATCTATAGATCAACAGAATACCTGGCATGAAAAACAGTAGTGCAACAGCTCAGGAAGACTGCAAGAAAATGCAGATTGATCACGTGACTTTACTCCAAACATTGTCTCCGCCAGCAAATCCAAGAACAGGGCTGAAAGCAAGTGGAAAAACATTATGCGGATGTTTTCACAAATCCACTCTGTCACTCGGAAATCTCTCTTGACTATATACATTTTTATAGCAAAGATAAGGCCTGTTAATAAGTTAAGGCATGAACCAATCTGTTTACTAAAAGTTGCAGGAAATGTTTATTAAAACAGCTAATTTATGGCAAAACAGGGCCAGGGCTTGATATACTACACAAAAGGCTGCTCTACCAGGCAGCCGTTTTCCTCCCGCACCAGCAGCATAACCTATTCTGTGCTATTCTGTCCTAACATCCGCTTGTCACGGGGGCCTGCGGAAGGCTTATCTATGGTGTGAGGGTACATTCGACCTGTCTCTGATGGCTGGCAGGTGAGAGCTAGAGCAGCCGTACAGTGCGCTGCTTAAAAATAATAGCTGATATATTTTAAGCAAAGTAGCTGGATCTGAGTCAAGTAGAATCTTACTGAATTGAAAGGTGAATCAGGCTGGCTGTGTTACTATTTGGATTTTTTTGGTGAGGTAAAGAGAGCAATTAGAAAAAAGACCAGAATCCCAATGAACACAGTTTTAATACCTTCCAGAATTGAAATCAACAGGTCATTTAATTTTAAGTGGACTAAGAAACAGAAATCTGCCCCCAACCCGCGCTTTTTCTGTTCTTACTGTTGGATGAAATTAATGCTTGCCTCCTTCCCTCCCACACACTTAGCTCACACTTCCCACTTAGCCACTTCCCAGTCCTGTTTTGGACAAATCTTTATCTTATCAGCCTTCTTTTGCAAATCCTTCTCCTCTAGAGCACTTAACACCCTCCCTTTCACAAAATCCACCTTTTACAAGTGGTATCTAATCAATGTTACTTTATCCCAGCCAGAAAACAGAGGGGCTTATTTTAGAAAAAATTTCTTTTTACTCAGTGCATTTGATGGCTGGTACGAATATTTTGTTTAGTTCTAGCAGATGGTAGTCTCCTCTA
Source organism: Rissa tridactyla (assembly GCF_028500815.1). Taxonomy (NCBI): domain Eukaryota; kingdom Metazoa; phylum Chordata; class Aves; order Charadriiformes; family Laridae; genus Rissa; species Rissa tridactyla. Next base: position 32,595,834 of record NC_071470.1, on the reverse strand, counting down.
TGCAGGAACGTTTGTCTGCTTCACTGTATTGCACAATGCTAGTCCAAGCATATTATTCTCACCTATGAATGGGCCTGTTCATTATTACTCCCAAAGATCAAACATTACACAACTCCTCTATTTTTCACTTACGGACAGTCTGAGCTACAGCTACTGCAGTCACTGTAAAAGCACTATAGCCTCAGAGAGATTATTCCTTCCTTCCTGAATACGTTAGAGTGGGTATACCAGGAACTAAATTTGTGCTCAGGGATAGCAGGAAGTGCCCGATTCTTTTTATGTGTTTGTAGAAAGGAAAAAGAAAAGGAAAAAAAAAGAATGAACTTGGGTGGAATCAAATTTAGTACATTTATTCCCTCAGCTATACAGACACAGTCTTCAAGAGTAATAAAATAAATTATTTATATCAAAAACTGCTTTCTACCAGACTGACATAAAGGCCTATAAGCAGTGGACAAAAGAGAAAACAACAGTGTACATTATTTTTATAATCAATCAACACTATAATCATATATGTTGCATATCAACATATACTAATACAATACAGACAATATTTGATTCTTTGGACTAGTTCTGCAAACCAGTCCTGGCATGCTTGATTTTCAGCATGAGCTATTTATTGAATTCTCAAATGAATGTATTTATCAGTAGGAAAATCAAAACAGCAGACAAACTAATATAGTCTTAGATTTCCCAATGGTGAATTCATTAGCAGAGTCAATTCTGGACTCAGCCTGGCATGCACCAGGCCATGCTTGCTTTCCAACATAATGACAGATGATCGTAAAAGCTTAACAGTGTTTTGCTATGGTGGTAAAGCAGACAGGGATGGGAGTGAAGAGCAACACAGTATCTTCTTCAACCAATGGCAAACCATTAAGTATGAGAGATTAAGAACTAGACTTTATTAGGATGATTATCATTACCCTCAACGACAACTATAAAAAGCAGTAAGTCAAATGGTTCTGACTCACTTGTTGAAGGGTATTAGCATCTGTGGAGGAAATTCTGGGTATGGGCTGTCACCAGTTGCTAATCCCTCTGGAACAGGTGCACAGCAGTTTGCCAGTCCCACATCATAGCAGGGCTGGGAGCCAGGGGATCCAGCTCATAGGAGAGATGCCCATTTGGAAAAGAGGTGGAACAAAACAAGAAAGGGCACTGCCTGTCTTGGCATCTCTCCCGAGTGGCTTCCACTGGTAAAGTTTTGGTGCCTAGCACAATTTGGAAGCCTTTCTCCCCTCGCTGCACGTCAGTGGTAATACCCTACCCTTTCTTCACCAATATCAAGTTCTCCTGGGCCACAGCAGCAGCTCTTGGGTGAAGTACTTCTACAGCCAGTATGTTTGTAATTGTAAATTCAACAGATTCTCTATAAACTGGTGACTGTTAATATTTTAAAATATCACTGGAATGCATAAGTAGCAGATCAGTCTAACCTGACTAAGGTCAAAGAACATTTATCAAGCCCTTTCAGGACAGAAGGCAGAAATATTGCAAAATTGACTTTCAAAGGAATGAACAACGAATACAGACTCAAAATTTCAACTCTGGCAGATGCTGAACCCAGTGTCATTTGATCTTCACTTAGGTGTCTGAGCAGGTCAGCAGAAGGAAACCTTTCTCAAAAATTATTGCTCTTGTTCAGCTAGTCCAAACTGGTGCCTTCTGAATAAGAGAAAACCGTTTCTTAAAAGTAATATAAATAAAATAGTATAAAGTCTTTTCACTGATTCAGATACACCCATTAAAACTTACATGTTGTAGGGTTAGAAAGGACCCTATCATCAGACCTGCACTAGATGGACTGAAAGACTTCTTGAAGGGATTTTTTTTTTCCCATCTGAAATACAACATACCTTTCAACACAATATATCTGCCCGATTAAAGTAATTCCATTGATGGAGAGTCTACCAGTCATAGTTTGATTATGATTACTTTTTATTGTAAACTTACTGTATTCATTATTAACCTGAGCTGTAAAAAATATTAATACTAGTAATTATTAAACTTGAGAACAATACTAAAAAAGATTAAAAAAAAAAGAGGGAAATGAAGCTGATTAAATGTCTATCTCGCATTGATTGCCAGTAGCTGCTAGTGTTAAATTAAGAGGTTATTTTATTGTCCTCTGCAGCCAAGCTCAGCCATACTCCATTCAATAACCAACAATTTAGGTCTTTGAGTTAATAATAATTACAATAAAAGTATTCCCCACTTTCTGGCGTGCTGTGTTTATTTTAGGATATTAACACAGCAATCCAAATACAACACGTAAGACTCCCTCAGGGCTTTCTGTCTCACATCCCAGACCTTCTGTTTCTTTATAAGCTTTAACAGCCACAGTTATAAGAGATATAAATAGTCCGAAGCACAAGAGAATCTCTCTTCCCTGACAGAATCTTTATTTACAAGCTGTACAAACCTAAGCAGGTCAAATAGTCCCTTGCTGGCAGGTTAATAAGGCCCACCTGCCAAATAAACCTACCAGTGAACTTCACAGAGCCTACATAAATCCAAAAAGCTTGGACAAGAGAAGATTTTCTCCCTAGGAATCATACTGAGACGGGATGCTTACAGTTCAAAAGGGGTTCATCTTTCAAACTCCAGAGTGCTTGTCTACCTGGTGCATACTTGTAAGTGTGCAAAAAGCTTGCAAAAAACATGGTTCTTACCTTCAGAAGACACCATTATTTAATATGTATATTTCAATATTGCTTACAGGACACCTACATGCCGAGGGCTCCTGTACTGGTGCCATACAAACATGCAAGACTTTTAAGTCTCTGCCCTTGAGTTCTCAATAGGTAAGTATGGTTGGGTCATAAATCAAATCTTTAAAATTATTTAAGACTTAACATACAATTAATCTGCCTACAATGCCATGAAAGACAACGGAAGAATAGGATAACTGATTATTTAAGCTGACCTAGAAAATAATCCTCACAAGCCACAGTACATTTTTAAATTAATATTGACCGCTATCAATGTGGAATTCTGTTCCCAGACCTGAGCTGTTCAAACACTACTGTTGGGTAAATGTTTCCCACTGAATCAATGACTTCTTTATGTTCTTTCCTGAATCAGCAAGGCCCAGCAACTCTCCTAGTGTGGGCATATCCATAGACCTTTCAAGAGGCCTAGTCACTATGTTTATATTGCATTGTAAAAAGCTTCTCCAAAGCATTCTTCAGATTTCTATTTGCTGTTTGTACAGTCAGCAAACTGTTAAATTCTGAGAGCATGCCTCCTAATTTATTATACTTTTAGGATGGCATAGGCAGATGAGGGCAGACAGCCATGCAGCAGTGGTTTGTAGCTGGGCAGGAGATTTTCCCTCACCCAAAACTCTGAAGCAGGAACTTGTGATCCATTCATAAAGGGCGTTAGTTTACCTTTGCATTGCCAGGCTGAGAACTGCAGCAGTACCAGAGATGATACACAAAGAGATCATATGTCCCAGCCTCAAAGGTGGCAAAAGCAATTAGGGAGGGCAATATATGGCTGGAGAGGCAGGGTGCATGTGTATGAAGGGCGGGAATCACAGGTCCAATTTTAACTAACCAGCAAAAGTCTGATAAAGTTCTTTAATGTATCATGAGGGACATGTCCATAGCAAGCCTACAGGCTCTCTGCTGCCTGCCTATAAAAATCCTTGGGGACAGGTTACAGCCAAATCAGGGAACACAAAAAGGTGTGCAGCTGTTCCTTCCTGCAGGTCTAGAGTGGGCTAGACCAGACTCCCTACAGGCACTGGGGGTTACAGCTGTATTAAAACATGTAGGATTGGGGCTGCAAGAAGACGACTCACGTACGTACACTAAGTACATATATTTGCAGAGTGCCTTGAATGTAAGTCAAATGTAACAGTTTTACAAGTGTACGTGAAATAAGGAACACATGTAGAATGTGCATTTAAGATGGTACGCTGTAGCAAAGCATTTAGTTGCACTTTGAAGGCCTCTCATGTCAGATCACCGGAGGGCATCAGTTTCAGGATTCTGATATTTTAGGTCAGCTGCATGCTGGGAGCAGTGTACTTTTAGTCAGATGCAAAAGTACCTCTTCTAGCCCCTACAAAGGACTTCTGGGGGGAGGCAGAAGTTGGGGCTTTGACTCACAGGTTAGACTCCTGAAATCCAAGTGCCATTTAAGTGCCTGTCTCCTCCTTTGGACCAGTGTAAACAGTTTATTCCTGCCTTGAAGAACCATCTGAAAGCCAGAAGATGCACGTAACCTCATCCCTTCAGCAAATACCACATATCCAGTTGCTGTAGCAATTGCAAAAGGAAGAGTGTCCAACACATGGTAGCTTGTGTCCATGTGAATGAAGCTATTATTAGCACAATGGTACTACAACCTTGCCCAGCTTCAGTGTGAGACAATATAGAGTGGGTGAATCTTCATGTGGGCTTGGCCAGCGTGCAGGAGACAGCCTGACACCTCTTCTCTGCTGAGTACATTCTTCATGTGAATCGCAGTTTAGTTCAGCTGCTGTAAATGCAGCTGAGACAGTCCAGTGTTTTTCTACTGTACGTACAATGGCTGCAGATTCAATGCTGGAGCCAGAACTGCCACAGTGGGATCACTCCTGCTATAGGGTTGAGCTGCTGAGAGTGAACCACAGTAGAACTCCTGCAGGCAGCTCAGCAGCTGCCTTTCACTCCCTGCTAGGGCTTCTGCACCAAGCAAGGGCGTATCATAAAATGCCTGCACTGATTTGCAGAGTGTAAGCTCTGGCTCATTAACAATAACCGAAGCGAACAAATATAGCTTAGAGGAGTGAGCGCATCAAGCTCGAGAAGAGTGTAAGAACATGGCAAAATGTGCAAGGAACACGTCCTACTCCTTTCAGTTTTCACAGCAAAACCAGCACAGGTGATAATTTAGCAGTTAGGCCTGCATTTGCAAGCCTGCTCATCCTGTGCCTCAAATACAGTTGTTTCAGCCCTCATTTGTCAAGCAAATTTGCATGTACTTAACAATATAAAACAAGTGCTAGGCATTTTATATAAAAGTCTCCAAACATTTCTCAACATTAGTGGATACTTCTGAAAATATCTGTCAATGAGCATTTTTCTCAAGGCATATATACTGACTAAATGGGATATGATCACAGCTACAATTTCTCAGTACAGGAAATTGCCAGCCACCAACATAATTAGAAACAGTTCATATGATCAAATTAATCATTCAAAAAAGAGCAATTACTGTTAACAGAATAATGGCATGCCTTAAAAAAGAATGAAATTAACCTTTAGGAGCGACATAGTTACCCTCACCATTCTGTACTGAGGCAGCAAAGATTAATATATGTGCAAAATAAAACACTGCATTAGCATCTGCTGAAAACAGAAGTAGCATTATCTATCTGGCCTATTCAACCCTTAACAAACTTTATTCTTTGGCACTGGCATAGAGTGGAAATATCAATAGTGACTTCTCTGCCAAAATGGGAAAAAAAAAAACCACAAACAAATACCCACAACTTCAAGACTTCCATTGCTATATAACTTACCACATTGTGTTTATCACCGAGCAATAATTAGATGAAGATTAAGCATAAATCAGTAATTTGAAATGCAGTAGAATTAACACTCAAACCTACATTACGGCTCCTCAAAAGCTAAGAGTTATAGAGTTAAGCTTTAGTTTACCATAACAAAATAAAATCTAGAAATGCATACCAAATATATTGAAAAAAACCTGTAGTTTCGCTCTGTAGTGCTCAACATTAGTTCTGATTATGAATGTATTACAGTATTTATACTTCTCCATGAGATTAAATTTATGTTTATAAACACAGTAACATGCTATGCTATCAATAGAAAGAAGAGTTAATGTGTTTTGAATCCTCAAGCTGTGTGTTTCTATATAGATCAGATTTATTTTATTCTGAATGTCAGCAATCTTTAAATTAAGTCATACTGATGTTGAAGATAATTAGAGACATATAACTTCTACAGATAAATTTATTAGTGCACTGAAGTTACTTATACCAGGCTGGAGCATGTTAGCTGCTTAGAACTGGTATACAGCTGTTATTTATCATCCCAACACTAGAAAACAGCAGGGACACACTCCTCAGTTTTCCTTTCTCCTGGCCTCTGCCTTCCCCTGAAGATGTATCCCACTCCCTCATGTCTTCACCTTTTCTTTTTCTTTTGCTCGATCAATGACACTTCCCTTCTTTCTGCTCCGCACAAATGATACAAACAGAAATAGGTATTTGCAAGAAGAGCGACATTTACTCCATTCTTTTCCTAGCTGAAAAGATATCTGGTAAACAGACTGGTGTATAACTCATAGTATGAAGAAGATTTACATTGAACTGTATATTTTCATCAAGGTTATAATTTCTTACTCTGAACATATTTAAGCTATAACTAATAGTTACACTTAAGATGTCTCTCATTTGGACAGAGACTAACTCTATTTGAGATTCTCTAAGCAGATTATTTTTTTCCCAAAGAATTAACTTTCAATTAAAAATACTCCATTTTTATATGAGATAACATAAAACATACGAAAAGTCTGAAAAGTCTGTACCTTCTCATTTTCAAGTGAATTTGAAATTAAAACAATTCTAATACACAATGCTGAATTTTTTTAAATAACCATTTTCAATGAACTTTCATTCCAATTAATTAGCAAATGTATGTGTGGGTTCTCAAGAACTCATTTAGTGCTATAATTTTAGGATGACTATCCTACATTTAATATAAAATATTTTGAAACACTCATTTAAGTTTTATACTTCATTCTTTCTTAACTCTACATTAGCAGCTTGCTGTCTCCATATTAAGCAGCATGCAATATGTTGTATGGCCAAAGACGTAAATGCATACATGCCAATAAAGATTTTTCTTAACAGTCATGATGACACACAGGCTGACACGCTGAAGGATCAGTGGCTCTGTTAGCTATACCTCACATAGCTAAGGATAGGTTCAGACAGGGTTCAGGCAGGTTGGAAACAACGATTACTCACTGTTAATCTGAAGGAAAAACATGGACTGTGGCCAAAATCAGCACTCAGGTGATGGGCTGCCAGCTGACAGCGTGAAAGAGACAGTAATGGTGATAGGAGGGACAACACTGGGAAGGTATCTCTGCGTCAGTGCTACAACAAAACAGAACAATGGGCGGCATTAGCTTTTCCAGTGTGTTCATGTTTTGAAGGAGAACTACAATGTCTTCAGTGTTTAGCCCTAATAGGTGGAAGAGTCCGTGAAACACGAAAAATCTACATTTGTAGATTCTGTATGGCCTAGTACAGTCCTTATCTCATTAAACACCTGTAGTACAATAAACACTGTGGACAGGCTGTGCTGCTGTATTAACTAACTTGCGAATATCTGATTAACTCATCAACTGCAGTCACGTAACTTCAGTTTAACTCTACCTGTAGTTATGTTTACATTGCCACCAAGACGATGCGCATTCGGGAAAATATTTACTGAACAGATGACTATATAAAATCCTGAAACAAAATAAAAAGGGATACAAGAAGGGAATTCAGGAAGCAATCAATCCTTAGGATCCGTACAGGAGAGAAATGTAAACATGAAGGTCCTGCCACAAAGACCTAAAATGAGATTAAACGTGCTTGCTAACCACAGCGTCGTTACAATTGGCCTTTGCCAGGGGAAAAAGAAAGCTTTAGCACAGGGACTGCTAATCTCCATTATTTCTGATAGCAATAAGTACCCCAAAGTGTGCCCCATCCCCTTGCTAACAGGGCTGACCAAACTCTCAGGGGAGGGAGTTCTGCAGTGTCGCACGGAATAGGACCACGCATGTAGAATTAGTTTCTGAGCTCTGCCTAATACAATGAAACTACAGCAGCTGCAGTGTGGGCATTAGCCTTTCTGCCTTTCTGGCACTGTCTGCCCCTGTGGTGGCACCCAAAAAAAAAAAAAAAAAAAAGAAACCTTCCTTCAGCTTCAGAATTTCAGCGTATCCTAACATAAGCCTAAGGTCAGAGGCACGGACTACCATTGTTGATGAATAAGTGATCTTAAAATGTAAATTATCTTTCGGCCTAGTAACTAATCGATAATCTCGGAAATATTTAAATATTTCTAGAACACTGTGTAGCCACTACATATATTTAAATTCCTTTGAGTTGAACAGAGGGATATTGATCTTGATACTATTTCTTAACACAGTATATCCATAAAGGCTGGAAGTAAGGAACAATAAAATTTTAAATACCAAATGAAACAGGAGTCGTTAATAAATGAGTACTATGATCTGCTGTAGTTGTACATCTTTTGGTTTCAATGACCCGTTTGGCTATCCAGGAAACATCAAGCTGTTAAAAAATATTACCTAATTCAAAATCACAAGAAAATGTAATGAAGGAGATTAAAACCGCCAATTTGCAATGACTATAAATAGGTTAGAGGACATTTACTTCAATTCTTTTGAAGCCATAACTCAAGTATAATGCAGTGTGCCTGTTATTTGTCAGCACAAGCTCATTCTGCGCTTCATGTGCATTTACACCATCAGAAGTTAAAAAATTTTTGAACTCAGTTTTCAGGAGTGTAATATAACTATATCCACTTTCAAAGAATCAGCCTCTTTGTGTCCTGCAGTGAAAAAATTGAGAGATTTTTATTATCACAATATGAGCGCAAGAAAACAGACAATTGTTTTTGAAATAAAAAAAAAAAACCTGCACGTGCAGTTTCTGTTTAAAGGGGTCATGACACTGGATTGCACCAGTGTCTACGTACAGTATAAACTGGTACCATTCCAGTTACAAGGTGTTAACTCCCAGCATAAGTTTTCCTGGAAGTTTGCATGGTGGGTCTATTAGAAGGCAATTACGTGACTGCAAATCCTAGTTGCATAGACAGGGCCAGTGATCTATAGGAGTTGAAAGGACTAAGGAAGATTTGTTGTCACCTTGACCACGAAAGCAAAATCCTTGCACTTAAACAACTGACAAAGGCAGCAAACATGTGAACTGCATAATCTGGAGGATCTCATGCATTAGTAATAAGTACAGAATAAAAATCTGTTTCTCTTTTATAAGTCATACGTAGAGATGGATTTATATCATTGAGCCTGAACACAGAATTTATTCCCAAGAGAAAGCAGATAATGCATTTATAGCATGCCAATTATTGATAACTATGTCATGCTTTGTACTTTTAATATGTTAGCATTCTTGTTCAACTATGGGAGAAAAGCACACCTGTATATGCCCTGATGTAGTAAAACAACAGGATTCACATATTTGTACTTCTGTTTATTTGTACTGATAACGGTGCTTCTATTTTTAATTAGAAAACTTTTTTTTCTGTAAATGCATATAACAACTTTAGAAAGGAAACTGTAAGATGAAATTGTCATGACAATTCAAATCAGCTATTTTAAAACATCATGACACTTTAATGCTATAAATACTGACATTAGAAAGTTAAATCTTGTTTGTCTAACACCTTTGAGATTGTGTATTTTTTTACAGAAAGGCTGTAAAACATGTTAAGTACCTTTATTGCTACCGACAGGTTTCCTTCAGCCACCTTGAGATTAGCTTTAATCAGCCAATGATTAAGTTTTGCATTTCTAAGTAATTGACGGTAAATTTGCCCTGTTCAGCTGTTAACTACCACACTAAAAAATATACACCCACCATTAAACACACACGTAAAAGCATCGACAAACTTTAACATATGAAAGTAAATTAATTTCCTAAAATAGCTAAATAAATAAATATCCGAGCCTTTCTGTAACAGATGGTGTAATTTCACCATTATCCAGAAAGCATGATGCTGGTGTCCTCCCCTCTTCCATTATTGTGTTTACCTTTCACAGGAATGGCATTAGGCCCTTAGCTACCAGGTTAATACAGTATCCATAGCACCGAGGAACTGTATTCTCGGCCTTGTACAAAAAACAGTTTCTCAACGCTCCACAAATCCCTTATCAAACCATCAAAAGCTTGAAAACGTTGGCTATTACCTGCTTTATCTGGTGTGACAGCTCATGAGAATATTTGTTCCTATTGTAACATGACGGATATTTAACGATTTGGCCTAAAAAAGAAAAAAAAAAGCTGTGCTTTCAATTGGCAAATTGCAACCACATGTACTTATTTTGATGCAAACTTTAAAAAAATAAATAAAATAAATAAACCAGGCCATACTTCCAGAAGAGACAGCCGGGGTAATTCACAGCCAGGCACACTTGGATTCTTACAACTATCCGACAGCCTCAAAATTGTGTGCAGTTGTAGGGAAAGTTGAAACATTTGGCTTAAATCAGGATTTTCAGAGAGCACACGTGTACGACGGCTCCCGAGCCTGGCGGCTGGGGAGGGCACGGTCACCAGGCTCATGGCGAGCATCCCTGGGCCCAAAGGGGAAAAAAAAAAAAAAAGTAATATTTAAAAAAAAATTAGATTGAAAATAAGTGTTTTCCACCGACCTCCGGCAGGCCCTCGGCAGCGCTCTCGCCCACCTGGGGACGCTGCTGTGGTGAGCCAGGCCCCCCCTGAGCGGGCCGGGCCCCACACAGCTCCCGCCTTCGGCCCCACCTCGCCCGCCGTGGCCTTCCCTCCCCTGGCCCCCAGCCCGCCCTCTTCTTCCTCCCCACCGGCAGCGGCTCTGTCAGGGCGGGCGGCCCCGCTCCCACCGTGGGGCCAGGGCTGGCGCTGCTGCTGGCGCTGCTGCTGGCGCTGCTCCCGCCGCTGCCGCCGCCACCGGCCGCCCCTGGGCCGCGCGTGCGGGCGGCTCCGTGCGGGGGGATTTGAAACAGCCGCTCCGGGGGCAGCGCAGCGGCGGCGGCCAATCAGCGGCCCGGATTTTTCGCGCTGGTTCTGGCCGGAGGAGGGGGCGGGGCCGCCGCGCAGGATCGCCCGAGCCGCCGCCGCCGCCGTTGCCGTGTCGCTTCAGCTCCCGCCGCCGCTCCCCAGCACCGAGCTACCGCCGCCGCCTCCGCCCGGCTCTCAGGGGAGAAGGATGCGCTAGGGCACAGGTCAGTAGGCCGGGAGTGCGGCTGGCTTTCCCCCCCCACCACCCCCCCCCCCGCCCGCGCCTCCCCGGGGAAGGGAGGAGGCACCCGGGGCACGTTCCCGCAGGCCCTGGGCGGGAGGCGGGAGCGGCGGCGGCGAGGCTCCCTCGCCCGCGGGGATGCTGCCGCCCGGCCCGGCGCCTCGCCGCGGTCAAGTGGGATTCCGTCGTCGTCCCCCCGCCTCCCGGGCTGGGACCGCGGGCCCTGCCCGGCAAAGCGCTGTGGAGGCGGCGTGGGGGCCGGGTGGGGGGTGTCCCGTCGCGGGGTATCCGCTCCTTCCTTCCCCCCGCTCCTTGCTCCGTCCCTTCTCCCGGGGACTCCCCCTCCGCCGGGGCTCCGCTCCCCTCAAACTTACCGCCGGCGCCCCGCCGTCTCCATCGCCCGGGCAGCCCGCAGCTCCCGTTTCCCCCTTCCCCGGAGGAGGGTTTTTTTGTTCGCTCCCCCCCTCTCTCTCCCTCCTTCCCTCCCCCCCGCTACCTGGCCCTCGCTGAGGGGGCCACCGGCCCCCCCCGCCATCCCATCCCTTCCCCGGGAGGCTGCCGCAGGATCGCTGCTGCTGGGCCTGACTCTTGGGTGGCGGAGGAGCGGAAAGGAGCGATGCCGAGCCGGAGTCCCGGCTGTTGCAGCTTCATCCTTCCCCCGCCGCCCTCCTCCTCCTCGGCGCTGCGGGAGGTCGGGGCAGCATAAAGGGGTGAGGGAGAGGTGCCCACCCGTCCCACCTCCCCCCCCCCGGGGAGGAAGGGGCGGGGGGAGGAATCAATCAGTGCAAATCAGAAAGAAAACCGGGGGGGGGAGAAGAACCGATGGGAAGGGAAAAAAAAAAAAAGAAAAAAAGCCTCCTCCAGGGTTTAAACCGCCTCCTTGAGGGGTGGGGTGGCTGCAAATGTCCCCCCCCGTGGCGGTGAGGGTGTGGGGAGGTGGAGGCTGCTCCTGCCCCTTCCCTGCGGGTAGGACGGGGATTGTACGGCAGCAGGAGTGAATGTAACTCTGGAAATGTATGGAAGGGGGAAGCCATGTTTGATTTATTCCTCCACTAAACACTGGTGTGATGATCCTTCTGCTTACACCCTTCTGCAGTCCATCCTGGACCTGTATGGGAGGAGAGCCTTGTTAGGAAAAACGGGAAGAAAACATTCCTGCGAAGGCATTACGGGCTCGTTGGCTCAATCTTCATTAAGTATAAGAGGATAGGGCTCTTGTAACTTGAATTGATATTTGTGTGGTAAAAGAGCCTGGGGAACTTGTATTCCCAAGGCCATAGTTACAGCTCATCCGCTGTGGCTTTACCGCTCTGGGGGTGGAGAAGGGAATTTGCCACACTTCTTGAACATATTTATACTTGTTTTCTGGTTTTGTGTTGTTTTTTTTTTTTAAAATATGTCGGCTGAAAGGAGGAGTAAATACTGGTAGAAGTACAGAGACAGTAAACACCGTATTTAAACAGATTTCAGAGAAAATGGGCCTCTTGCTAGCAGGCACTAAACAGGCAAGAGGCTGGTATCAGTCATTGCCCATGTATTTTGTGTGCGTGAATAGTTTCCTTATTGGCATTTGCATTAAAATTGGTTTATAATGATTCTTAAATTTAGGAGCTAGTGCTGCCCGCGCTGAGTAAGCTAAACGAGGTCTGCTTTAAAAAAAAAAAACCCAAACAAGGAAGATATGTTTGGCGTTTAGCCTTTTCAAACATCTGAGGAAGGTAACTGTAAACATCGTAGGATGGCAATGAAGTTTGTAATAGATTTTGCAAAGAGTCCTTGCTGGTTTATGCGGACGTATATGCTTGCTAAAATTCCTTAAGCATGGAATGTGTGGCTTCAGCTGCAAGAATAAATTGGTTCTTCACCAAAATGTTCCTATGTTAGTAGAATCTCTGTAAATTTATCGCTGAAGCTATTATTTGCTTCTTTTGCTGTAGGAATTCTGCTCAGGAAATGCAGCATATCAACCTTAGTAAACTCCTCAATTTCACAGTGTGGTATTATTTGACTGTTGGATGTAATCATTGAATAAAACCACTGTTTTGCAGGACTACGCGGGGCTCAGTACTTACAGCGTATGCAATTTTTGGTTGTTTCAGTAAGCATCTATGTCCCATATATGAAAGCATGCTGAGATTTTCATCTAGTATGCAGCCATCAGAAAATATGACAAGTTTTTTCAGTATTTGAATGTAAAAGCTCTGGATATTCCTGGAGACTGTATGTCTAGTTCTTGTGACGGTTATAAGAATATCCACCCTCATACATACTTGGAAAAATTCAGATATTAACAGTACAGTAAAACCTCTTAATTTATCAAATATTATTTGAAAATGTCAAAAGAAATTAGGTCATTATACTTTAAGGGTGTAGATTTAAAGCAGTTTAGAAAATGGAAATTAAATGTAAAATGTATTTTCTTTTAGTTCAGTATGAATCCAACAAATAGCTAGTAAGAATTAAAAAAAAAAAAAGGCGTTTAAATATCTGTAGGGCTACGTGCTTTTTCTGAAGCCAGTGGTTGTTTTGCAGATGAGAGACTATTGCATTTAAATTACTGCCTGCATGCAATAGACTAGATATTACAACAAAAACAACCCCACTTTGTTTTAGACTGGAAGCAAAAATGATGGTTGAAGTGGTTGCTTTCTAATATTTGCGTGGTGAAATTGGTGCGTACGGGTATACATACATATGTATGTATATGTCTATGTATATATATTTTTTTTTTTTATATATGAGTTTGCGCCCAAAACATTGCGCTAACAAAATGGCAAAGGAATGGAAAGAAGGGATTGTTTTTCAGTGTCCTATTGTTTGTGGCCTATTCACCTCTCACTTTTGCACTGAGCCTGCTTTTTGTTCCACCGGTGTCAGTGTGTTTCCCAAGCAAGGCCTTATTTCTACAGACTGATAAATGCGTGGCTTTCCTTGTGGTCGATCAAAGTCTATTGACTGCATTGGGACTCCATGCGTATAGAAAGGTTCATCTGCTCTGGTCAGATTACCGGATCAAGGATGTAGCTCATGATGAGGAGAAGATAGAGGCACAATTCTTGCAGCATTTCGATCACCTCTGGTCACTCCTGCTTATGTAACTGCAAGACATCTTTTAGGTTTTAAGCATAGAAGATGGTTGAGTGCATGAAAATTGCAGGTATTTTCTGTGTAGAACAAGGTAAAGCACCTAGCCTTTTCTGGGAAAAAAATTTTCACCTCTCCTCGAGAGCACTGTGCTGCACACTGGGAAGCAGCCACTAAGTGGTATTGCTGAAAACAACACATAGTCTAGCGTTCAGTAATCAAACATCAATAAAGAAATGCCTGATGGGACTAAGAGTAATGCAGTAGATGATGATGGCTGCATATTTTAATACTATGTTTGTGGCTGTACTATTGGAGCTCTTTCATTACTTTTCTGCAAAGACAAATGAAACGGCCTTACGGTTGAGTAAATATAGTAGGTCTGGTGTTATTTTCGAATCTAGCCTTTGGATGAAGGCGGAATGGAGATACTGAAGTAGATACAAGTGAATAAATAAGTCCACGTTTCTAGGAAGCATCGCTTTCCAGTTAGGATGTCGCTTTGAGAAATGTCTTCACCGAGGATGTGCTGGCATCTTGGTGATGTAAACGAGAAGGCGGATATGGAATATGGCACCAGGATAAGCAGTCAGGTGGTAACGTGGAGAGAGAAAATAATTTCCCATCAGAGCTTGGCATGGGAGTACAAATTTCCTTCGGTGCATAATTGTGGAGGACTTGGGAGAAAGGGGGTGGGTAAGGAGAGCCTTTTTGATGTGGCAGTAGTCACCTTACAGCTTGCAAATTCGTGTAGCCGATTGAATGGGTCAGCTATTTTATAAAATTAATGGTTACTTGGAAGGCGTTGGTTGTAAGACCGTTTTTTGAAGGAAAAGAGAGAAACTACCTAAATTCACCCTTCACTGCACCTTCAAATTAGCTTCTCTATGACCTGCAGTCATTGGAGGTAATAAGACAGCTGTATAAATGTATTCACTTTTTTCCTTTCAGTTTACACTGACGGAAATTACAAAAGTGATACATCAAGTGTTATTTTTAATGTTCTTATCAAGTTGATAGCACCCAGCGTATAGTTATTTTATATTTTCTAGCGTCGGCAGGAAGGGAAGTTTTTGGAACGTGTTATAAGGGAAACAAACCGTACTCTATTCTGCTGCCTTTCTGGTGAATAGCAGGCTACAAAAATATGCAAGATTCCTGGAGGACAGATCATATATACTAATACCTTGTGTATGGTGATGATAGGTTAATGCATAGTCCATCCTACATTACTTTGCTCACAGGCAACTCTGAACTTTAGCACCAGATAATCTAGTGTCTCTCTAGTAGATTTGAAAAGCTGCTTCTATCCAAAGCATATAATAGATTATACCATAAACTGAATTTTTTTAAACGTATTTTGTGTGCAATAAAGAAATACCTGTTAATCATGGTGGAACCAAAAGCAAGGTTTCTACTATCCTTCTTGCTAACGTTAAGAAATAATACCATTGCATGGAAATTGTTCTGATAGTACAATGCTGTGATGAGCTACACCTGGAAAGTAGATGTTTGAAAATCTTTTTGAATGTTTCATAGCAATCAAATTAAATTGACTAAGTATGGAAAAGTGAAGTGCTAGTCCATACGTACTTCAGAGTATTCTTATGTTGGGCAAAATTACTTTGCCCTGGAGCACCATTGATGTAGGTTCTCATATTTGACATAATTTGAAACTAATAAAATATATAAGTGACTTAAAGCATGTGTTAAATTGCAAGGGCTACTCAACAGGTGATGGCTCAGTTTCTAGTTTTGTCCCCATCATTTCATCTTGTTCTATTTTTATCTTGGTGCAAGATAGCAGTTTGATCTTGTTTTGAACTTTGGTATTCAGCTCCCCAGCACAAATTGGAGCTATTTTATATTCTTCCATATTTGGGGTAAGGAAAAATATATGGCAAATGGCTGGAAAACTATAGCGTGATGTGCTATTGAAATAGCCTTTCATAGAAGCTTTAACATTTTTCTTCTGCTGTCTGTGAAGGATACTGTCAGTTTTTTGTGTGGCTCTTTGGAGAAGCACAGGGTGGTCTTGTTCTGTTGGCTGGCAGAGATGGCTATTTACCCATCTTTGCGAAACCAAAATACTAAAATACTGACATCTCACATCTGTGCTAAAACGCACATAACAAATTAGAAAATTTGAGTTTTAAAATAATAATAATAATCTTTAAACATATTTGGCCTTGAAGGCTAACATCAGAATTCCACGTTTCCTTTGTTATGGTCAAAAACATAATAGAGAGTGAACGTTGTCCTGTTCTCTGAGCTCTGCTTTACTAAATAAGAGATACACCAAGCAGCAGATGATGAAATATTTAATGACAAAAATATTTTCAAGAAAGAAGGCTGAAGCTAGGGAAGATTTTCTTAGAAATGTGATCTAAACACCATTTGAAATATTTTGAAAAGCTACTGATAAAAGAAGCAGTAGGAAGGACATGCAGTAATGCAGCCTTCTGTCATAATGTTTGGGACCCATTTCATTTATTTATTCATTATAATAAGTTGAAGTGTAAATGTTCCTGCTGTGGCATGGGTTAGTCTGTGGAGCTGAGGTTCCCAAGATCGTGTATCAGATAAATCAATTGTGGAACTTGCCAGCCTTGGTGGGATGCCATTGGAGCAAAGAACCTGACTGCACTGGCACTCAGAAACATCTAAATTGGGGAGTTATCTCTTTAGTAGAGAATGCCCAGATTCTACTTTGATAATAAAGCCAGAAGGATTTAAGCCAAAGTATGAACCTTGGAGAGCAGCGTGGGATGAAAGATAAGAATATGGATCATTTTGCTATATGGACTACTCGCCAAGGCTTTCAATCAGATACTTCATAATGAAATTAATGTTGTGGTTTTTCAGTGGATGCAAAATGCAGACCATCAGAAATTGTTTCATAGTAACACTCCCGAACAAACCGGAAATACATGCTGTGATTAAATGTGGAACATGACTGAAATTCATCAGTAGTGCAAAAAAAACCAAGTAGTAGGCTTAAAATGTGTAGTAGAAAGTGCACATACAATATCCGTTCATCAGACGAATGCTTGACTTAAAAGTGGTAGTGATAGCTGAGTCTTCAGAAACGCCGCAAGTAAGGATAGCAGCTACAATTGCTTAACACGACTTAGTTCTACAGTCAAACCTTTTTAGATTTTCCTATAAGAAGTAGGTACAACTGAATTTGTCTAAAGAACTGAATTTGATATGGCAGTGAAGTAATCTATGGAACTAATGCTATGCTGAGAGAAGGGACAGCAAAAATGACAAGAGATACGCATTGCAAACCTCTCAACACCAAAGATTTGGAAAGTGGACAAGAAGGATTTGGTTTGTTGGACAGGAAAGTGTTTTATCTTTCTGTCTCCAAGTTAAATGGGTAAGCTACACAATATCTGCAGAAACATAAAACGTGCCTCAAATTCTAGACCTTTTACTTGTAACAGTAATTTTAACCTCTCTTCTGGAGAGATTCTTGATGTAGACGTGGCAAAAGAAATAGAAAGGGAATGAAGAACACTGTGGACGGTAATAATGCATTTTGGCAAGAGCATGTTAAAGCACATGGAGATACTTCAAATAATGTCCAAACCAGAAAGGCCACTTATTAGCAAGTATTTGGATTTGTTTGGAGGGGATTTAGTGTTCCAGGTCTCTTGTGAGCTCGGACCTTGTTTGAGTGGCATACATCCTGGCATCCATCTGCCGGTTGCGTGTGTGTTTTTTGCTTAGATGGAATTATTAACACAATTGCATGTATATAGTTACGGTCTATGTGTAAAGTAGACCAGAACTAGCACTGTGTGGCCAGGATTACATTATAGACATAGTTACATTGATCACATATGGGTATATATGTAGTTCTTGAGGTGCAAGTCTATAAGTAAAATTCCATAGTACCACTGTGTCAGTGTCAACTACCTCTGAACTTTACCTTCCAGTTCTTTACTTAATGTAAATTAAGTAAAGAACTGGAAGGATGTGAAGTTGAATGTACTGGATGAAAGAAGTCACATATATTTTTACATGTTACCTCTCCACATTAGAGAGGTGCATGATCAGTGCAATGTATTGCTGTTTCTATAAACGACAGAAGACATGGCCAAATACCGCTCTATGGTAAAGATTATGATACACTCCTATGTATATATATCTCTTTCTAGGCTTTTGTACTATTGACAAGGCCTCATGTATCACCAGTGTCACAGCACTGCTTTTTAGGATT
Source organism: Rissa tridactyla (assembly GCF_028500815.1). Taxonomy (NCBI): domain Eukaryota; kingdom Metazoa; phylum Chordata; class Aves; order Charadriiformes; family Laridae; genus Rissa; species Rissa tridactyla. The sequence continues at coordinate 32,577,513 of NC_071470.1, read as the reverse complement.
ATTACAATGCACCAAGTGTGCTTCTGGCATCTAAATGCACCCATTTGGGTGAAGAGGTTTTAATGCCCTGATACAAGACAGTAGAGTTTTAAGAGACTACACAACATGATTGTATTCTCTGTATTAAAAATTAGTTGCTATCTGGTCTGATCTGGGCAACATTGTTTATTTCTGCGGAAGTATAGCCGACAATGTTTTGTTAATGCTACAATTTGATTCATTGCCTATATTGATAGCTTATTTTGTAGTGTCATCGATTTGATTTTTCCCTTCTCAGAATTTGCACAATCAGAAATTTTCATGATACTCGCAGTGAAGCTTCAGGGAATTGCAGTGCTGTCATGACTACATATGGGAATAAGGGCAGAATCGCTGGCCACAGCGAAGAGGAAACAAACAGATTATAGCACATTTATCTACTGCAGTGAGTATTATGCAGAGCCAGAGGATCCAGGTCCTGAAGGTATGGAGCAAGAAGCCAGAGGTAGGATGCTGAAAAGAAAAAGCAGTGGGATTAAAGAGGTGGGAAATCAAGGTAGGCTTTGGACCAGGTGAAAAAACAATGTAAATAAGGCAGGAACTCTGCACCTAAGTGCTGAGCTATTTGAGATTGCATTTGGTTCATTCCCAATCTAAGTAGAAGCCAGATGCACAACTCTGGCCCACTTGAGAGACAGAGAGAGACATAAAGTTGAGTAAAGACCTAGACTGAATGAGTATTTTGGTTGTATTAAATTGTTGAGTCCTGTTTTGCTAGAGAGGGGCCATTCCCTTCAGCTGAACCATTTGGAACTCTCCAGGAGACAGAAAAGTCTCAAGTTTGCATTCGAAAACAAAACTTTTTTTTTTTTTACTTTTAGCCATTTGTCAAGCAACTGTTAAGGGCTACCTTTTAGTGTTTATTAAACACTGGTGGTAAATCCAGTAGTTCTTACCATTTTAGGCACAAATGTTCCTCTCTGCTTATCTGCAGAGGAGAAGCAATTCTCTTCTACTTGATTTGTGGTCCCACCACAGTAGTATCTGTATTCTCTCTTCAGACACAAATACAATGTTTTACAAGCATTTTAGTTTACTCAAATCCATGTCCTTCCTTCACGACCCACCTTTGCCAGCAGGAGTGAAACTGACAAAATTGAATTTCTGCAACAGCAGAAAAAGAATATTTCTTCTGATTTTGAAGAAAACGAATGAATGGGAGGAGTCCTGTAACAGAATCTTCTGGCCTTACCCTCATCAGCAAGGGTTGGTTGCAAAAGTTTTTCCTGAGGAGGAGCAAAAAGTCAAGTCTGTCAGTTCTGTAAGCTTGCTTTCTGCAGTAGCAAGTAATATTTAAAGTGAAGAAATTCTTCACTTCCCATTCTACAGTTCTAAACTGTACAAGTTGGTATTGCCTTGCCTTCATGAGAAGGCAATAAATACGTGTTTTGGTTGAAGAAAAAAGACCGTAACACTTTAGTTCTGAAATTTATCCAGGGGCGAAGGTGTGGGTGGAGACAAACGTAAAACAAATTAGAAAAGATCAATAGTAATTTTTTTCCAATATATTTGGTGACAAATAAGCATAAGTGTCACTAACTGTAAGTACACTAACCTTTTTCACACAGTTTTCAAAATATGCTTGATCTTTTTGTGCAAATGTATATTACGTCTCTATATAAACATTATTATGCACTATAAGTGTAAGGAAATTTTCATGTACTCATTTAAAAATACTTTGTAGGTCAGCCTTACCAGCTGAGTGGTTAACTGAAATCATTGTGTATCTACTGCAAGACTAATGAAGTCTTTACTTCAGGTGCTTTTGAATTTGAACTTGGCTCCTTTGGACTAAAGTTTCCTTTTTTTTTTTTTTTTTTTCCCTTTCCTAAGTCTTTTCTAAGACTAGTCGTAAATTTTTGAAAGTTTTGGTAGAGATATTTTCAGTTCTCTATCAGCTACTACAGTAATGGTTTTCTTCATGAGAGATAATTATTTTGAATTTGCTGGGTAGAGCTGGTTTGTAACAATTTTTGGCAAACCCACAGTTCAGGTTGGAGTTTTGCGTTTTCTTCTAAAGGTAAATTCTGTTTAGATCACCTAGTAATTTTTCGTTATTTTACTATAGTGCGGAGCAGTCACAATGTACTGCATAACAGTAAATATGTCTCTACTCCTATTTGATATTTTAGGGTTTTTCTACAAGAGAATGTGAATAAGCATACTCAAGTTTTCAAATATATTAGCAAGAATACGATGTCATTTTACTTATCTCTCTAAGTATTTTGTCTCATTCTGATCTGAAAATAGGAATAACCTTTGGTCTTAAAATTGATGAGAGCATGGAGAAGACTTACCATAAAGCTATCTTTACAGGAAAAAGCAGCAGCCATCTATTAGCTTTTTCAGTGCCAGCTGAAAGCCTGATTTGTAGGTAACAAAAATAACTTTTGTGGATAAAGTTCTCTTACTGTGAATCTGTGATTAGGTGTGTCATCTTCCCCCTCCCCTTTCCCTCTCTTCCTCTCCCTTATCCTTTCCCACCCCCCCTACCCCGACCCCGAGTAATTCAGTAAGTAATTCACCTGAGAAATGGCTTTAAGAAAACCCTCAGACAAAACAAAAGTGGTGTTTAATAGTGACGCTTGTTGTTGATTACTTACTCTGTTCACTCCCTTTGGCAGAATTGGAAGGAATGGACTACTCCGTTATTTCTGACACACAAGAAATGCATCTCTGAAATTGCAGCAGATGTGGAAGAAAGGAGTGATAAATATCACATAAAATGATAGTGGCCCGGACAGTGAAGGAGGAATCTGACATGCAGAGTAACTGTATTTGGGTCATAACTCGTGTCAGATGATGGACCTTCGAGTAATTAATAACATTATTTGAAATGTCTGCAAAATAATTTGCCTTACGTAGAACCTGTTGGGTTTTTTTTAGTATGAAAAGCCATTGCAAGGATTGTCCAATTATCATTGTCCGATTAAAATATCTAGAGACCTTTCTCTGATAAGTCAAATCTTTATTTTTACTGAAAGCTATTTGTTCAGAAGCCAAAATATCATGTTTATTCAGCAGCCTCTTTGGCTTTCATGTTTTTTCCTCTTTGTTAGTGAAAACGGTGCTTGTTGGGTCACCAGACAGTCCATATGGAACAATACCAGCTTAAGCTTGTTAATGGCTACACGTGTGCGGTGCTTCTGTCGCCTTTCTTTCCCTACCCGCCCCCCAGTTTCCTTTTCTATAGATACAGAGTCATCTAGAAAAATATAAGGGATTACTTTTGCTTCTGTGTGATATGGTGGTCCGGCATGAGTGCACTTAATTTAACTATCAAATCTAATCATATGCTCAGCTGCTTCAGGACCTCACTCTTACAACTCTGATCAACCGGATCTTGTCTGTGATCTATCTAGCTTCATTCTTTCATGTCCTCTCTTCTGGATCTCCTTGCATTAATTCTAAGCTCACAGTACTGCTTGTTTATCTGTTGCTGATCATTTTCTTTCCTTGCCCCTTTTCTTTTCTGCTCTATTGTCCTCTTCTCACCTGGTCCTTTTTCTTGCTTATGGTATTGTGCTACCATGAATTTTAGATAGCAAAGGTGATGCAAAATGCAACTAGCTTCAATTTTGCCCTTCTTTTTTGAAACCCTTTGTTATTCCCGTGTGTAGATTTGCTAGCTTCTTCGGTTTAACTGGATCCCTCAACATAGCTTATTTCTTTTACAAGAAGGACTGAGATGCATATCAACAGTTTCCCTTCATTGGCTGTCCTAGAGATGGTGACTAACCTGCAGGTTGCTCTCTACAAGTTTCATCTCCCCAGTGGGACTATATTTTCTTACAGGTACATCTATTATCTTTGCTCATTATTCTGCCTTTTACTTAAGCCTCTTCTCATTTGGCTCTATTAAATCTTTGTACAAACGGTCTATTTTCCATATTCTATAATCTGTATCTACTGGTTCTGATAATTTTTCTATCTCAGATTACTGCCTTTCTCTTCACCTTCCCATTTACTATTGACCTGGGTGCATTGACGTGCTTTTACCAGTTGTATGCCTGGATTTGTTGTTTCTCCAGGCTCCAGCAATTTGAGGGGCCTTTTTTAGTGCTTTCAGCTGGTTTTAGTGACCAGTGTTAGTGAGAATCATTAATTGAACCTTCACTTACCGAAGTTCTAAAATCTGCCTGCTGCGTGTCTTCGGACATATTAGGCAAATCAAGGTAACCCCTGAGCATTCAGGGTCTTTCACTGCATGGTCTTATTGGTCTTCATATTTTTGTGACATGGAATTACTACCCTTGGGTTTGTTAGCTATAGAGAGAGTAACTTGATTTCTTTAAGCCATGTCTTTTCACTTAGTTATTTACTGTCATTCTCCAGACAAGGCCCTGAGCAGCTTGATCTGCACTGGCCCTGATTTAAGCAGGGGGTTGGAATAGATGATCTCAGAAAATCCCTTCCAGCCTAAGTTTTCTGTGATTCTATGGTGATTTTTACGTTTTGAAACTCTTAAGCTATCACTTTTTTTAATGCATCCAGTGTTTTGAGATTGAGTACACCAGTAACATAGTCAAATTTGATTATTTTCTGAGTTGTCCTGGTCTGCCTCAAGCTTGATGGCTTTCTGTTTAAAGAACTAAGTGATGAGAGTAAGAGTTATTGTTAAGCAGGACAAAAAAAAAATACAAGTAGAATTATGGATTAAAACAAAGAGTTACAAAATGCAGATGTCTTGATCCGGAAATCCAGATGCTGGTAAGCAGCTACCAGAGCCGCATTCAAAAATATTTTTCAACTTAACCGTGCGGTTGATGGACAGGGGGAAGCCACACGAGGCGGTGTGGGTCCTGGTCCTCTTGTGAGAAGCTGTGATTTGCAGCAGCCTCAGGCAGGGAAGTAGGGAGCTGCCGGCGGGTTCTGCTCGGGCTGGGTCAGGCCACCACTGGAGGGCGTCCGCAGCCGCAGGAAAGCTGCTGACTTGTAGGCTTGTTATTTAGATAGAGGGAATTTAGATGCCCAAATCAAATCTCTGTTTTGCATTCTGGTTTACTCGCTTAAGAATCTGTGGGAAGGAAGTACAGATTTTGCAATGATTTAGTGTTTTGGGGTTTTTTGGTGTTTTTTTTTTTTTTTTTTTAAGGAATTTTGCCATCATCTCCGTAACCATGAGCGTCACGTGTTCTGTAACGGGTTTGCCTTTTGCCTGGAGATTTATAGAATTTGTCATCAGTTGTTTCTTAAAATAAATATGATTTCAGTTAAATCTGCTGAATCACAGCTTGAAACATTGTCATATTATTAATTGGCTTGAGAGTCTGTCTCTGATGTCCGTGTTTTCAGGGAAGATTTTGTGAAAAGTACATGAGTTCTCTTTCGGTTTAGTGAGCTCTTTGTTTTGTTCTGATGGAGTTTTGAGTTTCCTTTTACCTCTCAGTCCTCTTCAAAAGGGTTAATACAGTCGGAGATTTTATTGTTAATTCAGACTTCATCTGGCTAAAGAAAGATTAGAACCTTTTCTGTCGTAGATTCACTTGGAGTTCAGGTATACTTACTCTTCTGACCTTGTTTAATGCCAGCTTTTCAGGTTCCTGTTTGTCCCTAGAGAATGGTTTTCATTGCTCAAATGAGTCTATAAAGCTTGTATGGAGAGAGCAGCACATTAGGGAGATGGGAGCATTTGCTAAGGAGTGATGGAGTTAGGATTTTTAGATATATTTTTTTTTCTGTATCTTTGTGCGTGAAAAGGTTTCAGTTGTCCGATTGCTTTGAGTTCAGGCTTGACGCCCTTAAGAAGCTTTGTTCAGTTATAAGCATTTGTACATTGTTACTCCTGATGTAGAGGTAGCAAATATGCAAGTTTCAGGAATATGCCAGTTGGAAGCATTATAACTGTGTACATTAATAAACAAGGTGATGAGATTCAGAAGAGATTTCATCTGTAGCAACTGACAATTCAATAGTTGTTCATCATGGGTTTTACTGAACTTTTTTTGGAAGCAAGCGAGACCAGATTTAATGAATTTTTTATTTGATGTGACAGTTCTGAGACTTGATCATATATGAAACTGGTTACCTTGACAATGGATGTGATGATTATTGTGCTGAGCTTTCATAATATTTATGGTGGTGTATTTTTCTATACCATGTGTACACTGGACCTGGTAATATGAAGAGTTTAGGCATATGAATTTTAAAAATGAAAACTATCATCTTACCTGGTCTAGGGGTACAAAGGAGTCATTCTCCCAGATTCATTTGTTTGCTACAATAGTATAATGTTGAAATGGGCAGGGTTAGCTTTTAGAACCCTTGGAAAATCTGTCTAGGGCAGATAATAGTGCAGTTTTAGTTTGTTGGATGTTTTCAAGTTTCTGTATGAAAAATGGGTGTTAGATGATGTTACTGTTGTTATTAAAAAGCTGAAACCCCAGCGGTTGCTTGGACCACTTAAATTTTGCACGGTGTGACCACTGCCTTGAAGGATCAGCTGTTTCCCGGTGGGCTGGTGTTCATGATAGAAAATGCTCACTTTTTGTTTGTTCTCATAGCCAGAAGGCTTTGGGAAGATTTGGGGGCCTCTTGGTAGCGCCAGGAGGAGAAGCGTGTGCTGCTGCTGCTGCTGTCCATGGTGTAGGTGCTACAGTGACGCAGCCTCTGGGGTTTTCTGTGCTGGCACGACCTCTGGGAAATAAACTCATCTGTTTTACATTGTTATTAATGATATTATCTTAAGTCTGACTCTGACTTGTTTTAAGCAATGCACTACCTTTGAGTAATTAGTGTGGGTAAGGCTCGTGCTGTAGATTGTTAACAGATAGTTGAAATGAAAGCTGTGATTTTACTCTCTGCTTTTGTTTTAATAAAATTGATGATTCGCCGATCTGTTTTTCTTGGACTTTTTCGTAATGCATATTAACAGATATTGAAGTAGTTTGGTTATGAAGACTGTAAGCAACACTTTCTTTAGTAAAACTTGAATGAAGTACATTGAGCGTTACATTAGTGGGGACATATCTACCTGAATACTTGGTAGCTTTTGACATTTCTGTATTTTTAAAGATATTCTCTGTCTTTTTGTCTTAATATAGCAGTGTAAGACTGGAAACATCTGGGCTGAATGGACTTTAGCATCAAAAGAAGTTCTCAACTGTTAACTCGAAAAATTAACTACATCAAAATGAAGCAGGTGCCAGAGATCCTTGGAAATACCAATGGGAAAACTCAGAATTGTGAAGTGAATCGCGAGTGTTCTGTCTACTTGGGCAAAGCACAACTTTCTGCCACTCTACAAGAAGGTGTCATGCAAAAATATAATGGCCATGAGGCTCTTCCATTTATTCCAGCTGATAAATTGAAAGATCTAACCTCTCGTGTGTTTAATGGCGAGTCTGGGGCCCAAGATGCCAAGCTGCGCTTTGAACCCCAGGAAATAAAGGGAGTTGGAACACCACCCAACACTACTCCTATCAAGAATGGCTCTCCAGAAATTAAGCTGAAAATCACTAAAACCTACATGAATGGAAAACCTCTTTTTGAATCTTCCATTTGTGGAGACAATGGTGCAGATGTGTCTCAGTCAGAGGAAAATGAACAAAAGCCAGCAAACAAGGAGAGGAGAAACAGAAAAAGAAGCATAAAATATGACTCCTTACTTGAGCAAGGTCTTGTTGAAGCAGCATTAGTATCAAAGACTTCAAGCCCCACTGAAAAGAAGGTAGTACTTTTTTTTGCATTCTTTCTTTTGTTAGTTTTGTTAATCGTAACTGAGATTTCATTTGTTCATATGCTAATCTTCATTTCAGGTATTTAAATAGGTGCTACCCACAAACAGGTCACTTCCTGTGATACTCTCTTGAAGGACAGATACACTACAGTTCTGGTCCATGTTTCTTGCCTAGGTTAGGAGTACCACATAAATTCTGTTTCTGTATAAGTAAAATAAAACTCCACAGCAATCAGGGCATATAGTGGTATGGGATATATGAAACAGAAGCTTCATCCAGACACGCAGCCAGGATGTGCACCTGGGCAAGGGAGCTGCGGAGGCCTCTAAATTTAGAGATAGCCTTTAACTGTTGAAGCATGAGGTATTCTAGCGTCCTGATAAACAGATGTTTCAGAAAAAAAAAAATGATTTCTATATTCCTGGATCTGAATTAAAAGAAAAATGTACTCAGCTGTCAGTTGGCTGATAAGCTAGGCTCTTCACCTTCAGATTTTGGCAACTGGAATGTAGTCACTACCCTTATTTGTCATCTGAAAAGAGCTGGTTTTGCTTGCTATAACCTAGTGAATTGTATTGATTGAAAAGGTCTAGATACTTGTATTAAACATCATTAACTTTGTGGTCAAGTTAATTTGTTTTTTGCTTCTTTTAAACATGGTCAGAAATGGAAATTTCACTTTTTTAATTTGCTTTACCATGTTGTAAATAAGGATGCTGCTGGGAGCCCGTTTCCCCCTTTATTTAGTTTTTGTTGCTAGACACCATTTAAAGGAATGTGGTTTGCAATCATTTTATCTTGGAGGAGGAAACTTACATAGCAGGGATACTTCTACCTATATTGAGTTTCTCAACAAGTAATTCAGAATAGTGTTGTATAACAATGGTAGACATTAATGAATACTTTAGCTACTGAACAGATTCTGGTTTTATGCACCTTAAATGCGAAATGTACGTTCTAGTTTTCTGTGAACTGCAGGTTTACTAGTTAATGTTGATTCTTACTTTCTCCCAGGGACAGAGAAGGTGCAGAGAAGAACCACACACATAGATGCTGTATTACTGATTTTATTTACCCTTATTTTCATTAAAACTACTCAGTGAATGAGTTTACAGAACTGTGTAAACATTCTTTTCAGTATCAGAAATTTATCATTTATTTATGCTTTGAACATATTACTCATCCTAGAATGATCAATACTGATGTTTTCAGGAATTTTATTAAGCAGAGTGTTTTAACACAATTTGTTTCAGACTTTTCCAAATAACTGCTGAGAGGTAAAAAGTATGGGCACAGTCCATAGTTGGAGTAATACTTTGTCCTGTTAATTGTTAATGAGGATAAATTGGACTAAAGGGTGGTGTATTTATTAGCATCAACAACTCTAGCATAGTTGTGTGGCTTTTTATTTTCTCTAATAAGAAAGAGGAGGCAATATTTAATATGTCCATCTACACAGTTTATTCTGAGGTCTTTCACATCTGTTGTCGATTAAGGGTGGCCTTTAATTTTTCCTAGTGAGTGGTTCACTTAAGATTAAAAGAAGGGTTGGTCTGGCTTCTCTGAGTTGTCTTTTGGCCAGAAAGGGTCAGGAGAAAACCATGTCAACGCTGTTTCCCAGAGTGCTTGAGACATGATGGCTGGAGAGCAATAGGGTTATTAGCTCCTGTGCCAAACCAGTGAGCTACCAAATCAGGACAACCACCTGCTCGATCTCAGACTTTGCAATATTATAACCCTATTCTTCTCAGAGCACTTGAAACAGAGGGTCATGCTTCTGCCCTTTTTTTTTCTTTTTTTTTTTTTTTTTTTGCATGGCGCACTTTAAAGTGCAAAGGGCAAAAAGCATTTGAAGGTCACAAGATGTTGTTGTATGATATAACTCCTAGATTGTAAAAAGTCTGAGGCTTTTCTTTCTCTCACAGAGAGGGTTTGCAACTGTGCAGGTTTAAAATACATAAAGAAAAACATAATACTAAGGAGGTTTTTCAAATATTTGTCCACAGGTAGAGTAGTGATATACATGTGTTCTCTGTGATCGTTAACTGTACTATCTTAATATCAGTGTTCTTTGGTTTCAGGCCCCTGCTCTAGTGTTATTTCATCACCAACATCCAAAGCCTTAATGTTAGTGTATTGTGCTGTGGTTTTATGTAGCCGATTGTGGCTGCAAAGTGGAAGTTAGAGAAATATTCTTGGAGTAAAAGCTGAGTAATTTTGCACTTGCCTACCTGTTTATTGTAGGTTACAGGTTAATGTAGAACCTGTTTGTCTGGTTTTATTTCTGGGCTGGTTTATCTCTCAATTTCTTGTTGTCCAAGCTCTTACTCTTTTGATTTAGCAAAAATCGCCATGGTTCAACTACTGCCTTTTGTGTAAAGTAATTATATCTTCATTTGATGGACAGGGCAGATTACTATCTTGCTGAGGTGAGAGGCATATCGTTTAACAAATGTTCCAGTGCTCTGTTGTTGGGTTTTCTTGTTGTTTGGGCGTTTTCTGTTAACATAAAGGAAGGCTGTTTAAAACTTTATCTGCAAGTCAGTTTTCAATTGGGAATAAACGTGATCTGCCCAGCTCTGACGTGTGTTAGATTTCTGTTGATAACCACCAGCTTTTCCAGGCCTCCGAGAGACAGCTGTACTGCTTTCGCTTTCCCAAGGTAAAGGAGAGGGAGCGGGACAAGCCGTGGCTTTTTCCTCCTTCCTCTCCTGCCTCTCACGCTTCTTTCCCCCTGCCCCTGGTGTCTCTCCACCTGAGGAGTTTACTTTAAAAAGCAGGTCTCTTCTGATAAGGCCTGGTTCAGCAGCTTTTATGCCAAGGCCACTGATAGTGGTCTGACACCACCTCCCAGCATTCTGTGTTATTGGTGGTAGGTAATCACATGTTAGATGTTTGAATCCACGCCAAACCCATGGACTCTGATAGTTGCCCACTTGATAGTGCTGCTCACGAGTGGCAGTGTGCTTCAGTACTAGATTTTGTGGTGGCTGCGTTTTGAGTCATTGTTTTTGTCAGTTCTTGCAACGCTGCCAGTTAGGAATGAGGACTTTCCTAGATTTTTCTCACTGAATGCTTTTGTTAAAAGTGAAACAATCCTGTTTGGAGGAGAATGGCAGAGGTTTACTTCACCCAAGCGTGGCCAGCAGGTTGAGGGAGGTGATTCTGCCCCTCTACTCTGCTCTGGTGAGACCCCACCTGGAGTTACTGCATCCAGTTCTGGAGTCCAGCACAGAAAGGACATAGACCTGTTGGAGCAGGTCCAGAGGAGGGCCATGAAGGTGATCAGAGGGCTGGAGCACCTCTCCTATGAGGACAGGCTGAGAGAGTTGGGATTGTTCAGCCTGGAGAAGAGGAGGGTCTGGGGAGACCTTATTCTGGCCTTTCAGTACTTAAAGGGGGTCTACAGGAGAGATAAGCAGGGACTCTTTATGCAGGGGTGTAGTGTAGGATGAGGGGTAACAGTTTTAAACTGAAAGAGGGGAGATGTAGATTAGATATTAGGAAGAAATTCTTTACTGTGAGGGTGATGAGACAGGTTCAGTTCCAGTTCCAGACAGCTGGAACAGGTTGCCCAGAGAAGCTGTGGATGCCTCATCCCTGGAAGTGTTCAAGATCAGGCTGGATGGGGCTTTGAGCAACCTGGTCAGTGGGAGGTGTCCCCGCCCGTGGCAGGGGGGTTGGAACTAGATGGTTTTTAAGGTCCCTTCCAACCTGAACCATTCTATGATTCATATATTAATACAAAGTGATCCAAGTCCATTCCGTAGAGCAATCCAGAGTTTCTGTATGGGAAACAGAGAGAGTACATATATCTGCAGCTCTCATGCAGGTGGTCCCAAAGTAGGTCTGTGCTCTCTAACCCTAAGAACAGCTCAGTATGTGGTACTGGCACATTTGAGCTTGTTCTGCATAAGCCGGTTTGGGCCTACAAGTGGCAGTTTGCCCTTTTGGCATGGCTTCCTGGCATGACTCCACAGCACGGGTGCAGTAGCTCAGAAAAGCAGCAACTCTGTGTCCAGAACAAACCTGGAAATCCACACACTGCTTTACTTGCTAGTTTAGGGATTCCAGATGCGTAACCGTGTGTGTGATCCAAAAGCCGTACCTTCCATGTAGCTTCCTAACCAGTTTTCTTTTAGCCCTCTGATAGTATTATACTAGAAACTTGGCAGTTAGTTACTCTTTCTTCGTGGTACAGTCTATAATGAATTTGCAGCAGCTACGCAGGGGGCAATTGCAAGTTACTGGAGAAATTCCACTAGTCCTTGTCATGTGTTTATGTTGCCATTTCATCCTCACGGAGAAAAGCTGTTCTGGCCAATTCCATTATATCCACTATTTACATAATGTTATAGTGCCTTTCTCAGTGAATGGCAAAGGTTTTGAAACCCGGTAAGGGTAGAACAGAAGCAATCTGAGGATTATCTGCTGCTTTTTGTGCTTCTGTGCTAACCAAATACAGGAAGATGGGGACCACGGGAGGTAGTGATGTTGCCCTGATGCTTGTATCTAATCAGTAGAGATGAGCAGAAACCAATTAAGTTTCCTCTCAGATTGGAAAGCTGTGCCCATCAAGTATTTGGTCATCCTGTTATAACTGTTGCAGCCAGATCCTGAGGTGACCTGTTTTGTTTTAATTTAAAAAAAAGAAAAAAAAGTAAAAAGGAAAAATAAAGTCAAATAAACGTGTCTTTTTCAGAAGAAGGACTTGCTTGATTGTTTTTCGTCATGTTATTAGGAATTCCTGGTCAAGTATGATTACTGAACTTGTCATAAAATGTTCAGCTAAATTGCCACAGGAGTCGGGATCTCTAGTTGTAGGGTAAAATGAACTCAATTATGTTTTCCTTTTCAATAGGCTGTTCTTAAGGTATCAGATCCTGTCTTCTGGCAAGTGATAGCACTGGCTGTCTGGCTGATGTCATCAGAAGCCCAAAGGAGTAGGAATAACCCTAAAAATCTCTTCTGGGTGATCCCTTCAGGAACAAGAGAAAGAACTTCTTTATCCTGTTTGGAAGGGTTCCCAAGCTACTGTTTTGCGTTAGTTTATGTTTAGCTACGCCTTGAAAACTTGCTTGTGCCAAGCAGCTCACAGTGTGCAGCAGTAATTGTTACTTTGGAATTTTAAATTGTTCTTTCTTAGCGCCTCATTGGAAAAGTATCTTAAAGAAGTACTTGTAGGTTAAGAAACACCAAAAAGCATACAGCGTCAAGAGCATACTGGTTGGAGGGAGATTAGAAGCTATGAGTAGTATCAAGAGCGGCTGCAAAATTAATTACAGAAAGCTTAAATATTTGTTCAAGGCTTTCCATACCAAACTTCCTGTTCTTGTATGTGAAAGTGGCTGAACTAAGTACACTTTCTGCGTGAAACTCTCGTCTCAAATAAGTTGTTGTAAATAAGTTGTGGGGGGTTTTCTCTCCTTATAAGCACATTGGTGGAAGAATTCTCATCAAATATGGAATAATATCTTGAAGTGATGACAGAATTGCTATATAAGAATAGCTCTACCAAGTTGGATCAAGGAGCTGTTTAATTCGGCGCCTCAGTTCGGGGGTGAGATTCAGCAGAGGGTGCGTAATGGAGAGTGTAGACGTGGCAAATCATGGAGCGATGCTTTCTTTGAGTACACTCAACCTCCAGCAGCTTGTGACTCAGGGGTTTCTAGCACTGGTGACTTTGTATTTAATAGCTGTAGATGGCTAAATTCATGGAAGGAGACCTCAGTTTCTTTTTGAGCCAGTGTGAACTTTTTGCATCCATGACATTAAGTAATAGAGCAGCTCTTTTTCCTTTTCAGTTTGCCACCTAGTTGTTTCACTTGATGCTCTCACAATACTAGAAGTAGGAATCATGGACAAACTTCTCTATTACTGATAGTTTTATAGAATTCTTACAAATCTCCTCAATTTTTAATTTCAGTTTGAGGAGTCCTAGTGTGTTGTTCCACATATAGGAGCCATTCCAGAATGTTACTTCTTGTTACCATCTTTTTTCTGAACTGTGATGCCCTTTGGGTTCTGCTGTCTTTTTTTTTTGAGAATGAGGGACCAGAACAGTATGGGACATTCAAGATACAGCTGTCTTGTGGATGCGTACAGTGGCATGTTAGTGATCTTCTATGTTGTTCTCAATTTAATTATTTTTTATTATAAATAATACTTAGCATTTGATTGATTCTTGACTCCTGAACACTGAGCCGGTTTGCTATGGAAAAGAGCTGACCAGATGTAATCTAACTTAAATTCAAAGAACGTCAGCAACTGTTATGTTGTTTCATGCTTGTCTTTGATTTGTGCATTCCAGGACTTTTTTTATTTTGGTCTTTTGGGCACTATCGTGGAAATGACAGATCAAATAAAGTGGTGAGCAGGCCACCCCTTTATGTCTCAACAGCAGACTGTGTGCCATAACACAGTTGAGAGGTTAATGACACTTTTTTGGTTTATTGTTTTTTAAGTTCACCAGACTTAGTTGTTGCACTGGTAGTGTCATGATTTAAATGAATACTGTCATCTCAGCATCTCCTCTTCACGTTTTATTGAAGGCGTGGCAAGGAATTTACTTGGTTTTACTGCTTTTCTGTCCAAGATATGGTGAAGCCTTTCTGTTGCTCTGCTCCGTGTTCTGCTTATACCAAAATAATGTATGTCTAACTTTTCGTATTTAGCTGAGAGTTAGATCTACAGTTCAGGGTTATGTTACTTGGATGGATTTACAGGCAGATTTTTGGGAAACTTTAGTGATCTGTACCAGATGTCATTTCTGCTCCTTAAAACCCCTTTCTGTCAACAAAGAAAGATGTTTTGTAGTAACCCTTAGGCTAAGTAGCAAAGGCAAAATATTTTGATCTGTCTTGGAACAGAGAGATACCGGCCTCTTTCACGGGGTTTCCTTGTTCTGGAGTGTATTTCATGTAGGGCACATGAACTTAAAGACCTCCAAAAGAGGTCTTTGTTCACAGACACTATTTTTATGTTTGTCTATTACAATGTTTCATTATTCTCCTATTATCAATAAATAGATCCAACTAGGCTAACATTTATATTTCTGTTTTTTGTGAATACTTGAAGTATCTACAGGAGTTGTTCTGTTGGGCAGTGACTAAAACTACAATTTGCGAAAAATAAGGAATTAATTCCCATCTGTCAAAAAGAGTTTATAAAAGCGCTTTACTTTGGAAGCCCGGTGCGAGAGGGAAAACTGGATCTTGCACAGACAGTTGTTAAACAAGCCCCGCTGCACTTGGATGAAGGGAAGCGAATCTGTGGCCTCATAGCAGCAACTAATGCTAAAAAGATTTGGGTTTGTTGTTTTCTTTGGTTTGGTAGACAAATGTCAACTCAAGTGTTATGTTGAGGATGCTTGTGACGAAGTAAAATAATTTGGGATCTTAGTTCTTGTAGAATTGATAGCACGTCGATCATGTGCTTCATGATGTTTTACTGCAACGACTGCTCTACTCTAATGTTCATATGGGGTTGAGGCATTTCTGGTTGGAGTTTCCCCAGATTTTCTGTACATCTTTATTGCTGAAAATAGGGAATGTTTCAGGAATATACTACTTCATTTCCAAATCAAGGTAATGTCTGTCTGTTTAGGGTTTTGGGGTTTTTTTTCCCCCCATTTGCCCCTAGGCTGATCAACTGCTGATACTGTTTCTTACGTTTCCTCTTTAGAAGAGGAGGATCTACTGGGTATATGTAACAACACAACCTGGAGGGAAACCTGTTATATCTGCTTTTACATCTGGGGATTCATTTTAAAGGTCTGATCTCAAAGGCAAAGTAGTAATTGGACTATGTCAAATTATAAGTTAACTAACAGAGCTCCTTCATGCCAAATATTTGTTCTATTTCAGCAGTCTAGACAGCTTCTTTCAGAAATGTTCTTATTGCAAAAAAGTGTAGAGATAACTATCTGCCTTCACCAGAAAACAGAGTTGTGTAAATCTAGTTGATTCTTGGCACTGTTATCTGGGTTTGGGTTTCTGTGTTTTCTACCAAGAATATTAGGATTCAGAACACCTACCCACGCTACCTTGGATGTTTTTGAGATACCAAGAGGTGACTATCTGTTAAGAAAGTGTTTGGGGTAAACTCTTTCCTACTGAACTCTGTAAGGGCGTAGGAGAGTGCTAAGGGTAAGGCCCTGATACAGATTCTGATCTTGAAAATCTGTGAAACCATTGTACATGCGGATAACAAAATACATATGGATATGGCATTCTGAAAATCTGTAGGTATGCTGAGATGGTTTAGCTTTCGTTCTGTTCTCCGATGTGAAATTCATATGGAAATTATTCAGAAATAACTGTTCCCCATGCCAAACTTCGTCATGGCTCTACAGTCATGCTTTTCCAGACTTCTGTAGCATCTCATATCCACGTTGTCTTACATACCCAGATACCGCATCAAAAGTTGAAATTTTTGAGGGTAGGTGAAAGTTAGAGGAGTTGGATGTAGGTAGAAATCTTTTTCTAATACTCAGTATGAAAGGTTTCATTCATTCTGATCAAGCCTTATCTAATTTGAATACCTATTTCTGAAACATGGAACCTTTCAATAATAAGCCAGTAACTTACAATTTAAGAGGTCATCTAAATGTAAATGCAGAAATTCAGTAAAGCAGCTGAAAGAAACTGCTCTCCACATTTTTAAGAAAGATTGAGGGTTGGGAAGTGTTCCAGAACTTGCATCTTACTCAATCTATCTGTGAATGATTGAATCTGTTTCTTTTCAACTCTTTACTCTGAAAAAAAGGTTGTATCCTAGTTACTAAAACACCATGTTAAGTTTATTTCTAAAATACTTGCTCACATAGTGTTTGTGTAAAGGAATATTGTTGATTTGGATAGACAGATTTGGGTTTAAATGTAAAAGCGTCTTAAAAAAAATTCTCATCTGCTTGAGACTTGCTAATGAGGGAACGAAAGCCAGAAAAAAGTATTGAAGTGTAACCGGGAGTTTAGTGCTTGATTTGAAAAACAAATTTGAGCTTTTATTTTGTTTTAAAATCCATAATCTACATTATGAATCACTCTCTAAATTTAAACGGATTTTTATTTTATTCTGCTTGTTTTCCCTCTTGGAGGGGAGGGTCCTGCATGGTGGTATTTATTCAACATGCTGTCCATGAACTGCTTTAGATGAGTTTGTGAAAAGAAATGGATGGAACAAACCTATTGTCACAAAACTTCCATGTGGTTTCAAAGAGCCAGCACAGAAAAGTTTTCAGGGGATCTGCAAGTAGAACATTGATTTTCTTCAGCCTTTTTTGTCCTCTTGTTTTATAGCTTTACCATCTAAGCACATTGCAGAAAAATAAATAAATCCTAGTTGTCGTAAGAAGATTCAAACTTAGTGTGTTCTGCAAATGTAATTCTTCACATTGCCAGATGTGACCCCCTTTTAGTAATAGAAGAAAAGAAGTCATTAGTAATACAAGAAAAGATAGCTTGGAGAAAGACATTTCATTTAAGGCATTTTTGTGAAATCTATGGCTCGTTATAAAACAATTAAAAATCTGAAAAACGAACAAACCAACCCCCAATATAGTTTGTTCATTTTTATTATTATTTTTTTTTTTATCTGGACTTTCCATGTCCTCTTTCCCCTCCATCTTTACCTCACTGCACAATATAATGCATGTTTTACCAGGGTGTTGCAAATTAAATTGTCCAGAGCTTGATGCAGTGGCCATTTGAGGGCTGCAAGTCTTTGGATGCTCTACTGAAGTGTTCTTTTCTGTTTTACTGGAAATGGAACACAAAACTTTGCCAACTTATTGCTTCTTTCTTCATGTTTCCTCATCCTTCTCCATTTTGTAGTAGTAATTCAGTATTTTCCTTAATCTTCTTGCGAGGGTCTGGTTTAGTCTTCTGCCTGAAACGTTCTCTCTGTAGGCAGTGGTTTGCTGAATATGGATTTACACAGCATTCTCCTGTTAGATAATAAACAGAACATAACAAGACAAAGTGATAAAACTTATTTTTATTCTTAATGCATTCAGTTACTTGTGGTTTACTATCTAAATATATTCCCTCACATCCCAGAAGGTCGGAGCTATTCGGATAAACATAGGGCCTCTAAGGACTTGACCTTCTGGGATAAACAGATTTACTATAACATGTGAATTATAATCTTAAAGAGAAAAAAAAAGGAACAAAACAATAAGGCAGTTATGTTTCTGAGGATACTGTATTTTTATAGACAGTCATTTAGAATAAGCAGAGGCCATTTCTTAACAGACTTATGTTGCCACCCATTTCACTTGAAGCAATAGCAAATCTTGAGGTGTTTGCATAGGTTTTAATCTGCTGTAGGTGTAATTTTTTGTTTTGAAGTGATTTGACTTTATGAGACTTTTGTCCTCAATCACAGAATGAGAAGCTGTTTCTGTGTCCTGAATGACAGGACATCAGTCACTGGGAGAGTAGCTGCATCCCTCCATTCCTTTGCCTGAAGACTGAATAGTCATTTGTCTGTTGTCAAATTAAATGCCTGAATCTTTCAGGAAGCAAGAGCTTTCCTAAGAACATAACTGTGATGGTCATTTTTCAAGGAAGAAACGTTTGGAATCGTTGTCCTATTTGGTAGTTTTTTTGTTTGCTTGTATATAGTGTCCTTAATCACTGGTGAATTCAAGTGACAGAACAACATTACAAAAATAATCCCTTCAGTTCTGTTGCTCCCCTTTTCTCCAGAGAAGCCCACCACCTCTCCTGAATCTCTGAAAGGAATGGAGTTTGTTCTACAACCGCTTCCGTCATTCACTGTCTTTCCTGATAGAGAGGCAAGAGAAGACAAAACATTTTTACTTTTTTTTTTTTTTTTTTTATTACACAAGTCCATGATAGAAAATAGGAGTATTAGTGGGTGAAGCACAGCACAAGTAGATAACAGGACCAGAAAAATATGTGGTCTTGGTTAGCAAGCAATGTTATCTTTTCCATAGTAAAGAAACACATTTGACTGTGGGTTCTAACTTTGATTCAAGGTACGTTTTAATTGCATGTATTCTGTTTAGAGACCTTGATTATTCTGGTTTAGTTTCTTTGTAACACTAGTAGATTTGTTTTTTTTTTTATTCTAGAGTATGTGTTTGCAGCATGGCCTTCTGTTATAGTGCAGTCCAATCGAAGTTTGATCCAGGATGGACTTGAATTGAAAATGAAAACCGAAAGGGAGATAGCAGATATCTGCAAGTTGTTCAATATGTACTTCCCTGATATGTTACACAGAGGAGAGCATTTACTGTCTTCACTTGTCTTAATTGCTCTCTTTTTTCTTGTCCAATATTAAATTCTGGTGATGTATTCTTCACCAATTCTCAACATTGTTCTTTGTCTAATCCCTTTTTGACAACTTACAGTTAGATTATTTTATTATTGTTTTTAGTTATTTCTATAGCACTCCAAGTTTGTATAGTGACATACTAGCTTTTTGATGCTTCGAGTAATTTACATGAATTTTGAGGGGTTATAATTCCTTGCACGTGTGTGCATACATGCATATATACACAAAATAGATAGCAATAATATTATTATCTCTACCACTGGTCATTTTTAAAAGGATACGTATCTCAGTCTGACACCACCTAGTAAGCTTTCTAGGTGTTTTTTTTAAAAAAAAAAAACAACCTTTGTCCCTTGTTTACTAAACACTCATCATGGTGTTTTCATAACAGAGTCTACAAACAACCTAAAGCTCTCAGTACAGTAAAGATGCTGCCCTTAAGTGCATTTTTCTTTAGTCATTTTAAGATTTTTTTTAAACTTTTAAATTGCCCATCTCTCATGCTATGTTCTTGTCTTGTCGTGTTCGTTAGTCAGACCAGAACTAAACGGAAACTGGATACTTTTCATCAGATGTAGGCAAAGTTAATTAAATACCAATGTTGTCTATGGCCAAGCCACTTCTTTGGGCTGGCAGAATGCTGACAGCAGTATCATAAATTCTTGTCAACCTGCCTGTTACTCATTGCTTATGAAAGTGCTGAGAGAAATGACAAACAAATCTGTGAAATTTTAAGGGATGAGGAAAGGCATGTTAAGGTTTGGTTTTGTTTTTTGTTTTTTTTTTTTTTTTTTGGTCCTTCTCAGCCTATTGCAGCTGCTGTCACGGATGAGTTTCTAAGGATGCTGGTGCTCTTCAAGGCATAATTTCTCACAGAAAAACTCAGTTGCAGTAAGGGAATTACTCCATTCCACACTCCACGCCCCCCTGGACAAAATAAACTTAAAATCCGTCTAGCTGCCTTTCAGAGCAAGTGTTTCATGAGGATACTAATCCAGAAAGTCAGGAATTTCAATGTCTGCCGTACTGAGTAGCGCAGAGCCTGTCAAATGGCCAGTGTATTCAGTGCAGGGACTGGTCCGTGTGGGAGTCATCACCTCCTCACCCAGGCTCGGACTGCCCATTTCTGTAACTTCTCTGCAGCCTTGTGTTTGAAAGGGAAAAAAACCCACAGGAATTCATTCCCAAAGTAGAAAAGAAATACGATCACAAGCTGTTTCCTCCTTCTGTTTAGGGTTACTGGTTTAAATTTTTTTGGGGGGGAAGGTGGTTGAGGTGATAGCTGTCTCAGAGGCTGCAGAGCTGGGCTGTAATCGAGGAAGGACAGGGAGGGGAAATCCTGCAACTAGATGTGTTTGTGTTTCCCTCTGTCAAAACTGCAGTAAAAGGTAAGGGGATGGGGCATACGCAGAGCAGTCCAGACTTACTCGCAATGACAGCAAGCAAAGTCTGTTCTGTCCTCCTCTGCAGCACAGAAAGCCCAACGGGCTTTACTTTGTTCATGTTTATGGGTAGGAGATCTAATTCGAAATGAGAACAGTTTCTAGAAATAAAAAAAATCATCAAAAAGACGCAAGGAGGCAAAAATTGAGGGGAAGGCATTTTAAAATAGCTTGATTTTTGGGTGAGCTTCCCTTGCTTTACAGTTGTGCCCTAACCCAGGAGTCTCTCGTCTTAATTTGCTTGCTTAAGTATCATCACATGAAGACGAGATCAGCTGTTGCAGGAGAGGGTATTCCCTGTCTTCTGCTGGATTCAAACAGACCACCAAAAGTGTGCTTCCATCCTGCCTCTCCACGTTCCACAGGTGCACAGTCAGATGCCCTGTTCTGTCTGACTACATATCCTTAGGAATCAGAAGTTCCCTGAACAACGATTCCCATTTTTCTTCTGGAGGGAGAAAACCTACAAGCCAAATTGCTTTTTTCTGTACCGCTTTGTAACTTGAATGGTACCTTCCTATTCTTAAAAACTGCAGAGAGTACAAAAGTGCCTTATAAAGAAGCTCCAGCACTCATCGTACAAGAACATAGATGCCATCAGGGGACTGAATGGCAAATTTGTTTAGAAATGCTCTCTTCCTTCCATCCCATCAAGAATTAAAAAAAAAATACTAACCTGGATACTGAAGTAAAATTATGCATATGACTGCCTTCCAGTATCTAGCATTTTCTGATGTTTTTAAACAATTTAAATACTTAAGCATTTAACGCCGTGCTGTCAGTTTGCAAAAATATTTTTGAGAGGAAATACTGAAAGGACTGTTGATGTCATACGGCTGCTCCTTTCGGAAGTATATGCCAGGAATTTCACCTCACTGTTTACTGTTGACATACCTATGAAATACATCAGAGTAATTCCCAGAATGAGACAATCAAGCTAAAGCAGAATGATGCGGGAAAGTAAGATGGAAATGAGCAATTTCATGGTTATATTTTCTATAGGTTTTTAAATAACCTCATCTGAGAGCTCTTAAAAAATCACGGATATATAGAATTCTGTGCTGTATTTTACCATCTTTTTTAAAGTATGCACATTTTATCAATAAAAGAAAACATAAATACAGCAAGTGGTTTATAGGTAAACCTTGCAGGTTTTATCAGAGCCTGTCATTTTCAAATTTTTTATCATGATCCAGTGTAATAAAAGAATTCTGGGCATTTTTAAAATTTGTGCAGTGCTTGTAGATATGTTGAAATGCGATATTCACCCCTGTGCTGTCTGCCGCCCCGTTTTGATTGTGCTGCAATAAGAGGTACTGCTAGAGCCTTTTCGTTATTCCAGCCAGCTCCCTCTCAGACCGTAGTTGTAAATCTGTGCAGCTTAGTTGCACTTTATGAAAAATATAGGGACTCATAAATGAAAAGTGAGATTCAGAATCCTGAGTAACTTTTACATTTCTGAAAAGTTAACTCATTGAAAAATATTTTCATCCCGCCTATTTAGTTTAAACGCTGAAGTCGGTTTGTGTGTGTTAGGATTAATGTTTTTCTGGATCTGTTCTCAGTATGTGTATTTCTTAATTTTTAGCTTTTAAGCATAACTTTTCATGTCATGTTTAACTGCTAGAAGGAGCATTTGATTTTCCACATCTGCTTGGAATCTTCTAGGTCTATTGAGAGCGCTGGACTCGAGGCAAGCTCAGCAGGAGGGGTTTACTGACAGTCTTACAAAATCCTTAGAGAGCCAAAAAAACCTTGAGACATGGGAACATGGCTCTAGCTGGAGGCACATGAACCAAGTCTGAATTCATCAGAAAAGCTGAATCACTGGATGAGTAACTGTCCCGAACAATCAGATGACAGAGCATCATGTGTGTTTACCAGGCATAGCTTTAAAAGCTTTGAGGAAAGGAATTTCTAAGTACATTAAGCTTTAG
Organism: Rissa tridactyla; assembly: GCF_028500815.1. Lineage (NCBI taxonomy): Eukaryota > Metazoa > Chordata > Aves > Charadriiformes > Laridae > Rissa > Rissa tridactyla. The sequence continues at coordinate 32,555,115 of NC_071470.1, read as the reverse complement.
GTTTTTTGATTGGATGTACCTCTGTGTTTGAGTTGCAAAAAAGTCTCTATGCTGTTGCAGCACATCAAAGATTTTTGTTCTTTGTGGTTGGAGAATAATGTGTAATTAGTTATGGTAGTAGTCTCTGGTTTTAAAAATCTGTACAAGGTAACCTGAGCTACTCTGATTCAACATAATGCTCCAAATGCTTGTTTCCGCATTCTAAATTTCCGTTTTCTGAACAGTGTTCTTTCTTTCCTCATGCCACTTTTAGTTAATTAAACCAGAATTTTGCTCCGGCTCTAACATTAAATCCACTGAAAGCCTGAAACTCCAGTCCACCTTCTGTATGTTGAGCTGGTACTGCGCAAGATGAACGATGTAACGTCTTGCACATAAATTTAGTACTAGAAAAATGAAAAAGCAAATTAAAAAAAAAATATATTTTTTTTTTACAGATACATGTAATGAGGCATGTTGTGTGCTTTTTTACATTCAGAATTCAGAGTTAGTGCTTAGCTACATAAAGGCATTCATTATTTATATCAAGTAGAACAGATGAAGCCAAAAAGACAAAATGTAACTACCTTTGTGAAATGGTTTTTGTTGGTGAATAAATGTCTGTTGCTGAACTTTGTTATAACGTAGTAAAAATGTGTGTCTGTCAGAGGAGAACGCAAAACTCCCTTGCAGTTAAATCTATTGCTAGAAGTGGAAACAGTTCTGCAATTGTTTTCCAATAGCTAAAATAGCTTTAGAGCACCAGCTGAGCACTTGCAAACTTTTACTGCTAGAACTGGAACAGAAAAAAATAATCTTGCAAAAGGGTGTGGGGAAGGGTTCATGTCACAAATCTCAGTATTTAAAAAGACAGCTGAAAGATGTAGAGTTTGGGTTTTTTAAACTGGTTATTTATGTAGTTTCTATTCAGATATAAAGACAGTATTTCAGTCTATTCCAGTTTGGGATTTTTTTTTACTTCTATTTTTTAAATCTAGGAACACATTTGTGTGTATAGAGCTTAACTTGATTAATAAAATTCAATACAGAGGGAGGCTGGCTCTCCCACTTTTACATCCAGTGCTCAGTTAATGTGTTTGAAATTAAAGTAAGCCTTCCTGATAGTCTCTTAGCAGTTATTCGAAAAGATAAAGGCAAACCACAGCTTACTTGCCAATATTTCTAACTAAAACCAAAAACATTAATAAAACTTGGGAATTTTTTGCTGTGAGAGAACAAAGATTATGACAAAGTTTTTATTACACGTGAATATAATTATTGTTAGCAAATGTGATAGCTCTTTATTCTGGTGGACTATTTCTTATTTCCCTCCTTCCATGACCACTCTGTGTTTTTATGTATAATGAGAATATTTAAACAGAATATGAACTGTGGTTTGTTGTTTATTTTTGTGTGCTATTTAGTAATCCTAGCACATATCTGAAGAAATATTTTGGTAGTTTGATTTTTGTGTTCTCTTTTTTTATCTTTTAAGGCTCCTGCTAAGAGAGATCCAACTCAAAGTACCGTCAAAGAAGACAAAGTCCATCTGTTGAAGTATAATATAGGAGATCTAGTGTGGTCAAAAGTGTCTGGTTTTCCATGGTGGCCGTGTATGGTTTCTGCTGATCCTGTTCTCCATTCCTACACTAAACTAAAAGGTATGTCAGCGATGCCACAAACATTCAGATTTCTTCAAGTATACATAACCGTTATTTTGGGAAAATTCTGTTCTTCATTTAATCTAGCCAGTTGTATCAGTAACTGAATCAGCTCCGTGTTGTCAAAAGGAGTGTTAAAATCATGTAAACACTATTCTTGAGCATATAGCAGACGGAGCTGTTTTCCCCACTATGTCTTTATAACTCTGTGAACATTCTCCAAAAGATATCGTAATTGTGATCTATGAGACTGTGTGGAGTTTTATTAAAAAAAATATCTGATGGTACTTTCCGTTGTTTTTATGGAGATGCTCGGAGAAGTGATGTGAGCTAAAAATTTTGTTGAAAGCTAATGGGAATTAAATATTCCTGGTGATTAGGCTGTACTAAAAGCAGTCCGTCATGCAGGCAGTTAAATTTTTCTGTGATTCATAGAATCAATACTGTTATCCACAGACAACATTAGTTGATTCTAAATGCAGAGGCTACCAGGTGTTAATTAAATTTTTAAGTAGGACTCTCTACCATTTCTTAAGCTCATTTGCATCTTTGTTTGTTCTGATACCTGAAACTTTTGAAGCTTGTCTATGCTGCTTGTAGAATGATAAAGTAATATAGATTCGAAAGAACCTCTACAAGTCATATGGTCTCCAAGTTAGAGCAGGTTACTCAGGGCCTTGTCCACTCAAATATTTAGTGTCTTCAAGGATGCAGATTTTAGAGCCTTTCTGGGAAACTTGTTCCAGTGACTGGCAGCCATTATGGCAAGAAGACTTTTCCCTTTATGTAGTTGAAATTTCCTTTGTTGCAACCTGAGTCCATTGCCTTTTGTATTAGCACTGTGCAAATCAGATTGATTTAAGCACAGTTTGCCCCTGGTGAGTCTGTGCTGGCTCTTCCCAGACACCTTCTTGTCTTTCATGTGCTTGGACACGTCTTTTAGGAGAATTTGCCCCATAATCTTGTAGGCATTGAGAGTAAGCTACTCAGCCGAGCTTGTAGTTCCCCAGACTGTTCTCATTTTACTTGAAGATAGGTGCAATATTTGCCTTTTTCCCAGGCATCGGGTATCTCCCCTGATGGTTGTGACCTTTCAAAAATTAGAGATCATCCTTGCAGTCACATTGGCCAACGTCTTCAGCTCCTTCTGAGGCATCCTGTCTGGTCCCATAATTTCATACATGTCCAATTTGATTAAGTGCTCCTTGACTCTTTCTTAATGTGCTGTGGGTAATGTCTCAATCTTGCAGCCTTTATCACTAGACTAAGGGACCTGAAGGCTTGTGGGCAAATGGTACAGTTTAAAACAAACAAAACCTCGAGACAGAGAAAGCATAGAGTACCCCAGCCTTTTCTGTGTCTTTTCTCACTCAATCTCCTGTCCCATTGAGCATTCCTTAGCCTTCCTTTTGCTACTGTTGTATTTACAGAAAATCTGCTTGCTGCACATTGCATCCCTCACTAGTTTTAAGTCCAGCAGAGCACTGTAAACTATTTTTTTACTATGTTTATGCGAAACTCTACTGAAAGTTTAGAAAACCTGAAAACAGAATCCAGAAAACTTGCAAATTAAGGAGAAAAGCAAGAAGTTAATAGGAATATCAAACCAAAGTAGGAACACGTACCTTTGTTTTGATATTTGTGCTTCTAAATACTTTCATGTATTCTACTAGATCAAGCGAAAGTATCAGCATCCGTTGTTATGAACAGAGATGGGCATTTACTTGTCACTAGAGATTTCAGTAACTTTGAACTATGTATTTCCAAGTCTCGGAAAGGAGTGGTTTTGTGGTTTTGTTTTTATGTAGTTTTCAAGAGTTGCGTTGAGAACTTGGAAAATGCACTAGAAAGTTCATCTAAAATTTGCATTGGAATTACCAGTTTCCAATGTGGAGGGACTGTAAACATGTAGGATTGGAAATCAGAATAATCTTGACACTTTGGAGGTCTGGTCTGGAAAAAAAAATGCAGTTCAGTAGGAATAAGTGTTGAATTTTTACACTGGTAGGTGATCGAGCTGGGAAAGGAATGGAAAGCTGCATTTTCGCAGAAAGGAATCTGAGAGTCATAATAACCCATGTAGTTTTCTCTGCAGAAAGACAAAAGTCACACTGACATAAATTAGTAGTGCTCTTGTAAAAAGCATGAAGTAGATCCTTTGCTTTTCCAGCAGTAGCATGGCCTCAGTGGGAGTACTTTGTTCATTTCATCCTGTTTGGGCCATCTCATTTCAAGAAATGTGGACCAAACAGAGAAGGTTCTGAGGACAGCATGAACAGAAATCTAGGAGTCTACCTGCATGGGCAGACTGAAGGAACTGGGGCTATTTAATCTGACCAGGAGGAGCTAAAGGAGAACCCAGTAACTGGCCTTAAATAACTTAAGTTACATGCAAAGAGGAAAAGGCATAAACTCTTCTTGTTCTGAGAAGAAGAGAGCTTAGTAGAAATGAATATTTAGACTACATATTAAGAAGAACTTGGAAGGGTTAAAGGTTGGGGTGAATTGGCTGGAGAAATAGTGTGATCTCATTCATAGGAGGTTTTTAAGAACAAACTGAATGAAGATCTCTAGGATTATAGCTAGCCTCAATGTTGATTGTAAACTAAATGCTTCTTGAGAACCTTTTCAAGCATTCATTACAGTTGCTAGAATGGTTATTATAGACTCCTCAGACAATTTTTTTTTTCCTAGCAGTCTTTCAGAGTTTTGATCAGGCAGTCCCCGTGACTTTAGTCTTTGGATTATTAGATCTATTATGAGATAAACAGCTGGATTTTGAGAGAAATAAAAGATGTTTATTTGTTCCTAACTGAATTGCTCTGCTCCTTGAAAGAAGCAAGGTTTGTGCTTCATTATCAAGGATTTCTGTGGTAGCTTTTTATAAGAAACTATAGAAGTAGATCTGGCAGAACCCAATGTCGTGTATGTGAATGCAACCTGTGGAATACTAACAGAAAGAAGGGACAACGTACTTTGAGATGTTAACTTCCATCTCTTTGAAACAGTATGGATGATGATCATTTCTGATATTTGCTCTGGAGTTGGCTTGGGGCCTGCGTTTTCCTTCAGGAGGTTTGACTAGATCTGGGCAGCCATCATAACTGATAAATGCACACTGATGTGCATGTTTCCATCAGTACACATTTCCAGTCTTGTATTATCTTCCACCTACCGTTTACTACTGAGGCATTGTCAAAAGTCTCCTGTTCCAAACAGAAGAGTCCTTTTATCTGAGACTTGTAGAAGTATTCAGCTAGGTCTCTGTATTTCTCATTTCTAGGACTAGAATCAGCAGTGTTTGCAATCAACAATCTGAATTTCTGGATGCTAGTACTTGATTTCATCATTCCAGCTGTTTAGGATTGAGAAAAGTTTGTAACTTTCAACTTGCAGGATGTACACTTTCATGTAAGAAGGCCCATATTGAGTCAGACTAAAGCTCCATCTCATTCAGTAGCCTGCCTGTCTCTGACTGTGGTCAACCACAGACGCTAGGCTACAGAAAAAGAAACATAATAGTGGTGGGTCCCCGGAACACTCTCCCAAACCTTCAACAACTAGTGGTTCCACGATTCTGTGAGCCAAAAAATTATGTCTTTGTATATAACAACCCTTAATGAATTCCATTATTTTATCCAGGAGCATTGATATGAATTCAGCCCACGGAAGATATCTGAAGATTCACAAATAGGTTCAATGATTCTAGTGGTAGGCACTATTATTTAGATTTCGTAATTAGGCAGTTACAGCTGTCTAGCATTACGTTGTAAATGGAACAGTGTGTCTGTGTCTGCTTGGAACTGGGCTGTTGGTTGCTCCGAGGCAGATCTTTACAGGTGGTTGTAAATGTAGTCTGTGCCATCTCGCTCTCTGCAGCTAGGACATCCTGGTAAATAAAATACAAAAATTATCCTTTATTTTATCATAGACAGATTAAGTCATTGGAGCTCAGTAGACCCTAATTAAGCAACATTTTCTTGATGAGGACAAAATAATTGCTGTGTGAGAGAATTGCTCCTGACTGTGCATTACTGGAACACGTATTAGACTACTAGATTGGATGTGTGACAAATGCAGTCCCAAGACCTTTCCCTATACCATTCCTCTAGATTCTCATATCTGATCTCAAATGAGTCATTAGTGTTTTTCTAGCTCTCATGTATGTTTTTTATATATGTGTGTGTGTGTAACGGTTAATAAAACTTATGCACATACCATTAATTAGGTTGATTTCATATGACCGTTCTAGATGCCACATCTTGAGACAAGATCAAGCCCCTTGAAAAATAACTATTGGCTGAGTAATTACAAAAAGCAAGTTCTTTCTAAGTCTAGAAACCCCGGTAATAATATTGCATGAAGCAATCAGGTGGATGTATTTGCTGATTAAGGTAGAAGATATGCAGTGTATGAATAACCTAGCAAAATCTAGACCTAGTTTGAAGACATCTGTAATGGAGAACTGTGACTGTTATTTGTTCTTACTGGGTAGACGTCCTTACCTGATTTCCTCTTCCTCCCAGGCTACCTGTTACGTGTACTAATGTGGTGACATCTTGAAAAACCATAGATCCTGTAGGGGGAGGTAGCTGATCCTTTTTAGCAGGATTGAATTTATGAACACAAAAGTGTAGGTCATCACAGTTAAAACCTTTTCTATTTTTAAATGAGACCCTAATTTGAACACTTAGACAACAAATCTGTGAGTTTTAATGAAGAAGATGCTAGAGGTTGTCTAAGTCTGATTCTGTTCCCTCTGTCTTCAAAATTGGTGAATTTTGAAGGTGTTGTCTTTCCCCTTTGCCGTAGAATAGCTGAGATGTTTGGAAGGGGAAGGTTGTATGCTGTATCTTACTACAGAGAGATGGTATTCCTCTTTACAATCTTAGAAGAATTAATGTTTCTTGTCTAGGTTTCAGAATTGTTCTCTTATCTTCCCTCTCTCGCTTCCACCACCCAAATCCTTTTCATCCCTTGCTTTGATTCCTTAAAAGCTTGGTTAAGATGAATTTGTGATTGCAAGTGTTAAAACTAGCTGAAGTATGTGTTTCTGTTCAAGAAATTGAAAAAAAATTCTGTTCGAAGATCAAGTTTAGGCAAATCAGAGAAGAGGCTGAGAGGACAGGCTATCCAAGCTTTGGAAACTTTGTCAAATGTAGCATTTTCGGAAACATCCAGGCCTACGTGTAAGTTAATATACATGGAAAGCACTGACAAAAGATCGTAACCTTAAGTTAATGTAGCAAAGCATGTTCTTGTGTGGAATTAAGCTATTGGGCTTTTGTGTCAAACTTCATAGATTACAGCTCAGAGACTTTCAAGCTGATTAAGTGGGTTTTTTTAAAGGTTAACCAGTTGTACTGTGCTTTTGTCATGGTAACTCTAGCAGCTTACAAAAGACTAAGTCTGAAAGCACTTAAATTGTCTCTTAAATACACTTGTTTTTAATTTTCAGGACAGAAAAAGAGTTTTCGTCAGTATCATGTTCAGTTTTTTGGAGATGCCCCAGAGCGAGCCTGGATATTTGAGAAGAGCCTTGTGCCCTTCAAAGAAAAAGACCAGTTTGAACAATTGTGCCAGGAAAGTGCAAAACAAGCCCTCACTAAAGCAGAGAAAATAAAGGTAAGAGGCTACCAAGTCGGACAAGATTTGCAGCTTTTTATTTTACTGTAACAGGTATGTACAGATATAAATAGATATTCTAGAAAGCTTTAACGACAGCTTGTTTTACAGAGGCGTGTCATATTTTGCTTACAGATGCAAAGAATGGGATGATTTACCACTGTTGGTTGTTTATTAAAAATCAGTACTCTTCTGCTTTGTCATTGTTTCATGCATGGTATCAGTAACATCAAATACAATTCCATTTGAATGTCTGAGTTATAATTATACAGTACACTAAGTCTCTTGGAATTGTTTTGTGTTAATGTTGGCATTTTGAAATCAAAAGTGGGCAAATTTCTCATGCTGTTGTCTTCTTTTGCAGATGTTAAAGCCTGTTTCAGGGAAGCTGCGGCCACAGTGGGAGATGGGTGTTAAGCAAGCAAGTGAAGCAGTAGGCATGACAGTGGAAGAACGGAAGGCCAAGTACACCTTCATCTATGTTAGGGACAGACCTCATCTTAATCCTCGAGTGGCGAAGGAAGTTGGCATTCCTGTGGAACCGTTAGAGGAGATAGACGAGTCATCTTACTCAAACGAAGAAACCACTCAAAATCTGAAATCGATGAAGGAGTCTGGCATTCCTAACAAGAGGAGGAGAAGGACATCAAAATTGTCTGCTACTGATGATACGCAAGAAAGCAGTCAGTCGGGGACTAAGAATACTACTCCTCAAAAGTCATCTGAACAGGCAGAATCCAAAAGAGGGATAGGCTCCCCTCTCAATAGAAAGAAAACTCCAGCATCTACTCCGCGAAGCAGAAAGGGCGATGGAGTATCTCAGTTTTTGGTCTTTTGTCAGAAGCACAGAGATGAGGTTAGTCTCTTCTAGCCGTTATTGTTGTTGATTGCCTCTTCTCATTTCTGTACTTAAAGAAACTTCTTTACTTTGTTGACAAAAACTAGTTGTTACTGTAAAATCCATAATGCCCTGGGCTTGACAAGGGATGCCTGCATCAAATCTTACTGCAGACACGAACAGAGAAAGAAGGGAATGTAGGTGAGCAATATAAACAGGATAGTCATAATGCTGTTGTACTTTTAGCCTAAGTCATGTTAGTATCTTCCTACATAATCTACTAGTCCTTTTTAGTAGCCATAAATTTTTTTAATGTATGTAAAATGTGGTAGATATGCGTACATATGCTCAGGCAAATATAGCAGAGGTTATGTTGTTTATGCCAACCTACTTGTAGTTAGCTCGTACATGCTTTCTGAAGATGTGGCTCAGTTTTTTCAGTGTGTTCCCTTGCCTTTGAGCTCCTCAAAAGTTCCATTTACCTAGCTAGAATCTTTTGTTGAGCATCAGAAGAAGCTGGTTACCAAAGCTTGTGAAAATCACTGTCAGTGTGGAATCTGCTGGGACAGAAACTAGGTCCGTTTGAGAGATTACATTCCAAGACAAGGCAGAATAAATAAATTATATTTTTTTTTCTTAATATCATCATTTCTAAGGAAGACTCTTAGAAGTGTAAAAGCAGTACTGCTGTTCTAGCTCTTTATTTTAAAATCATGACCATCATTTTTCTTCCTTACAACCCTCGGCTCCATTTGTAGTACAATTCCATGCACTGAAAGGAGCATGAGTTCTCGTATTTTCTGGTAGTTGTACTATTCCATAATACCCATAGAAGGACCAGTAAGTTACTGGTGACTTTGTCATACTCTTTAGCTACTGAATAGTTTACTTTATAGGATACTTGTGTTAGAAGACATGAATCGATATGAACATCATAAAGAAAAATTGAAAGCCGTGTTCTGTTGTATGGAAGTCAACTAGTTGTGGTTCAACTTAGGATCTTTTTAGATCATTGCAACTTAAGCTAATATTGATAATTAAAATGAACACAGTGTTACATATACCTTTTAGTGGCTGTGGTTAAGTTGAGAAAAGCACTGGCGGTTCAGTTTGCTGGCTCCAGAAAGGAAAGGGTTTTGTAGCCAGACTATTAAATATAGATTTTGACGGTACATATTCATTATGAAAGGCTGTATGGGTAAATCATCTGTCTCATGTTTGAGAGGCCTGAGTTCTGTTTCCAGTTCTTCTGTAAGTAGCCTTGTGTCTTGTATAGTGGCAAGGGGGAATTTCCTTGGCCTTTAACATAGGTAGCAAGAAGTCTTGTGCAATATTGAGGGATGTGAAATTAATTCTCTGGAATAAATGAGATTATTATAACTGGTTTTATGGACTCCTAGCCAAACATATCTTACCACAGAGGAGACATGCTGAGTCTCTGATATTGTATTTCTGTTTTCTGTGCCAGTTATCAGGCTTCATTCCCTACTATGGTTATACTGTAATTCTCAAATTAATAGATGGAAACTATGAAGACACTTAGCATATTTGAGTGAGGAATTGCTTTGTCTTCAGTGTCATTTCAAGAAACTGAAAAACTTGCATAACTGAAAATCACACTGGTGGTAGTGGTTAAAGTTGCACAGATCTTTGAGTAGAAGCAACTAAGTTTCAAAGTATTACATACATTTAGAGAGAGGACATCCCACTGTACCTGCCCAGAGTACCTTTTAATCAGATCAGTCATGAAGACCCAAATCCACCTGATTGTGTGATCCATTCTAATAGGTACAGAAGCACTTCTGTGCATAGAACAGAAGTAGGTTACGAAAACTGCAGATAACAGTCCCTCTCACCGATCAGGGCAGCAGAATCTGTCTTTCCTTCCTCTTGATTCAAAGTTAACTGGCAAAGTGGGGAAATACCATTTTAGATATTCGTGCTTCTTGCACAGAACCTAAGTTACCTAAGCTCAGTTAGGACTTCCAGCCTGTCATGTCACTTTTAAAATGGCAGTTTTGTGCCGTTGGTGGAAGGTGGAGATTGTATCCAAACCAGTGTTCATCGTTTCCCCTTTTGTTAGGCTTATCTGGTTCAACTTGCGTGGTTTGCTTTCCATCCAAGAGTTTGTTTTGTTGCTGTTGTAGATGTTCTGATGCTTTAGGAGTGATAACATTTTCTAAAAAACAGGCCTGATTTTGTACTACTTGTAGTGGTGGCATCTGAGAATTTAGTGTGTGGCTACTTTAGTGTGTGTGGGTAGAAACTTCAAAGAAAGGAAGACTATGGATCCAGAAGAGGCTGCGTGGCCCCCAGATTTGGGAAGGAATGGAAGTGACTGAAGACTTCTCTTTTTGGGGCCTTTTATAATCACGAGCTCTCTTAAAAGTAGAACCGTTTCTGCTGTGTCTTGCTTGGAGGCTGGCTTTGTACAGTAGCAGGATTCAGATATCGGTTTGGTTTTATTAATTACTACTTTTTGTGTTACTTTTCCTGGGGATAGGAGAGTGAGGAATGGTTGAAATTCTAGAAGTGAATGATGGCTGCTGGAAGACTGGATGAACTGCTGGAAAATGTTTTTAATGATTTAAGAGGCTTGCTTCCCCGAGGGAGGCATTGAAAGCTTGAAGCACTTTAATGGTCATAGCGACACATTAAGTGTTTTGTGCTGTTACCAAAGGAGTAAAGATGTGTTTTGTACTGTTGGCATTCTTATGCTCTTCCTCTGTGAAGTATAACCATAGTAGTCGTTAGAGGGGAGTGTCTGACTTGAGGTAAAGGTATCATTCAGTGAGAGGCAGACAGCTATACTGTTTGTATTAATTCATTGATTTGGGCCTTGAGTCTGTTTTAAAGTAAATTAAGAAATAATTTCACTAGTAGTGTTTACAGTTGAAGATTTCTGCATGCTTAAGGAGTTGGTAAACATCAAGACAATAAGTGCGAAGGTAATATACTTGCTTGGATGAGCTAGGACAGTCCTGGTCTAATTACCATGTTTTCCACACCTATAGTGATATTAATTTCCAGATCCAAGAAAAGATCTTCCATGTGTTCTGTAGCGTAATGAGACTTAGAATAAGTAGCTGGGAGAAGGGCATGATTTTCATGTACATCAAGAGACCCGATACATCATTTCCAGTACGTATGCCGGGACTGAGTATTACAATATGAAGACTTTGGAGAAGAACGCTGGGCTTTTTCCTTGGAGGCCGCCTTTGCAAGGATCCCTTAACCATTAAGAACCATGAGTGTCTTTTGCTTGTCATTTCACAGCGCTCCTAGTCAACTGAAAGTTGGTTTCATTTGTATTTTGTGGGACCGGAGGTGATGTTAAACTGTATCTCATTTGTGCGAACAAAGCTAGTTATTTCTTAGAGAATTAAATAACTCCATGCCCTAGTTGAGTACAATGAACTTATACACTTAGCAGCAATGGTCAAAAATGATGCTAATTCCTTTTCCTAAAGAAGGGAGATTTGTGGGAAGAGTATCTTGTGGGTCTGTCTACATTGTCCCTCCTCAATAACTTTTCTGACATTGTTGGATTTTAATCAAACTTTGAGTAGAGGCTTCCAAAGGTAGTTGTAGTCTCCAAGCTTTATCCAGATGGGTTATGCCAGATAAAAGCAAGAGAACTCTTAGTACTCTACTAGGGGAAAAATTACAGCATGAATTTCCCTACTAGACGCTGAATAATCCCAGTGGAATGAAGGTACTACAGCTATTCTAACCCCTGAAGTCACACTTGTATCTTGCTTGACAACAGGAAATGCAATTTTAAGACACCAAGTTCTAAGAAATTAGGTTTAATCATTTCCACTTGTCACCAAAAATTTTTATTTCTGTTCTGTTGAATGGTGTTACTGTTTGAACGCTTGGCTTTGTTGGCCTAGTTTTCATTTTGCTCCATGATTTTGGGGTATTGGTTGCATGACTCCAGTACTAGGATCTTGGACAATGCTGGGTAATGAGATGAGAGGAGTTGTTTTTAAAGCCACTGTTTAATTTCTGTAGATCATACAATCTTGGAGCTTTCTGACTTCTATGATTAATCAAATCTGGTTTTCTTTAAGTAGAAGTATGGAAATACTGAAGGAGTTTGGAAGGATTTTTTTTCTTTGTTCCTAATACTGGATTTTCTGTTTGTGTTGAATAAACTAGAAACACTCTTAAATTGCATGTTGATGTCTATTATGTTGTTTAGAAAAGGTGCACAGCTTTTTGAGTTCCTGATATTCGAATACATAGTATAAAATGATTAAGACAGGAAAATGTTGCATCAAATGCTACCTTATGTAAATCTTTCTGCTAAGATAGGTGTAATGAGTTCTATGCTTAATGAGTTCTCCTGTGAATTGATGGGTGTCCTTGTAGGCAAGCATATATTCCAATATTGCTTGTCCTTCCTTTGTGGTATAGATTCAAACTTCATCAAGAAATAATAGAAATTTTTTGACCGACCACAAGACAGGATTTATACTTACTCCGTTTTTTGAATGTTAAAAGGCATATAGATACTTCCAAAATGATTCTTAATACTTCTGAATAGGCTAATAGATATTTTTTAGAGGGATGGAGAGAGAGACGTGGTTATTCAATTAAAATTGGTTACAGAAGGTTTTAATCTAGTTCTGTCTACAGCAAAAATGTTAGATAGTTTGTTTTTATCTAGTTTTCCGGAGCAATAGAAGTACGTATGCCATTCTTTTCAATGGTCACCTGTTTTTTAATACAACCCTATTTCTGCATGTATAGGTGGTTGCTGAACATCCAGATGCTTCAAGTGAGGAGATTGAAGAATTGCTCGAATCGCAGTGGAACATGCTTAGTGAAAAACAGAAAGCTCGCTATAACACAAAGTTTGCCATAGTGACCTCTCCCAAATCTGAAGAAGACTCTGGTAAACGTAAAACTGTGCTAGTGTACTCTAACTAAATTTGATATACATAGTGGTGTTAAACTAAGCACATATTTGAGACCTGTAGGGAAAACAGCTTTCACTGTTTTCCAGTTTTAATTCTTGGTGTTTGTGCCAATAGCAAAGGAATGCCAATGGTTACAATAAACGCAACCCATGAAGTCTACATTTCTTGCTCATTGTTCTGAAAAGTTGTTATATGTAAACCTTCTACTGTTTAGAGATTGCCGATTTCTCATTCTTCTTCTGCCCATAAGCAGCTGCCATTGCATCCACTGCCTGTTACGAGTGGATGGTGGGAAGGGAAGACGAAGTGTTACTACTAGTAAAATTTGAGTGATTTTTTTATAGACTAGTTGGAAATGGTTTAAAAAGTTTAATCGGTGCTACACCTTTTCTTCACATATACCTAAAGTTTATTACCTCATATCATCATCAACTCAGGAAGAAGTATTCCAAACTTTATTCTGAAACTTTCATCCATTTGGCATTTTATTGTGCTACTCAAAGTTTTTTAGGACATTGTACAAGATTGCAAATACTTTCTTTTTCTCCTTTTATTTTTTCGTTGCTGTTGTCTAGCGTTTGGTTTTGATAAACAGTCTCAATTATTTTGCAAAATATTTGAGGGGGTTTGGAGTCGCTTATTTGAGAAAGAAGGAGGAAGATAGTTTGGCATTTGCATGAACCTTATCAAATTTAACTAGCTATCATTTTTCAAATTTAAACAGCTTTACAGCACTGTAAGAAGACTTACTATGGAAGTATGAGAAGCCAACAGGTGCTGCTTTGGGCAATGACAAGAATGAGAGGGAGTGTTTGAAAGTTTGTGAGACTTGGAAAAACTTGTATAAAAATGGCAGTCAGTTTTGTTAACTATCTGTGTGTGTGTGAAATAACATCATTTTGTGGAAAATTGAAAAGTTTTTAACTTTAAATTTTAAGTGTCAAATATTTGGATATCAGTTTAAAAAAAAACCACATTCTGTATCTCTCAAGGTTCATCATTGAAGAATATTGGAGAGGCCAAACGTAAAGTGTTTCAAGACTCACCTAAAAGGAGATCAAGATCCAGAAGTAATTGAAATTTGTGTTGTGTGCAAATAGTTCATCATTATAAGTAGCTATTGAGTGTATTTTTTTATGTAATCACCCACGTATCATAATCTCTTTATTTTATCTCAGATGTTGTCTTCCTTGACGTTAGAATTTTAATGGATCCCAAATTAAATATCTAAACACTGTAGTGCTGAATTTTGTTCACCTTCCTCAGTGTCATATTGCAAGAAATGTAATTGAAATTGTACCTGTACCAGGTGTTTCTAGTACATATATTGTGTACATTTATAGTTATCTACAGATGAAAACATGTCAGTTCAATCGTTCCCCTACCCAAATCCTCTTATCTTAAACTTGGAAGAATATTGTGGGATTTCTTTTGCTGGCTTTTTGTAAGTAGCAGGTTCTCCTGGAGCCATTTCAGTCTGCTTTGTGGATTCAGAGTATGATAATAGAGTATGTACTAGATTGTTTAGATAAGAACGTTAATTTGAAAATTATCCATATTTTCAAGTTGCTATATTTTTAATATTTACGACTATTTGTTCCCACTGGAATAGAACGCTTGTAGCTGTAGGGCAATTTTCAGTTAACATATTTGTGCCCCTGGAGCTTGCAGTCTTCATACTAATAATACTCTGTAGCTTCATAAACTAGAGAGTACTGGAGAGTGTAAGAATGTTGTCATTTCATCCTGATGAAACAGACCACTTCCTAAACCTTCATCTGTCTTTTGGAGGTAGAGCAAGTGCAAACAATAGCTGAACCCGTGCAAAGGATACGTAGGTTAGTCGCTGACCTCTTGTAATTTAGCAGCTGCTTGAACTTAACAGGGAACGATCATCTAACTGTGTGAATAAGTCTGTTGGTTTAAAATGACCAATGTGATTCTATTCTTAGGATTTTGGTTCACAAAGGAAGGGGATCTTAGTCTCCTGTAAAACACAAGTAAGCTTGTTAGAGAGAGTCTGGAACTGCCACACCAGAAAGAGAACAATAATCTGTACGGTTGGTGATATCTTCTCTTTTCCAGAGGCCCCATAATAGATGTCGCCAGTATTTTCATCTGTATCACTTGGAGATGTTAAAGGAGACTTAAGGAGGAGACTTAAAAATTGATTTCAGTGATAAGATACTGCAACAAAGTGGCAGGAGATTTAAAAGCTGTATAGATCAATCGTGCAGTCTGACTATAAAACAAATGTTGGGCAGTAATATTCACAATTTAATCTAGTGCTTATACAGGTAAACTCATCTTTCTAAAATAACGAGGGTGAAGCAGTGATTTGTACGTGTTCTAGAGTTAGTCTTCAGCACCAGAAACCAGACTTTTAAGCATTAAGAAGTCACCAAACTGTGTTAATGTTTAACCGTGTTTTAAAAATAATGACTGAAAGAAAAGTAACGAATAACTAGATCAGTTCAAAATAATTTGAAAGTGGGTTTTAGATTATTTTTCATGTAAGTTTCCCCCATCCCCCATCCCAAGGTAACTTACATGGAAATAAAAGAAACCAAAAAAAGAGGACAAAGGAACCTACAGAAGATTTTGAAGTTCAGGAGGCACCTAGGAAAAGACTCAGGATGGATAAACAGAATAATCGGAAGGTAATTATGTCGTTGGTTTGTTTGGGTTGATTTATAGCAGCACCAATCACATTGCTGTAGTTAAGTTTGTCAGCATTTCCGTTTTCAGGATTAAAAAAGTAATGTCTGTGTATCAAACCAAACTGTTGCAAATATTCAGAGATACACGTGAGCTTATCGCTGTGGGGTTTTTTTTTTCTTTGGTTTTGAGGATGGAGGTATGACAAGTTGCACTTGCTACTTAAACTGTGGTGAAAATGTATACTGAGAAAATCTGTTTCCCGAAGGAATGTGCAGAGGCATGACTTTTCCGTGTTGTCATGCTTTGTAGCTCTTTTTCTTCCCTCCTGAATTTTAGTTCAGAGATGTGTACAGGAATGTAAAGAAAATAATATCTTTAGTCAATATTTAATGTAGACAAATGTGGGGCGAGGGAGGAGAGCAAGTAAAGCAAACCAGAAAAACTACTTTTCAAGAACTGGAAGCCTATAGAACGTTTTAGAGTGGCATACCGACCCATTTCTTAAGTTAGGAAAATGCAGTAAATATTACAGGATATTTATCGCACAAATCACAGGCTCCTTTTCAGTTGAGCTTGTCTGTTAGAATGAGAATTTTCCTTACATAGGTCATTAAAATTGTGTATATGGATACAGCCCAAATCTTGTAGAGACTTAAGCGTAGGTATATTTAGTCATGCGTGTAGACCAGTGAACTTCATGGGTTTTACTTGTGTGGAAAGCTTAGCTCACAAGTGTTTTCAGATGTTATTGCAGTATCATAATATAGTGTATCGCATCGCAGATCTCATCTCAGGAATTTAGTGGTACAGTAATTAAGTGAAGCAACCTAATATAAAGAAAGGTAATGGATTTTTTAAATGAGTTATGTAGGCCTCATTTGTAGGTGTCAGTTTGTTTGGTAGGCTGTTGATATTGTGGATATTCAGATAACTTGTTTAAAGTTCAATATAAAAAAATAAATAGAATTTCAGATAGCCAGGCTTAATGAGCTTATTGTAAGGGACAAAGATAATTCGTAGAGAAATGTTGTTACTGTTGCAGAAAGAAGGGCCGAAACTGACTTGTGCACTTCTGGCTCTTACGGGTTAGTTGTTGAATATTCATCATTGTAGAAGTTTTTGGACCCTTTTAAAACTTGTCTAATTGATTTGAATTCACTATAATACACTAGATCCATGGAATAATTAAGTTTACTTCTTGTAATTAATTCCTGCTATGAAGTCCTTGTTTTGATTGTCACTAAAGTTACTCCTTTACTGTCCCACTAGCATTCGTACGCTACAATTAGCCTACGTTATCACAAGTAGAATGAAAGGTGGTTACAGTATAGTTCATGCAGAGGAAGTTCTGGTATCTTGGATGCTGTGATGCAGATGTGAATATTAACAGGAAAATAAATTAAAAAATAGGATTAATGGTTTCCATAAGATACATACCGCTAATAACGCTGACTTAGTAATGTGCATTTAAAAAGTGGTGTCCTCTATCTGATCTGTGTATCAGAACTAGTTACAAGGCATCTGGTGTGTGTAAATATTAGGTAATTCGGCAACTCTAAATGCGTATAGCAGTGTTTTGTGCTTCTGTCCACAGAAGGGTCAGATATCGTATAATGGTTGCTTTGCGGTTTCTTTTATAAATTATCTCTTAGTCTTTTTCCCGCCTTCACCAGCCCAGGGTACTTCTAGCTGTATAAGCTGCTGCTTAGTAAAGCGTTTAGTGAATGACAGTGGAAACGTCTGTGTAATTATTCAAAAAAGCAAACACTAACTGTACACCTTCCTTCTGCTGTTCCCAGTTTATCTTCAGGCTTTTGTTACAACCATTTTGGATAGGAGAAGCTTTAATGACTTTTATTAATGACGTTTTATTCTTGCATGAGAGTTGTGCATTATCCTCTCCTTTTTGTCCTTAATTCTTATTTACCAAATCTCAATGTTTTCGCACAAAATAATGAGGTCGTAAGTACCCATATGGAAGTTTTGAAAAACTAATTCATTCATCTGTGCTTTCTGACGTATTTAAAGTGCACATTAACAAAATAGGGGTTCTGTAAAGCATGCTTTAAATTTAAGAGTGAACTATGCTGTACATTTTCTTTCATTTGTACACAGATGTGTGACAGTAATCTTACAAAGCTGATATTGGGAGCCTCTGGCAGCATTAGTAGGTCGTCTTCATCTACTTAGAAGTCAGAAAAAGCAGAGTGTAGCACATCTGCAGTACAGTAGCCATTCATATTTATTTTTACAAAGGAAAGCAGTTCTCTGGCCTTTGCGGCGTTCAGCTGCATGTCTTCTGTAAAACTGAGTGTAAGATGAAGAATATGAAAAACTATGTAAAACCTTCTGTTGGGTAGAATTACTTTTATTGATCAGGTGAGCATTTGTTAGGGTTGGGCGTTCTTGGCTACAATTTTAGTGACTTATTACTTGAATGATTTTGTAACATACAAAAAGAAAAAAAAATAGTGGCATGTGTAAGGAACAGTATCTAATTCTGACAACGCTATGACAAAAACTTCCCCAGTTTTCAGCCTAAACTTCTACTGATAAATTCTCAACCTGGAGCAAATTTATGTGTTGTTTGTTCTCCCTTGAAAATAGTGCTTTTATTTTGGAAATGCTGAAACAATCTTAACCATAGTAATTTAAAACATGGCACTGCTATGAGTTCTGGAGTTGAAAGCAAGCCTCTCTGAGACTTAAAATTCTGCACAGGGTTTATTCTTAAATTTATATACTAATTATGCAGTTTACCTTTAATAATTAAAGGTTTTAATGTAACCATCTTAGACAAAGAATAGTAAGGATAATTTACATGTTTTGTGTTCATTTTGAGCTCCCCTTTTTGATATGCTGAGTTTGGGATGGATAAGTGGGATGCTGGAATACTGTGTTCTTTAATTTTTCTCATTTGTTTACGGGTTTGTACCCTGTGCTGTAAATGAGTTTTAAAAATCAATTAGATGGGGCTAGCATAACTACCTTACCATTCAGATATTTGTAAAGACACTTTCTTTTTAATAACATAAATCCAGAAGTAATTGCCAGTTTTATCCAACCATTCATAAATTAGGAGTTTTTTTATTTTTTCATATTTTTTTTTGTGACAGAGGGAGACAAGCAATGACAAAACAGCAAAAACAAACTCTTCTAAGGTCACAGAAACCTCCTCTTCACAAAAGAACCAGTCAGGTAATGTGGTCAGAATAAGTTTTAATGTAACTTTTCAATTAAATAATTTTAAAATAAACAGGTTGTCTGAGGCAGCCGGCTAAATTTTGCTGACGCAATAACCAGTGCCAGCCACTGTGCCACAGATGGGGGGGGGGAAAGCGTGCCCTCTTCCTTCACTACCACCATTTTGCAACATTATGCTTGACTGAAATTGTGTATTGCTGATTTAGAGCAGCAATTCACAAGTTCACCATTTGATGGCACCAAATTAAAGCTATTGCCCTGTGATCTTGGCGAGCAGGGATAGAAACCCCACTGCTCCAATTTGTCGTTGTGCATTAGCCCAGTAACATAAGTGCAGTGCCCATCAATGTAATCAGTTACTGTGTGATTTTTAGTCCTTTTAAATGATGCTTGATGGGAGGCAGTGTGGAACGCGAGAGGGAATTCTAAATAACCTTGGACCAAAAGTCAGACTTGTTAATGATGCTCAAGTTTAAGGTAACTTCTGTAAGAGCATGTCTCTTTAGGTGTTACAATGATATGCCAAAGACAAGTAAACTTCAGTAAGTTCTGCACAATGTAGAAGTGGTGACGTGCCATAGATAATGTCTGGTACCTGGCTCCTGTATATAACCTTTCTCTTAACAAAGAGTTAGTGGCACTCAGTGCGGTGAGATCACGTAGGCCTTCTAATGTATATCTGAGGAGATAACTGTTACCTCTGCTTTAAAAGAGGTCATAAGTCACAAGATATTTTGATTTTAATAGAAATGAACCAAAAAAAAAATTTGGGAAAACATTTCTTAGCCGTTTGTAGTACATATTTGATTAACAGAAACCTCTTCATTTTTAAAATCAAGCCAAAACACGTGGTTTCAGAAACTTACTTTGTGTTCTCTCAGCCCTGTGTAGGTGCCCAGAAGACCTACCTAAATCATTCCTTCCTTTATCTGAAGGAATATTTTAAATGGCTTCAGGGAGATAACGTTTTAAAGTTCCAAACTTCACTTTGTAAACCAAAATTATTTTACAGCAACGAAAAATCTGTCTGATGCATGTAAACCTCTGAAGAAGCGAAATCGGGCTTCAGCAGCAGAATCTTCAACTCTTGCTTTTAGCAAGAGTTCATCTCCTTCAGCTTCCTTAACTGAGAATGAGGTAAAAAAAAAGTGGTGTTTGCACACAGCCATTTAATGACAGAAATTTTCAGGTGTGAATCTTGTTTAAAAACAAAAAAATCAAAGGCGAATTCTCTAACGTTGGTGCTCTAGACAAGTTACAGTTTTGGCCTCTGTGAAACCTGTTAATGTGTGCATTGCAAATTCATTTATTGTAATACGAACGTCTGATTTGGGGACGTCGAGATATTATTGTGGTTTTTAATGTATTTACCAACAAAGTTTTAGAATTGTAACCTTCTATTAGAGGCAAAGTAAAATGCCAGTGTGTTCTGTATTTTCTTCTACAGACTTTATGTAAGTGTACTACATTAGTTACATTATGTAACTCAATATTGTCATGTTGCCATAGCTTTTATATTGAAGCAAGTTTCCTAATCCTCTGTTTGATCTAGAACTGGACAGTTTTCTGAGCAGAGCCCCTCTAAGCTCGACTTAGTTTTCAGGCTGTTTTAAGTGCTATTTCTCTGTGATGCAAATAGCTTCATCCCCAGTAGAGTTAAACAGGCAGCGAAGGGCGTATCTTTTTGATACTTACTAATCATAGTCTTAGCTCTGCATATTTGGAACTGTAATTCTTCTCGATTGACATACAATAAATGACATGTATGTACCAGAAGTGTACTCATATACAATCCATTAAACCATTCCCCGAGACATCGACACAGTTAAAACCAATTAGCCAAAGAGTGGCAGCATGAGGGTGAAGTATGCATGCTGGTTTGCAGGTGGTTCAGAAACATAGTTGGTAGGATTTAGTAAAATATCCATAGACAAACGGCCTCAAGCAGTTTGTATTACAAAAGCTGTAGAGAAAATACTTGCCTGCTAACAAGGGAGTAGGGCTTCCAGCTATCCCAAAGACTCTTTCATCTCCCCTAACAAACGCATGAGGTGCTTAGACACTGCAATGAATGCAATGTTCAGTAAATGGTTTACCTTTGGGTGGGGAAAAAAGATTGCATGTTAATGGCTCTATATCTTACTGTAACCAGAAAAATAACAAAAAAAAATCCCCAACAGATTCTCCCTCCTGTACCCCTATAAAACAAGCAGAGGAAGTCCCACAGGAAATAACGTCCATAGCAGCAGTCAAGTAAAGTAATATTTGTTCTCATTTTGTTCTCCCAATTGAGAGACGCTCATCTATTGGCGTACCAGCTTCTGCTGGTTTGGCTTTACTGCTGGGACTTGCTGTGTGATGGCTGCTTGGGTTTGGGACCATCTATTCAGCCAGACTTGTTTAAGGAATGTACTGTCTTTTTGGCTCTAAATATATGTCTCTAAATAGTGTCATCCCAGGAGAAAGATTTTTCTATCTCTAGATAGTGTGTTTATAAAATGAAATCTTTCTTGATGAAGGCTCATTTTTGTAGGATTTTGGGTTGTGACTTAATGGTTCACACGTAAAAAAAGGATACGGTTATATAGGCTGAGATGGAAATTTTAAAACTTAGCTCTTAATTTACTCAGCTAGAGATAAACAGCAAAAGATGTGAGAAAAAATAACATCATGCACTGCTCACAAAACGCAGGTACATGAACAGGAAAGTAAATTAATTGTTTTCACGTGTTGAAAATATTTTCAAATATTAAAACAATCCCAATCAACGTAACAGAAAATACACCCTGTCAAATAACAGAGATTTTGCGGGACTGGGTGCAGAGGGGAGTAGATCAGTGGGCTAGATCCTTAGACGGTTTAAAGCTACACTGACCTGAACTTGTACCAAGTTTCTTTCCTATGATATTAGATATATTTTGCCTTTAAATAAAAGAAAAATGCCAGGCACGTGTTTCTGAACTTAAGATTGATCTATTCTACAAAACAAGGAAAGATATAAATTTTGGATTGTGTGGGTGGCTTTTAAAAACTTTTTTCCCTTTTGTATTATTATTTAGCACTTGTTTAAATGGCTAAATATGTGTGCCCTGCGAGCATTCATCCAGAGAGAAACCTTCAGAGTGTTAAGGGAAAGAGTTTAAAAAACAGACACAATCATGCAATGACAAAAGCCTCACACAGCTAATTGCATAGGGTGTAATTCTTCTCAACATCAAATACATTCACCGATTAACTTTTATATTTCTGTGATCACTATAATACTTCTAAATGTTGGCTTAGATGCTCTCTTAACAAAGATAGAAAAAAATCTGCATATTCCACAAGCACATACACTTCCACAAGCAATACTAAGTGGATTCTGGCCTTTCTTTTTTCTCATTTCTTCTCCTCCCACGCTGTTTGTGGACAGCTGGTTCCAGAATGGAACCCGGATATGGCTGTTATTTGTCAAGGACTGTTGCTCGCTGCACACCTCTTAAATGTCAGTCCATTGCAACTAAGATCTAGGAGAGGTGTGTTCAGTAGGAAGGGTGTGCTTGGTTTTTTCTTGATTGAAAAATTATTTGACATTTTGAAAAAAGATTTTCCATGCTTTTTGTTGTTATTGGGGTTATTTTTTTTTTTAATGGGGTTTACTTGAAGTATTATAAAATCAGTCGAGGCCAAATTTTCAATTGATAAGTTACTTTGGGTATGTAATTTACAGGGGAGAGAGACAGGGGTGGGGGTGCGGACTTCTGCCTTAAGAACAAGCAAACATTTATAGACCCAACATATCAGAGATTAAAGGGTAGGCTCTCACTCACTTCAAAAAGTTGGGCTTTGAAGTTGTTTTACAGTAGATGGACAGAAGCAGAAAGGTGTTAATACACGAATAAATAAACCTGCATTTAATCTTGAAACAAAATACTTAATTTTACTTCTAAACACTAGACATCAGTAGTCATTTGCTCCGGTACTTCATGTGAAATATGATTGTGTTTAAAATCTGATTCTTAATGAGCAACTGGTAGGGCCAGATGTAAGAAATACCCAACACTTCAGAGTCTGCAAAAGCTCGGAGTCGTTTTTTATTACCTACGTAAGACTTGGTGTAATCATCCAAAAGCTCATGATATTTGTGAGAAGAGATACAGAGATACTGGTGGTGTATTCTCGTTTCTTTTTTTTACCTTAGCCCTCCACCCCCCTAATAATGTAGTAGGTGCCAGTAGAATGTAACCAGTATTTTTTTAATAAATAAAAAGGTTTTACGTTACCATTACTGCTGGATTATTGGCACACTTTGTGTGTTTGCATGAAACATACCTGCTTTAGCTTTCCAAACAATTTTTGTGGTTATTGGCTGGCTTCGTTAAATTGGATGGATTTGTTGACAACAGATTAAGTGTCATAGTCTCCTGCAGAGTCTAGATACTACTTCTGAACTTTTTCAAAGAAATGGTAATTTTTTTCTAAGAGAGGACAAAATAAAGAACATGGAATACTCTAAATTCTTAGCTAGCCTGTCATTCATCATACCCTCATGAAGGATGAGCTGACCAGCAGATGGCAGTTTAAAGAAGCCTGTGAAAGATTTTGAAGGTGTTGCTTTTATTGTAAGTTCCTTATATCTTCTCTAGATGGAATTCTTTCTTCTTTCTGTAACATCCAGTGTCAAAACAAGCTCAGTTGCTGGTTACGGCTACAACTTCTTGTGTTTCCAAGGCCTAGTGATGCAAGTTATAATAATGCAAGCCTTAAGTTTTGCTTTTTTTCTGCATATTAAACAGTCTATTTTTTTCTTATTGCCGATTTGAGGCAGATTTGTTTTATCTGCATTGTTTAATGGGTATTAGGATGTATACACAATGGAGAAAACACAATTGTTAAAAGGTAAGGTCAGTCATGAGACATGTACAACTTGAAACTAAAAAAAGTACATCAGCTCCATTTATCGACCCTGGAGCCTAGTTGTCCTACAGTATACAGCTAAAATATTCTAGGCACGCTTACTGAAGGTAAAAATAAATGTCTTTGAGATCCTAAGAACAGGAAGGAAGAAGGGAATTCATGTTATGTTAAACAAACTACTGCCCTAAAGAAAAAATAGTTGAAACTAACCTTGCAGGTTGTTAAACAAAATCAGCGTGCTTCTAGCGTTTCATTCTAGCTTGCTTCGAAGATAATTTTCTCTTCAAAATAAGGATAACATAATACATAGTGCCACTTTAAATCCTCTGACTTAGCAGACAGTCGTTTCCTGTGTTTGTTTCTGTATGCCTATAGATTTTTATTTTTATTTTTTTTCCCCTATTTCAAAGCACCAGTAAGCAGTCAGGGGTATGTTTTTGTGGAACACTGCAAGTAATTGGATTTGTTTCTTGCTAAACCTCTGCTAAAGCCTCTTAACAATTGAAATGACCTGCATCGCCCACCAGATCATGCAGTTTTGTTACGATGCTTCTACTTTCACATGGAAGAAAATTCTAGGCTTGACTCTTGTTCTTTGCCAGCACATTCTGTGTAGAAAAATAAGTTTCTTATGTGATTATTCTCATCTTGTGTATTATTTAGGCTTCAGAGTGCAGAGAATCTGTTTACTGAATGTTTACATGATGTAGGTTTTTATTCCACATCCCCTACCAAAGCATCATGAGTATCTGTAGGCAATTTTATAATGTTTTAAAATGTTCTCAGAGTTTTAATTAACTTTCCAGGCAAATTCAGAAATGCATAATATCCTTATCTGAAACGTCTAACTCCTGCTAATAATAAAAATGAAACTTGTCCCAGGCCGTCTTTTTTGCTATTATAGTACTGTGTACACTTGTGGCACCGCATACTTAAAGAATTTATCTAGTCTAGCAGTATGGGCCAAAATATCATTCTTCATTCAGTTCAGGAATTCTTATACTGAAATAAAGGAAATGTTAACTGTAACTCAATTGGCTCTGTCAGTTTTTCTGTCTCCGTGTGGGCGCACGATAGATTGTCTTTTGAATACAGTCTGACCTGATGTTTGTATGTTGCTTATTGACTCTTACAAGTTGTGCTTAGATTTTTTTTTTTTTTTTAAAAACCCAACCTTCTAGCCACTGAGATTTTGTTAATAACAAAAAAAAAAAAATGCAGTTGGGGTTTGTCTGTGGAAAGACTGAAGAGTTTGCTTATCAGAACATACATATTCCAAGCTTTCTAGAGAAAGCTCTTAGCCAGAGCAGACCACTTCCTCCCACGTGACTGTGGTACAGCAATCACGGACTCCAGATTCATCTCAGGAAGTCTGAGCTTGTAGCTTGTCAGACTTAAGTTTTAAGCAAAGTGGAACTTGAAAGCCAACAGCATTCGGAAGTCGTGGAAACATGCTTCTAGAATGCTTATAAAAAAGATACCGTCTAGCCGTTAAAGATAGCAGATGACACGAGAGAGGATGCCGCTTAAGCCAGCGAGTGTCTTAAGACAACTCTTTGAGTGGTAGGCCACTCTTTGTGAGCCCTTTCTGTGATGGATCCTGCTGATCCTGCTGTGGAGGTGACTTGCCTACCAAACAAAAAAGGCAGAAGGAAATAATTTCCTGCCCTGCTTTACCCTACCCCTACCTTTAAAATAAGAATACATAGTGGATTTGGTTTCCGTGTGATGTTCTACAGCTGGGATTATAAAACAAGAGATGCTAGAGTAAAACAAGGGGAAGCGGGAGGGTTAACTTTTTTGGCTCTGGAAAAATTTGCCCTTTAGTTGTTTTTATAACTGCTTAAGCACAACGTGACGGAACACCCTTGTCTTGAATATGATTAAGACCAAAACTTGTATTCTTAATGCTTAAGAAGTGCTGTTAAGCAAGCATATATGAGTAATATAAGAAGTGTTTTTTACAAGACTGAATGAGTTTATAAAGTGAGTTTTCTGAGGAAGAATTTTTTTAATGAAAATTGCAC
The DNA here is from genome assembly GCF_028500815.1 of Rissa tridactyla. NCBI lineage: Eukaryota > Metazoa > Chordata > Aves > Charadriiformes > Laridae > Rissa > Rissa tridactyla. The sequence goes on along the minus strand of NC_071470.1, from coordinate 32,529,296 downwards.
TTTGGTAGCTAGAAAAGTCTGAAAAGGTGCGTGACTGGTGGAGTAGTGACTGTTGGAGCACATTCTGGTGTGGGCACCGTAGACGCATAAACGTTAGCAACTTTTTCACTCAAAATTTCCCGTTTCGTTTTGAACCTCCAAACACTGAGCAGGGAAAGTTTGTCTGAATTTGATCTAGGAGAGGAGAAGTCCTGATCAGCACAGACGTGTGAAATTGGTTCGCTTTGCACTTGCTAACACACAGTGAATAGTATTTGAAACTTACTTCTGCTCCATGAGGCAGGAGCTTTTGCTTTAATAACTACTGATGCTCTAGTCCTTTAGGACATCCTTTAGCCAGGAGGTACTTGCAGGGAAGGAAAAAAGACACCACCACCACTCCCTCCCTACCCCCGGGATAACATTGAGCCACCAAAGGTGCTTTTATAGATCACCTTTTAAAAATGAGGACTTAATACTAAAGCTAAAAGCACGTTTCATAGCCAGGTCGACAGCTGCTTGAGGGCCAGTCTTGACAAACAGAGCAGTTGCATTTTATGTTCTTACTGTGGTAACTTCTTAAATTCTGGGGCTGCAGGTTGGCTGGGTGCAGCCATTTATTTTTCAGACCTAGAATTTCTGGACTTCTTTTTCCTTGGAATTACAGTGTAATGGTTTTGTTGGCACTGATATTTACTGTTTGATTTTGGAGCGGTCTGAAAGGAAATAGAAAAATTTAAATGGAAAAAAAAAACAACAATTATTTCCTCAAGTGGGTGAGTGGATGGAGCAAACGTCCACATAAATGTTTCACTTCATCCTCACCTGCTTCTTTGAAACACAGCATCATTTGGATTTTTAAATTCCAGGCTGTCCTTGTATTGCGTAGCAGTATGATTGGATGCCACTGAGAATATGTCAGTACCTATTCTTTTTTCTTTCTTTTTTTTTCTTTTTTTTTTTTTTTTTTAAGAAGTGAAATTTCAACCATCCAGATGTGGAACTAACAATACCATTTGCAAAGCTCACCCACGTGATTCTAGAAATATGCAAGCTGAGTGTACATACCAGCTTGCATTCGACTTTCTTTTTTTTTTTTTTTAAAAAAAAAAAAGCCAGAGGGAATGAAGAATTGGCTCGCATTTCTGCTGAGGTGCGTGGCTGAGACTGGAATCAGGTACCTGGTTACAAAAAATGCTGAAAAAGTTATTGTAAGCATGAACTTAACATTTAGATGTAGTGAATGGTGTGAGAAACATTTCCCTATGTTAGTGCTTGTCCGTTCACCTTTGAACACTTTAATTGACGGTGCAGTGAACTATGCAGTTAACTGGAACGCAGTGTTGCAGCTGGGGAAAGTCTTGGAGTAGGAAAAAAAAAAACGTGAGAAGTGATTTTGTACACAATGCTTCTGTCAAATCACCTTCCTTCCCCGCCCCCCCTTAATCTTTTTAGAGAGCTTCAATCAAAAGGAAAATTAAAGAATATAAACATATAAACTCACAAAATGCACATAGCTGACTTGATTCAGTTCCTTCCAATACTCCAGTGTTTTAAGTCTTATTTTAAATGTACGAAGTTGCACACATTTCCTCCTCTTCTCTTAGCCTGCCCAGCAGCCTCCATCAAAACCAAATTCTTATTTACTCAACACAGGAGAAGGAAACCATTATTCCACAAACAGTCCTTCCATCTGTATGTACAACTGTATATCCCTTTTGCACAAAACGGGAGCAGGAGTTCAGGAAGCAGTGAAAAAGTAAATCTCATCCTTATATTTAGCAATTGAACAATTAACCAGTATACAGTGGCGGTTGCTGGTGTAACCGGACTTTATACATCAAATATTGCAGTATGCAAAGAAGTTAAGAATTCAGTTAAGAATTAATGCTGAAGGTTGCTTTTATAAGCATTCTTATATAGTCTTTCTAAAAATAGGTTGATGTTTGTCTGAAAGAATCCATTAAATGTTTCTTTTGATTATCATGAATAGGGAATTTTAGCATATAGTTCAAAAGAAAAGTAAATATATTTTGGGGGTACGAAGTCTTGATATACTGATTCCTGTACCGATGTGGGTCTGAGTAACTATTGCCAAAAAAAAGTTGTATAGTAGTATAAGGTGTACGACCAAAATACTTTGAGATGAGTAGACCCAATTCTTAAACTATTAAGACATTGCCACAATTTGTATCTTTACACAGATAAAAATATAGTAGTAAACCCAAAGAATTTAGAGATGCCGAGATTTTTGTCATAGTTTGACTTAGTAACGAGTATTTTTCCAATAACAAAGCTATAGAGAACTTGGAAAAATGCAGTAATGTGTCCTTACATGTTCCCTTTGAGTGTTACGTGTGTGAGTAGTGAGTAATAACCGATACACACGGGAAAGGAAAGATTGCCGTGGGAGCCCGACGGGAAATTTGTTGCTTCTGTGAGCAACCGTAGTCTGAACCGCATTGATCCCTGAAGTAAGTTCTGGTCCGGCCCCAAATGAGAGAGCGAAGCTCATGATTTGCTTTTTCGGCCGGTTTTTGCCCTTTCCCTCGCCTGTGTGCGCAGATGGGCAGTTCCCGGTAGAAAGAGCTGGATTTGATTTCTGAAATCCCGCCCGGTTCCTCGGTGCTCAGGCAGCGCGGTGCGAAAGCCTCTGCAGGCAAGTACTCGCAAAACAGTGTTGACGTTCGATAATTGAAGGAAATGGGAAGGAAAGCCTGAGTGATGTGCAAAATGTGAAGCTTGGTGGTGCTTGCGATGGTGATAGCTTCGGCAGGAAAAGGGTATCTTCCGTGTTGCAGCATCGGTAATTGCTAATGAAAAGTGGAGGCGATTAAAGAGTTTGGGTATGATTTCATTGCAGAAACTTGTCACTTGCTATAAATCTGAAGGGAACAGCCTTGCCTTTTTTCCCCCTAAATTTGCGTTCTTAAAGATCTTACCTCGCCTTTATGAGAAATAAAAAATTACTCAAAATGTAAAACAGAATAAAAGAGCAAACCGGTGATGGCTAGAAATTGCTAATTAACAGGTTTTGCCACTAATGTAAATGTTGATTGCTTTGAACCTTGGCCTTAATATCAGAAGAGTTAATTACATGTAATTTACTTTGCTAAGGAGATTATATTACAAAAGTAAGGACAAGACAAGGTCTGGCATGATCACGAGAGAAAGATTTATGTTTGTAACTTAACCATGAAAGAAAAAAGCCCCCCAGAAACCTGTGCTGATTTTTATTGAATGCTGTGATTTGGGCACTTGTATGTGACCTATTTGACATTCCACTATGGAAAGTTGTGTTAACAAAACACAAAAGCGTAATGCTTAATTTTAGAGGTGGCTGTTCCACGTCAGCATGATTTCCAGCAATCGTCTTATAAATTGTCTTTAGTTAGTGACTGTTTCAATCTAAAAGTATTTTTATTGTGAAACTCAACTGTCCTCTTGGTGAATCGGAACCTGTCAGTGCCGCTGCAGCTTGCTTGGGGTACCAATAGAGTTTTCCCAACTATCTCGTGCTCTACCTGTCATTAGGTTGTAAGTCCTCTCCGAGAAACATTAGATGAAGGTTGTCTCAGCCTCTTCTACACAGGCCTGAAGGGACAGACACTCATTTTACTTCCCTGGTGTTTCCATCGGCTCTTCTGGGATAACATCAGGAGTTGTTGGTGTTGAATTCTGGCTCTTTTCATAGAAGGAGCTTCCCAAAAGATGGTTGTATAGGGCAGGGCTTATTTGGAAAAGGAGATGGCTGGTAGCGAGTGTTTCACCTTCTGCAAGATATAAATAAGATTAGGGTCAAACTCCGAATTATCCTGAAGAAATGCTTCCCTCTCCTATAAGAGGGAATCTGCTAGCCTCCCCCTTTTATAAGCCCCCTAAAATTAGGCAATATGAAAACTGTGAGCTGACGGTGGAGTGGACGGGAGCTGTGCGTGAGTTACACGTGGCGCGGCTGTGGGATGTGATGGCCAAACCTTTGGTGGCGGTAGCCGGGATCAAGGGCTGCGTTCTGCAGCAGCCACCCGCATCAGGCAGTAGAAATACATCGCTGAGCTTTTTAGGAATGTATTGATTCTTAGGAGTTGCAATAGCCATGAGCCAGGTATGGAGGCTTGTCTGTGTAGTGCAAAACCGGTGGTTAATAGAGCGTTTGATTTGTGAAGCGTGGGAGGCTCCTGACAGCCGTAAAGGAGAGATCTCGGAAGATACTCTCAGCCTGGTAGCCATACGGTTGATGAACTAAAGGTATTTTATTCATGCTACACGTGTTGGTGTTGATGCTTGAAATCCGTCATTAATTTACAGGCGGGTGTAAATTGCCAAGTTTTATCTGGAATGGGCTGATAGAATTTGAGGTTTGTGGTTGCGTTTGCCATGTAAGAGTTTGATTCTTGCCAACGCTGCTCATTTTTTGGCTCAGTAACCATTCAATTTAAATGAAGGGTCCGTGCATTAATACTGAGTAAAATCTCCATTCTGTAGGAAAAAGGCTGTCAGCCTGTGGTTCACAAATGGCTGGGGTTTTGTGACCTATACCCAGGGGATTTCTGAAAAACTGTCATCTGCTGGTAGGGTTACCTTTCCGTATAGAGGTCTGCATCCTTCATTTGAACATTTTACAAGTATATAAACCAAAGAAAAACTAGGAAACCATTGCTCCGAAACAAACCTTGTTCTCTTGTGACTGAATGCATTTGTCACTGGATACGTTCTGTTTCTCTGCTCTGCCTTCAAAAGTGGTGAGCTGGGGAAAGAGGAGCGCTATCCTCAAGGGCAAGACCGTCAAGTTTTTGCTGCTGGAAAGACAGTCTTTTAACTCTTTTAACGTGTGCTCCACAAATGGTTTTTCTCAGGGTTTTAGGTGGACTTTGTGGTGTGGGGGAAAGATGAGGGACAACCATAGTGTCAAGCTAACACAAGACTGCTTGCTTTGTTTAGAACATAAAGCGTACCCTTTTTTTTTTTTTCTTTTTTTAAGTAGAAATGCAGATCTAAGACCTTCCAGTTTTTTTTTTTCTTTTTTATCTTTTCCTAAACATGACTAATTTTGGCTAGTTGAAACAGGAACATAATGAGGTACTAAAGATGTTAGAGCAGTGCACTGCTTATACTAATTAGCGTTTCTGTGGGAATAGTTTAAACAGAAATAAGCATGCGTGTAAGTTTACTTAAACCAGAAGGGAAAATGTTGTTGTGTTTTTGCCGAACTCTCACGCTACCTTTCTTTATCTGCCCCTTCCCAGTAGGAACTGGCTGCTCCTGGCCGTGCTCTCGGGTTGCATTTGTGGTTTACCCTTTCACAGCTCCTTCCAAGGGACAGAGATTTCCTGGTGCCCCAACAAAGCAATGATTTTACTTGCAGTTTCTTTTAACCACTTCTGAAACGGTCGGGCAGAATCTGCAAATCGCTCCAGTTGTAGAAATATTCATAGGTGAGGTGCAGGTGTGAATCGCTTTGATAAGTCTGCATTTGCACAGAGGAAATGCATTTACACCCTTGCAAGTAATCTGGGAAAAAAAAACCCCACCAACCAACCAACAACTGTCATTGTGATCCAATTCACAAAATATTTTAGATGTGGTCAAGGAAAGCAAGTATTAAATGGAGGAATGCAAGTTAGCTGGCAGCCACGGTGAGAAGTAATCGCTCAAAACCAGTGTTTCCAAAGGGACTTTATAAAGACTAATGCTAGGCCTGGTTCGGCGTTACATTTCTCTCTCTGATTTCAAAATAAATCACTTAGAATAAATTTGCACAGTACATGGAGATTGGCTGATAGGGAGGCTGCACGTAGCTGTCTCCGTTACTTGATTAATAAAATGTGGTTTACTATAGATAAATATGAGATCGTATGTCTGAAAAGAGAAAGCCAATTCTTCATGTAAAGCGGAGTGTCTGCATCCTGATAAATGGCTATTGGCAAAATGATCTCTTGGGTACCACCCCACTTCATAGTGACTTTCAGCGTTGTATTGAGAAGTCTTAGGGAGATCCTTACTCAGCAGAACAGAAGCGATGAAGAAGAGTAGCATGTTGGTTTGCTTTGGATATTGTACTCCCGAGACTTGTAATGGGTTATTGCCTCCAGTTCTCCTGCCTGATTTTTCAGCAGCCTTTTTAAAGTACAGATAATTTTAGCGAAAACCCACCAAAACTCTCTCCATGCTGGAAAAAGTTCCTTAGGGAGAAAATTAGAGGGCGTTCTGGCTTACCAAAAAGGATTGAAACGGGCTTAACTGCAGCGTGCTTCCACAGGAGGGAAATGTCTGTTTCTGAAGGACTTTTAATATAGTTGAAATACCTGGAGAAAGCGTCATCAACTGTGAGTTGCAGTTAGACAACTCAAAAGGGACACGAGGCAGTATATTTGGTGGTGTGTGTGAATAACTATTAACGAGCCTGAAGACAAGAGACAGGTTTCTTTTGCAATTCCAAATGGTGATGCTCTCCTGGAGAGTGTACTTAGAGAAACACAACTCACTGAGTACTGTCAGGGGGCAACAATATGAAATTCTGCATCTTCTGGTGCAACGGGAGATAACACAAATGACTCGGTTGTCCATTCCCTCCCTAAATTCTATTGAATGGAAAACTGTCCTATATTTTATTTTAAATACGTTACTTGGGTTGGTTTTTTTTAAAGTAAATTGTGAATATTTTTTAAAAAATCCTCCATCTTTACTACATCTACATCTGTTGTATAAGATTTATCCATAACAGGGCGATCTTTTGTAGTATTTTGAATTCATTGTTGGCTATAACATTCCTTAAAGATATTCAGAGGGCCACTTTTTCCTTTCTTCCTCTCTTCTATATACTGTTCCCACATTCTTGGAGGATATTTGGGTCAGAGACTTTCATATGCAGCTTGAAGTTTACCAAGTTCCTTTCTAAAATAATCTGTTGCTCTCTCATAACACGCGTATTGAAACTTTAATCAAAAGATTTGAAGATATCCCTGTGTTACTGGTTAGGCATTTCCGACTAACTGTGTTACAGAACTGAGTATAAATAAAATGCCATATTACAAAGTTTTGGTGTTTCGTTTCGGCTGCTGTTGAGTTGGTGAGGATGGTTGCTATGTAGTCCTTTTGATGAGACTTCCACAAATGCACAACTCGGGTTTTAATCAAGATTTTTTTTAAAGTTGGGGGAGGGAGGGGAGGGGAACAAAACCAGAAAAGTGTGCCTAACTCTGCTAGTCTGAATTGCAGTCTGTTTGCTTCCTTCAGTTGTTACTCTGTACAAAATTGACCATACGTGACTGCTTTCTCTAACTCGTATGTTTAATCTTCAGATCTCTGATGGCCAAGGAGATGAGCGGTCGGAGTCTCCCTATGAAAGTGCTGATGAAACTCAGACTGAAGTGTCTATATCATCCAAAAAATCTGAGCGAGGAGCAGGAACAAAAAAAGAATATGTGTGTCAGGTGAGAGATGTTAGCTGGGGCAGCGAGCCATGTTTTCTGAGGGTTCCTAGAAAAGGTCTTTCTAAATATGAAAATGACAATGTTAGGCCAGAAACAGGTTTATCGTGTGTGTCTGAGATGTCTGTTAGCGATGAGGGTGCCATGCCAGTAAATCGAATGCTTCATTCCCAATTATTGTTTTTTCTTGATCTCCAGTAAGCGACTTGGCCTTTCTGCTTGAGTTTCCAGATCTCTTCAGATAAGCGTAGTTTGTACCTCAGAATAAGTGCATGGCTGTTGCCAGGGAACTAGTTAAATGACTGAGAAGAGCTGCTCGCTTATCTGTTAAAAAAGAGGGAGAAGGAAAACCCAGTGGGTTTTGTGCTTCTGCGGGCAGCAGAGATTGCAGCCTGCGTGTGGCATGCTAATCGAAAGCAAAAAGCTCTCTCGAACTATTCAGAAAGGGTTCTTAGATTACAAAATGATAACACAATGCAAATGGACAGATCAAATTTGTTTCCACAAGACTGGGCAAGCAGCTGTATTTCCATTTCTTGAACATAGTGATGATGAGGTTATATCTATCTTTAAATGTTGGCTGATCCCTTAAATTCTGCCAGTATTATCGTTCAGTTCATTTTTAGTTATGCATGTGTCATTGCTAGCCCCTCGGACGCGGAAGTATCATTGTGCCACCTAGATTAATTTCCTTTTGCCAAGGAAAAAGGAAAATAAGGATGCTTTTTAACCCTACTCAGATGCATCGGTGTGCTCAGGGAAAATTTCTTAAAGCTTTTTTTTCTTTTCCTTTTTTCTGTCAGATTGTATTTACTCATGAACCTTGGTTCTATGAGCGATGTTTCTAGTGGTTTAATGACTCCATTATCTGTTTCAACTGGAAGCCAGGGCATGTGATGGTGCTTGTAAAATTATCTTTCACTTGTTAAATTTTATTTCAACAAGGGGGAAAGAGATTTGGAGGAGCAATATATGAAAAGGAATAAAGAAAACAGTTTTTTCCACATATGAACTTTTCTTTAACATTCAATGCCTTTGTGTTGTAAAAGCTGTGTGAAAAAACAGGTGATCTCCTACTGTGTGAAGGACTTTGCTATCGAGCTTTTCATGTAAGCTGCCTTGGGCTCTCTGGAAGACCAACAGGAAAATTCATTTGTAGTGAATGTACATCAGGCAAGTTTGTCCCTTTCTATTAATAACAAAAAACAAAACAAAACAAAGTTTTCCCATACGTTGTTGTAGGAAATCCTCCTGGACAGAGTATGTATCTTTGGAGAAGCCAAAGTGGTGGGAGTTCATGTCGTACCGTTGAGTGTGCCATGTTTTAGAAAGTTCACACTGTTTTCAGTGAGAACTCTCTTGCAACTTGGCTGTTTTAGTCCGAATCCCATCGCCTTCATAACTGCAGAATATTCGCTCTCTGAGTACAAGTACAGATTAGACTTAAAGTCTGTCACAAAGACTTAAGAAATCCTATTAAAAAAAAAAAGCAGCAAGTGAAACTTTTAAAGTCCTTTTTCAGTCCTTTGTCAATCTTTTGCTTTTCCTATTAAAAGACTACCTTATTGCTATTAATTTCATTTGCTTTTAATCCTATAATAACTGCTTGGAAGTTCTTAATCTTAAAACTTCACGTATAGGATTTGCGTTCTTGCTCATAAGCCCAGTTCAGTACCTGCTGTAAACCTTGCTGGAACAAGGCTGCTTCGAAATAAAGCTGTTCCAAGCGGTCCAGAGAGAAGATCAGAGGATGCTTGTCTTTGGTTTGTGGACCTACTTCAGATTTCACAGGATCACAGACGACCCATCATCCCTAGTTCGTTGCTTTAAAAAAATAAAAAATAAAAAAGAATTCACAGTCGTCCTGGCATACTGAGACTTATGAATAAGAACGTAAAAAGCAGATCAGTGAGGCTTTGGGTGTTGTTGTGTACACTTTAACTGCAATTGGTTTGCATTGTAACTTTATTTTATCTGTATCTCAGCAGATTAATATTTAACACTAAAGAGTTAAAGTAAACAGATTGCTGCATCAAATAATAGAATTTTGAGTTTGTTTAAAAAAAAAAAAAAAAGAACAAAAGCAACTCCCCCGTGCATAACAAGAACTCGCAACAGAAGCATTTTAAATACACAGGTTTGGATGAAAAATTAGTTACATTATTTCTATTACTTTTGCCACTAGGTGTGCATACCTGTTTTGTGTGTAAAGAGAGAAAGGCAGATGTGAAACGCTGTGTCGTATCCCACTGCGGAAAATTCTACCATGAAGCTTGCGTGAAAAAGTTTCACCTTACTGTGTTTGAGAACAGGGGGTTTCGGTGTCCTCTGCACAGCTGCCTGAGTTGTCATGTTAGTAACCCCTCACATCCACGAATTTCAAAAGGTAGTTTCATTTTACATTTTTATGACTGATGAATTAAGTCTATGTATGGTATGTTAAGGTAAGGATAAGAGCTGCTAGCTGCAATTTTTCAGGCGTGCATGGACTACTGACTGATACACAATTTTTCTTAAATAATAATCGAGTAAATTTTAGTCAACGTTAGCATTTATCTTGCTTGCATTCTTTTTCCTTAAAGCTAGCTTTCAATTATCATAGTTAACCATGTTTTCTTCTCGAGAGAGAATGAAGTCTAGGATCTGTGTGTGATGTGTGATGAGGAGAGACAGGCTGAGCAGAGGGAGGGCAAGACCTGTGAACGTACAAATACCGCAGCACGGCTCGCTGAACGTGGAGACATTTGATTCTGTGCATATTTTTAGCCTTGGGCAACATCTCTAGACAAAATTGCATAACTGAGGAAAGCTTGTCTACCCTGGCGTGCATATATGCATTGTTAAAGCCTTCACGTTTAAATATTACAGTGCTTTAAACTCAGTGCAGGTTTCTTTAAAAACCTTTGTTAATTCAGTATCGTCGCTAAATACAAATATACAGACTTTGAAAACATAATGGATTTTTTTTGTGTGTGTGTGTCTATAGGCTACCTCAGACAGTACTACTGTTTTTTCAGCTCAAATAATAAAACAGTTTTGTTCAAAAAATAACGTGGCAGTATTCTGCTTTGCTAGGAAAGATGATGCGTTGTGTTCGCTGTCCTGTTGCATACCATGCTGGAGACGTTTGCATTGCTGCGGGATGTGCAGTCATCGCTTCCAACAGCATTGTTTGTACGAACCATTTCACTGCCATGAAGGGAAAAAGTCATCACGCGCATGTCAATGTCAGCTGGTGCTTTGTGTGTTCAAAAGGTAAACTGATGTAAAACCCTTCCATAAATGCAGCGGCGAAACTTTCATTCTTCAATTTAAATTTTATTTTACTAATCTGTTTATAGGAAATTATTAGAAATGTGGCATATTAAGTTAGGCTCCCTTAGGTATTGAAATAACTTCAGGTTGGCTTGTGCCACTTCAAGCATTTGAGTATCCTTTTTTTGCAGATATAATGTATTAAAAAATGTTTTTACTTGGACTTTGTCCAGCTACCAGAAGCCTGATTTAATTCTTTACCAGAGACACGTATTGAGAAGTATTTCTCTGTTCTCTCCCCTGCGTTCAATGTACTGAGGCTTTTTTATGTTTCTGTATTGCTAATACATAAAATTAAAACATAAATATTTTAAGAGTTGCCTTTAGTTTAGCAGCAGATGGCAAATTGAATCAGTATTAGTTGTTGCTGGGAGTGCCGCTAATTAAGGGTGTTTTGGTTTACGTTGTACAATAAGTTTATTTCTTATTGAGAACCACAAAATGCATCGTGCCGATTAAACCGTAGCAGTGAAAGTTTACCTGATTTGTTAACAAATTAACATGCAACATAGCAGCTTTTAAGCTGCAGCTAACTTTCCACTTGATAATTCATGGGACAGGCTAACAACCCCGTTCCCTGCCCCCAGGAAAAACAAACATGAGAGAAATCTGTTGTTGTTAAAATCTTGCGTACAGTGAAATATTAATATATATTAAACTATGTTAAATATATTGTAGTCATTAAAGTAAAGCAAAGTAATTCTAATTTGCGGTGCATTATTCTGGCTTTTTTTATTGCTGGCTTGCTTGTTATTTTGTATGTGTTACTAGCCCAAGTCTGCCAGGCATTCAAATTAGTAAGGATCTTTTGGGGTTTGTACACAACTAAACGACACGTATTTGTTGCAGGCCAGCATGTTTTAACCATTTATTTCCTAACTGAACCCTACCACATGGGTGTCACGCTGCTTTGAACCTGGTTGGAATGCAAAACTTTTCTTTTTTGCCTTGATGTTTTTCAGCTTCTTTGTTGTTTTGTTGTTTACCCCCTCTCCCCCCCCACCCCCCCCCCCCGAAGGAGGAAGCTTGTTGTGCTGCGAGTCGTGTCCTGCGGCGTTTCACCCGGACTGTCTGAACATCGAAATGCCAGATGGGAGCTGGTACTGCAACGACTGCCGGGCGGGGAAGAAACTCCATTTCCAGGATATTATTTGGGTTAAACTGGGAAACTACAGGTCTGATGAACGGATTTATTTTGTTTTACAGTACTGGACGTTTAATTAAGGGTCGTACGATTGGTTGCTTCTGTAGACCAGCCTTGCTGCTCACAGATTTCTCATTCTGCTGTGAACTAGAGACCCCATCTCCTTGCAAGCTTCAAGTTCAAAGACTTGCAGCTTCGCTGTTGCACTCGGCCAAGGCATTACCTGCGCAGGGCTCCTTGTGGTCTTCTGACATCTGCTTCCAGCATATGACCCTTTTGTTTTGGAGATCTCTTCAAATCATTAAGCTGGTGTCACTTGTAATTGGGTAAATTACTGCCTTGCAGGCTGGGAGAGAAGTCACTCAGGTTGTAAGCGTTGAGATTTGAGGGAGATAGAGGTGGGTGGGGTTTAGCCTAGATGGCATTAATAGCTGTTATCAGCTGTCTCTTGATCTTTGACAGTTACAGTGATTGCGGCCTTGTTAAAGACAATGTCTTTGCTAACCAGACCCAACAAGCTTTGTACATAGGGTTATCTTGCGGGTGAGCAAAAGTCCCCCAGATTTGAGTGTCAGGCTTACCTTTTCTAGTCCTATCTTCTCTCCTGAGTCGGGGGAGGAGAGGATTTTAAATCCACGTGGATCTTGGAAATAATGATCAGTTACTGCTATTTAGAGAGATTTTGTTAAACTGTCTCTTGCAGAAAGAGCTTGACTAAAATGCTGTATGTTTTTTATTTGTACTTCTATGCTAGATGGTGGCCTGCAGAAGTTTGCCATCCGAAAAATGTTCCCCCAAATATCCAGAAAATGAAGCATGAAATCGGAGAATTTCCTGTGTTTTTCTTTGGTTCTAAGGATTACTATTGGACGCACCAAGCGCGGGTGTTCCCTTATATGGAGGGAGACAGAGGGAGTAGATACCAGGGGATCAAAGGAATTGGAAAAGTCTTCAAAAATGGTACGTAGCTAAAAGTAAACAAAAATAATCTTGTGATATGCATGCTTTCCTTTCTTCACACATAGCCTTGGGGCTGGTTTTGTACATTTGTTTTACAGTACTGAATTTTAAAAATTGCTTTGGTGTCCTGGGCAGCAGTCACTATTACTAACTTTGAATGAAAGATTATTTCCATGGCTTTTAAAAGACTAGCATCTAATTGGAATTATTTCTGATGATTTTTGGTTTCTGTAAAGGAAATGATGAGAAAGAGTAGAATTGATACATCTGTTAAGAGTATTAACACTCCAGAAGCATTGTTTGCAAGCAAATTGAATGGGTGGGACTAGGAAGTAGGAGATGATTCTTTGTTTAACACGTAGTGGAATGAGCAAGTCAACTTGGGGGGAGTAATTCTCTTTTTAGCATTTCTGTTGATACAAGAATCTCTTTCAGCTTTGCAAGAAGCTGAAGCTCGATTTCGAGAAATAAAGCTGCAGCGAGAAGCCAAAGAAACCCAAGAAAGTGAACGTAAACCTCCACCATACAAGCACATTAAGGTAAAGTTTGAGGAAATTACACTGGATACTGAAAGGTCTAAGCCAGCACTGGGGAGGAAGAGCCGAGTGGTGAGATGGGGAGGAGGGGCTATAATGATGTGCTGGTAATTGCGCCTTTACGGGCACGAGCTGGTGAAATTTTGCTTCCATTGGAACATCTAGTGTTGCAAAACCCAAACTAGTAACCGCTGAAATAACTCTTACAGCAAACTTAAATGTTTTAAAGTGATGTTTGAACTATTTTAATGTATTATTCAGGTGAATAAACCTTGTGGTAAAGTGCAGATATATACTGCTGACATTTCTGAGATTCCCAAGTGCAACTGCAAACCCACAGATGAAAACCCTTGTGGCTTTGATTCCGAGTGCCTCAATCGGATGCTGATGTACGAATGCCACCCACAAGTTTGTCCAGCGGGAGAACGGTGCCAAAACCAGTGCTTTACAAAACGTCAATACCCTGAGACAAAGATCATCAAAACCGATGGGAAAGGGTGGGGTCTGGTCGCTAAGAGGGATATTAAAAAGGTATGAATCATTCCTGCCCGGTGAAGAATTGGAGACTTGTGATGCTGTTTGTGGGTTTGGTATATACTTTACTAGTGATACTTGGTATCTTTCAGGGAGAGTTTGTGAATGAGTATGTCGGTGAGCTGATTGATGAAGAGGAATGTATGGCAAGAATCAAATACGCACACGAAAATGACATTACCCACTTCTATATGCTTACTATTGATAAGGTAGAGTATTTGACTTTTTTTTCCGTTATTTAATTATAACATTATTTTGATCTCTTTTTTTCCTCCTTTTGATCACCTTGGTAGGGCACTCCTCTACCTTTGGTGTTCCAGAGTTTCATGTATTCGCAGTGTTGTATCTTCTGTGCCTGCTTGCTCCATTCTATATATAATGTGTCTCATTAGTTCTAATTGCATAATGTAATAAAGTATATATTAAGGTCTACAAATTGTTCTTTTTTGCTTGAAATCAAGTACAGCAAAAGCATTTATCTGCCCAGTCTCAAAAGCGAGTGTGAAGTTTCAGGAAATAGTAATGATACAGTTGAAATAATTACTGTCAGCAATCCTTTTACTAAAGTTTCAACAACAAAAAAATTCTCACTTGAGAGTAGTGTGGAATATAGTTGTGATGCTGTGTCCTATATTGGGTATTTAATCTCTTTTGCAACTGCCTGTCCCTTTCTTTGTTTATAGAAAACCTAGGCTTGTGCATTCGTAGAAACTCCTTTCTGAAAGCACTATCTGCATTAGTAGCCAGCCAGTGCTCACAAATGGATTCTGCAGATAAGTTAAGGCAGCAAATTAATCCAGCATCTGTGGTTCTCTGTGCACACCTCTGAGTATTTTATTCCTGAGAAGGAGAAGAAAGTGGGGAACCCAGGCAGTAGGGGTTATTGATTATATATATTATACTCCTTCAGTCCCCAAACGGCTGCTTTAGGAGAAACCCAAGAACTGGCTGTCAGTCCTGTGTGTTTTTTCAGTCCTAATCACCTTTCTTTTGCCCGAGACTGTCCTGCTCTGTATTTCCACAGCTACTGTTTTCATTAGTCCTGTCACTGAGGAGTTCCTGCAGAGGAGTTATCACCTGCTTCTCTGGACACTTAAGTTTCTCATCCCCCTACTAAACTGACATACAACATCAGCGCGTTAAACATCTGAACTGAACATGTATTTAACTCTTGCCATAGTTAATAAATGCTCATTGTGGTTTTGTCTAGCAAAAATGCCCATGTCATTAGGAGGCTGAGCTGCACATGCAGTTAGAGTGCCTGGTATGTGCTCATAGTTAACGACGATCATACATGTGCATTATAAAAACGAGTTAGAGGAAAACTATAATGATATTTCATAAATCAGCAAAGCTTTCTTAAGCAGCTCTGCAAAGAAACACGGTTCTGGCTATTTCAAGGCTGTATTTTATTTTGTTAATGTCTGGTACATTTGGTGGAGATAGAAATTAAAAGGCAATTGTGTGTGGGGACGGGATTTTTTTCGTTTACCAAGAGCTTGTTTTTATTTAAACTAGGCTGATTTGGGGAAAGAAAGCTAGTGAGAAACTGGTAATCTCTGCACGTAATCATGCAGTGACTTGGTAAATACCATAAAGCACAGTATTTGTAAATGCGTCACAGCTTTGTGAATGCAAAATAAAAGGTAAATGGACTGCGTTTGAGTTTTGAGGCTTGCTGGAGGGAGGGGGTTGCGAACATGACCACTGCCATGCTCACAAGAACACTTATCCTGCCCTGTGGCTGCGATGGGTTCTGGGAAAACGTGAGCTAGAGCACGAGTATTGCTTTGGGAGTGTCCCATTCCAGGCCATATGAGACACTACAGTTTTCAATACGACATGTACCATCGGTTTGCTTGTGTGCTTCTGGGTAGCAACACCATGTCTGTTTTGAATGCCACTACTGAAATAATTTCTGGATTTTTTGTTTGGTCTGTGGGTTTTTTTTTTTTGTGAGGGGGGGGGGAGAGAAAAAACATTCATTCTGTTGCTGGTTTGATCTCCAGGATCGTATTATTGATGCTGGCCCCAAAGGAAACTATTCTCGTTTTATGAATCACAGCTGCCAACCAAATTGTGAAACTCTAAAATGGACAGTAAATGGAGACACTCGTGTCGGCCTGTTTGCTGTGTGCGATATTCCTGCAGGTATATCAGCATATGTTGGTTTGGGCTTAATTCCTTAAGTTAAACCTTTTGCACGGTTATGAGTGGGACGGTCATGGTTTAACTGATTCAGTGCAAATATTTTTTTAGAGAACTCGGCACGCGGAAGAGATGCTTTGTGATCTGCCTGGTATTTAATGTTTCTTAATAGTGAGTCCCACGGCTGCTTTTTGTTGCTTGCCTCTAAGGGAACGCCAGAGAACCCCTAGTCAGAATCCATGCATTCACTTCGTGTTGTAGAGCATGGGTTTTGTTTTAGAGATCTCAAACAGTACTTGAAGATTATAAGCTTAAGGAGTGGATGTAGGAGACAGTTTAAAAGTTATCTATGTTCTGGTTTGCGTACACACATGCACACGCACATATATCTATCTGTCTATAGTTGTATCTAGTTGTGTAGATATGTAGATGCATATAATGTGTGTGTTTGTGTGTGTAGACCAGACACACGCACAGTTTTGTGAAGTCAAACCAATTTATTTTAAAGTATAATTGCATAACACATCATGCTGTTAATCTTTGTCAGTGCTTATGAGCCGTAAAGACGGGGGAAAACCCTACGATAATAGGTCAGCAAGCAAGTACAAAACCAGAAGACAGATCATGAAAGCTTTATTTGTTAGTAATAATTTTGATAGACTTCGTTGCCTTGTCCTTCATAATAAAAGGGTATGTCTTATCTCACTCAGGGACAGAGCTGACTTTTAATTACAACCTTGACTGTCTGGGCAATGAAAAAACAGTCTGCAAATGTGGTGCCCCAAACTGCAGCGGATTTCTTGGGGACAGACCAAAGGCAAGTAGTATGTCAAGAGAATTTGATGGTGTCTTGTCAAACTATCCTAGCCTTGTTTTTCTTTTGCGGGATGCGTTGGTGGACCAGTTTTGTGTTATGATAAGGGTTAATGTTGCTTAAACAGGTGCGAGCTGTCCTCTGAGGACAAGGCTTACTGTTTCCCTTGCTGGGAAGGTAGAGACGTTCTTCTGCGAAACATAAACTTGATGCCAAAGAATACACTTTTATGCTGCAATAGTACAGCAGGCGATACTGCTTTTGGGAACATATGTTCTCCCACTTACCCCTATGAGAAATTAATTACTTTGGTCCTGAATGAGAAATATTGCTAGCTAATGGCACTAGCATTTGGAATGGAAAGCCTATAAAAGAAGGGGTTACAAAGGGAATAACCTTCCCATTTCTGTTTGAAGTATGAAGGAGCGGAAGGGTTGTAGGAGCTAGGAACTGACTAAGAACAAGCCTAACTATATCCAGTGAGATTATTCTGACATTGCAGTTTATATTTCCCCTATCTAAACCTTAAAATATGACTATTTTATTAAGACTTGTTAAAAATCCTTCAGAATAAAAAAATGTTAAGTTTTGAATGAGGAAAAAACGATATATCAAATTGTGTCAAGAAATGGCCTGTATGATTCGTGTCAGGTTAATTTTAAAACCCGTAATCCAGCAGAAGTTGATGGGTTTTTCCTGGCTGTCGTAGGAGTGCGAGGGAAGGCACGTTCCCAAGAGAAAAAAAACCTGAGACAGTGCTGTGGAAGGGCTGCACCTTCGTGTGGTCCCTCACACTGCTCAGTGTCAGGCACTTCAGAGGGTGGATTTAAAATCTCTAGAATTCGCATGGCTGGGTTTTATTAAGGGAGAGGCTTAAGTGGGGTTTCACATAAGCTTGTGATCAATTTAGGCGGACAGCCGTGAAGAAATGAAATGTTACAGTCCGGTTTTGCAGGGCTGTCCGCATTGGTAGATAGAATGGGCTAATTTTAAAGAAAGTAGGTAAGGATTACTGGGGTGAGGGGAAGGAATGACAGTAGGAATGCTGAAAAAACATCCATAATGAATTTTATATGATTTGGTGAAGGAGAGTTGAAGTGCAAGCAGCAGACTGTCAGATGGAAACAGGGATAAGGCTTGGTATGTTCTTTCTAGCATTATGGGCATTCCTGAAATTCTGGTGTCTGTTCCTCAAAGAAGGGAAGTGGAGGCTGTTTTTAACAACTCTGGCATGAGTATACACAACAGGAAGAGAAAAATGGATATTGAAGTGAAGTGATTGGTGGTGCAAGAACAAAGTGGAGGTAAATTAGCTGCAAGTAGATTAGACTGGAAATTGGAAGACCTGTTTTCAGTCATAAGAAAGTGGAGGAGCTTTCCAATAGGAGGGAATTGTAGGGACAAGATCTGGTTTCAAAATCACTTTTTACAAGGGTCAGCCTGTTTTTCTTATCAACACAGATAGGTACCATGAGGCTATGGACAAGTCTGTACCAAGTCAAATTTTTGCCTGTGTGCCCAGTCTGCCAGGCATGTCAACAGTTTTGCTAGGTCGTGTAATATTTTTCCTTTGCAAAACTGGCATTTAGAGATTTGCATCTTACTCTTTTAGAATTCTTCCACTAATGCCTCAGAAGAAAAAGGCAAAAAGACCAAAAAGAGAACACGGAGACGCAGAACGAAAAATGAAGGGAAGAAAGAATCTGAAGACGATTGTTTCCGTTGTGGTGACGGAGGCCAGCTGGTATTGTGCGACAGGAAATCTTGTACTAAAGCTTACCATCTCTCCTGCCTTGGTTTGGTGAAACGTCCTTTTGGTGAGTCGGCTTGCCTCTTAAACTGGTGTAAATAAATAGCTTGTGCATGTACCTCATTTATTGCACGGAAGCCTTGTCAAGAGTGTCTTCTCCAAAACATTCTTTTCATATGGTAAGAACTTCCTTCCTGCTTCACCTAGGAGCTCTTCTTGAGTATGGAGACAAAATGATGGCCTTCCTCCTGCCTCTAGCAAAACGAGCCTTTAGTTTTACAACTGTAGGTAATCGAGTACATCACTGGGTAGGAGCACTGTGTCCCTGTCACAAGATAGTGGATTATATCTGAGAAATGCATGAAGCTTAGTTGAGTTCAAGGCAGAAGAATATCAGCAGCATCTGGAACAAGGTGAGCAGGAAAACGTTAAGGGCAGCAGACGTCAGGTTACTGTTCCAGATACCACAGGAGTTACCTGGTTCCACAGTCAGCCGTCTCGGGCGGGATATGAAGAAGTGAAGCAGGCAAAGCCTGTTACCCCAGAAACAAGTAAAACAATGACTGGTAAAAGATGCTGGGGCAAAACAGTGTCTGTAAGTAAAACCCATCAGCCATCCCTGAGCAAAACTTGCATAAAATAGGTGTGCATTGTAACGGTAGGCAGCAGTTGACTGGATGCTTGGATACTCTACCAGCCTGCGAGCTCTCTAAAATGCTATTGAGTAGAGCCTGAATAATTTCTTCTAGCTGGAGTTCACTGCTGTATTTAAAGGAAAGGCTGGCAAGTCTGCTACTTACTGCTGTCAGTTGAGCTTTTAGAAGTATGATGTAGCATTTTGATTTTTGGAGATTAGCCACAGTAGTTGCCGTCTCACCTAGCTTTGTCAGGGAAGTCGTGCGTTGTTCAGCTGCTAAAACACAAAACTTTAAAAGATGATGACAGGCTTTACTCCCTACTGATGCACTCTTTGTTTTTTGAACGCAGGGAAGTGGGAGTGTCCTTGGCACCACTGTGATGTTTGTGGCAAACCTTCTGTTTCTTTCTGCCACTTCTGCCCAAATTCTTTCTGCAAGGAACACCAAGACGGGACAGTACTAAATTCCATGCTGAATGGACAGTTATGCTGCTCTGAACACGTTCTCGGGGTGGATTCTCTTGAAACTCAGAAGACTGAGAAACCCCGCAAAAAACTGAACAAGTTGAAGCCTAAGAGAAAGCAGAGGAACAGATGGATGAGAGCTGAATGCAAATAGTCATGGACTGCAGTTTCTACTGCCAACACTATCTTGTAGATAAGTTGTGAATATGACCAGGGAAGGACACAATTTTACATATATTCTGTAAAGGTTACATTGGGGGCCGGGGCGGGGGAGGGGGGGATTTTTTTATTTTGTTTTGTTTTGTTTTTATAAATCCACTGAGCCAACCGCAGCAGTCTTCTGCTGCCTCTGCACTGATAACGAACTGCATAGTTCAGAAAATTTCAGGACAAACCAAACCTATTACTCAGCATTACAGTTACACTTGAATTGTTACGAATGTAAAAGGTTCCCTCCAAAATACTTTCGGGTTGGAGGTAGGTTGAAATCAAACCAGGTAGACGTAAACATAGGTTTTTGAGATAGTATTTGTCAACCAACAGGTGTTAAAAATAGTATATCCTTGAAAGAAGTTTTTAGCTCTCAAGTCCTTGTAAGTAAGAAATGGCTTGGTCTGTGGTCCCGATGAGATTTGCTTGCCTTGGGTGTTTTTGAGCAAGTGCTTGACTGCCATTCACGATCCAGGTGCATATTTCTCTATCACCACACCCATAACAATTTGTTTGTGCTCTTCTAAGGTAGCTCGCCAATGGTTTTTAAACAAACATGTTTTTAAATATCCTTCCACCAAGATTTTTTTCTATACTGTTTTTTCCTGTATTTCATTCCAGCGAAATAGAAGTGACTTGATCTTACAGAGCTGTACAAGTCTGGATTTAAAGGGATATTGTCTTGCCATCTAGGCCCAATACTCTAGGATTTTTGTGTCTTAATAAAAATAAATCTTGCAAAACCTATCATTTGAAAAAATTACTTGATTTTTTTCTTAATGTCAAGTAAAACACAGAGGCAAACATTTCTTTGGAATGCGTGGAGTCCAAGCATTACAACTTTTTGATAACGCAGAAAACGCCCAACAAGGAACAAAATTCCCCCGTGAATGAAACAGAAGGTGAAACTTGACCAAAGTGCAAAAACTAAAATTCAAAACGACTAATTCAAAACAACTAAAAGTGAAACAGATTTTTGAAGAAGCACGTAAGGAACAATTTTAAAGTGAAATTTAGCCTGACTGTTCCTTTTGATGAAGTTTATGTAAAACTGGCTCCTTGACTTGGCAGACTGTTTGGAATCATTTATTTTTTTAGGAGCTCTGCTCTCGACTATCTTATTGCCACTGTGTTGTGTCAGCAAAGCTGTTCTGCGTTCTTTGCTCCCGTTAGGTTCCCACGCTTGCGGCGAGGCAAATATACGAGATTTAGTATTGATGGAAATAATACTAGACCTAGGAAAAAACGGTAAAGAAAAACATCTTTACCTGTTTTCTTCCCAGTGCATGTCATTGGTGTGTGATTAGGCAGTGTTACAAGTAAGTTTTGACTTGTGCCATTGTTATCTAGCCCCAGTGTGCGCCTTCATGTCCATTTAGTAATTTGTGTATCTTATAGCTTAGTTTGCCTTTAATAGTGCAGAAACTCTGTGTAGCCCCTTTGGAAATGAAGCCTTGCTATGTCATGAGAGAGTATGTTTTTTTCCAAAGTATTTCTTCAGGATTTGATTGCAGATTTAGTTTTTGGAATTATCGAAATCCCCGTTTGTTCCCAACACGTAAAAACTTCTGTTTTCTTAGTAGATATTAATTGAAAGAGGTTTTAAATGTAGCGTTGCCCTACCCTGAACCCTTTGGGTTTCTATTTTGTGACCAAACTGCTTTGTTCTTTTAATAAGTTTTTATAAACACTGTTGGAAGGTTTATTTTTTTCAAATAATATTGAAAAAATAGCACAGTTCAAAATAGAGGGAAGTGTTACGTGTTTGCATTTTTTTTTTTTAAGTGGTATGCCAAGCCTTGCACTCAAGGGAAAAAATGAAGATTTCTTAATTGATTTTGAGGGAAACTTTCCCTCTGCTATAGATATGTGTTATACCAGGACTGAAGCGTAGGCCTGTGCCTAAAATCAAAACCAAAAACTGGTATTATGCATGTTTCTCTAATATTGGTTTTTGAGAGGAGGAAAGAGAGATCAGGTGGTAAAGGAGAAAGACTTTCCTCATCGCTTTTAAACAATGAAGGAATTTGATGTTATTGGGACCATTCTTTGAATACTATACCATGTAAGGAAGGCTTTATGAGAATACTTTTAAATAAGTTATTATAAAATTTTACCTTTACATTCCATTGCTTTTTCAATTTGTTAATTTTTTAGTCGTTTCCTTGCTTTTTCCTCTTCGCATATAGGTGTAACAGCTCTGGCACCCTGAAACAGTTGTGCCCCGGGTCCTAAGAGGCAGATGCCCAATTCCAGAAGGCACCATCTCAAATAGTTACTGATTGGCACTGCTGCAGTAACACCATCAGTTTTAAGATCAATGGCAGAGCCTACAACTCCTTGCCCACCTCTCAGGTGGGCTCACAGGCACATTTAGTATGGCGGGATGCAGGACAGCCACCCATTCCGTATCTGTCGGTGGGTAAAGGCAGGCTTTGGTGTTCAAAGCAATCGCTCTCAGCACTCTTTTCCTAACGTTAAATTCACACATACAGATCTCAGCGAGCGGCTGTTTTGACTTTCTGCTTCCTTCTACCTCTTCTCTGCTCTTTACTACACAACCCTTCGGGCCAACGAAGGTTTCCATCGCCGAGGCTGCGAACTAAGGGTTTGCTTTTGAGTGGCTGGGAATTCTTTCCTCCTGCCGATCACGGACTTCGGAGATGGCTCTCTAAGAGTAACGTGGACCATGTTCTTCATTAATATCTACTGACCATGTGACCCCATGAGCTCAGCTAAGTCACTCAGGTGGTGATCTGGTAGAATTTTAGTTTCTGATTCAGGAAAGGTGGATTTTAGGTGTCTTTCAATGAAGGCTTCTGTATATTACTCTGCAGCACTGGGAAAATACACTTAAGTTTCCTTAAAAAAAGAGGGCAAAATAAAAAAAGATGTTTCACTATTTTCCTTCTCCCACTGTTCAGATACAAAGGAAAACAATCTTGAAAAACTGAGCTTTCTCATGGTGCAACTCAATACTTTTTAGCATTCAGCAACTTAAAAGATTTTCTGTTATTAATTCACCTCAGTAACATCCAAGTATGGAATATTATGTGGCGTTAAATTATGTACTTAATGTCCTGCCCATCAAAGTAGAAAGATGTCTTTCCTTTTCCAGCAAACTCTTCAAAGCTGGTACGTGATAGCCAAATTCAGAATTTGTTGTTCTTTTGTCACATGAGCAAGCATGGAAACAATTTTCAGTTGAATATGTTAGATGTATTTTCATACAATCTAGGAAGAATTATCAAATTAAATGTCTGTTTTGTTCAATAGCTTTGTGTTTATGGTCAGTTTTTAGGGTTTTTTTTTATTTTAATTACTTGGAAAAGCAAAATATCGTGAAAGACATATTAATGGGATTTTTCCACACTGTTGAGTCACATTATTCCATGGCTGACTGCTTGAGAAACTTCAGTGTCTTATTAAATATTAAAATCTATTCCTAGTTATTTAAGAAGTTGCTAATTCTTTTTTGGAAAACAGCTCTATATAATTATTTTTGCATCAATTTTCTTTTTTCTTTAAAGAAAAAAGCGAAACGGTATATGCTAGGGCAAGCATGGTTTGGCACTGAGGGAACTGGGTGTTGCTCCAGGACTTCCTAAGAGACTCTGTGGGAGTAATGTTTTAAGCTTAATATGGAGGCAAAAATGTTTGTGCTTTGGCTTGTTTTCAGTGTTGCTTATCACAAAAACATTGACCTTTTTTTTGCAGTCCAGTTTTTCCTGTTACGGTGCTGGTTTCTGTCGCTCATAATTTTACAGGCTGTAACGACTTGGAGCTGGAGCCACGCAGTCCTACCAGTTCCATTCCCGTGGGTTCCTTTAGCTGTCACTGGGGCTGTTCCTGCTTGGTCAGGTCTGAATTTGACTGCGTTTTGCTTTTCCAGCCCGGTTTTTGTTTGGGTCTGCTTTGTCTTCATGTGTGGAATCTCCCACGTCTGACAGGGGCTACATTTCACTTAAGAGCATTTCAGAAAATTGCTCTGATACTAATGGATTGCTGTTGTGCTGTGAGATCATCAGCACCGTGTCCCTCTGCTGCTCCTGTGAAAAGCCACAGTTTTGTGCCAGTTGCGTGACTTCATGCGTGTCTACTAAATGGAGGGTGTGAGAGAGACTGCGGGGGAGGATGTGGGAGCTCTGCCCGTGCGGTGTGGGGGGCTCCAGGGTAGGGTCAGAGGCACTATCCATGTTGCTGCTGATCCAGATTAGAATCACAGAATGGTTTGTGGTGGAAGGGACCTTTAAAGAGCATCTAGGCCAACCATCTAGTTCCAACCCCCCTGCCACGGGCAGGGACACCTCCCACTAGACCAGGCTGCTCAAAGCCCCATCCAGCCTAGCCTTGAACACTTCCAGGGATGGGGCAGCCACAGCTTCTCTGGGCAACCTGTGTGACAACAAAGGACAACATACCTCTCTTCCCATCCATTTATTCACCTGACATAGTTGAGAGAGATCAGAGACTGATTTTTTAATTTTTATTTCTTTTTTAACACAGTAACTCCCCTGGGGAGAGGAGAATGAGCAGCTGAGGGCAGCAGCCACTTAACCCCCCACCAGCCGGGTTCCTTCAGCTGACTCTGCTGCTGCACTAGCCCAGGGAAAGACTAATGCGAGAAGGAACACCGCCTTCCACCTCAGCGTACATTCATTTAAAAGCACTGATCACTGAATATTAGATGCTATTTTTACCAGCACTCATAGAGCTGGTGAAGCACAGCGCTGTGACGAAGGGTCAGAGCTGGCTGGTCTGTCTGAGGTTACGCAGCACATCTACAGCGTGTATGAATTTCCCTCTAGGAGGAGGAAGAAAGACAACAAGGTGGGAAGGTTAAGAGACCCCAGGTAATGATTTCATGGAGCAGCTGAAGCATTGGGCATGATGGGCGTTTCTGAGTGGCTGGTAGGGTGGTGAGACCTCAAATGGCCATGAGGACCAGGTGCAGAAAGCTAAATGGCACTGTAAGAAAAAACATGATAGGAAAAATACAGCAAACAAAAAATTTAGGAAGAGAAGAGTCAACTAGCCACACAAACACCTGCACAATTTGAAATCATCCCTGTAAAATACAAATACATGAGTTTAATCAGAGGGGTAAACTGGGCCAGCTGCAGAGGAGAAAGCTTGGAGTTCGCCAGAGCAAACAGGTACAAGTCTCACATGCTGCTGCGGTGGGTGGGAGGTGAATCAAGTGTCGAGGATCGAGGCAAGAACGCTGCACGGGCCTTTAAGCCATGGGTCCAGTACAGGCAGGTCTCCTAGGCGTGCAAAAACGTGTGAGACACCTTCTGCGGCTGCAGCGTGCTGCTCCATTTGGCCCCAACGCGTTGCCAAGACAAGTTCCCTGTCTTCCCTCTGTGCCTTGGTGGAGAATGAAACAATTCCTGTGAGGTTTGCTGGAAGTTTTGAGTCACGTTTGTAGCTGTAGTATGAAGCACCACCTTAGAGCAGAAAACAAAAGGGACATATTTGTCCAGGAATCAGCTGTTATTTCTGTTGCACGTGTTTTCCCACAGCTGAGAGGAAGGAGAAAGCTTTGGGATCCCTTTCCTTGACTTATCCTTGCTTAAAGTAAAAGTCACATATGCTTAAAAGAAAGCACATTTATGTTAGTTCCTGCTCAGGTGGAAGTGATTGTTGGAGCACAGGAACCTCAATAAATGGAGCAGTCAATCCTCGCTCAGTTTGTTGAGCTGACTGTTGAAAGGGCGAGAGAAACATAATTGTTTGCTGTTTTGTGGTTTCTTGGTTACCCCCACCCCCCCCCAAAAGGAGAAATGTATTTCCTTGTGAATGAAGCCAGGAATGGAAGAGGGAAGACTTTTTCCATCAGTCCGTTTTGGTACAGCAGGCAGCTGGGGTGGGTTACAAGTAGCCACAACTCAAAAACTGAGTTTTATTTCTCAGCGCTTAATTTAGCAATACAGAAATTGGTTGCTCGTGGTTAAACATCTTGCCCATAGGCACACATCTGCATCGCCCCGGGCAGAAGAGAAGCGGGTGGCTGCTGATGGCATGTCCTGGGCTACCAGCCAGCGTAGACTGGTTCTGTGTGCTCCGTCCCCCCGTAACTTGTGTGTTGTCCTGAGCCCCCGGGTAGCAATAGAGACTTTAAGGATTTCTTGCTATGTTCTTGCCGCCTTCTCAGAATCAATAGAAAGAGAGCAAGGATTCCACCTGGAAGGCAAGGAAGGGTAGTTATTTTCAGAGAGGAAGGTGAAGCATCAGGTGTCCTTTGCTCTAGGGCTTCCCTACTCAAGTATTCTCTTCCGGTAAATTAAGGATGTTATTTTTTTTTTTTTCTCCTGCATATTCTGCACAAAAAAAGGTTTGGGTGGCTATAATAATAAATACTCGACTTTGGCATTTCACCTTTATTCTGGAAGCTGGGGGGAATAACAGCAGGATTTAATGAAGTCATTTAGTAGCTTGCTTTCCGACTGCCATTTACTCTCTGCTCTGTGGAACTATTATTTTCTACTTGGCATCTTATCCGTTGCTGATCCCACCGAAGGATCATGTTGAGAAAGAAGTTTGCTCTGTGCAGTGCTTGCACCGAAGCACGAGCAGTAGCAGACCTAGATTAACTCTGAGTCTAGACTGAGGTGAGGACTGTCAGGAAAAATCACTTTTAGATTGGGCATAGACACGGAAGTAATTGGCAAATACCAAGTCCTGCGACATTCTGTGTGTTTGTTTCTGGCGGAAGCATAATCGGGGAAAATTGATCTTAACAGAAGAGCGCAAATCTGTCGCTGTGATGCAATATGGCCAGACAAATACCTCCAAATTTAGGTTGCGTGAGCAGGCAGTCTCACAGTAAACAACTGATCTGTTAGACCAGCCGTGAAAGACTCGCAGGTTCCTGTGTGGGCTGTTTCTTTTACCCGTCTTCTGAGCGAGCTTTTTGAGAGGCAGGACTTCACCGAGAAGCGTTGTTCTGTGACCCTCAGACTTGTTTATGAGAAACGCTGATTAATCGGCCGTTACCCCTCTGCGAACAGGCTCTCCATATGCTTCATTTTAATCTACTTTTCCTAATTAATACTCACGTCAGATGGCATCTGTCTTGGCAGATTTTTGGACTACAGCCTGGCACAAGGGGCTATGGGCCAGCGGAGGAGCTTGTGAGAACAACCCTCATCCGCTCCCCCCGGGACATTTCATCCCTCTGGAGAAGAGCAGTCAACCAGCACTGCTAGAGCTACGGCCCCTCCAGCCCCTGCTGTCCTCTCCAGAGAGCCCTCTCCTCAGGCGCCGAGAGAGGAGTTTGATGAGAGCAACCAGCCCTGCTTTGCTGTTGGAGAAGCAGCTTTGCACTCTCTCATTCATTCTGGGGAATAATACATCTATTTTATCTCCCCCCCCGCCTTTTAACAACGGGGAGCTGGGCAGGAGAACGGGTCTTCAGGAGGCACATAAGTGTTGCGCTTAAAACACAGAAACCACGGATAGGAGGCTATAATTCCTTATCCTCTGATGACTCAGTCATCTCTATGACTTAGAGATTAAAATCGTGTGTCAAGGGAGCTGGCAGCGTAAGTGGCACTTACAGTGGGGCTCCTCTTCCCTCTTCCCAGCTTGCTCTTCTGCTCGTTTTGCAGTTCGTAGCAGTTAGAGTTGTTCATTTGCATCATAACTCTTACCTCTGATTAAACCTCCCCCAAACTTCGGTTAAAAACTACAGAACTCTTATTCTTCCCTTTCCTAGGACTACAAACGCTATTCATTGTTTTGCAATGAGCATTCATGGTGTGGCTTCCAGGTGGAAAAGCTCATCCACCCATTGGTTTACCCTAATGAGCTAATTATGGCAGGTGGCATCTGGGCTGAGGGATGCCCCACATACTCGGTAGGTGCTGGTTGTCTTTCTTTCTGTTGGTTACAAGGTGCACCACAGCATCGAGACAACCAACGCTGCACAAGCGGCTGCAGCAAAAGTTACAGGGGAAAATGCTTTTAGGAAACTTCAAGCCTCGTACCAAGAGGAAATTGTCCTTTTTCCTACTTGTGGGCAGACAAGAAATTCCTGTTTTGGGGTCTATATACGCACATGCTTCCCAAGGACAAACAAAAAACATGCTGGTCTTCCTTCAGAGCAAACAGCAGCACTATCCCTACTTACAAATGGGGAAAGAATTATCATTTGCATTGAAAGGAAGTAGAAAGACCTTTAGTAGAAATCCAGGTTTCCAAAAACATAAAATACACCGCCCAGAGAACACTGTTGGCCTAACGTGAAGGTGCCCAGCTGCAGAGAGGTGTCTAATTTTACCAGAGGGCAGAGAAGACCAACACTTACCTGCCGAGAAGATGGCCAGGAGAACGACCATCAGGGGCGTCAGCTGGCAGGAGTCCCCAGCCTTGTAAAGAAAGACCTCCATGCAATACGCTGGCTCAGTGCTGCCCGCGGGGCAGAAGGCATCAGGAGGACACTTGACCGGGTTCACGTCTGGGCTCTGCCCGAGAGAAAAAGCAACTTGCTCAGCGCCAGCAAAGGGGGAAGGCTGCAGAAGGTAACTGGCGTGAAGGGAGGTGACACAGCAGCAAAAAGTAATCAAGAAATGAACCTGCCATCGTTAAATTCAACCCGTCTGCCCCTCCGGTATTACTTAGAATAGGCTGAAGGGCAGAAGGTGTCATTATACAGCACGTCCATACATCCAACCCCCTCATTAATGGATACACTGATCTGACTTCCCCCTGGTGGCCCAGTGAGACGGGGCAGCTCCAAGGGTGGCACAAAGCCTGACTCCTGGTGTCATAATTGTAACCATCTCCCTCCATCAGGGCTCTGTCTATGTTTAAGAAAAGGAAATAGGCTCAGATAAAAATGGTGTTAACTGAAGTGTATTGAGCTTGTCACGGGACAGCTGTATTTGTTAATCCAGGCTGTCGAACCAGCTGATGGAGACTCACAGGGCAGTAGTGGTTTTCGGGGCACAGGTCACAGCTCTCCTTGCCCCGCTGTAATTGGTATTCTCCTGTCCTGCAGAGCTTGCATTTGCTGTCGCTGGGACCTTTGAACGTACCTGAAATAGCCAATAAGCACAAAATTAAGACCTGGGACTAGACCCCGGGGCCTTTGCAATTGCAGATGGATGATTCAGCTTTCAAAGCCACAAGGAGAAAGACGCATTAAATACTTCATGTGCGTAACAAAAGCTGGGCCTGGACTTCGGTGGCAAAGGGGCAGGAAAAAGAACAAACGGGGACAGAGGGACTAAGGGCTGTCTGGGGTTAGATGTGGCGGAGCGAGTGCGAGTAGGAGTATGGTGGGAGATGGGTTTAGCAGCGAGCTCTGGCTTTCAGGCAGAGGGGAGGTTGGAGCTGGAGGTCGGCAGCGTTTCATCCTCTCTAATTCTGGATTCAAACA
The DNA here is from genome assembly GCF_028500815.1 of Rissa tridactyla. Lineage (NCBI taxonomy): Eukaryota > Metazoa > Chordata > Aves > Charadriiformes > Laridae > Rissa > Rissa tridactyla. Next base: position 32,499,989 of record NC_071470.1, on the reverse strand, counting down.
CCTTGTCCAGCTGTTTGAAACTTGCTGAGCGAAGCTTAAAGCACGGCTCAGTTTCCTAAGCTTTGTGGGAGTGACGGGTCACAGAAGTCCCGGGTCTCAAAGTGCTAAATGCTTTTCTGCATGTTTAAAACGCAACGGGACTACGAGAGATCCCTAGTGCTGTCTCCGGAGAGGAGGCTCGCCGTCTCTCCCCGTTGGTGGTTGCGGGGGTGGCTGGAGCGCTCTGCCCTCCCGCTGACTCACCCCCTGCGGTTCCGTGTTATTTTAAGACATGGATGGAAGGAGCAGAGTCATTTCCTCACTTCCCCTCACTGACTGTCCCCTTTGCCACTGCTGCTCCCCAGCCTCAGGCAACCCCCTCTCCCCCCAGGGTCCGCTGGGGCAAGTGTGACGAGTCTGGGGAAGAAATCGTTCCTTCTGGTGATGAAGCCGCACGTTCCCAGACGGGCTGTGGCAGCCCCCCACCCTCCGCTGCAGAAGGTACCTGGCAGGCAAGGTGTGCACTCCTCCAACGCCTCCCGAAGAGCCTCTTGGCCACCGGGGCACGGCAGACACCCCGTGCAGCTGGTGGTGCTGGGGAGGGGAGCGGAGACAGACCACGCTGTAGGACAAGCGCTTCCAAGCCCAGCCCACCAAAGCCAGCTCTCTTATGTATGCACAGATTGAAGTCTCCAGGGTCTACCAGGAGCTTAGCTTTGGCCAATTTGGGGGTGTTCATAGTGCCTCTCTCCAGTGTGGTTTCTCCCATGTCTAATTAGGGCAGGGCACATGGTGGCATTTCTGTCCTCTCTTTGGGTGCTTATTTGTATGAAACTCGTAGGAGCTTGCTATCCCAGAAGTCACTATTCCATGGTGAGCTTGGCTGGAACTGGTCAACAGGTAGCGAAGGGAGTTGGGAGAGAGACGGGAGATACAGCCGGTAACACGGATCTGGTCTTGTGGCAATTTAATCAAATTTCAGCAGAGATCTGCTGCGTAACATGGACAAGCGAGGCCAGAAGGAAGGTAATTATTCACATGCCAATTCACCTGCTTTGGGTATAAACCCCGCAACTTCTGTGTGAGCATCCCTACACAGCAGGGTGCAGAGCCCATCGCAAGGTACCCCACCAGCGCCTCTCCCAGGACCCCTCTCCCAGCCCGAAGGTGACAGCACAGCCGGGGTAGTTTGGCTGCTGCCTTCTGCACATCCTGGCTCAGGATAAACACACCATCAGCTCAGCTTAAACCTACACCACACAGAGTGACGCTCAGCTCCATCCCTGTGCTGGTATCAGTCTGTTTATCAGGGGCGTGCAACGCCCACGCAACGCAGCAACGTTGGCAAGAGGGGATGGTGGAGGTGGGCTGCAAGCTGACGCTCTACCACCTCATCACATCTACCACCCCACATCCAGCCAGGATCCTCCCCTCGGTCATACCATCCTTCTCTCACCAGCGCTCAGCACCAACGTCCCTACAGCTGAACTAGCAGGTGACTTGCCTTTGGCCACTACATTGGGTCTTTTAGCTCAGTGGTGGCTACCAGAAATACACCACCCCCTCCCTGGCCATCCCCCACCTCGACAGCCAAGGTCACGTGTGGACTTCTTACTTGCAAAATGATCCAGGCAGGCAAGGCAAACAAAAAGCTGCATTTTGCTTGGAGCTAAAATACCCTGAAAAAGAGAAGAGTAAGGCTGCAGGACTTTTCCTCCACCATCACTGCCCCATATCCCTGGATATCTGCTCATCTCCATTGTACAAGCAACCAAATCAACTCCCCACAACGGGCTTCAAGGGGCATTTCACGGGCTAACTCAGGATGCTTCATTTCCTATTTGTCAAAAGCCGTGAAAGCGCAATCCAAGGTTCCTAACGCCCTCTGCCACGCTGAGGTGAGCGTGGAGGGGCTTGGACGCATTTCCCTGGTGTCACTCTCGCATCCGAGATCCTGCCAGGGAGACAGAGAGACTCTTCAACCTTCCCAGCACAACAGGTTGAACTGTAATGAAGCTGAAATAGGTGACCCCAGTGCCGACTCCTGGGTTATTCTGCTGGAGCAGGTCTCTGGCCAGGGGAAAACCCTCCGGTCACCCCCATCCCTCCAGGGATTCTCCCACCCCAGGAGGTCTGAGGTACATCTCCTTCCCTCCGAAGAGAAGGACACGAGACTCACTGACCAGGATGGCACTGCTCAGCGCAGCAATCTGCTGTTCGCTCTCCCTCCCTGCACCACCAGGACAGGGAAGGGCAGGAGGACATGTGGACGTGTCCAGACCCTTCCCTAAATCACACCAAGGAGTGAAATGCCCATGGCAGGGGCAGGGAAGCAGGCAGAACCTGGCTCGTGAGTCCCTGCCATGCCAATAGGAACCTCTAAAGGCAGGAGAATGCCACTTGGGAGTCTGGGTGGTTTTGAGAAGGTGCCTGATGGTGCACAACATCGGTCACCGCCATGGGTCCACATGGGGCAGAATTAGGGTGCCTGTGTGAAAAAACCTCCCTCTCCCTACAAGGAGAAAAAACAACTTTTTAAATATATAATCGCATGATTTAGGGGCCACCCGCACAGACTCCTCTGTGGTCCAACGCAGTGTTCAAACGGGCTGAGTAAAGGGAGCGAGACACCGCAGCGCTGTCACCAGTTCCGCTTCTTTCCTCCCGAACTTCCCAAGTGATAGCCAAGGTGTCGGTACCAGCCGAACAGTTTGGTGGGCGGATTTTCAAAAAGAACAGTTGTGCCCGTATGAGGAGCGCTTAATTTGTGTACAGAATAGCGGCCACATTGCATGTGTTAATTAGGTTTTTGCATAAGTAAATGCCGGTCTGTTTTGAACATGTTTTGTTTTGGTTTTTTTTTTAACTCTGTCTGCGAACACATTGTACCGGGCTCATATTGCATTAGCCAGGTGCCGAGCAGCTCACTGCAAACCCAGCCTTTAATTCCTGGAGAATAACGAGAGTATTACATTTAGCATTCAGGCTGCAGAAGGTTGCCTAAGTGAAAACAAAGATGGATTAGACTCATTTTTGACATAAAAAAATAGGGGAATACTTTATTTCCCTGACACCCTCCTCCTTCTTGTGCTATAACTGAATTTCATAAAGCTTCTTTCCTGACTTTCTGGAAAAGGCTTGCGTTGCAGTGGTAGTAGTAGCTCGTTGCAAACAGAAGCGTGGCTCCGAGGTCTCTTCTTTCCATTTTAATAAAAACGTCAATAAGAGAACGGGAAGAGATCTGCTATGCTATTTTTAGCCTGAACAAAATAACCTGTTTACTCTTCGGTGCTTTTAAGTTACCTGGTAATTGCATCTGGCCATGGGAAAGAGCATCGCGGAGCCTGACGAAAATGCATTTGGGTTGAATACAAAGCAAAGCCTACCTTTCTCACACGCTCTGCAGGCTGCGGCCCCAGACTCATTAGCGTAATTACCGGGTGGGCAGGGAAGGCATGCGGTGCTCCTTGTGAAGCTAGGAGAGACCCGAGCAGAGGTGAGTGCTCTATTAGGTGACCCGAGCCCCTATCCACTTTGAGAGAGCAGAGCACAACTCTTTGTTTCGCTAATAAGTCTAGAAATAGGGTAATTATAATAAAGGAGTTCAGGCAGAAAAAAAAACAATGATTTGAACTCTCCTGAATGTTAAAGGTCCACTGAAAAAAAATAAATGACGTTTTCTGTATTGTTAACGTTAGAGATGCCCTGTGCCTGTGGGCTATATGGAAAGGGATGGGTTTCAGAGCCTAAATTCTGTATCTTGACAAAGACATTGCAGCCAGGCTTAAAAACCTCGGTTTAAAGTCAGGCTCTTAAATCCACGCTTGGGAACTGAATTGAATCAGAAAGGTGCTTCGTGTTCAGCATCCATCAGCAATTTTAAAAGGAGTCGCTCCATTGTTGAAAGTCAGGTCGCTTCGGAGTCGCAAAAAGGAGGGAAACCCCCGGCACTGATGTGTGAAAGTCCTGACCTTAAATAACAGGGACTGTGGGAAAGGGGATGTAACATGTTAGACCTCCGTGAGGAGGGGGAGGGAAAGAAGGAAAGGCAGAGAAAAGAGGAAATCTTTGCGTTCATCGCCAAATCCCCAACAACAGGCATGTGGGTATAAGAATTTGTTAACATACTCAGGGATGCTTTGGAGGAAAACAAGGACACGCTCTTTAGTTCCTTCAGAAACCCCAAGGCTGAGCGGGATTTGTGGAAAAAATAATAATAAATCAAAAAAATCAATTGGAAACATAGCTTCCCTTAAAACAAACCAACACAGGGCCTGCACCAGCCAGACCCACTGAAAGCTCAGGGGAGCCTGGAGTCTCCAAATACCACAGAAATGTTAAACGATCCCATCGGAGCCCTGAGGCCAGGGACGCTGCCATGGAGATGGCCGTGCACACGCTGTGTCTGCTGGACCCCCTCCCCTCCACATCCCCCCTTCTCCTGGTCCACCCCCAGGTCTCGTGACCCCAGCCCCTGTTGCTGGCCCTTCCTTCCTGGTCCCCGGCTCCGCGTTTCCCTCTCCGACATCCCAACAGCAGCCTTTGCGTGGTGCCCAGGAGACTGCTTGCTCCTGATTCTATTATTTTTTTTTTTTTTAAAAAGAACTTGGAGGGGTAAATAAGGTAAGGCAGGTCCCCACTGCACCACCAGCAAGGGGGGAGCATGGAGGAGGAAGCCAGCGGCCCCTCAAACCCATGGGCTGCTGCAAACAAACTGCAGGGTCAGGTCACCCTTCCCCACGGCCAGGTTCTGTTCAGGGCTGATCCAAACGGAGCCGCTCTGCGAGGGACACGGTCCCGGGAAGCTCTTGCCACTCCTCCTGTCCTTGCAGCTGCCCAAGGGACAAAACCCACCGGTTGCTTGCAGAAGACATTGGATACAGCAAGGGAAAACACGATGGGAAACGGTGAGAGCAGCACGTGTGGGTGTCACCGGAGCCGGAGGACACTTGCCCAGCATCCCCAGGAGAAGGCAGCCTGGGGAAATTGCAAGGCTGGGCTTCTGGCTGGGGTGTTGTGTGAGCTTTTCCACACCGTATTGGCTGAGGGTGTTGCTTTAGCTGCCAGAAACCCAAATGTAATGACAACCCTTGGAGGCGACAAAATAGACACTGAGAAAATTGAGCAAAGCGCAGAGATGAAGCCAGTTGGCCAGAGGTATCCCAAAGGAAAGCCAAGCAGATGAACCCACACTTCACTCTCAAGAGCCCCTCTGTCACAAAAAAAAAAACGTATTCTCTCCTAATATGTACAAAAGTCCATGGAAGAAGAAAAGGGCAGCCCGCTGAGAGCTGGAGCCGGCTGCTGGGAAGCCCTTGGGAGGAGCTCCCCCCCACCAGAGTTTCCTGGAGAGAAGAGTCCAGCAGCACTGAAGAGGTGCACACCTTCCCACCGCCACCTGCCCCACGGGGACCTCATTTAAAGCACAGACTGAAGGCAGCCTGGGGCTGTCTCCAGGGTTCGAACAGCCTGGCGGACAGCCCGTTTCACAGGCACGTAGCTATTTCGGCTTTGCAGAGAACAAGCTCCCGGCCACAGTTTGCCACAGAGCCCTGCAAGAAGCTGAGGAGCACACGGACACCGAGCATTTTCCACCACGGGTGGGTGCTGGGGCAGCAGGTCCTGAGCTGCCCTTCCTCTTGGGGAAGCAAAACCCTGCGCTTCCCACTGAGAAACCACCCTGGCAGCACTTTTCCCTCAGCCCAAGGGAGATTTTTGCCAGCTAGGAAGCGTTTTGAGGGAGAACATCCACCACCCCTTGCCCAGGGGCTCGGTCACTTACTTGGCGTAACGCCCCCGCGGACAAGGCAGGCACGACGGTTGCCCACTTTCAGGCTGGTAGTGGCCCAGCGGGCAGGAGGCGCAGGCACCGGGGTCCGCACACGAGCCCCCCGCACAGCACGAGCAGCTCAAGGTGCCTAAATGGGAACAAAAAGGTCAGGATCAGGACTGGGAGACTTGACTTGTCAGGACAGGTCACTGCAATGGATGTACAGCGTTGGGTTGCAACCCCTCCAGCAAGACAGTCCTAGGGGGTAGAAAACTGTCATATTGATGCTAATGATGCTGCTGCGCGTCGTTAGCAAGCTGAAGAACAGCCATGAGGTGATCTAAGGTCTCGAGTCTATCAGTGTGGGTTTCTGGTAATTAAGATGACTTTTTTCCCCTCTTAATTTGAAGGGCTGGGAGGGTTTTCCTTGTTTTCCCTCCAACACACAAACAAAAAATTAAAAAAAAACCAAAACCAACATACTCCTTTGGATTTCTGATAAGTTAGGCTTGAGGGAAGCCGAACCGAAGAGTAAAACCCCAGAGCAGAGGACGTGCCTTGAGCAGCAACAGTTTTCCTTTGAGCACAGGTACGGTGGCATTCCCACCACACACGAGCTCTACCCCTCTCTGCTCCACAAAACAAACCCAGGCTCCGCAGAGCAATCACGTGGGATTTGCTGCAGCCGCACCCGTGGGACCCGCCATCCCGCTGCTTGCGGGAACCAGTCCCCCCGGCGCTGCGGCACAGGCAGGAGGAGAAGATTCTGTGGATGAACATCCTGCACACGAAGGTTGGTGGGAATTACCTCCTGTCCTCTGGGGATCTACCCTAGAGCACCAGAGCTGCTTATTCCTCTCTTTAAAAGCGCCCTGCAGTGGGGGAAATAAGCAGAAGGTACATGGCTTGTGTTTTAGGTTGGTGAGGGTTTTTTTATTTGGGATTTTTTTGGGGGTGGTGTGGTGGTGTTTTAAAAAAAAAAAACAACAAACAAACCAACCACATTACGACACATAAATAACTTCTGAAAGAGGTAATAGTATGGACTCCTGACCACAACAGAGAAACCAGGTGGTTTCTCAAGCCCAAGTGAAAAGGCTGTTTGTATAGCGGGGCTTCTCTTCCAAACGTTTGAGATGGATAGTCAGACACTGTCCTTATATTTGGCACTGTACTTCAAAACAACATCATCCTGCCAATACGCCAGGTTGCGTTTGAGCTACACTTTGCAGCCACAGCCCTGCTGCTTCTTCATCCTGCTGGGGAGGCCTTGGGAAAACCAACAGACAGCACAAGGCCAGATCTTTAACTTCAGAAAGGTGCAACAAATTAACTCCCACTCCTGCTCCCTGTCCAAGCCTCCAACGTGAGAACGTGTGCTGGTTTCACCTCCCTTGGTAAGTCACTTTTCCACCTAACACGAGAGGGAGAGCCGGGGCGAGCAGGGACTCTTACCTTCGTTAGGAAACGTCCCCGGGGAGCATGGGGCACAGGACGTCACATTCACTCTGCTGCAGTTTGAGGGCTTGGCGGTGGTGAGGAATGGAGCTGCTGATGGGACCCCAGGAGACGTGGTCACACCTGGAGGGGATGCTGGGGTGCTGGTGGACACAGCCATCAGTTCTGTAGACACTTGAGAGGTGGCTGTGCTGCCAGAGGTGAGGACAGTCACATCCGTGGTGGTGGGCAGAGTCTGACCTGGCTCTTTTGTGCTTGGATCAGCAGAAGGCGCTGCCGTGGACGTGACAAGGTTTGCAGTGGTTGATGCCACTTCAGCCGAGAGCATTGCAGAGGCAGTTGGGCGTGCAGAGGTCGCGGTACTGGTTGCATTGGGAGGCACCTGGGTTGATGCAATGGGGACCTGGGTGGTGGTTGTCTGGCCTAAAGCAATACCTAAGAGAAGAGAAAACAAAATTAGTGGCCAAATTATTGTTCTTCTTTTGATGGAGGCTTCCCTTTAGGTCTTTACCAATTGCTTAACTCGTGTATCCTTGCTTGATGTTCAGAAAATCCCTTCTGCTATGGTCCGCTACGGAGCAGTACAGAAGCAAGGAGACAAACAGCGTAGGCAGCATCTGAGCCTCCCTGGCACAGGAGGGTAGATGCCAGTGTCCAGGAGGTGTGACTCTCTTAGATAAAAGGGTGTGAGAATTGCCTGAAACACTTGATTTTCGTTAGCAGCAGCTGAAGACAGTTTACCCTGAGATCCCACGACAATCTGATTTAAGACGCTTGTCGAGTAGCTGGCTGTTTTATCCCATCTCCCTTAAAGGGATCAGCAAAGAAAAGTCATGGGTTTGGGATTTTCGTTTTTAAAGCTGTTCTGGAGATACATCCAGTAACCAGAAGGGCACCCGCAGGCTAAGATTTGCTTGGCTTGATTCTGAACCCCCCCCCATCAGAGTGGGACAGCTGTAATTTTCAGAGAAAAGGAGTATTACCGCAGTTCCAGTTGTTTTGCCGTGATACGTAGTGGACTGAAATGCTATCTGCTGGCAAAAGCCCTCTCTCGGCACACAACCATGGGGGATGGCTCCCGGTCTCCAAACCGAGGAGAGACCAATAAAACTAAACATGGAAAGCACCAAGTTGCTTTTAATTTAGCAGCGTGGTGCTGAGCAAACGAAGTGAAGCAAAGCAAAAACAGAATAGCCAGCTCCTGCCACAGCAAATGTCGCATCAGCTTGGGTCAGAAACTCAGGGCAGAGATTTACTCTAAAATAACTGCAGCTTCTGAACACAGCCAACTTCCTACAGCATCAGTATGCGACTGTGGCCGATACAGGCTCACAACCAGCACACATCTGCTAAGCCACCACAGCAAGAGGACCTGCTGAAATCCAGTGACCATTGGCAGGGAAAATAAAAGGACTGTTTTAAGAAATTGCTTTATGGATTTCAAGCAGCCCAAAGAGCACAGCGGACACCCGACAGTGAGATGTGGATGAGGAAGGGCACGAGCAGGATGAGAGGCTGGAGAGTCAGAGGGGCCACATCTTTGAGTGGTGACAGCACAAGCACCAGCTGGCTGCAGACCCGCGGGTCCCTGCAGGCTTCTTCCCGAGCCTGGTTCTCCCCCAGCCTTTGACTTCTCTCTCAATTTGGGATACACCACGTGAGACCGAGCACCATGGGTACCAGTGCTTAGCACCTCCGTGGTAGGAACAACAAGATGCAGGCCAAGTTGACTAGTAACTTTAATTAAATTTCCACAGAAAGATCGGGACGCTGAATAATAGAGTCCTTACAAAGTTGCAATCACAAGAAGAGCCCGTTGGGAGCACTCCCTCCTATTGCATCCTGCCTGCTTTGTACTCCGCAGAGGGTAAAGCCCTATCTTCCTGTAACTACCGAGGACCACAGCAGATGACCACCCAGCCGCCTGGGCCACTGCCCGCATTTTCGTGCTGTGGCTCCCAAAACAGAAACACCGAATTTAACAGTGATCGTTTTGTGGCGTATTTGTTCGCCCCAAATCCAGGTGACCTGGAAACACCAGCATTGGTCCTCGGCAGGGAGAGCAGCACCCACAGGGGACGCTGCTCCCGTGGCCATGCCTCAGCCCAGGACCGAGGCGCACAGCTCCCCTCGTCTGACCCACCCGCCTCAAGGGCTGGAGCCACTCCGCTTCTCTGTCCTCACATCTGGCAACGAGCCACATCGGTCCCGGGGTTTATTGAACTAATCTCAGAGTAAACACCAGCAGTAAGTCAAGGGCACCATCGGGTTTCTCCTGGGAAAAGCTCTCAGAAGGATCACTGGGATCAAAGTCTGATCTCCCACGGAGCCGCCTCTCCCCAGCATTTTCTCAGCTCTGCCAGCCAGAGACACCGCTGTGGATTTAAGCGTCTTGGACTGCACACAGCTGGCTGAATTTTCTTGTTGTTTGTCTTTTTTTAAAAAAAGATTTATTTTTTTTTTAGTTGAATTTTGCCTCTTTGGTAAGTATCCCTTGGTTGGTCGGTTCTGGTGTTAAACGGTGGTAGTGTTAAGATGGATTTATTTTTTTTTTTCTTTTAAATTGAAAATATCTTTTCATAACATATTGCTAAAGTAGCCATTAAAGAGTTGCTTGCAAAGCTTCAGTAGCCATCAATAGCCTTCAGTAGCCAGTACTTCATAAATTCATTTAAACAACTTCTGGAGAAAAAAAAATAAGTAGGCAGGCTGGAAAAAAATAGCTTTGAACACCTGGTCAAAATGGGTGATGTCTTGTTTTACCAGTTATAGTATCTCAGGTGTGGAAAAACAGTACTCAACCTTAGCTGCATCAGACCATTTCCTCTCCTGCACTTACACCGTCTGACAGGGAGCTGTGATTTTGCTTTCTAGAGCCTTTTTTTGTGGGGTGCTGTGAATCCACAAGAGCACCCCCAGGGACACTTCGAGGACGGGTCTTTGTGTGACACCTTGGCACGATGTTTCACTCCAAGAGCCTCGAGGACGCCAGGGGAGGTTACAGAACTCTCCACTGCAGAGCTGAGATCCTTCCTGGTTCATATGGCAGGCAGCCCTGCCCGCTCGCGAGGGACACGGACGCTGGCCAGGAACCCACAAAATGCAGAAATAGGACGGACACTCCCTTATTTTTGTTCCCGTCCATCTTGTACAACCGCACAGTCCGAAAAACTAACCCTTTGAGCCAAACAAAACACAACCAAGTCAACAGTTACAGATCTAGGTAAGGATAATAATCGTCTTTGGGGAATTCAGCAGGTGAATAATTGGCTCCTGAAACGGAGAGCTTCCCCAAATTGTTTAATTTCAGGAGAGTGCCAGGCTACGGCTTGTACCTTGTTACGTGCTCTGGCTGCCCTGGATGCCCGCAGCTAAAGACGAGGCTCGGCAGGTAATTGCTTGGAGCAGTTTTGCCCCTTTGCCAAGGAACTCTGGAAAACACACATTGTTCTAACAGGGCTGAGGGGTTCGCACTCCACAAAGGGAGGTGGCCACAGGGCCCCTGGCAGCCCCCGAAGGCAAGTTGGCTGCTGCGAGAAGGGATGAGGGCAGCACCTCACCCTACGTTCACCTTCCAGCTGCTCGTGGCCAGACTTGCCCTGGAAGGTGCAACAGGTTTGCCAGATCCCACACAGCAAAAATATTAATTATAAGAAGAGATTTTTTTTATATATATATAAAATATTAATTATAAGAACACAGATTTTATATATATATATAGCTAAGCAGTACAAAAGGCTGAGAAGAACAAGGAGAGGAGCAGGTAAAGGCATGATTACCAAAATACTCAGCCGTTTTTACATATGCTGTTGCTCCTCTAAAGACCCAATTAACAAAACAGCCCGAGAAAGCGAAGATACTGGGGCATCTTGTTCCTTGGGGTCTAAGATAAAGCCACAAAGAGGCCACTGCAGCTCCTCAATACGCAGAGTAATGGGGCTCTATTTTTTCCACCTCCCCCCCCCCCCCCCGCCCCGGGAAAAAAACAAGCTTTTATACTTGCAGTGTTCAGCCCGCTGCCGAGACTGCATGTCTTTCAACACTTCTCTCCTTTCCTGCCTTCCTTCCCCTTCTCTTGCCCTGCCCTTCCGCAGCACCCCAAGATGGTGAAGCCCAGGGCTTTCACAAGCCCGTCACGGCTTTACCCACCACCGACCTCAGCCAGCGAAGAGAAACACCACCTCAGGAGGACTTACCTGTTAAGCACGCCGTGGTTAAGCTCCAAAGCAGAGGAGAGGGCCAGGCGCTCATTTTTCCCTAAGGAGTCGTAACACAGCGTGTCAAAAGGCAGGATTCAGCAGCTAGTCTCCTACACCCGACTGTTTATCCTCCTCCGGTTGTGTGCCCGATGTTGTCACCTGACTCGGATCATGCGGCTCAGTCAAGTCAACCTCCCCCCGACAAAGCGGGTTTTATGGTCGGAGGCTGCAATAAGTCTTAAGACGTTCCCGGCCTTCCCAAAGCACGGCGCAAACTACATCACCAGCAGAAGAGCGCATCGAAGCCTCTCCTTGCGGCCTGCAGAAACACGCGCAAAAGAAGCGTCCTGGAGGAAGCGACGGTCTCGGAGAGAGGAACGGGCAGAGCCGCGCAGGAGCCCTTGTGCCTGACTGCTGGCCAGCCCCCCGTGACCTCGTCAAGGGAAAGGATTTCATTTTTCAGACACCCAGGATTTCCTGCAAGAAGAAAAACAACCCCAGAAGAGCCCACAGTTCAAAGCGGCTCCCATTTCAGCTGGCACCAACCTTGCTGTAACCAAAATTCCCCCTCCGGCGAGTGTAGAGCTTTCCCAGTCAGAATTTAACCCCTGCCTCATTGCCCCCAAGGTGGCCAACTCGATGCATCAAGTTGTTGTGATCAGGATCAAACTTAATGATCCTGATTATGATGATTTTGAGGGGAAGATGTTTAGCGAGGCCCCATCCCATTTTCCACGTGTTATCCGGTGGCTGTCCTGCTTGCTGTTCACGCCCTGAGGCCGGGGCCTCCTGCCCGTGCTGCCCAAGGACACGGATGTCCCTGTGGTTCCCTCACCTTACAGCCCTGCTTTGAAAGATTCACCCCCGACATTTCCCTCTGCCCCCATCGGTTAGTAATCAGCATTGCTGAGCCTCCACCATGATAGAGGATTTCTTTTCGCATATGGCTGAATGTCGCATCTCATGTATGTCACATCTTCCCCCAAATTCAGGTAACAGCTGGCTACTCCTGTAGGACTGCGGATGCTCCACAGGCAGAGCACTTTCGATGAGACAATCGGGCATCGTCGTATGCTGCCCGTGTCTTTCGTGCTCCAAAATCCTCCGTAGGGCTCAACACATTGAGCCAACCGTTATCACGCCCTAACCCAAGCCCCCAGGCTTTCCCCACAGTGGCCCAGGGAGGGTCAGGTTGGCACCACGCGTAGTGCCCTGGCAGCACTGCGCTGCACGTGTGGTTGCTCCTCTACATTACACGGCCACCGCAGTGGCCGGGAGGTTGCGCAAGGGAAGGTTTCTCATGCCACCCCGGCCTGTGCAGCCCCACAGCACGTCCTGCACCAGCAGCACAGAGAGGCACAGACCCTGCTACGGGGCATGCAAGCACCCACCAGTTCCTACCCAAGGACCTTCTCTGGTACCCACAGCTCTGCTGGGGACACTCTCATGTCCTTCTGTCTCCAGTAGGAAGAGACTGTTGATGCTACCATGCCTTATGGTAGCTGCAGGGAGACAGGGCGGCCTCCTCGCCTCTGGTACCACCAGTTTGGGTGGGTATAGGTCAGTCAGCTGGCTTCCCACTGTCAAATAGAACCTTAATCTGAATTGCTCACAGATAGAAAGCAAATTATCAGACTTCAGGACACAACCCTAGGCCCAAACTCAGCAGCTTTGCAGGGGCAGCCCCTTGCAGAGATGCTGCTGTGGGCAAGGCAGCGACGGAGGTCTGCCCTTTCCCTGCAGGCGGGCAGGCTCTCAACAGGACATTTCTCACCGTGGATTTATAGGTTCTACAAGTCTTTGTGTGGGATGTTTGATCTCAGTCTGTGTAAATGACACAAGGACCTGTGGCAGGGCTGTCCGTTTGGCAGCCCAGCCTGTGGGCCGAGGGTCTGGGGCGGTGGGCAACTTCTGCAGCAGCATCCTTGCAGGCTGAGGCAGCCATGGGCACTGATAAAACACACCAGTGAGATTTATTCCGCGAGAGGAGCTGATGGCAGACCAGTCCCCTCCACACCATGAGTTGCACCCCTCGTTTGTGGCGAGCCTTCCCCACACCCCCAAGCCCCAGGAGCAAGTTACCCATTTCCTGAGCAGCTGCAGCACACACACACACTGGAAAAGCACTTAAGAAGCACCCTCACCACTGTGACGATGTGTTCACTTGCGAGTCTCAGACCGACACGCGGAAGAGAAGGGGCAATTGCATCTTAAACCCCATTCTGTGCCCTCAAAGCCCCCTTCACCCATGAGCTACCAGAGCCCAGCTGGGAGGCGAGACAGGTTGCTTACCTCTCCATTGCTTTAGCAACTGGGCAAGTTGGAAATACTCTTGAAAAGTCTGACACCACTTCAGGGCAGAGAAGTACTAACAGTTTAATTTATAAACTCCTGACCTGCCCTGGCTCGTCTCCGTTGAGATTAAATGCTTTTGCTAGTTGGTTCACAGAGAATAAAAAACAGTGTCATGGCTGATCAAAAGCAATGTCCTAGGCCGGCACACAGCCCCCCTCTTGTCAGTTCGGCTGCTCTTCCATGGGTGGTGAACCTTGTGTCCCCAAATAAACCAGACTCTGCCCTCCACCCTCAAAACTTGGCTGGCTCGTTACAGGGCAGAGGCAGCAGCGGTGACGTTTCTCCCGAGAACATGGCATCCTGCGCAAACACACCAGCAGTTCCCATCACCTCTCATGCACTGCCTAGCCTGCAGAGGACAGCTGCTGGCCAAGGCTGCCCGGAACCACACCTCCATCCAAGCTGGGCAAGTGAGGGAAGTGCCATTAGACACTTCATCTGTTGAGGGCACACTTGGATTTCTGAGCTACCCAGGCATCGCAAACCCGAGGGCCACCACAGGACTGTGCATCAATTGGCTGCAAGTCACCTGGGTGTTAGATACCCAAGTGACCCCTCTGTTTACAGGGAGAGCTACTTATTTGATAAGAAACACTGGGCAGGAAGAGTCTCTCAAACAGCAGCCCTCTTCCCAATGTCAAGCGTGAGCTGCCACCACCCCAGCTTTTGTTAATTGGGATGAGACAGCAAGTGCTGCAGGGGTGAAAATCCCCAGATGAGGTCCCACCTACAGTGAAAAGGAGAGGAATGCATGAACTGAGAGCTGATGGACATATCCATCAGCCTGAAAATGGTGACAGCCACTGGGTGAACCTCTAAGGTCGGAAAGTCCCTATTAACTGCCAAGAGATGAGAGCAGAAAGATCACTTTATTCTTGTATCCTTAGGCTCTTCCCACAGTTATCCACCACTCCGCTGTCACTGCTAGGGTCCTAGGCTTAACAGACACTTGTCCTAGTGCCAATGCCTGCCATGCTCCAAGCCGAGCAAGCTACTGCAAAACTATCTTGTTCCCCTTATGCCAGGGGAACTGATGGTCCTTGGGGTCCTGTGGCCAGCTGTTTGACAGGACTGCGGTCCTGTGGTAGCGTGTCCCTTATTTGCACTCTGTTGGTGAGCAAGCACCAGGAGGGGCTGGGCTGCGTCTGTTGCCTGGGAAAGAGCAAGATATTCAGGCAAACTGCAAGCTGGCTTCCAACAGCTGCTTTTCTTGGAAAACAACTTTTCTTCAAGTAGTGCAGCTTGCACGTCACACCACAGCCTGGCTATATACAGAAGAGGTACCGGCCAGCAGGTACCACTTCCTCCTTCACTGATGAAACCAACAGCACCGAAGCATTCCCGACACCCACAGGATGCAACTGGGAATCCAGAACCTCCTTTCAGACGCAAGGCTGGTGCAGGGTCTGGAAAACAAGTCTTATGAGGAGCCGCTGAGGGAGCTGGGATTGTTTAGCCTGGAGAAAAGGAGGCTGAGGGGAGACCTAATCGCTCTCTGCAACTACCTGCAAGGGGGTTGTAGAGAGGTGGGGGTCCATCTCTTCTCCCGAGTAACAAATGACAGGACAAGAGGAAAGCCTCAAGTTGTGCCAGGGGAGGTTTAGATTGGGTATTAGGGAAAATTTCTTCACCAAAAGGTTTGTCAAGCATTGGAACAGGCCGTTCAGGGAAGTGACTGAATCACTATCTCCGGACGTATTTAAGAGACGGGTGGACGTGGTGCTGAGGGACATGGTTTAGTGGTGGCTTTGGCAGTGTTAAGTAAATGGTTGGACTCGATGATCTTAGAGGACCCTTTTATGATTCTTCCAAGTCCCTCCCTGGTACGTAAATTGACTCTCGTAAAACAGCACAGGAGCTCAGACTTTAGGAACACAGGTCCAACAGCCAGTCAACAGTCTGCAAGTCAGCAATGTAAACGCGGCCCATCCTCTGAAGGCTCTACAGTAGCTTACCTGCAAAACCATTACGAGGACACGCAGTGGATGAGCCTCCCAGTCAGGGGGACCTCTGCTACAGAATTATGACCAGACTCCTCTACAGTTCTAGGTAGATCTTGAACTCTAGGAGGAGGCAGGAAGGAGGCCACTGGGAGTTTCCTTCATTTCAGGTAAGGAGAGGAGTTCTGCCATGCTGTGCTGCTCCTGAACGATACTGAAACCAGCGTTGTGCCCAAGAGGCAGGCCAAGACACTTCTACACAGGTAAAAGAGGGGAAAAAAAAAAAAACCAAACCAAAACAAAAAACAAGGCAAAGCCATCAGTGGTCCTGAAGGAATACACGCATTTCTGTGCTCTGGCGACATTGGAACCTGTACGTGACCAAACGGCCACGTGATGGCACCACAGCTTTGGGGAGCGAGGACACACCACTTCAGAGTTAAGACTAAAACCCTCTAAACCCCAAAAAGGTAGTACTGGTCTTCTCAAACTCCCATCACAAAAGGGAGCCAAAGGAATTTAAGTAATAAAAAGAGTAATTACAGTCACTTTGAAACAAGTAAGTCAAACCTCTTCTTTTTAAAAGTGTGTTCCTTCTGCACTTGGATTTATAAGGAATAATAATAATTAAAAAAAAAAAAAAGAGATAGCCAAAGGAAAGTTGTGGTACTACAGCAGAGATCTGATGGTTTATCCAACCATGACAACATATGAACTAAGTCCACAGGTTTGTTTTCTCACAAGCAGCACTAAACATCTAATTAATTAGACCCCATCAGTTAAAAAGAGGGTCTTACAATGTGAAGAACTCCAAAATGGACCACTTGTGCCTTAGGTGCAGCGAGTGTTGAGGATGCAGGTCAAACCCACCTAGTGCTCTAGGCAGAAAAGTTATACTCATTGTTCAGCTGCCTTAGAGCAGAATACACAGAAGAAAAGCAGGATTTAATGAAATAAAGGTAAAAGGGAGTAAGTGTGGTTATCTGAAAGGCGGCTCTCTAGGATCAGACGCAGCTGAGACACTAAGAGCATGACCAAGTCAGGAAGGTCACTCGGCAGCAGCTGGAGACAGGCTAACACATTGCCCATAGTCTCGTTGGTCCTGTGGGGATTTAAACCCTGGAACACCCAAGCTGAAGATGTTGGGTTTTCAAGCAGCAACTCCCAGGGGATGCCAAGAACCCGTCTCCTTCATGAAAAAACAGCGCATAAGAGGATGGGGCCTTCACACAGTGCTCCAGCTCTACTGGATTCAAACTGTGATCTCTCTACAAGAGACTCTGTAGAAGGGGAGATACATTTGTCAATACACAGCTCAAAGAACCTCAAGGTAAGATGCCTTGCATTTTCCGTCAAGTCATCGCTCACATACACATGTTCATTCCGTGGGCAGCTTTCAGGCACCGGAAAAAAAAACAAAAACAGAACAGCAAAGCAGCAGCATGGGGAACTGCTCTGGCAGCGCTTCTTACATCTGACATGGCCACAGCTCCACCTATTAGCTCCCCAGGCCCCAAACTTTAGGAGTGCTGAGAGGGTAGCTGGCGGTCTGTAACACGGTAAACCAAAATAGTTCAGGGAGGGGATTTGACAGGCACTGCATCATAGAAGACACAGAAAACAGCATCCATTGGTAACTCAGTGGGACGGCTTTTAATCCACATCACCAAGGTCTTTGCAGAGAAGAGACCAAAACGTTTTCCAACAGACTGAAATGTTTTCCAAAAGAGCTATATTCTACTCAACAGAGGAGACAGACGTTTAAAGTCCAGCACAGATAATGTTGCTTCTGCTGTCAGTGCCCATAGTATCTGGGGAAGGGAGGGAGGAAACAAGGTTGAACTTCCATTTAGGTAGAACCTGGGTCCCATCTAGCCAACAGCTATTGATAAATGCAGATGACCACAAAATTTTAGTACAAGCAAGATCACACAGGAGACCTTGTGTCTCCATCTCTCCTGCATGAAGAAACAGCCAATAAAAAGTTTTTATTGGAAGTTGGAAAGGAAAAAGAGAGACTATGGACTTCAATGACATCAAATGATAGTTCAGACACTTAAGCCAAACTTACATGCTACTAGGGTTTGAATCAACCACTCTTAGAGAAACGGCTTGTTTTCTATTGTTCAAGAAAATTCTACCAGAAAGGAGTAAGTATATTTTAATACCGAATGCTACTCAGGAACCATGTTCTGAGAGCCAAATGAAGGTATCTCCCTCAAGTTCCCCAGGAGGAGGTCTGGTACCATGCAAGTGTCTTTAAACACAGCAGTTTCTGAAAGCAATGTTACCTCATCTAACTTTAGAACAATTACCTTTTTGCTTCTTGCCTTATTTTTCCTTTCCTGCTCCCAGGAGAACCTTTATGTGCACACCTGCATGCACAGGAACAGGGAGAAGAGTGAAGTCTCAGATGTTTTGGTTTCTGCCTAAAGGCATTAGGAATACAGGACAGCCTTAGGCCAGCATCTGATGCTAGTTTGTCGGGGTCTTCAAGAGGTCAATCCTCAGTCATGAGGAGTATGTACTAGGAGCTCTAGTATTAGAGCAGCATCCTTAACATTAAAAAAGCCCTACGTGCTTCTACCAGCTAAGCCTCTCTAAAATGTCTAGTGACACAGAGATCGCTAAAAATAGATGGGTCAGATTCTACATAGGCCACTCTCAGAAGACAAGCAGACTGGCACATACCTATTCATATAAAAGGTATCACTGAGCCACTCATTTGGGCACCAGGAAATCTCTTTGACAGAGTAAACGCCCTAGGAAATAACAAACAAAACGCGCATCTCAACCTATTCTCCAAGCTTTGTCCCCAGCGTTCCACCAAAGCAGTTGACCTGGAACAGAATTCCCTCCCCAGCTATTTGATAAGGTTGATCCAACAGAGAAAAGAAAAACCTCAGACTGTGCCTGGCACTGCGCCAGCACAGGCAAGCTTAACAGAGCCACGTCACACGTCTGTACAGAAGAAAACTGGAATGAGGCCAGTCACACATGTCCACGTTACTCAACATTGTAAGATAAGCCTTCATGTTTACCACAGGATAAACCAGACCACAGAAACGCTATCGCGGAGGGAGAGCAGGAGGGAGAGCAGGAGGGAGAGCAGGAGGGAGAGCAGGAGGGAGAGCAGGAGGGAGAGCAGGAGGGAGAGCAGGAGGGAGAGCAGGAGGGAGAGCAGGAGGGAGAGCAGGAGGGAGAGCAGGAGGGAGAAAAGACCCACACCAAACCCAAAAGCCCAGCACCAACCCCAAACTAAAAGCCAGCCACCTTCTGCAGCACTCTAAAATTGAGAGAAGCTATTGCTGAAATTCAGTTAAAGAAAGCATTAACAACAAAAAAAAAAAATATTCCAGTGGTTTATTCCACACTTTCATAGATACCAACTGGGCCATTCCCAGAACCCGTGCACAGCAGACCTTCCTCGCACCATCAGGTCTAGGCTGTGGCTCCAGGGCTTCAGTGTATGCACACCCACCCATCGTGGAGGCATGTCACCCAAGGTTAATCAGCTTTCAGTGAATCCACCCAGGAAGCAGGAGCAGGTATTTTGGTAACACCTCCTACTCACAAATATCCTAACCAGCAAAACTGGCATATGTCGACTTTAAAACATCAACTTTGAAATGCATCTATAGAAACAGTATGACAAATCTAAAATGGATACACATTATCATGCCATTTGGCCCTTTGGTCTCAGGGTAGTGGTACTCATCACCAATTTAACTGTTAGTACAATACGCAGCTTGATTATTAAAAAGAATATCAGTCTATCTCCTTAGAAAATCTAAATTTTTATTATACATACTGTATTACACTGAAAATACGTACCCAAAGACAGAATATCTTGAATTTACAACTGTACAAAAAAAAAACCAATAGAAAACATACGGGCTATGCTATAGATGTAACATTTTACAAAATGACAGTTCTTGTTAAAGGCACCAGATTCCCAGAGGGCTCTGGCTTAACATTTTTTAGTCTTTTTTTTCCAGTCAGATCTTACTATGAAAATGTGATTCACTCAAACTGTATCATGTCAAAATCTCAAGCTTCTTTCATTTAGACAAGTGGTTTGCACGTTGACACAACTTAGTGAGAGAAGTGACCAATTTCAAACCGAGGCGTCAAGCAACTACCAAAGGCTCCTCCCCATCGCACCCAGCATCCCACAGTATTTAACTGAAAGATTAAATGGCAAAGCTAACAGTGAAAATCAAGTTAACCCACAAAATACTGGCCCAATACTAGAGTGTTAACCGTACTAAGCCTAGACTGTTCTGTATGGAGGTAACTACAAAGCACTAGAGTAGAAAAAAAGAGTTCTGTCTAACGCAAGATGGAATCTATGATCAGAACTCTTGCTCAGCATCCTCCTTGGGCTCACCTTCTTCATTACACTCATTTCACTTTCTGATCCTTATGGCATTCAGGAGCTGTAGGGCAAGTTGTTAAAGAATGCTGGGTATGCATGCATGTGTTCTTTCTCCCCTAAGAATAAAAGTGTTGGATAGGACGGGGAAAAAACACAAGCCACTTTCATCACTTCTTTCTCCAGTATTCCACACTCTAAAAATCAAATAAGCTAACTGATATCATGCCTAAGCTTGCACAGACAGGTGCTTCTTTGCAAGCAAGGGCAAGAGAAGCTGAGACATCCTGCCTTGCTGAGGTGCGGTAACACACTTTGGAAGTTTGGGCTTGCTATTTCCTAAAATTTCATGCTTGGATAAAGGGAAAGAGGAAAGAACACAAAGCTTTAAGAAAACTACTTCTCTGGTCAATTTCTCAGTACATCTGCAAGTCATTCGAGAGTCAACAAATGTTTTTGTTTAATCTTACAGCACACATTGAGCCTCAATGGATAGAATCCAGCTAACATCCAAGTGACTGAATATTCAAGACAAAAAAAATATTAAGTTCCAGGGCCAGATTTTGTTCTGTATGCAACAATCCCATTACATTGGAATTTAAATGCTGATGTTGCCCTTTCTGAATTGTCTGGCATTATCCCTACTTTCAGGTCACTGGCTCGACGATTTCATTCTCTGAATGAAAGAGCTCTATGTAGTTTTACTTCTTACCATATCATTTTAACAATGTTGCAAAAGTTTCCCTTTCTTCAGGCATCTAAAAAAAGCTTTCTAGATTCACAGATGAAGTTGAAGTAATGCTCTAGTATTGAGGGTCATAAAGTCACTTTTAAAAATAAGTTATTTTTTCAGTGTTAAATTGTCTCAACCTAATGACTTAACGGAATTAAAAATATACTATGCTTCTATTTAAATTTTCAATTTATTGCATATGATTGACTTTAGACAAACAGGCCTGGAGGCCAACTTTGTTATGCAGCAAATACAAATAGGTAGCAGCATGGTTAAGCTTCCTACACACTACTGCACTCAAATGACTCAGCTGCATTCTAGAAGGGTGTCTTAAAGAGGAGAGGGACAGCACAAGCCTGAAATGCAGACTTCTGCCAACTAAGTTTAGTGAAGGACCCCCCACTAATCTCAAGTAAGCCAAAAGAGCCATCACACAGCAGCTCCTGATCACTACCAAACTGCAAAGACTCTTTCTTGCATCAGCAATTCACAGTGGCAGTACATGCCCATTAAGTCAGCCAATTTTCTAAAAGTTCTTTCTTAAAAATTGTGTTTGGTACTTGCAGCTTATCTAGCAAGCAGGAACAGAAGTATCATACATGTTTACATGTATGTAAATCACAAGAAATCTTTAAAAATCTGAATGCAGACAAGAAAAGGAATGTCACTTTTCTTAACCTTTCTTTTAAGAGATTAATACTTTCATGTTCTATTGTTAGCCCTTACTGTGTAACACACTATAATCAAATAAGTTAACCATAAAAACGCATTTCTACTGAATTCATTCTAAAAAACTAAAACCCACTACTCATCCTCACTTGTCAGGCCGTTTTCTATCTGTTTAAAGAAAAATCGCAATCAGAATCACAATCTACATTGCTTCTGAAATGGGATAAATACGTGGAAGAGAGCCCCCAGTGTGACAGTTATACGCGAGTAACTTTCACACTAATACATGCATAACGCTCCGTAATGGTAGTGGGTACCATCAAAGAACTCCCCCACTACAAGAACTAGAACATTCTGTCTATTTGCTTAAATAAAGTTAAGAAATGTATACTTTTGGTCACATCTTAAAACACTGTAGAATACAGATCTTCTCATTATTTATACTTGCCCTGTCCTGTTGGATAATTTGTTTGAAAAAACAAAAAAATAAAATGCAATAAAAACTTCCCAGTACAAAAAGACTCTAATGAATCATTTAAACCTCTTTGTTAGTATAAGTGTACTTATGGGATTTGGTCTGCTTTTTTTTCAGGAAAGAAAAAAAAAAAGCCTAATTTTGTCCTAAGAGTTTCACTTTAACATGAACCTCTAGTCAGCCCAAGGTACCTCCTCAGCACCAAACAACAATTATGCTACTCATCTTTGCATTTCTTCCTTCTAAGCACCGTTCCCAACCAAGCACAGCTCCACATACAAGTATTGGCAGAAACCAGACATTTAAGCCAAGCTTCCTTCAAATGATGAAACCAAGTCTCCAAAGGATGAATCCTGACCTAAGTACATATGCCTTCTCAATACATGCAAGCTTTATTTGTACTATTAAAGCCAGATTACACCAGTAGTGTGAACACAGTTATAAAGATAAAAATGTGCTTCTACTAGGAGAGGAGAAGTATAAGGCACATTTATATGCTAGTACAACTGTGGCCACATTAACGATTATACTGATAGAACTACACTGGTAAGAACCACAGCTACAGTCATTCAAAACTTTTTGGATCAGGGCTTGGCGATCAAACACGTTATGACTGCTCAACTAAACATAAATTAACACTGCCTCAAGACAACAAATCTTCCCAACCATCTATATTCAGATATTTGTCGCTCAACCACTTCTAGAGCTATCTTTAAATTAAGCTGCAATTGGTCTCGAGATGTAATAGTTTCACTTCCTCCCAGGTAAGTTGTGCTGTTCAAAGGGCTATGCAAGAGCCATAGATCAACTTCTACCCTAAGACTTACACGGCAAAGAGCTGTCACTTCCAGGTAGTGACAAGCCACTGCTACTTTTTTCTTAATTTTGATTTTTTTTTTTCTTCAGAAAGTTACGATACTGTTTCTTTTGATCTCAAAAAACGCCAAATACAGATTAACTCATGCTGGGCATGGACACTGACAATACAGTGAGTTAACAAAGTTGCTCAATCCCATCCTATGGCCCAAGCATAAGCAAGATAAACATACAGTGGGTACCATTAGACGCTGGACATCTACCACCTGCAATATTTAGTTATACTGCAGCTGAATTACAAAATAGTCAAGCACCGGCTTTTGGTGCTTTAAATGTCCATTCTTAAAATAGAGCCCATGTAGCCAAAGAGAATATTTTCACAATAAAGATCTGTGCCCTCATTTAACGGTAAACCATGAATGACTGCGCAGTAGTCTTCTCTTCCGGTACTCAGAAGTAAACTGCTCCCATCTGCAATCTTTCAGTTGTGATCTCCTTTTCTGGCATCTTTAACTGTAGGAAAACAAAACCACACCAACTTCCCCCTGCTAAGATCACCTCTCCCTCTCCCAAGATTCCTTTTTTAAAAAATAAAAAAAAAAAAACAAAACAAAAACAACCCCAACAAACCAAAACAACCCCAAAACAAAACCAAAGCAAGTTTAACACCATCTTCTTCTGCGTTCACTGAGCCCAGTCAGGTTGAAGAGCCACAACTTTTACTCTGGAGGGTAGTAAGAAATGTACGCATGAATGCCGTTTTGTACAGTTGAATTACTCTATGAGCTGGTTGACTCTAAGCTTGATTTGGTCCAGTCTGCTGTTGCTGCATCTCTTAGGAAACATTAGTTATAGGTTTGTACTTCTTGAATCTGGTCCATTCACCAGTAGCATAGTTCATTTCAAAGACCGTATCAACCAACATAGTGGTACTGCCAGTGCCATCTGCCTTTGGTAAGTCTTCTGTATGCTCACTGAGTTTAATTTGGATGATGTCACCTTGCTCTTGGCAAGGATTCTCTGTGAAAACAAGAACAGGAACAAAATTATACATTTCAGCATTGTATTAGAAAAGGTAAAGAACACTTGATGGAGATTATAAACTTTATGCTGAAAAAAGCCCCAAAACTCAACAAACCAATCCCAAACTGAGCAAGTCATGTCACTAATACCTATAGCCACACAAAGATCTTCCTCCCTCCATACACCAGAGCCTGAGTTTTAAGGATAAGAAAACCAGACTCCAAAAGATGGACTCCAAGGCTAATGTAACTGGAACAACAACAAAAGGCGGAGTAAAGCATGCTGATGTCATTTCTGTCTGCCTCAAGATCCATAAGAGAAGCTTATATTTAAATGGGAGTTGGTAAACTTGAACTACCAGAATTACTTTATTTGGAATATATTTTGTAGTTAAAAGCCTCAACAATTTTCATCTGCTCTGGAAGCCCAAACAGCTTCACTGAAATCATTCATCCAAGACTCGGTTCCATTCCAGTAGAAGTACTGAATGTCACATTTCAAGGTATGGAATTGACACTCAGGAAGCTCAAGAATACCACAGTTGGCAGCTATCTACCCAGCCTTCAGAAGATGCTGACATTATTACTGAAAGAATTAATGTTGTTATATACTTATCTCTATATGCATATGTGAATATATGTAACAGACACACTTCCAAAATAATATTTTACCTTGCATTACAAAAAACTGTCCATGTAGATATTAAAGTACACCGTCCTACTGCAAATTGAAGTAGCATCTGGTAGTAAGAGCACCATCATTAATGCAAGATACACAGAACTTTTAAAGCCCAGGGATCACCACAGTAACTCTACCCTGGTCATGTTCAATATTGTATTGCATTAACACTAATGCGTGAGCCACATTTAGGCTCCAGCACTCCAGTGATAAGAGCCCTCAAATACCAAATTAGAAACCTGAGCTAGTGCAGATGATAGAGTTCACTTAAGGACTCTTAAGCCCCTTCTCATCTTACATCTGATAATCTTCTTGGTAAAACAGCCTTGGTCTATCAAGGCAAATATATGACAGGATCTAGCTATAAGACAGCTTCTCTCCCAGCACAATACCTGTGGCTACCTAAAGTACCTGAGACAACAGTTGCTACATTTCTAATACTAAAGAATTAGCGAAGAGGCTCTGTACTATGCAACCTATATCTCAGCTTGCTGTGAAAGAACTTACGTTCATTGGTCTTTTAGACAGGCTACTAGGACCTAACCAGTCTGCTCACTGTTCTGACTGGCTGCCTTGCTTCTCCTCAACCCCTAAGCTATGATATTATGTGTTCAGTTATGTATACATTGTGAGCCTTGCACTCACATACACATGTTTAGAAATGCTAGGCTCTATTTCAGATTTGTGTATTCAAAAGCAAGCTAAATTAGTCTCAATACATGCCTCTGGATCCTGCCATGAATCCAAGTATAAGAGCCTTTTCTGGCCTTGTAACTTTGTTTGCAGTCTTGAACATTTCCTGTGCAGCATACATTTGCTCCCTCTGCAACAGATAAAACAAATATGAATTCCAGTGGAGAAAACACTGCCAACAGGTACCAAATTAATACCCACAGACAAACATAAGAGTAAGGTGGAAGTCTATAGACCTACAAAGAGTAAAAAAGAAAAGGCTTAACCTCAAGGCTTTTCTTCCTTAATGCTTAACACCTAACACTTACAGCAGTGACAACCAGTTTCTGAAACTGGAAAAAAAAATATCGAATCTTTAAATAGCTACAGAAACATGTGCTAAAAAACTTAATGTTTACATTATCAATTTTGTGTTCTTTATGACATTAGGAAAAAAGGAGAAAAACCCCAATGCCTACTCCATAGTCCAACAGACCCAGGCTTGCAATAAATTCTGAGGAATTTTTTTTCTTTAATAAAAGAAGTAAAGGTACTAAAAAGAATGTCACCCAGCTTCTTAAAATTCAGATCTTGCACACCAGGCTTACAGACATGCTTAGCGAAGTCTCAAATCAGCTGCATCTTTAATTAGTTATTTGCTTAACTTCAAGCATGCACATAATATATACCAACATACCAGCAATAAGAAGCTTCAGGATGTAAATAATTGCTGTTGAGTTTCCTCTCCTCCCCACTCTCAGGCTTTAGAAGATGCATAATGGGTGTGTGCATGTGAAGGGATCAAGAAATAAAGGCTTTCACCTTAGAATGATCTGCTGATACCTTTTCTCCTACCACTGCAATGATGGGATCCCTTTTAGCAGTTTACATTATATGCAATTGGCTGGGCAACAGCTCTGCTGGAAATACACCTTTCTCCCAAAATTCTTTATAATGAGTAACACAAGATTATTTTACATAATAAATAGCAGTAAATAAAGACATCCTACCGTAACATTAACACTGCAGAAATAAAAATGTTGTGATTTACATTAAGACAGCAATACTAACGAAGCCACAGAACATTTTCATTATCTTTGGTTATAAAAAGCAGCCTCAACCACTCCATGATCCAAATGCCAGGAGCTGCCAACATACTAAATGAGATCCATAATAATATTTGCATTTTCCAATCTACATCAAAAGCAGTCGTCAAAAAGAACCTGGTTTTACTTACTGTGAGAGAGAGGCTTTTTTTCGGTGGTGCCTGTTGCTGAGTTTGGGGGGCCACTTGTGGTGCTTGTGCCGCAGGGGAAATGGCAGGTGGTGTCGTAGGCGTTAGGGGTGAGGTAGGTGTAGCTGCAGGTGGGTTAGAGTTACTGTTGTACATGGGTGTTCTTTGTTTGAATTGTGCAGGAAGAGTTGTGGTAGCATTTGGAGCTGCAGGTTCTTCAGTCTGTCTGTTAGTCTGCAAGGCCTCTCGTGCAGAGCCAGCTGCAAAAACCAAACAGGATAATTAAAAACATTATAGTCCACAAACAGGGATTAGCATCACCAATGGCCTTTCAAGAAAACTAAAAACTCTGATTATTCCATTTTAGCATCACAATTTAATAAGCCATCTAATATCTGTATGAAAAACCGAAGAGCTAATGGCTCTTTCCACTCAATTATCTTCACCAGTAATTAGACAACTGAGTGACCAGCTGTCCAGTATGGATTACACTACACTATACTTAACGTCAAGTTTCATAGTTAATTAATATCAGATTTATTAAACTGAAACCGCTTCATTTACTTTTTAGCTTATATTGCTATAACCAACTGTACTCCGACCCTACCATGATTATTGCTGTACTGTTATGTAGAAGCCAAAACCATAAAAATATTTCATCAGTTTTTACCTAACATAGCAGCACCTTCCAAAGGAAATGGTAATTAAGTTTCAGCCAGTAACACATACTGAAAATACACAAGTTCTTAAACAGATGACAGAATTAAATGTAGTCTTCACAAATCACTCATTATTTAGACACTAACTGCTAAGAGGCTGAAAACCCCAGAGTACTGACAAATCCTAACTCTTGTTATTTCTCAAAGTCAATCCATTCACCTGCGCTTAAGGGAGTTACTATTCTGAACCTGGTTGCAGGTGGAGGCTACACATACTATCAAGTTACTGTAATTTCATAAGTTACCATCTGTCTAGCAAACACTCTAGCCAGTTACATTCTTTTGCAGCTCTCAGAAACAAGCAGAGCCGCTTAAGTACCCTTCACGAATCTCACGAGGTTTAAGTTAATCTATTCACATTATGTTCACAGTAGACTAAAAGGCAGATAGATACAAAGCAGCCAGAGCTACACTGATGCCTTTCAGATCAGATTTTAGAGAACAAGAGGTCTACCACTCTGCATCTAGGCACAGATACAGCATTGGTTTTAACAATATGGTTATTACCCAGTAAGATGTGGAGCAGGATAATGAACACTTGAGAGGACAAGCATTTGTAACAATTAGTTACCCATTAATTTCGTAGAAATCTCTGAAGTTTTATTACTGACTTCCTCTCATGTCAGAATAACTGACTTGCATAAAGTATGTCCTAATTATGCAACCTCAGATTACACGAGACCAAATCTGTGGATCTTCCGTGTGCATCTTGTATCAAGGAAACCGCTTTATATTCCTTGTCCATAAGAAGAGCTAGATACCCCATACTCCAGAAGGAAAAAAAATAAATTAGAAAAAAAGTAGAGAACAAAGACAATAGAGAATTTTAAACTAGGCTTTTCCTGCTGTTGAACACAACGCCAAGGCTCTGGAAAATAATACTAGCTGCTGACAACACTGATGTGCTGTTGGCTGCGTTCCTTCTGGAGATGCCAATTTTCTACCAGAGAAAGACTTGCATGGACCTTCACAGAGATTCTGAACTGTTTCCAAGTGCAGTGATCAGGTTTTGCATAGAGACCAACATGCTAGAGCTCACAAACAAAGACAAATATTACAGTACCAAACCACAACAAGCAAGAGTAAAAATAATGCATTAAACTGAAATTTGGTTTTCTGTTAACTACAAGGTCTGGTAATGAATTCCAGTCACGCACATCTGTTAGCACAAACTGATATGCTCCTCTAAGACTTTACATGCAGCAGGGAAGGAAAAGTAAAACCAATTGTGTTAAAATAAGAGGTGTAGAAATAAAGGATTTGTACAAACACTTTTTTACTACAGAATATTTTCTAGAATTGAAAATAATGTAGCACTTTTCAAAATACGTAGGAGCTCAGCTATTAGCTATCAGATTGTTAAGAAAAAGTAAAAGTAAAATGCATGGCTTCATCCCAGCCTGGGTGAAAGTTATACGTACTTGCCCCTAGAAACTTACCTGACTCTTCAAAGCAACTGTTTTGTAAGTGCATGCATATAGATCTGCGTATGGAGTATGTAGTCTAGACTTATGTATATTATTGGTGTCTCTTTAGGGATAAAAAAATGCTGGATTTTCTATTACAGAGTAAAAAAAAACCCAACAAACAGTAAATTGCTTTGCTTGCTTGACTTAACTAACAGGCATTTTAAGACTTAAAAATAACAACCATTTTCTTTATTTAGGTTAAATGACATGTCTGGTTACCCAAAGGCTGGGTTCCTGCAATGGATTTTTAGACTGCTAAGGTAAAGTTTCAGTAGAGTTGAGGGACAGTAAATTTATAAATAAAAGAGATAGACAGTAAAACCCTATAGAGCTGGAGGTATTAAGGTGCAAAAGCAAAAATCTGTCTTTTACCTGGCTGTGTTTCAGAGCTTGGGATATACGAGGAAGACGGCACCACACTGGGGGTAGCAGGTAAATAACTTGTAGAAGGTAGTGCAGGCTCATTGTTCAATGAGCCAAGTTTCTGTAAAACAGAAAAGAAAGTGTTACAGCCATACCACGTATACTCATGTGCTGTTTCTGCATTTTAAATACATTTACAACATTAGTTCTGCTACAATATTCCTTTTGGGAACTTAATTATGAACTCCTCTGTTAGGGCAAGTCTGCCCTTTCAACCCTAACTCCCTATACAAAATTCAGACATTAGAATTACCCTAGGAGAGAAAAAGCAGCTTTTATTTCCCCTAATTCAGATCAAAGTTGCTTCCAAAGGCACAACCTGAGCCAGGAAAAAAACTTTTACAGAGAACATACTTCTGCAAAGAAAGTCAAGCTGCTGTTCTTTTGTCCCATTCCTCAGTTAGTACTGTGGAGACCAAATGATGAAATTTGCGCAGATGGTGCTCTCTGAAGAATTACATTATAGAAATAAGTGATCTTCTGCTGGAGCAAGCATGTTCTTCACTATCAGCAAGCAGAAACCTGTGTTCATCCGTAGGCAAAAGGCCTACTAAAATATCACCCAGCAGAATGCAAAGGCCTCTGGGACATAAGCAAGCAAAAGGCAGCAGTAAAAGCACAGGTAAAACCCTGCTTCCACTGAAGAGGCAGTCAACACGAACATGATGGATGTCATCTAGGATCAAGCCAAGAAAATGCCACATGTGGCATCATGCATGATATTGCGCACACAGCACAGAGACAACCGCGTGGTATCTCTATGAAGATCTTCACTTTAATCCAATCCAGCCTACAAACATAAGGGGTTGACAGAGGAAAGACGTTTGGGGGGAATAGGTCTAGCAGAAAAATCCTTTAAGGTAGCGTTACTATACAAAATTAAGATGGATACTCTGTAAAATGTGGAGCTTGCCAAAAAAGATATTCTCTTCTTGTCTTTCCGCAGAGTGCTGTGACCCTCACTCCTGACACAGGCCTACCAATATCTGCCTATATGTTGGTTTTGGCATGTGTGCCATAGATTGCTACCCCCATAACCACGGGACCAATGTTGCATGTGCTTACTATCAGGCTCTAGAGGAGAGAACCCCTGGCTTACCAACCAAGACACAAGTCTTTTACATGGAGTGCTCTCCAAAGGCAAGTGTTGCAATGTCAACACACAGACTTTAACAGGCAGAGCTAATCATGACCACTTAAAATTTAGAACACAAGAAGACACTTAAGATTTGAGATGCATTTCTATCACCCCGAGAGGCTTGCAAACACTAGCTGCAGCAGCCTCAAATTATCTGTTAGTATCTAAAGAACCCAGTTGTCCAAATTAATTCCAGGTCAACGCTTGCTGGAGTAGTTTCTAACTTGGAAGTGGGTGGAGGACCTAACATTCTTGTAATAACTATGTCCTGACTGAGAAAACAAAGCTGCATTGCATTTTTACTAATAACGCTGTATCTGAAAGGATATGAAAAAACCCTCTACACGCAACTCCTCCCTCCACTCCCCAACTGACCTACCTCTAGAAACAGGTTAGCTTTTTCAATGGATCCTAAACAACTTTTGGATTAAAAAGACAAGATGACTGTTAAGACAAGGAGTGGCCACCTCTGAAGTTTATGGGTTTTAAAAAGAATAAGTTTGTAAGCCATAGGTAATTTGAATGGACACCAATTCCACTGTATTTCTCCTCCCCTATCAGTAGCAATGGGACTGGCTAAGCACAGTTACATATAGGTTCGAAGACCTCAGAAAAAAGTCTGCCTTCTGGATTAGAGCATCAATTCTCTAAGATTACAAACTAAAAATGGAGAAGAGAACCACAGAACGGTACAGGTACTAGTGTGTAGGTTCTTTTCTCGAGCCAGAAGACAGATGAGTTGTAAATACTTCCTTCTTACTTGGCTGCTTATATTCAGCTATCCCTCCTGGGCATAGGCCAATGACAAGTGATCCTCACTGTGGGCACTGTTCCACTAGGGTCACAAAGGATGCACAGGCACCAAGTGAAACCTGCAGGAACTCCCAAAAATGATTGTACCTCTGTATGATCAGAGAACCCTTCCATCTCTTTCATCTCTGACAGAAGACTACAATCCTCAGTTACAGAAATGCCATACCCCATCACAAACTTAGAACAGCAACAAGAAAACAATCAAAAACTTTACCTTCATCCTGCTTCCAATTTTTTATCTAGTTTAATGAAAACATAATGGAATTTTGAAATAATTATGTAAACATTTTTACATTAAGAGGCATATTTCAAGAAGTTAGTAAAATATCATTAGTGTTTAAGTGTTTTAGAATACGTGCATCATGGTTTCCTCTTTTTTGTTTGGTTGTTTTTTGTTTGCTTTGGTTTTGTTAGGTTTTACCTGTGTAGACACAAGGCCAGCAGCATAATCTGGGGTAGCATTTTCTACTACTGTTTCTTCTTTGGCTTGCTTTTCCACAACTTCTGTATCTATAGCATAAAAATAGAAGTCAGTTCAAGGAAGTTTCCTGAAATACTGAATCAGATACACCTTTTTAAACAAAGGTACAAAAATGCATTTCTCAAAGTCTGGTAAAACATGCTTAAAGAGGTATACACTGAAAGGTTGGTAGATACAGTAATCTTCATACACAATTTTATAATCAACACAATTATGAACTGAACTACAATGTATATCCACCAAGATACAGTAACTGAGTAATGAGGCAGAACCGGCTAATTTCATGATATTAGGAAGCACCAAAACCGTAACAAAAGTCTAACTGCAATTAAGATTTTGTTATGAGATGGTACTAATTTTTTCTTGTGACAAATATAAAATGGTTGTTTTGGGGAAACTATGCTGCCTAGTGTATCTTCCTGATATGGTTAAGTGACTGCACTGTCACTTGACTTAACAGCAGTATATCAGATATTATTCACTTGTTAAGATCTCTCAGCCAGGATTCTGGAGTGCGCTATAAGTTTTGTCAACGTTATTTTCCATTAATCTACTTGGCCACATAGCCAGTAGAAAGAAGTATACCAAAATATCTCAGAACAGTTCCAGTACTGAAGCCACTCACACACCTATATGCTGCCCAAAGCACAAATGACTAGTTCAATCCTTTAATGCAACTGAGTTGAGTTATTACCTAGGCACTTGGCAATATGATAGGGAGCATTAAAAAAAACAAAAAAAGTTAAAATCCTCCCTTAAAGAATTTTTGGCTGGGTTTGGTTTTTTTCTCCCCTCTCCTTTTTTAAAGTTCATCTGAAATAAGTTTTAACAAATGAAGAACAAAACGGTACTACAAATCTAGATCCTATTTCCAGGTGTATTAATAGACTTTGTAAAAAGCATGCTATACCAACCTAATGTCTTTCTTCTTCTCTTTGCTTCACGGCCAGCACCTACCATATCCAGCTCAGAAATATCTAGAAGCTAAAGAGACCATAAAGAATATAATAACCATTGCCAAATTTATGTAGTTTACCTGTAAATATTATCCTTAATTTTTTCTTTAATACATTGCTACTTCATTCAAAACAGCATCAGAAATTCACTTTAGATCAGGGAGGAGAAAGCAAGAGATTACGAAACAGTGCACCCACCTTTACTCCTCTTTCTTTGCGCAAAGGTGTTCTTGAAGGAGGAATAGGAGTTCTGTTTCCAGAAGGACTAAATACACTAGGTGCTGAAGTACTCCTGAACGGAGCTTGTTTTGGTATTCCTTTGAGTGGTGCTTAGGGAAGATCAAAAAAGGCAACAATTGTAATCTATATATTTAATTAGTTACAAAAAGCAATAATGAGGAGTTCTTCGGCTTTTCCCCTTTTTAACACACACACCCCCTTCCCCTTTAACTTCAAATGTTCATAGTGTGGAAATGTCTGTAACACACTATGTGTCACTCCAAGGTCAATTAGGTTTTACCCTTCAAACAAGGAGTAAGGGCCAATCTCTAGGCTAATGCTTGCAGGCCCATTCTACATGAAGTAAGCAAACAGGAGAACTGCTATCAAAATACACTTTTCTCACATACATTGAGGCTTTCCTCACCTATAAACTTTGAACACATAAAAAGGTATCGGGCATGAATGTTCTGAATCCAAATATTGCCAAAGCTACTCTTTGAACTTTAAGATCTAGTTACTTGGTAAAACTGTACTTCATCAAAGATTCTTAGCGAAGCTTCTGCAGGGCCAAGGGCTCATAATCTATTGGAAAGGTAAATTACTGCTTTACACAGGGGTTTGAAATTCTGGAGCTGCTGTTTGCACAAGTAGGAAGACCCAATTTGGATCTATATTGCAAACAGAAAACCTACTGTCTCTATACTAAGTAGAAACTGCTACAGCTAGAAGAAGCTGTTTTCCCCCAACTTTACACCGTTACCCTTCTACCTCACACTTAATGTAAGCGTTGAGGACAGCATTCTTTCATCAACTGCTAAAAAATCAGGGACACATATACATATCTATCAGGTCTTTGAGCCTCCTGACAATCTCATCATACCCTACAATTTGAAGATAAACACAGAATTTTAGTCTGAGGTTAGATACTCTGTATGCCTCTGTATGTTGTACTGAAAACCTTTGTACCACAGGACAATTCTCTCTGACCAAAGTGACTAAGTTTCAGCATAGTAAATCCCAGCTGGTCCCATAACTCATATTTCCAGAGACCACTTGGCTCTAAACGCTAAGTCTAAAAACTAGCTCCATTAGTTCAATGGCTAAAAAGAATGCCAAGAAGAGCTAATGGTCGGTTTCTATCCTGGGACAATTCAAATTACAACTATACTTTTTGCATTTGCTGCATGAACATATGGCCAAATTTTGGTGCTCAAAAACTCATCTTAAATAGCATCAAAGTACGTCATAGCTTCCGGCCACTACACCAAGAAGTCACTCAAATTTTACATCTCAGCATCATATTGGTGGTCAGAAAAGTTATACTTGTGCACTGATTTGAAGTATGTAGCTAATTTTGAACCCTCCTCTTCTTCCTAGACAAAAACTTATTTGAAAGATTCAAGCAGCTCAGAAACTTCAGCAAACAGCTGAAATCTATTAATGCAAAGTTGAAGAATGATTATACATCTTTGTGACGCCCATTAAATAGAAGCCACTGCACAGTCTTGGCTGCAGGGAACACACTGTCCCCTCTTCTTTCTCCACGCAGAATTATACAAATACAAGATAGTTTCAGTCTAATTCAAAGTATTTCAAAGAGCACAGCAGATTACTGTGATCCACTCTGCTCCCTTTTGGAGCAATATGGCTTAGTCAGGAATTATTCCTGGAGTGATGCAACTTAAATTCTTACCAAAGTCTATAGGAATGATCTAGCTGCGTACATTTTAGAAGCATGGCAGATATACTTGTCATTTAAGAAAAACCTCACACTTGTGTTTCTTTCTGACAAGACACGTCAGAAACATTTAAATATCAGGAGAGATGAAGGCAGAAAGGGAGAAATCCTTGGCTTCAAAAAGAATTAAGTTTTTGCAAAAACTAGATGGTAATTTTAGTCTTCATCAAGGCTATTTTATCAGATTTTCTTTCCGGGAAGTGATGAAAGCGAGCCATACTTGTCGTATCTATCTTTTTGACCAATCCCCTGCCTTTGGCATGGAAAGGCACTCCTGCAGTCTTCTTCAGCTGTTGTGCAGTTTCTGTTGCTAAAAAAAAAAAGCTTTAGTTATTACACAATATGTGCTGAAAAAACACAATACATTGCTTCTTATACGAAATGTTATTAACTAATACATAAAAAGATGGGAACAGCAACAAAGAAAGAATTATATTTTAATTAAAACCCAGATCATTTATGCAAGGTAAACACAGTATTTGGAGAAAATGCAAAATCAATATGACTATGCAATTGACAACATGGTCTAAGCTAAAAGAAATTATCAGAGTAGGCAATTTACTTAACAGAGACTGAAATAATTAAAGAAAGTTCCATATAGCATTATAAAAAGTTACAAATCTTGTATTTAACCAGACCAACTACTCAAGTCACCCGCAAGAAAGAAGCAAGCTGCTGCAACAGAATAGCAGGTACCGTAAACTATTTTAAGATCGCTTAAAGCGGTTACCAATACATATATGCACACACACGCTGCCTTTTGTTAGCAAAACCCCTCTTGGCTTTCACACCCTATATAGCCATATTGAGCAAAAGAAAGCATCAATTATCAGCTCTTGTTCCCTGTTGCAAAAACATGTGGCAAAATAAAACTAGGTGCTCATTTCAGTTTTGTTTCAGGAGCTTTAACCAAAGCTGTCCCTCACAAGTCCTCACAACTAACTGTTAAATATACCCATGAGAGAATATAGCTGTGCTTTAAAAAGCTACAGCTTTTTGTATGCCTTGAAATCTGAACAGCATTTAAATCAAGATTAGCATTTTAATGTAATCATGGCCAAAATGACTTGCACCTGCTCTTCCACACATCAGTCTATCAAAGAAAAAAAAATAATAAAATCAGCCAGCAAAGCTCTTAGAAAATTTTAATGTATATCCCCATTGGGGGGATATTCTCCCCACTGGAGAATAAGACTGAATATAGATTCTCCTATCACCATTTAATTTGTTACTCAATCTTATCAACTAGCTGTAATACTACTTACACTTCTGCAAGAGTTCAGCTCTGAGAGTGGCACTTTTAGGTTTCCTTTTCAGCTGGAAGTGTTTCACTGGGGGAGTAAGTGGTCCAGCTAGTGTTGTCAAGGCATTTTTGTTTAAGTATTGGCATTCCAACGGCAACATAGCTGAAGTTTCACATTCGCTTACTGCATAAAGAGTTAACACAATACACATGGGTATTAGCACCTCTTTGATAGCTAATTACAAAACATTTTACAACTAGACTCTACAGGTGTTTTCAAATTTTAGATTACTTGTTTTAAACTTAGTTCTAATTATTACACAGTATATAACCAGTTATTAGGATGTTTGTTTTTCACATTAGCTTCTTAAGAGCTTCCATGTTAATCATACCTATGCAAATTATAGGAATCTTAAATATGCTACTTTTGTCAGACTAAAAGACAACAAAAAAGACTGAGTTCTCAGATTCCTTAAAAATTACACATAAAAAGGAAGCTACTAAACAGAAGTCCAAGCCAAAAGTGTGAACAGACAAATTATCACTTGTTTATAGTAAGAAAACAAAATGCTTCCACCTCCAAGTCATTTCATTATTGGTCTGCTGCAATCCTAACTCCAAGACCTTGTCTGCCCATTGATGCCTGAGGGCTTTTTCTAGTCAATGTGCTAAATCAAACCCACTGAAGTAGGAGTAGCTTTGCATCACCATTTATTACGTTGTTTGAAGCAGCAATTGTGCAAGTGCCCGAGTCAGTATTTTCGGCTGCTATGCAATCCATAGCTAGTTGGACATCAGCAGCATAACTCTTCTTGGGATCAGTCTCCCCAACAGCACCTATTATTTGTTGGCTAGAGGAGGACTTCCAGCAGAGATGCACCCCATCCGCCCAACAGACTGGTGGTGCTTCCACACACACAAGGCTGTCCACACAAAGCACTGCAGAAGCAGGGCCTTACTGTCTTCTTTAGTACTACAACATACAAGACAGAGCAATATATGAAAAAGCTCAACTTACTAAGCTGCAGTAAGTCTGACAGCTACAGATAGCTATCTGATAGCTGCAGATAGCTAACTACCTATCAATGCACATACAGTCCATCTATGATACTAATGAATCCACATTAACTTGCATGCTGCCCTTCACAAACACTCAGGGCAATACCTGATGTGCAAGTTCTGATGATGTGTGAAAAGATAATTTAAGAAGTTACCACTCCTCAAATATCACAGTTCAGTAACATGCCAGGTCATGAACTGTGGCAGTTAAGAGACAAGACATACTGCTTGTCCTGCTACCAATACTGTTAAGATAGCAAGAATGCCTGTGAAATGACAGGTTATTTCTGAAAAAAGGCATCATATTCCTGTAATTTTTATTGACAGAAGAGGCTTACCTTTTTCTCTAAGCTCTCCTAAAATATCTTGAACATTGGGATTCTGTTCTTCAAGATCAAGGTTAAGGGAGCCAGTATCTGGAAAGGATTTTAAAATATCAGCTACCATTAAGACCCAGGGGTCTGAATCCAAGGTAGCGAGCTGGATAATTTCAGTCAGTGCCCCTTTCATCTAACAAAAAAAGAAAAAGAAAATCAGCCAATTGGAGACAGTTTTAAACAGATTATACTTGGTTTTCTTTTTATATTTTAAAAATACACTAGCACAAACATGCACAATGTTTTACTACTGGGGAAGGGAAGAGGGAGACCATTTCAACACAGTTATACATTAACTCTAGAACTAAGTAAAGAACGAACCAAGATAATTTTTTTTTTAAATATTGCTTTCGGTCAATCTAACCCAAGTTTGGTTTGAGCTTTTGGCAGCTTGAACCTTTGTTTACTACTGAACATTTTTACTAAAAGCAACAGGCCAGATTCTCACATTACTGTGGGACATAAGGAGACGCTTATATTCCCAGTGTACCCACACCTTATATTCAGTGATAAGAATATACAACTAGAATAAAATAAAGTTATTTAGAACAGGCATCTAAATGAAGATGTGCCCCTTTCTGGAGTACAGAATAATACAGCAGACAGACCAAATCTGCATCATATGAACAAAAACTAAGTCCTCAAAATGGTACTTAAGCTTAGGCCAATATAATGTGGGTTTGTATTGTTTGACAAAAACTACATATTACAGAAGTACACCCAGTCCTCTAATACAACAAGCAACAAGATTTTCCATCTATCCAAAGTTTACATAATCAGAAAAAAATTATTTTTCTTTAAGCATCTAACCTGAGAAATGTAATATAATGCTTAAGATTAAAAATTATTACTGTCGTAGTATTATTTTTTTTTTAAATTACTGATCAACATGTCTGTTGGCACCATGAAATGACATAAAAATCAAGGTGACTACAGCCAGGGTTTTACACAGTGTACCTTTTCAATTAGTTGTTTCACTTCATTCACAGGTAAGCCTAAACCCCCCAAACAAAAACTGAATGCTTGCTTTTTTTTCCTTAGTAAGTAAACTCTTACGTAAGAATTAGAAGTATTAGCTTCATAGAACTAAGATGTTTGAGATATGCTGTGTGTCTATCAAGCCACAAAACAGAGTAAAACCACATAAAGTATTTAGGCATACTCTGTCTGTATGGTATTAACATTGAAGCATTTACAAGCAAGCATAAGGAAATCCCTGAATTTTGACTTTTCACAACCCATTGTGGCACATGTAGCTTAGTTACTGTCTACATGTTTCTGAGCATGTGGAGACAAGCAAGATATTCACCTTCATGCTGTATTTCTTTCCCTTTACTTAAAATCAGCCTTTTCTTACATGAAAGTTTCATAAAATAAGCTCAATCCACCCATGCAACTCTAAGAAATAAAAGTTAGATTTCTGGTCTCCATTTTCTCCTCCCAAGCACTTTTAAACCTCAGGGGTCAGGCACACATTGACATTTCTCAATTCTTTCCATCCATACAATGTTATTGCCCTCTCACTTCAGAGAGGTCTATAAGTGCAAGATAGGGGCAATTTGTCCTTTACCCATTGCATGTTTTAGCACTCATAGTAATGCGCTTGTCTAATGAACCAGATCAGTTCATCTGACTGAAAACTAGCATCTCCCCACAGCTTTAAGATTGATAAGCCTCTTGGTGTGGCTGACTACAGTCGCACAAACCCTAGAACCAGGAAAAGAGTGGAGCAGAAAGCAGACACTACAACAGTCAGTTACCACCTTCGGCAGGACTATTGATTTGGTTTGGATTAAAACTGACCCCACACTGTTTAACATGCTGTCAAATTTAACCAACACTTATCCAAATGAAGAGCATCAATTTCTAAGGTTCTAGTCTTTGTTGTCCTCCTTTGCTCATTTCTTTCTCAGTAAACATAAAAAACCCCACCCAGATTCCACACAGACTTGTAAATCTCTCTATTCTAATCCTAAACTGCGCATCACAAATCGCTTCTCCTACAGTGGATGAGGACAAGTGTGAATACTATCGAAACAAAGTCCCTTATTCTCTTACCTATCCTGTAGGAATTACAGTACTGATTTATGCAAAACATTTGAAAATTTAAAACATGCCATGAAAGCCAATGAAGCTATGGTTTATTTATAGCTCTTTTACAAGCTTTTATCTGGACATCACTAATGCAGGTAAGTGTACAGAATGTAATTTCCTCCATCAAAGCAAACTCCGCTAATAATTGGAGGAAAGATTTTTCTTGCGTTCTCCCAATTTACCCTTCATATCTGCTCCACAAAACTCCTATTTGTAGCAAAAATTCACAGAGCTACATGTCTATACTATGTATATTCCTATGAAGCTCTTGTCTGGGCACGCTACATCCACTCTGCTCTCAAGGCAGCTAAAAGTTCAGGCAACCTACTTAAAACACAACCCATCGCTTCACATGACTTTGGTTCCTTCAAGAAAGGAGCCCTGAAACAACTTGTTTGCCTAGCACCAGGCAAATAGCATTATCACAAGGTCTCACAGCAGAAAGAACATGGTGAAAGAACAGTCACTGTCACACACAGGGAAGCAAAGCACACTAGGACGTGCTGTGAGCTAACCAGAGACCTTGCCTGAATACAGGTTTGCATTTAACAAGCCTGGATTTGAGTTTTGACTCAGGCTTGTCTTCAAATGACAATTTAAATACACGTTCCCAGTTCACAGTTGAACTGGCAGCTGAAAAAAAAAAATTTAATTTGCAGTTTGAGAATGCATGAAACGCAGCTACATACAGTTTTTCCTGTTTTTTTATAGAGCACAGCCATGATCCCAAGCTCTCAATTGTGTAAAACTGCAACACTGGGTCAATAATAGTCCCATCAGCTCCAACCAGCGTCTTGTTAAGCATGAACATCAAGATATGATGCAACATGCTCTAGCATTTCTCTCATCCAAAACTTAAGGATCTCAAGTATTTTTCTCAGCCTGCTGGCACCAAAAAAAAAAAAGCATAAGGCATGACTAGAAACACCTAACAAGAAAGGATCAGGCAGGACGGCAAAAGTCTGGGAACAGAGACAAAGGGAAATTAATAATGGCTGTGCAGGAAGAATACGCAAACAGCACCGTGGGAAGGGGTAAAAAAGGAAATATTACTAGAAATACACAAAATGATAGCTCCAAGATTACTTCTTGCAAAGAATTTCCATTCGTTTGCTTTATATTAAGCCTAAATTAATATATGTGACTATACCTTTAGACAATTGCATCAACAGCTGGCAAATAAAGCCAATCAAGTTTTAATCTTTCAGGGGTCATAGAGAAGGTGATATTTGATAGGCATCTGCATTATTACAGAGCATTTTCATTAAGCTAAAAGCATTGGATTGGAAGTACAGTATTAATATTTACGCAACACAAAACTAGGATGGATCAAATATCACTACTATATATGTTTTGTATTTTAATCATGAAAGAGTAGAAGTGGCCAAGAGTAATATTAGATTAAAATATACCATATTACATCACAGAAAAAATAAGAACACTAAATGCAGACCAGAAAGATGCACAGCAGCCTGCCTGTTCTGAAGACAGAGGGAAAGGCAGGTGTCATGTGCCTTCTTACTCTTTTGCAGTAGCATGAACAGAGGACTCCCGATTCACACAGCCAAGCGAGAAGAAACAGTCTTAGCTTTTGCTCTCTTGCCACTATTGTCACAAAAGGGCAGGCCACTGCCAGGATAGGCAGCCTCTTCCTCTCAAGATAATTCAGAGTGCACAAAAGCACATAGTCCTCATTCCAGACTTGGTTGTAACATCAGAGTCTAACCCTGAACAAATAAATGAAATGCTGGCACAAAAAGAAAACTTGCACTTGCCATTGTGAATCAGGTTAACAAGGATATAATATACAAAATAAACAGAAGTAACTGTTCTGCCAAATTCACAACTGAAACTCCAGTCAGCACTACACTGAGCTTTAGGCATCATTTCAAATAAGCATGATTATGTGGAAAAAATTTAGCAGATGAAAAGCTGGGGGGCAGGGAGATTCAAGAGTTAGCAATTTCTGCCCAGAGAGTAACAGTGGGAAAGGATATTTTTGATAACTGCCTACAAAATACACTTAACTTAAAATGAAAATGGAAGCCAATTATTCTTATTAGTCAGCAGGAACAAGCAAGCAGTAATAAGGTTCACAGCCTGATAAAAATTTAGGTTTATTACCTATCCCACAGGAGTATTATGAGGATTAAGTCACTTGTATCTATACAATATTTGGAGGGTTGAATGAAAACTTTATGAAAATTGAAGGATATTACGTTTTAGAAAAAAACACACTCAAGCAAACAACTGAGCTTTCAAGAGAGCTCACTGAAGATTCACTTGTCCAGACTGAAGCTTTCACAGAGATTTAGAAAGGACCAGCAGCCAATTAAACCCCTTCTAAACCAAATACCACCACTCTTTTCTAGATTCCCACATAACTTTTTACTCATATATCTGCTCCCAAATGGTTTCCACATTACTCTATGCCTCAGTGAAAACGCTATTCTAGAGAAACAGGAAAAAACACTGATCTAAAATAACTAAGTCCAATCTGTTATCTAGAGAGGGAAATATCATTTAACATGTTACATAACAAACCAGTAACATATCCTGCATCCACTATTGAGATTCACGAAGCTTTACAAAGCTGATGCAATATATTTTCCAATACTATTAAGTTTCCAAATGCCAGCTCAGTGCTTCTCACACGATTGATACAGACTGGCACATGGCATGGAAAACACACATATGACTTCTTAAAGAGACTAATGAAGTACTTTCACAGTTAAGTTTAAACATTTTCAGATACAGGACTGATTTCCAAATGACAAATTTTACTTCCAGGCAGCTACAGGTATCCTATACTGGTGTATTTCTGCTAGCAGAAAGACACCATGCTTGGCACTCCACAATACATTGATGAGAGAATACTGCAGAAAAGTACACACCACAGCACACATAATACTGAACACAAACACATATATATGTATGTTCTGGGTATTGTATGCAAGATACTCAATGCCAGTTAAAATATCAAAAATCTTGACAGTAAGTTATGTACCAAATCTTCACAAATAAAACCTGTTTTAGCAAACTCACCACAAATGATGAGTATCTGGTAAGACAATGTCCCTTTCTGTCAGCAGTTTGGTTACACCAACTATTTTTACCATTTATAGAAGGAAGTCTATAATGATAATAGCAGACCTACTAACAACGTTAAGGATTTCTGTGTCATGAGTTTTTCATTTTTAACAGTTTCAAGCCCTTCATCTCAGTTAAAAAAAAATGGTAAAAAAAAATAATCACATGTCCCCGGAATAATCAAGATGTAACAGCTACTTTGCAAGGGACTGAAAAATACGCTAAATCCCTAGATCTCAATCAAGCACATTCCGTTTAAAATGAAAGCTTAAATTTACGACTGGATTCACAAATGCTACCAAAGTAGTGAGAAATCCCACAATATTTTTTGTTACAGAAGTACCAAAAGCTTTATATTTGGAACACAACTGGCCACTTTAGCAATACACTAAAAGGCACAGCAACTGACTTGCTCTTCTTTACATACACTTTATCTCCATGGCTAGTAAAAGCACAGATCAAGCAAAGCTGCTGACTACCATTTTCCTCAGAAACTGTTTGAAAAGTTCTTTTACCCACCCAGTGAACACTCCTGCAGCATTTCAACAAGTTAATTCGGTTTGCTTGAATGCTGCTCCCTCAATGAGGTGGCATGAGTGTTAGTTAAGAAGGTCCCTACGCTTTTTTAAGCTCTCTCCAATCTAAAAACATCACTAATTTGTTAGCTTTTTCTAAGCACTGCAATACTAATTTCTTCCAAGCTACTTGGATTTTCACACTACTTCAGAAGAATTCTGCATATGCACAGTTCACACGAGCTTATGCATAGCTCCTCATCCCCCCTTCTGGCCTTGCTTATTTTGCTTGTCCAAAACATAACTGCGTTTGTCACACACAAGGAAGATAGCTTGTGCACTGGACAGGCACTAAACATGAATATAATGTTTTAAAAGTTACAGTAAACACCCTGAACAAGAATATATTTTTTTTAAAGTGACACAAATTACATGTAACACAGTGAACAATCATACAGATGCATGTGGCAAGACAGACATCAATATACACTAAACTATTGCTTGAAGGTGATGCTTGTCCATTTTCAGCTTAGAAGCACACAAAAGCTGAGCACACAATAATCCAAATTACGTATCACATCCCCACACCCTGCCTAGTATGTATGTATATTAAGCCTAAGCAGCAGCTGTGTCCTAGCCAAGAGTGAGACTGGTGCAAGCACAGCTGAGGATACTCTACACAAGAAGGTGGGGATTAACTACACACCACCTCCATGATTGTTACCAGGAACCAATACCATACACAGTGGAAACAGAACAGGCATTCTTAGAACCTGGCTAAAGAAACTGAAATACTTCCCAGTCATTCTCCAGCTATTGCCCCAAACATCAGTAGCTGCTTACTGGTAAGAATAAGCCAGCTGCACATGAGGTATTGTCCAGGGACAAATGAATAAGCTTTTCTGGATCTATGACAACTGCTTCAATTGCCAGCTCAGACTCAAGCCGGCCAGCTTATTAGTGGGGGTAGGACAGTAAAGGAAAGCACCAGCTATTCCCAGAAAGGTAAAAAGAAGCAAAAAAACAGCATGGCGTTTTTCCTCAAGCAAGACCTAACTGCAAGAAGGTGGGAAAAAGCACTGTTCAGTGCAGACTCTAGATCTTCCATTCCCAAAGTTTCAGCACTTGCTGCTGTCCTTCCCAGAGCCGAGATGTTCGACCTAGGGACACCTACACAGCTGCCAGTATTAAGGAAGAAGAACGAAGGAAGCCAAACAAACAAGACTGTTCCTAAGGGATCACGCCTCTTTGTCCTACTCTTAGAACAAGCACAGCCACAGAAAAGCTCTCTTCCCCAAAGGCACCTAAACTGTATCAAAACACCAGCCCTACGCCTCTGAGTCCGTGTGGAGGCATAAGATGGGTTTCAGGTCA
This sequence comes from Rissa tridactyla, assembly GCF_028500815.1. Taxonomy (NCBI): domain Eukaryota; kingdom Metazoa; phylum Chordata; class Aves; order Charadriiformes; family Laridae; genus Rissa; species Rissa tridactyla. The sequence continues at coordinate 32,455,902 of NC_071470.1, read as the reverse complement.
AAACTGCTTTCCGAAGCCTAGTAGCAACCAGGGATTCCCCGAAGAGCAGGAGGAGCAGCAGCAGAGATACCGCTCCACTCTCTCCCTTAATCACGGGGAATCTGAGCACTTTTTCCTCACAGCGAAGGCCGAGCCCTCCGAGCTGGGCCTCAAGGCACCGCTCTGCCAGCCACGGCCTCCTACAGCCCCCTCCCCGAAAGGCCGCAAGGGAGAAGCGGGGATGCCTGCGGGGACCAGCCTCGCCGTGCAAACCCCGCCGAGCACGGGCGGGCACCTGCCCTTGAGGAGCAGCCGCCGCCGGGCTTCTCTCCACCTCAGGGCTGCCGCCAGGCCGCTCCGACCGCACGGCGTCCCCCGCTTCTCCATGTGGAAAGAAAAGGGCGGGCGGGGTAGGTGGTGCTGCCGCTGCTCCCCCTCCCCCCCCGCCTTCCTTCTCCCCTCACGCCATCTCCGACAGACCTCTCCCCCCCTCACACACACACGCACCCCGCTTCGGTTAAGCTTCCCGCGCAAGCTCCTACACCCGGCACTCACCTCATCCACCGCCCGGCGGGGCAGGTGCAGCATCCCCAGGAGCAGCTTGAGCTTGACGGCCGAGGAGAGGCCGTGGAAACAGAGGCGGATGTTGTCGATCACCGAAGCCGTGAGCAGCGAGGCAATGCTCGGCGGCGCCCACAGCTCGTCGGTGGAGCCCAGTTTGTTGTGCAGCCACAGGCCAGTGTCGCTCTCCCGCATCGACGCCATCTTGGGAGCGGGGCGAAAAAAGAGGGGATTCTCCACGGGCATTTTATGAAGACACCTAAAGGGAGGAAGGGAGGGGGTGAGGACCCCTGCGGGTCGCCGTCTTGTTCGTAAGCCAAGATGGCGGCGCCCTGCGAGGTTGCGCTGGGAAGGCGCAGATTCTGCCGTAACCTAAAATGGCGGCGCCCAAGCAGGGAAAAATAGGGCGGCTCTTCTCATCCCTCTCTCAGATGCAAAATGGCGCCCGCCACAGCTTTTCTTCCGTATTGCAAGATGGCGCCGCCTCACCGCCGAGGAGCCTGCCGGTCGGCCCCCAGTGGCTGTTCCTTACAGTTGGCCCTCATTTCTCCGGCGCTCTCCTGGGCAGGAAAGGGCCGACAACCAGGAGCGGGGTGCCGAGCCACCGCGGGACCAGGCGGCACAGTCCGGAGCCCGCCCTTCCCGCTGAGGATGCCGGACTCCCCCAGCCGCCGGCTCCCGCCTTCCCCTTCCTGCCAGGCAGCCGCCTCACTGGCTGGTGAAGGCGGGAGAAGGGCTGAGGGCCCCGCTGCCAGCCCGCCCTTCCTCTCCGGGGCTGGGCCGGCCTACGGCCGGCAGAACGTTTAGCAGAGCACCACGTCTCTTTCCCCCACAGCCCCCCTGCCCCGGAGGGGGCGGATAACCCGGCGCCCGCCTGGGCACTTCAAGCCCCAGTAGCTCGGCCAGCGTTGAAAAGGCCGTCCGTTTTCCCCACCCAGCGCCATGGGGAGGTTATTAGAGCGAACAGCACACCCACCTCCCTCGTTTCCTCAGGTCCTGTCAGCCCTTGGTTTTCTTCTTGCCTAAATCGGCTGACGCGGTGCTAGATAGTGAACACACACACACCCCCCCCATCCCCCAGTGGTGCTACTATTTTACACAAGTAGAGTTGAGTATCTTTTTCATCATTTTTCCCTAGAGATTTCACTGCTGGGAGTTTTGGAGGTGGAGGAGGTTACCTCAGCGTCTGTAACGCTAGCGGTAGGTACTCAGAAATTGGGGGCTGGCATGCATACATTCACTCACATTCCCTCGTGATTCAGCTCATTGTTATTTAAATTTGAAAAATTAATCAATTGCCTAAATCCCGGAAGACTCGGAGTTTTTTGAAGTGCGGCATAAAGGGTTCATTTTAGCGTCTTTCTAATTGAAATTAAAGCACAGGAGTTGTAGGAGTGCATAGCAAATTCACTTTCTCTCTGCTCTAAGTTTTTGAATGAAAGCATTTGCTTTACAGCATTCTTCCTTTAAAGGAGATTGTTTACAACCTGGTTTCTCTAGGAGACCAGAGCAATTGTTGCTCAGGTGCTTTATCTTTCCTCAATATGGCATTGTGGAGTGTTCTACTTTATTCTTGTTCCCAACTTTTACTAATGCTGAGTGACGCCAGCTCTTGGGTGCTATGAAACACTGACTTTCATCAGTGTGGAAGTGTTTTAGAGCAAAGAGCTCCTATGTGAATAAATTATATATTAGCACATTTGTTGTCCCTAAATAATGGTTCTTTACCCCGTGTGCAAGAGCCAATCAACACACTAAGTTGAGATATTTGTTTTTATTTAAATTCTGCAGAATCAGGTGCCAGGCGTTTAACAACAGCCAGCACACCTCATATTTCAAACTACCCAATATTTACAACGATAAAACACAGCTGATTGGTCAATAATGATTAATTCACCACTCCTAACTACACGTATGCATCTAAGCTCGTGTTTAAAACATTTAGGGAGGTTACCTGATTAGCATGCTTATTATTCACAAAGGCGTGTGTATTTTAGCAACATAGTAACCCAAAGTTAGTTTGGGATATGAATTTGGTCCAGAAGCTATATTTTTTGCTATCTTTTGTCTAAGTCACCAACTGCAAAAAGAACACATAAGACCCATTGTTTTGTTTTGTGTCCTGTTCAAGGTTAGGTACATTCCTTGATGCCTCAGCCATGTCCCAACCGAAACCTTTTGATAAACTTTTAACATTGTTCTTTAGACATCACGTTGGGATTTTTTTTTCCACAGCTAATTATTTAAAATGTGTATGCAAATGCACACGTGCATTTTGTTGGTACGATCAATGTATGCTCAAAACCAGTGTGATTTAAGACAAAACTTTTGTATACAGTCAGGGGACGTTTTAGAACAGCAAAATCCGAATTGAAACAGTTTGTCTAGCACATAAATTGTTCTGTCCAGAATTTCACTTGACCTCTACCTCAGTACGTTAGTTTAGTAAATAGTTGTGGGAGAATTATTTATCTATAAGTAACTATTTGCCTGTTAGTTTGTACAGGAAAAAAAATGTGAATAAGAGACTGGGATAAATGATTAAATTGAAAACAGAATAGGAAACAAATTAAAGCAAAAGCTTGAAAAACGGCTGTAAAGGAATGGTATTGGTTTAGGTACGTAATTAAGATGTCACTATCACTCATAACCTTTACCCTCCATTAATTATACCCAGCTGTTTAAAGTACGCACCAGTATTCCTAAGACTTAGGTACATGCTTAACTGTAGTGCAAAATCCCATCAAGTTCACTGGAACTATTTGTTTCATGGCAGGAGAGTGAGCTTTGGATTGCAGGTTACCTAGGGTAGAGAGCATGTGTTCCTGTACCTTATGAAGCCCCCCCATAGATGTAGGTCTGATTTTACTTAAGGGTATGGAGTCTGCTGTGAGAAAATGTCCTGAAAATAAAAAAGTGCAAAGTGGCACAATTGTGACAAAATTCCCCAAACTGGTTGGTGAGGCATAGCTTAATATCTCACCCTTAACTCTGCTTTCTGCTGTCAGCTGCTTTTGAAAATGTATAATCCATGAGATGAGTGTAATTACAAAAAACCCTAGTTGAGTAAGGAAAGCGAGGAGTGTTCTCACCTTCAAATGTGAGGAGAAAAGTAACCAACTCCTTTTAAAGGTGGGTTGGAGGAACTAAATAAATGGAGAGAACATGCAATGGTTTGTGCGGCTGGTTGTCTTCAAGCAGGAGCTAACACAGAGTTAACCTGGTTCCATTGAGATGGCACGGATGGTTTTTAAGCATCAGACCTGATAAATGCTCTACAACTCCATGGTGCAAAGCGTGCAGATGTACAGCCTCCGTCTACCAGTTCACATGGACTGAACGCTTTTTTTGAAAGCATGACTTTGTTCTGGTAAATTTTGTGTGGGATTAGGTACTGGCTTTCTCGAGCAATGCCAAACTGCACGCTAATGGAAGCTAAGGGAGTATTATTGCATATTTTTTTTTTGTTCCTGTGATTTCCTTGAGGCATCTATTTTTGGACACTGTCAAGCGTTAAAGCACTGAGCTGCACGGCTGTCTAGTCTGAGCTACTGTAATCACTTCTGTGTTCTTATCTGAAGTGTGACTTGAAAAGGGAGCCTATTCTGTGATATGTATCTGGAATATAAGGTTTGCATAGTCAATTTGGCTCCAGTCCTATCGCCTGCAAATTTGTCCCTATCAGCTGTTAACTGAATGGGCATGCAGATGCTGTGGAGATTAAGACAAAGTGCCAGCTAGCTAGCTATAAGAGCATGCTTTTGTTCTGTCTAGTTACTATTACCTTGACTTCCAGTTTGAATATAATACAGGTTTATTTATTTTTTGCTTAAATGTAGTTAGTTTAGTTCGAGGAGTGATTTTCAGAGTAATATGGCAAATATAAAAGTGCTCATTTCTCATGGATTCCTGGAGTTAGAAAGAGTCTACTTGATTTCTCTGGAAGTGCTTTATATACCCCATGATGTTGCATTACACAGTTAATTGTCTACAGATGTTTTCTCCTCTAAGTTGCAAGTCCCTTTTTCAAAGTTGGTGATGTTGAATATCGAATTGTTGAGAAGAGCTGGAGCATGCTACAGGATAGACTGGGAGGAGACACCTTAGATTCACTTGCCCAGTTGTGGCAGTATTCAAATAAAAAACAGACATAGGCAAGGATTCATGTCTTTGAATCCACTTTATTATTATTTTAAGAGAGATGAACTTTATCTCACACCAAAACCAGTGCTCCATGAGTTTCCTAACCTGCTGTTTGTCTTGCTACGTGTTGAAAAATATATATGTTGGGGTAAATTAGTCCTGCACTACTGAGTGTGGAGTGCTGTGTTCCCTCTGAGACTCAAAATAACTGTGTATACTCAGAAGGACGTTACAGGGATAGAGCCTGGCGTTTCCCTGGTTTCAGCTGGGATAGAGTTAATTTTCTTTCTAGTGGCTACTGTGTTTCAGATTTGATATGAAAGGAATGTCAATAATGCATATAGTTTTATTTGTCAAGGACTTTTTTCAGCTTCCTACAGGAGCTGAGAGGGAGCATTGACGGGACAAGCTGGCCAAAGGGATATTCCATACCAAAGGTCTCAGGCTTAGTATTTAAACGAGGGTTGGTTAGGGGGCAGGAATCTACTGCAGGATCACTGCTTGTGATGGGATGGGCAACCAATTCACCCGGTGGCGAGAGAGAATTGTGTTGTATTACTTTTTCTCGCATATTCTTTTACCATTATTATTGCGATTTTCCCTTATGTTATTGTTCTATTAAGCTGTCTTTATCTTAGCCCAGGAGGGTTTTTTTTACCCCTTTCCGCTCCTTTTCTCCCTCTTCTCCCTACCACTCTGGGGGAAGGGGGAGAATTGAGTGAGCAGCTGTGTGGTCCTTCCTAGCTGCCAGCTGGGGTTAAACCACAACAAGGTTAACCAGCAGTGCATCTCAGCTGGGCACCACAGTTGAGGAGCAGTAGACTGATAGGCAGAGATTTCAGATTGGTGTTGGCATTGAGCTCTCAGTGAGCAAGAAGCTGCTTTCACTGTGTTTTAGGAAGCGCTGAGGCATGAGCAATAAACACAACATTAGCATTAAGTTCCACTGGCATCCTATTCTGTAATGGCAAGTATGGCAAATTCTGAGCCAACAAGGCTTTAGGCTGTGATTCATGCCACGATGACAGTGACCTGCCCAAGAAGGTAGACACAGCACTAGATTATCTATTACCATATAATACACCACCCCAGCCCCACAACATTTCCATTAAGATTGAATAATTGAGCTTTTCTGCAGTTTTATTTTTACTTTCATGTTTGTAACAGGAGTTATAAACACTGCAACTTTTTAGTACGTTCAATATTTCAGTATGTTTTTAAAGTGCAGTTTCCTAGGTTTTCAAAGCATAATAAGAGGACAGACTTTATCCTGTGGTGTCAGGTTGACACATAAGTTGTCTGCCTGGTTAAACCTTTAGAGCTGTCACGGGCAGTGATGAAATAACTGGTAGTAGTAATAGGCTAATATCCTTTATGTTAACTGGCAACAGAGGTTTGTCAGTAGGTCTAAGGTGCACATAATTTTAAGGAAAATCCATTTTGCTACCTTTACATACACAAATTATCATTAAGTAGTAGTTGGTTTTATGAAATGGTATTTACTGTCGATTTTAATACCTGTCAATACATTTTTATACTGGTTCAGTTCCTAAAATGTTGCTTATTATGAGTTTATGCATTTTCATTTTGTGCGGGTGTATCATTTTCTGTGGGAGTTTATTTGATCCATCTTAAAACTGCTGTAGTGATGGGCTCTGAAAGGAAACACTGTCTGAGAATTTACTCAAACAAAGCCGTATTATCTGACTTCCTCAAGTCAAATGGGAAGCTTACTCATGGTAACCTCTTGTGTCAGCTGTGACACAGCCAGCCACCTTCCCTGGCAGGCAAAGTCTCTTGAAACCAATATAACTCTGTTCTGGCAAAAATAAATAAAGATAAAAGCTATGAAAAGTGTCCTGGATACGTCTTCTTTTGTGAATTGGCATGGCATGACAGGCAGCAATTACTGCAGTGGTGCTCCATCTGGCTACCTGTGTCCAAGATTATGCTTACATTGTCATCCCACCCTCTTATGACTTCAGCTACACAATTCTGTGATTATTTTTTTTTCCCCAAATAAAATTCCAAATGGTGTAGTCACTTCAGCCCTAAGATGATAACAGTCCATGAAGAGTAAGAGGTCGAACTCAAAACAGTCATTGCCTTTCTATCTTGCTCTAGAGCAGTTTCATTTGATACACTGCCACTCTTGGGCTCTGACGTCTAGTAGTAGCTAATGGGGCCTGAAAATTGAAGGTTATCAGCAGTGATGGAACAATTTCCTTGAAGTCTCTTTGGAGCGGCATACCTTTGTGACAGGTCCCACCCCTGAGGAAACACAGCCATCTGTTTGGAAAATCCCCTTCTACTTTCCCCCATCTCCATGTGTCACTCATCAGTAGCTAATCAGTGTGGTGGTAGTGCATCCCCCTTAGGGTTGCCCTGGCTTCATGAGTATGCATGGCTTTGAAGAAGGTGCTGCCTTCCTAACTAGCAGGGCGTATGGTGTGATTAATGGGACTTCCAGATTTCAGTAGAGCCTTATTTGCTTCCCATGTTTGACCTCAGAGGTCATCAAAAGGGTGTTTGTTTTCGGGGCTGGTGGACCTGGCTGAAGAGTATTGCTTTAGCTTTTTCTGGACATCTCTGCCTACAGCCATTGCTGCTGCTTCTGCTAACGTAGCATCACTTGCCTTTGCCACCTCTTACACTGGCTTTCTTCCACTCTTGATTTTAGTAAGTTTTGTAATGTATTACTGTAACAAAAGGAGGCATTTAAATGGTTATTTAAAACATAAAACTATGAATGCAGAGCTCAGTTACCTTTTCAATTACTTTCTAATAAACAAGAACACAGTCACTGTGAGCAGTACAAATAAGATTAATCAGACATGACGATGTGCAAAATTAAAAACAATTAGGGGTTTTAAAAAACCAGTAGGACCTAAAATGTGCTGGACACAAACATTTTCTTTCAAAGTCATATATTTGTGCATGCGTGGTGCCTCAAATTGTCTCTGCTTATGATATGACCAAATGGTAGAAAGGCCTTGCTAGGTAAGGAATTCAAGGGGATCATTCAGGATCATCTCTTACTTGACATCCCATGGCATACACTGTGTAAAACATGGCATTGCTGTTTTGCTAGAAGCAGTAATGGTTCAAGCAGCCATCACAAATAAATTGTGCTCTAAAATGAGGGGTATTTAAGGCAGTGGCATCAGGCCACATTGAAACAACATTGCGATCTCTGACAAGAAAGTCACCAATTTTTCAAGGAAGGTTGCTTCCCTCTTTGTTACCTCCAGGGACTTTGTTTGCCAACACCCATATTTTTCTCTCTACATTTCTCTCCCTCTTTACTGTGTTTCAGAAACTATTCTTCATCTTTTTTCATTTTTTATCACTTTTTATGAATGCAAAATTCAGGAATGTAGGACTGGATGAGACTTCCTACATCACCGCTTGCTGTCATGTGCAACATTATTACGCCAGTCTTTTTATAAACTATTAAACTCTATTTTTCAACTAGTTTGATTATGTTATCCTGCTGCTGAAGGCAGAAAACTATTCCAGAAACGCACTGCTGAGGATCGCTACTTTTTAATTTTCCAGATAGATTATGCCCATTTTTATATAAAGGTGCTCTTTTTCTTTCTATGCATACTGGGTAAACATTTAGTTAAAGTAGAATTTGTCAGCCTCTGTGAAAATTTTTGCTCCTAATTTCTCTGTTTTAATGACTGTGGGATAATACCTTCCCTGCCACACCTTTCTCGATGGAGTCCAGGGTACAGTTTGCTTTATTTGTGGTGAGAATGCACCGTTGGCTTAAACGGGCTCATGCTCCAGCCTGGCATCACCGTGATCCCCTGGTTCTTTTCATAGGCTGATGCTCAGCCAGTTTCCCACCTGTCCTGATGCCGGGAGTTATTCTGCTCTGTTGAGCTTGAGGTATCTGTTGGCCTAATCCTCAAATATATTGAGATCTCTCTGGATTAAGTTCTGCTGGTTCTCGTGTCAGACAGTCCTTAATTTGATGTCCATAAATTTGCTCGGGGTGCATCCTGTGTCATCATCTGGGCCTCTGCTCAAGATGCTAAACACTGTGTTCTTCACTAGCTACACGTCAACCATTCGCCTTCACTGGTTGAGCCTGGCGGTCCAACCAATTTTCAAATCTGACAGACTGGTGGTCCAGCCCATGCTTTCTCAAAAAAGACCAGTTTTGTGTCACTGTATAAATTAAAGTAGAAGAGAAGTGAAAATTTATAATTTTTTTCACACAGATCCCACACTGACCGCTTAGAGAAGATTTAAAAGCCTAGGTGGCAGAGAAAGGACACACTAAAATATCCAGACAGGAATTGTGGTATCTAAGACTTACCATAAAGTCATATTGTATTGTACATACCTTATCCCACTGTTTGAGATACTCCGTGTGTGATACAGCTGGATGTTCTAGGTGTGTTTTAGGAGCGGTAGGTATCTGGGCCTGAAACTCTTTTCATATTTATGACTCAATGGAAAACCTGGATTTCACAGTCCATCTCTGCTTGCTCTGGATCATGGTCAGTATCAACATTGGCAGCGACCCAAGATAGAAGTAATTGAATTTACTAGTTGATAACTCCCACAGACAAAATTTCCTACTTTTAGTGGTAGCTGCTGACCCAGTGAGTTTGCCAGGGTTACTGCTGATGTATTTCTTACTCTTATAATTGAAAAAGAGATTCCTTATGGCAGTATTTGCTTATGTTCCAATTATTTCCTCCATTTGTTGGTATTTGCTTCTGTAATTGTGCAGCTTGTTGGGCAGAATTCCAGTGGGACAGCATGTACTCCTTTTCCGAGGACAATGAAATTAAGAGCTGAGTACCAGACCACACTGATGCTTGAGGCTTGGCTGTACAGACACAGGTCTGCTGGTATGGGAATGTGTCAGAAGCTGGAACACCAGTAGTTCAGCCTGTAGAGGCAATTGGTAAGTGTGATAGAAAGGACAATCCAGGTAGCCAGCAAAATCATGGTTTTTTATCAGTGGAACCACTTAGTAATTGCAGAACGATGGCTTTGGGATAGTGTTTCAGTAAGATATGCGTGGGATGATGGGAGTTGTTTGAGCAATACTTTTTCCAAATAAGTTCTAATAGTAGTGCCTGTAAAGCCAGAGAGTTCACAAAAAAAAAAAATCATTTGATGCAAACGATTAATCATGAAATTATACAAATTCACCCTCAATAAATTTCAAATGCATGCATGCTTTCCAGCTTTTCTGAATAAACAGTAAATGTCAGTTAGTGCCTAGCAAAGAAAATCTCTAGTGTTAGTTCAGATAATTCTTTGAGAACTGGAGTCTTTTTGAGAAATACAGATTATAGTGGAAAAAAATGCAGAAACTTCCAAAAAGCATGAGAGGATATGCATAACTGAAGAGTCTGTCTGAAATCAAAACATCTCTCATGTTTAAGGGATACTGTGAATTTGAACTATAGTCACTTAAAGATAAAATGGGCTAAAAGCTTTTCAAGTGTTTTCATGCCAGTGAGTTTTCTCCACCCATTTTAATGTTTTTACGATGGCTCTTTCAAGTTTTTTATTTTTGTTCTTTACATTACTATGAGAAAAATCCAAATAAGCAGGGGAAAATTACTAGCTTTACACAATTTTAGAGCTACATAGAAAACAGTGAAAATTATTATAAATCTTTTAATCTTTTTCGGTCATAAGTTATCTCAGGCTTTATTGGCAAAGGAAGGGTTCCAAATGGACATGTTTTATTATGTCATTTCATATGTCAATTTGTTTGTTAATATTTATCAGCCATAGTAAAGTGTTTCTTGTAAATGCTTTATTTCAAAGTAATACTTTTGTAGTCTATGAAAAGGTTAGGCTTTGTTATAGACATCATTATATTTTATCAGATATAATTGGAAAAATAAATAAGCTTTCAGGCTTACAGGCCTTATATTTGGTCTGATTTAATCTAATAAAACATATCACCTGTCCTTACAAACTTTCTTTTTCAGCACAGATTTTCTCAGCATCACTGGATTGCCTCCAGAACTGTAATAACAATTTACAAGGTTGCAGGTTTTGCAGGCAAACTTACAGTATTTAGTATGTGATTGTTCATGAATTACTGAGGCATTGCTACAGTCATGATATTGCATGTTCATTATAGACCCAGTAAATCCACTTTTTAAGCAATTTTACTTTTCCATGGGTCTTGGATTAGTATTAGTTGTTTCACTCTGATGTGCTAAGAATTTTCTTGCTTTAAAAAAAAACATTATTACATTTAAGCAAGACTTTTGTTGTATTCTAGAAACTGAGGTGATGTCTTGATGGATACATTTACAGGGAGCTTCAGAAGGTATACGTTTGGTTTACGTGTACTATTTGTATCTGTTGGTGTGGTTCTAATTGCCATTGGATTTTACTGACTCAATCCCTGATAAAAAGGATTTTCACAGTTTTTTGAGATTTGTACACGTTACCCTGTTTAACAAAAAGGGAGCCAAGGACTAGGATAGATAAAATTATATGCTTAGGGCCAGGTAAGAAAACGAGATGAGGCAGGTCTTTAACTCAATTCTCCAGCATCTGATGGATGAGCTACTCTACAGTTTTCCTCTTCTGAAATTTAACTGGGCTAAACCAAAGGAGGAGAAAGCTGGAGTTAAAAATAATGTTGTACTCTTCGCAATTTCCAGTTGTATTAATGAGGGGGAGGTTTAAATCCATCTTAATCTGTTAATCCCTTTTTCACTGTGGGTGATGTAAATTAGCTTGAAGGAAGATGTTTTGAAATGGATTGTATTGACACACATAGAAGAGTTTTTGATCTACAGCTCTCAAAGCCTTTTCAAAGGCAACATTATGGACTTAGGTTTTTCAAACTGATGGAAGAAGGGAGTGAGAAGAGCAAAACAGGGAAGAGAAAAACAAGGAAGAAATTTTAAAAAACCCAGTAATTACCAAAAATATTTTTTTTTTAAGAAAATGTTTTGGAAAAAGTTAATGATAGCAATTTTCACATTATTTCTTAAAATCTCTTCAAATCCTACTTTTTTTTTAAATCAATAGGAGACCATCATTGAGTTTAATGGCAAGAAGATCAGGCATAATAGGAAGACAATGAACACAGAACAATCTGACCATCAGGTATAATTGACTTACTGGTACTATGCTCTTTCATAGGATGAAGAGTGTGTGATTTACTGTGACTAGATGGAATAGATTGTACACTGACGTGGGGAAAGCCCAGTAGTGCAATTGTATCCTAATTACATATCAAGTGATGTAGAACGAGGAAAGTAACTCCACCATTGAACTAGATACCCAGCTTCTCTGCAAACTGCCAAATGCGGAGCTGCCAGATACCTTGTAAAGATCTCCATTTAATCCTAGCACTCAAAACGCAAGCCTTGAAACTGAAATCAAAATATCACAGTCCTAACCTGCAGGCTACACAGAACCTTTCTACAGTAACTGGGGGAATAACCTGGTAAAATGCTGATGCTGGTGAGGCTGGGATAAACCAGTTCTTTGCACATTTGACAACATGGCAGGAAAATGCAGAACAGGGAATGAGCAAGCAAAGGGAAAACTGATCCCAGCCAAGCATGGGGTGGTGATGAACATGAAAACAATGGTGGATTTACATTTTTTTTTGTTTTACTGTCATTTGCCATTTGCTTTTTCACTGTTAAAATGTTCACAGATGAAATGCTAAAGGTCCTGATGATTCACATACAAACCTTTACAAAACTGATTCCAGAACCAGCTTTTCAGAAGAGCTTGCAGGAATCCAGGGAGGAAGCTCAGAGGAGGGCAATTCAGTCACACGTGCATAGATGACTGGATTGTTGCATCTTTGAGTAAATTCAGTTAAAGGTCTTTGGAAAATATATTTCTGGCAGCTATGCGAGGTACGAGGACAGATAAGGGTGGGTATAGAGAGAGGTCTTCTGTGTATAACCATAAACATGAAAATTCTTAGTGTTCTAATAGCTGATTTACAAGTGTGTTCTTATCCTCTTGGCTGGTCTATTGGGATTGTGTTTTACCTCCTACACCGTGAATTTAAGAGGCAGGATCTGTTACTGAGAGCTCAAACAACCCATATCCTGATGAAAGGAGCTTAAAGACCAACCCACTGCAGTGCCACAGACCCAGGACCAAGTGTGTCAACTTTATGCACTGAAGCATGGGACACAGATGCTCAAATATGTTAGCTACAGGCATAATTTCATCAGTGTAGTGTTCCAAAGGGAATAATTAGCTGTATAACTTACACTTTGCTATCTCTTTAAATGTCTCATATTATTATCTTAAATCTGTTTATACACAGAGTTGCACTGCCTCATTACTGTTTGACAGAAGCTTAGTTTAACTAGTTCAAAACTCTGTGGACCCTTTTACAATTCCAATATTATGATAAAGCTTGCTCTGATAAATGTATAGGTTTAAATTAATCCACAATAATCAGGGTTAAAGTCTCAGAAATGTCAGTCTTAATGCACTTTTAATCTACAGAGAGATTCCTTTTATGGTTCTTAATGCTTTGTTTTACATAATGCATTTTTAAATTCCATACAAAAATCATATGAAAGCTTTTAAGACTGCAAAGTCAAGCATTCTGAAGTTAGAAAATGCCAGAATTCATGTCGTTTGCAGAACTTTGATTTGCCTCCCCTTGTGTTTGATTGCAAGGTAGTCATTAATGACATGCAGCCATCCAGTGCACAGAAAGGATAGTAGTCCCTTAATGAGCAATGAGCAATTATTCAATAGTTTGTTCTCTCTTTGGGGACCCTGTGCCTTACTACTTACTGTTCAAATCCTGCTCCAAAGACAGAGTTATTAATTTTGTTATGGGTTTTTCAGTGGTATACAACTGTGTAAGAGCTGAGAGTTTCACAAACAGAATTTAATGAATTTTGATAACATCCTCATAAAGTAAGGGCAAGATAACATTACAGCTAAGTACCTTACATTGCAGCTACATTTTTAGCCATAAAAGCACAAGGTTAGAATTCAGTAAAACCCCGCACCCAGTTCATGGCCACCCATGAAAAATGGGTTTTTAAGTGGCTAATTTAGTAGTCTATGTGAAAGACAAAAATAGAATCCAGTTCTTCTGAGCAGCATACAAACACCTTAGCCAGCAACCACTTTTTTTTCTTCCTGCAGTCATTGTGTTCACTTTCTGCAACCAAAAAGCCAGGATCCTCTGGACAAGATCTGATTCATTACACAAGCCTGACTCATCTCTGTACCACAGTCCATTCTGCGCACTGAGTAGCTATATACAGCTCTATACCAACAAGCTAGATATGCTTCCCTAAAAATGACGTAAAAGTTACAGAGGGAAAGAAAAGAAAAAAAAAAGCCCATCCCTGCAAGTATTTCCAGCAGGCCTGATGGTCCATGTATTTTCCTGCCTCCTAACCTTGATGTGGCTCAGTGACTGCTTTGGGCAACTGCCTGCCAGTGCTGGTGCTGAGCGGGTAGGCTAAATGGATAAAAAAATCTACCCTTGGAAGATGGGTAAAAAACAGTTCATGAGGTGTGTGGAAGATGAGTGCTGAGATGGGGAGAAGGAATTCTGGTCGCCAAGAGGCTTAGGGGGATTTACTGGTAGGAACAGGTGGCCTCATTTACTTCTGGAAGGATGTGTCTTGCTGTTTCCCACCACTGACCCAGATTGTTAATGGCATCATCCTGAAAGATAACAGGATGCCCCCAACCCCGAGAGGTTAAGCAGGGCACTGCACCATAAATCAATACACCACTTCCCTCCTCAAAAAGGGGAAGATAAAATCAATTCCTCTCTTCCTTTTCCTGATGGGTGATGGAGCTAAACTTCCTGAAGAAGTGATAAACACAGGTGGGGTTGTTTTGCCTCAAAATTCCTACCGACAGCCTTGTTGTAGGTCTCCTTCAGCTTCTTGATCTTTATATGACACTGTCTGTGAAGCTGTTGAGTGCCTCTGCTGGGACTGTCAGTGAGTGATCAGTGCATAAAAAAGATAATTCCTAGTGGTTTTCTCACATCTGTGGTCCTCTGGATATCATTCCAAATGGCAAGAGAGCTTAGAGCTCCTCATGGTGCAAGGGTGTTGTGTAACTCCCAGCTTTTGGAGCGTGGTGCAGTAGACAGTGTAAGGTGGCACCGTTAGTATATTAAACGTATGCACGTCTTTCCTGAGACAGGGACATTTTGCATAAGCACCCGTGTGTAAAGTGTAACAACAGCATGATGTGGCGTAAGGGCCTAGTTCAGGTCTGCTGCACAGCTTTGCTCATGGTTGAGTAACTGGGGCTACTCCAGGTGGAAGGTGCACCAAAGTGCAGTCTGCATGAGCAGTGTCCTCTAAGGTGATCTCACGGCTAGACACTCTTAGGGTATATTGTCCTGGTGTTCCACCTGAGGGACCCTCAGCACCCTATCAAGTACTCCCAGAGCTAGATCTTTCAGACTGTCAAGGGCTTCAGGTCCCAAGGACCAATGTGTCACTGGCAATACAGACCTACCAACACTGCTTCAATGGTGCTTGCAGAATTCCTGTCCCTTCTGCAGTACAGGCAGACAGGATCCCCTTTACATTACCCATATGCCAGCAGAAGAGATTGAGAACTCAGTACCAGCATTGAGAAACAGAAGATCAAGTGTTTGATGGATTTTTGTGCTCCAGGATGGGGCACACTCAGTGAATCTGTATGCGCAGTAAATGTAAAGAGACTCTGGCACATGGGAGCTGAGAGTGACAGAACATTCATGCACTTGAACTCACAAGCTCCCTTAAGTCTTTACAGAACATATTTGAATTGAGATATTCAAAGGTTTATCAGTTGGCCCAAATTTGTGCAGTGACTCATAGGAGCAGTGAGAAGCACATCCCAAATACAAGTAGCTCCTCTGTTAAATTTCAAGGCGCTGCATCAAACTAGAAGGTGCACAAACATTTTAAGAGAACAATCTTGCATTTCTTTTATTAGGATGGGCATTCTTTCATCTTTTATTCTCATAGACATCCGAACCAACATTTTAATAAACAAGAAAACAAAATGCCCTTCAGGTCCTCAGCAGTCAGTCAGCACAGAAAATCTCACTCAAACAGGTAAAGGTTAAAAGTTGTAATGTGCTGGTCATACTAATAATGAACCTAGTAATGAAGGTGTCAGGCTGCCTTAACTATGTGTGTCCACATAAATAGCCAAATGGGAGTTAAGACATGCAGTAACTTACTTTTACAGGCTACTAATTCCTGAGATGTTGTACTTCCTATTTGTGCTGCTGTATTCCTCAAATCAGTTTAGTGATGCAAAGCATTAGTTTTAGGTGAGTGAGGTGAACTCAACCCTATGTGTTTTAAATGAGGGAAATGATTAGTTATTGATTGATAATTATTAATTAGCCTGAACAAGACTGAACAAATGTGAAATATGTGAGCTAAGCTTATAGCAACAGGTTAGAACATGAAGGGATGCATCTCGCACTATATGGACTTTCAGGTTGTTTTATTACAGAAAACAAGCATAGATGTCTTTTAATTTCCACCGCATAGATCTTTCCAGATAATACCTGTTCTCATTTCTATAACCAAAAGGTGGCAGCATATTGTCTACTTTCCCTTTCCATCCATCCTAGCTCTAAGCTCCAAAATAACCTTACTTGCTCGGTTTGATGGAATGTCAGGAAGTCCAGAACAATCATGCTGACTAAGGAACGCTGATGAGATCTTATATGAAATCAACTGTTTATCACCTTTAAATAGAAACAGGAACAGATCAAGGACTGTTGATTTTATTCCGTTGTTTCAATGACAGACTGATTGAGTTTTGGAAATGCGAAGAAGGGTTAAATTTCAGCTCAGTAGTGTAATTTCAGAAGGGACGCCTACCTGTAAAGCTTAACACTTTTATTAACAGTAATGATTGTTAAGAAGCCTGAGCCTATAGTATCTGGCAGCTACTAATTATCTACCAGACTTTAACTTAGTTTTGTTCCTACTTAGGTACTTCCTGCTTTGGTAACTAGACAAAAGGCCAGTGGGCATCCAAAAGAGTGGGAAAGGTAGGACAAATACTTTATGCAGTGCAAATATCAAGGTGAAAAGGACATGAACATGTACCAGTTGAGTTTTGCTGCATGAGTGCCTCAGTTCAGAGGCTTCTGGAAAGATGCCCAGAGTCACCCATTTCCCATTTTGGCTGGTGAAGAGATCTGGAGGCAGAGGAAAGCATTCTGAAACATAACCTGCTCCCTGATTTGCAGGGGTGCTGTATACCTGGCATGATGCCACAAGTCCTCAGGAAACATGACTGCTACAGAACACTGCAATGTGTGTCCTTAATAACTCAAAACACCCACATGCATATCAAACTCATTCCTGCTCTCTACACTGGCTTCCCATACTCAAACTCAGGGTCTCAGTCATGATTTCCCAGCTGCTCCGTGGCCTGGCCTGGAAACTGTAAATGACACTACTCTGGGATGCTGGCCGGAGTTAACAGGACTGTTCCTGAGGCACTATGACGCTTTTTACCACAAGGGTAAATAAAGCCTCTCGACTTGAGAGAGTTGAGACCTCCAGTTAGCTCCATTTGCGAGCTGGGGAAGAGAATATGTCGGATAATTACAGAAAATTTTAGGGTCACTTTCAAGCCCCAACTCGGTAGATGCCTATAAATAAATGCCCTAAGTACAAGCCTCAGCAGCCACCCTATCTGACTCCAGAAGCTTTTCTGAAGTTATATGATATACTTAGTTCATCTGGCTGCTGCAGCTTGCAAGTATCGGTAGTGGTGAGCAGCAGTCCCCCATGGCACTATACCTCCTGTCTCTGCTGTCCATAACAAGAGATAAGACTTAATGAAGAAAGTCAATTCATAGACAGGGCTGGCTGGATGATTAAGGAAAAAGATGTGGAAGCTGGTGCTGACAAGCAAGATGCAGATGCAGGAAAGGTTGCTGTCATGGTTTCAGTTGGGGTAGAGTTAACTTCCTTACTAGCAGCTGGTATAATGCTATGTTTTGGATTTGGGATGGGAAATAGTGTTGATGCTGCACTGGTGGTTTTGGTTGTTGCTAAGCAGTCAAGGCCTTTTCTGCTTCTCACAACACCCCACCAGCAAGTAGGCTGGGGGTGCACAAAAAGCTGGGAGGGGACACAGCTGCGACAGCTGACCCCAACTGACCAAGGGGATATTCCATACCATATGACGTTGGGCTCAGTATATAAAGCCGGGGAAAGAAGAAGGAAGGGCGGGATGTTCGGAGTTATGGCATTTGTCTTCCCAAGTAACCATTACACGTGAGGGAGACCTGCTTTCCTGGAGTTGGGGTTAAACCACAACAATTGCTTAGGTGGCTAGGAGCATGTGATCCTTCGTCTCAGTCATAACTGCCAGCGTAGATGCATTTTTGGGGAGTAGCTCACAGACTGAAGACACAACTCCTCTAGATATTAAGGATCATCTTAAATTATTACTCATCCCTCCAAATGGAAGAGCTAGTTTTTGGCCTGCTGTCTCTCACACAGAATCATACACATCACGTTCTCCCTCATAAGACTAGAAAAGGAACAACAATGCTTATATGAGAGTTATACTTGATGTTAAGCCCAGCACGTGAATCCAAAGTACTAAAATATACATAGCAATGAGGCAATGTAAAAGCACGTTTGGAGGAGGATTTCCGGGCTTTTGTCTGGTTCTGTCATAAGTAGAGATGCCTTTGAGGGAGGCTGGAGGATTTTGATGTGGTGGTTGTATCAAGATGCTCCTCAGCCAGCACAGCACCGGGTAGGTGGTTTGGCGTGCAGTATTTCTGTTGCTCTCTATCATGTGAGTGGCTGCTCCTGGCCTGTCAGTGCCTGCAACTTGCCTTCCTATTTAATCTGTCCTCAGTTCAGTCACCTTTCCATGATGTCAGTGTTGGCTCCTGAAGGAGATGATAACCACCAAAAGGTGGCACACATAGTGAGCCCCAGCCACTGCAAGTCTGTTACTCAGAAGGAAGGATGCCCCTTGCCAGTCACGCTAGGTTTAGTGTCTATCATTGGAGAGGCAGCAAAAAGGGGACCATAACTAATTTTCTTCTGTGTACTTACAAATGCGCAGGTGGGAAAATCCTCTGTGAATTGTCTTATATTTTACACACTGTCAGCTAAGGGATGAGTTAATACAATTCAGCCATGCCAATATGAGCAGATTTCAAAGCTGCTTCTCTGTTGCTCCCTCCATTTCCCACCTCTTGTTGAACAGCTGGTCTCTAGAAACAGAGGAAATATTTCTATTCGGAGATTTCAAAACCAGCTTGAAAGATAAAGGACAGAGAGCACCTCAGTATGTTCTCTCTCTCCCTCAGTGTTGGTGCAGCTGGAAAATTGTCCATATGACTCGTAAATCTCAGACCTTTTTAGACCTGGAATAGACATTCAGCACAGGTTCTATTTTGAATGGGAATCTATTTTCCTCTATCTCTTATTTTAAAAGCATCTGTAGTTCACAGCTACGCTCAAAACTGACAAGTCTGCGTGTAAAATGGAAATGCCAACATAATATGGTGTGACATGAACAGCGCCCAAACATTTTCTTACGTTTTTTTTTTTTTGCTGGTGCAACAAAGGTATTTTTTAACATTTGTCTGTCTCAGATGAAGATGGGGTCTTAAGATTATATTTTCTTTATTCTGGAGAGTTACTGTTTCTGCCACCTTTATACCCTCCTCTTCTTCTCCAATGACATTTGCAATTTAACACTTAGAAGATAGAAAAGCCAGAATTTACAGATTCAGAAACACCCCACACAACAATATCCAGTCTCTTTTCCACCTAGATAAAAAATGCTAGCAAAAAAGTGCAACCTGATTTAAATGACTGATATAAAGATAAAATGTGACTCATGGCATAATCAATCTTCAAAGCCTATTTTTATGCAAAAGGCGACAGTTTAATCCTCTGTTAATTTTGGTGTTTGGAAAGAAACAATTTTCAACTCCAGCTAGGAAGGAACTGGTTGCCAAGTGTAGCATTCAATAGCATGAAGATGGGATCTCTAAGTATAGTGTGTGCCTTTGCCCTCCAAGATACTTTTACACTTAGAGCTAGGCCTAGTCCATAAAAAAACTCCCTTGTTTTGGCAGTTGCTATTAGTTAATGGGAAGTGGCAGGCTTTTTGAATAAGCTAATGGCTCCTGACTGTGCTTAATTACAGCCTTTAAAAAAAATACATCTGACACTTTCTCCAATTAATAAAATAGTTGACTAAGTAAAAACAGTCCAACTAATAAAATAATTGATAGCAAACCAGCAAATATTTTCCTCTCTTTAAGAGTTTTAAAATTTCAGAATATGGGTACGCTTTTATTTTTATTTTTTTTTCAGCAAGCTCAGAGCAGAAAAGCAGCTTTGCAGGTCTAAGTGATAATAATGAGGAGAGACACTCCTGAGGTACAGGATAAAGAGGGCTAAACTGCTGGTCCAGAGGTGCTTCTTTTTTCTCTCCTCAAAAAAAGAATACATATTCCTGCAGAAAACTGGCTGGAACCAGGCGATTCTGCCTCTCAAGGAAACAAGGTCCTGCAGCTGGTTGGCTAATGGGAGGTACTTTGCCTCTCTGGAAGGCAGCAGCTCTTGCTGGGCTCAGAAGTTCAATTTGAACCAGGAGCTGACAGCTATGGCCTCTCACAAATGCCTCTCTAAAGAAGCTGTGGCTCCTGGCCCTGCACCAGCCCAACAGCAAGCTGTCTGCCCACTTGCCATCTTGGGTGTCCTGCATTGCTGATCTGTCTTCTAAATCATGCGCAAAGCCCCTCCAGTAACATCATTACCACAGGGCAGTGAATCAAATCGTGCACATCAAGGGAAAAATGTTAAGTACTTCTAGCTTTAAAATTTCTGAACAGATGTTCTTTGTTTTTGACTCAAAACCATTCAAGTTTAAATATAAAAACAGCTGAGCCAAGTGGGAGTGTTTCAGGCTAAAAAACCCACTGGAACCAACGAGGAATGGTAGCCTTGTTTCGTTCTCCCACCAGTGCATCAATTCTGTTTAAAGTGCTTTCTCTAAATTAACTAATGTGCTGGGACAGTGTATGAAAAAATTAGCAATTTGAGAGGTTAAGTGAGGATCACGATAAAAGTTGTAATTCAGCTTTAACAACCCAGTATGCTGTAGCCACGTTTATCTGCCATGCGTGGTGTATGCTTTTTCAAACACTGTAGAGAGTCCTGGTACCTCTTTGTTAAAAGAATATTTCATCTAATGTTACTTAAAAACCTTTCTTTGCCTCACCTATATTGTAAAGTGATATAAATCCACTAGAATGCATTTTATTTAAATCTTGAAAAATATTTGCTTCAAATTGTTCATTAAAATTTCTCCCCAAACTGCATGCCCCAGATATGAACCCATTGCCCCATAGTGATTGAGGGTCATATTAGATTATACAGTAACTCTTGAAAGGTTGATGCTCATGTTAGCAAAATTAGCATATCAGAAGTGCACCATTAGCATAGACATTGCAGGAATTTATGCTTTGAAAAATCGGATCTTTAAACCCTCACATAATCTATTTTTTGTCCCTCCTGATGCAATTTCCAGAATATAGTGGGAATCTAAGTTAAAGACACCTGCTTTCTGAGGAGAGGATGCTGCTGTCTGGGATAAAAATGCAGGATGCTTGCCCAGAGAAGATTCCTTGGCAAGAGAAAACTATTTATGCAACTGAGAGCTCTGCCTTGTTCTTTTCTTTCCTTTTTTGAGATGCAGAGATGAGAAGTAGTTTGTGCATTATCACAGATTCAAACGTAGGACTTAAAATAATGCAAGACGGTACTGTGGGCTGCTCATGTTCCTGAGAACAGGGTACTCCTCCCTGTTGCAGACTCCTCATCCAGAAGCAATGAAAAGAAATAACCACGTGGTTACTGCCTTGTCTTTTCGATATCCTTAAAAATAAGTAGAAAGTCCTAGAAAAGGCAAGGTGGGCCTAAGCATGGAAAAAGTGGAGAACCTCTAGTGAGGGTCTTTTCAGCACTCCTGCAGCCTCCTGCTAATGGCTGAGGGTTTGACTTGGAGCCAGCTGTTATTTTTTGGGAGGGAGATAGGGCAGATTTTTCTCCCAGTTCTCCCCTGCCTATAACATTCCTTTTTTAAACAGTGTGTGTTTGTGTCTTACTGTCCCCAGATAACTGATATACACTGATTCAGCACAGTCACAGTACCCATCTTTCTAGAGAACCAGGAGCATTTTGGCAGAGGGGTAAGGCAGTGGAGGGGTGCATAAGGAACCTTTGGAGGATTGCTACACTGCACTCAGAGAGTTGAGGGCCCAAACCAGGGGTCAGCATTCACACATTGCAGCTGAGGATCGGATTGCAGGAGAATATCAGGGGCTGAGAGAACAAAGGATGTCAAATGGGGGACAAAGAACTAAGAAATGGAGACACAGAGAAAAATAATTACAGCAGAAGTTGTATAAGAGGCAAGAGGAATATATGAAAGGAGCAGAGGTAAAATAAGAAAGGGAAGAGCTTGGTTGACAGACACCTCTTTCCTTTTCTCTCAGCTGACATACTGTCCAGTGCACATCTCTAAGCACCCAGTAAAATATCTTCTGTGATTTCTCTTCCTCCTCACCTTGAATATTTGGCTGCACTGTAAATAACCTGCTCCTACTTTTAAACATAAGCACTGTTTCAAGCTATTAAAATTGTATAAGGATCTGTCCAAGTCCCCATTCAGGCAATGCTGAGTTTTGGAAGCATTCAGCTGTTATGGCAGGTAGATTCACCTATCAGACAGACATCCTCATGACTTTCTGACAGTTTTGGATTCCAGCATAACAGTGGGAATCCTCTTTTTCTTGATTTGCCAAGGTTTAAGTTTCTAAAAAATAGTAATCCATGGTATATGGGAAACATCTAGAGAGTACCCCATAGAACAAAGCTGCGTAATGGCGTCCCGTTCCTTATGATGTGTTACCCTGATGTCTACATCCCTTGAGCAACACTTTGTAGTTCATGGATCAGTGCTAGACCTTCAAAGTCAGGATATGTTTCTTCCTCAAAGTGTTGTGTATCACTGTTGAAATTTTTGAGAAGGTCTAGAAAAAAATATTTTTATTCACCTCCAAATACAAAGCATACTTGTCCATCACAATTATACCAATCTCACCTGAGGACTTGAAAGCTTTAAGAAAATGGATCTTTCCTCCACTTTTCCAGCTAAACTAGCCCTTCTTTTTCTCACCCCTACCCAATGTACTTGGTTATCTCATACCACTATTGCTTTGCAGCTATGTTAACTTCAGATCCCCACTTTTGTCTGCATCCTGCATGACCATGCTTGCTCTTTTCTCCACAAAAGGAAATCTCTCTTCAATCTGACCTCTACTGGGGCTGCTCACCACATGTCCTTCAACCTACTTGACAAAATTAAATTTATCATTATCTCCTTCTCCTATCAACAAATGAGTTATAGATGAATCTTTGCCCTTCCGTGGAGAAGGATGGGAGTACAAAGAGTTTTCTTTGTATGGATGGGCAGCTTATTATTTTTTGTCCATAAGAGGAAAATATTCCTTTTTTTGGCTTTTCAGTTTTTTAAGATTTTCTGTGATCTATTAATCAAAGAATCATAGGACGGTTTGGCTTGGAAGGGACCTATAAAGATCATCTAGTCCACGCCCCTGCCACGGGCAAGGACATCTCTCCCTAGATCAGGTTGCTCAAAGCCCAATCCAGCCTGACCTTAAAATAATACTTATCCATCTGTTTTAGAGTTTTTTAATACAGTTATCATCGTGGCATGTTTGCTTCCATTCTACACCCTCATACCCTTAGAATACATTTTTTGCCCATGGTAGGGATTTTTGTTGCTTTTAAAGTGGGTAGATGTGAAGATTAGAAAGAGTTCAGGAGAAAAAGAAGCATTTCAGTGCAGCATTTCAACATTTCACCCTCCTGGGAGGTTGCTGTTTATTGAAAGGCTTTTATTGAGAGGAAGATTTTGCAGCATTTTCTAATTCTGGTCAGACTCTGGATTCACCATATTTCTTCTGAAGCTTCTTGTGCAGACAAATGCCCTCAACAAGACTGATTTGTTCTCAGCTCTCTTAACGCGTGTTCCACATGGTCTCAGAGCTGCAGAACTGGCATTGTGTTTCATAAGATGAGTTTGATTACTCAGCCTCATTGCTGGGGCATGAGATACTTAACTGCCTTGCGTATTGTAACAGGTGTTGGAAGTGCACAGCAAATGAACGGTCTTAAAGCAGAGATGCCATGCATTTGTCTGCCTAAAGCTGGATGGGGATCTTGTACTAGCTAGAGCCTACATGTTGTCTTTCTGCATACATTCCTGTGATTTACAACAGTGTGCAGGGAAAGCCAATAACATAAGCAGGAGGGCAACTGTGGAAGAAAGCAAAGCGTATTTCCCCAAAGATGTGTGTGCAGGAGGGTGGACAGGGACAGTGCAAGCAAACATCCTAGGATGTTAGAAATGAAAGAATGCATTGCTTAGAAACCAAGACTGGATGTCAGAGCATAGGAAGGCAATCGCCTCCAGTATGGGAAGAGCCCTGCAGTGCATTTGGACAGCACGTTTGGCATTGGGGGTGCCAGCACAGGTTGACAGTAGTTGCTGCTACTAACTGTAACTTAGTAAATGAGAAGACTAACATAGGATACTTCATGCATTTTCTTTCAGGTGAAGAGCTCAATCTGTTGTTTTGAGTGTTGTAGAACTACATTTTCTTTTTTGGCAACGGTTAAAAAATATTCTCCAAGGAACAAATAACCGACTCTGCCCTGGTGGTCACTGTGTCTCCCTTCTAGAATGATAACCAGGTGAGATCAAGGACTTGGTCTGTGTAAGCTGTTAATGAGCGTGTGTTAGAACTTGATCCCTGCCTGGATCGAGTTCTAGACCTCCTGAGGATGGCAGTCTCTCCCAGCTCTGATCACTGGTTCTTGACTCAGTCATTTATGCTGTAACTAGCCGTGCTTTTAGCAGGAGTGGTTCTGGTCTGTTTTCTAGCATCTCAGCCAAGATTGTGACCACTGTAATGATACTTAAGGAACACGAATTGCTCATTTGTCATTGGCTAGTGTCTAAAAACATCCCTGGATCACAAATGACGAATTCATTCACAGGGCATTTTGAAGGCAGACATGAGAAAACTCTTAGCTGGAAACTGTGCAGTCACAATTAGTGCAACATTGGGGTAGTACTGCACTAACCAGCTTGGAATTTGTAGCACTGTCACTGTAGAAAGGAGAAAAAAATTGCAAAAAGCGGAAGCCACATCTGTCAGCTTGCAAATATCTTGTAAACATGAACTCAGATGAAAGATGCTGTTTTCAAACATAGATGTATGAAGGTACATCCATCTTTAAGCCATTAAATCATAGAGATATCAATGTCAGAATTATTGATTATCAATGAGATCTGAGTATTGCTGCCATAAAAGTCATCCTGGATCAGTCTCAGGTAACTGATTGCAAAGCAGTTGATTCCTAGAGCAGGGAATGGATCTGGAGCCCCCTGATTGTGGGTCTTCTGGATTCTGAAGTTTGAGAGTCCTTATGCAGACTTTGGATAATACACATCTTTCGGGGAAAAAGGGGGTCGTTGATAAGCAGTGTCATTTCCTTTAGTTTCCTCAGTTGCTCTTTTTCAAGGCAGCCTTTGCAAGGAAACTGGCTAACGGTGCACTGCTGCTCAGCTAAGAGACCTTCTCTTTTCTAGGCCACCCGTGTTAGAAGAAGGCCCTGGATTCTGAAGTCTGGTTCTAGAACGGGAAGCTTGTAAAGAGAGCAGTTTGTTCCCCTGGGGTTCAAAGCCCATCGTATGTGTGCGTATTTGTATAGTTGCTGCAATGACTTAAGACATCCTTGTGGACTTAGCAAACTAGTTGAAGTTGCAACTATTATGTATCCACAAATAGCTCAAGCACATCTTGGAACACAATTTATTTCCCCAAAGATGTGTGTGCAGGAGGGTGGATAGGGACAGTGCAAGCCAAGGATAGCTCAGCTAATGCTAACCCTTCCTGAATATTGCCATGGGATTTTTAAATGCTTCTCAACTCCTAGAGAGATGCTGAAAGATTTGACCTCAGTTTAGCATCTCATCCAAAAAGTAGTAAGCAGTTCTGACAGTGCAGGTCTCCCTGAGTGCTGTGTGGAAAATTCAGACTTGGACATGAGCCCAGCCTTAGTATTGTACTTTTGGGGCCTAGAATGATTTCAGATGAGCCATACTCTGACAGATAGGGACTGCAGGAATCAGAGTTACTGACGAGGAAATTATTCCTAAAATTACTGGTGAGGAAAATGGAAGGAGGAACAGTTTCAGTTATTTGCTGCTACCAAGATATGTGAGACGTGTTTGGGGAACAAAGGAATACTTCATTTCTTAATCTGGTCACTCTGACATGTCCCAAGAGCTTTACATTGGAAGGGAAAGAACAAGAGGCTTGCTCTATGAATAGCTTGTATATCAGAGCGTGGGACAATGCGATCAGCTTTAGGTAGGTTGACATTATTATTCATCACATCTGCCTGAAGGCCTCAATCAACACTCCAGCCTTGTGGTGCTGCGCCAACAAGTGCAAACAGAGCCCCTGCCCTCCAGCATTTGCAGCCTGGGATTACGATGAGATGACAAGGGGGGGGCTCAGCGAGAGGTGTGAGGCGGCGAGATATTGGTATAACGAGCATATTTGCATACCATCAGCAGTCACAGCCAGCTTCCTCCCCAGGCTCTGCCAGGCAGCAGCGCTTTGTAGGATTCGTGGCAGAGGTAAAGCTTGAAAGAGAATTTGATGGAAGACAAGATGGTACCTTGTGGGGAGATTTCTGCCATGATTTAGAGGGCAGGCTGTGAGAAAACATAAAAGTGTCTGCAGGAGAAGTGACAGAATCTGTTATCTTTTGTGAGGGAAGAAAGTTTTCAGTTGTGACAGAGTATTAGATTTAAGAGCCAAGGAGAGACCAAGCAGTGAAGAGGCTTAGAGGTAAAGGCTTGAGCTTTTCTCCCAATCCCACAGAAATATTTGTAGTATCAAAACATGCACTATCAAGATGAAGAATTGAAATCTCAGAAACAGTGCTTTGATGTTTTTTAGCTAGTGGGGATCTCAAAAAAAATCCATTGTGTTTGACTTCGTTATACAAAGAAACTATAAATTCTCTCTGCTTACCTCATGAATGATCCCGCCGGGCAGCTGGGAAGTCGGGATGTTCCAGCTTTCACTTAAATGTCATTTTTCACACTCAGCCCAAGGTGCTGCATGACCACTACTACAACTTTGGGCACACCAGTGAAATTGCCACTGAGGGCTGTTGAGCAGGTGCTGTGTAGTCCCAGTTCTGGTCTGTACTTCCAGTTTTGGGGTGCCCTCGGGCTAGCATCTGTACCACCTACACTTCACACGTGAGAGAAATAAGAGTAGGAAGGATTTTATTGGGATTGGAACATTCTGGTGGGGATATGCCCCAATACCTTTAAGGTAAGAGCTGCTCCCGCTCCGCAATTCCATGAACTGAGCATGAAGTGTATTTTCACTCTGTTAAGCTTAGGTTTAAAAAGGAAATAATTTTCAAGCAAAAAGCCAGAAATTATCAATTTGGAAATTGTCCAAATAATTTTTTTCAAAACATTTTCCAAATGAAAATATCCTAAAATACCTCCTCTGTGGAAAGTCTCCTTGGTGAACTGATATTTTCTGGTTGAGAAAATACTAGCTTCAGTGAAGAGAAAAGCTGGTGCTTAACATAGTACAGAGTGGGGAGAAGTGAATAAAGAGGAAACGTGGTTAAAGCATTAAAAAGGAAGTTGTTCCATGCAAGACAAGTAGATTTAGGACAAGGCTAAAGAAGGGAGGTCACAGTAGCTGGCATGAGGTGCTTAGAGCAAGGAAATTGGCAGCTGAGAATGGCAGAAACCAATTTTTTGAACTGTGTTTAATGGAGTCAGAAGCCCATTGCATGGGTCTAGAAGCAAGAATCAGTGATAACACGCAAGCTGGAGGGCTGACTGCTTGGTGCTACTGTTGTGATAGAGAAAGGGCAGGATTTGGGAGAACAGGGTAAGATTTACTGGAAACGATCAAAAGCACAAATTAAAAAAGGCACATATACATATATATATGTTTGTGTGTGTATATATATGTGAATATCTATGTTATTTATCAGGAAGAGTGGCCAAGGTGTGAGATTAGATGGCTAAGAATGATCATGAATAAAGTTCTGCGTTTGTAATTTGTGTATAGGCAGATACTTAATCAGACCAAATCCTGTATGGATATCTCTGCAAGAGCAATGCTAAATCTCGTTTGCCTGAAAGAAGAGTTTCTAAAAATTATTTTCCCCTTCTTTCTGTTTTTGTGATATATAAGGATGGCAGTGCTATAATATCCTTTTGACTCTGCTCATGGATGCTGTAACTTCATGTAGTTACACACGGAACAACCTGAAATTTTAGCATCTTACTTAAAAAGTTGAATTAATAGGAGCAAGCCATTCCCCTAGGGCTGTACAGGAGAGAGAGATTTTAGAGCATATTGAAAAGAAAAATGTTAGCCAGCAATTTAGTCATAATTCTGGGAAGTAAAAGAAAAAGGTTGTGTGCCTAACCTTCCTGGACACCGAGTGCCCCCAACTTTCACCATGAAAGCATTGAAGATTGAGTCCCTATTGAACTGGCTAAAAGCAAACACAGAGCACGGTCCCTTTTGAAGTTCTGTGCACACTTCTCAGTGCTGCGCCTGCCCTCAGCTGTGCGCATTCTCTCTGGAACAAGAACAGGTAGTGTCTAATTTGTGACGGGAAATGGGTTTTGAGGGGGAGATGCGACCCATGGACTTAGCTTTGCTTTGACAAAAGCACTTTTATCATCTGCGCTCCATCACCGTATGGCATTCAGCACGAAAGCCGTTGATGTTGTTCTGGAGTACAGCTCATGGGGCATTGAAAGGGGAACATAGGAGCAGGCTGAAAAAGGCCGGGGGGGGGTGAAGTTTACTCTGAGTTTGGACTCAAGTTTTCCCTCAGAGTTTAAATGCCTGCACTCCTGCAGCTGTACCTGGCAGCCCTGAGACTGGGATCACAGAAATGGCCAGGAAAGCAGGCATGGGTGGTTACGACCCCGTAACTCCATTCAAATGGCAGCCTGCAGACTGAACAATTCCTGGCCTTCAGCAAAGTCTCAGCTGTGACGTGCCCTGCAGTTCTGGAGTGCAATTCCATAGCTTTTCCTGGTTTCCCATAAAGCAGATGCAATTTGTCATGGTTATTTTCAGGCACTAGGAAGCAAGTTGCTTGAATCAGGCACCACATCCAGCTGAGCAGGCTTTGGGAAAACCATTCAGCAGACTTCAAGAGAAATGAATCAAATGGCCCGGCTTTAAAAACTGTAGCCAAAGCAGGTAAGTCACTGCTGGAACTTGCATGTCAAAGCAGAAGCATCTTTCTCCAGACCTGGGAGACACAGCCTGTTCCTCTTTAAATCCGTGCTGTGTGCTGCAGTGCTCTGCATTGTTGCCATGGCAGAAATCTCCCCATAGTAATAACCTCTTTCAGAGAAGGTTAAAAAGAGACAGTGCACATGCTCAGAAATGCTGCACTTGTTCTGTTAGCAGTTTGCAGCGGCCATTTCAAAGAGACCATCACAAAGACAAGAGAGAGATCAGGTACTGATATTTTTTTCCTTTGTTAGAGGGGGTGACTTTTCTCTTTCACAGAAGTCCATGCACGGATCTGTCTCCGTTCCCAATTGAACTGCAGAGAGACACCACCCTTAAAGCCTGTCATGATTATTCCTTGCAGGTAGCAAATTCCCACGGAATAACTAAGAGGCAGTAGTTAGATGTGGCCTAAGGTGACTGCTGCACTTGGGGAGCAATAATTTTACAGCAGGACTCACATACAAAGCTGAATTGATGCTGGGGTGGGTGATACGTGAGTTACCCTGAAAAAGTTTAACAGTGTATCTGCTTTGTTTTGTTGAACCTTTCTAGCACTCATAGTCAACTATGAGAATTGCCTCTGCTCCTACTGACCAGGAGGCTTCTGCATTAGGTACTTTCAAAGGAGGCTGCTATTATCCTAATTTACTGTTACTTGGAGACACTGCTACATCCTGTTGCAAAGCCTGGTGTCTTTGATTGTACTTGCTTTGATTGCAGATCACCATTAATTTAAACAGAAAACCTAAGCCACTTGTTATGATTTTAATCCCTTTATTTTAAGGATTGTAGAAATAAGAAAAAGAATCACATCAGATCACTTCTAAACAGTGGGAGGGATAGGAAGCCCAGT
This sequence comes from Rissa tridactyla, assembly GCF_028500815.1. Classification (NCBI taxonomy): domain Eukaryota; kingdom Metazoa; phylum Chordata; class Aves; order Charadriiformes; family Laridae; genus Rissa; species Rissa tridactyla. The sequence continues at coordinate 32,425,933 of NC_071470.1, read as the reverse complement.
TCTGAGGCTATAGGAATTACATTACCAGATCTATTTTTTACTGTGGGCCTAAATATATCTGTGACTCTACGTGTACATGTGTGCCTCTGGCTTCTGATCCATCCCCTACTCTTATGTTTAGGTTGAGGTGCACAGGAAGGGGATGTGTATAATGCTGCTCCTTTCCTGAATGAATTGCCGGTTTGCACATGCTGCAAGTGTTTGTGCAGAATTTGCAAGTTCAGATTAGCTGTGTCTGAAATGGTGGATTGCATATATTGAAGAGCAAGCTTGTTCCAGTCTGTGTTTATGACAAGATGGGGAAATACCTTTCCTTTCCTGCTTCCCTCTATTGCCCTTCCAAATGTGAAATACAAGCCAGTTTGGGGTGTGCTGTACTCTTGCATTCAGCACATGCAGATTTGATGTTCTTATGCAACATCTTTTGCTTAGTATGCAATGACTTAAAAATCAAGAAGAGATAGAGTGTTGTCCTGCTTTCCTGGGTTCAGCTAAAGAGAATGTTCACATGGATTTTATTGTTTTACTACAAATTAACCTTATTTGAATCCTTCTTTCTTCCATTTGAACATACATGAATGAAAGGTAAACTGGCTGAACTAAGGACCACCCTAGCAGTTTGCCAGAATCCTTGAGGCTTGGATTGAATTATGTCATAGACAGGTGCAGCTTGAGCCAGTCCTGTGTTTCCCGTGTTCCCTCTTGATCTGAACAGTTTACTTATTGGATCAAGAAAATACTTCGTTTGAAACCTGTGTACTTATTAAAATTTTGTGCGTGTGTGTCAAAATCTGTGTAAAGGGGAGGTGTTGCTGGACCAGACTGTACCTGTCTTTAGCGCATCGCGTGGCCTGGTTGTGATGTTCAGGAACAAATGGAGGGCTGCAAATAAAGGTCTGAAACCCAGACGAGGAGGGGAAACTGAAGGTCAAAGACCTTTGATGCATTTACTGTTAGAAGTTCTACTTATGAATCTGTGGAGGTTTAACAAAAGTCTTTTCCCTCATCTGCTTTCATAAAGGAGTAAGTTTTTATGACCAGTGTGGCGTGTCATTAGTGATAATGGTTAGCTTTAGTTATTATATTGTGAAAAGATGGTGCATCAGTAAAGCAAGCGAGTGGGTAAAAACTTCATTTCCAGGTTCAGGTCTGTTTCAGCCAGCTCTATAATCCCTGCAGTTTTGATCTTGAAATCTAACAGTGAAACAGCTGTCCATATTCATGTGCTGATCTGGGACTGTGTAGTTAGAAAAAAGGTTAGAGGCACAGAACAGGCAAAGTTGCTGGCATCCTGGCTTGCAAATGAAACCACAAACTGCCTAGGGACTTCTGATCTTCTTCTTCATGTCTAGGGACATTCTCTACCAGTTGGGTTTTATCTGCATTGCTGGAAAAATAGAGAGAACTTCTGTCCATGCTCTAGATCTGATTTTATTTTTGCTTTCAAAGGAAGAATGCCAGTGCTTTAGCCACCAGGAACATTAAGTTCTTTGTAACAAAACCCTCATATCTCTAATGTTCTCTACTGACTTGTTTGTGTCTCTTGATAAACAGAGAAGCACCCAAGATGCTGGCACCCTGCCTTCTGAGAACAGTGGTCCTTACAGTTCCTTTAGTTTTTGTGGTTGCACTGCTTCTCATGGAGCCTGTTAGATCTGATCAAGAAGCGGGAACAGCCATACCAGCTGAAAGTACGTACCACCCTACAGTCCTCTCATACAACTTGTACTGTGGTTTTAATGTTGCAGGACTTCATATCATTGAAGCTTGTCTAAATAATTCAAACTATTTATTTTGGACATGTCTTGCTTATGATTTTTTAAAATGACAACTTGATAGCATACCAGTGCTGGTTTTCTCCTGCATCCACTCCACTCTCTTACCCTTATCTCCTGCCTGTTACTGTCTTGCTTGTACCTGAAATCTGCCACTGCTCTGTACCTTCTCTTTTGTACAGCCCTTTCAATGTGTTAGCCTTTTCTATGCCAGGAATTGCCCTGTTTGCTTTTCCAAGACATTCTTGAGGCTTGCTTTTTTCAACTGACATTGACTTCTCATTATATTTTTCATTCTTATTAATGTCTACTATATTAAAGTCAGTGTTTTTTTTTTTTTTTACAACAAAACCACAATGAAAATGCCAAGAAAGCACACTTTGTCAACACTTAGTCCTGCAGCCTTCAACCACCTAATTCTCCTTTGATCATCTGTGTTTGGTTTAGTTTACATCATAAGCATGATGGCAGGTCCTTGCATCAAGTTGTTGATGTGGAAAATGCTGTCTCTTCTTATGTCTGGTGAATATATAATAACGCTAAAGTTGAGTGATGGTACAATAATGAAAGAGGAGGTCTGTAATACTGTTCAATGTTTATTTTTTACCTCTTTTTTTTTTTTTTTCCAAGCCAGTTAAAGAATTTGGCAGACTCCTTTTCTCCAGCAGGCAGGATTCCTGTCTGCTGGTTAGCACACAGATCATCAGCTGGAAGCTTATACTGAAGCTTATCAGAGGCATGTAGTAATCAGTCAAATATCAAGTGTTTGCAAAATAGGCTGACAGATACTGCAGGATTTTCCAACATCACTCTAAGTTTCATCCTTTCTTCCTTACCAGACCTCAAAGAGCAAACTAAACCTGCACTCAGAATTTCTTACTTGCGCAATGTTTCCTATGAAGTTGTCAGAGAGGCACAGGCATTCAGAAGCAAATAAGAGCATACGTAGAGCCTGATGATTTGAAGACATTTCATCACGCCTATATTTGTTCTGTCTCAGTACTGCTGTCTGTTAGGGCACAGCTTTGTGTTACATGATGATCAAGGCAAAGCAGGCCTTGTGACCTTGTCTGGATATCTAGATATGGGAATACTACCTTAAACACTGCAATTAGTCCAGAATACATCAGTTTTGCTTATCAGCAATGCCCACTAATGACGGGGCATTGTGTTTATCTGCTGTTTGCTTCACTAGCTTTGGACAAAGCTGTATCGTATTCAAAGTTAGAGGCTAAGTGATCTTTCTTTGTAGTAAATTTTATTCCATTAGCTTTCTATTTAGTGCTCAAATTTGTGAGATTAGGAGACAAGATTTTCAAGGGAACAGGTTCATGGTTTCAGAGGTAATTTCTGAAATATCTGAAAAATCTGAAGATGAGGTTGAAAATGTGCTCAGGGTTAGTGGACCATAATGAAAGACTTAGGTTAAGGGTTTATGAACTGTGACAAGAGAAGGACGAAGGGAATAGCAATAAAGGAGGAAGAAAATTTTTAATGCAAATTTGTTGAAGTAATTCTTTTGCCATTGAGAGACTGGGTGGACCATTTACAATAACCTACATTGTTCAAGAGTACATACATCAATACTCACTCTGTGGACTCTTTTCTGTAACTCTTCCTCATACTCAAAATCACTGCTTATTCCTTCGACTTAATACTTCATGTCATATAGTCATGATTCTCTACTAAATACTCTACTAAATGCTCTCCTAGGTCGTCCCTGTGTTGATTGCCATGCATTTGAGTTCATGCAGAGAGCTCTGCAGGATTTAAAGAAGACAGCATATAATCTGGACACACGGGTAAAGACAGATTCGGTATCTTTTTTATTTAATTAATATGGAAAAAATGCTGTGGATGAAAGTTACAGACATTAGTGCTGCTATTTTAATTCCAAATGCTGAGCGCACACCTTTGTTTTTATGTTAGGGCAAGTAAGGTGAGAGCATGATTTATATTTATTACCCCAAAGGAGAGAGCCAGCTCAAACAAAAAGTCTACTAAAATAAAATACTTCCCTGCACATGCTTTTGCCCCTGGGGAGAGGCTAAAGGAGGAAACATCATCTCGTAGATACTTTTTACGTTGCTCTGACTCCGTAATGATGAAAAATGCCACAAAGTAGAACAGCATAGGGAATGAAACTTGTTTGGCTTGCAGTCAATGTGGAGAATTTGCCAAGATTGGTATCTTCCTTCTGTAAGGAAGTTGAATCTGTCTCTTGCTACTGCAACCTGCAATCTGTGACCTGCTGTATCCCAGCTGCTGGCAGATAGCGGTGTGTCAGGAGGGTAGCTTATTCCCCACCTCCTGCAAACCCTTTGGCTGAAGTGCTGTATCTACAGTCTTGCACGGGTTTTTCAACAGAAGGCACTCAAACTTTTTTGCTATTGTAATCTATGGTCACGGTTGTTCACAGTTCAAAGCCTGCGAACGGGCATCTTTGAAGAACAGTTTGAGGTAACTTCGAGCAGGGTCCATGATGCTTAGCTGAAAATGCAGGTGCAGGAATGAAGATGCCTTGAATTGTGACATACTACAAAAACCAAACGAATATTCCAGCAGAACCAGATTGGTATGTAGCACATTTACAGTTAAACAAAATCTGTTCAATAATTACAGGTCAAATGTATTTTGGGCTCCTTCATGGAGAAATCTTGTTACTGAATACATCTGCTGAGCACTGTATGCAGCCCAAACAAGATGTTCGGATTGTGCTGTAAAGTGGTTCTAGCACACCTTTTCTTTCTTTTACAAATCTTTGAACTTTTTGACAGAATTTCTAAATCTATTCAAAAATACCTCAACTACTAAAATCTTCTCTGGTTGTCTGGCTGTAGCAGTGACCTTCATGACACCTACAGCTTGCAGACCAAGAGAAAAGCTTTATAAACTACAGATGTCCAAAGCAGAAGCAGCAATAAAAGCTCCAAAGATGATAACTGTATTTTAATACTTTTAAAAAATAAAAATAAAAGACAGCCAAGGAGAGGAAAGGAGGATATAAAAAGGGTTCAGTTGAGAGGAATGTCCTATTATTGACTTTCACAGTTGTAAATTTGACAGCAAGCCTAAAAATGTGGCTCCATGATATATTCTCACCAAAACAGACCTTTCTCTTCCTTATCACTTTGAAATCTAAATAATTTAATCCATATTGAGATCCTTCAGTGCTTCTGGACTAGGACAGGCCTATTCCATTCATTAAGCTAGGAATTCTGCCTACATCTTCAAAAGACATGGAAATATTTGATAGTTCAGAACTTCTTGGAACTGCCTTCTACAGTGTTTCAATTCTTAGTTTTATTCTTCTGTGGCCCAATTTGATGCAAACTGGGAGTTTTAAGACAATTACTTTCAGCCACATATATATTTTACATTTGACTATTTTAGTGTGTTTTGCTGCTTAGTGAGGCAAATGTTTCTGTCCCCGAAAATACAAGTCCCTTTGTTAATATTCCCCCTGGAGACACTAATTTCCTTGAAAATCTCTTTTGTTTGCAGGCAAGATTTATAGATGATGACTAAGCAGCTCCTAACTGTGTTGGAGGGGGATGGATTCCCAAAAGATTAGAGAGGAAATTCCCATTTAACTCCTCCTGCAAATCTCACCCTACGGTTCTGTACAGGGGAAACCATATAGTTTTATTGCACAACTCAAGAGTTCTCTCATTTAATTAGGCCCTGTGTTGATCTGCATGGGGTCTCACACAGCAGACTGACTCTAGCGTAGGTCACATAACCTTTTATGGGGGCCATAGGCTGTATCTGCTTCCTTTTACAAGACTAGACATGCTTGTAACCTATATTGATGTGATGGTCACTTACTGATTGACAGGCTGGCTTCATTTCACTCATGCGGTAAGAGAAGGATCAGAGACCACCTCTGAGATGCTGGCTACTACCCATGCACATACCAGATCTATTTGCCCCCCCACATACTATTTTCCACCCTTTCATTGCTGCTGGCTCCTTGGAGCAGGCTGAAGGTTGGATTAGTTGTATTAACAGCAGTAACCAAGTCTGAGCAATGTTTTCTGGGGCTATCTGTGATTCTCCACTCAGCCAAAGTACAGTATATGGCAGGTGCAGCTCTGATCATGAACTATGGAGACGGTTCTTGTGCTGCTAGGAGGGAGCTGCTACCATCAAAACCATTCAGCCAGTTCACAGCCAGCTCCTTACTGCATCTAAAAGCTGCTCAAGACAGAGACCAGCAGGGAGCAGGCCATAAAACAAATCCTGTGAAACAAATCGCGTGAAACAAATCCCATCCATGGGCTACACAGTTCACTGTAAGTCTGCACTATAGATACTTATTTTCAAAATTCCAACACATTTTTCAGAGTTAACCAGCGGACATTGCATTACAACTCCAAAGAGCTCAGGAACTGCATTTTTAGCTGGAACTTACCAGTCTTTTTGTAGGTTCAGAATCTGTACCCTGCCCTGTTTGTTTTTCGGGTGGTTTATTTTTATTTTTTTTCAAACATGCTTTAACCCACCAAGGGTTACTAACACATCTCTGTGCAAATGGCTTTGTGATCATGCTCACAAAACAGTCAGCAAAGTTGTATTTAGTGCCATTCATTTTGTACTTTATTCCTTTCTAAACTGTCAATGGTTATTTGGAATGTTCAAAGCACATTGTTAGATGTGCCTGTGAAAGTAAAAACAAAGGCTTGAAAATGTTATTAAAGATATGTAAGATGGTAAGCAGCCTTAGGGCTTAAATCCAAAGCTGTTGGTAGCCTGTCAACCTCCCTTATTCAAATGATTGCAAATGGTGTCAAGGAGATGGTTAGAAGGTGGTGATTAAGTGTCTTTTAGGTGATTAGCAAAGTCTGATCAGATCTTTTCAGTCTTGCAGGGTAGCTGAAATGATCAAAAGTGATACGTGATTTGATATAGTACCACAGGGTTGTGTCTAGTGATTTGTCAGCTGAGGAAAAATCCTGACCAGTAGATAGCTTTTCGTGTACTAAGGCGGCAGGTAGTAAGCAGGATGCATCAGCCCATATCTGCTCTAAGTGCCTTTAGCTGATGTGGGTCGGTGGATAACACAGCTTTTAAAACACAGCCTTTAATCACATGGCAATTCCATCTCATATAAAAATCACAGAACAGGCAGATTAAGGATGGATTTCACTGGCATTTAGAGCTGGTTGTCTTTGTAATGCCCTTTTTTTGTGTAGCTGGTTACACCCATGGAGATTAATTTGGTGACTGAACTTCCCACAGCTAGTGTGTCCCGTGACAATAAGGTAGTACTCCTCTCTTGGATCAGACTGATTCTTAGATACAGCTTCAGCTCATGATAGACAAACTGAGATGATGATATGATGTTGATGTCAAGCAACTCTGTGCTCCATCGTGCACCTACTGAATCCACATGCTTCAAACAGCCGGGAAAACCAAAGTGTGTGTGTGATAGAGAGGAAGGATTCCCATATTTCCCTTATGCAGCCCTGCTGTCCCTTCCCTGTTCTCAGCCCCTTCTTGCACAGTAAACCGAGAGGTTGTAGGCCTTTCTGGTCATAGAATCATAGAATCCTAGAGTGGTTTGAGTTGGAAGGGTCCTTAAAGACCATGTAGTTACAACCCCCCTGCCATGGGCAGTGACACCTTTCACTAGACCAGGTTGCTCAAAGCCCCATCCAGCCTGGTGATACCCAGCTCCAGTTCTGGGAAGCTCCTAATCCGCTCCCATTGCTCTAGAAAATCCCCGTGGGCAGTAATGATCTCCTGATGTTGATGAATCCCAGGTCAGCTGGGGGACCTCTGTTCTCACTGGTTTGCGACCCCTTTCCTTAAAGAAGCCAGCAATCCCATCATGTGTTTGAACTGTGATGGTTGTATGCCACCTCAGCACCTATCGTCTATTTCAGGCCCCAACAGCATATTAACAACATGAACAGCAAAACAGAAGTTAAAACAGAGGTAAATTATGCCTCACTTTCCCTGTATAACTTTCATCAGTGAGTCTAGGCTGTAATACTCTAAATTTAATCCTTTGTGTCTGTTTTTTAAGTAAAAAGAGAATTTCTGGTAGGTTTTGGGATTTTTTTTTTAAGCCTCTCCTGAACTTGAGAGCTTACACTCCAGTTTGTGCAGCTGAAGTAAGATTGTAAGAAAAACAAATAACAACATCTAGACACTTATTGAATGTACTAATGCAAAAAACAAGAATGTGTACTAGGCTGAATTTCTCAGTCACAGAAAGTATTGGTATGTTGGTGTGTCAATTAATAATGCAAAAGCTAAATTATTTTGCAGAGCAGTAAGCAATAACTCTGAACGTTACCTCAAGCCTCTTAGAACAAAAGTAAAGCTGACTTTTCTTTGGAAGCTAATTAGTTTTACAGCACTGATGCTTGTTTTTTGATGTTGCTTTTCTTCCCCCCTCTTATAGACAGAAACTCTGCTTCTTCAGGTGGAAAAGAGAAACCTGTGCGACTGTGTAACTGCAAATCTGCTGAACTGAATCCTGGAGGCCAGCTAAGGAGTATCACCTGTTCAGCGGTTTTTAAAAGGCAGCTGTATAAAATACAGCTTTATGGAGTTCGTGTTGCAAGCATGTATGCCTCAATGAACTGAGGAAACTGGGGGGTTGTGTCTTACGTATTTGTCTGTTCTGTTTTTTTTTTTTTTTTTTTTAAATAGTACCCTCTTTTAATATCCACTGGGTTGCCAGTAAGGGCTTAGTTCAGTAAATCTGTTACTTGATATTAGAGTCAGGGGGAAATTGACCTGCTTTGATTTTTAAATCAGAGTTGACCAAGTGTAACCCACAAGATAAATATGACCAGCAGTGGTCTAGAGACACTTGCAGCTGTTTTTTGTCTCTAAAATTAATATATCTCTGTGGCAACTTACCCAGTTATATTGAGACAAGGAGTTGTGGTCTCTGTAGGCTTTACCTGTATATTAAAGACGATGGAAGTATTTTCTGTTTGTTATCTGCACTGTGACCACATTCAGGCATGTTGTAGTTCTGTCAGCTGTAATGAGGTACGTGTCATGAGGAGGTATATATGTGCTGTACTTGGACCAAAACAGTTTGTATCTTACTGCTGACTTTTATGCATAAGAGTATTGTCTTCTTTAATTAAAATCTTTAGTTTCTTCCCCTCCTTCCCCAGACACTCCACTCTTAACCCACTGTATCCTAAATAGCTTTATCTTAGCAGGTCAAATGGGTATAGTAAAAGAAGGAGAATAAGGGCATGACTAGGCAGCCTTGCCAGTTCTGGTTGTACCAAATGCTACCACCAGCAACTGCTCAGCATCACATTGAAGGAAAGTTACCAGCTCCGTGCAGCACCAAGAAGTTTCTTCATGAGAGGGTATTTATTTTACTTAAGATGAAACACAGTGGTTAGGTCATGCATATTTGGTCCATTCTGCGGTGGACTGAACTCTGAATGTTTTGGTCTTTCCCTGTAGTTGCCTTTGAAGGCTGCTCTTTTTGTTTCAGGCATGAAGACAGACTTGTGCACCTGAAAGCTGAGGTTATTTTTATCCTCAACTCTACCACTTTATTCTAAGATATGTGTCCACCCACAAGTCTGAATTAGGCTGAGCAGTTTGAGTAGATGCTCTGAGTTTGTTTGCCGTGATTTAGAGCTGTATCAAACCATTCCAGCAGTGGGGCTGTGGGGTGCTAACCTGGCTTGGGAAGTGGATGGGAGGTGGACATCTGAAGGCCAAAACGTCTTCAGCTAAATTTGGAAGAGGTGCCTGCCTGCGGCCTTACTTCTGTAACTAAACCGGTGGGACTTTGCTGGAAGGGGATGAGAGATGAAATATAATTGCTGCTCTGCCAGTGCAGCTGTAGGTATGGTAACAAACAGCTGGGGGAGTAGAGGAACATTATAGACAGCGTCAGTGGCTCACCAGACCTGTCCAGCACTTGGAAAAGCAATTCCTGCACACTGAGAGCTGCAGCATGCCTTTCTGCATGGGACCAGGACATAGGCCAGCACAGGAGCTCCAAGTGAACTAGAGAGGGCATTCTGCTGTTATTTTTTCAAATTCCCACAAGGAGCACCTGTGCTGTGTGTTTTTTTCCTAAGCCTGTTCACACAGCACGGAAGCACTGGCACTGCTCATATCCAGCTGCTGGGCAAAATAAGAGAAACTGCAATCCTCACCTGTAGCTCCACTCCCAGAGAGTGGGAAGGGAGAGCAGTCTTTCACTCATGCATGGCAGACCGTTTGCTTCTTGGAGCAAGGCTTCCTTTGGAGGGCTTCAGCTGATCCTGGCTGTAGCAGAATGGCATCTCAAAGCTTGTCGGCTTTTGCTGCAGTTGGGTCTTCCCAATCTTGTTCTAGCTTGGCTTTGTTCAGAGGCTTTGCTCTGGACCTGCCTTGGCTCTCCTCTCCAGTGCAACCTCCATTCACGCTTCTCTCTAGGCCCAGGGATTTCTTGCTGAATCCCTGTCCCTCCCATCCTGATGACTCTGCATATAGTCACTGCAAGTGTGGGCAGTGGGGCTAGTACTCCTCAGGTCGGTGGTCCCTTTAGATTCTGCTGGCAGCACTGCGGGAACAATGAGCGGCATTCCAGTTTACCAAGGAGTGAGTGAACACCAACCAACATTCCCACTGCAGAATTGGGAAGAAGTCCCAGAACAGTTCAATGGTGAAAACTCTGCTCCCAAAGCTGAGTTAGTCTGTGGACTGTCCACCAGGTTGCGGTAAGCTCACCAGCTTGTTATATGTGTGGACAGGAACCCAGCCATGGTCAGCTGCTGGTTTTGCCAGGCATTGAGTAATAAGATGTTCTGACACACCTGGAAACACCTGTAAATCTTGATGAATTTTTCCCTTGGTGTCTGCACAGACATCGGCTTGAGCAAAAGAAAATCTGACCACATGGAAATATTTTCCTTTAGTCATTTTGCTACACCCCTACCTTCTGATTCACGTTGCCAGAACAGGGGTAGTGAATCACAGGACATGCTAGCTGTTGCCCCAAGAGAAAGCAGCCAGGAGGGGAATAACTTTCTCATTCTCTTCCTCAGCATCTGAAAAATTAAAGATTCCCGTGAGTCTGCAGAAGATCCATTAGAATGAGGAATTTCCTAGTGGAAATCGCTGTATGCTCCTTTAAAGCCCACCTTACCTATTTTCGTTTAGTTGAATGACTGTTCTGTGTTACCTCTTGTTCAAAACCATGAAAATAGCAGGAGAGCAGAAGACAGCTAATATGTCACCAGTTCTAAAAAGCGATTGTCAGGGAGGTCAGGGAATTGCGCCCAGCAAACAGAATATCTGTTCTGGGCAAGTGAACAGAAACTTTTGAAGGATTTGAATATGTAAACTCAAGGTTTAATATGACACAGTGAGAGGAGTCAAGGCCGTTTTTATAGAGCAAAAGAATACAGCAGAACCAAATAAACTGCTGACAAAAGCAGCTAGGGTAATCCAAAGTAATGTACGGACTAGGAGTCTTCAGTCTAGACAGAGATGACTGAAGAAGGAGATGATAGAATTTTATAAAACCATGAGTGACCAGAAAATGACTGTTTGCTGTCCCTTCCCAAACAAGAAGTGGGATGCATTGAACGGAACCAGCTGGAGGCAGGGTCAGAGCAAATAGGAGAGTGAAGCTCTTGACCTATTGCATGTTTCAGTTGTGGAATTCCTCATTGCAGGATGTTGCTGATGTTAAAAATTTACATGTGTTTAAAAAGCATCTGTTCAGACTCATGCCTGAAAATCCTATTGCAAACTGTTAAATATAAAAACAGCAACTTTGATTCAGGAGGTCCCTAAACCACCAGTTCTTGCAGGTTGACAGTGTTGTAGGAAGACGTCTTAGTTGACCTGGGTATATATTTTTCCCTACACATTTCTTATTGTTCAGTGCTAAGGATGAGATATTGGCCTCAGAAGGATCTGTGGTGCAATCTGGTGCAGTTGTTCTTATGTGTAGGAATGAGCTGCTTCTCAAATTCATAAAGCAAAGCTCCCTGTGCTCCAGAAAGCCACTCCTTGTTACCCCTTAGAAACAAATATTTTTAGAAAGTCTTGAAGTTCTGGGTTTCCCCATTGCCCACGGACAGGGCACCATTAATTAGGCTCATGGCTTTGGTTCTGCAGCCCAGTACATTGCAGAGACCACTCCAAAGGGAGAAGTAAAGGCTCCTTTTTGAAGGGAGCCCTTTGTGCTGGCCATTGGATGAGCAGATCAATTCTCCTGTGCCATAAAGAAATCTTGCAGCAATCCACTTGTGAGTAGCAACCACTTGTGCATGTGAAAAATGTCTGAAACTGATTGTATGTTACTGTGGTCATGCTGCTGAGCTGGGAAATCTCTTCCAGACTTATGGTACCGTGTCTTTGGTGGTTCTGGCGCTATTTTGTCTCTTGTCCCTCTTTATCTATGCATACAGTATTTTCTCTGCCCTCTGACATTTTTAACATGAAAAACAGAAAGTGTTAGTACAAACAGGCTTTCTCTTCCCATCATACTTAAAAGTGCCGCTGTGCCTCCTACAAGAAGTGCATTTTTTCTCCTCAAAATCCAATACAAAAGTCCCTGCTAAATCCAAACTGTTGTTTCATATGTATCTAATACGTCCATCAGAACATGCATGCGTCCTTCTCACTGTCCTGTTTTATTCCGTGAACTACATTATGTGGTTGTCTCTGGCTTTCTAACTGCACTGAAAGCTGTCTGGGGCAAAGAAGTTGTCAATAGCACTGGAAGGCGGCCATCACACCTTCAGGTGTTATGAATTTATTAAATAAAAACCACAGTGTAAAATATGCTGGCCTGGTGTTCTAGTTTCAAGCATAGTATTTGTTTTTATGCATAGGTTTGCAGTTTAATCTCCATGTAGATATTCCTTAGCCTTCTCACTCCAGCTTGCTGCTCTGACTGTAGCTTCGTAGAGATGGGGAGTGGCAGAGATGGTATTTTCAAGCCCTTTAAGATCCTGAATTTTAAAAAGTGGCTTAAAACATAAGAAAAAGAGTTTGAGGCATGGATGCTAGGAGAAAGGAAATGCAAATATCTGCATACGTTCTATTTCTTACATTAGTCTGCCTACACTTTTCTTTCCTGATAGTCAAGGCTGTCGTTATTTGATTTTTGCTCTGAACCATGCACTTGCTGAAAACCTACTAACATATCAGCTTGTCTTCATTAGCCTTGAGCTCCTTTTGCTGTTTAAATCAAAGTAAGTGATTCTGCACTTCTCTGGTCATTTACGTGACAAAGCTGTAGGTTGTTCTCTTTGTCGATAGAGTCTGAAAATGGAACAGGACTGGCAACTCTCTCATTATTCTTTATATAGCTTCACTCTTCTTTGAGAGTCCAAATCAACTGGAAAGACTGCTGACTGGTGGTGCGAATTTAGTGTTTCACCGGGTAAGCAGGATGCAGGTTTCAAGGGAGACCAGCGTTCAAGTTCTTGTTTTGGGGTGGGATCTGAATATTCTCTGTGTGCATTTATAGCTGCGTTTAGCACTTCATGTTCATGCTCAGGAAAACAGAATGGCAGCCTCAACCCTGAGTTATTTAAAATTGTTAGGTGTTTTCTAAGCATTGATGGTTTGGTTTTTTGTTGGTTTTGGTTTGGTTTTTTTTTTGAGATTAGAATTTTATTTTTGCCCTATTCCTTTATTTTATTCCTAAACTCCATAAAATATTTGGCTATTCAAAAGCCGGTAGGTACCACTGACAGAGAAATGAAGGAATAACATCACTGGGATTTTTTTGCTCTGTGAAGTGTCAGTTGTTGCATTTAGGGTCTTGTGTTAATTGTTAGAGAAAGTAGAGACAAAACACAGTTTCTATTTAGCTTTAAGTGCAAAGAACGTTTATAGCATCACATTTTGATGTGCGTAAGGATATTTATCTAAGGGGCTTTTCTACAAAATAGAAACTGTAGGAGCTTTTCCGTATAAAAGAATTGTGTCTAGTCCAAATTAATGGAAAGACATGGGAACATAAAATACATGTTAATGTCCAATCTGGACTAATTCTTGATCAAATCAATGCTCATTTAGGCAAACAATATTGACAAAATCTGTCATTTTGTGTGGCTTCTGCACTGAGCTTGGTGAAACTGTGCATTTTCCTTTGCATAAATCCCAACAGACTTTAAAGTTCCCAGTGATACCAGGTTTAATGAGGTTATATGTATTCATCTCTCAACCACAACCTAAAAAGATTACCATGGTTTCAGGCTGAAATTTTTCAGTTTAATATAGGGGCTGGGGAGAGACACAAACTTGGGACCAGAATCAAAGTTACCAGCATTTGTGAATGCTTATAGTCAAGGCTTTCATTGGAGGCCATCTTCAGTGCTCTAAGTTGATTTTCGAAGCTCTGGGCGTCATGGGTTATTTCTCTTCCCCACTTAAAGGGCAGAACTTCATCCATGCAGTAAATTTGATACACATGCTTTCTTGCCTGAGCAGCTCTTACGTTTGCCCTGGACTCTATCTACACTGTAATAAAGCATCCAGCTTGTGACAAGTATCTGGTTTCAGCCAACAGCACTGTATATAGCTAATGCACAATTTAATCTTGCATTGAAGTGGGAACTGAACAACGTTCAAATGCCTTTCGACAGCTGGTATATTGCACATTTAAAGTATGGTTTATTTTATATACAATGTAAAATCAAATTGTATTTTACCCATGCAAGGTTGAACCATGTCCTAGAAGTCAATAGCGTTTCTAAAATAAAATGAGTTCTCCTCACCACCCCTTTCTCTATACACGTACAAACTGTACCGAGGAGAACTGTCTGTGCCTGTTGTTACTCTGCTTTTGGTTGCCACAGAATAATGTGCCCAAACCCCAGCACTTAAAAAAAACCACAACAGGTTCTTCCTGAACATCAACTGCCCTCAGAACACGTGAATTCAGAAGGGATTTTTACACACAACTCTCTGGCAAGTAAAAAATTATACGCTTATATCTTCCTAGACAGGGATAAGACTGACAGTAGCAGGGTTCGGTTTCACTGTGCGCAGCATTCAGACTGAGTGTACACAAACAGTACACACCACTTGCCCATGCTGTAAGTTTACCCCATGTCTAGCACAATGATCAGTTGCTGGATTTCCAGCACTCAAATGCAAACCTCAATATAAACTAGGAAAACTGGTATTTTGCCAGTGGTCCTTACTTTTTCTTGGAACCAAAAGCCTGAACTGACCTTCATTTCACCAGAGCTTGACAGCAGCCCCTCCTGTGTAGCAGAAAGCATTCTAGGCTTTAGAAGGTGTTTAAAGATGCTTGTCACACTTGGCTTCAGCTGATTTTTGGAGAACTGTTCAAGCCTGGATGCTTTCCCACATCTTACACTGTGTCGGAAGAGGCCTCTTGGTGTTGACTAGTTTCTGCATTAAAGGATCTTGGTGCTAAGTTTCTGTCACACTCCCTATCTGCAGCCATATCCCTGTTTTGCAGTGTTGCATGGACTTAGTTGGGAGAGCTGCAGTGTCTCGAATCCTCATAGTCTGGCCAGGGTTCAGCTTGTGGTTGGATTCTTGAAGGGTTTCCAGGAAGCTCTAAGATGAGGAACTTGTCGAGCAATGATGCCAAGAACAAATTTGTCATTTTGTAAGGGAGACATTTTTTTCCCCAGCAAACCTCCAACGTAGTGTTTAAAGATGATACGGAACCACCAAGCAAAGGTGAATCGTTATCTCATGGCATAAGGGACAAGTATAGGATGCTTTAATTTTCAGTTGTTCTCAGGGCCTGAGATGGCTGTCAGAAAAAAAGACAATACAATTCATTCTGTTTATGGGCTGAAACATCCACAGTGCACCAGCCACTCACCTCTCAATTCATCTGTAAGACTGTGAAATAATTATTTAAAGGAGAACTAAGAAGCTGTGGGTCCAGGCAGCTGCCCAGCAGCCAAATGTCTCTGAATTCCTTTATCAGTGACCCATCCCAATGGGAATGTTCTCTAGCCATCATACTTGCTTAGACCAGAAAAACATTGCCTTTGCACGGATAACTGAGGAAGGAGAAATAGTTAGTGTGAAGTTCAGATGCTGCACAAGGGCAATGCATTTCTCCCAGGGGTGTCTGTGTTTATGCTGAAATTACAACACAGAGCCTGGGAAGCAAAATGATTCTCGTAATCATAGAATCGTGAAAAACAGAAAGGGAAAGGTATCCATAAGAAATCACCCAGTCCGTCCCTTGTCTTTACGCAAGGTCAACTATCCCAATGACATTCCCAAATGATGTCTAATTTATACCTACAGGCTTAAATATTGCCCTGTCTTTCACAGGCAATCCATCCCGGTGCCATCCCTATTATTAAGAAGTTTTCCAGGGGCTTTGGTGGTGCCTCCTTGATGCAATTTAAATCTCTGGTTATTTCTGCTGCTGTTGGTGTCTCTGCTAGTTCCTAGTACTGCAGTGACCAAACCAAATGCAGTACTACAGCTCAGACCTTCTGCTAAAGGCAGTCTAAACTCTTGCACTTTTTGTTAATATATCCCAGTATAATTGCATTTTTTTGGCAATGACAGAATATTGTAGTCTGATTTCAGCTCATGACTCCCTGGCTCCATTGTAGAAGTGCCACTTAATCTGCTGTTCCCCATTCTAAATATGAGCCATTGGTTATTCCTCATGAAGTGTAGCACCTTGTTCCCATCCTTCTAAAATTTTATTCTGTTTTTAGACCCTTTTTTTCAACTTGTCTGTATGATTTAGAATCCTAGTCCTCTCCTCCAGCACCGCTTATAACCTCCCAGGCTGAAGTTACATCTTAAATTACCACTTTGCTTATTCATTATCCACCTGACTAATGAAACGCTGAATAACCCTTGACCTAAGCGAGTGTCTGCCGACCCAATGTGATATATCTTTTCATGGTGACAGTGACTCTCAGCAGAGACCCAGCCAGTTTTGCTGGCCTCAGAGCAGTTACCGTAGTTTGCTTCTGACAATGCTTTGTGACACAGCATCAGAAATCTTCCTGAAGTTGATTAAATTTGGCTTTTCCCTACCTGCAATGCCTGTTACCATGCCACAGAAGGCAACTAAACAGGTTTGACTTGATTCTTGCCAAATACCTATGATTTGCAACTCCGGTTCTTGTTTTCCAAATGCTTACAAACTGTCAGTGGGATTATTACTTCTAAAACGTTCCCAGGGATTGACGGGAAACTGGTTTGTGTGTCATTTTCCAGTTTCTCTTCCCCCTTTTAAAGATAGTCACTGCATTTACCCTTTTCCATGGCTGGTATAACTCACATCTTCCCTGAGCTCTCAGCAACAATTGCTGATGGTGACTCCTTTAGTTTATTCTTTAAATATCCTGAGGTAGGTCTAGTGATAGCTCTGAGTAAAAAGAGCAGATTGAAACCCAGAAAAGTGACCTGGCAGAAACCTACGAGCGTAAGTAAGCAAAGCAAATTTCTGCTAAATCGTAGAATCGCAGAATCATAGAATCATCTAGATTGGAAGGGACCTTTAAGATCATCAAGTCCAACCATCAACCTAACACTGCCAAACCCACTACTAAATGATGCCCCTAAGTACCACATCTACCCATCTTTTAAATACCTCCAGGGATGGCGATTCCACCACTTCCCTGGGTAGCCTGTTGTTCACTGGTGTTAGTTGTGTTAGGGTCCTGGTTACTAGTTCACCTTATTTTGCTTGGCAGATAAAATAGATGCTAAGCCCTGTATCACTTTCTAGGCATGAACTCAATTAACTGTCCTGGTTTCAGCTGGGATAGAGTTAATTTTTTTTTTTCTAGTGGTTGCTGTGTTTCAGATTTGTTATGAAAGGAATGTCAATAATGCATATTGTTTTAGTTGTTGTCAGGTGATGTTAATATTAGTCACAGGCTTTTTTCAGCTTCCCATAGAAGCTGATAAGGAGCATAGATAGAATGATGGAATGGCCAATGGAATGTTCTGTACCATAGACGTCGTGCTGAGTATATAAATGGGGTAGCCAAGGGGAGTGGGGTACTTGTGGTCACTGCTCAGGACAGGTGCCAGTTCAGCAATTTACTGGGTGGTGAGAGTGACTTTTGTCTTGTACGTTCTTCTACCATTATTAGTATTATTATTGTTATTTTTATTGTTATTGTTATTTTACATTTTCTTTTATCATTCTATTAAACTGTCTTTATCTCAACCCATGAGTTATTTTCCCTTTTCCCTCCTTTTCTGCCTCTTCCTCCTGCCCTTCTGGGGGAAGGGGAAGTGCAGAATAAATCTTATGAGGAGCGATTGAAGGAGCTGGGACTGTTTAGTTTGAGGAAGAGGAGGCTGAGGGGAGACCTCATCACTCTCTACAACTACTTGAAAGGACACTGTAGAGAGGTTGGTGCTGGTCTCTTCTCACAGGTAATTAGCGATAGAACAAGAGGGAATGGGTTCAAGCTGCAGCAGGGTAGGTTTAGGCTGGACATTAGGAAAAAATTCTTCACAGAAAGAGTGGTCAGACACTGGAATAGGCTGCCCAGGGAGGAGGTGGAGTCACCATCCCTGGATGTGTTTAAGAGTCGTTGAGATGTGGCGTTAGGGGATATGGTGTAAGGGAGAACTTTGTAGAGCGGGGTTGACGGTTGGGCTCAATGATCCCAAGGGTCTTTTCCAACCTAAATGAGTCTATGATTCTATGATTCTACTGCGTGAGCGGCTGCATGGTCCTAGCTGCCAGCTGGGGTTAAACCATGACATTAACTTTCCCCTTCTGCTGAACAGAGAACGAACTCTTCACTTGGTTTTTGTCTTCCTTACTGTCCATGTGTTTAAAGAATGCTTTCTTGCTATTCTTCATGTTTCTCACTATTTACATCTGGTTTTCCTTCTTGGCCTTTCTGGGGTTGTGCCTATATTCTCTTGCCACTCTATTATTCAAGTAATAGTAACCAGACACAGATTCTTCTGTCTTTGTGCTTTCTTCTTCTGTTCGAGTTCAAGAAAGGGCTTACAGCCATGTTAGCAGGCAATGATTTAGCACTTCACATTAGACTGGGATTAACCACCCCTATTTGCCATATGTACCCATGACTGTAATAATGGGATTCTAAAATTAGAACTTTTGCCTGCACCTCCATTTTATGCACACATATTTAACTCAGGCCTTTAATGTTAGTAATTTTAACTATGTATATACATTTTCTTCCTCCACTGCAAAGGTGTAACTTTCAATACCTGTAACACTTAGGCATCAATAAGAGATTTTCTGAGGGAACTACCAGAGTTCCATCCTCACTAATCATCTTCCCAATAAATGTCTGGATGTTTCTGATTATTTTGGAGGAAACTCTTTGTGTTAGCAAATGATAATTAGGTATGGATTCTCTGTAGAAAAAGAAAACAAAGTATAAACATTTCCAACAGCCCTCTGGGAATCACTATGACATTCTTCAGACAACAAATGGCTCCTATGAATCTCTTGGAATTTTATCATCCTTCAAAGTAAATTTAGTACTGGTATTCCCATGGTCATAGTGGTAGGCAATACTGAATGTAATAGCAAAGCAAGTCATGCAAGTGCTTTCATGCTTCTCTCTTCTTCAGCTTTGCTGGAGGTGATAGAACAACACAGATTTCTGGAACTTTTCCATGCAGACTGGCTCCTGCTCCCTGTGAACTGCATCCTGGACCACATGTTCTGTTAGCAAGAGGAGTTGGAAACTTTTTTCATGCTTCTTAAAGACCATGGCATTTGATGCAAAAACTGGCCTTACTCTGCAATGTCTTATTTTACGTTGGCATCAAGCAATTAAAAAAAATACATTATTTTAAGCTTATATAAGTATCCTGTAACACAGAAATAACACCTTCCACCCCATTAGATGGTGGATAGAGAGTGCCCTACTGCAGATTCCCCCCCCACTGTCACAAGCGGGAGCAGGTTCAATGGCGTGGTACTGTCTGGGTGGCAGTGGTCCAATTCAGCAAGGACTGCTTCTGTGATGCTATCACAGTGTTAAGTCTGGATAGTGGGTGGCTGAGCAGGACAAAGACAGTCCATCCTCTCACAGAGAAGATTTATTGGGGGCGTATAGAACTATGCAAAACTTTGCTGTGACCCTAACAAGATATGACCAAACCATGTGTAAGCATCCTTGGAGTCCTGGGATCCTGGGAATGACGTATTTCAGGACATTCAGCTTCTCTTTATAACAAACGTTCCCAAGTTCTCTGCTCTGATCCCCTTTTATGCTTTCTGCAGTTGTTTAAGATGGGTAACACCTCAGCTTTCTTCTGTGGTTGCCCTTCCTCCCTGAGATGTCAAATTCCTTTCCTTACCTCATTGTGGGTTGTCCTGCTTGTACTTACTGAAAAGACCAAGCAATTATGAAAAAGATTTTACAAAATAGTTACAATTTTAGAAACGACTATATTGATACCTTGAAATAGTATTAGAACAAACAATGCTTTCCATCTTATCAAAGGTTACTGCATGTGTAGGCAATTCCTTTCTGTCCTTTTGTTGAAGCTCATATATGAAAAGTATGATACAGCCGTGGGACCATAATGAGGGTATGCACAAGAAATACATATGCCAGGGTGAATGGAAGTGTAAGGTTTGGATTTTGTGCCAGAATTTCCATTTGGTGTTATTTAAAACTGCAGATCAGGGCTAGACTATGTGACCAGCCCTAGATGACTGTATAGTCAAACTGTACAATGTTGTTCCATTATATCCTGGCTCTTAGGGAGCTGCTCCTTTAACAGGCACCTGAGGCCTGTAAAGAGACAAACAATGTTATATTGGGCTGTCTCACACAACCTCACTTCAGACACCTGACTTCAGAGCTTGGATTAGGAGTCTTGGTGTCTCATAAAGTCAGTAGAGCCATTTTGATGCACGTGTGTGCCCTGACTCACTTTAAGAAGACCTCATTGACTGAGACCTTCGTTCGGACCTTCCACACAAGGGAAGTTGAGTTTCAATTACACTTTGGGCTAAAAGTTTGCTCAGTGTGTCATTCCTGTGGGAACTGCTTCCGCTACTCTGAGCTGCCGCCCTGCAAAGTCCTCTCTTGCACGCACAAGGCAATTCCACTTTGCCAGAAAGTGGTCAAAAGCCTGAGATGTCTTTTACACTAACCTGATCCAAAAGCATAAGCATTGAAATGAGGGATGTAAGAGGCAATTCTGAGGAAGCCACAGGAACAAGTGAAATAGAAGCAGAGTACATTGCTGGTGACAGACCTTAGGGCTGAAGAAATCCAGGGATAAACTGTGTCTCAGCCCAGGAAGGCTGGTGCCTCCACAGCCTGGCAGGTTAGCTGTTCCGTACAGACCAGGAAGGCTGGAGCCTGCTCCCTGAAGAGAGGAGGTAGAGCATCCTCCCCTGAGAGAAGGACAAAGCCATGCATTGAACAGGTACATTGCAAGATGAGTCTTTAACCACATTCTGGGGCAAACAGGTATTCGAGAGCTTCTCTCTCTCTTTTCCAAACAGTATCACCTCCACTTTCTGAATGCTTGATTTCAGCCAGGTACTTAAGGAGACCCCTTGTCCAGGAGAGCTCATGCTTGAGCTTTGGCAGGACACAGCCTATTAGCAAAATCCCAGATCAAGAGTTGAGCTTGAAGCAAGCGTTCTTAAAATTTCACAGTGCTTAGGTTTTGGCTGGGCTGTTACCAAGCTTACCTAGTGTTACGCTGTGCAGGATGCATACTCCTGGTTGGTTCATTTGCCAATGTCCTGTTGTCCACAAGGCTTCATTTTCAGTGTAGTTGAACGAAGCCCATCACAGAGTCTTCCCCACAGCCCAGAGTGCCATCAGCAGGCCCTGGATCTTTATTTTCCCAAGCAAACTTCCAAATTCTCATCTCATTTGAAACCTCCCAGAACAAAATCTCACTTTAAGTGAGTTACAGTTAAAGCAAGGGATGGCAGCTGCATATTTCAGCACAGTCCCTTTGGGAATAAAAGCAACAAACACAAAAATTGCCTAAGACCCTCTCATGTGGGTGGCAGCAGCCAGTGTTCACCAAGGAGAGGACGTGGCCTTCGGGGAGCGACAGCAGAGGAGGAGTACAGTACAGCAGCAACCATCCACCACATTGTGGTCCCTTTAAATCTTCTCCACTTGGCAGCTCCAATTTTTCAGTGTTGCTATAGCAAATCTCCATGGCAATGACCCTAATCAGGGAAGGGGGGATGCAGGGGGGACGCATGCTCAGAGTGGCTGCTGGAGCCTCGCCTGCTCGCTACAGCTGCTCCAAGGGTCTGGCACGCAGGCGAAGAGAAAGATCAGGTACTTGGCAAACTGGTCCTGGGGGTGCATCGCAAGCCCGTGGCATGTCACTGCAGTGATGTGTGCATGGGGGTTTGCGCGTACATGTGGGTCTGTGCTTATCATGTCTTGTCCGCTCCTTTGTGGTGAGTGCGCCGGGAGCAAACTGCTGATTTTCACTATTTCTCCTCATTTCAGGCAGGGAAGAAAGCTTGAATTATTGATGAGAGTAATGGCGTTGCTGTCTGTCTGGAGCGTGATGCGCGTGGTGATCCCGTTCATCTCGGTGGTTGGCCTGCTAAGCGTGAGGCTTGTGGGAGCCAGCCAGGACTCTGGGAGTGTCATTCCAGCAGAAAGTAGGTACCTGCCGTGCTGCACTCACGCCCTCCCGCTGCACCACGTCCTGCTTTGTTTCCTCCACTTAACCCACAGCAGCCACACAGACCTTAAGCTCCAGAGGGAATGCTGCATTGCCTGATTAGCAAGGGAGTAACGATGAATTTGTAATGTGTCAGCAAAGCACATGAAAACAGCACTTGTAACAACAGCAAGCAAGCAAAGGATTAGTAGTGATTTGGGAAAAAATACTAACCGAATCCTATAATTTTAATTGAAGCTTGTTTTAAAGCTCTTTGGTTGTAGGTCTTTTAGATCTGTTTCTCGAGAGTTTTGTTTCCAGATTTGCCTCAATACATATTAAGTCCTTGCTAGTCTAGATATTGTTAGAAGGAAGTTTGTGTTTCTCTCTGCTAGGGCATTACATTTTGCTTATTTTAGTATTTGGTTGGAACAATAGCTCAAGTTCAACTTTCTTGTAACTACTATAGATTGACACAGGGGAAGTTGACCCAAACGGTGTATTTGTAAAGTATATACAGATTTCTGAAATTCTGCTGCTATCCTGCAAACCTAAAAAATAAATAAATATGACAGACTGACTTGAGCACACCATGGAGCTGGAAGCTCTTGAATTTGGATCACAGCTCTGTATTAGCTTCCTCAGTCATTTTGGGCAAGTCTCTAGTTAAACTTTCTCTGCTCCAAAATGATGCAATAGTTCAAAGATATTAGGGGACGGAGTCAATGTTCTCAGGGTGTTTTGGTGACAGCAAACGGGAAGTAGCCACTCATTAAAAACTTAAAATATCCTCTGGGAGACCAAAAAAAAAAAAAAAAAGAAAAAGGAAGGTAATTGTATACAAACCGATCTCTAGTTCTTAGTCATGCTTACTTTGTATCACAGCTGTCATCTTACATGACTACCAAAATATTTAACACGACCTTATTTAGCCACTGCATTTCATTCTCCTATAATTCTATTACTAGTTTTCAAATACACCTATGTGTATTTGTCTCTACAGGACTTAAATATGGAATTCCCTTCTTTTTCCATTTTCTTCTTTTTTTATTAGTGCTAGGGGTTGGTCTGTTCTAAAACAGACCTCACCTATATTTTTTGTGTCTGTTTTCCAGGCATGCGTTAATTAACTTTATTAAGTTTAGTGGCAGGTAGTCCATTTTGTGTCCTCAAAGAGAAAATAATGCTGGAAAAATAAATTGTATGTGCCTTTTGTGTGTCCATGTTAGCAGAGGCAAGTCAACACATTTTTGGGAAAAGTATATGCTGATTTCTTGTTCTGCCTGTGTAGTGGAAACTCCTATTTCATCTGTAGAACAAAACTCTTGGCAAGGGTCTCAGACCCCAATCTCAAGGATTTATCTCATGGTTTTGATATCCTGTGGCTAGGCTACGGACTCCCCTGAAGAGCCCTTGAGAAAGATTTCTTGTCTTGTCTTACTCCTGCATGTGAAAGTGAGGAATGAAGGGCAGTTCAGAGTGTTTCTGCAGCCAGTGTTTCTGCAGAGACATGCTACTCTGTCCTGAGTAATGGAGGCTGGTAGCATTGCTATGAATGCGTAACAACGTTTATGGCTGAGGCCAGGCCAGACTCTCAGCTCATCATGAATCTTAATTTTTTTTGTGCTACTGCAGGGCTTCAAAACAACAAGGAACTCAGGATGCTCCTAATCAGCCACTTGTTGAGGGTGCTGTATAGCTGCTGGGTGGTCCAGGTACTTTCCTTCATCCATCAGGGCTCTTCCTGATAGTTAACCTGTGGAACTCCTCCCTTAGGACACTGTGGATGCTAAAAGTTTGCATAAGATTGCAGAACTGATTAGGAAAAACTCTTAGAAAGGGCTGTTGGATACAGCAGCACTTATTCTGGCTCAGGAGCTGCCTCAGCATATTCCTGAGGCCTGGGAGGGTCTCTGGGGACACATCCCTCCATATTTGCCCTGTTCTTGTGCTCTTTCATGGGTATCCATTGTTGGCCATGAAAGTCACATCTATAACCAGTGTCCACAGATGTTTCTTGGCATGAGGACATGACTGTATTAGTAACCTGCTAGGATGGTCCCTGGCACACTTTTGTCCATGAGAGGAGGTCACTTGCCTACCTCAGAGACAGAGTTTACTGTTCCAGAAATGAGTTGTCCCCATGCCAGCTGCTCTCAAAGCTTGGGAATGCTCCTAGACACATTTAATGTACTGCAAGACACATATCTCATGGGAGACAGAACACTGGGCCAGGCAGACCTTTGATGTGATCTAGTACAGACATTTCTGGATCTTTTCCTGCTTGGTGTCAGTTCCACTGGCTATTTCTCATCAAGGACTTGATCCTCCTGGGTACTGACCCATTTTGGGGGCCAGTGCTACTGCAGGACATGCGCACACCTTCCCTATTGCTGGCACTTAAGTCCATACTGTCAGCCCAGGTAAAATGGTGTCTGTGTGATCCTGGATGACCCAGGGAGAAAAAGAGGACAGGGATACATGACGTACACGGACCATACCAAGTGTCCTTCTGCAGGGCAAACCGGTGTGGTGTTCGATGCTTTCCTTTGTTCCCAGGTGTGCGACACGGAACTGGGAACACGCCTTTAGCAGGAACAGTCCCTCATGGACCACACAGCACTACAACCTCTCTCCCACTTGGCGGGAGAAATGTGTCCCTTCTGCAGCAGCACGAGCAGCAGAGGGGCAGCAACGCCCTCCTGCAAGTGTGGGAGGTGCAGGACTCACAGGAGAGAAGCCTGCGTGTGAGTCAGGGTTCTTCTTAGTGTTGCAGAGAGATCCTGCCCTCTGTGTGGCACCAATATCTGGCTCGGAGTACCATCACCTGCTCTCCACTTGGCATACTTCCTGCCAGCCAGAGAGCCAGGCCCAGCTTTTTATGAATAATGCTAATTAGCAGTGATTAATCATGTGCTTATACTTATGCAGCACTTTGCATATGCAAAAGACTGTTCAAGTATGAAGTGGTGTTACTAATGTTTGCGGATTATTTTCTTTAAAGTTCAGTGCAATACGCTAAAAATATTAAGTAATTTCCCCAACCTCCCATTGCATTTATAGCCCAGATCACCCACTGTGAAAGCTGGAATGTGGAATTTGAAGAACAGAAGCTGGTCAGTCTGTTTTCATTAGCCAAGGTGCATGAAATACAAAGAGTAAACGCCATGTGCATGCAAGGAAAAGTAAATTAGACTTCCACAATGCTTTCAGTTCCAGTTTTTCACCAAGAAGAAGCCAAGAAGCATAATTTAAGCTCTCCTCCCCCACTTCTCCCCAAACACACAAAGACACATACAGTCTTCGTGCTGACAGGACCCATTTAAAGAATTATAGCTGACTTGATAATTCTCATTATGTTAATCCACAAACCTGTTAAGTCTCCCTATGAATGATAGTCTGTT
Source organism: Rissa tridactyla (assembly GCF_028500815.1). Lineage (NCBI taxonomy): Eukaryota > Metazoa > Chordata > Aves > Charadriiformes > Laridae > Rissa > Rissa tridactyla. Next base: position 32,400,180 of record NC_071470.1, on the reverse strand, counting down.
CCCAGCTGTCAGCAAGGAATTAATAGCACTCTGCTGTACTTTGCTATGATGGGACTTAAGGTTTGGTTTCATGATTGCTTTAAGCTGATGTAAGCCTATGCTGCCTCTGGCTTCCTCCTCCCCATAACCTGGCCTCCTGTCCTTGCCCTATTTCTTGTTCTGGCCACAGAACTTGGGCATTCAGGATCTGATCTGGAGAAAATAAATCAGCGATCCAGCAAACCAGGCAACTGCATGGCCGTTCCTGCTGTGAGCAAAGGAAGGTGTGGGAACATGTAGCCAAGGACAGAAAGCAGGGTGGGATTGCTCCTATATTTAGATTTGTTTGTTTAAAACCTTTGTGAAAACAGACCTTTAGATATCATTACTTTGAGGAAATGTCCACAGGCATCCTACTAAAAATACTGTGAGCATGAAGAGAGAATAAGTCCAGCCAGACAGGCCAGCTTACCAGCTCAGCTCTTCGGTCTGGAAAGGAGACGCTGAGGCAGGGGTTGATGGAGAGCAGCAAAGTCATAAATGGGACAAAGGTGGCGAATATGTAATAGCTGTCCCTTCCAGTGCAAAAACTAGAGGCAGGAAATGAAAGCAGCAGATGTTAACTTCAGAACAGATAGGAATGGTATTTTGTTCACGCAGTGAATAGCTGAGCTATGGAACTCATTGCCACAGGATGCTGTAGAGGCCAAAAGTTTACATGGATTCAGGAAGCAAGGGGGCAAATTAATGTGAGAAAAATTCCTGGAGGCCTTATCAGATACAGAAACATCAGCCAGATTCAAGATATTCTCCAACCTTTTGGTAGGATAGAAGAACATTGCTAGAGGCTAATTCTTGTACCTTCCTTAAGTATCTGCTATTGGCTACTGCGAGACTCTGGCTAGTATAATAGATTAAAAGCCCGGCTAGAGTCAGGACTTGGGCAGCTCTGCTGGTAAAAATCTGACTGTAGCTACAGGTTTTCCAGGTAGTGGTGTATTGTCCCTATTCTATTTGGGGAACTGCCCTCAGGTTCTTCTGTGCTCGTGCAAGATACTTGACAGAAAGACCTTCACTGCCTTAATTCAATTCCCCAGAGTGCCAAACAGCTGTGTGCTCTGCAGGGCTGCATGGGTGAAAGAGTTTATAGCCAGCCACCTCCCCAGCTGCTCATCACCTCCTCCCAGGTACAGCTGTCCTCTCATCTGCCAGTGACGCTGCTTCAGTGAGTCCTCTCCACACCACTGGGAGTCAAAATGATGCATCCCATCCTGGCATGTAGCTGGTTGGAGAATCATGTGAGCTCTCCCACTGCCAGCGCCGCAGGGCTGCTAGCTCCTAGCAGGCACGGGTGCTAACCTCACCCAGAGACAGCTGTGCCTGGAGAAGGACCTTCCACCAAGGACAACAGCCCAGGAAACTATATGAGAGAGTGAATATCCCATTATATGGTGAAACTGGCTGCATCTGCACTGCGGGTTTGAAGAGCAGTGGTGTGTTAGGAGCTTCGGATCCAGGACACACAGAGCTGCACAGGCAGGTGTCCTCAGTGCCACCACCATTTTCCTGCAGAAGCTTCTTTAATGTCAGGGCAGCTGCTTTTACAGGGGTGGCAGAAATAACCACTTGGCATGGTTGTGACATTCCACTAGTACCTCCCTGTCCACATGGGAGCACTTGGCTGCCATAAATACCAGTGAATGATCCCACACAGCCATGGCCTTCATGAGGGCCTGGAAAGACTTCCTGGGTGGCTGGCAGTGATTGACTATAGAATTCATGTCTCTCCTCAAAGACGCTTACTCCACACTGCCAGAGCAGGAGACATTAATTTGTGACCCGTAGTTTGTTTTTTCTCCAACAAGTTCTGATTTTGAGAACACTTTAGTGACAAGCACTTCAGGATATGCAGCATTTCACCGAGGTGGAGCCAGGACAGAGTGCTTTCTGAGAAGACCACAGCAAGGGGAGGGAGCAGACCATGGCACCGAGCGAATGATGGATTTGCTGACAGCAGACTGAGGATGCAGATTCTTTCTAAGGGCTCTGCTCCATGATCTGAAGTGAAAACAAATTACTGAAATACTGAAAACAGGAGGGGGTTGAGTGTCTTTAAAACGTGCTCAAAACCATCCTGTTGCTAGTCCTCTCAGGCCTGGAGAGAGAGTCTTTGTGAGTGATGCTGTTCTTATAGAGGTGGGGACTTTGCATCTCCCCATATCCCTGGAATTAAATCCCTGGCTTGATCCCTGGGTCTCCCTGGGATGTCAGCTGCGTGGAAGAGAGATGGAAGAGGATGGGTGGGAGTGAAACACCTTCTGAACAGCTCAAAGCCCCTAAGAGGCATGCTGGGGACCAAGAAGCACTCTGGCTGCTCCCTTCCATCAGACCCAACTGGGAAGCGCGTGCTGGCAGCAGGGTGGCAGGCGCGGGGTGGTGCGGTGCCGCACAGCAGGTCCCGGGCTCCGGGCGGCTCCCCAGCTATCTCAGCAGCAGCTTTGCACCCTGTTTGCTTTGTCAGAGCAGCACAAGTGGCTGCCTGTAGTCAAGGATTTCAGCACTCCCTCCAACATGAGGGCTCTGTGATCAACGTAAAAAGTCCTCTCTCCCCATTACCCCCTGCCTCTCCTCCAGTATCTGCAATTTCTTCTGAAAACCCACACTTGATCAACTCTGTGACTGAACAAAAGGGCCTGATGATCTCAGTGCAGGGTGAATCCTGGCAGAGCAGAAATGCCCAGGTCCAGAAGTGAGCCATTTGAGTTATTGTGAAGTCGTCTCCTCCTCCTCCTCTTCTCTGCCTTTTCCCTGCCCTGCCCCTCTGTGCACACACACTGGCACCAGCTGCAGAGCCAGTGGGATGCTTTGCATTCCTGGCAGAGAAAAAATACAGCAGCAGGTGAAAGGAAGCAAATACAGATCTGGCACTGTCCCTTGCCAAGCTGCTCTGTAAGAGCTCCTGTAAAAACAGACCTGCCTGTCTGATTTCTGAACCACTGCAAACTGCTATTTTCAGTGTATCGCTTGAGAATTAACCCATGTCTGAGGAGGGTTGAGGATTTCCATTTTAAGGGGAGAGGCTGGGGGTTGAAGGCACACAGCGCCGACGGAATCAAGCCTGAACTATGTTCAGAAAAGCACACGCAGCAAAATGCTCTTGTGTTTTTGTGGTCCTTACACATTTGCACAAGGATAAATAGAGCCCTGTCCACAGGCAGCCCTAACTTTGTACACACACAGGAGTGGGTGCCTGGTAAAATGGGTTTTCTCCCGACATTGCAAGGTCTCTTAATATTCCCCCTCTGTACTGCCGCACTCCAAATTTCATGGTCTGACGGTGATGTTTGCTTCTGTACCTTTTTCCAGGTCGTCCCTGTGTTGACTGCCATGCGTTTGAGTTCATGCAGAGGGCGTTGCAGGATTTAAAGAAGACGGCGTATAATCTAGACACACGGGTATGTGTTTGTATAGAAGTGCTTCTACTTAGCCTTTATCTACAAGTGGCCAGGTCTGCCTGTCTGTGTACAGCAGACATGACATCTCTGCTGACTCACTTCCATTTCAGCAAATAGGATTGTACCAAGTACAGATTATTTTTCACAGGCTGGAGAGGTTCATTAAAGATCATCTAGTCAGACTTCTTGCATAACAGGCTGAAGAATTACCCCAGACAGTCCCTGCATCAAATAGAGATGTAAAGAAGATGTATGAAGGAGAGAAGAACAAGAAAGATTATTTACTCTTTATCTCACAGCGTTGCTTCTGAGCTGTGGACTGACTGTTCACTGGAAGCAGAAACTGAACAGGAGAGCAAGAAGGTGGCAGGCAGGACTGGCGGAGAGGAAAGGGAAGCACATATACTCCTTGCTCATGGATCGATACTCTGTGAAAAAGGGGGAAGCACATTTGCTTAAGTAGTTACCACAGCACACAGGGCAGTTTGCAACTTCACATGCTGATCTTGTGCTGCAGAGGTCCCAACGAACAAAACCCGAGGGTGTGTTAAATGCCCTGATTTTAGCAATGCATACATGTACGTTCATAAGTATGTACAAACACTGACTGGGGTAGGACTTAGCACAGTGGCTCCCATGCAGTCTGAAGTTTGCAAGGGGCAGGAGGTCCCTCACCTCTAATAAAGCCCCCCTCATGTATGTCTTGTACTACCTCTCCTTCCCTAACAACTCCATTAACACTGGCAACACGACAGTAGAGCAGCTTGTGGGGAGCGAAGCCACATCGCAGCCACAACTCCCAGTTCTTTTAGGTGCCCACTCAGTGCTTCTGGGCAGTGCATTCTCTGTTGGTAGGTGAGAAGGGCTCCTTGTTCACGCTCCGCTCAAATTGTCATTCACAGCAGAGGCAACCAGAGAGATATAAATCAATTATATGTCTCAAACTATAACACAGAAAGGCAATTATGTTGCTTTGCCTTTGGTTTCTTGTGACCTTGGGCAATCACAGAGGACCCTATACAATAAGATTGGAGCGACTTTAGCTTTCTTGAGCTATCAATAGCAAACTGATTAGGGCAGAACTCTGAGTGCAGTACAGGTTGCATTGCAAAAGTTTCCCATGCACTAGCGTAATACTAAATAACTGTTAAGTGGTAGACTGTGAATAGGGGGGCTTTACCTCCAGTAGCTGTGCTGGGCTGTTCGTGGTGCACAGTGAGGTTTCACCTGTTTGGATTAGGTTCAGCTGAAACGTTTTGTACCGACACATAGAATCATAGGTCTTGACATGACACGTCAAGACCATGTGCAATCGCAGCTGTGTTGGCTCTTACACTGTCACCAGGCTTTACATGGGAAATTAAAGGAGGTACTAAATTTCTGTCTAAGTTGCACTGGGGAGATTTTTTTGAATGCAATAGAAGCAGCACAATTCCTTAATGCCACTTACAGAGATAGTCAGACATATCTGTGTTGGCTATTCTATTTGGAGGGTGGAGTGAGAATACAACCCATCAGAGAGCAATGCTGTCTTATAAGAGGTGAGGCAGAGTATAAAGGAAGAAGTTGGTCCCAGAGTGCCACAAGATAAGCTTCTGTTTCTGTGGGGACCTGGACAGGCCTGAGATGCCAAGGCACTGATTCAGACAGCTCTCAGTATTACAGAACCAGGGGCACAGCAAGTGTCACAAAAAGAAACATACCCAGTTATTTGGAACATCACCTACCCTTTGACAACTGTCAGAGTTTAATACTACAAGTAGAGAAAGGGTATATTACTGCCCATCTTTTCCAGCGTTTGAATTGAGAGTCCAAAGGCCTGTTTGGAAGAGATGCTTTAGTTAAATGCAAGTTATGAATGATGCAGAGATACTAAAGTGAAATGCAGTGGCCAGAGCCCTACAAATGGCATAAGGCCTTCTGTTCTCTGAAAGGTACAGCCTCCATAACCTTACTCAACTGCTGGTGCTTGGCTCATGCTGACCAGGTATGATTTCTCAAATTTTGCACATAAATAACTTCATTCAACAACTCCTGAGTCTTGAAAGTTGTTGTTACAAGGGCAAGCCCCATGCAGGACTGTTCCTATCAGGGACTTCCTAAGCCAATGCCAACAGGGCCGCATGTAATTTTTGGAATTGATGCTTCTCTTTCATAGTCTTTCAGTTTACAACTGAGTGCTCCCAGAGCTGCTCTTCCTGCCTGTAAATAGTCATGAGTGATGCCTAGGCAGGGTTTGTGGTAGCAGTGACAGCTTGTTGGCATTACAGTGAAATCCAATAAGCCTGTTTGATGTTAAGATAATTCAATGATTTCTACTGGGCTCCCAACAATGAGAGCGTTCACTCATCCAGGATTGCATTGTACAAGCGAGGAGCAGTGTTTAATAATGCCTGCCATAGCACTAAGACGATAAGTGAAAGCAGACAAGGAAAGTGACCAAGTCCTCTTTAATGCAAAGGTGGATATCAAAAGTTTGAGTTGAAAAGGATAGAGGGCTGTGGAGGGGAGGGAAAAACAGTTCTGAAACAGCCTCTCACTGCAAAAAACTTGCAGTCTGAGAACAAGAAATGAGTAGTAGAGAGTGGGAACTGCTGGGGGCCAGAGGCACTGCTGGACAAGGAAGACAGACCTTGGTGGAGCAGGTTCCCAGGTAGAAGTGCCCAACTACTCCTTTGGAAACTGTGTGTCTTTGTTAATTAGCCCTTTGCTGTTTCTAATTTGTCAGGAAGCATCATGTCAGAGGAACACCAGCAGGCTGAAGATCTTGTTGTTTCACAGAGCTTTTAGATAATTTGTTAACAAGTGGTTTTCAACCTTTAATGTTTTTTTTCCAGTGCAGATGGGAAACCCATTCATGGTGAATGGTAACTCTTTTTTCTCCTCAAGAAACTCTTCAAAGTCAGTCTACAAGCTAGTTAAGTGACCACAAGGTGAAAACCACCAAATATGCTCAGGAAGAAGGTTTTCTTCAGTAACAATTGCACTTGCTAATGTGAGTTGCTTGCATCAATAATATTATTTCAGGTCTTGCAAGAGACTCAGCTTTGGAAATGATGGTGCCATTTGAGAAATTCAGCCTGTTTTTTCTCAAAGAGTGAGACTAGGGCCCACAAAAGATTTAAGTTATTTGATTGTAGTTAAATAAATGATGCTTAAATATCTTTGAGGATCTGAAGTTAAATTTTTTTCCTGGATACAGAGAAAAAAAAGCTTGGAAATGTTTTTCCACTAAGACGGTCCAAAAACAAGGGCAAGTAACTTAAAATGTTGTATATAGAGAATGTTCTTTAAGCTTTTGATGGAGTTGTGGAGGCATGGCTCCAAATGGAGTTGATAAGAGGGCAACTGTCAGTAAATCAACTCCGGTTAAAATAAGAGCCACAAACTCAAGTCTAGATCTGCCCAGAAAGATTATGAGTTTCAGACAACAAGGTTAAACTGACAGCTGGATTGAACTCAGAGTTGTTCTAGAGAAACAGCAGTATGACTGAGAGCACAACTGGCTCCTCAGCACACGCTATCTGGCGCAATTAAATTATACCGTACTGAAGACATTGTCAACAGGAAACCATCAATCACTGCAAAGGAATTAAGAGCAGTGCAGTTGAAAGTGGAATTTTGCTCAGCATTTATAAAGGACACTTTAATAATTTTGACAGCCTACTCCCTAGAAGTTAACTGTGAAAATGAAAACATTTAAACTATAAAAATACTCTCCATGCATCTCGGTTCTGAATATACTTATTTCATCACTTTTTCTGGATGAAAACCAGCACTAATAACTATGATTTTTGACTCAGCAAAGCACCTTGACTACAGCTGTGTGGAGGGATCAGATCTAATCAATTATATACTCTTTTAAAGTGATATATTCAGTTCTTTGATTTCATGTTTTTTTTGCAGACAGAAACCCTCCTCCTGAGAGCAGAAAAGAGAGGCCTGTGTGACTGCTTTCATGCAATACACTGAAATGAGCACTGGGATTTGGCCAATGAACATTTATTCATTTTTAAAATGCTCTTCAATAAGTTACAGGAAGATTCAGAGTGGAAGTTGTGCCGCACTGCAAGGAAAACAATTTTTATCCAAACAGGTACTGCTCAGTTAGATCAGTTTTGCTTTGATGTGTTTTATCATTACTGTATGTGATATTGCAACTGCTGAAAACGTCAACAGAAGAAACAGTGCCAAAGTCTCATTCATGGGTTTTATGCAAGGATAGCATCTCACTTTTCTGGTATTTCAAGCCAAAATTGTCCTTGGACTCTCAAGCCAACCCCTCAGCGCATGTGATTTGCCACAGATCTGTGAAAGTCAGTGAAGTCAAACTGTTTAATGTATTTATGGTAGAACGTGTCCTTAACATGAAAAGGAAGCGGCTTTGCAATAGTACATAGCTAAACATTTACAAATAAGCAGTCATGGCTTTATATAGAAATGAATAGTTGTCACTGACTGCTTGGCAGTCCAAGGAAGGTATTTGTTCCCAATTGTATCAATAGTCCTGTACACAGCAAACACAGTAATCTGTATCACAGTTTTAATTTCTTCAGAGCCACACAGTAGCTGTGATCTTTTTGGAGAGATTTATTAAGTATCTAATGTGATCAGTAACATTTGTAATCACATGAATACCGCCTGGCAATTGAACTGATTGCGTCTGCCAAAATCTTCTAGAGAAGTGTCTTTCATTAAGCAAATCACATACTGGATTGAACCACTCAAACTGGCCTCTACAGAGAGCGTTGGCAGGGAGCCTGCAGAACGCCTGCATGCCCAGGAGTCTCCTGCAAACTGTATTTTGAGAAATATTTATGTTCTTCTAAAATGGGCCATAGCTCTTGCATGGACTTTACACTCCATAGTGGTGGGTTACAGTGCTGATACTATTAATATTCCTGCTGCAGTCAGTGTGAGACAATTTAGGCAGTGTAGTAGTAGTAGTAGTTAAAATTGCACCTTGCTATTCTTTGAAAAAGAATAGCAAATCCTTTCTCTTTTTTTTTTTCTTTTTTTTTTTTCCTTTGTTTGGGGATGGGGGGTGGGGGGTAGGGGTGGGGAGTAGTGGGAAGAGCAGAAAAGGGCCCCAGTGGAAAGTTCTTGTAGATAGTAATAGATTTTTTTATAGTGCTTAAAATGTCATCCCCAAAGTATAATTAGTAGAGGTTTGTACATCAGCGAGAGCATCTATGTACAGGCTAGAAACTTTTATACAAACAAGAGTATGGGAGCAGTATCAACAGCTGTGGTTTTCAAAGTCCTTTTACCAGTTCTTATTAATATGCCTGTCTTCCTATAGGTGGCTGATATTTTGGTGTCAGGCTGCTCAGTAAGTTATGGTGGTAGCTACCTGTGCGTTTCCAAGCTGCTTCTCTCCCATTTTATCTACCACAGTAGGAACAGGGAAATAGGGAACGGTGACCCACTGCCAACTTAGTATTTTGTGTGCAGTCATACTCAGTAACACAAAGGGGTGTATTACCCTATACTCTGCCAAAGTTGTTTGAAAGGCGTGTGGTTCTCAGCAAGGAAAAGCTTCCTTGCACCTGCATTTCAAGTAGGAAATTTGCTTTGTCCTTTGTAGTATTCCAGAAAAACACTTTATAGGTCATCAGGACCTAGTTTGTATAAAAGAGAGGCAGCATGACACAGCAACACATTGCTTCTAGTAGCATTACACTCCACTGTAGCACTGGTAACTGACTGATGGGAAGCAATAGAGGTTCTTATCATAGACTATATTTTATTTTACAGATAAAACGATAGGTTTAGCACAACTCCTTTGCAAAATGCCAGCCTCAGGTTACTTTACTCCCGCTTGGACTTGTACCAAAGTAATACACAGATTTTGAGGTGGCTTTTTGCAGGAGGTGGAGTTCCAGCACTGAACCTGTGAATTTTCCAGCACAGCTCACCTTTTCAGGGGGCAGCACATCTATGGTTTTGTATTGCTATTGTGCATGCTTATTCTACATATACCTTAAAGAATCTTGCAAAGTCCTGTTAGCAAGCACTGTTTTTTGACTGTTTTTATTTAGAAAAATGGTTGCTCACAGTTGAGTTTTGATATATGCAGCTTGTTACATTAAAAAGGTGGAATGAATGACAAGTGGATGTTCTCTGGCTCCCCAAGGGATCAGAGTGACACTGCAACTTTACAGTTTTGATAGCAGTGATTATTCTGTATGTACTCTTCTTTGTCTATAATACAATACAATAAAAAGGCAAGATGCATTATAGTATTTGGTGTGCTTTGTTACTGATTTGAAAAATGACAGTGCTTATGCATTAATAAAGATCTGGTCTTTAATTAGGTGGAAAATCCACAGAGAAAAAAGTACTATTTTGAATATGAAAATACACAAATCTTGTATTTGGGCTAAATTTATGAATGTATTCTTATTTGCTGAAGTATAAAGTCAAACTCACTCTTGTTTGAAATTAAAATACTGTAATGATTTTTGTGAGCTTTTTTAAGGACCCCATACTCTGTACGTGGTGGTTGTGATAAAGTTCCTTATAATTGCTATGATGACATGAAGAAAAAAATTGAGATAGCTTTAATTTATTATTGCTCATGAAGTTAATTTAAATTTAGGACCCCCTTGAGTCTCCACTTATTAGAAGAAAGTGTATATGTTACGAAAGGATTTAATTGCAGGAGGCCTTAAAACAGAAAGTCTGTTTTCCCACACAACGCTTGCAGCACTGTTTTGCTGCGGAGCCAAGGCAGTTCTCGTGACCTTTTGAAACCAAGCTGTGTCTTCTTTTCTTTTGGTGCAGTGCTGCTGCAGGTAGCCCTGGGCACGTGGCATTTGTACACAAGGTGGAATGCAAGTGGTAGGCTGTAAAGATGCACAGCAAAGTCCTCCCTGTAAGAGAAATGGTATAATCATGTTAACGTGGTGCTGTCTCTGGGTAGGCGAGGTGATGGATAAATCCTGGTAATGTTCTCCACATCTCCACAGCTTCTCATACCTGAGTTGATCCCTTATTTGGGTGTAATTCTGTATGTATTCTAAGTTAGTAATTTTGAGCTGAGTCTCAGGACAGCTCTCTGAAGACATGTCTCTGGATTCCATTCTGAAAAGTGGGAACACAGTTTATCTTTCTTGTAATGAAGATTCCTGTTAGGTAACATCACAGCTAAGTAGTATTGCTAGCTGAATCTGGCCAGTGCATGGGCTGGTGTTCCTTGCCCATATTTTTGCGTGGAATACTCTGAAAGCCCCATGGAATACCCTGCCCAGATGGAAATCTCATATTTAGAAACCAGTTATATCTTTGCACCCAGAACTAGTCTGTAGGTAACTCCTGGGTGATCTAAGCATCCAATATACATTCCCCATTTTCTAAGCAATGGCTCTAAAGTGTGTAGGTAGTTCCCTTAAGAGCAACCCCCTCCTTCACCTGCCCCAGGTTGGTACCCAGCGACAAGACCTCCTTCTGTAGCAGTGGGACTTGTGGAAGGGGCTGGTGCAGGCTGTTTGGTTGCTACCAGAAGACAGATCTCACCCTGCTGAGACAAAGCACTTGCTGTGCTGAAGCAGGCTAACAGGAATCCCAGTTTAGTTCAAAGGTGATTTAAAAGAAAAAAGGCTCTGAGGCTGTTGTGCCTTTCTCAAGGCAGAGGAGCAGAAAGCATGTTTTTCCTTTGGAACTGGCACAAGGCAGAAAGTTTGTCTTTCCCTCTCTTGGCAGACAGGAAAGAAAACCTCCTTGGATAAAACAATGTTCTGCTTAGTCCTTCCTTGGCCAGGACTCAGTGAGTGAGAGAGAAGGGGAGCAAGTGTGGAGGGGAAGAGATACCTGCTTTCTGCAACCTGGCTGAGTTCCTGGCAAATTGGTGCTCCTGACTGAGAAACCAGAGCTGCAGCCTCCTAAGGATTTATATGCTGTGCATGGTAAGCGGAGGCTGCAATCATTCCGAATGAGGGCCGTGCTGCAGACACAGCCAGCACAGCAGTATCAGGGACAGGATTTGAAATGGGGAGCACAGAGATGTTGTGCGCTCTGATGCAAAAGAAGGGATTATTTTCCCCACTCCCATCAAGCACAGCATGTGAATTTCCCAAGCTTTCCAGAACTTGCTTTTGAGAGCTGTGCAATGAAATGCAGATGGAAGAGGTGGTTGTGAATAACCCAGGCTCCTCAGCTGGAGATGTGCAGAACACGGAAGGTCTCAGGGAGGCTTTGTGCTGTGCTTGTTCCCAAAGAGAAAACGGAAGAGCTGGAAGCATCTATTGCAAACTGGTACTTGCTGATTTGAAAATTAAGGGAAAACTAATTTGCAGCTGCTTTTACTAGCCAAGGAGAAAGGCAGCACTCACTTAAGGAGTGTTCTTGGCAAAAAAAGTTAAATAGAGGTAGAAAACTAATATCAATTGCAAATATATATATGTATGTATAATATGGATATATGTATAAAATATTTAGCTTCATTTATGGGCACAAGCTAGAACATAGGAAGTTCCGTTCAAATACACGGAAAAACTTCTTTACAGTGAGGGTGACAGAGCACTGGAACAGGCTGCCCAGGGAGGTTGTGGAGTCCCCTTCTCTGGAGATTTTCAAGACCCGCCTGGATGCAGCCCTGAGCGATGTGGTTTAGGCAATCCTGCTCTAGCAGGGGAGTTGGACTAGATGATCTCTAGAGGTCCCTTCCAACTCTGAAGATTCCGTGATTCCGTGATTCCGTGATTTTTGCTCCAGTAAACATTTTGAATATATAATTTCTGACAGTGATGAATGAAGTCCGTCTGCTAGACTTCTGAAAAGACAAGGTGATTTTCCAATTTGTGATTCTTGCTCTGCCTTGAACAGGCCTTGGGGGTCTTTTCTGAACACACGCTCAGCATCTCTGCAACTCCACATGGGCCAAGGAAGGAAAGAATTTTTCCCCTCATATGCTCATGATAATTTGTTGACTGCTGCAGAAGGATCCCACACTAGAAGGGCCTTTGGTCTAACCCAATGTGGACAAGCGTATGTCCTTATGTTATTTTCTCTATGTATATGGCTAGAAAAGAAGTTGAAGTTGTTAACTTCCTTCCCTGAACTCCAGCGGGGAAGAATGAGAAACACAAGGAGGCTGTTAGAAAACCACTTCATTGTCCTCATCATTCCTGGGGAGACTGAAGCACATGGTAAAGTTTACCAGAGCCCACTTGCCTCAAACCTGTCTCATTTGCTCCATCAGCTAGGTGACAAAGGGGGAGACAACTGGATCCCTGAAACATGTAGTTCCAGTTGGCTCAAAGATGATGGAGAGGAAAGGCAAAAACAAAAGGACCAGTGGCAGCACAGAGCAGCCATCCATGATAGAGATTTACAACATGAGGAACCCCAAGTATCTGCTTGCTCTGTCTGTGTGTAAACAGAGCCCTGTCCCTAGCAGATAAAAAAAGAACTAACATTGAAGATGCTCATTAATGTCGTGATCGTCCCCCTGTAATTGACACTGGTGAGGCCCCACCTCAAGTACTGTGTTCAGTTTTGGGCCCCTCACTACAAGAAAGATATTGAGGTGCGTGAGCATGTCCAGAGAAGGGCAATGAAGCTGGTGAGGGGTCTGGAGAACAAACCTTATGAGGAGCAGCTGAGTGAACTGGGGTTGTTTAGCCTGGAGAAAAGGAGGCTGAGGGGAGACCTTACTGCTCTCTATGACTACCTGAAAGGAGGTTGTAGCGAGCTGGGTGTCAGTCTCTTCTCCCCAGTAACAGGTGATAAGACAAGAGGAAATTATGCAAGGGGAGATTTAGGTTAGATATTAGGAAAAATTTTTACACTGGAAGTGTTATCAAACACTGGAACAGGCTGCCCAGGGAAGTGGTTGAGTTACCACCCCTGGAGGTATTTAAAAGACGGGTAGACATAATGCTTAGCAGTGTGGTTTAGTGATGGTTTTTGTCAGTGATAGGTTGATGGTTGGACTAGCTGATCTGAAAGATCCCTTCCAACCTAGGCAATTCTATGATTCTATGCCCATTATTAAAGCTTCAGTTCACTACATCCATCACTACTTTTTCCATGCAATAACTCTTTGCAGAAAAGTCTCCAAGTAAATTATGGACCTTTTGTTCAGCCTGGCTTGTTTGAATACTTTCTTTGAACTCCATATGTTTCTGTTCATGCTGAAATCATTATCAGAGCTGTCTTCTCAACACTGTGACCCAAATTTTACCCTTGTATGTCCACATGGGATTCTTCATGAACTTACTGGAAACCCCAAGAGGTGACTCAGGCCTGTTTTGCACTAACACAGTGCTTTATTTACTCTGTGCGTGTCTAAAATAACTGCCTGTTGGATTTCCAACAGTTTCCTTACTGTATTGTAAAAAGTTTTCCTGGGGAGAGCAAAGCCTCTGTGCCCTATCCCTAGATATACGGAACAAGGGACTGAGGGCTAAAGAAATTTGATCCTATAAATTTTGTTTCTCAAGCTGATCATGAGTTGACTCCATACTTTAAGACCTGACCATGTGAAATAACAAACAGAAGCCTAACCTTTTTGTAGTGGTACTGAAGGTATTTCATCATTTTAAAAGCATGAAGGTACTGAAGATAGATGGTGTCTGCAGCACCAGTTACTGAATATATCTGGTTTTATTAACTGTTGATACACCAACCTGTTTTTACTGGTCTGCACACTATAGATGGGGACAGAATGACACTTCTCAAGAGGACAGATTCTCTTTACATCAGATTTCATTCCATATAAATAAATTAAAAAGTTGAGGTAAAACTATGGATCTATATCTTTTTTTTTTTCTGCAAAGACACAATAATGATATTATAACAAGTCGATCTTCTCTGATGTTTAATTTGTTTTCTTTTTAACTGCTCAAGACACTGTGCCTGCCCCTCACTACTCAGGTGTGCGTGGGAGTTGAATGTATAGCAGACTGTAGAGCATGTAAAGCTCATCAGTAGCAGTTTAGTATAAGCTTGAAGAAGAATTTGGAAACCAGGAATTCTTGAGCTGTGATACAGCTTTGCCACTCAGGTGCTTTGAGGCACAGGCCATGTTTCGTTTCCCATCTCTGGCTTCCAAATTCATCAATGGAGGAATACTATTTTCATAAGAAGAACGCAGACCATTGTGTCTCACTTGTGGATGTATTAAAAACAAATACGTCATTTATATATGAAAATACCAAAATCCTTGACTTACAACTGTTTTCAAGTGAAATCTCTAGGCATCGTAGCTCTGTATGACTTCTAGTGTCAAAAGTACAAATAATGTCTAATTATTGCCTGTTTAGCTAATATTTGGATAATTTATACAGGAAATAAAGAAGCAAGTGTTGTACATTTAAACCCTTTTATAAAGTTACAGATTTTTCTACTTGGAAATGAATGAAAAAACTTCACTTCAAATTCTAGTCCACATTTCTAATATATATTCCTGAACTATGCTGCTTGTATTTCCTTTCCCCGAACAACCGCGTGAGTAAGTTTCACAGTCTGGAATTAGCAAGTGTGAGGTTTTCTGGCAAACAGTTGGCCATTTGGATACCCGTATACTCCTCCCAGTCGCTGCCAGCCTGGAGAAAACATCCAGCCCCTTCTGCCCGAGTGACTGACGGGCTCTGTGGAGAGCACAGAGCCAGGGAGGACGAGCAGCCAGCACCTCGCTCGAGGAACCTAGTGCCATGGATCCTTGTCGTCCTCGCCAGGGAGAAGTTTTGCAGACTTGCCGGCATGGCTTGGCTGAGCACGGAGCATGGAGAGCAGAATGCTGTATGTTGCAAGAAGTGCCGCAACCACAGCACAGCGCGCAGAAGCACATCAAGGTTTACATGAATCGGTTAAGAAAAACTCGAAACCTAAAATCGCGGTTTTGTGTTTGATACCAACCATATTTTGCACGTCTTTGATACACATAAACCTGCCTGAGATGTGGTGCGCTCCAGAAGCTTGCTAAAGCACCAGATGAAAATGCATAGGCAATGAAGAGACCCAGTCTGGCCAAGGTGCTGTATTTGGAGGTGTGTCGCCATTTTGTGTGCCCTAGACCAGGTGCCATTTTGTACGCCCTTAGAATGGCACCTGTGAGAGGAATGGACAAAATGGCCACCCGTGAGCAGAGCCTCAGGGTAGAGGATAGACCTGCTGTCACCACACTGAGGACCTGGCTTTCTACTCCAGAAAATGAGGTTGCTGGCACTGTTGAGAGCCTCTATATCTTCATCTGGACATGAAAACACTCACTTTGGAGCGCTGACCCATGAGGGACAGCTGGGAGCAGGTGGGCAAAATGGCCGATGTTTGTTACCAGCCATTTTCCTGGACATGTCACTTCCCCAGGTGTTCATCAGGCTGTGCCTGGGGACTAGAACTGCCCTTGGGCCTATCCTTCTTAAAGCAAATGCAAAGCCTGAGCAGAAGGGCAGAGAGTTGTACGTACCGTAAGATACAGAAATAAACCAACAGCTCTGCCTATCTCTGTTGGCTCTGTGAACCAACACCAGCATGTTAATGGGTGGAAAGCATGTGCAGGCTTCATATTCTGTGGAACAGAGACCCACAATTGCTTCTGGCCTGAGGCACTTGGGTTTGGCCCCTTAGGAAGGGCATTCCCCTGGCCTGAGCTGGCTTCCATCAGCCATTGATAAAACCCCAGCCTTGTAGTATTTGACAGTCATTGCTCAAAGCTGCCCCTTCATCTTGAGACAGCCATATTGCAGAATTTGGGATGATTCCAGCATAATGCTGGTGTATTGTTTGTTTGCGAGGAAGGAGCAGACCTAAAATGCAGTTTGCTACTATATAATCTCAATACTATGATTGTGATTAAATCACATGGGAGCCACCATGTTACAACCCTGCTGTCAGTCTATTTGTACTGCCAAATCCATGAGTCCAGAATCACAAGCACTGCAGGAGAAATCATGGCATTTTTATAAAAAGCACAAGATGAAATTAATACATCCATTTTGGTTCTCTTAATTTTGTGCCATTTTCAAACATTAAGTCACACTAGCTGGAAATTACAGCAGGAAACAGTGCAGAAATTGTATTAAATCTGAAAAGCTGATAACTCCAGAGAACTGAGATTTTTAATGTGCTGCCTTTTGTTGTTACAGTAGATAGAGCATGAAGAGTCCCATGCTACTGCAAAGACCCCTGCATACTGTAGTCAAAGAACTCCATCAGCTTTCTCAGAGTTCGGCTACTGATGAGTTTCATCTGGTGAATCAGGCACAGGTTGCTTCCACATCATGTCATTCAGTACGTTTTGATGGAGACTTGGATGCAGTTTGTTGAATTGCCTATTGTTGTGCTTCCTAAAGCAAAAGCAGATACTGGGTTTGCACACACAGATGGCTTCTCAAATGTTTCCTGAGGAAGTGATTGTGAAGCTCAAGGGACCTAGGTGTGATCTTGGAATCAATTAAATTTTGAGATGCTTTAAGAAGTTGTGCTTGAAAAGCAAGATGGGATCGCTGTGCATGGGATACTGATGAACAAAGGTAGAGAGATTGGATAGATGAACTGGACGGAACAGTGAGCCAAGATACAGTGCTTCAGATCTAATACTCTAGATATACTTTCTGTAACAACTGTTTCAGCTATGCACATCCCAGGAATCGATATGTGCCTTCGGAGTGCGAACAATAAATCTTGCTATGTGCTACAATAGCAGCTTGGTTAAAACAACATACATCCATGCTTAACAGCTTTGCAAAATTGTACCTCGAGGGCTCAGTACTCTTCAGGATTCATCGCTTGGTGAGTTTTGCTCTCTGTTCGATGGTGCCATTATTCAAGCCATGACAGTTTTTTCCATTATGTATCCGTGTGTTTGGAACTGCTGAAAAAAAGATCCGCTCCAGATGGAAATGTAGCGTGCAAACTATCCAAATGCTATTTTTGCAAATAGCATTTCAAGAACAATTGTTTGGGACTTTACAATATAGGCACTAACAAGAACAGGGAAGGAGATTTGAATGTGGCTTCCACCAGCTTTTCCCCACTTAAAGACAGTGCCGTGGGACACTTCATTTTACACCGTCACTGGGCTGCAGAGTTAGGCCAGCTAAAGTCACAGAACAGCTTGAGTATGTCCTCTTTCGTGAGGTGTCCTGCAGGACAAGAGCCAGAACAACGCAAAGCGTAGCTCAGCCCTCCTGAGCTCGAACCCCGGCAGGACTCTTTTAGGGAATGCCGCTTGTGAGTCAGAGGGATTTGTATCGCTAGGCCCCTGTAGGTATCCTCCATGCCCTGATGAAAAAGGTAATGCTTTGGCTAGGAACGTATGAAGGAAACAGAAAGGCTCCAGCCTATTCCACGGGGACAATTCTTAAACAGTATATATATTTAGAAAAGCAGGGTTGGGGCTCTAACTTGGAGAAATTTGGGGGGCAAAGCATTTAAAGATGAATTTTAGTAGGTGAAAAGATAAGCAGATGCTACGATACTCAGCAGCCCAGGTTTATCCGTCAGGCCTGCCTGAGGAAGTGAGAAGGGGCAGGGCTTCAGGCTGACTCCCATCAAACTTGGCAGGCGGTGCGGGAAAATGAGGCTGGGAAAGTTGTGGTGAGGACTTAGCAAGCCAACAGCCGTCTCAGCATACACATTCCTTAGGATGTCCTTAAAAGGGTCTACTTCTAGGGCACTAAAAAGATTGTGGATCGGGGAAAAGGGTCCAAGCAGATCACAGTGGGATTTAAGCTGTGTTAAGTTGATGAATTTTCTGGAAAACAAGTGCTCTCTGTATTATTGCAAGTTAAAATGGTGTTTCTACCTTTGCTAGACTTTAAACAATTCATTTTCTTTATTGCCTGGAAAAGCATGACTAGGCTACGGCCATTTTAGGCTCTGTTTTGGGATGCTGGGAGTGGTCTTCTGGGATGGATTAAACAGCACCATGAATCAATACCTTCACCTTGATTTTAAAATAATTGTAAGGGAGTGATCTCCTTAGTGGAACTACGTGTCTGAAACATTAGGAGCTTCTAGCCAAAGCATAGATATGTGTGACTGTCCCAAACTAAAGCACGTGTAAGATCACTCAAGAATTTGAACTATGTGAGAAGGGCTTGAGGCTGTGAATATATAAATTATGTTGTCTGTCATAGACTGGTTTATTTTTGGTTTGTACTGATGTGTTTTGTCAATGTCTTGAGTACATTTGGACCTCCATATCTTTCTGGTACCTGCTGGCTCTTTGCCTACCAAATACGTGCAGATATCGAGGCTGAAATTTCACGTTTGCTAACAATTATTTTGTTTCCATGCATCTGTTACCTTTATGCAGTTCCACATTTCCCTGTGAGTTTTTACGACAATAAAAAAAGAATTCGCCTCTCTTGTAGGGAGTTTTAAAGCCCAGTTCTTACTAACGTCTAAAAGAAAATAAGCAACCAAATCTTTCACCTGTCTTTCCTTTTCCCATCGATCTGACTGATTTACAGAGGCTCATCGCTGTGTGAAACCTGTGAATTGTTGTCTTTCATTGATTTCAGCTTCTTGATCAGTTCTCCACACCAGATTTCAACATAAATGTAAGCACTGAGGCTGGAAGTCTCTGTCACAGTTTTTTCAAGGCTAGCTAGTTTTTCCCTTTGGGTATTTCTAGAATATGTTCTTATATATAATGTATCTCTCTCTCTGTAGGCTTGCATTTCATAGTCCTCCAAAGCTTTGGTGCTTCCTTGTCAATAAAGCTTGGCACACTTTCAATCACAGTGCTTTGGAGCTTTATTCTTTTGTGATTGAAAGAGCCACTGCTAGAAAATGCCTGAGGAAAGCACAGCTATATGTGATAATGAATGTTTATGTCATTAGAAAGGGAAGCTTATTTGAATAGTTTTTTTCCACAATTCTAATAATTGGGTTTTATTAGGTTTTGATGTTTCTTCCTAAGAAGAGTCTAACAGTGGTGGTAAGGACTGAGGTGGAGAGCACAAATGGAAGTGGAATGGGTCTGCTCAGCTTACTGGCAGGTGCTTCAAGAACTTGAAAAAGAAAACTTGGTCAACGTTTTCAGCTTTAGCGACAATTTATGTTTTCATCTAGGAACACGATTTTTCAAGTTGACAATGTTCTATTGAGTTTCTACATAAATAATAGTTAATGATCTAAGTAACGGACTCATTAATGTTCCAATGTGGTTGAGGGGGAATAGAAATTTCAGCGGAGGAATGTGCTGCAAGCTATTACATCCAAGTGACCCAGGTGCCAATCTATTCCTGGGATAGATGGGGAGAACCCATTGTTCAGGGAACAAAATACTGGGAGGTAGTGAAAGTGCTAGAAATAGTATACGAAGTACATGTGCTGTTGCTGGGGAACAGGACAGCAGCAGTGAGGCTAGTGAAGTCCAGTCTTCAAGACATTAAACAGCTATGATTTACCAACTGCATCGTTTGTATAAGTAACTGTGGTATCTTAGAGACCTCAGCTAAGGTAGAATAGCCACTGTACTGGGGAGAGTGCCACCCTGGGGCACATAAAAATCCAGGGACACGGGGTTGGAAAAGAAAGGATACAGAGACACCAGAGCACTGTCCCCACGCTGCCAGTGCTCCCAGCACCAGGAGGTCCCAGAGGCCCACTCCAAGAGGCATGGAGCTGCCACTGGTGTACAGCAGCCAGCCAGTGCTACTCTCGATTCTCCATCCTGACACCCCCGTGGACAACACTGTCCCTACAGAAGCAGCAGAAAGGAAGAGCTCAGGAATCCGGAGCATCTCTTCCCCAAGCTGTTGCTTTGTAACAACCTGAGAAAGAGAAGGGACCAGCTTCTACAGTTCTAGGAGAGGGACTCGTCCCTATCGATGGTGGGGGGGGACTGCATCTTATGTGCTATGGGGAAATATGATGCTTATTTAGTCAGAAATGTTGGGTTGTTCGAGTGCTTCCCTACTGTTTATTACTATTGCAGAAAATGCCTATCAGTTAAGAATTGCTCCATCTGTTGCTGTCTGAGAACTGAACTACTTCTATGACTGGCATCCGAAAATATGGGGCCTTACAGACCCATAAGGCACAACTGCAGGGCTCAGTTCAGATCTTGGCATCTCACTCCCTCTGAGGCAAGAGTGGCCAACAATCAGGCTCAGCCTCTCAAGGCAGAACATAGGATTCAAAGAGCAAGAAGTGGTTCGCTTTCATCAATAGTCATCTCTGTGGACTTTTGAGAAGCCAAGTGCATTGGCTTGCCTGTGTGCTCAGCCTCAGCGAGCCAAGACCAAACTGGTGGATAGGAGGGAGGTGACAGTAAGTACTCCTCCGGGTGCTTTT
The DNA here is from genome assembly GCF_028500815.1 of Rissa tridactyla. Lineage (NCBI taxonomy): Eukaryota > Metazoa > Chordata > Aves > Charadriiformes > Laridae > Rissa > Rissa tridactyla. The sequence continues at coordinate 32,379,493 of NC_071470.1, read as the reverse complement.
GGGTCTGGCAAGCATCTTTCTTTATATAAATATCAGTCAGCTGGCAGAGATTTGCTGGCATTATTTTTAAACCTATTATCTCCTTTGCTTTTAGTATCTGTTTATTTTTTTCTGCAGAAGGCATGGGTGCTTTCTCATGCACTTAGTCTCTGCTTCAGGGCCATTAGCACGCTTGATACAATTATAAATGCGCTGAGCCACAATTCAGACTTTATGATGAGCTGTTTATTTCTTTCACTCTGGGGACCTTTCAGACATGGAAGTGCAATATTCAGCCCCACATTTGAACTCCTGAAGTAATCACTTTTTTCCTAGCTGGCATGACACTTTCAGCAGGCTCTCTGTCTCGGTGAGCAAAGCAAACAAATTAATGGGCCAATAGCTCTTAAATTTACAAATCTTACACTTTTGTGTTTGTTTTAAGGAGGAGGACTGCACAAACATATATCTCAGCCAATTATTCACACCCCACTGTACCGGTATAGTGTGCTATCTCTAAGTCAGCAATCAGACGTAATTAGATTTTGGCTTATAGGAAAATGTCTGATTTGATCTTTGAATTTCTACTTCTGACATGCCAGTATTTGAAGGCTTTGGGGTTTTTTTTTCCCTGAAGTGGAAAAATGGATGGTCAAGCTCAGGCTTTTCTTGAATGCAGTCCCGTTTCCTTACAAAAACTGTAATGTCCTTCCTCACTGAGCACTGCAGCACTGTTATAATTCAAGACCTCTTCTCTATGGCTGTCTTTGAGCACCAGCTCCACAGCTGCCTGTTCCCTGGAAAAGGAGATCTGTTCATCTGGGAAGTCAGTGAGTACCAGGAGCCCCCCGGTAGCTTGCTGAACCTGTAGAAAAAAATGCACTTCAAATCTGCTGTTTACATAACTTTAATTCTAGGAGGGTCATAGAAGGCATTGTTGATGATTCAGTACCAAAATTCACCACTACAAAAGATCTCTGTGCATTATTTATAGGGCAGGCTGGCTCTACTGCATTGAAATCACCCTGCTCTCCTGTTTTGGCTGCTCTTCTGTGAGTCTGCAGAGAAGCAGGAGACAAGATGATGCAGCAGAGGGAAGGTGCGAGAGCCTAGGCAGAAGGCCATTTAGATGGGTTATGTGAATCAAAAGAAATAAACCCTGGACGTTTCTTGTGCCCTTCACCGAGAGGCGTTTCTCGTGCCCTTCACTGAGAGGCGTTTCTCAAGGTTTAGCTGAGGTTAGGTAGAAACCTTCTGGTCCCTGCAAATGGGAATACAGCAGAGCTGGAAACCTGCTTTCCTCTTCTGAGCCAGGAGGAGCTGTGCCCAGCCGCACAGGCCTAGGTGCATCTCATAGATTCTTTACACAAGAAGGCAAACGCTTCTCACTTCCTAACCTAACCTAACTATGTAAAGCGCCCTTTCCATGCCATGAGTTAAATACATGCTGAAACCCCTGCTCATCAGTATTTTCACTGAGCTCAGTACATTTGCACGCTGGAGGTTACGTGCATGTGTTAGAACTTGCTCTATAGTTCACTTGCTGAGAGATGCATAGCCTTTGGCTCTCTTGCTAGAAGCATGTACCTGCCATGCACAGTCGTTTAATTTGCCTCCCTGTTTGATTTCAGTGTTGAACTCTTGGTGTTGTTGACTTGTAGCAATTACGGAGTTCTCTGCCAATTAGACAGTGGAGATGAGCATCAACGGGCTCCCAAACTGGCACTCAGACGCTCTGGCTGCTCAGTGCACTGCTGAGCTGCCGCGGGCTATCACAGAGCTGTTGGCACTAGCATTTTTCTTCTGCGTGCTGAGGGCTTTTGGGTCAGCCTGTAGCCTCACAATATCTATTAAAGGAAAAATTAGAGTTGAAGTGAAGTTCTTGCATAAGAGTAACAGAGAGAAAGAGGCCAAAAAAACATTCTCTCTGTAGCAATTGTTAGGAAACAAAATTTTTTCTCTCTGCATTAAAATGATCATCATAGTTTGCTGGGGAATACCACCTGGTGTTCTTCACTAAGGTAAGGCTCACAGATACAGCTTCAAGGCTCATCGGAAGCCAACTCATTTTCCAGATCAGTTTCAGAAAGCCCTGTAATCCCTTTTTGCTCCACTTTCTGATCAGTTCAATGAAACCCACATTCCCCTTTTCTAACACCTGTTCTGTTTCACTTGGAAGCAATGTGGGTTAAAGGCTGCCCTATCATATGTGGCAGTCTGCAGGAGGACGACACCTGATTTCAGCTGGTGGTCAAGACTTAGGTTTTTCAATAATAATACAAAAATCTCTCTGGTGCAAAACCCAGTACAGACCAATTGTCCCCTGCCTAAAGGCTTGCAGCAGCCATAAGCCAGGAACAGAGTCCAAGGGCTTAATAGCAGCTCTCACAGTTAACCATCGGTATTTCACGCAGAGCCCTGCACCATCCTGCCTTGCTCTAGAAAGTGGATGTTAGTGGTGCATATTTATGTGGCCTTCTTGTGATTTGTAGTTCTGTACAGTTGTCTCCTCTGTTTACTCTCTTTAACCCGACTTCTTGGCCATGCTTTTTTTTTTTTTCTTTTCTTCTTGTTTTTTCTTCCTTTTGGCCAGCTATTGGCAGGTCTTCTGGTGGTCAAGCAGATGTTGCACCATTCTTCATATTGTTCTGCCATTTCCTGCTGGAGGTATCTCTCCTAGATAGTAACTGGGTTTTGTGTTACAATAAAATACTCATTTACCCATGCTTGCTTAACTGCAATTAAATCTGTAGAGATTCATGCACTGATATGTACTATCCTTTATGTACTGATAACTTCTGTCTTGAGACTTACCTGCAGGATCCCTGTGAACCATCGGCACAAGTTGGGGCTTGGATTTACCATAAAACAGCTCATCTCTAGCTGGCCTTGTATTGCACTGCAGTTATGCTCATGATATCTTTTATCAACACATGCCCAAATAAACAGATGTGTCAGTCACCACATATCAAAACTGCTAACTTCCCAACAATGCAGATAAACCAGAAATTCTCCCCAGTATCAGGATGTGGGGAGGGGAATAGAAGCTACAAAGCAAAAGAAGGTACGACAAGCATTGGAAACCTTATGATACATAACCAAAGTTGACAAATGTGACTGAACAAGCCAGCAGCTAAACTCTTTCTGGAGGGGCTGGGCATAGACTACACAGCCCTGCGGTACCTAACCTCACCATTCCACATCCTTCACTCAGAGCAGGGGCTCAGACTTCCTGATGGCATCATCAGGGCTGCTGAACTGTGCTCTCAGTTGGCAAACGCTATCAACAAAAGGAGGTTGAGCTGAAACTCGTCCCAAAGACCTCTCTTCTGAATGCTTTCCTCAGCCAGTCAGCATCACTCCAGTCTTACCAGGTGCCATCTCAGCCACTTTACCCATACGGATCAGGCTCTGTGGTCCTGAGTAACCCGATGAGCCAAGCCAGCGAGGCTAGAGAAAAATGGAGTGATGGAACTGTGTGTTGGGGCACTATGAGAAAGGTCTCCTCGGAAATGCATTTGCCTCAGGTGTGTGCCTAGCATGGTGGGAACCTTCCAACACTGTTAGAACCACTAATGTGAGGGCTTAAGGAAAAATAACATGTAATTGGCATCATCCTCCTGGAGATCAGTCGTATAAAAAAGAGAAGAAATAAAAATAATATCTGTCACTTTGTGGCCTCCTCTAATTTGATCTCTTTGAAACTGGGAAGGAGAAGTCCCTCCTAAATTTCCCTTCATCTTATAGTCCATTTGCTGATTGATCCTGAACAAGAAGTAAATGTAAAAACCTTCTTGATTTCAGTGCTCCCTACTCCCTATGGATTTTTATCACTGACATGAATTTCGGTGGCATTACACCTTCTGAGGACATACGCTTTTCCAGGCTCCATGATACAGGATGTATCTGCTAGATCCTCCCCTGAAGAAGATCTGCTCTGATCGAGGCTGGTCCTTTAACTCACTTATCTCCATACCAACTCATACTACCTTGGATCAGTTAAGGCCAAGGTCATGCAAGTTGGTGCAGATGATGCCCATCTAATGACACTTCTATGACTTTTTTTTTCTAGTTGAGTTGGTACTTCTCTAATCTGTGCCAAAGCCTGACAAAGGATCGGTACACTCTACAGGCAAGCTTTTCTCATGTGTACACGCTTCAAACCAGCACAGATTTCTTTGCTAGAAAAGTTTGTACCCCATTCCATGCTTAAATGATGACTGAGCTCTCCTGTACCCAAACAGGGTAAATTATCAAGGATAAAGCACATTTGTTAGATGTATGTACTCCATGAAAATAAATGTTCCTGTTTACCAGAGCTCTTAGCTTTCTCCCCTACATAGACAGTTTAATTTCACTCCTTAAGAGACAACAGTGAAACACAATACCATGTTTTTAAGCTTTAATTCATTTTAATTTTCCACAAATGGTTTTCACTGTAACAATCTCAACAGGAACCAATAACACACATAATCACAAGGCCCTTGATAATGATGAAAGTATATCTGCTGCCAGCAACTCTTACGCTCATCTTGGGACTGTGAAAAACATTACCCACACTTTTGTTTGGGTGAGATAAAGGTCAGTTTTACCCTGAAAAAGGGCTGTCAGGATGGCATTTTCTTATTTAGTGGCTTTGCTCCCTGCTCATGTCAGATCTGCTGATGTTAGGAGAGACAAGTGAAATTGTACTACCTCAGGGCTTTAACTGCTCACTACCTAACAGTGTCAGATATGCTCAGTGTTTCATTATCATCCAAATTGATTCATTACCACTCTCTGCGTGGCTCCTCAGACAGGCATCTCAGCCCCCCAGGAGAAGTGCAGGGGATCAGAGGAGCCGTGAAACTACTTGAAGCAACTTTGTGTCCAGTCGGGCAGCTTTCCTGTGCAACCAGCCGTCTGTAGGACCAGTACAGCTCGCAAGGGTGCACTGGGCCATCCCCTCTTTGCACTGTCACCAGAATGAGTGACTGCCCCCGTGCAAGTGGGAGGTGAAGAGGTGGCTGCCAGGACAAGAAAGGGCAGCACTGCTCCTCTGAGAAGCAGTAAATGTGATCCCCTCCACCCCTCGTGTGCCATTTGGACAAAGAAACTTTTCAGAGGCAGGTTAAGTTGATCAATTGGTGGTTCTCGCTATTTATCTAAGTACCAACATGGCCCTTGTCATCCCCACCGTTAAGCAGCTCTCTAAGCATAAAACTTGCAGCACCCCGGAGTGACTGGGGAGAGCAGCTGTGCCATCACAGAGGTGCTGCCGGGCTCAGGGAATTGAGGGACGAAATGTGAAGTGCACTGTGACTTCTGTCTCCAGGCAAGAGATATGTGGGATGAGTCAGATGCACAAGTCTGGGGAAGAGCTGAGTGCTGAGCCTGGGATTCACTATGACTCCTAAGCCAGCCAGTGCGCCAGTGCCAGGGATGTATCTGAACTCTCTTAGCACTCACCTGGATTTGGAGTCTTTTCCCATGGTTGCCATTAAGCGCCTTGGTGTAACTGGAATTCAGTCTGAAATCTTTCCCTGAGCTGTGCTGGGTTTCAGAGCCGCCTGCTGGTTTTCCTCCTAAAACACGGACAGTGGTGGAAGCGCCGATACTTATGTGAGGAGATTCATCAAAGGTGATTGGCAGCAGAACTGAAAAGTGATCATAGTCCCAGCTTTCTGTCTTCATCATAAAGTCCATCCCTTGTAGGCCTTTAAAATCCAGCTGGAATGTAAATATAGCTTTACCATATTTACTTGTCTGTAGTGCTCACGGGGCAAAGGCATGTTAGGAACAAGATATAAAATGGAATGTCAAAACAATAGAAACCTTAATGAAACATCTTTTCAAGTAAGTTTTTCAGATCTTCATGAATACATTCAAACAACATTAATTTTATTATCAGCCACAAACAAATTTTTTATTTATTAGCCACAAAATCATCTTTAGCATTCATGGCCTCATTTTTTTACACTTTTGATTTATACTGAATTCACTGGGAGTTTAGAAAACTCAGAGCTTTAGAAAATTCAGAATATCAGATGCTAAACATCTTCACGTGTTTATTTTCTTTTGTTCTAGCTTTCATTATATGGGAAGCTGAGCCTATTAATTCAAATTACTTTCAAGACTGGAACATTGAGTGTACTGTAACAACAAAGTTAACGTAAAAAACTGTGTCATTTAAAAAAACCATTAATTTGAAAATTAAAACTTCAGTGAACATAGAGTTCTTAAACACTGTATAATTTCAACGAAGAAGGCAGACAAAATAACACTGTAGTTTTGATGGGAGAAATTCCCCAATACCAAGAAAGAAAAAAGAAACAAACAGCATTGTATATAATCTTTTTCCCTTCCTCAACGTATTCATAGCATCATAGAATAGTTTGGGTTGGAAGGGACCTTTAAAGGTCACCTATTCCACCCCCCCCTGCAATGGGCAGAGACATCTTCCACTACATCAGGTTGCTCAGAGCCCACTCCAACCTGACCTTGAATGTTTTCAGGGATGGGACATCTACCACCCCTCTGGGCAACCTGCTCCAGTGTTTCACCACCTTCATCGTACAATATTTCTTCCTTATATTTAGTCTAAATCTACCCTCCATTATTTTAAAACCATTACCCCTTGTTCTATCAATTTATTACTGAAAATCAATTTGCCTTAGTGACATAAGGGATCATAGATCATAGTTAGATAAAATTGGCAGATGCAGTTACTTAATAATAATGTAATATAAAAGCAGACATTAAAAAAAATCATCAGCATAGAAATGCTGTATATGTATTTGTTTCAATAAATTTCACCCTACTATTTCACATGAGATGACTTAGAAGCAGTGCCCACTTCCGTAAGTCTGCCAAGCCTTTATGTTCAGGAGAGCCTTAAAATGATCTTCACTGATAAAGATATGAGAGCTCTGAAAAACATCACAGCTCACAGTATTTCAAAGTCTGAGTTCAGGGTCACTAGCATTCCTTTTTGAATTCTGGAATGGAAAACAGATATTTGCCTGAAATATACCATCTTGAATGATACTGCAGTCAGAGAGTCCCAGCTTTGGCTCAGGAAGACCCCAAAAAATATCTGGGTTTTCCAGAGTGCTTGAAATCCTGCGGTTCCTGACATGACAACTCTTGTAGCAACATTTTGTCTGAGCTCCTGGAAATGTGTCTGTTCATTCTGATGTCTAAAGGAGTGCTGAGAGTGTGTTTAAGAGAAGGTGACCCCAGGCTGTAGGTCTGGAGCATGTCTTGGGATTCTGGATGGAGGGTGGATTTATGATGAGTTTGGGAGCAGGACCTGAACGGGCTGTGAAATGCTTTCCAATGTGAATGAGGCAGCAGAGCCTAGAGCAAGCTCCTGGGTATTAGGAGTCTATGTGACCAGCTAGGATAGGGTACAAGTGCAGAAGGAGGTAGGAGTCCCTGTAAGAGGCAAAGCATGCTCCTCTGCAAAGGTAAGGAGTCCTTAGACGTCACGTTTGGAGATGCATGCACAAGTAACGGCAGGAAGAGATGAAAAACTAAGTCCATTTACCCCAGGTTTTCCTCAACCCCATACGCACTGTCCAAGCTAGGGAAAGAGATCCAGAGCACGGACGTTGCAACCTCCTGCCCCAAAATTCTGGAACTTATCCTACACTGCGCGTGCTATCTAGCAGCAACTGCAAATTATTATTGACAGCTGTGGTACATGAATAAAACAGCTTGGTAGTGACCTTGGAAATCTGTCTCTACAACTTACAAATTCTATTTGATATTGAGGACTTGCTATATGTGTATCTTGTTTTTATTATAAGCTCTCTTTTGACTGTAGGGCTGTTCTTGCTTTTCTGTCTCTTTACATCCATTTTGGAACAAAATAATGTCGAGGGGGCATGACATAGTGCCAGAATTTGAGGGTCACAAAACCTTGGCAATCTTCTGTTTGTATGTTGGTCAGAAAAGAGGCCAGACTAACCAAAGTAGTCACTGTGGGCAGGTGGGTCCTGAGTTCGTGTTGGCTCATGGGCCTGTTAGTGGCTTTGCTGACAAAGGAGCAGTGGAGGTGCAGGAAGAGAGGAGGCCTGGAATCACCCAACCCCAGCCCAAGGAGTAATTCAGTCCGTCAGGGAAGCAGGAAGGATGTGTAGGTGATCACTGTTCTGGTCTTTTGGCTCCTTGTTCTTCCTACAATGAGTGATCTTTGAGCAGTCTGAGTGTTACGTGTGTTTACAAGCCAGCCATCTGCCTTGAAAGCATGAAATCTTCACCAGAATGCCAACAGGGGAGCCTGCAAGCATTTGTGGGAGCTGGGCAAGGTGGCTGTATCTCAGGGGCTGAGGTAACAGAGGCAGAGGATATGTTTGCGGTGGAGAGTGCAAGTAGGAGCACAAGGACGGGCTAAATGCTTCAGTTTTGCTCAGGTCTGAGGCCTAATACACAGGTCCAGCACAGAAGTCCAGTGCATGTGTGGCAGCAAGAGCTTTATCAGGGCGCTGACAGGCAGCCACAAAATAAATGAGGCACCAGAATCACCAGTCCAGATGCAGCTGGCCCATGCGTTTGAGATCGCTCAGCTTTGTGCTTTAGTTTCAGCTAACAGCACCAGGCCATTGTGTAGCTGGAGGCACAGACGGCTCAAGGCAGGGTCACCAGGACCTTGCTGAGCTATCGTGCCCATGCCATGTTTGGTAGCACTTTCTGCTGATGGATGAAGATTGCCACGAATGCCAAGCTAGTATGCCCATGCATGGGGCTCAGGGCAGCACGGAGCCTCTCTCTTCTTCCTATAATCCAAAGCAACAGCGAAAAGCAGCTGCTTTGTTTCAGAGGTAGCTCCAAGTATCCCGCTTCAGACAACTCCAGAAATGTAGATCGGCTTCCTAATGTGAACATCCCTTACTCAGTGACGCCAAGAATCAAACCAGCACGTCTGCAATAAAACAGATCTAACAAAGACCGCTCCTGGCGATTCTCTGCTGTCACACCAACAGCAAATTTCTCTTTCATTATGTTCAAATCAGTCTCATTAGTTCAGTCAGACTTCATTTTTTTCAATGCTTGGAGCCTTCTTGAAGTAAGACACATTAACTTCATCTTGATTTATAGCCCATGGGTTGGTTTTGCTGGTTTGTAAACTGAACTCCTACACATTTTTCCTTCCTTATGGCTGTATTTTCTGTCCTCTTCCCTCCCAGAGCTGCCTGTGTGATCCGCCCATGTGCTGTGTAGGCTAGTTAAAGATTAACACAGCCAAATTGTGGCAGTGTAAATCTTGAACATGCACAGAAACATAGAAAACAATTTTGCAAAACAAGTTACACAAGCACTTCATGAAAAAGGTTCGCTCATAATATTTCTTTTTTGTTTGATTTTATTATCAGTCACTGCACAAAATTTAGGGCTCTTTGTGGTTCTACCTTCTTGTAATGAACGTTAAACCTAAAAGTCATGTTGAGGGACTAGAATTTGGTCATTTTGCAGGAGACTGAGTCTGTAAGCTTGTGTTAATGCCCAGGCTCCCAAGTGACCTTGGTAATTCACTTAACCTCATTCTCTATGAGAAGTGGTGGGGATGCTGAGGTTTTTCATGTTTTGTGATAGCAGATTGGGAGTTCCCAGGTGCAGTCACCTCATTAAATGAATAGATGGCCAGACTCTGGTGGAGAGGGGTCCATGCACAGGCTCACAGGTGGAGTTCCCTGAGGCCCATGCTCCTTGTGTCCACTCTGCTGTCCCTGACAGTTTCTCCTTGTGTGTGTGGGTCCAGCACCATTCTCAGGGCTGGTCAAACTCCAGAAGACTACCTATCTCATAGTCCCTTGCTGCAGCTGACTTGGGACTTGGAAGGACACTGTGACCTCATGGTGTAGCAGCAATGATGCTTCAGTATAAGGTTAGAGGCAGAATGTGTATATAAGAGTGTTTATAAATACAGATTCAGGCTGAATAAATAAAAACAAAGTAGAGTTTAATAATTCAGAACCTCATACAGTGGTCAGACAGCTGACTGGTCCCGCTTTCTCCAGTCATGCCCTATACAGGGAGGGGAAGAGGTGAATATCTATAAGAATTTGCTTTACCTATTTGCCCTCCTAGAGCCAGGCCCCAACGCCCATCATTTAATAGCCCCAGTTCCCAGCACAGTTTTTGCATCCCGTAGGAGGAGGGTCAGCATTTGTTCCTCTGGGCATTAGAGAATCAATCGCAAGTGCTTAGAGCAAAATTGTCCTGGGAAAAACCTATGCTAAGATCAGGTACTTGACAAGGCTGCCCCATTTTCTGGTGGGATACAAGCCTGTAATGATTGTTAACCATGGCGCTCGGCAGCCCTTTTGCACAGCCTGGGAAAAATCCATGCCTTCTCTGTGTTAAACCTGTACAGCAGGAGAGACTTGCATCTGTCCCAGGAGGAATCCCTGTTTTATGTCAGTACAGATGTTAGAAAACTTGTGTGGAAATGTAAAAATCTAATTTTTGTAGGTACTCCGTGTTTTATCATCCAGCCATAATAACATGCCTCAGTTTTTTCCTCTGTGATTTTCTTTTCCAATTATAACTACTTTTTATAGGCATTCCTAGACTAAAATTATATTATTGGGGTAATGTCTTTATGCTACTAACCTTAGAGCAAACATGGCCTGGTAGGGTGTCATGTTGAATCACAGAAATCTTTTTCAAGACAGCCTCACAAGTATTCAGTCTGTATTTGTTTTACTTCTGTCTGCCTGCTCAAATATCTGTGTCAAGAATTCCCACTGACACCAGCATCCAAATCCACATTTCTTTTCTCCACACTGATGATTTGTCTAAAGAGCACCTGCACTTCTGTGGGGCTGGGCTTTCTGCTCATAGCCACTATGCTAAAACCCTGTCTTCCTTCCTCACAGAGAGACTGCAGCACTTGGGGGTGAGTTGAGTCTTATGGTTTTATGTCCTACAATGGCAGAGGAGCACCCCTGGGAAGGGAAGAGGGGAGCTGGCTGCTACAGTGATGGGCATGGCTTGGACTCTTTGGGACTGGGTCTGCACTGTGGTATTAGTTAGCTTCAACTACTCCAATAAATGTAGGAAAATTGTATAACTGCAGATGCAACATAAAAATCACTGCAGTTTCTACGTTTCACCCAGAGATGTCCCGTGCTGGACAGGACACCGAAACACAGCATCTCCAATAGTCCTTCTGCTTCCTTGGCAGAGGTTGTGGTGGGCACAAATCAAAAGAGAAGGTGGGAAAAAGGCATGAACCGACATCTTCCCCCTCACAGATCTGGGGGCTACTTACCCTGGATGCATTTACCCTTCTGGACATCTTGCCCTCCGTGGGATCTTCACCGTTGTCTCTCTGGGACCACACCTGGATAGCAGCTGCAAAGCCAGGCAGTTTTGCCAGTGATGTATGTTCAATTTCAGAATCTTTTGCAAATTCCCAGCCTATTAGTACCAGAAGGGAGGATGCCAGAAGATGTCATCTTCCTTGCAGTTGGGATCAGCAGTGCACTACCATACACTGCGGAAAAGGAGGGAGGGGAGAGGCAGGGATTTCAATTCCCAAGGGTATGGACTGCCATAAGGCAAGGGTAAAACAGCAATGTACAGAGATACTAACTCTCTTCAGCACCCAGTTGGGGACCAGGTGAATTGATTTTTCATCATTTTGGGCACTGTCAGCTACAAAAAAAAGGTCACAAATGTCAAAATGCTAGTGGAGACCTGCAGCTTTCCAAAAAACAAACCCACAGCCATTTCTCTCATAGCAGCAGCACAAATACAAGTAGTTTTACTGCATGCCAATTTCTTCTTAAATCTCTTCCCTCAGGGAGCCAAGTGCTTAGAAAATATTTAGGGGGACTGGAAGCTTGCCGGCTGCTCAGCTAATGTAGGTCTCGAAATCTCTGATGATGCTCCAAAGAATGTCGGGCTGCGTTGATGGGCCAAGTTCCTTCAGATCAGGAAGAAGATGCAGTTTTGGCAAGAAAAATAGAAAACCAACCAGGTGCCTCTAGAGAAGGAGGGTTTTATATTTATACCGCATGTCACACAAATCCGGATAGGGCCATCTCCAGGACTGTGTAAATATTAAATTCAGCTAAAAGCTGAGACAGGCATTAAGTGCCTGCAGAGTGGGCGACTCTCCAGGAGGAGACAATGGCTGGCTTTTAGCACATCCCACTTTTTTATTTCCTTAAACAACTCGACTTGTGTAACCCTGCAGTGTGCTGCCAATTGCTAGAACTCAGCTCCGTGTTTACACCCATGCCTCCACTGAGACTTCCCATTCCCATGGATGGGATGTAGCTGAGGTGTTTTTCCTGTCCCCCCACTCTACTGCATCTGCGGGTAAATGGAGATGGTTAATGATGTTGAATCTTTTCAGATGATGCTGAGGGCTCTTCCATCACAAAGCAACTCTGTTGGTTTTCAGTGCAAAATTTAAGCGGGGTTGGTTTGATTTTTACTTTGCATCTTGCTAAGCCATAGGAAGGAGTGGACTTCAGCAAGGGTGTGATGCCCTGGTGTGGGAGAAAAAAATATTTCCAGTATTTCATACTTGATAAGACTTGCTGTCCCCATCATATGGCAGAGGTTGGTACCCTTTGACCCCGCATGGCTTTTACATAGGAAGTTTGCTCCTGACTTGAAAATATGAGAGATTGTTTCCATGGTTATTCCCGACAGTTCCGTCCAAAATATTCTCTGGTTGTTTTGCAGAAGCAAGAGAGAGTTGGTGGTGAGAGATGGTCCAACTGCCACCGTCCTGAGAAAAAGAGCCGCTCTGATTACAGGAACAAATAGATACATGGGTTTGGTTTCATTTCCATCTTTGTGTCAGTGCTGAGAGTGCTGTGCTGGACAAGCTTGGTAGTAGGTGACAAGCAGCTTTTAGAGACTGAAATGTGGTCTTTTCAGTAAGGAAAACATGAGATTTTGGTGCCATCTGAAAAAACTAAGAGCTGCCTGTCTGTTAGCGCTCGCCCTCTGCACAAGGTGGGTTTTGCCAGAGTGAGAACACTTTTACTTATCTGACTGGTGACAGACAAATCTACCCCCTGGTGATAAACCTACTGTGTGGACTGTCCTTTGCAGGGTTCTGTATGGCCCCTGTGCCTGTGTTATCTGTCAACGTTTTCCTGCTTCCGGCAGGCAAGTGTGTTGTTTTTCTCTTTTTGCAGTTAGAAAACTAAAGCACAAAGACCATAGAGTCTAAATCCACAGTCACTGTGATGTCTGATTTTTTTTTTCCTGTGGCTGGAGCTCTGAGTGCCTTACCTGTAGTTCCAAAAGAGATAAGCTGTACATGGAGCAACGGCAAGTGCAGCGCTTTCTCCTGTGAGCATCCCTCTTCCCTATCCCCGCCAGGGAGGATTTCCATTCCCTGCCCGCCCCAGAGAAAGTATCACAGAGTCTCCGCAGCTCCCGGAGCAAGTACAACACCAATATACACAAAATTAAATCCAAGCATTTTCCAAGTTTTGCTCTTTCCATTGCCTCCTATAGCTCTGAAGTTCAGGGACACCTTGTAATTTATGCATCAATATCCATTTTAAACTATCTACTCTTTTGACACACTTTGCACTTTACCCACTTAGCGCTGTCAGCCTGCAATCACTGCACATGGCTTCCCTCTCCTCGTTGCCACCTTTGATAAGAGAAACCGTTCTCAGTGTTTCGGCACTGCTGCTTACCTCTAAAAGGACAATGTCACCTTAGACGTAAAGGCATTGCACAACCACAAATTGTTTCCACAGTTAAGGTATTTCCTTAAGTGAAAAGGGAAATACCTGTTTTCAAATAAATGCCATGCTGCTGTATTGTGTTGAGGAACTGAAAGTAAGAGGAGATAGAATCAAAAAAGAACCTGACACATTGATATTTATTCTTTAAATAAAGACAAAATCAAAATCCAGTCTATGATGTAAACATCTGCCATCAGATGGAAATTTAATTGGGACTGTAGAAAATGTGGGCTGGGAAGTGCTTCTAGTGGTGCACAGTGGCCCTACGTCTGGGATAAGCATGTTTTTGCCAGGAGCCTTTCGATGGCTTGGTGCCCCTCTACTTTTCCTAATACAATCTCATAAATTATTGCTCAGGATAGTTAAATAAGAATAAACAACCGGTGCTGCGCCCTGAATACTGCTTTGAAGCACTGCCACCTGGTGGCACTTCGCGGACAGTGTCGCCGTGCCACCTGCGAGCGCGCAGGACCCAGACCGTCATGGCAGGAGGGCCGGTGCCACAGATGGGCCGGGCAAGCCTGGTCCTCAGCTCTACCGTGGGGACCGAGCATCGCCCACTGAGCTCAGGGGGTATTTATTCACCCTCCATTCACTATTTCTAAGGGCATTTTCTGTCGCTCTTAAGTGGGATTTTGCCTTCAATATGGCCCTCAATTTCATCCCTTCGCAAGGGCATCCCTTGCACGAAGACCTGCTGGGCTTCAATTACCAACCTCACAGTGAATTTTTAATCTCATGGGCACTTTACAGGGGGTCAGCTTAATTAATCCTAACAGTCAGTCTCGTCTCTAGGCTGTGGTTGTCGTATTAGTGAGAGTCCCGGGGACTGGATCACTTAGTCAGCACTTCCTGACATCGTCCAAAAGTCTTTGCTTCATACATTTCTGACGAGGCTTGAAGCCTGCTGGCTCCTCTCTGTTCTATTCTATTTTTAATTAGCTGTTTGGGGTCTTTGCTGTTACAGCCATGGAAGGTGATCTCCGTGGCATGGTCTCATTTGTCTATATGTATGGGCGTTGATGCCTGTGCAGAGAGATGTAACGTGTTGTCCAGGCAACAGTGTGCTTGAGAGCAAGGAGAGGGAAGCGTACGGACAGCTCTTGGGAAGAGGTTTGCTTGATGCTCCAGGACAAGATGCCAGGATACCTAACTAGAATGGCAGCTTGCCTACAGAAAGAAGACAGGGAGCCAGTGATGGAAAACTTGCTACTTTTTGATGAATTAGCTCCAGATCATGCCAGAAGGACAGTTGTTTTCACTGTACACAAAATCTGTGCAAAGCAGTCAGGAGAACTGCAAGCTACCAGAATAAGCCCTCTCAAAATGAACTGCTTCATGGCATGGTATTTATAATTTCTTTCATCTTACTAAAGGGACAATTCAGTGTCCACAACTTGATAACAGACTTATCCTTCTTGATCACGACACAGTTGCAATGCACCAGAGCCAAATCCTGCAAGGGACTGGGCATCTTTTGAAACCTGCTGAGTGCCTTTGGCTATACCCTCGTCATTTAGACACGCAGGCTCAGCACTTTCCACCAGCATTTTAGCAAAGACTGGGACAAAGTCGTGGAGTCCTTTGGCACTGTGCAGCCCAGAAGGGCACAGAAGAGGACTATGGGGACTGTTCAACCCAGCCAAAATCTGTGCAAAGTCTGGCACTTCTGCTTACTGTGTTTACAAGGGATATTGTCATTATTTATTGATTGGTTATTTATGTTGCAGTAGCATTTTGGCTGGGAACCTTTTGTTGTTAAAAAAATCACAAAGATTGTCAACTCTCCTCTCTGTTTTCCTTTCCTAACTAGATTTTCTGCAAAGCCAGAAATGTGTCTGTTGCTTTCGGTGTGCTAGATTTGTTATACATCTTCCTCAGAAAGTTCCTGACCTAAAACACATGGAAAAAGATGGAAGTGTTTTTGCTGGCTTCAGTGGACCTTGGATGAGCCAAAAGTCTTAAATGCAGAATACTTTAGTGGAAATGAGATATTATGTTTTCAGTCGAACTTATGTCAGCCTACAGCCCCGTGCCTCAAAAGATTTATTCAGGGACTTCCTTGTTTACTAGTATTACTAGTTTACTAGTTCCTCCAATATTTTTCCCCTTCAATTAAATGTATTCCCAAACCAACCCCTGCATCCTAATATTGGGATAGTTTTCTGCTTGAATCAAAATATTTTGCTCTCAGATCCAGCTTGTGGATTTTCACAAATCTTAGTTAAAATGCAAATCATTTCCTCTTAATAATGCCATCAGTCTGACAGATATTTCACATGAGGAGCTTTTAAGAATCTTTTTTCTCCAGCAATTGTACAGTCTGAGCAAGTATCTGGATACTTCTTTAGGTGACAGGGGTTTGTGCGACAGCTATAGCTGAGGATACAGCAGGTATTGGGATACCTGTGCCTGATTTCTGTTCACAGTCCTAAGGGTTGAAATGGAAATGTTTATGGAACTTACTTTTTTTTTTTTCTCCTAAATTCTGTCCCCATATATTTTGCTGCAGAACTACTCAGTGCTCTGAGATTAAAGATAGTCAGAGCTGCTCTACACAGGTTCTTCCCTTTGACAGTGACCTTAATTGAAAGAGCAGGTATCTCACCAGTAACTGTCTTTGTTTGCCTGTCCCCTCCATTGCTTAGTCAAGTTCAGGCTCATTACAGTTAGAAAAGCAGCTTTGATAGTGATAAGATGCAGCAGTAATCCTGCTCACTGCTGCCACTGCTTATGCAGGGAGTCTGAACAGGCCAGGCAACTAGGAGCAAAGCTGTCATAGTGCCATAAAAAAAGAAAAAGAAAAAAAAAAGGCAGTGGCACAAAATCCCACTCATTTAGAGCAAAAGGCCCATCTTGAAATACCTTATACAAGTGGAATAACATAAAAAAGAAAGGGATGAATCTAAGAGGTACCTTCAATGAGCATCAGACCAGTTGAGGGTAAGAAGATTAATAAGCAAAGTGAGAAAAGTGAAATTGAGAGCAGTATAAGCCTTTAGCAAGTGCTGCATCTCCTTGGAAGAATCCTAGAATGGTTTGGGTTGGAAAGGACCTTCAAGATCATCTGGTTCCAACCCCCCTGCCATGGGCAGGGACACCTCCCACTAGACCAGGTTACTCAAAGCCCCATCCAGCCTGGCCTTGGGCACTTTTGGTTACAGCGAAGAGGCAGAAAGTCACTCTGCCAGCACTTTGGTACTAATAAACCCAGCAGATTATTGTAATCACTGAACATGTTTTAAATTACAGGGCAAATCAAGTGGAAGTTTTTATTTAATACCTTACTGGCTCCAACTAAGGTCTGATTTACCTTGCTCAGAGAGTCATTTTTAGAAAAAGGATCTTCCCAGGCACTCAGCATTCAGTTAACTCTGCAAAGAAGAGGAAAAAATATTTCCAAAGCCAGGAGGCAGGAGAGGCTGTTTAAGTAATTGATATGAATAACTGTAAAAAGAGAACAGGATGGGAGATGGAAGCTTGTGGTCCAGAGAGAGACATACATGCCTTCCCATACATACAGGACTGATGCCCATTTCTTTTGAAGGTGAGGCACTGGCCATGCTAATGAGAAGGCAGTGGGCGCAGATCTGTCCCAGCAGGATTGTTTTCATATTCCTCACACTACAGATCAGACCCTCAGCTGGGGGGAGATTCGTCTGTGAAGTAAAATAACTTGATTTAGGCATCCAAGCGTACATTAGTGGAGCTCTACTCCATATGGTGAGTGGAGTTCAAAGCACCATTCAGCTATCGTCAGCGTTGATTACATCTCCACGGACCGAAATGTAAACTTCGATGCACACCTGTAGGTGCCTAAATGTAGGTGTCTCATTCTGTGAGCTGAATGTCAACCGCACAGCTGAAGCAAAGCCATCAGAGCTACACCAGTTGGCAGTAGCTATAAATCTGATCCTATTATTTTCCTGGCTTCAGGCATATATAATTTACATCAACCAGAGTTAATGGACACAATTTGCTAACAAATTCACTACCGGCAGCAGGACAGAAGTGAAGGTGTTTTATGGATCTTGGTACAAATAGATTGCTAACTATTTGTGAAATATTAAATTCCAGGGCTTATGTCTGGAATATTTGATGTACTTAACGATGCGTCTTTGACCTCCTTTGTGCTTTTGTGGTTTGGCCAAAGCATTCGTACATCTGGAATTTGGCTTTTTCATGAAATGTTAAATAATGGCAAAGTTGTCATCACATATATGAGAAAATACAGAGCTTTGTATGTTGCCTTTGAAAATTCACCTTCACTGAGTCTGTTCTTTCGAGTAAAATGACACGTTTTAAGTATCTGTTCGGATGTAACAGAACTTTTGCCAGCTTCAAGGAATGTAATGCTTTGCTTGCTGCAAGTTGGGGCAAGGATTTTCCTCGCACTCTGTAGTGCAATGAACATGCACACACCACCTTAAACGAGCTCGGTTTGCCTGCAAAGACTTCCTGCAGGGCTGTGCAATAGCATGGCAAGTAATAGCTTAAACCTGCTTGTAGCAGCATCTTTTAAAAAAAAAAATTGCAGCCAGTGTCACATTTAGTCAGCACAGGAGATGCTGTCAGTGCTCTAGCTGAGACTGCCAAATTTTAGCCTTGAGAGATGGTAACTCAGCCTTCCTCTTGTGTCCTGCTCTCCCCGCTTCTTGGAGCAAACAGGCAGGCTGTGGATTCACACACAACCTACGTGTGCCATGGCACACTGATACAGAGGAAGAGGAGCTCTGAAGGGGAAGCATACGCTAAAAATGTGGTGAAACCTGCCTTTTGAAGAAAATACCTCAGAGTCTGAAGAAATAAAGAAAAATTACAATTATCTCACACAACTTTTTCTCTCTTTCCACAACAGAACGTACAGACTGTTTTAAGTAATCTCCTGAGGTAACGAATTGATCTGGTTTTCTAACAGGGCTTTTATAGTCCTTTCCTTGTGTTTTGTGGAGCACACTTATATGACCAGAAAATTTATTTTACACAAGTCACTTTAGAGTTCATCTTCATTACTTCTTTCCTTGGCCGTATCATGGATTTTTCTCCTTACCTGATTCATTATGTAGTATGGTTTTGATGTACTTATACAAAGGATTTGCTAGTGGCCATTCTCTCTTTCCACCTCTTTTTATCAGAGATTTTCACAGTGACTCAGGATTTATATCAGCTATAACAGTTCATTTCAGTTCTTGGAGGAATTTTGGGGGAATTGTGCTTGGCACTTTGTAGGTTAGTTGCTTAGCTACCTAGCTTGGTCTAGGAACATCTCATCTTTTTTTCCCTCTATATTTAGCGTGTCCACTGTAGTCTGAACTTTCTTCTCTGTCTCCTTTCATCCAATACGTTAACAGGCTTTTATAGGGTTTTTCTAGCTGGCTCTATGGGAGACTGTGACAGCACATTTTCTTAGTTAGTGCTTTATTGTTCCAGTTGCTGCTTTTCAGCGATCGTCCCTTTTGAATGCACTTCTGTGATTTCATAGTGCCATTGTGTGGTTATATTTCCTTAAGGAGCTGTCAAGATTTCTAGTTATACTGGCCAATTTAGACTTGGTAGGTCATTTCAAATCTGGCCTGAGTATAAACAACTCCATTGACTTCACACATAAACACAGAGTGAGTTTTAACAGTTTCTGAAATAGCTGATCTTCTGTGTTTGTCACTAAATGCTACTTTGTTTTAGGAAACAAATATTGTCATTCAAAGGGCACAAGCTTGTAATCAACAGGTCACAGCATCCTGGGTCCACCATGTAATCTTTCACCGAATTAGGAGGTAATCAACAGGGAAGGTCCCTTTGAAAATGACA
This sequence comes from Rissa tridactyla, assembly GCF_028500815.1. NCBI lineage: Eukaryota > Metazoa > Chordata > Aves > Charadriiformes > Laridae > Rissa > Rissa tridactyla. Next base: position 32,359,997 of record NC_071470.1, on the reverse strand, counting down.
AAACAGATCCAAAATACCTGGGCTGCCTTAAGCCTTCACATTCCCCGCTCCAGCTCCCAGGTTGCCTTCAAGCAGGTGAAGATTTGGAAGTAGGCATTGCGGCTTTGGAGATGTCCTCAGTGTGGAAGCGAGACCTTCCCCTGAGATGAGGCTGGGCTGGCCCATTCCTGTAAGGCTCCATGCTCAACTCCATGTAGACCTGGCCGCATCCCTGCTGGGAATATGAGCGCGACAGGGAATGAGCCAGCTCATCTTCCCTCCTCACAACTGAACAAAGGGGCCTGCCAAAATGCTGTTTTACTGGAGTGGGGGTGGCAAAGCGTGTGTAATAGAAAAGGAGAAAGAGCTACTACAGCTACCCCTCCTTGTGAGTGGCTCCAACGCAGTAGGCCCTCACGAGCGAGGGTGAGTGGTGAATTGACTTTGTTGAGTCAAGAAGACTGAGACTTTCCAGGCTTTACCACCCATCCCAGGGTAGGCTGTGGAACAGAGATGCCCTAACCCATCCTGCTGGCCTTTCCCAGAGCCACTCACTTAGGGGCCACTCCTTCCCTAGCCAAGTCTGCCGGACGTTTTCTTCTTGCTGCTCCCTCTGGCTTTCTGTTTCCACTGCTGGCTTCTCCTACTTGTCATCATTTATTGATTTCAACTCCACCCTCCACCACAGAGGGCCCGCATCTTCTCTGCTGTGCTCGCCTGCGCTGGCAGCTCCAGCAGTGCTCCTTCCAGTCCTCCCCATTCAAGATCTCCCTCTTGGTCTCAGCTATTTATTCCAAGCATATTCAGACCTGCTCCTCTGGTCTGCTCTGGTTTCACGCAGCGCAGCTCTCTGAAAGGTCACCACGGGAAAACTCATTTTTCTCCTCACAAAAAAACAGAAATATTGTTGAAGTCCAGTTAGTTAAAAAGACTGTTTCTTGCCTCATGCTTTCAGAATGATGAGGTTCCAGAGCAAAACAGTGGCAGCCAATGTGGACGCTGCAGCTTCTCAAAAAGCAAAAGGAAAGGGGAGGGAATTGGTCCAGACTGATGGGCATAACGACTGTCAGTGGCAAAAAATGCCACAACCCCACCAACTGCAGTTGGCCAACTTGACTCCCAGCAGCGGAGGGTCTAGCCCTCAGCTAGCTTTATTCCAACCAGATCTGTGTCTATCATAGTGTTGGGTCTGAATCTGGGTGCGGGACTGATGGCTACGCTGGGAAAACTGGAGTGGGTGGAAGAATGCTGTGATGTGCCTCAAGGCTATGCCCAATGTTAGATTTTGCTCAGAGGCAGTTTCTGGTATTAGCTCATGAATTTAAAAAATGCCATACACAGTCAACTGCCAGCCACTGGGAGCTGTGGGGACAAGACAAACCAATTTTAATGAACAAAAGATTCCTCTCATGTGATTCCTAGCTGATCCATAACATGAAATGCTTCTGTTTCTCAGGTTGCCATGTACAGCACAGTTCTGAAGTTGCTGAGATTCTTCTCTGGGACTCAGACTTTCATTAAACAAAGGAAAAAAAAAAAGATAAAATGTCTGGCCTTTATAGCGGTGAATAAAACCTTCCAAGCATGAAAAGAATGTCAAGTCTTGCCTATGCACAGAAGTCTATTGCTTTAACTACTTTAAAAGGCAGAATGGAGGAAATTAGCCTGGCATAAAGCTATTTTATACCAGTGTAGCTAATCCCATATGGCAGGGAAACATATGGGCACAGTTCTCAGACACTTCTATCCTAATAGAGGACTAAACACACAAGTGGAGGCATTTGGGCCCAGGTTGGCAATCAGGGACAACCTAGTTTAGCACAAGTGACGCAGTTCTTGCGGCTGATGCATGGATGTTGCAGTCACTCACCCCTTGGCTCACACAGAGCCTCCTCTTGCACAGCAATTACACCAACCCAAAACCTGGCCGTAACCTTGCTCTGAGCAAGGCTGCTGTGCCCACATCAGAACAGATCAACTCCATAAATGTCTGGCAATATCGCAGCATTGGTAGGGCTTTGCTTTTCCTTTTTAATCCTTTTAAGCCTTCATGCAGACATACCTAGGGTGGCAGACAAGTCATCTTGCTGGCAGAGTTTACTGTGCTTGGGAACTCTTCTAACCTTTCAGCAAAAAAAGGATCATTATGTCTGTAGAAACTGAGTTTCCACTAAAAAGGATGGTTGGTAGAGCAGCGAAGTACATCCTTGCAAGAGACCCCAAGTCTGAATCTGCAGCTGCCCTAAAATGTTTGTAATGAGACAAGTGGGTGCTGCAGTGATTTTTCTAGGGGGCACTGACCCTAATGAAGATATCAATCTGTCACGATTTGGCCGGGGATTGTTCCAGTGTTTTCTCCTGTTCCTCCTGTGACTCTCAAAGACACTCTGTCTTCTTTCCAGACATCCCAGAAAAAAAAAAAAAAAAGCGCTTCAAATGGTTTCTGCAGCTCACCTGAGCTCCCCAGGGCCTGCAGAAGAAAGTCCTTCTGGTCTCTTCCTCCCTTGTCCTCCAGCTCAGCTCTGCATCTCTCTGTGGCAGATGGCAGAGCCTGATTTGTCCCAGGTAACCGCTCTGTGCCAGCAACTGGAGCTCTGCCCAGAGACACTGGGCCCCCAGGACTCTGCCCTTGGACCTGTGCTTTCTTTGCGTACTCATCTGCTCAAATGGTCTCAAGCCACAAGCACAGATAGCTTGTGTTAGTGCTCTAACAGCCAACCAGTGCACGTGGGTTATGGTATAGATTATGTATACTGTTTCTATATATAGTTCAACAAAGAGGTGTCATTACAAAACATCCAGGTTTGCTTACAAATTTCTTGCCTGAGCTTTGAGGTTCTGAATTTGCCTTTTGTCTGCCACCAATGTGACACCAAGATTATTAAGAGAGCTGGCAGGCAGAAATACATTCGCAAGGACACTCGAAAAGTTTCTTACCAGTTGGTCATGAGTGACTTTCCAAAATGGGGATGTTCATTTTACAATGGGCCTTTTCAAGTGAAATAGCTCTGGGATGCCTCATTCCTCTTGTAGCACCCTGCAAGGAGTTTCAAAGAGAGAAAACCTCTAGGCTGCCTGATGGGGAACTCCCAACAGCTTTTCATTGCCTGAGAGGGAACTTCCAAAATGCGTGCTCAGCTGTTTAGTGGTGTTTCCCTTCCATCTTCATGCCTGTGGGTTGTGTGTCTGTTTATTTGCACATATATAGCTCATGTTTGCATGTCCCAGCCTCTAGAGACCCATTTTTTCTACACTATTGTAGGGATAAACATGCAGCAAGAGTCTCGACTCTCCAGCAAGGTCCTAATGTGCTGCTGATTGTACAGAGACAGCCAGAGAAAATCCTCAACCCCCCAGATTAATTAATAAAAAGTCAGTTGGAAAAGCCAAATGGCAAAGTAATATGAGCAAGACCATAGGCTGGGTCAGTGGCAGATCCAGGAGGGAACTCACATCACCCATCACATCACCCAGATCTTGGTCCTGTTCCTCCTTTGTTGTGTCTTATAGACTTTGTGCAGCCACACATCAAGTCCCAGGGTGGCAGCGCTGGGAAATGTGGTGTTGAGACCTGCTGCTTCCTAGAGCCACACGGCCTTCAAGAAGTGGAGGGGACTTGTTTGCCCAGTGCTGGGAGATGACTCTGGCTTTGTCTCTGATAAAAGCAGCTCTAAAGACAGTTGTGAAAAATCGATTTTTGAGGATAGGAGGAATTTATTCCCCTCAGCAGCACCCAGTGGGCTGCTCAGCCACCAAGAAGCAGGCAGAAGCAGTCAGTGGGGGAGCAAAAGACAAGAAAGCAGGGAACAAACGCTTTCCTCAGAGACTTTTTTTTGACCATTTCCTACCTGAATGCAAACATACCAGTGCTTCCCAGTTCCTGACAGATTCACCATTAGCTTCTGCTTTTTTCCCTGCTATACTGATAAGGAGAGTCTGCAGGCTTTGCCACGAGGCACGTTGTTGGGTCGTTGCTCAGGAGATCCACTCCCCCAGTTAATACCAAGTTACTCAGGCACGTTTCCCAGGTGCCAGGCTTGGCGCTGCTGGGGCAGATGGGCCTTTCCCAATTTCTCACCCCATCCTGGACGAGCCAGGACTGGCCTCTTCTCCCCAAATCCCTCCACCTTCTGCAAAACCCTCATATAACCAGCACTGAAACCCATCAGTGGTCCCAGCCTTGGGACTGTGGCAAACCATAAGGAAGAACGTGCCAGCAGTGAGGGATTCCCCTTGCCGCGGCAAACCTCATCAGGCTGAGCAGCCAGCTTCCCACTTCCTTCTAGTATTACCACCTCAAGCCCCGGGCATTCGGCAGCGCGGCTGGGGACACGGACAGTCCTTCCTTTCTCAGGGCTTTGCTGCTCTTAAACCTGCAGCACATGTGTCCGCTCGGCAGTGGGTGAGAAACACAGAGGCAAATGCCAACAAAAACAGGCCTGAAGGGACCAGTTTCTATAGGAAATGCCAAAAGACTGAAATGTATGTAGTTCGTGAACTTTGGCAGGGAGGGGTAGCAATACACCGCCAGGCGCAGGAACTGGAGATGTTTGGCAGTCAGAGCAGACTGTGGAAGTACGCAGGGCAGCATCAGAAGAAGAATTAGGGGTAGGCGTAGGCTGTACAATATCGAAGCGAGCTCTGAGCACAGCAGTAGGATCAGCAGCCAGAGGATCAGCCTCTCCAGGGAAAACAGAGGTGCTGAGAGGGCTTAAGATGTCCAAAGCCAGCCCGGCAGAGCCCTAGAGAGAGGCTGGTAGCTTGGCAGCCATGCTGCTCTGCTTTGGGCTCCAGGAGGAGCGAGGATTTAGTTCAGAGCTGGTATTTGCTCTGGGGTTCTGCCCCTAGAAGCACTTTTTTCTTTCCCTGCTTCATGTGGCTGATTTGTTGTTTTTCCTCTGCTTTCTTTCTCAGCCCTACAGTGCTGGCTCTGCTTCCTTCTCACTTCGAGGACTGTACCATAGGCAGGACAGCAGGGGCTGGATTTGGGAAAGCCACTTTCCAGTTTGTTGTAGGTATAGAGGCCTTTCTGTGTGGGATCCCTGGAATGTCTCTCTGCGGGTGCTTTTGAATTAATCCAGGTGTTACCCTCTACCATGGAAAATGCCATTGAACACAACGAAGGAAACCCCCCACAGACCCACACATTTGCCTTTGAATAAATGAGGACTCCAAAAAGGTGGAAATGTAAGTGAGTGATGTGTTGCATTAGAGACCATGTGGGTAAGCTGCACAGCACCGGTATTACTTTGCAATACCTTTTGCAGTGCAGAAGCACTAGGACACAGACACATCAGACACATATCATTTATCTGTTCGCAAATGCTTTTAGACACTTAATCATAGCCTGTGGCATGTTCACAAGAGGATGTGCATCGGAGCGCAAGCTTGGTCCATATGCTCTGGAGCAATCCCCAGTTCTTCCTCAGTTACAGCCAAAAGTGGCATGAATTTTGGGAAAATCATCTGTCTTGTTATGATTAAGAGGATGGATGTATTCCCTCCCATATATTGTAACCAGTGCTTTCTTCATTATTAATCATTTAAATGGGACAGTTACTCCCCAATGCACCATCTTCCTTTAATAATATCAGATCACAAAGCTTCTGATCTCTGCACTCAGACAGCTTTTTGTTTCAGACTGTCCTTATCTGCAGCATGAAATTTGTTTTCTGTTTCTCTTGCTTGGTAAATCACAATTTTTCACATGCTGCCACAGATGCTCTGTGTGGCCAGACTTCATTCTATTAATGTTCACCTTCAGCCAAAGGCTGCCTGCATGAGGATTTTGGCTTTTTATTTTTGATGGGGACCCAGCAAGGAGACATATGTCTGCCAGCAGCTCATGCCACTTCCCTTGGGGCTTTAGTTTTTCCTCTGTGCACCTTTTTGTAAAGCACCATCGAATGAGAGCCTAGCGGGGCTGCAATGTGCTCAAGGGTGTCTGGGAGCACAGACAGGATTTCTCCCACCCAAGTGATCCCACCTGAATCCTGCCCTGCTGCCCCATGACAGGAGGGAGGAAACAGCAAGAGGTAGGAGGAAAAGAGTAAATTATTTCTATGCAAGACATAGATCACTGAACATGAAACTTTTAAGTCCAGCAACCCAGTGAACAAACATGAACTATGTCAGAGACAGCTGCAAAGGGGAGGAGGAAAAGCCAGTCTCTGGGAACAGGGTAATGCAGGTCTGACATCCTAACCTGGTTTTCCAACAGAAGGCTAAAGGAACACTGCAGCAGGTTGCTGGGGGAGGCTGTCATCTCCCCGGCACTGCATTTTTTAAGCAAAAGCCATCTATTGGGAACAGTTGAAAGTACTGCCTGTATACAGGTATGACTGCAGGACCTTTGAAGACTTACTTTTATTATCCTGTCACCCTCCAGATCTCTCCCACAGAGGGCACTGGCAAAAAAAATCACTCTCTTTAAGGGCAGGGAGCCAGTTTTGGGGAGAGATACTAATTTAAAAAGTTTTTGCCTTCCTCTGGCTTACCAGCTCTGGCTCTTCTAGCCAAAGTTTTACATTGTGCCTTTTAATGCAAACACCACCTCCCTCTGCCAGCAGAGGAAGAGGCTGACTTGGAGCCAAGGGAAACGAATTGTTCTCTGCTCATTGCCCAAGCGGAGTAAAACATTGAAAGTAAACAAATAGCATATGTGCCTAAAACTGCTTGGATTTACCATTTTTACATCCCAGGTTACCCTGGTTCAGTGAGGGATTCTTAGGGGCATTTTTAACATTGGCACCGTGAAAGGGGAAGGTTCACGGTACCTAACACTCTTCAGGGGAAGGGAAATCTTAAAAGCTGGCTGTGATCAACAGTGCTACGTTTTCTTCAACAGACTGTGGCCTTTGAGAAGTTCAAACTCAAACCCTGCTGAGCCCAGGTGTAAATAAAAACCTCTTACCACACTTAGCCGCATGCTGCAGCTGTACTGTGGATGGGTAGTGGGGAAAAGTTTTATAGCCTGCAGTTGGGGGAAAGTTCTTCCTGGCTTTAAATTGTTTTGCACATTTGGTAGGATGTCAAACCATTTATGTCTTTACGATGCTGCACACCAGTCAAGCAAGAAAATGCTTTAAAATCATAAACTTTCTTCTAAAGAAAATAATAACCTTCTTGTGCTCATCAGAGTATGGCGCTCTCAGCTGGTGATTCCCTTATCAGGTTTCTTAGGTTCCCAACAAATTAAAGAGAAACCTGCAAGCCATGATCTTGGTGCAATCCAGGAGGAGGCGATCCTATTAATTGAGGCAAGAACCTAGACCTCCTTGCTGTGCAGACCTGTCTGTCAAGGCAAACACAGGAAGGAGAGCTCTGTCCTGACAGCGCGTGTGGGCACTGCTTAGGCTTGGTGCACCGTGATGGGCACCTGTGGGAATCAGAATTTAATGCCATGCAATGTAATGCAGTGCAGAGCTGAAAAAACTGCTGTTGAGCAGGTGGTTCCCAAAGTGCCCTTCTAGGATCAGTCACCACCATGGCTTTATGCAGGTAGGAGCAGCAGCGGAACGGGTTTGGCAAGGAAATGCAAGAGGGAGCACAGGACAGTGTTCAATAATGAGCATCTGTCTCTCAAAGCACAGGCTGCTAGAGGCTGATTTATAGGCGTCAAGACAGTAGACTGTTGTGCTGTATCACAGGGACCATTTGACTGGGTCTGTTCATTCTTACATATATATGAACTGCCCATCTCTTATAAATGATCTCCTCCTTTCTTAAGTTGTTGCCTTTTCTCTCCTGCTCTTCCTGGAGGGTATTTTTGAGCTGAAATATATAAATATCTGACATCAGTACATTAATTTTTTTCCTTGACTGTGGTCAATGGCAGCATGTAAGAGTGTTGTCTAAGGGGGATTTTTCTACTTGTAGCAAAACCAGATCCTCTTACTATGACTTATTCTGCCCTTTCATATTCTGACGTGTGGGTGCAGGGCTGCATGCACTGGAGGTAATGTGATGAGTCAATCAATGGTAATTATGATTGAGTGAGGACTAAGAAATCAGGTGTTCAGCTGCGAACTGCAAAGCTGCTCTTCCCAGGTTCTTAATGAATGGTGTCACCAAACATTAGTAAGGCCTTGAAAATCCCATGAGAAAATTGATTCAGCATTGTTATTGTGTATACTAGGAAAACAAAGGCACAGTCAAGTCCCAACCCGAATTATGAACTGTGATTCTGGGAGACCCCAGTTTTTGACTTCCCAGTGTTGATGCCAAGGGCCCCATTCTGGTGTGTTTGATGCTGTATTTCCCACCAGTGTAAAGTGGAGGAGAATTGCTATTTGAGAATAGAAGGAAGCCTTTGCTATCTCCATTCTGTTTCCGTTTCCTTTGGTCCAAATAATGCTGCAGAGTACAAGACCAGGAGAGAGAAACTGCTGTCTAATAAAGTATATTAGAAATGTAGTTGTAAACTTAGCATTCAACATCCAGGAAATGTCAGCACTAACATTGTTTGTGCAATGTTAATTCAGGCCCCTCCATGCATATGCATTTGAAGACAAACTATAATTGCACACATTGTTTCCTCTAGTCCCCAGCTTCATTTAGTACCCAGAAAGGATGATGTTCAATTAGTGAGCAGCTAATCAATAATCTCTTCTATCCTTATTGTTCAGTGGAAGGGTCCTGTGCCTTATTTAATGCCTATCCTTAAACCCTGCTCTGAATACAGAATTACTCACTTCGTCCTGGTCCTGTCTCTGGAACTCTTTGGTATTTGGGTACTTCAGAAATAATAGTGTTTTTTGTTGCAGCCTGCAAGCTTATTAGTGAGACCAACCCCCTTGTACCAGTGAGGGAACTGAGACACAGACCAAGGTTGGAAATTGTCTTTAAATTTCATTGTACAGTGTATGATACCAATGACTGGTTATTTCACTTTTAACCCCTTGATATGATCAAAGCCTACAGCAGAATGACCTCAGTTTAGGATTACCACTGTTCAGGTCTTTCCCTACAAACTAGCCATATTGAACCCCTTGCTATTGCATATGTATGAGCTGGGGACATACTGTGCTGAAGCTCTGAGCCTTGGCACTCATCAGTGTCAGGTGGATCGGGCTAGTTAAACAGGGAGTAAAACCAGCAGATCTGTTTTGACAGGTCCAGACAGACAGAGCAGGAATACGTCTAAGCCCTGCTGGCAGAGCCACCCGGGCAGGCTGTCAGCAGCCTGGACTTGGCCACGTGGATCGCGGTGGGCAGGAGGCTGGGCACTTTCAGAGCAGTACAGGCAAAGCTAATAGAGGCTCGGCCTCGGGTTTTCAAGATTAAAGGCAGCGTTGGTGCCTCGGGAGCCAAGAGGAAGTGTCAGTCTTCAGAACATGTCACCCAAAAATTGCAGGCCAGTTTTAAAAATATGCTGCAAGCAATTTGGCTACAGTCATATGGGAAATCTGTGGCAGGCTGGAAATACAATGCGGACATCCATCTCCCAGCCCTGTGTTTTAATAACAAGGCTGTACTTCCCAGATACTCATCTACTTAGTTATTTTTTCCTCTATCAGAAACATTCTTTACGCACATCTATTTTTTTTTTTTCTGCAACAGCTTTGCAAGAGTGGATCCCTGTTATAGGCCATTTCTTCACACAGAATACTGAGGGTATTTTAATGAATATTGTTTGTAGAGTCCAGTGAAAATTTTTTGACAATTGACTTTCAAGCACTCCAAATACATTTACTGGCCTGCAGGAGTATAATGTGGTGGGAATTTAATTCATCAGGGAGATGAGATGTAAAGTGACCTGTAGCTTGTCTACAGGATATTAGCATTTTAGGAACCACATCAGAAGGGACAAAACGTTACAGTGTGTTGCATTCAGAAATCCTGGTGAGTTAGGGTAAACAGAAATGCTGTTCTATGAAGTAACGCTTGGGTAATAGCTAGTCAGATGTTTTTGCTTTGTGTAATTTATACTGAACTCTTCCAGGCACAAGATGGGTCTCTCTAAAATTTTCAAACAAATCAGATCTTTTGACTCTCCTCATTAGTGTTACTCCATGCAAGCTTAAACAGCTAATTTCAAGAGGTATTAATCTTTATAGAAACTCTGAATACCTGGTGACTCAGGAGCTGAGCTCAATGAAGGCATCAGTCCAAACCACTGGCCAGCAGACAGTAAGGCCAGAGCATCGTGGTTGTTCTTAACCAAGTTGGTCAAAGCTTGACATATATCAGAGGACCACACTTACCTTCACACCACAATAACCTGAGAAAAATACAGTAACCTGTAAAGGTTATTGTGAGAACTCCTATTTAGACACTTGTTACTGTATTTCTTTACCTGCATGCCATGGAAATAGTTTAAGAGCAAAGTCATCCTCTCTGCAGGGTGCAGAGCTCTACTGGCTATTTTAAGACATAGAGGCAGCAGGAGAGGAAGGACTACTGATGATTTGAGAAATGATAATCACCGTGCAAGGGCAAGAAGCACAAGTGCCAGTGACTCAGAAAATTGTGTGCCAGCCAAAGGAATGCAAGGTGAAGGGGTGCTGGAGCAATAACTGCTGTACCACCCAGACTTGGGAGGCTGCTGTTCATTTCAGATGCAAGCATGGAGTTGGGGCTGAGTTTCAAAGCCACATCAGCCAATTGTGAGATATTTCTGAGCGGTGGATTGTGAACAACCTCTTCCAAAGCCTGCATCTACCTCTTCAAAATCACATTGCAGAGATTTTTGTGGTGGCAGAGTTATGACTTAAGGACAGGTTCTGTTTTTGTGACAGGGAATGAGCCAGGTGATCTCTGGAGAGCTGTTTGTATAAGCTGCAGCAGTGACTTAATGATTAGATGGGGGAAAGCAGACTAAAAGACGAAGTAGTAAAACCTATGGACATATTTTGGACCAGATTCTTCCTAGATTAGCTTTTGGTAACATGCACCTAAACTAACAGGAGACAAATCAGGTGAAATAACTACCTGCTTGAAGGCTGCAATGGCTACAGAGGGAACAAAGACAGAGTAAATATCTAACTTGGACATCTAAGGTTTGGTGGGATGTATCTGACCCATACCATGAGATGGAGAATGTGAGGTCAAGAGGACTCACTGTCATTCCCTGCTGAGGTGAAGATGGGTGTCTGTGTCACACAGAAGACAGAAGCTTTTGCTAAAAATGGTTGACAAAATATCTATAGGAATTCAGATGAACTGCTGCAGAGATAGGAAGTGCAGTAATACTTATGGTAATTCATGAAAAAGTTATTGCTGAAATATAAAGGAAGAGACAAAGATGATGAAAAACAAACCCACAGACTGAAAGATGTTTTCCAGAAATTACAGCTATATTAACTCTTGATAGACTATGAAACACATGGTGTCCTTATAGCAGCAGAGCATGGACCACTTCAATACTACCCAAAAAAGTAAATTGCCTAATTTACCTAATTGCTTGCACTGCCTGTGCAATTACTTCTCATCCAAATGGATGCCTTGCCCTAGGTTCTTCACATCTCCCAAGGCCTGTCATTGTTAGCAGTGTTTGTGCTTCTGGACCTCATGATAAATTTGTAGGCTGATGAGACCCCATTGCTGCTTCATCAATCTTTCAGCAAGGCAGGAACCAACTGGCCTTGGCATACAGAGCAAAATGCAATGGTAAAAAATGAAAGGCTTTCAAAAAAAAGTACTTTTTTTTTTTTGACATGTTGTCCAGAGGGACATGGGAGAGAGAGATTTGGAAGAAATGTTAGAAAAGTGTTAAGAAGCTGTCAGTGTAATGCTGTCATGTGTTAATTAATGCAGGGAAGAAGATGATTATACTGAAATTATACAAATAGCCCTATCTCAGGTTAGCAGCAATTGACTGGAGTTTAAATCACTCACCAGAATTAATTAAACATTGCATCCAAATGCCTTGGAAATTATCATGGTGCAGATCATCCCAGAACAATAGCGTGCCTCTTCATTAGTTGCTATGAATTGGTTTACTCCACTGACTTCAATATACCTTATCAAACCAGCGCCGTCAAACAATAGGAAACAGTAATCAAAGGACTTATTTCAACTACTGAACAATTCCAGCAGCAGCACAGAAGAGGTGAGGATATTGTTATAAGTTTTCCCAGCACAAGATCTCAGTGCTAACTCATGTTACCAGACCAAAAGCCATTACAAAAAGAAAAGATAGCAGCCTTGGGGGTTGCCTCTCTGGTCCTGAGGAGATAATCAGAAACAGGCCAAATTTAACGCTTTGTGCTAGAGCAAATTTAGCCACCATCTCCACACCCACAGTAGGCCTGTGGATATTTTTCCATGGATGCTATCCACTTTTGTGGTTGTACCAGCTGGAGAAAATCAACATGACCCACACCAAGGGCAGGTGGGTGAACTTAGTGTGAGACGGGTCTGTCCTTGGATCACTAAGAGAGCATTAGGTACAAAGTCTTTGGAGGCATCTGGGCTTCAGTGAGCTTTGTAGGTGACATAGCTTCAGACGTGACATAAAAGCTCCTCCAAAATCATCAGGATTGCTCAAGAGGGAGAGCTGTATGTGTGGGAATGAGGAGGACAGTCCAGGAAAGGAGCACTTCTTCCACGCTGATATGCACCTCCCTTCCTAATACCCAGGAAGGTTTCTAAACAGAAAATCCTTAATCTGCCAAGTTCCAGGTAACACTAATCTGAAAAGCCTTCTGTAGCTGTAAAAGAAATTCAAAACTGCAGATGTTCACAGCTTGTAAATCTCCTTATGACTGTGTGCAAACCCAAGTAAATACAAGGGAAACCCATGCACCCATCACCAGTGAACAAATTAAATTAGCAGCCAGCCTGGTACTAGTGTCCTTGTGTTACAGACTTGTCAAGCACTCATCCCGGTTAGACACAGCGGTGCCTTTTGTGGTGCACTTCCACTCAGTCTGCAGAGCCACCAGCCAAGCTAGTCACCCCAAATAAGCAAAGCCTTCAATCTTCTGCCCGCCACATCATAAGCATGCCTTTCTCAGCTCTTTTTTTTTTTTTTTTTTTTTGCTCTTGCTGGGCTTTTTGACACGAGCTGCCTCTCTCCAGCTAAGTTTTCTTCAACAGTGCCTGGGGACTCTCCCATGACAACTGATGATAAGGTGAATTTGCTTTACATGGCTTACAGTTGCTGCTTCTCCCTTTGCCCAGGGAGAGGGATGATTATTTCCCTCTCAGTAGTTATGCTAGGTTTCTGGCATTGGCATTGCCTGGCATATTGCTAGGAGATGGTGCCAACCCTCGTGACTTCCAGTGTGTCTCTTGGCTGCTGGACACCCAGATGCTGACCCTCAGTCCTTGTGGGTCTGGTCCTTGGGATATTGCAAGGTAACCAGCAACCATCAGTCAACTGCAGAGAGTTTTGCTGTGCCCCCTCCATCTCTCCCAACTCACTTCTCCCTGTTGTTCATTCCCACCCATTCATTTTTTTTGCTGCAGTCTTTTCCCCTCCACAGAACGTTACAAAACACTTTTCCCCTCCCGTCACTCATTTTTGCTGCTTCTGTACTTCTTATCACTTTACACTATTTATTAGCTCCCACTAGATCATGTCTTGGGGTATAATGAGATAGGGGTTAACAATATCTTTGAGGTCGCCTCCTCCAAGGTGTCCTGTCAAGCCTGCAGCCACTATGTGGGGGTCTCCATGCCCATTCCCACTCCAGCTCCTCTCCCCTCCTACAGGTTTCCCCTTACTCCTCCTGGCTTAGTTCAGAGTATCCAGCACCCAGGATGGAGAAGTGTAGACCAGCCACCAGCCCAGAAGATGCTATTTCTCTGCTTCTCTTCTCCTCCCATGGCATTAAGGACAGCCTGTGTGGTTGGTGACTGGGCTGGGGAGAAGCCTGTGCACAGCCTGGGAAGACAGGGCAGTGCAGTCGGAGGGCAGCCCACCAAGGTGCGGGAGGCTCGAGAACCAGCCTGGGGAGGTTTGCAGGGATACTGCCATTTCACCCCATCCCTGCTTAGGCATATTTACTCCTGAAGTAGGGACCAGGACAAGTTGGGCTCTTTTCCTTTCATTCTGGTGTCTGCAGCAGCAACACTGGAGTTTGGTCAGTGGTGACTGGCTCAGAGCCTCTTAAATTATTTCTTTCATCATTGCTTTGTAAACAGTGTATTAGAGAATTTGAATCAAGAGGGAAAGTCAGGATCACCTTGACTTATTTTTTGATACAGGGCGTATCTGTGGCCATCATCTGGCCAGGCTGTCTCTCTCTGAAAGTGCTTTGTAGTTTCCCTCTGTTACTGCACAATATTTGTGCTGGGCAGCATTTCAGCATCATGGTTTACACCCTGTGTAGGGCCCAGAGTTTGTTTGTAAACTGAGAGGCTTTCCACCACCTGCAGCGGGGTCCCCCGGCCACCTCTCTCCCACTCCAAGCCACACTGTTGGGGGCTGCCTGGGGAAGCCAGGCCCCTTTGCGGTGCCACAGATGTCTACAATGCAACAGGGGACAATATAAAGCCAGGGACTCCCACCTCCTACCACCCATGGCTCTGAGGTGCCTTTAATCATACTATGGCCACATGTGGAGAGAGCTCTCCAGTGCATGCAGAACCGGAGTGGCAGCCCCAGGATCCGGCAGAGCAGCAGGGCAGTGTGCTGGCACAGCGCTGCACTTCGGAGAGACACCAGGGCTCAGTCATCCCATGTGTGCATCTGAAAGTCGACACAGGAAGGCAGCCGTATGGGAAAAACAACCTTCCTCTCCACCACACACCTTTGTCACCTCTTCTATGAGTGATCAAACTCCAAGCTTTGCTCTGGAAACCATCCAGAGCTCTGCTAATCTCTGCAAGCTTTCTGTCTGCCTTTTCCTATCTTTGTGATGTTTGGCAAATTTCTCTTCTCATGCAGTTATTCAAAATGATCCCAATATGCAAGGGGCCCTTACAAAAACAACAACAAAAGAAAGAAGGATGTTTTGTCCAAGAAAGAAATGAATCCGATCATCTGGCTGGAGGAAAACTGCAAAATTTTAATTACTATGTGAGTGGCACACGCAGAAAGACGTGATTTCCACACGTGTTCAAGGAACCAGCACATTTCTCATGTAATTACTGTGCAGCTGACAGCATTAGGCATAAACAGGAGCAGTAAGCAGTGTCAGGAGGTTTAGAAAAAGGAAATGTGACATCTAGAAAACTACAGTTCAGAACAACGCACCAGACAACAGATTATTTACAAAAATAAGCATATATACCAAAAAAGGAAAGGAGTAGAGCAAGCCACAAACTTGTCAGAAATAGAACCAGGTAGGAAAACTGATGGGGCTAAATCACTCTGGAAATGCTTTCTTTTTGGTGCAAGCAAGTTACCTGCCGGAAGGACAGTATTTGTGCAGCAGCCGCTGCCCGGGATGCCCGGGAGCGTCTCTAGACACCTAAAACACAGCAGAACACAAACCCTCATCCCTATGGCCCACGTATGGTGCAAGCCTGGGGCTGTCATTTCTGTGTCAGTGAGGTGGGCAGTGCCTCTTGTTCTGCTTACACTGGGGACTGCTGTAATTCCTTCCATTGGTTGTCAGCCCTTGGTATCTCTCATTTTCGGTTGTTTTGTTGCTTTTTTTTTTCCTGTAGCTGAAAAACTGGAAGGAAATTGGATTTTGTGTTTGCTCTGAAAACTCTCCAAATGTTCATGTAAATGAAAAATCTTTGTCCTCTGCACTCCTTTTGTGGCAAATAAAATTCGTTATTTTTAACGAATAGTGCAAGCCTCTAGGACAAAGGAATAAAGTATATCTTGTTTCCAATGGTTTTGGTTAAAAAGAGATGCTGTGATGCCAGTTGCATTGTTTGTGCCCTGCAAGATCTGCTGGTTTGCATCAGCGTGCGTGGGGCTGGATAATATGGAGAACAGTGGATGGGGCTTGAATACCTGAGTTTCATTTACATCTCAGCTACAAGTCAGTTACTTGCCTGTGGGTCTCCACTGCCCTCCCATAGGGGTGTATTCACCTCTTTAGTAAACTGGTTGTGGACCAGCAGATGAAAAGCTGGATGGTGTCTAGCTCCAGGAGCTGTTTTTGTCTTGGCAAATGGCAATTAATGCACACAGTGGGGCAAGGGCTGCTGCCATGACCCTCACACATGGGACGCAAAGGAGGGCTAGTACAGACTCAGGGTATTTGAATGGATGGTGATTAACAAGTTAGAGGCCCTCTTGTCTCTAATTGACCCTTTGCAATCCAGGGAAAGGCACTGTGCTTCCTCCTGACTCACACAGCAACCCCAGCGAAGGCTGCAAAGTGGATGGCTCTTCCACCAGGTGCAGTTCAGCTCCTGGAAACATTCAGTTTCATTTTTTTTATGTTTCTGCTGTGCTTTTAAGCCATGAAGCAGAGCAGTAAGCACAGCTCTTTAAACCACAGCCACCCTAACTTACTTGTTACTTGATCCTAGTGTAAAACATGCACTGGGCTGTGCTTACAAATGTGTACAGAAGTAGCAAAAACCATCAAGCCCTGGCCTGAGCCACACAAAGGGCAAAAACAAGGTCTGTTTGGAGTTTTGGTCTTTCCTCCCACCTAGGCATAGCTCAAAGGGAGACTCAGTAGTGGGCTTAGGTGTTTCTCCTTCCTAGGGAAACGCTGCAGTGAATTTTGGCAGAAGTCAGTGGTCAGTGGTGGCGCAGCTTTCCACGTTAGAGCCCATGGTGTTCAAGCCTTGCTCTGTTGGATGGGTGTGGGATCTGTAAGTGAAAAAGAGATTGTATTAAAAATCACTTCTTTGCTTTTGACTCATTCTTCCCTCCTTCAAGAAATACTTCACTTACCATGCTGCCTTCGCTCATTTATGCAGATATTATTACACAGGAAATACTGACTTTTCAAACTCTGAAGGGGAATGGAGAAGAGAGGCTCTGGTCTCAGAATTTGCAACAGTTTATCACCTGTCTGCTCAAACACCATAGGGAGCTGTACAAAATCCTCATCAGCTTGGCTGAAGGCAGGCTCCTCGGACCAGGCACTGCTGTAGTATCTCCTACGAGTAGCCCCAGAGGGTGTAGTTATGCACATGCAAAGCAAAGGTAGTTTAAGTTCCCATCTCTGCCTCTGGATATTTCTTTCCTGCCTCAGGGGTGGGGATGGAATAAGCTCACATTAGTTTGTCTTCAGCAAATGTGGAAGCAGCCCTGCGAATGCAGAGTGCCGATATCCCTCTTTACATGACTTCTGCTACTGGAATAAAAAAATGCAGCACTCATGACGTCTTGTCAGGTTCCATAATATTGCTTGACCTTTCATTACAAGGACCTTTTTCATATTTTTAAGACCATATGAGAAAGCCTTTATTCACGAGGGTACTTGCAAATTGTTGAATTAAATCTTGAAATCACTGGAAGACTTTTTGTTGACTTAAGAGTAACGCTGGCAGGTCACCTGCAGTCCTGCATATGGGAGAGCTCTCTTGTCAAGCATCGCAGGCTGAGCCCAGACCTGCTTAGCTGGTATCAAAAGGATCGTATGGTCTTCAGAAACAGTCAGCAGATGAACAAGCAGCTGCCCTTTCATTTTGATATACAGACAGGTGGGTAACTTTACCTCTCTGAGAAGCTCTGGCCAACAGCTTTGTTTCAGTTCTGTGGTGTGTACGAGACAGGAGGAGGCACAGGTGACGGATTTGGGCACCCTCTGATACAGTTCAGTCTGTTGACAAATGGAGGAGTTCCTGCTCTCCAAAATGCAGGGAAGAAACTGAAGAGCACACAGAGCCTCATTAGTAGCTCCAGCTTTCTCTGTCACATCTGAAAAGGGACTACTGAAAAGTGCCTTCTCTGGGATTTACTTCCAACAACCAATAACAGCATCTTGGATTCAGCTTTCCTTGGTTTGCCTTCCTCACACCTTTCCAATGTGCTGTCCTTTTGCATTTTCCATCCTGCATTTTCCATAGTTTTAGGCAGAGGCATGCCTTTGTGGCAGGTGTTTTAAGAACAGCTTCACTGTTTTTTATACCCGTCATAATAAATCCTGTTCACTGAATAATATGATGCCCACTAAGTATAGCCCCTTTCTGGGACAGCAGTTTGCTGCAGCCTATGATCGCATTCACTCCTGGACAACATGGATGGATATTTTTCCAACCTGGGCCACAGCTGGTTTATATTATAGCTGCACTCACAGCACCCGAGGAGTTGGTGTGTACTCAGATGAGTCATCCCAAGAACCTTTCAGGTGTGGGATGGGAAACTTATTCATGTGTTATCAAGAGCTGATCCGATATCCAATGGCCTGTTACACAGAGCAGATAAGCAATGCATCTGGTGTGGAAATCTCTGCCTCTGATACCCTTTCTCTCTCTTTCAGGAGAGAGAAAAAAAATAAAATAGAGCTAAGCTTGACTGTTCACAGAGGAGTCCTTTGGTGTGTTGCAGGGAGGAACATGTGTCACTACAAAGTTAAATCAAACTCTCAGTAAAAAAAACAGCAGGCTTTACAATCATGTTTGGGGGGGTCGAAAGGTTAGCGTGAACGCTGGTGATACGGGGTGCTATTGGAACGTCTGTGTTGCGCCCTGCAGGGTCCCACCAAGCCACCTGGATGGGGCTGGGCACCAGAAACCTGCTGGGCAGGAGGAGGTGCGAGGCCACCAGGACCAGTGCTGTTGTGAGACTCAGACTCCAGGGAAGAGGGAGATGCGTTGGCCACAAATGAGTACTGGAGACCTGGCTGGTGACTTTGTCTCATGGTTGAAGGCCATTGGGAAACGTTACTATCACAGTAATTCATGCACCAAGACTGTAACTAACAAACCCCCCATGGCTGCCCTTATCCTTCAGCATTCAAATACAGGCAGGTGATTATTGAAGGCATGAGCCTGTCACTGACTGTCTGAAAAACCTTGGGGAAGAGCTGCTGAGAGCTTGTTAGTGGGCAGTGCCTCCTGCAGGACCTGAAGGTTTTAAAACACCTGCCTGGGTATTTGATTTTTAAATGCATAATTGCCCATAGCCCTGCTGTGCCTTGTTTCTGCACACACACAGTTGATGTGGGACTAACGCAGGGAGAATGACAGAGCCCTTCGCCCTACTGTCAAACTAAAAGCATATAATGGAGAAGAGACGCTGGTTTTAGGCACATTCTGTGCAATGTTATGACACGGGGAGCAAAAGGGAAGCAAAAGCTGTATTTCAAATAAATAACTTCAATAGCCATCCATGTTTTGGCAGGCAAAGACTCTGTGGCAATGCTCAAAAGCATTTCATGAGAGGTTGAGTGGGATATACACTGTAAAGGCAGCCATGCAGATGAATGTCTCGATGCAGCTTATGTCTTACAGCTATTGTCCCCTGCCTGTATTAATGTGGTTGGTAGACAAAGGGCTTGGCAGGCTAGTACATAAAATGCCACGCTGTAAAAACACAGTGAATCAAGACCTCAGCTTGTCTGTGTTCAAAGGAGAACAGGTCTCTTGTAGGGGATGTAAATGGCAAGCTCCCATCCCTCGGGGAGACCGAGCCTCTCTGTGGGAAATTTTGTTGTTCTCTGCTGGCCCAGGTGAAGAACAGCAGGGACCAAAGCAAAGGAAGCCTCCACTGTTCACATGTGCAGCAGGGCCAGAGGATGGAAAATCTCCTAAGCGGGGTTGCAGCACGATGGGAGTGTAGGCAGTCTGGCATATCTTCCTTTGCAGCTACCCCAGAGACTGCAGGGGGAGAGGGACTGGAGCAATCGCCTTCCTGCCATTGTCTGCTTCTGCATCATGGGACCTCTGTCCTCTGGTCCTGTCTTAGTTCTTGGCATATTTTTTAAAAGTCCTTCTTTTCCCTGATATTTTTATCATACATTACCAATTTTCTAGACTTCAGAACTTTGCATTTTTTATCAGCTCTGATCTGCTTCCCCCTCCCTCTTTGTCATATGTCGCTTTTTTTTTCTAATTGGAGCCTTCACTTTGCCACAGAGTCTGGAAGGGATTTTAGCCAATGTTATCTTCTTTATTGATTGTGCGACTGTGATTATTTTGGCTTGAAAAATCATTGATTTCCATTAGCCTTCTGTCTTTGCCTTTCATCCTGTTTGCTTATAATTTGCTTATCATTTTCTTAGTCTGGAGGAATTAGCCCTTCTGAATCACCATAATTGTGTGTATGCATATGTGTGTCATTTGTTAAGTGGGATTGTCCTCTGTTTCCCCTATTAAGCAGAAAGACTGTCACTCAGTGCCTGAGCCTTTGTAGTGTGAGAGCATAAATTCCTCCCTGAATGTCAGCAGCACCTTGCTGTTCCCCTCTCAATTGCAGTCAGACCTACCTGTAACTCAAGTCCCATGGTTTTCATGTCTAAGGATATGTCTATGAAGGTGAAGGTCTGCACTGTTGCACAAACGCTTCTTAGATTGAAACTACCTAAGATGGGTCATGATGGTGGGGAATTGTAGATTTGCTAATTTCAGCCCTGGGGAGCAGCTCAGCCCCCAGCTCCAGCTCCCAGGCGAGCATGTCCACCAGATGCTGCAGCTCCCAGGGCTGAGGAAGACGATGCCCTTTGGGCTCTGCGCTGCTGCTGCATAAGCAGAGGTTGCCTGCTCCCCCATTTCACAAGCACTGGTTTCCAACCCTCCTGTACCCGCAGGGGCAGAGTTTCTCAGTGCTCAAGTCTGTAATGCGGTCTGTGGGCAGAGCAACTACCCCAAGACAGAAACCTGTAGCTGGAACAAGGAAGCTTTATTGGGACTCTGCAGAGCACCTCCCTTGACCCTGTGCCTGTGCACACAGCGCTACCCCCACACTCATCCAGGACAACCTAGGGGCATGCAAAAGCTCCAAATATATCTGCAACTTACACATAAGAAAACCATAAATGTATCTGCAGACGGGAATGCTGAAGGTCAAGCGTAAAAACAAGGGGAGCCTTGTGCAGAGCTGGCCTTGTTTTGCCCTGGGAGAGACTCTCCAGTGCTTTTTTTTTCCCATCTGCAAGAACCAAAGAGCCTTTCTGCTCCAGTGGGACAGGAAGGACAGGTGAAGTTTTACTCTGCTGCCAAGCTCCAGCATGCTCAGTGCAGACATGGAGCCTGCCCAGGCTGGAGGTGGGGGTTTGCTTTGTTGCTCCCTGACACGCAGCACCTGATCCAGCCCTTTGCTTGCATGGATAACCACAGGAGACAACAGCTGAAACCACTGCCCCTAGTATCTTTAAAATGCACCTGTGGGCACTAAGAGGAGTCTGGCAAAATGGGAGGCCCTCTACAAGACAAAATGGATGTGCTGAGTCTGCAAACAGACTGAGGCTGCCCATAGCAGCCAGGTCTGAGTTTGACCCAGGGCTGATGGAAAAGGGAAGTTGTCTGCTCAGGCCACCACCAACGGCACGCTGGGGCTGGCAGAGGTATCGCAATCCTCCCCTTGACTGTAAACAAGGCAAGTAAGGAGGGCAGGCAGAACAGGCCCAGGAACAACCAAGGTCTCACCAGCTCTTATTATTCTCCCAAAACATCATGTGAAACTGTGGCCGTGCAGCCCAGTCCAGCTTTGGCTGCAGGGACATGGTGCTGGTGGCATACAGGTGAAGGGAGTTTGTCCGTCCAGGAGTTCAGGAAAGACAGGGGTGAAGACCAGTCATATCCTGGCTGTGAGCGCCCAGTTAGAATTTCAGACAAGCTGCAAATGTTTAGATCAGGCTGAAATTATTAGGAGTTGAACTGAGGGGTACGATCTTGCCACACTAAGAATGCCTTGACATATAATGTCTGCATGCTTTTGATACAATCCCTGATAAGGACATGACAAGGAGTGGAAAGGGCATGGGCTTTGCTGTTTAGCTCATTGCTATAGGCACATAAATGCCTCATGCTGCCATTGACTATGTTTATACAGCCTCATTTTTGAAGTAATTAGTTGTTGGATTAAACACAAGTCAACTGTGATCCCTCTCAATAGGAGAAGGAGGGAAGGTCTTTTCACTGACCACAGAGAAAGCAGAACTGAGCAGGAACATAGAAGACATGCTGTCAGCAGGGCAGACCTGCCGGAAAAATTAATATTTCAGAGACGAGACTGAAATTTCATATTTAGCTTCCTTTTGGGAAGATACGAAGCATACCAAACTTTGCAACAGCCTTGAACTATTTCTGTGGAAACTTTTATCAAAAAAATCACTGCAAAGTCTGATTTACTAGGTGCATAGCACGTCAATAGACAAATTTGTGGCTGAATAAACATATTTTACTACAAACTAAAAAAAAATCTCAGTAACACTTCATTTGTGTTACAAATCTTTTTTTTCCGCAAGAAAAATAGTGAAATTCCCCAAATGCTGGCCCGATCTACCTGGGCAGGACTGTGGGAGGCTGAGATTGGAAGCTGCAAAAGTATCCCTGCTAGGCAGGCATCACTCCAAGGAGAGGGTGTGGAGGGGGCACATGAATAAATACCGTTACATACTGAGTAGCAAAGCACTCAACACCAGACACTGGAAGGAGAACAGGAGACTGTTTCTTTTGGAAAGGATGTGAGCTTTCTGTTACAGGAGCAAAGGACCTAGAAAACACAGTTAAGTCCTTGATATCCGAATCACAGTCGCGTTTTAAGTACTTTTGTTCATAGGCTCTGGAGTGGGGCGAAACTGAGCTAGATCCAAGGATGATAAAAAGAGTATGTAAGCTCCTGTGTGAGGAGCCAGCTCTCCACTTTCCACATGCATCAATAGCTCTTTCGTTAGCAAAAGGTATGCGCAGCGAGATAAGGAAGACGTCTCTGTTAAAATTACAAAGCTGGTATCTGCAGATCCGTTCAGACTCCTGCAGTGGCATGGTGTTTCTGCCACCTGCATAGGAGAAGCAAAGGGACACTGGCATAGTTGTCCCCCATTCCACCAGGCTGTGGTCCTCAGGAGCTAGCAGCAAATGGGTCCTTGGCAGCCAGCTGGCACCAGAGGATGGGACAGGAGGTGCATTACCCATAAAGGTTGCTGTTGGCTTAGCTTTGTCACCAGCTGCCCTAAGGTTTCTCTTTAGTAGCATCACCCCCCTCCTCCTCTTCACAGAAGAACTCTCTCTGGGATATCACTCGCCCTTAAATGCAAAATTATGTTTTCAGGGTGGCTTCCTTCCCAAGGGTCTGGAGAGCTCAGCCACATCATTTTAAAGTGTTGTCACTGTCAAATTGCTTTAGAAAAAAGGGCTTGATAGTGATCGTATCTCAGCTTATCTCTGCTGGTGACTCCATTATAGTCAACTCACTATCCCTGTAAAGTTACTTGTGTTTGTCAAGCAGAAGACATCGTGGTGTCCTCTCACCCCACAAATTAGGTCGGGTAGTTTGGTGGGTAAAGAGAGAAATGATTTGTAAGTGTTTATTTTGTATTTTTATTCTTCAACTCATTATCTGGGCAATGGAGGTTGAACCTTGTATATCTTTGAAGGTCAATTTTGAGGATCAAGCTGCTAATTATGTCAAAATACAACTGTATCATTATTGCAACAATGAAGGGGACTGTACACTGTCACATTCAGCAGAGAGGGGCCTCAGCTTCATCTTTTCCCACATGGAGCTGCACTGCAGATGCAACAGGTGATATTCCCAGCCTGTGAGTTGACTGGGGGTTACTGCCACTGAGGGTGGCAGCTCTGTGATTGCAATCTGGGTCTTCTTCCAAAATGTAATTAAATCAGGTTTTGTAAGCTCCACTGTGCTGCACAAAACCAAGAGAGGCAAAGGGAAAGTTTAATAGGCAGAGCTGCTAGAGAAATAATGAGATCTTAAAGCTCAATTTGAATAGAACAATGAATCAGGAAGGTACCTCAAAATGTAAAGAACAGTTAGCTTTCTTGATGCTCTTAAAATAAAGTAAAAAATGTGTTCTCTTCCCCAGAAAGATTATTTAAACCCATATAATGCCAAATGGCATTAGCAACATGCTGTTTCATTTCATTTCTGATGCCATGAATTATATACAGCAAGGTGCCCTTTTCACAGCTTGTATCTCTGCAATGCTCCAGTCTGATATAATGGTCTCAAAACCCACCCACATTGTGACTGAGGAGTGCTGGTGTCCCCAGATTATTTCCAAGGATGCTGTATGGTACAAGGTGACAACAAACCTTACCTACTAGTCGTTATTTTTGTTGTCATCTGAAACAAGATACCAAAACAAAAGAAGGATTTTGCCATAGTGCAGCATTGCCTGGATGAGCCCAGTGAGATGGATGTGGTTCAGCTGATTCTCTGGTTTTCTTCCAGGTTTTCTCACATGCCAATACAATCTGGGGGGATGAGATCAGTAAAGGCACTTAAGACACACGAAGAGAAAACCTGGAAACACGGAAAATCAACGGAACCCCATTTTCAATCATGTTTTGGGACACGATACAAGCCAGGAAAATGATTACAAGAGTGCAACCGGGGAAGGACGATGGTGTGTACTAAGGATTTGGATGTCAGCCCTGAGATAGGCAGAGAAGATTAGTCTGCACTGTCTACAAATGACAAGACCTAAGTGTGAGATCAATATGAGGCTGACATGCTAAATCAATGTAAAAGATTATATCTAAACCGAGTGTCACAAATCACATCTAACTACAGGCACCGAAAAATAGAGAGGCAAGTTGTACTGGTTGAACAATTACATTTCAATCTGATCTGTGTTTTCTTATAAAAACATTTGTGCACGTTCCTACCTGCTATCTCAAGTGACAAGTGTGAAGACGAGGGATTTGAAGGCACAGAAAATGAAGTGGAGCAATATAAGTCTGACCCAGTAGGTCTGTCCTCTTCATGACCAGCATGGCAATTGCAGCCATCTCATGTGCACTGGCTCCTGGAGATTGGATGTGGGCAGAAAGTGACTGAAAAGAGTAAGCCAAGAGCAGGTTTTTGCCTTAGAAAAATCCAGAGGTTATGGAGAAGTACACAGCTCTGGGCATTAAGGGCCAGGCTGTGGGATCTCAGTATTGTGGATAACTAGACTGAGGGAAAAACCTTGGTTGGAAAAGGCCAGGATCTGCCAATTTACCCTCCTGAGGAGGATTTCTGAAGCAAGGATATGGCAAACACTGCCTTAGTATTGGGGCAGCCAAATGCCTGAGCCAATGCTGAGCCAGTGCGCATCAGCTCAACACAAACAGTGTATGAACATAAACAACTTCTGACATCAGCCTGAAGTTGCTGTCCCCCGTGATGGGTTCCTGCCCCATCTGAGCAAGGATGCAGCTCTTCATTAGCAATTCCCGTCCAGTGGTTAACAACATCCTGCAGGAAAGGTTAAGCTTAATGACATGTTGGTCCAACAATACAGACACAAATAATTTTAATAATGAGAAAAGGAAAGCTGGGTCAGGACAATACCTTTGGCCCAGACTGCATCCAGAGACATTTTCTCCACATCTCTTATGGTCTTCTGTTTCCAAGTCTGCGCAATTTTGTCCTTGTAAATTGTGTCATTAAATGTTATCTAATCTCTCCTGAGTGCACGCTTCATGGGTCTGAGCTTCTTCTGAAGTTGCGATAGCTCAGGGAGAGCCACGCCATGGAGAGCTGCTCTGAAGACATTCACAGGGCAGGAAAATTCCTATCTGAGACAGATGAAGGACTATAAGACATCTATTGTCTCACCCACCATGGGAAGACAGGCCAGCTGCTCTGCATAAAACCTTCAGCATCCTAGGGGGATAAACACTGGCTCTTCTGACAAACACCCACACTTTGCATCCTCCCCATTTTACATAACATCTGCCAAAATCAGTGTTCACTGGTTCAGGCAGGGAAATGTGCACCCATAAAGAAGGGAGGCAGAACAGAAATTATTTGCAAGCTGGTAAGGAGGGTTTGCATCCACCTTCATTTAGCAAACTAAATACCCTGAGCTCTTGGTGGGCAAAACCCCCTCCTCATTCTAGAGAAATAACAGGTTGTAGGTGCTCCAGCTCTCCTCCAGAGCTTAGCTGTGCCATCAAGCTTGCTCAGTCCTGTGGTGTTCTGTTTTCTTTGGGTATGTTTTTCTGCGAGCTGTAACTGAAATGAGCCTGTGGAAGAATGCGCTGCTTATTTCAAGATCAATTCTGAAAGGAATTGTTGGCTGGGTGTTATCGGCTCGAAGGAAATATCTTCTCCAGAGAACGTACTTCCTCAAACTGGGCATCTTGGCAAGTGACCATCAAGAGACTGACGTTTCATTTTGTGGTAACTAAACACTCAAACGAGGCCATGACTGGGGATTTGAATTATTTCTTTATTCATTTTAGAGCAGAACCTGGCCATGTCCAGGCTTTTAAGGAGTCACAGTTTGTCATGCGCACTGTGCATTTCAGGAGCATCTATTTCAGCCACTGCTGTGCATGAGGAGAGCAGTGTGCCTCAATGCCAAAGGTCAGAAAATGGAAATGCAGGCCTACAAAGGCACGTATACAAAGGCACGTACAATGTGAAACGGTGCTTCCAGAGGAGCAGATAGCCAACGATGTCAATCTTCGCCACATCAGAAACAGGAAGCCTCCGAGAGACTCCCTAGAGTGCCAAGGTGACAATGAAGTATTTAGGACCATAAAGACCTTTACAGTGGAACTAAAGGATTTATTAATATCAGTCTGCACCACAGAGAACGCTGGGAAATATTGGCCCCAGATGTATTTTTTCAGGCTCAAATCGTAGACGGTGAGATGTTAAAACACGAGGTGTTGAACAAGCTAAAGAGCCACAAGCTGCTAGGAATGAAAGGTATATATCCCAAGAGAACTGGAGGAATTTAAGAAAAAAGGAGCTGAGTTGCTAAAAAAAATACCCTGCCTCTCATTATGTCATATCTGTATTTTAGAAAGAGCTGATCCTAGGATGGGGGACTAGCGAGCCCTTCTCCAGTTCCAGCTGCATTGGTTGAAACTAATAAAAACCAGCAGTTTAGTTGGATCAACATGACAGAATGGGGACGACTTGGTCTGGATTCACTGAAGAGAAATTGTCTCTCCAATCTACTAGAGTTTTTTAAATACATTGCCAGAAGAGCGGATGTGACTTTCTTGGACTTTCAAGAGGCATAGGACAAAGTCCTTCACAGGAGGCAATCTGGGAAACAAATACCCTAATATATGAGACCGAATATTGTCACGGACTAGAAATTGGCTAAGAGAAAACAAAATAAAAGATCAGTTGCAACAGGGCAAAGAATGAACATGAACCTTCCCCTACCATATCCTGCAGAATAAAATTTTCTTACCAGGACTGATGCTTAATATTTTTAATAAGAAATTAAAGAATTGACAGAATTGTGAGATGCGTTGGAAGTGCTGAAGGGTGTGAGGAAGCTCTGACAGCTGGACTGTGCTCTGCCTCCTGCTTCATGGGGTTTTGAAATGGCCCACACAGAGCAGTGCCGCTAAGCAGTTACTTGCAGGTTTACGTGGCCCATGTGTCGCAGGGACAAGATGCAAGCACAGCAGTTTTTGAATCCTTGTTTTCACTTGTTTTGTAACCAAAGCTGGTTTAAATTAGTTTTGTTGCTTTTCTGGGAATACATCTTGAAGTCCTTTCTCAGAGCCACTGCACTGTTAACATCTCCAGGCTGACTTCACCTTTCTTGCAATCCCATTGGCATATGTGCAATTACTCCATAAAGGATTGCAGCCCAGTGGGATGGCAGGATCAAGCTGTGATTCAGCTCTTACCTCTTCTGAACTACTATGCAGAATAGCTAGCATTACGTTTTCTCAAGCTCACCGTATCCTGATAGACATTGCATGATTCCCCATCAACAGCTCAGCACAGTGGTCATAGAATCATAGTAGAATCATAGAATGGTTTGAGCTGGAAGGGACCTTGAAGATCATTTAGTTCCAACCCCGCTGCCTTGGGCAGGGACACCTCCCACTACACCAGGCTGCTCAAAGCCCCATCCAGCTTCCCTGAACACTTCCAGGCATTGGGCATACACAACTTCTCTGGGCAACCTGTTCCAGTGTCTTACCACCCTCACAGTAAAGAACTTCTTCCACAGTAAAGAACTTCTTCCACAGTAAAGAACTTCTTCCACAGTAAAGAATATCTAATCTATGTCTCCCCTCTTTCAGTTTAAAACCATTACTCCTCATCCTATCACTACATTCCCTGATAAAGAGTCCCTCCCCATCTTTCCTGTAGGCCCCCTTTATTTACTGGAAGGCTGCTATAAGGTCTCCGCAGAGCCTTCTCTTCTCCGGGCTGGTGCTTCTTCTAAAGGTTTTTGTATTTCTTCCATCTGAAATATCTTGAGGACCAAGTATAAATGGAGCTGTTTTTTAGGAAAAGGAGTCCCTCAGATGATTCAAAAGTTAAAAGGACTGGAGAACCTCCAAGATTTATATCTTCTTATTAAAGATTTCTTATTTTCCTATCAAGTCATCCTGAGTTGTGTATCAGGTTCAATTTTTTGACACGGATTTTGCAGAATTCTTATTTCCTGTTTCCAGAGACTTTCCTCTACACCGCATTATGTGTTTAAAGGCCTTTTTCCAGAAAGTATGTTGCTTATAGTCCCGAAACAGCCACAGTAAGTGGTTTTCAGGTACTGCTTCTATTATCAGCTGAGTTTGTCAGTACTTAACGGTCTTCTACTATGCATACCTTATTATTCACTCTGTGTTAGCTGCATCTCATCCAGAGATACTGGCAAATTCAAAAATGACAGAAACGTGTCAGTAGTGAAACAGATGACTACTTTTACCATGGTTATAGATACATTATTTTAGCAGCTAAACTGCTCTGGAAACTTTTCCTGAGAAGGCAATCTCAGCTTCCTGTTCCATTAAGCAACCATAAGAGAAGCTTGTATTTTTGTGAAAAAGGAGCCAGTTTCCAAGAAGTTTTTTATTTGTGAGCTTGGACAGGTCGATTTCTATTCTCACGAAAAAAAATAATGCTGGAACCACCCAAGCTCTTTAGGCCAGAAGACCAGTTTCGTGTCTAAAATACAACTTTAGTGATGAGCAGTATATTCTGAGAGATGCTGCTTGTTTGATTAGTTCTCTGCAGTATCAACACTGGAACTAAAATAACCTTTGGTAAAGATATAGCAGTGATCGCTAGAATTACTAAATTCTTCGTAGAGCAGTAACAGCACTTGAAATGTCCAAATAGTTTTTCGGTTAATGGGTGGCCTTGTGCTGGGAACCCCATATTAGCTCAATAGGTTGATACAATATCAGAAGAGTGGAGGAATGAAGATGAGGTGAAGACAAGTTTGTTCATTATAAAATGTTTGTGATAAGTATTTTTAAATGGACCTGTGGGGAGTGTTCTCAGCACCTTATCAGCACCAGCACTGAGACTTGCCAGAAAAGGAGCTTAATATTTGTAAGATACTTTTATTTTCCCTGAAAATCTTCAGTCAGCTCTGATAATGACCACTCACCAGCTGACTCCTCACAAATGTATAAATTAAATAGGTTCAAGAAGAGATTTAATTTTATTTTGCCTAATGTGCAAACACACACACACTCACACACGTACCTGTGCGTGCGCACACACGCATACATCTACAAGTCTTAGGCATATACACATTTAAATTGGGTAAAGCCAGGTCAATTCCTGTCATAGTCCTTCCCCATTCATTCCCCACTCTTT
Source organism: Rissa tridactyla (assembly GCF_028500815.1). Lineage (NCBI taxonomy): Eukaryota > Metazoa > Chordata > Aves > Charadriiformes > Laridae > Rissa > Rissa tridactyla. The sequence continues at coordinate 32,330,503 of NC_071470.1, read as the reverse complement.
GTCTACAATTACAAGATACCTTTCTTCTTCTTTTTCAAGGTTGAATCATTGGCAAAATCCTAAACTTACTGAAGTCAAGAGAAATATTGTTCTCAGCATCCATAGGCTTAGGATGTCATTCCTATTTTTCTAAGTCTCCTGCAAAAAGCTAGACAGTTTTGGGCAATGGAACTAATACCAAGTACAGAGAATTAGAAGAGAGCATCTCCTTTAAGCTGGATTTGACAAAATTTAACATGACAGAACCCTACATGATTTGCTTTTTCGTCCTCCTTTGCAATAGCTGTATTGCACAAGAGCGTTGCGCTCTGTTCCTGTAACAGGGGTGGAGGTGAATGGTAAGGCAGTAATTTTAAAATGTGTTTATCTCATTACAAAGGGTCACCTACAGTGCAGAAGTGCAAAAGTTTGCACATCAAACACCACTCCTGAGTTAACGAAAAGCTCATGTTCTTGCTTATGCCGTCAAACACATATCATCATGAGGGGGCACTAAAGAGCTGTCAATAGCAAAGTTATTTTGAGGCAAGGTTTGTGGGGAGAGGTAATTATCTTTTTTTAGATCACCAAATATTTTGACTGAGGTATGAGATAGTCTGATTTCAAAATGTCTTCAAACTATGAGGAAGCTGAAGTTTTCCATGAGCCTTTCTTTTAAAAACTGGGCCTATAATATATTCGGTTTGTAAAGCCGAGAAGGCATTTGTGAGACATGGACAAGCTCTTTTAAAGATGAATTTCAAATACTTCCCACTTTAACAAAATATTCTGTGTGGGAGACTAGCAATATCACCAGGCCTTACACTTGGCAGCACAAGTGGAAAATGAATGAATGAAATGCAAATTCGACATCTTGACTAGTAAAGATGGACTATTTCCTTCTAAAGACTGCGTTATGGATGGAGTGCCAAAGCTGGTGCAGTTGGATTCAGCAGAGTCAACCCTGACAAATCGTAAAGAAAATCCCCTACCTCGTAGACAAAGCAGAGGATTTTCAAAATTTAAATGGGCCGTTTCACAAGCGACTTGCAAGTGTTCCTGTGGGACCACGCTGCTAACAGATGTCCTCAAAATTGTTCTCACAGGCCCCTTTGAAATGGAATGCACATATGGCACAAACTGCAACCAGACACTCTCAGCACAGCGCAGTCTGATCGCTAATTTTGCACTCCCGGTTTAAATCTGAGCAACTGACTCAATGGAGCAAGGTCACTTGCCATGTCTAAACTCCAGAGAAGACAGTGAGAATGGAACTGGTATTCAGATTAATCACAAAAAAAATAATTAATATCTGCTTACTTGCAATAATTTTACTTCCTAGACATTTCTTTACATAGAATGTTTGAGGGAATAATAACAAGGTGTTTCCAAGACAGAGGCATACAAAGATGTGTTAGATTACAATCCAGACTCCAGATTTGTGTCTGATATGGCCAGGACTTTATTATCCTTCTCTTCTAGTCCAACACCTTCCCAAGGGTGGAATGTGAGATTTCCCACACTCATGCTCCAATAAGACTGTCTTTTTGAAAAAAATCTTAGTCTTGATTTAAAGACTTTAAAGACAAGAAGCAAAGAAAAAATCCAGTCCCATTTGTGGTAAACTGTCCCAAATTGCCAATTTCTGTCACTGGCGGAAAATTCATACCCAGCTCCTAGTCTGAAGGGGTCTGACCTGTGACTGGACTCTTCTACCTTCGTCCACCACACTGAGCTCTTTCAGTGTCAAACTTCTGTTAGATAGTGATCAAACAGCTCAGTCACCTTCCATTTTTTTTCGTATGCCACACAGATCTTTTTTCTTTTGGCTGTTCTACCAAGGCATCTTTACCAATCCTTCAGGCACATGCTAGAGTCAACTATTCACACCATAATTTATCAACACTTTCTTGAATTCTGGACCCCAAACAGGAAAATCCCAAGGCAACTGACATCCAACGTGGACGTTCAGTCCCATTTAGCCTTTCTAACCGCTGCATCATCATGGTAGGCCATGGCCAGCTAAATATCCACTACTGCTTACTAGTGCTTTTCCAAGGCAGTTTTCCAGAGAATTGTGCCCTGGCCTGTGAGAGCATCTTAAAAACTTTCACTCTAAATGTGGCATTTGTATTTAGTCATGACAAAAGGCATGTTTTCCATCCAGGTTCATTTAACAATACAATCATCTTCGCTCAATATCAGCACTCTGTCTTCCTTCTACCAACCTGCCCTTTTGTCTTTGTGTCACATAACTTTGTGAGAACTTGCATTGGTTTTTTCCACTGACAGAATCATAGAGTCATAGAATGATTTGGGTTGGAAGGGACCTTTAAAGATCATCTACTTCCAATTCCACTGATGTGGGCAGGGACATCTTTCAATAGACCAGGTTGCTCAAAGACCCATCCAACCTAACCTTGAACAGATTCACGGATGGGGCATCCACAGCTTCTCTGGGCAACTTGTTCCAGTGTCTTACCACCTAATGCATAATATAAATGCATAATAGCATGAGGACAACCCCTGTGCAACCTTGGTAGAAGTTTACTTCATTAATTATGATTCTTGTAATTATGACACTGGCTAGTTTAGGCAGTTTTCCTTCCTATTAGTGTACGCTGAGTTGATTTTTTTGCTCAAAACCTCTGAAGTCATCTTTCATTTCTACTGTCAATAGAACTGTATGTATATTCAAACACAAATGGTTTATTTGATTTTGCTTCTAAGCATGGTTTTCAGAAGTTTTGACTCTTCCTTGACTGCAGAATTGTGGATTTTTTTTTGCTATTTTAAGACAAATCTTTAAAAAATCTGAGCTAGCAATCATATTTTCACGTACTTCTTTCCAAGTTATTTGGATGACAGTTGTTTCGGTTTGTAAAACACCTTTCTAAGAGACTGAGCATATGTATTAGTTCACTGTAATAATCATCTGGACTTCATTTTGCCTGTACACAAGAAATCCAATTAAGTAAGACCGTTTGTTTCAAAGCCATCACTAAAATTAATTCTGTGGTCAATTCTTCTTTGACTTTCAAGATGAGGTTTAATACTAAATTTCCTTGATTAGATGGAACACTTTTGAGGAAGGAAATTATCTTCTATAATTTTTAGAAATTCTAAGGCCATTTAGTTTTGGCAGCATAACACCTCCAGCATATATTGAAATGAGGATACCCTCTCCCTTCCATCCACTTACCTATTTTTCTTGTGAATTCTGTGTATCTACAAAAAGATAACTGTAGTGTGAATGGGTCGTGTGTATCACAACAGGTGATCACTGGTACCAACTGGTATCTGATTTACCGGTTAGGACACTAATCACTGAGTGTCAAAGGACTTGTTTCTGTTGTCAAACAGATCCCAGCAGTTCTGATAATGTGGTTGCCTCTCCTTCTTTTGGCCATTTGATCCTTCTCCAATATAATTCTTCCCTTTGTATCTTTGATGATTTTATTAATTCCATTCTCCATATTTTGATTTTGTACTAAATGATTGATGAGTGTTTCCTCATATCACACTCTGGTTTTGGATTTGGGTTTAACAATTAGTATAGTCAGATCAGTTCTTGTAAAACAACTTGTCTTCCACCTTCTGTTGGGCGCAGTCTGCTCCTTGGGGACTCACTGCTATGGCCACAGCCCTTGGCTTCGTACTGTTGACTTGGACACTGACTCACTGACAGTTCTTACCTATCTTCCATTGTTTGTAGGACAAAGATGTTTTATGAGATCTTCAGGTGTTCTTCTCTGTTAAGTCTCTTTCAAGTTCTGTAAAATCTTTGGAAATTTTTTGGGCTCTGGGAATTTGGGGGAGTTTTCAAATCCCACTGCTGCCACGTTTCTGTGGTAGCCTTTGGCAGGCTGCTTTCTGACTCTCATTGTGTGGTACATCATCTGATCCTTTTGCTTACGCTCACGATAAACTGCCACACTGCCTCTTGCTCTGATTCCTGCATTGCTTGATCCATTCTTCGTGGAGTTTGAGGCAGTGATGCTTATCAAATGGGATTATCCAGGAGCTCCAACCTGCAGTGTTCCCAGCCCTGTCCCTTCTGCCCCAGAGCCGTTTCTTCTGTGTGCACTGTATGTACTGGATGCCATTTTTCTGGAGTCCCTCAGAGCAGAAACCGCAATCTGTTCCTTGCAGGTCACAGTGCTTGTTGTTTGTAGTACTGAGACTAAAGCTGTACTAACAAATCATATACTTAAATTCTCTAACCAACCCCTGAAACTCCATGAATACTGGATCTGTTTGCCCATCATGTAAATAAAAAGGTAGCTAAATCTGCTTTCTTCAAACTATCCATTAACCGTGTCCGTTGTCCCAAGAGCCCAAACCTACTGACAATGCGAAATCAAGGTTTTAAAATACAACCTTGTTGCAGCCCTAGCTACACAGTAGTTGTCCTCATTTCCCTGTTGTTGAACTTAGACCAGTTAATCTTTCTGGTGGGGTGAAGAGCTGGGGGTCTACAGAGGGTAGCAATGGTAGAACCACTACGCTGGGTTCCCCCATGCTCATCATCCAGTGCCCCAGGGCTTCCTGAAGGGAGTCCAAAACACAGGCATGAAATAAGTGATCTACCACAAGGTTAGAGACCTGTCCCTGTGAACACAGCATGGAGAAACAAAGTTCAGCTTGTCTTTTTCTTGGATTACTATGTGAGGCGCCTACATTTTTCTGTCATCAGGTGTGCCCTCGTTCAACAACCATCGATGTTTCCTCCGGAGAATGCACATCCCTTACAGTTAGTTGGGCACCACACCAACAAGGGCTTTGCTCTTTGGCTTTTTAGTCTTCTCATTCACAGAGTTTAAATTACAGTTTTACTACTATGGAAAGTCCCAAGAGGCAGATTTCTCATGATTTATGGACATCAAATGAGTGAGTTCAAATGCCTTCACCAAAGTAGCCAAACCAGGTGTTGCCCTGAAGATACAATTCTGATTTCTCCGTATTTTCCAGCCTGCTTCCACACAGACTTGGTCCATGTTTACTTCACCCATCTAAGACTTGTCTGCTGCCATGTCCTTCCTTAATAATTATCATGACCTCACTTTTCCTTATTCAGTCTTCCTGTTATTTCATAGGGATATAACTTACAGCAGTCGCTCCCAAGGACATTCTGGTATTTCTCTAACTCATTAGAAAATTATATTTGTCCTATTTTTCTTCTTCTTCATACTTAATATAGAAACTAGCAGAAGAACCTTACAATTAGCAAGGTGAGATGGCTTGGTTGGTTAAGGCTACAATAACCTATTATTTTGTTGATGGTTGAGTGAAGCATTATTGTAGGTGAGAGATATAATATTGTTCAAGACAGGTGGAAAAAGTGGTTAAGCTTTTTTTGTAACGAGCAAAGAAATACAGCCTTTGGGAAGTCACCCCCTAAAAATAAGTCATCTGTCATTGAATTATGTTGTTACATTGTCATGGGATTTTTGACTCCAGACTGAAGGTAAATCATAGAATCATAGAATTGTTTGGGTTGGAAGGGACCTTTAAAGGTCATCTAGTCCACCCCACTGCAATGAGCAGGGACATCTTCAACTACATCAGGTTGCTCAGAGCCCCCTCCAACCTGACCTTGAATGTTTCCAGGGATAGGACATCTACTGCCTCTCTGGGCAACCTGTGCCAGTGTTTCACCACCCTCGTTGTAAAAAATTTCTTCCTTATATTTAGTTTAAATCTACCTTCTTTCAGTTTAAAACCATTACCCCTTGTCCTATCACAACAGGCCCTGCTAAAAAGCTTGTCCCCATTTTTCCTGTAGGCCCCCTTTAGGTACTGAAAGGCAACAAGAAGGTCTCCCCAAAGCCTTCTCTTCTCCAGCCTGAACAACCCCAGCTCTCTCAGCCTGTTTTCACAGGAGAGGTGCTCCAGCCCTCGGATCATTTTTGCGGCCCCCCTCTGGACCTGTTCCAACAGGTCTTTCCTGTGCTGAGGACTCTGGAGCTGGACACAGTAATCCAGGCAGGGCCTCAAAATGCAAAAAGCAGAGTTTGGTATTGTTTTGGTACATGAGTGAATGAGGAATAGAACTAGATGTATATGCCAGTCAGAGAGGCTTTAGGAGGAAATCTAAGGGATGTTAATGGCAGGCTCAAAATCACAGCTTGGGATATTGGCAGCTGGTACCCCATATACCAGTATTTTTTGTGTTCATGTACGTTATGAAGATTATGTCAAAGAAGGTCTAGGTTACCCCATAGAAAACAGTACTTAGGATCCCAGTTATAAGGTAACTGCTCACATCAATGGTGTCATACTAAACTAAGAATATAATTCAAAATATTACCTGCAATTTTGTCTATTAACTATTGGATAACTATTCTTTGCCTCTTGTCCTACATTGTTCCAGTTGTTGTTGTTAGACAGTTGGTGGTTTTCGACCCAAATTACTCCAGTGTCACAGTGAATAATTCCCATGAGTAGTATATAAAGTGTGTTGGAAGCTTTACAGACAATGCTGCCCAACTCTTCCCAGGCATACACGGCTCCCAAGTTTCAGAGTAAGGTGCAGAAACAACTGAATGCAGAAACAACTGAATGCATGCATACTGCTCTTGTAGAGAAGTAACCCGTACACAAAGTGTGCATTCATCTGGGTGTTTATGTGATTCATGTTTCAACTCATGTTTTCAGTACACACTTCAAACAGCTTCGTGAACCCCACACAGGTCATGGACCCTGGGTGGTTCTCACCTGCTCCAAATTAAAAAAAAACACACTATAAACCAGAAGATTACTATTATTAGCAACAAGACTAATTAGTAACATATGCCAGTTCCTTAGTGAGTCTTTCCAAGCGGGTTATAAATGTCCATAGAAGATGGCATACTATCAACCTACATGGTTTCACATATTTTGTCTATACACATATGATTATCACCATGCCTTCAACATGATGATGGTTCTAAAAATATCCAGGCATTAAGGGGTATAAGGCATGGTAAGATGCAATCAGAGAGAACAGAGCAGAGGTAGTGGGAGAAGGGGCAGGCAAGGAGAGCAGAGAGCATATTTCACATATCAGCGTTCGCTTGATCCAATTTAGGAACCAGCATCACCCTGCCGTGGCCATGGTCATGCAGTATTTATAGAATGCCATCTCCTGTCTCACAGACATCTAATGGCAACTAAACATTTACTCCAAGAGTAAATTGCAACCATCTGGCCTTTGGGACCAATGCAATATTTTATAGAAAATCAAAACAATTTGTTTACTTATATGATTCCCCCCAAAACCAAGTGTTTAATCTTTCAGTGTGATTAATGGAAAATTCATCAAAATCAATATTCTTCCCTGGCCCGGGTCCAAAAAGGTACTTAAATGGATGCCAAACTTCACGCACAGAAATAATCCCACTGATGAGGGTTCTTGATGAATTGGGACTTTCATTTTAAAATACTTACCACTTTTTCACTCTATGGTGCTTGTCATAGTGTTATTTAAGTCTCAATTTAAACAAATGTATACATTAAAAATATTGCACTCTCTATTGCATCTACTCTGTATGATGTTTACAAAAAAGGGAATTGTGATTGCACACAGGTATAGCTGAAAAAGGACACAATATGCATGTTAAAAATGAATCTTCATCAGCATTTGGAAACATAAGCCTGTCAGATCCCCTTGGCAGCCTCAGGGTTCAAGGATTGCATTTTATTTTCAAGCATTGCATCACATTGTTTCTGAAGTGCCATTTTCTTAGAATTTTCAGTTTCTGAGAAGCTTCAGACAGTTACGGGTTCGGTACACTTCAAACCACAATCAAGTTTCAAACAAGAACAGCAAGGACATTTCCCATATGTTAGAAATTCTGCTTTCTCATCTGGTCTGCTATTCCAGAGACACCCAACATGGGACTAGGCTTTTTTTGCACCTTCTACAGTGAAGTTTAGGTTTTGGGATCATACTCAGGGGACACCTTAGGTGGAATTAACCGGGCAGTCTCCACCAGCATTGCTCTGCTTCTTCAGGAGGTGAATACCCAGCCCTGTGCTGTTCAATGGAGTGACCTGAGGCACCTTGTCAGGATAGCTGCTTGTTTCTGTGCTCTGTAGACAAGGACTGAACACCACCCTATGAAGATGCTGAGGATGCAGCTCTCGTATGTTTGTATTCCTGTTTTACAGGTACGCATCTTGTCTAACCCAGCCGTTCCCCTCCTGTCTTTCACCTCCCTCACTGCTGAGCTGCTGCTGGTCTCATTCCCCCACTGTGAGGCATGAAGGCTGGCTAAACACAGCCCACAGCCTGGCTCTCCCTTACACTGGAGCTTCACCCGGCCCTGAGCATGTCCCAGGAGCTGCTGTATGAATCAACACCAGTGCAGGCCTGAAAAATGGCTTCATTCTGCTAAAGCCCTGTATTTTCCAGCAGTGGCACTTCCCTGGGAAAGCTTTGGGACTTGCAGCATAGCTCCACACAGGCAACAAAGAGCGCATTTAGACAAATGCCTTTGGAGAGACTGTGGTTTTGGTCTGCAAAGGAAAACAGGAACTGAGGTCTTATGGTCCGTGCACTTCACAAAAGTTATCTGTCTTCTATCAATATCTGTTCTGTAGTTGTTGGATAAAAATATATTGCACTGTAAATACGGTGTGATACCTTCAATCAAAGCCACAAATTTACAGAATAGTCATTATGGATATAGATATGATAATAGATTTGGACTCCACAGAGAGAAAGCCAACAAAGCTACAAAGCATAAAATACTAGAAATGCCTGTGAACCAGTGCAGAGCACCCAGGGCAAATCAGGATGCCCAGTAATGCCTCTGAGTGAAACAGGGAATTGATATGATGGGGTTTTTTAAATCTGGTGTCTATGCAATATTTGTGTGTACTATTTAGGAAGCTGACTGGGAGGAGCATAAATACAAATACAGACTAAAGATTTCATACTGTCACATAAAATGTACAATATCTGAATAGGAGGCCCAAGCACTGAAATATTCATGGTTACAGATTTCAAGATACAGCAGTGCCCATTTCAAATATTCTGAAATCATGAATCAGGCTCCTCTAAAGCTTGTCTCAGTGTGATGCTGAACAATTTCTATGGAGGAAATCACCCTTAATTGCCATTTTACAAGATTTACAAGAGTCTACCATTTTCAGACTGACTTGAAAATAATGAGATACAGAAAGAAACACCCTTTCAATTTATCTTCTGGTTTGCAAGCCACTAGGATATTTCAGATCTGTGTTTTAAATTTGCTTTGTAACCCGAAGGACTAGAAACTTATTCTTTTAGATAAAATGTGACATTCTTATGTCATCAGTTGCCCTGAGAGCAAGATCTTTAAGATAAGCGCCAAATTCTATGAAACTTCTGAAAATCTCCTAAGAATTGGAATCACTAAATCAAAGAACAAAAATGTAATGATATAGGGCCTGTGAAAAAGAACCGAATGGTATTAGGAAATCAAAGAAGCAACTTCATCTCGTAAAATGACAATTATGGGCAACTATGTTAAATGAGTACCTTGAAATCTCTTTCTCTAAAAATATTTGAGAGGAGTAATTCCCCCTTAGAAAGAGTGGGTTGAGTGACTAGCTACAGAAAGCCACAGACTTTCCAAGCCATCTGAGTGATTAAATTGTGGATAATCATCATCCATACGTTCATAGTGAGGCTGTCCTTCAGTACAAGCATAGAAGTCCTTCTGCCATGCCATGGTCTACAGCTTTATTGAGAGTTGCACCAGTGTTGGCTGATGTTTTGTATTGCAAGTCTGGTAACTGTGTCCTTCTCGGTCATTCTGCCCAAGAACGAGAAATTGAGATGGTGCAATAATTGGAGAGATTTCTGAAGTCTGAGGGACTAGTGGCATGAACGATGACTGGGTGATCTACTATGTGTTTCGGTGCTACTCACAAAGGAGTGTTGACTATTTCAATTTGCACCAGACAGGATTATTCTTCCTCCTAATGTATTTTCCAGGCTTCTTGAGGTTTGGCATGATCGGAGAGGCTAAATTCAGGCAGGCATTATTGACTGGAAAATATACTCTGGTCAGGTACCCCTTTCTTTCCCAGTTAGTTCCATACATGCTTAGCTGTTTTCATCATTGTAGTGTGCTGACAGCTCCTCACAGGAGCAAAATCATTTGTCTGATCTGGTGCCTGGACTGATTAATTGGTTCACTATGCAAAATGGCCCTACCGAGATCTAACTTTATTGTCTTGATTGAGAAAGAATAGGACACTCATTTTGTCCCCGTTTCTGCAGTGACAGATTTCTGTAAATGCTATTTGTGGTGTTGGTAGAGAGATTCAGAATGTTTTTTGCATTATTCTTGTTGGAACTATTTCCCTGGATGTTTCATGCACCAAAGTGAATCTGTGCAGCATACTGCTAGAGTCATCAACTCTGTATTTGTGCACTTCACTGTCTCTCAGATTATCCTCTCCCCTAGAATGGCAATAATTGATCACTGTGTAAGGTAGGCACTGCCTCAATGAGGTTTTAGACACTCGGCCTGGGCGGGCAAGTCCAATCCATCTAATACTGAATTTCCCTTTGCAATCAGTTGAGTGTGGCACTTCAGAAGACCTATGAGGGGAGGTAAGTTCTCCCTAAAATAGTCTTTTCCCTTTTTTATATTTATTCAATAGGAAATTAGGCACCTCCAGAACATAATCCAGTCAATATATATATTAGACATACACATCTTTTTAAAGCAGAAGTGTCATGATGATCAGTTGCTCTGCGAGTGCTCTCCTGTGGATGTACCAAAGTGGATCAGAGCTGCAGATTCCCAGCAATGTGCTGAGGAGAATTTGGTGCTGGGGCGACTTTTTGGTGCTGGGGCCAGGGTTCTCTGGTTATCATTTGCCAAGAAGGTTCTTGAGAGTTTGGAGAAGACCAAAGCCCTGCTGGTCTTCACAGGGTGAGCCCATCACACAGAGCTGGTGGAGGAGGGATTATCTCTGTGAGATGGGTTGAATGCACTCAGGATTGAGCATAATTTAGGCTGAAAGGGACCTCAGGAGGTCTCCGGTCCAATCTCCTGTTCAAAGTGGGGTCAGTTTTGACATCAACCTGTTCCTGTGCTGTCCTCATGATGAAAGAGTTTTCCCTTTTACCTGGTCTGAACCTCGCTTATTTCAACTTGTACCTGCTGCGTTTCGTCCTCCTCCTCCTACGTGGATGTAGTTGTTTAGCTGAAAGCTGGCTCTGAAACATACACAGAGCATAAGGGGAACAAGTAAATGTAATGCCTAAGGAAGATATTCAGTATTTCTACCACTGTTTGCACGTTACTAGTAATTGTTTTGTTGGGTAAGGAATGATAAGATGCTCTCTGCCAGAGACTCATGCTAGACCAAGGGGCAAACACTATGCAAAAGAGACATTTTCAAGAAATCTGAAACTATTTGCCAAATACAGAAAAACTGGCATTTTAGAAACTATTATGAGTGTTGTTTGGAAGCAAAATGTAACTTTTAGAATTGTAAATAAGTGCTTTTCCGAAGCATATAATTTTTTCCTGCTTGAATGAATATAATTACTCTAACAATAATTATTCCTGGGAGGACCTGAGACCTACCTCATCACCTTGCCATGTCCAATGGCCACTGAGCTGTCAGTGGGACCTCTCTCGCTTGCCAACCTTGTCCTGGTGAGTGATGTCCCTGCCTGCTCTGTGGTTGCTCTCTGCCCCTCATGTGGCAGCTCTGCTCTTTCTGTTCCCTTAAAGAATCTGAAACGGCAAAGTTTGATTTTTATGTGCAAAAATCATATTTTTTTAAAAAATCACCTGTTTGCATCTAGTGAACCCAACCTGACTGGTCCCATGCTGAGCAAATGACATGGCAAGCTTGGACAGGGTCCAGGCAGGTAGCCTTGCCACAAGCTGGAGTAGAAGGACAATGTGTTTGACAGTGTTTCCAGGGATGCTCACTTTGTGCCACTTCAGCCGCACTGGCCAGACCCCACCATCACCGTTGGCATCCAGCTCTAGGTCATTCCACATCACACAGAGACCTCCCAGAGTCCCTGCACAGCCCACGGCAAGCAAGCACTGGGAATCCTTGGGATGGCCAAAGGTGTTGCCTTCAGCAGCTGCCTGCCCTGTCCCAAGCACCAGCCGGAGCAGGGTGCCCTGTCCCCAGCTACAAAAAAAGTCAGGTAAATCATGCCAGCCCAGGCACTGCAGTCGTGAAGGCATGCACCCTCCATAGACCTGGAGTGCTTCTTTTTGGGAGGGGCAGGGGGGAGACAGCAAGTGCTCCAACAAGATGGCATCGTGCTTGTCTACCTTGGCTCTGAAAGCCTGGGTGCATGGTGGTGGCACAGGGTATGTGGTGATACCTGCACGCTGCGCCTTTGGATGATCCAGTTCACCAGCCTATTTTATGCATGCTGATCCTGCTCATCAGGATGCCCACGTGGACCCCAGGATGTAATTATTTATCTCTATTATATGAACATGTTGGAGAGTGGTTGAAGGTGGGGCAGGAAGAGGACACGATCAGCAGCCTTAGCTTCTGACTTAACTTCATTCTCTTGTAATTCAATAGTTTTCCAGTTGACTTCGAAGAGAGCAGAGAGAGACCGTGTTTAAGAAAAACTCCTCTTGCTGATGTTGACGATAAAGTGAAACCTCTGGTGGTTAGTTGTACCCAACCTAAATAATTCATCTCTCCCCTTCAGGGCAAGTCTCAGCCATTTGCAGAGGACATTTTCACCATTCCCTCGTGATACAGGAGTGACAGGAAGGTTCCTCATGTACACGTCAGAAAGCAAGCCCAACTCCTCTGACAATATCTGATTAATCTTTAGAACACCATATTGATGCTACACGAATAAGTATCATTACTATTTATCAAACCTCTGCAGCTTGCTTAATACAAACTGCTGGAAGACTTTAATACAGAAGGAAATCCATCTGATCCAATAGGCAACCAATTTGTCTGAGAGTTCTTACATCAGGGAAGTTCTCAGGTTTTGCCTCTTTGCATTTACCTAATTACCTGACTTTGTGCACCTAATTAACTTGCAATGCTGTCATCAAGGGAATCCGTGATCTTTCCAAACAATTTTGTGGCAGCCAGAGATGAGCCCTCTGTAGGAAAGACACAATCTGTTTTTTGATTCCTGTGTCCATTTTGCTCTATTCCCTTTCTGTATACCCTTTCAAAAGAATCACAGGTGAGGAGAAACAAAATTGAAGGAAAGCCAGAAGAAATACCATTTACTCCTGAGACAGCATTGTGTAAGAGTGAATCCTAAGGAGATCATATGTAGATGAAATGTAGGTTGAAATTCCCTTCACCTTTCATCGCAACAAACAACTCCTGACTATTTAGTTTCCCTTTACATCTGATGGATTTAATCAGGGCATATTCATTTTCACATCATTTTTCCATCCTGCCAATGGTGGTTCTGTACTTGAGATTATGCTTTCTTACCTGCCCAAGACATTTCAAGAATTTACCCAAAGAACAAGCTCCACTTGGCATCTTCAAGGACACTTATGGACTCTTGAATATAACAGTGGGAGTCGGGAGTTTGGGGGACTATTTCTGTCTCTGGCACTAATCACTAGAGGAAGGACTCAACAAAAAGGCCCTGACCCTTTAAAAGATAAAGTTAGCCTCAAGTATTCACCAAGACCTCCTCTGCTGAGAGGTGGAAGAGATAGCCACTTGTGGATGTGTCATTCCACACCAAATAAATATGTTTAAGTAAGTAAAGTAACTCACCCCCAAGGTCAATACTGACTATAGTAATGCCTCTATACTGCAGTGATGCTCCATGTCAAATGGAAACAGTAAGGTTTATTAGGTATGATATGAGGGCAGCCGCGAAATTTTAGCTGCTAATATATGTCAGGTGTTCTTAAATCCCTGTGCAGGAAATAAAATTGCATTTGCTGCATTTTTATCCAATATCAGAAAAAGCAACTATCTTTACAATAAACTTTTCTCTAATGAGAGAGATTTCGAGAAGAAAACCATAACTGCATTAGTACCTCTTCTGAGCCCAGTAGCAGGGAGCAGGAGGATGGAGAGCTCTTGTAATTTGTGTACAACTGTGCAGGCTGTTCATATTCACTTAAAGGTCTCAGTCTTGCCTCACTCCTACCCATGGGTGTGCATCAGGCTACGTGGGTAGTGGTGGAGTTCCAAGTGCAGTGCCATGTGGTGCCCTCAGGACTTCCCTTTTCCTGTTTTCACTTTTTTAGCTTTTGAATTCCAGTTCATTAATTATACTGCCCATGACAATGGGCTAATAGGTGTTTGTTCTGTCTTCTCAACATTAGCTTGTACTTGCCTGTCTCTGTCAAGTCTTTGCCTCTCACGCCAACCTGCCTTTTTACTCTCTTCATGCCTCTTAAGACATGCTGAGAGATACTAATCCCTGTCAGAACTGGACTCTTAAGTTAGATTTTCCTCGGGTTTGTATTAAATCTCCCTAGTCTTGGCTATCCTGAACATTTTTAACCAACAGTGAGTTTTGCCTCCTGGCTGGCCAGCAGTAAGTAAACACAGCACCACTCTGCAATCCTGTCCTTGCAGCTACCCAAGATTAATCTCTTTCCATGCTAAGAACTGGCCATTTGTTCCTACTCTTTGCTCCTTATCTCTTCTCCAGTTTTTAATCCATGACAGGACTTTACCTTTCACCCCTGGATTGCCAAGTTTCTCAATAGCCTCTTGTGCAGACTTTATCAAAAGCCTTTTGAGAGTCGGCAAGTCCTCCCTGCTCCATGGTTTCATTAACCCTTTCAAGTACTTCAAACTGAAAAGCGAGAGGAGGAAGACTACTGCTCGAGGGAAGCATTCTAGTTGGCACACCTGTTATCTTTTTTGTGTTTTCTTGGACAAATGGCTCCCAGTTGCAGGAGTGATGTGTGATTTATATTAACCTGCTTTTCTTGGACATGGTCTGGCTGTTTGCTACTTCCTCACATTCTGGGACTTATTTTGGTCTCTGGGTCTTTATGTCAAACTCTGAAGTGACTGCTCCAGACCCCCAACCTTGGAGACAGACTTGCATGTGTCCTGTCATGCCAATTGTGTGTCCGGTCTGACAGGCATAATTCAGTTGTTTGAATGGGGGCCTGGTGCCATTTAAGATGGCCACGAGTGTGTGGTTGTGTGCATTATGGCATGGCTATGTAGGCAGGTAACACATAGGCGCTATGGGAGATCTGGGCCACACTGGATAGACAGCTAGAAGTGGGCGTGTGAGTTGTCTCAACATCTGGGGAGTCGGCAGTAGACAGCTTGCAGCATGAGGTTGGGCAGAAGGCCTCCAGAGGTCCCTTCCCACTCTGTTTTCCTTGCATGTGCTCTAATACATGTCTCAGCAACACTTGGCACTTAACTGGCATCGTGCCTTCCCTCCAAATCCCACTGCAGAGAGTGAGGGCAGTGAGCTGCCGGGCACTGCAGGGCACTTCTCATTGTGCAACCTCAGCAGATGACCGGGTAGGTCTGGCAAAAACCAGGCCCTTCCCTCTGCTTGGAAACTTCTGTTTGCAGTGACTAGCCTTTGCAATTTTGCATAATCATCCCAAGCCTGCTCCTGAACCCCATTTCACCACATTAGAATGTCGCCATGTCAATTCTCCACCGATAATGTCCCATTTACTGTTGTCATTTCTTTGCTTCCACAGAAGTATGTCCCTGGTGAAAGGTCCCAAACTCCACATGAGCTAAGCCTGATCACATCCATGTCCTGTCCTCAACAAGCCCTGAACAGGTTTCCCTTCTGGCATGTTTGTCCTGCTGATTGTGTCCAGGTCTTTTGAAGCTTAACCTTGCAAGGTGCCTCTTAAAAAGTGCTGAAGACCCTCAAATCTACAATGCTTTCACTTCAAAGTAAGCTGGATGAATTCAGTATCTCTCAGGGCATACCTGACTGTTGTCTATGGATTTTGCTCTCCTTTTTACCTGCCATTTTGCTTGTATTAACATCATCATGGTTGGAATTATGTTTTCACTTGATTTTGTTATCACCATAAAAGTGGCAGACAGAAGAAAGTACAGGCGGTAAGTGAATCCCGGTACATCTCTCTTTGCTTGTGAGAACGATGACCATTTCCTTTTCTCCCTGCAGCCCTGACTCTTTGCTGCACTTGTATCCTGCACCTGTGCTCCTGGGAGCTTGGTCATACATGCTCCAGCACTATTTATTATGTAGAGAAAATACAGCAAACATAAGTACATCAGAACAGGAGGTCTCTGTGTTCTTGGGGCAGGCAATGGGAATTTTACCATTGGCGCTTTTTTTTAAATTTATCTACCCCTGGATGGAATATATACATATATTTATCATATACAAAATATTTCCGGCATAGATAAATATTCACTTTTGTTTTCTGTAGCACAGTCACCATACAATGAATAGTGCAGGAGTTGCAGAGCATGCAACTGAAATCTCTGGCTCTCACAAGGAATACCAGAATTCCCAGAAGTAGTAAAAAATGCAAGGAAAAAGAAAATAGCATATTTCAGTTACCACCTGTAATCCTCGGGGGCATCAAAAGACTCTGGAGGTATCTGTTATACATGGTAAAGAGTCCGAAGAAATGCCGCTGCCAAGAAAACAATTCCCAGCTCCTAAATAAGCGGTTAGCAGTTTACAGAGGCACACCTTCAACCAGGATATACGACAGTTGTACAAATACAGCTACCTCTCCGGAGGCAGCCACATTATGAAAGCTTTAACCCTTCAGGCAGTGATCAGAAAACCAGCCACTTCTGGGAGATGTCTTATTTAACCATTTTGCCTCCTTAGGAAGCAAACACCATAAACATGTTTCCTGAGCGAGAGCCAAGGGCTCGCTGAGGACCATGGTTTGATCCCAAAGCTCTTGTTCAGGAGTCAAAGCAACAGTGATGTTGTGTAAATACCATTAAAAGTTGCCAAAACAACAAACCTGACAACAACAGCTAATATAATATCAGTTTGTTTGAAAAAGAGTTGAGACGTTCAAATCGACGACGTCACTGTTCATGCCAGGATGAGACCCTGGAGAAGAGCAAATTGTCATCACCAGAGCACAGGGAAATGTCCTCTGCAACGTGACCTCTCCTTTCTTCACCTCTTCAAGCCGAGATTTGACCACTTTTCATTAAATTCTGGCATTTAGTCATATTAGTGTTCCAGCTGCCTTGCCTTTCTGAAATACTGCTGCTGATCAGTGGGATACCCTCAGTTTATCAATTTCGCAAAATACCTCTATTTTTGTAGGACTTTCTCCAGGAAGTTTTCTGACAGTCGTAAGGACAAGTTGTTCTGATTATGTTCTGTTTGAACTTTTAGAACAGGATCAAAAGTGTTAATCTGAAGGAGAATATTGCAAAAATCAGAAATTCAATTGCATTTCTCACCTTCTTGCAGCCAAAATATATTGACCGACAAGGTATGAAACTTGGCGTAACACAGCACTACACAGTACTACCCTGGTGGAGGATCAGGAAAAAAGTAGGTAACATTTTCTGGAAAAGGAAAGGTTTTATACACAATGGGGAAACTGGACATCATTTCCTTAAATGTCAGTGGAGTGAATAATCACATAAAATAAAATTTAAAAAAATCTTTTCTGCACCTGAAAAAATAGAACACTGCTGTGGGATTCCTGCAGGAAGCGTATGACTTAGACTTAAATCTGAGTAAATCAGATTTTGCACAGCTCAGCTCGAGAGCATCCAAAGAAAAAATGAGCTGCTCTTCTGTTCCATAAAAACACAGCTTTTCCTCTATTTAATTTTGGGACTAACAAAAGGGGAAGATTGTTATGAGTCACAAGTAAATTGCTTTAGTGTGAAATAATTTTTATTAAACTCACTGACCTCGACTGTTTTAATTTCACTTCCTTAAGTGCATTACAGAGAAACTTTATCCAACCTTGATGCTCTGGTGTCTCAGGGATTATATATCAAGTTTATTTTAAATCACAGATTTAACACATCATGTGTTAGCTTTCAGCACCTGATAAATGTTATGGGTTTCGTAATGCTCTTGCAGAATTGGAACCACCAGTCATTTGGGTCTCCAACTGTTGTTTAACTAAGTGGCATTAAAGGCTGAATATTTTATTAACAAAAGGAAAACAACCCTTAAATTAAAATAAAATACTCCACCCAATAGCCCAACTGCATAATGCTCAACCTGAGATCAAATTTGTGCTCTTAGCTGTCTCCAGAATATGCAAATTAGATAGTTTCGACAGTTAAAAATGTTTTCTAGTAACATGTTAATGGTGAATGAGATTCAATGACCTACAAGAAGTCCCACCTTCTACAATCTAAGGATGCTTTTTTAAAAGGAAAATAATAAAAGCAAGGGAGTTTGGGGAGCTGAAATAATAAGTACATCTGCAGTTGTACAGATGCTGCAGTTTGCAACATCATTTTGGGCACTTTGCACAGCAAGACTGAACCAAACAAACTTTCAAGCATAAATGCTGAAATTGAGTGGAAATAGCCTCAGAATCATAGACATGGTTGTTGGAAGGCCACTTGCCCAACCTCCTGCTCGAAGCTGGACTACTGCCAACTCTAGAGTAGGTCAGATGTGGCTTCGCTAGGCAAATTTTGAAAACCTCAGAAGACAAAGACTGAGCAGCCTCGGTACAAACTGTTCCGGTGCTTTGTTACGTTTCTTCTGAAATGATGTTTTCCCCGCTCTCCCTCCCAAGCTACAGACTGTGGCCATTGCCCTCTCTTACACTGCCCTGCTCCTGAGAACAGTGGTTCCATCATGTTTATCATTGTCTGTCAAGAAGCTGTGGGTAACTGCTTGATTTCTCCCTTGTGCCAGACTAAACAAGCCCAACTACCTCAGCTTCCCTTTCTAGAAGTGCAGGAGGTCCCTGATCATGTTAGTAGAAATGCCCAAAAAGAAACCCAGGCATGATGTTCCCATACTGAATGCAGCAGGCAAATGCCATTTTTAATGCATGGTCAGAAGTAGATCCCACAGTCCTTTAGAGACCTGCCCAATGATGGAAACCTCCAACTGGCTGAAACAAAGAGTGCAGCCTTTTTGGCAGAGCAAGGATGAGGCTGGCTCATGGAGAAGGGGAAGGGGAGTGTTTGACAGGGCCATCATCTCTGGAGAAATTGTCTCCTGCCAAATTTTTGTTCCTCTGAAAGCATCTCAACCCACTTAACCTTGTAATTTAATCTCCCGTGTTTCTTCTCAAGATGATTCGGTTTGCTGTGGGTTTTATTTGCACATACGTGGTTTGTAGTTAGAGGGATGTCGGCTCTCTGTCTATGAGGTCTAAGGAAATCGGCTGAATGTTAGGCTGGAGCAGGCAAGCATCTGGTGTGCAATAAACATATTCCCCACTTTTCCGAATGTCCCTTTTTCACACCCCTGCTCTTTCCTCTTCCCTCATTAATTTCTCCCTATTTCTTAATTTTCCTTTTCTGGCTTTCTACTCCTCTTTTAAAAACACCTCTTCTTCCCTATCCTCGGTTTCTTTCCTCATCCTGTCTGCTCCCTGCCCTTCACAGCCATGCATAAGCCTTGATGCCAACACTTGAGCCAAACTTGTGAACCCAGGCAGCTCACATCCCACCTGCATTTATAAACGAAAGGAAAAACTCACACTTTCTGTGGTGGGTCTGTTAAGCTGAGGTGGATTTGTAAGGCAGATATTTTGGAGCCAGTGACAGAAAGCACTTGCTACACGTTCACAAAACATCACCAACAAGGGAAGGGCAGCCAGTTCTCTGGGTTTCTGGGGACGTGCTCTGTGTCTCCGCTGTGGTGGTATTTGTAGATCGTAGCACATTTGTCTGTAATTTACGGATGTCAGGCAGCCCAGCCAGGGCAGCCGCTCTTATCGGGTAAGCAGGTGTCCAGAAATCCTGACATATCCGCTGCGCACGGGAACATCTGTGCTGTAGCATCAGAGCAGTCGGATGAAGGCTCCCGGGAAGCCACGGGGGATCCTTGGTTGTGGCAGTAACATCAGCTGCTGCGTGACCCCAGCATGGCGGGTCTGGAGGGCATGTCCCTGCGCTCCTGCAGGCTTTTGCAGCCATAACGAGCCAACAGTGTCAGGGCAAAATAGGGGACCGAGGAGATTTTTATCTGTGCTAGAAGCTTGCTATGTTGTTGTGGATGTCACTGTGTTTTTGGTGCCTGAATTCGCTAGCTTCAGCACAGAGATTATGTTCCCATTCTGGTTTTCCACTTGGATCATCAGCAGTGATGCTGAAGATCTCTTGGTGTCTCTTAAACCCAGTAAAGACCTGATCTTCAATTGTATATTCCCTGAGCTATGGGAAAAACCTGCAGCACAGTCTGGAAGTACACGGCATTCCTCATTTTGGGGGGCTGAAAATAAGCGGGTTTATTCATATAGATCTGAAGCCTTTTTAACCACTGTGGAGGAAGAGAGGTGCCCCAAGCCCAAGTTTTATGAAGTCCCTCATAGGTGACACTGGAATAGGGAGGACATGATGCCAAACCCTCAGGGCTGCTGTCAGAGCTGGTGACACTTCACTCCTTCATCGGTGTCTCAGCAGTGGCAGCCCCTGTATAGCAGGATCCTCGCTGCCCTCTCAGTCCCTGCATGAAGCAGTCTCCATCTCTAAAACCAACAGAGCTAGTTCTGGAGAGGCTTTGGTCAGTAAGGAGTCCTCACCCCCACCTTGCAGGGTTGTTCTGAGTTTTGTCTGAAAGGATGGTGCTTTCAGACGTGGCGGGATTTGGGTTTGAAAATCGCAGAGCCAATGCTCACACCACACTTACACGCTCTAGGGCAGGGCCAATGTGTAAGGCATGGTGACACATTTACCTAATAGGGAGAGAAAAAGCAAGGGAATTAAGGCATCTCCCCATAGCTTCCCCAGAAGAGGAATGACCTTGATGATGGTATCCTCACCATCAGATATTGCTTTCCCCGGGGAACCAGGCAGCCAAAAATAACGTTTCACTATATAGCTGACAACAGAGAGGGAGCAATCACTGCCCCAAAGTTCCTAAATGGCATCCTGCAGCCTTGATCATCGCAATGACTGTCACTGGAGAAGGTGGGTGATACACCATGGCAAGGGCTAGAGGACACTGTTGCAGCCTCGCCAAGTGTTGTCACCAGGCCACATGTATCTCATGTTGTCAACAGGTCACAGACTCAGTGCGTTACAAGGTACAGGCTCTGGGTTAGACACACGTTCAGGACAGAGAGAGACTGTGATCCAGTCATCTGATGCTGCTCCCTCTTCCATGATCTCATTGCTGCATCCGTCACCACCATCCTCCGGGGAAACCCCTCGCTGATAAAAAGTCTCCACTCCTGCCAGGGAGACAGTGCTGCTCTCACCGTCCTGGCCAGACATGGGGAAATCCAGCCTCCCCGAAGAGATGGGTTTCCATGTTTGGTCTTCTACAGCAGTAGAAGAGGCAGTGTCTCCATAAGGGAGCACCAAAGTGGGCCTGGGTGAGTCCCCTCATGTTGAGGAGCTCCTTGGCAGCTCCTAAATGAGGGAGCATTAAAACAAATGGCATCTCTGGTTGGAGACGGGCACGCTCCTGTTTTGTTACCTGGGACTTGCAGCCCAGCAGGATGCTCTGCCCCTGACGTGTCAGGTCCAAAGTCCAACCCAGCTAAAACTCCTGTAACTAGCTTAAAGAAAAGATAGTGTCTGTTATAGATATAGCTCTTTTTATTGTAGATAAAAAGTTACATGCAACTTTGCCAATGTGGAAAAATCTTTTGTCCTGCTCACAGCATGGAGACTAAGCATGACTTTTCCCAAAATTTTCTCTCTGATTTTAATAGTCTGCATTTTCTATTCTCTCAAACTCCTGGAAAGGGAGCGGTCATCCCACATTGCATCCCCGGGGTTTTGCAACAGCCTCTTCTGCAGCACCCTTGGGGGTCCTTAGAGGAAAAGCGTCATATGAGGGAAACCACCTCAACTGGGGCTTTCAGAAAGATAGATGTGCTGAAATTAAAGGCCACTCTTGATTATGTTATATTAATAAACAGTTCCTTCCCTTCCTGGTTCCAGGGAAGAGCTCTCTCCCAGACGGGAACGCAGCTCTCTGTGTCACAAGCAGAACATCTGAAATTATCCGAGGGGTTTGAAGTCTTTGCCAGCAGTGTTCAAACAGTGTTACCTCCTGGCAGGGTGCCCAGGCCCTTTCTGTTCCTGCTCAGGAGCCACAGCTGGTGATGGCTCTTAACCCTTGAGGCCGTAACCCGTGTCCATCCAGCATGGAAAATGATGGGGAGCTTTGCAGATGTCCTTGGTCAAAGCCACCCCCGCCTGCCGAGCCTTGGGGAGAAACACAAACAGGCTGGAGGCCGTGCAGAAGAGATGACAGCTACTGATGTGTTGGAGAAGAACCCACACAAGTGCTGGGTCCCACGAGGCCACACCACAGCTACATGTTCCTGCTGCAGTCGGAGAAACCCCAGAGGAGAAGCGGGGCTCTGCTGTGTTATGTGTTTTACAGATGCAGTGCATGCAAATAGTCCATGGAATTTGTCATCCCCAAAGAGTTTAGCACACGGGAGGAACTTAAAAGTACTGCTGGGATCTTAGCTCCACTTGGCTTTTTTCTTAAGAGTGATGACTCCCCACAAGCAGCATAGCTTGAGCCATTGAATATGCCCCCAAAGGCAACTAGAGGTTGAAGGAGCAGCCAGAATACCTTTGTTTCTCCCCTTGCAGGATTCTGGTTATGATTGCTGTTCTCCAGCTGCCTCGGCTCAACCGCCATGCCCGTCCTCCCCAAGGGACTCCCCATCTGGGATTCTCTCTCTGACTCTGGGGCTTGGCAGGACTGACTGCCATGCACAGCCTCCTGCCCTGCCTTCTCCCCCCGATTCCCTGCTCGATAATGCCAAATGCTATCTCATCCCAGGAACTGATTTCATCTCATGCTTGACTTCACATCTCAGGCCCAGGAGAAGCTCTGCATGTCTCAGAGCTCATCAGAAACCCACGATTCTTTCAGATGCCTAATAAAAAAGTGAGTGCTTCTGTCTTGTTCCCTGACCAGGTATTTCCTCATGCACAGAGGTGAAGTCCTCCCCTCTATGTGTCTTTCAGAAATCAACTTGCAAGTGCCACTAGCTCCAGACTCCACTTTGCCACCGTTTCCCCCAGCCTCGCTGTGCTCCTCTGATTTCTCCTCCTTTCGCTGCCCTAGTCAGAGGAGGCTGGTGGAGGTGTTGGCCCAACGCTGCCGGGCAGGTGGGTGGGCTGACACACACACTTCTTAGCTCCGCTTCTGGCTCCCTGCTTTCCATGCTGGTCGCAGTGACAGGTTGATACGGCGTGGGTGGGCTGGAAGACAGCAGCATAGACGGGAGACCCAGACAGCCCGTTTGGAAGCGCAGCAGTAGGGCGAGAAGCAAGGAGATTCCTGGAGAGCGTCGTCGCTGCAGGGGAACTGCAACCACAACTGGGAAACACAAGTGAACTTGCATAAATCACTCCACATGCCACAGTTATTCCTCCAGTGCTCATAGAAATGGCAGAGCCCAGCCACAGCTTGGAGTTTATTGGATTGCTGCTGGGCTAACAAGATTCATGGGAAAATTAAAAATTGATCAAATGAGCTAAAAACAATGTGTTCTGCTGGAAAAAGTTGGCTTCAAGTAATTTTGCAACTCAGAAAAGTATTTTTTTGAACCACACTTGACATTGCTGAACACGTACCGTTTTGCAACTGGAGCAGGGTGACGAGCAATCGCTGCGTGCTTGAAATGGAAGTGAAACATTTCAGTTGTGCTCACTGGAATCTTTCTTTCAGGTTTACAGCTTGAAAAATGCTTCTGTGATTGTGGCATTTCATTGCAACTCATGACAGATTTATTATTCTTTTCTTTGATACCCTAACAAATTTCACAGGGAAAGCAAACTGCACTCTGCCCAGCTCTGGCTGCATGCACTTTGGGGCCACATTGTTTTGCAGGAAAGGCTGTAGTGTGTACATTTAAAACAAGGGCTACCCCAAGCCCTGTTGTGCAACTGGCTGTTTAACCCAAACAGTAGTATTAACAGTCAACAAGTCAAAGCAACTGTAGCTGCTCGAGTCCCCAGCAATGACATCTTCCATCTTGCCGGTGTCCCCACCGGGCATTGCCTACCTGCACCGGGGTCTGCATCTGCTTCTCGTTTTGCAAAGCAGAGCCAGCACAGGCCCCATTCAGGTGCCCATGCAGAGGCATGTAGCACCATTTGGGGTCCTCTGCAGTCACCGGACCATCTGTACAGGACTGGCAGTTGTCACAGGGGGCCTGGGGTAGATTCCTGTCCGTGCAGAGCAACTGGATGCCAGGCAATCTGTGAAATGGCATCGCCCGTCTCTGTTTAGGCAACGACACAACACTGTCCTTATCTGCCTAGAGAGAAGATTCTTCTCTGTCTGAATATTGCTGGGGAAGTGAGATTATGACTGTGTTCATACCCCTTCTCACAGAACTTCTCCTCACTGCCAAGGCAGTGGAGTCTAGTGGGCATATCTCATTGTTCTCCTGACCTTAAGCACCATGATTAAACCAGACACTTAATGTAAGAAAGACCTCTAAATTCAGCCCAAAGTTCTTGCAGTACTTATCAGCCTAACCCTGAAGCTCTGGCAGGAGGTTTCAGTGGCTGATGGCTTGCTCCCTGCCACACAGAAAGCCAAGGCTGCCTTGGGAGGAGAGGAAGATGTCTGCAAAGTGCCTTGGAGTGAGACGCACCAGCAGCCCCAAAGCATCGCCCCCAGGGCAAAGGCCATCCACCCCCCTGGGTGAGGAGGCAGAGGTCCCTGCAGGAAGCTGTAGGACCTGTATACAGCATGATTTTTACAAGGATCTACAACATCAATTTACAACAGGAATTGCGTCTGGTGGAAAAACTGAGAATTATTAGTGGTACAGTAAAAAATCCTGGGAGTCGCTGAGCATCAGGGCTGGGCACAAAAGAGGCAGGGTGCCAGGTCCTTTTAAAGCGTCCTTTCCTGTGGGGCCAGGTGCCATTTTAAAATGAAGACACTGGCTCTCATTTGCCTCTCAGCTGGGTGACTTGCTTGGGGTCATTTTTAGTTAGATCTGCTGGAAGGGAGAGGCAAGTCAGGACTGCTCTGTTTAGTCTTACTCATCTGGCATCTCACTATCGCACTTCTCTCCTGGCTGGACCAGCTGTTCCCCACAATCAATCCCACTGAGACAGCAAAACCAGATAAACGTGCTGTTCCCTGTTGTCCCTCCAGCCTACAAACAACCTTATGCTTTCCACAAGTCACTAAGGGAAGCCCTTGAGCAGGATATGGACCCTGCTTTGGGGCATCTGAAATGAGGAGAGGATTATCAAAAGCAGAAGAGAGGTTTGCAAAACTTGTCCTCAGCACTGGGATCCCAAGGAGGTTTCATTGCAGACCCAACCATAAGGAAACCAAACCTCACCATAGTATGGATGTGCTGCCTGGGTACTGGCCTCCCTTTCCCAGAAGGTGCAAGACATCTGGCCCAGGTGGCCTCCTGTGATGGCACACCAGCAACACAAGCCCCCACCTACAGAGAGGAAAGGAATCCTGTGGGGAAAGCCCAAGGAGAGATTTCCATCTTCTCCCTACACATACATGACATTTTTCGTGCAGGAGGAGGCTATCCAGGCAAGACCATGGCATCTCTCAGAGACCTGCTGTAGCACAGAAGGGTCCAGGTGAGGGTGCACAAAGCATGGGCTGTGTGTCCTTGCAGCGAGACAGGCAACCAGCCCAGGTTGCCTTGCTCCAGAAGCGTTGCATGGGCTTTTGCACCAAGCAAAGACAAAGCAAGAATCTTGCAGGACAGATTCTGCTCCACTTCGTATCTTGTCCACAACACCAGAAGCAGCCAAAAGTACATGGAAGCTCAGATCCAAAGGTGCAGGTTGTGTGTCCCCCCGGGAAGCTCCCTGGAGAAGTCGGGCAGTGGCAGTGCCACTGGGAACCGAGGCAGAAACACGCTGCAAACCACCATGGCTGCAACAAAGAGACAAACCTTTGCGTTTCAGCTGACACTCAGCTAGAAAACTCCTGCAGAAGGGCTGGCTTATCTTCCCTGTGATGCTGCAACCACAAGCAGCACCAACAAAATCCATATAACATATGTAGCTGCATCTACTTTGATGATTTTGCCGGCACAACTGAAGTGATGAGGAGAGGGAGTTTTTTGCTCACGGTCTTAACTTAAGCACACCAGCCAAGCCTTACACTCTAAATTGAGTCCAAATGCCTGGACAAAAAAAAAAAGTTTGTGGCTAAAGTTGAAAGAATTAGTTTTGTTTAGTCTACAAAAGCAGGCTAAAAAGCCATAAGATAATAGTCTTCCAACACGTAAAAGGTTGCTGTAAAGCAGAAGGTGGTCAGTTGTCCCTCAGCTGCTGCCAAGAGGGCAAGAGGACAAGAGGTAAATGGAGTAATACCCAGCAAAAGTGACTCAGGTTAGACATGAGGAGTAAGTAAAAGGAGATTTAAACACCAGGCAATAAAATTGGAGATTAAGTCACTGAAGAAAGCTGCAGATTCCCCATCTCCAAAGGCTTTTAATGACAAAACAGGCTAACTTTGACCAGGAATAGTTTGGGAATACCTGTTCCTTATTTGGTGGAGGAAATCTGGCCCCATCTCAACCAGAGATTCTGTTTTAAGGGCCGAACATGGGCAAATAGATGGGCAAAGCTAAAAGATAAAGCTGCTTTGAGAAATCATTGCCCACAAGAACAAGCCACTCTACGAAATACAGCATCCCAACATTTAATGCTCTGCATGCTTCCCATCTCCTGTGTTGCGGTTATGTGTATTGGTCAGTCCCTCATCCTGCCTTTCTGTCCTCTGCCTTTTCCCAAGCCCTGGCCACGCTTTCCCAGGAAGCAGGGCTGCTACATGATATTTAGTAGGTATTTTTAGCATGTGTATCACTATGGCATCTCCCCCCACCTAACGAAGCTGAAGTCAGGACCTGGTCCTGCTGTGACATGAACCTGTGGTTCCTACAGTGGCGCGAGCCACTGAGCTGTGCTTTCCAGATTACAGAGTTTACTGAAATTTCAGGGCCAGACTGATTTATTGATGCTGCCCGAAGCCTGCAGACACGGCGGTGACCTCGTGTTGGTGAGCAAGGGCCAGTTGATCTTCCAAGGTGTTCCTGCTTGAAACAGGTGGATGAAATCTCTCCTCACCCCAGCAAAATAGATTTAAGCATTGAGCCTGTGTCAAAGCTGCACCCAACGACCTCCTGGTAGCCAAGTGCTGAACCAGCTGAAAAGGTCAATAGCATATCAGCCGGAACAGCTGGATCTAATAGAAAATGAGTCAAGATGATACATAGTTGGCATTGCAGGAATAACAGATGTAGCCCGAGTTGGTTGTAGCAGCACGTTGATGTACTGAAGCAACTGAAAAGAGACTCGCATGACCGCTCTCTTCCTGTCCACTGAAACTGAGATGTCTCGCAGATGTTGCACACAGATTTTCTGGTGACCGTGTTTCTGCACATGACAGATACAAGGCAGATCTCACAGCAAAATGTGATCTTGGGAAGGGGCATTTGGAATGGGGGATGTAGAGATGTAGCAGATCGCAAGGTAATGGATATAACCCGCCATTTCAACTTGCGTTAGGACTCTCCAGTCTTCAGTCCCAGGCCCAGCAACATCACTGCTGCCACCCTGGACCAGGGATGCCAAAAACTCAGATTTGCCATTTCACCTTCTCTGCTGTTGTTGAAGAGATGGTGAATTTTGCAGGTGAAAAAAACAACCAAACAAAAAAAAGCAGCTGCTTAGCTCAAAGCATCTTTTATTGTCCAAAATAAAGGAGGCACACAGGGACAAGGTGAGGAAAGTGGCTTGCAGGGAGCAGGGCTGTGAAGCCAGTAATTCTTCCTGCAGGCGCTGTGATGCTGCAGCGGCAGCACCTCGCTCCCAGAGCTGTAAAAGGATTAACTTAACAAATTTAAAAAGAAAAAGAAGGCTAAAATAGGAGTCTAAAATAAGAATCAGAATCCCTCTGGTAAATTGCTGAGTTTGCTCCCCGCTGTGGAGAGCCAGTCACAATCAGGGGGAGTGAGCTATTTTCTGGAGATGTGCTGGAAATAGCACGGGGTAGTCAGGGAGCAGCAGCGGGTGAGCATCAGCAAGGGAGCCTGTGGTCCCCCAAAAGCTTTCCAGCTAGGTTTGGCACCCCAGCGTATGCTGGAGGGACATAGCAGGAACCAGGCGGATGTGGGGTGGGATGGGATGGGATGGGATGGGGAAGGCGGTGGGCTCAATACTGCTGATTCAAGGCAGCCGTTTG
Source organism: Rissa tridactyla (assembly GCF_028500815.1). Lineage (NCBI taxonomy): Eukaryota > Metazoa > Chordata > Aves > Charadriiformes > Laridae > Rissa > Rissa tridactyla. The sequence goes on along the minus strand of NC_071470.1, from coordinate 32,302,245 downwards.
CTCTCAGAAAAGCCCTCCTGGCTCCGCTCTCAGCAAAAGCGTCTTTTTTCTGGGCAAGGCACAGAGCTGAGAGCCTCAGTGTCTGCTCAGGGAGGCACAGCTGAGCGCAGGGGGTGGTGCTGGCCCGAAAACGTGGGGCTTCTTGCAGCCTCACAACTTATGGCACTGTCCTGGCACCACGCATCAGCTGCTCCGGCCCCACAGTGCTCTGGCAGCGACAGGCAGCCGGTCCTCTGGCAAAGCAATTACTGCCAGGCCCAACATGCTGCTGCTAGTGCAGAAATTGAATTTCAAAGCAGTTGACAGCAATTCCCCCGGGAAGCACCGGCGGGTGGATGGGGGACAGCAGGAAGGAGTTTTTCTTACCAAGTTTCAATCCTCACTCAGACGTGCTGAAATAAGACGCTAAGCCTTCAACTCAAATCCTCTGATCTTCCCTTTTGTGTTCAGCACTGCTCTTGGGTTTTCCCTTTTAAAACCTGTTTGTCGAAGCCCCACAAGATAACCTTCTTGGGAGGTGGGCTCTAAAACATTTGTCCCGAGTTTGAGATGACTGCCTCTTGCAGAAGGCATGACAGGAAGGTGATGGACACTGGGGCAGTCATAAGAAGCCATGCAATGCAGGAGACTGGGCTAAGAAACTATGCTAGGGAAAAGCAGCTTTCCATGTTGTTGAAAGGTGTCACAAAAGAAAAAAACATACAAACCTGATTCCGTGGTCATTGTTAAACCTGAGAAATCATCACCAAAATCCAGGGGTTTATTTTGCAATGGATTTTTTTTCCACCAGGAGCAGCAGACTGGCACGTAGAGCACTACCTTGTAAATGAGTAACCATTTCTTATGGAGGTATTTACAATAGAGGCGTGTGAAGAAGTGCTGGTTGTTAGAAGGATTTTGGTCAGATCACATGAGGCTGATGAGCTGATGCTTTGTGCCTGTCTGGATGAGAACATGAGGAGGGAGGATGGTGTTGGAGAGCCTCTGTGTGTCTCAAAGAGGGAGGGAAGGAGGGGGGTGCAGAGTTTCCGTACCACACCGTTTCCTGCGGGGTGTAGGTTATGCGTGGTGCTTGTCCCAGCGATGCACTGTAATAGTCCTTAAGCCAGACCTTTTCTGGCCCTTCAGTATATTTTCCACTGAGTTCGTCCCTTGTTGTAAGTATGGTGAGGTTTGGGAAATGAAATACCTGTGTGCCTCACCTGCACTCCAGCTCCATCTTGCAACGCCCAGTGGGGGCTGTAAGCAGCCGAGCTGAGCCCACACCAGGTCCCAGACCCACGTTAGGACCATGTGGGTGTATCTGTATTTCCAAGGACCTGTGGCTACCAGCACCCTCCTACGCAAGCTGCAGGCCCTGGGCCCCAACAGTCACACCGAGCACAGGAAAGGCAGCTGAGCACTGCCACGGGACAGCCTCGCTGCGTGGGTGACGTGACGGCTGTCCTCCTCCCCGAGACCCGAAGCACAGCCTGCAGCCTCAGCCAACCTTATGCTTGAGGCACAGGCTGATGAAACAGGGAGGAGAAGAGGATCTCTTCCATACCTCTCTGCTTTTCTACGGGACCCCTCACTATGTACATGAGCTCTTGTTCACCCACATGCAGTGGCAGGGAGAAGAGGAGCCCCAGGCGAGGTCCCCGTCCCTGGGGTGGCAGTGACAATGCAGTGTAGTACTCGGGAGGGCCACTGGAGGTCTGTGTGCATTTGCTTTCTCCTGTGCACTGTACAGCGCTGCACAGTGCAGAATAAACCCCACTCACCCTCCCCTAGCCCGGGCAGGACAGGGCACCCACCTCCCCGGGACAGCCTCGGACCCCACGGGGTGGTTCCGCTCCCATCCGAGCATCCCAGGGCAGCCCCAGGGCTTGACCCACCTTTGGCTCCATGGCAGGGTAAAAATCCAACTGCAAAACAGGAAAATCAGGAGGATGGCTCATCTGGCTCTTCTCCACCCGGGAGGCACCTCCTGTAGCTGAAACCCCACTAGTGGGAGATCCCTGCTCTCTGTGTCCCAAGGAGCTGCCCGCAGGTCTTCCAAGTTTGGAGCGAATTCATCCTCAGGCCAGACCTGCATGAAGCTGTTGACCTTCAGGACATGCAAACCTCCTTCCTTTCCCTGCCTCGCTGGGCTCAGGGACAGGGAGATGCTGGGGTTCTTACCATAAGGCTCATTTCTCCAGGGTCACAGGTTCCTGCTTTCTAAACACACAGTTGCTGTGACACAGCTCCTGCAGCTCTGGTCCTGCACCTCTTGCCTGTATCCCCACTGTTGCTTCCCTGGCCCCTGCTGCAGCAGTTGCCCTGACTTGGTTTTCAGTCGAGTTCAAACACACTTGTGAGCCACTGGACAATGGTGTGAGTGTGTGTTTGCGCAGTGATTTTGCATTCTGGGAGGGTGCTCACCCACTTTCGCAGCTCAACAAACAGACGGGCAGAACACAGCAGCTATCTGAGATCAAGGTGGCAGTTCAGCGCTGGCGCAGAGGATGTGGGATCATGGCAGTGGCTCAAGAGTGGCTCGCACTGGCTGTGTTTCAACCCGGTTTTATCCAGTCATGACTGCAGGATGGCTTCTTCCCTGCCCTGGCCTCTGTGGTGTGCCAGGCTGTGCTCGTCGCTCTGGGCTGGGATGCATTTTGTGAACTTTCCCAGTGAATGAATATAGCAACTTCACCATCGTGAAAATGCCACTGGATCTTTTAAATTTCACAAGTTGTTAGGCCTTCAATTTTAAAGGAGATATGGCACCCCAGGATCACAGCATCACCCACTACCATGTGGTGGCCCTGGTCAGAGGGGAAAGTCAAACCTCTCCTTTTGGTTTCTAGTGTCCGCTCTCTGTAGATGGTAAATTTTCCTGGACTAGGACCTGTGTCAATATGAATTCTGTAGAGCTATCAGATACAGTGTCCATCAGGTAACCCTGAGAGTGTCATCTTTCAAGTCACACACACTTTCTTGAAAACACTTCTTTAAAAATACAAGATTTGCTTGTGTCTCCCTCCAGCCAGTACCTCTGCTGCCAGTCCACTGCATTATGACTTTCACGATACTTGGTGTTTTCCTTAAAGTTCTAGTTTCTGAAACCAAGGGCCTCCCACAAAGTCCCACTTTAAAAACCAAAGCAGAAACCAGAAAAGGGGATTTTCCCCAGAATTAGGTGTAGAAAAAAAAGCTTTAGAGAGTGAAATGGTTTCCTCAGCTCCAAACAGAAGGAAAACTAAATGGACTGATTGCTCATGATCTGCTGACAGGGCTGTTGCTTCTGAGCGCTGCCGTCACCCTTTCCTACCTGATCCACACTCAGATCCCAAGCTTTTCAGCTTGAACATTTTAGTGCTGAAAGTCTCACTTGGGACATACTTCTGTGGCTTTCTTTACCTACAATTGCATCATCCACACCACCCTGCTCTGTCCAGGGGCTCCAGATGACCATGGTGGACCTCAACAAGAAAGGAGAGCAGAAAGCAGAGCTAAAGTAAGCAACGGCCATCAGAACCTCGCTATCTGCTTTGCAAGGGGTCAAGCAAAAACTTAACATGGCTTTTTATTAACTGAGCTTCGGAAACCTGCTGCCATGTTACAAATCCACAAAACATCCCCCACACAGCTTTTAGTTCAGGCTGGGCAAAGATAACTGAAATTCAGCTGGGCTGCGGTGCGACGTGTGCTCTGGAGGGAGGGAAAAGCGGCAGCGAAGGCATGGTGGGAGCTGGGAAGAGGACGGAGGTACAGGACATTTTCTTAGTGCACAAGGATGCAGGGCTGGGCTGGGGGAAGGAGGCACAAGGATGGTGTAGGGAAAAGGATGGCCAGCTCCAGGAAAGGAGGAACTTTGCTGGTTTTCCCAAGCATTGCATCTTGGAAGAGCAAGGAGATATTAAATGGTGGGCTTCTGCAAGTGGCAGTGGTAGAAAATGCAGGTGGCTTTGCTGAAAATTTGAACCCTACCGTTCTCGGCTTATGAAGAAGAAATACCCTGCACTTGCAGTGTTTCCAGCAAAATCGGAGCAGCACACGCAGAGAAAACCAAAGCAAGCTTCACAGCAGGCTCCAGGCTGAAGCTGGTGTGGCTTTGTCTACCCTAAGAAAACAGAGACTCCTCATTCTCGGGCAGGTCTTCATCTGACTCAGAAAAACGATGATGTGTGATCCCACCCTGATCCTCCTGCCCCAGCTGTGAACTTTGGGCATGAAACCTGCCATGAGCAGATGCCCAGCACGCTCTTTGCAAGGAGCGCATCTGAGCACTGCTACCTGTGGCCAGATCAGAGCCTGTCCCCAACTCCCCAAAAACCGCTTTGCAGACCACAGCTGATGGTGCCCAGCACCTGTCCCCACGCCCACGCCAGTCCCAAGGAGGATGCTGGTCTCAACGGCATCTGAATCTCAGCGGAGAAGAAAACCGAGTGTCAGACAGCTGCAGGGAGTGCGATTTTAAGAGTTTGAGGCCCCCCGACAGTGAAGGGAGGGTCAGGCCGATGCCTCTCTCTGCCATCAGTTTTGCTTCGCGAGGAGCACCCAGAGCAAGCATCCCCTCACCCCTGTGCAGAGGGCAGGAGACCCAGGACCCGCACCCTGCAGCATCCGGGCCTGGAGGCATCACTGAGCAGGAAAACTGGAAATACCTGAAAATTTGCCTCAGCTCCTTGCTCACAGGCATTATGCAAGGAAAGGAAAATCCCAGCCTGGATCAAGTGCTGGAAAAACCAGTGTAAAATCAGATCTGACATGAGCCCAACCCACAGAGGGGATGATACACATTGCCTCCCCCAAGGCAACACACACATTGCTGCTGGAGGAGTTTGGGGCGCTCGCTGGCCCTTGCAAGCAGTTACAACACAGCCTTGCAGGCCAAGCCGAAAATGCCACTTTCCTTTGCTCAGCAGCAGAACTGACTCGCAAATGTAGCCAAAAAAACCCAAATAACCGTTTCACATCTTTTCCTGCCTTGTCATGGTGGAGCTCATCTTGGACTGGGGCATTTGTTAGTTGTATTTTGAGGTTTTTCCACCTGTGGTTAGTTTGACATCTAATTTCCCTCCCCTTGCTACAGAATATTCTCATCTCTTCTCTGCTGCCATTCTTTGATGGTTTTTCTCCTCTTAGCTCCCCTGGTTCCTTTTCAAATTCTTTCCCCCCCTGCCTGCTCTCAGGCTGCAGTGTCTGCCATGTAGAGGGGTAAATAAGATGCTGTTCATCCAAGACCTGTCAGCCTCCTTAGAAGATCATAAGGCTACAGCTGCACTTTGGCAATCGTTAGTTAAAATAATGGCTGTTAGAAATGCCAGCAAAATAGCTGTTGGTCAAAAGTACAGTCATTAACCTTCTGTTCTTCTCTTCTTCCTTAGCAAAGATGGATACACATTGACAGAGTTGCTCATGATACAGCAAATTTTGCAGCAGCATTACCTCGCTGACCCAAGCAGGTAGCCAAAATTTGGGTGGCTGGAGGTTATTTAGAGCAAGAGAAGGAACTGGCTGTGGAGGCAGGTATTTTTTCCAAAGTGGTGTTGCTAATTTACAAAGAAGGTGCAAAGTTCTGCACGGAAAACGCCAAGAAATGAGCATTTCCTGGCTCACACCACCTGTGTTATTCCCACGTGCATAACAACTCTCGTGCTCTCCGCTTTTCTCAGGCCACACGTCGTCCTGGTCCCTCCTTCATGGCACCGTGCTCCCAACACAACCCCCGCACAGCATCTCCTGTGCATTGCAGAGCCTTGCTCTGCATGCACAGCTGTCTCCTACAGCTAACTAAAATGAAGATTTCTGGTAAAAGCCGACAAAAAATTCTTTTTTTTTTTTTTTTAATCGAAGCTTGCAGCAATAATATTAACAGGAGGAAAGATGTGTTGTCTCCCCAAGCCACCACACTTGGAAATACTACTTTTCCTTGCAGGAAATAATACTCCTTAACTGAAGATGTTTTAAATCTCTATAGAACCTCTCCTTGTTTGAAAGTATTCCTCACAGTTGCACAGAGATGCTCTAAATAAATCTCCGAACAATCACTGGATAGGTCTGAAACACAGCTCAGAGTTTAATGTTCCTGTCACTAGAGCGGAGTTTCTGATGCAACATCTGCCACAGATGTTACTGTACATTAAATGCACATGCAAGTTCCAAAATCGCCGTTCAGAAGAGGATAAAGCCAGTGGTGCATATGTACGCTCTTTGGGAAACATTTGTATTTTATTCACAACCCACAAAATTCTTTCAACGCAAAAAAGTTGTAGGAAGAGATTCATCTTCAGCTACCCCCCGGGGTGACTTCCACAGCTGAGCTACTCACCCTGCACTCCCTTTATAGACAAACCCCAGCACTTTTAGCACATGATTCATCCAGTCTATTTTAGAGGTCCACGTTGGGTCGGGAGGCTCCGTGCCTCCAAAGAGGCTGGTTTTCCCCCTTTGCTGTGCCTGGAGCAGAGGGCAGCCAGCCCCGACGCCAAGGTCCACCTGGCGGAGGTCTACGTCAGTCAGCAGATCCCATCTCGGGCCCCTGGTTACTGATTCATGGAGTTTTACAAGTTGGAAATAATTTGGCACATCGAGTTTTATGGTGACTTATTATTCATGGCACCCAGACAGCCGCAGCAGAAGGGAGCCTGCATCGCCGCTGTGACGGGTCATGGCGTATGGCAGGACTGGGGAAACTGGGATGTGTGCGCAGATACTGACAACTGTTTACACGGCATGGGTGCCTCTGCCGGTGACGGCTCCTGAGCAAAAGATTTGCAAATCCTCAGCCTTGGGGGTCTGTGCGTGGGGAAAGGGGCCAGAAACATCTCTTCGTGTGAAACAAGTGTCCCTGAGAGAAGCTGTTGCGGAGCTGCTGCTGTCTGAGGGAGTGCAGTGAGAGCAAGTCTCGGGATGCTAATTAATCCCCCTTTAGGAAGATATTTATTAGGCAAATGCCTCACATTCATATGCACATCTGCAGTCAACGGAGAGGCTTTTACTTTTATTCCAGCCCAGCAAAGAGGGAGGGTGTGAGGCTGCTGTGGCCAAACAGCCTATTGTGCTGGGGGGGCTCAGCCTGCGCCGCCGGGCATTACGGGTCAGGCATGGAAAAACCAGTTAAAATGACCAAGGTCCAGGTTGGAGGAGAACGTGGAGGTAGTTGAAAAGAGCTTTAAACCTGGATACCTTCCTTCCTTGCTCGCTCGCTCGCTGATGGAGACATTGCAAAGGACAGGGTGGGAGCCATCCCTACCAGACAGCCTCATCCTGCTGGGATGAGCCATTCTGGAATCGCTGCATTAATATAACCTGGGGCAGTTTTTGCTGTCAACCAGTTAATTGCTGAGGTTGATTGATACAGCCCCTGATGAGCAAAGGATTGTGGCTGCTTGTAGCTTTTGCAGAAGAAAGATAGCGCCAGCAGCACCACTCCTTGCCCAGCAGATACTGAGCAGTGGGTGAAGGAGGTTTGCAGGAGACCTGCCTTGGCGTTCCCTGCTTCTTAAGTGTAGACGCTCTGCAAGAGCAACTGCTCATCCCAAGATGTTTGCTTCACTTGCAATCACACAGACCTGATTGCTTCAAGAGTCACAGCAAAATCTAGTTGGAAGAAAATTTTTCCAGTCATTCAAAGCCCAGGGTTGGATAGAAAACCTAAAATTTCAGACAGAGAGCAGGGTGTGAGCTTCCCAGCAGGAGAAGCTGGGTGTTTCCTGTCACCTGTAACGGGGAGTGACTCCTGCTGACCTAAGATGAGAGCTCCGGTATTGGGAAGGATGAATAATGACATTTCCAAGGCTCACTGGTTTGCTGTGCTAATCCAAAGCAAAGCCAGCCTAAGGCAGACCTGCTGAAGGCAAAGTATGTTTCTTACTGAAATACTCAAACCTCCTCAGCCCCCAGAGACACACAGTCTGCCCTGGTTATCCCAGCTTTTTTTTCCCGGCTGTACCAATGGATCAAACATCTACACAAGTTCCTTCTTTACACTGAGCAGTGAGACCTGCTGAGAGCACTGGCATGAAATTCAAACTCTAAACTGTCCATCTTAATTAAATTAGTTCTATCCATGAGGTTCAGCGGTCGGTCATGGCATGTGGGAGGCTTACCCTCAGGTCCTGGAGGAGCGGGAGTAAACCCAAGAGCAAAATCCTCAGTGACTTGGGATGACAACTGCGTTCTTAAAGACTGAAAGCTCCTGGCAGAGCAGTTGCCTTGCCAGCAAGCTGCTGTTAACAATATCCTTTTTATTCCAGGGGCCCAAATCTGCCGTCTGCGAACCTGACTGGCTTTTGCAATTGATTTCAGCGGGGCCCGTGATTTTCACTGACATTTGCTTCGGTCAGTCACGGCTGCCGGCTCCTTCCCCATCCCTCCTCCCCACCGTGCAGCAGCACCTCCAGAGCCTCCCCTTCACCCCTGTTTACAGAGAGCGCTGAAATCTTGGCTTTGCAATAAGAAAGGCAAAGTTTGGCATTCAGACAGCGAGGAAGGACTCGGGAAATCTGGTCCGGTGCCTGTGTCTTCTTCGAGTTACTGCATGATGGTGCATAAATCACTGCATTCCCCTGTGCCTCAGTTCCCTCGCTGTGGCTAAGGATGGCGGTAACCCCCCACCTCAGCAGAACAGGGGATATTAATTACCGTTCATAAGATGCTCAAATGCAGCAACATAAATAGTAAACAAGTATTTAGTGCCTTTCTAAAGATAACTCATCTGCAAATACTCAGGTCCATAGCCTGGAACTGGAATATGGAGTTCCCCTGGCTGTTATATAACTGCAGTGGGTTGGGATTTTTTTAAGGAATGGGTTGTTTTTATTACTTTAATTATTTCATAAATTAGCAACGCATCTGACTAGAAAGGATCAAACAAAAATAAATGCCTGCTTAACCCAGGCATATGGAAACTAAGAGTTATTTTAATTATATTTTTGAAACAGCAACCTCCTATGTTTGGCCCGAAGCTTTCAGAATTCAAAGGCATACACTGCCCTGATCTTTTTTCCTTTTTTTTTTTCTTCCCCATCCACTGCCTCTTTGCCTTTGCGTTGGTGAATTTGGGGCTGCCAGGTCTCTCCCTAGTGCAGGAGTCCAACCGATCCTCACTGAGGTGAGATGTGATGGGGAGACATGGGGATGCCGTATGTCTCGCCTCTCCCTGTGGAGGGATCTCCTTCCCGTAGGAGGCTCTGCTCTTGAGCAGGAGATGTTGCTCTTTTGGCTAACCCATCCACCGAGTGGCAAGGCTACTGTTGTACCTGCACCGTGCCGTCTTTTATAAACCTACGTTTTGATCTCTGGTTCAGACAGTTGCAAGCTCTGGGACCTGGGGGTGGCTCTGGCTGCAGTTGCAGAAGATGCTCGTTAGAAATGGGAACTCCGCAGGCGCTGGAGCCGGCTGCCAGCAAGGCCATGCCGTGCAGGCTGGCAGCGCTGCGGCGTCTGACCACCAGTAGGTCCCACAGCCGCCTGAGGAGCAGCTCCTCACCAGGGATGTCCAACGCAGTGCGAGCCTGTGGGGTGCTGGCATCACTCCGCTGGGTGGGAAGGTTTCCAAGCCCTTACCTAATCCTTCCCTCTCTCCCCTCTCTCATCTCTCTTAGTCCTGAACAATTTTTAATAGAAAAGTGAAGCAATGAAACCACGATGAAATCATCACAGTGAAATCAAGCTTTAGCTTGAAGCAAAGATCCAGACACTGCGCATCTTCCGGAGGACCAAAACATACCCCATGAGCTCCCTGGGGCAGCAAATCCTGCAGGGTGCCAGCAACACCGTACGGATGGGTGCACCCCCGGGGGGTTGCAGGGATGAAGCTCGCAGCGGGGTGCACGGGTACACCTTGTAGGGGGCTGCAGGGATTTAACTCAAAGAGGGGTGGGTACATGGGTGCCTCCTGGCAGGGGGATGCACCGGTGCACCTTGCAGGAGGAGGAGACACAGATGAAACTCGAGGGAGGTGCTTGCAGGAGGAGGCACAGCTGAAGCTTTCAGGGGCGTGCACCTCCCGGGGGGTGCACAGGTGAAGTTTCCAGAGGAGGCACAGCTGCACCCCGCAGGGGCGGTTGCACGGCTGTCACCTGGCAGGGGGAGGCACAGATGAAGCTTTCGGAGGATACACCTCGCAGGAGGGGAGGGGGCGGTGGCGAGAAGCTGGGGGGATTCCGGGGCACCCCGGCTCCCCCGCCCAGCATCCCCTCGCCCCCGCCCCGTCCCTGCACCGGCCGTGTACGGCGCATGCCTCGGGCAGATGCCGGCCGGTTCCAACCGGGAGAGGCCGAAGCTTTTCGGGTCCTGCGAAGAGGAGGAGCCCGTCCTCCTCCCTGCGCATCCCCCCTCCCGCCTCCTCTCTCCGCCCCGTGGAGGCGGCGGGGCCGGCTGCGCTCTCCGCACCGCGCAGCGGAAAAGTTAACGACCGGGGATGGGGGGCACGGGATGCGGAGCGGGGGTGTGAGATGCGGAGTGTGTGCGTGGGAATTTACTTGGGACTCGGGAGGCGCTGGGGGCAGCGCGGCTGTACCCCCCACTCCCCGCTGCAGTGCGTTCCCGCGCAGGGTGGCCGGACGGGACGGCCGCCCCTCCGCGCCCCGCGGAGCGCCGCGCTGGGGCTGCGCAGGGACGCGCCGCGGCGGTGAATGACTCACCGCGGAGCAGCCCACGCCGCAGCCCGCCGGGACGCGGTGCGGTGCGGTACGGTACGAGCCACGCCGAGCCCCCCCCATCCCGATCCCCGCAGCCTTCCGCACCGACTGTTCCAGAAAGCTGCCAGGCGTGAGATGCTTTCGCTGTAAATAAATAAATACGTCCGCTCCCTCCCCCCCCGGCCATGCAGCGGTGCGTGCGGGTAGAGATGTGCGAGCCCCCGGGAGGCGGAGGCCGGGTCGCCGCCACCGCCCCCCGCGCAGCCCCGCGTAAGGGACGCGCCGTAGTAATTTGCAAGGGGCGGTGCAGAGATATGGGGGGGAGAGGGAGAGAGAGAGAAGGCGTCCCGCCCCCCCGATCACATGGCGACCCCTCGCAGCCAATGCGGGGGGCGCTAGGACCCCGGGGACCGGCAGCCCCCCCCGCCCTATAAATGCCTCTCCAAAATGCAGCGGAGCTCCTTTCTCCCCTCCCGCCCGGCCGCGTCGTTCCGCGACCCGCGCAGCCGCCGCCGCTGCCTGGCGGGTCTCCGTCCCTGCTCCGCGCCCCGCTCCTTCCCCCTCCCCCCCCCTTTTTTTTAATTTTATTTTTTTAATTTTTTTTTTTTTTTTTTTTTTTACATATCCCCCCCCTCCCGTTTTTCTCCTCCGCCCCCCTCCCCGCGGCCAGGTTGCATGCATTGTCTGTCTCCCAAGATGGTTTGTGAGACCAAGATCGTGGCGGAAGATCATGAGTCAATCCCGGGATCCAAAAAAGACACGATCATTGTTTCTTCCTCACAGATGTGGCCCTCTTTGGCGGGCTCCCCTTCCTCCCCCCCGCCCCCCCTCGGCTCCCCAAAAGAGGACCCCCGGCGCGACAATGTCTATATCCGCGAATTCCACCCCTCCGAGCAGGAGGTGGTGCGCCGCATATTTTACGAGGGTATCATGGAGCGGATCCCCAACACGGCGTTCAGGGGGCTGAAGCAGCAGCCCCTCACTCAGCTGCTCTACGGGCTGCTGGCGGGTGAGTATCTGCTCCCTTTTGGGGGGGGGGGGGAAGGGGGTCGCGGGGTTGTTTTTTTTTCCCACACCACCTTTATCCCCGCCGCCGCCGTGGGTCTTCACGGTCAGAGAGGCGGGAGGAGCCGGGGACCCGCCGGCCCGGGCGCGCTGCGGCGGTGCGGGGCGGCCGCGGAGCCGCAGCGCTGCGGCGGGGACAGGCGGGCTCCGGTGGGGATGGGGGGGCGGGGGGAGAAGAGCCTTGAGCGTCTGGGGGATGCGCGACCCTGCGCGGGTTTTAAGGGAGGGGAGCGGTGTGGGCGGAAGGGGGGGGGGGTGTCGCCGCGTAGGTTGCGCGGGGGTGAGGGTAGAGTCGTCCTTCGAGTTATTCCGAGCCTGGGGAGGGGGGGGGGTGGCGGTGGTGGTGCGGTGAAGGGGAGCGGTGCGCGCCTTGCACCGCACCGCCCCCGCGCAGCACAAGCCGGGGGGGGGGGGGGGGGGGGCTGCCGCGTACCGGCGTTGCTTGGAGACGGCCGGGCCCGCCAGCGGAGCGGCCCCCCCTTTAACACCACCCCCCACACGCACCCCGGTGTGGGGATGGGGGGAACCCCTGCAGCAGGGCCGAGGCTGGGGGGGCTCACCTCCCAGAGCTGCATGCCCAAAATAGCGCCTGCAAGGTGCTCCCCCCCCCTCCCCCGCCCCGGTGCGAATAATAACGTGCCCCCCTCCCCCCCGTAAATAATTGCATGGAAGCAGGAATCACATGATTAATAATGTGTGCCCCCCACCCTGAGCAAGCTTTGGGCTGGTTTCTCATGCCCTTGGTGGCTGCAGGCAGGTTGTGCCCCTATACTCTCAGCCAGGGGGGCCCTGTGCTGGAGAGGGACCCCCCCAGCAGGCATTTGGGGCACAGGGGGTCTCAGCCAGTGGTCTCCATGCCGGGGGGAGCCGCCGTCTTGGGGGTGTCCGCAAGGAGCCCCCCAGGTCTTCAGCAGCATCGAGGCGGGCAGGGTGTCTTCCCCGGGAGTCGGTGCTTCCCGTGATGGAAATAGTAATGCCGCAGTGACAAACACATGGCTGCGGAGCGGCGTGCCCGCAGCGTGGCTTTTCCGCCCTGGACGCGTTTTGGCCTTGCTGGGGAAAACAAAGCAGGGCCTGGGATGTGCCTGGCCCCAGGTGTCCCCACCAGCCCCTCTCCGGGGGGGTTTGGTGTGACCTTTTCATGGCATGGCAGCATCATCCCCACCGGCTCTCTCCAGGCACCCCATAAACTTCTTGTGGGTTATCTCAGCATATCACCGTCCCTTAACACGATAATCTCGAGAGCGTGAATTGTGTGTGTACTGAAAATGTGTATTTTGTCTGTGCTTGTTTGTTTGGGTTTTTTTGTTTTTGTTTTTAAATAATGAGTTTGTATTCCGAAATCAACACTAAATTCTCTTTTCTGACAGGTATCGTTTATTTCTCTTCCTTATCTCCATAGTAATATGCTTTGTTGTGACCAAGTCCTTCCTGCTGACCTGCTGTTTGCCCATCTTTCTGATGGGCATGAGGTACTACTTCAGTAGAAAAGTTATCCTCCACTATCTCGATTGTGCGCTGCATACGGACATGTCCGATATTGAGCAATATTACATGAAACCGCCAGGTGAGTATGAATTCCCCGGAGGGAGCCTTCCCCCAGCCCTGCTCGGGGAACATGGCTGCTCCCTGCTGCTGGCGCCTTTTCCTCCTGTCAGCAGCACTGAGCAAACTCAAAAGTCACCAGAATGCAGCTCTTGAGCCATACCAGGCACAAAGCCATCTCTGGGGTTGGATTGGGTTTTGCATTTTTTTTTTTTTTTCCTTCCTTCCCCCCCCCCCCCCCCCCCCCCAAGATGTCTAGTCATCCAAGGCAGCCTCCATCTACCCCCCGAGCGCAGCGCCCCTGAGTCCTGCGGCAGTCTGGGGACCTGGACCTGGGTGTTCGGGAACACCAAGGGTGGATGATGCTGTTATTTACTGCTGGCAGGTCCACCCCAGCCCTTGCTTCTTGGGCTTTTCTTTGCTCCTTGTGCTTGGTATTAGCTCTGAGAGCGGGAGGAGGGGGAGATGAAAGCCCTTTTAGCCCAAAAGCATAGAGGAATCAGTTTTAGTTATTATGCCCATTTTCCCATGTTATTCAAGAAGAACCTTCCTTAATGCAAGTGTTTTGGAAGAGGCGCAGATCAGGTATGTAAAGGGATGCTGCCACATTTGACATAATATGCGTTCATCCATTTGTTACGTATATGCATATAATTAAAAATACAGTATCTAACAGTAATATTTGCTTGTTAACCTGTAAAGGATCTCCTAGGTGATTATTAAAAAAAAAAAACCAAAGTCCCTTCAGAACTTGTTCAGGCAGGGAAGGTGCTATTTCCCTTTCTGTAGGTGTGCATCCATGTTGAGGAGCACAGCAAGGGGATGTCTAGGAGATCATTTGGGGTTTGAGGTTTGCTTTTGGTGGTTGCACAGTGCTAGTGGTGAGCTGGGAGAGCAAAGGCAATGGTGGTAACCCACCGTAGCTATTTCCATCATCTCGGAGTATCTGCTCTGTTGTTTTTCTGCATGACCATGTTTTCGCTGTATCATTGCTGTTCCCCAGGTGTGACAAACCTCTTCCTGGGCACTTTTAGAGGACTCATAGGAAGTACCATAGCCACAAACTTCCCTTTCCTTCACTTCTGATGTGCAATATTACATTTTTCTAATATTATGCTCCTCCTGTAATAAAAATCCACAAATATCTTAAATGCGCTTGCTTTAGATGTCATTTCCCGTCACAGTGTGCATCTTGCAGAGATCTTGTCCCGTCTTGCACGCAGGTTGTGTTTCATTTACGGTGCTTGTTTTTGTAAAAAATAAGTGACGCGTGACTTGTACTGAAAAGCTCAATCTTCATGAAAGGTGGTGTCACAAAAATAAAAGGGCTCGTAGCAGAACATTTCCGAACCTCTGTATTGAGGTTTAACAACGTATTATGTTGGAAAAAGTAGGAGGGGACGCCAGGAGAATAAGAACATGTCATATGGAGTTAATACGTGTTTGAGCTGCATCGCTCATTAATGCTTGGGACTTGTACGGTCACGATTCAGGGCATGGTATAAGTGCTTGTATTTATAACACTAGCATATATAAAAAATAAAGGAAAGGGACTGCAAGGAATGCCCTCGATTTGTTTAGGGTCAGGAATGTAATCCGGCTCAGCTGTGTTGCCAACACGTCTTTGAAACCTTAGCATGGCTTTTGTTTGGTACCTAGAAGGGCTGATTTCAATTTTAGAGCAAGTGTGTGGGCTTTAATTTTTGACAGAATTTAATCATGTGTAATTAGGCTTCTGCCATGCCATAAAAAGCAGATTTATGGGATCATCGCTGCTTGCTAAAGGTTCTTGATGATAGTGGTGTTAAGCAAGTTGGCTGGAGTTGTAACTAGGTGAAGACCAAAGAGGCTTCGGGGGCTGGGGAGGAGAAGGGCATCCACGGGTTGGGGCTGGCACCACCAGTGATGCCTCTCCATGTGCCATGGAGCCGCATGGTGCTATTTGGTGTAGCTGCGCATGAGGCATGAATCCAGTGTTTCGCTCCTGTTTCCCCCCAAAAATACAATTGCTGGATATCTTCCCTGTAAGAGCAGTATAAATACAGTCGTCTTGGAAAAACTCTGGAGATTTGTGCACTTTGGAGGGTGTCTGTCTGAACTGCGTTGTCTGTCTGACTGTCCGGAGAAAGGCAGTGATGTGCCACGTCGGCGTTGCCCATCACACCCAAAGGACAGAAAAATGACAATAGAACAGCTTCCAGCCCCAAGTTTGTCTTTTATTCGGCTAGTTTACAAATTAGCACGCAGGCAGAAATTATTGCAGTGGGAATGAGAAGGGCTCGTTCTCCTGCGTATTGCTCCAGCTTAGATGTTAGTGAAAGCTTTCTCAGTGAGGTGTTGAGGAAAGAAATGGTCACAGCCAGGGCAACCAGGTGCAGGGGCCCAGAGAGGCTGGAGATGGCCAGAGCTCAACTAGACAAGTCAAAAAAACCCAACCTGATATACGTGAAGGTTGGCCTGGCTTTAGCTAGGAGTATGGCCAGGCACCTTCTCACTCCTTCTTTGGGGAAATCCTTGTTTACCCGCTTGAATTTCCAGCATGGAAAATAGGGGAGGGGAGCACTTCTGTGGTGGGTTTATAAATTGTTGTTTCTTAGGGTGGCGAACGCAAAGGTAGAACCACGACCTTTGCATCATGATGTGGCTCGCGGCTTCACTGAGGTTTTGCTCTTGGCATCGGTGGTACCCAGGCACGAAAAAGTTGCTTGCAGTGGGTTCCTTATGGTACCTGGGGCTGGGGTACCATCGTACAGAGCATCTACAGCAAATGGCCTCTCGTAGGGCAGGTGTCTACAGTGAGGGAGTAATTTAACTACGGAAACAGATCATTCTTGGTAGCTTTGCCAAAGCACCCGCAAAAACTGTGGGTCGGTTTTAAAACTGAGCCAAAAGGACCGGGTCTGCGATGGGATGTCGTAAGCACCCAGCTTGGCGATTAGCATTGAACAGTCCCATGGGTTACATCGTATTATGGTTTTTCTTCTGCCGCTTTTCTGAACCGCTTGCCTCCAAGTTAGTTATTGTTTTAAATTTCCTCTGCTGGGTTTTGTATGAACTGAAAAATATGTGCTGACAGTGATTTTGCAGAAGTACACTAGCCAAAATTTAAATCTTTGTTTTCTCTTGCCTTCCTACACTTACGCCAAGGATCTGGCAGAACATTTGGGCCAGCACTTGACTTCGAGCTCGTACACAGCAGGGTGACTTGAAATTGCTGTTGATTTGAAAGGAATTGTTTGTGTTGAGACCCCTGTGCTGGGGGGGTGTTCAGACACCTTCCTGAGCTCTTTGTGAACTTGCGTTTTTCATTTTAAAATAGCACATATTGGAATTTTCCTTTTTTTTTTTTTTTACTTTTTTCTTTTTCATAGGCTATGAAAAAAGGCATGGGGGTGGCGGAAAAGAAAGGAGTTGGATAATGGGCTTAATTGTCAACCAGAGTAACTTCGGCTCTAGTAAACAAAAAAACAAACAAAAAAAAGAAAAACCCAAGGAATTAATTTTAAATAGAGCCCTGCCTCCTGCATTTCTCTACGCAAATAAGATGAGCACAGCTGGAGCTTCTTTTATGGTCTGATGATTTTGACGACTAATCAATTTTACAGTGTCTCTTCAAGCTTCTGTCCCGGTCGGTTGCGTTGTGTGTTTTATGCAGCGGTTGGTGTGTTAGAGAGATTCTTGCAAGGCTGAGGTCTCTGCTGGAGACCTGATGGAAACCAGGACTCCTTGCCTCCAATGCAAAATTGCCGCACTCCGAAACGAGCAGGGCTGGGGCTTTGGCTGACGAGCTAGCACGTCTTTCTGGGGTGGTTTAAAGTGTTATCTCCTGCTGCTGGCTGTCCTGGCAGTGTCTGCAAAGGGGTGTGCATACATGTCGTGGTGGTGCAAAGACCTGGTGGTGGTGGGAGCTGGCCTTTGCCAGTGGTTTTGGGTACCAGCGGTGAGCTGGGTGGCTGCATTGCAATGCCCAGTGCCGCAGGGCAGGACGAACAGACAGCACGGATAGGCAACCTGGAGAGCTGCGGCTGCAGGACCTGGTGGAGTCTTGAGGGCATCTGCCTTGCGTAACGCAGCAGATGAAGCCGGAGTGGTTGCTGCAGGAGGTGTCGAGTCGCATTAAACACGCCACGCTGAGAGCTGTGGTTTTCAGCAGTGGCTGCACGTCTGCGGCTCTTGAGCTTTGTGCAGGAGGGTGCTTCTGGTTGCCTTGTGCTGGGAGGGGACATGCGTGTCTGTTCTCCTGCCTCTCTCCAGCAGTGAGCAGAGCCTCCCTGTCCCACTGCCCTTTGTCTCCCGGTACGTGAGGGTGCAGATGAAGAGCCTGCCCTCATATCCCAGTCTCCCTAAGGAAGAGGGGCTACAGGGGGATGGCTCATTAAGGGTGGCACATTCCTCAGCTGAGTCCAAAGGAGGGATGTCATGCCCTTGCTGGCAGAGGTTTTAGGATCACATCCTTCTACAGAAGGGCACCAGTTGGGGTGGGGCTAGAATTAGATTGTGAGGAGGTGAGATCCTGTTTGCTGCTCATTCTTTTGAGGCATTCCTCACCTTCAGTGAGATGTTTGTGTGGCTAACAAGCAAGTATTTTAATTGTGCTCTTGGATTCATCCCATTCGCTGTGGGTTTGATACCAGAGGGATGGAGTTGAACCCAGGTGTTTGCGAGGTGAGCAGCTGGATGTGAAATGGTGTGGTTCCTGCTGACCCCGCTCAGGGGGTGCCTCTGGGGGTGAGCAGCAGCGAGTTTTGGGGTGCTGGGCTGGTGTGGGGACTGCGGGGAAAATAACAGCGGCCGCCTTAGGAAGAGGTCCTCAGCCTGGGAGCTGCAGTTGCTCTGCGGACCCTTTGCAAGCCGGAGATGAGGGAGATTTCTCACCACCACAGAGCCCCTGGGCAGAGGGGTGGTCCTCAGCCCAGTTCATCCACATTCTGGGTAGTGCTTAAGCTGCCAGATAAGCAGGAGCTCCGCTGCCCGCTGATAACATTGTTTGGAAAGAATAGAGCAGCTCTTGCTTTGCAAAGAAAGGGCTTAGTTACCTGATGCTGGGAGAGGGCTCAGGCTGCTGCTTCCCAGTGGAGGAATGTGTTTTCCGAGAGCCCTGCCCCGCTAGTGGTGCCCGAAGAGGCAGCTGGAATCTGAAGCATCCCTATCTTCAGCATTTCTTCCTGGCTTATGTAGCTCCCTGACCTCATGTATCTGCCAAACCCCTGAGCTGGCTGTCCTGTATTGGGATTTTCACGCGTGCCTCTCCTCACACATCACATGGCGGCCTTGAGGAGCCCAGCGTGGGGCTCGGAGCTGGAAAGCCCAGGGGAGAGGCTGTGTCCTTATCTCTGCCTCGGCGTTTCCCAGCTCTGCTCCCCACCACTGCTGGGAACTGTGGTCAGGTCTCCTCCTCAGGCGGCGGAGGGTCTGTCCCGTGGGTGTTTCATGTGCTGGCATCTCCCTGCAATTCAGTGAAGGTGCTTCAAGGGACGCGATCTGCACATCAGAGAGGTCCTACAGGATTAGGGTTAGAGACCTTTAATATATTTTATAGTGGGAGGTATTACGTCTGAAAGTATTTCTGAGGCTGGCCTCCTGCGAGAGGGGCGGTCAGGGACGATGCTGATGCTTAGCAATTCTCAGTGTTGCTTTTTGGTTTCTACAACTTTGTGGTGCTGGAACTGCCTGGTTCGGCATTTCTCATCTCCATGTCTGTCTTGAGCCTGGTTGGGAACCGACAGGAGAACAAACTCATGGAATCATAGAATGGTTTAGGTTGGAAAGGACCTTAAAGATCATCTAGTTCCAACCCCCACATGTTTCCAAATGTGAGAGAGGTGCTTTGTCCAGCGTTAGTAATGGACTGAAACACCTGCTCAGTGGCCTGCAAGGTCTTTCTGCCCCACAAACCCATCATTCTTCAGAGTTATTTCCACTTTTAGGGGCTTCAGATCGTGCCAAGTAGAAGAGCAGTGCTGTCAGCCAAGGGCTGGCACACGGGAAAGCTGAAATTGTCTGAAAGCGGAGCAGCCTGGGGGACTCAGGGCTGTGCCATGCACACAAATGGGATAAGCACGTTCATGGGCAAGTGGCTGGAGCCTTCCCCCCTCCCTGTTTATGTATTCCTGGAGCAGGAACATATGTACAAACCCAACGTGTGTTTCCATAAGACAAAAAAAGCTCTCACTTCAGATCCATGAGCTTTGGCACGGTCCCATGTCACAATTAGATGAAAACAAATTTGATAGTAAACTTTGCAGAGCAGTATAACCTATTTTTTTTTCCTCCACGCATTCAAAAATTCTCTTTAAAGGTAGTCCCTAATTGCCATGACTGTCAGTTAGTGCAGCAGTATTTAAGTTGTCGCCATGACTGTGTGGATACGATGCTTCCAAACGTAAGCTGCGCCTGCAGATATTTAAAAACCCCGGTACATGCAAGTGCTGTTCATTAATCTTCAATACAAGAAGTAATAAGTTGTGTAAATTGAAGATCAGTAGTTTTTTAGGCACAGTTAACTTCTCAAGACTGTCAAACACAAGCCATGCCGGGACTTATGAACGTGAAGAGGGCAGGAATGGGAGGCATTCTGGGTGTTTTCTGTCTCTGAGTAATTTTTTTTTAGCGTTTTCTCTGGTGTTGGATGTTTTCTGCCGTGGTTGTGTGCAATTTCTCACGAATGTCTTAGTGAATAAACCTAAAAAGGACTGCAGAATTTTCTCCACGAGTTTAAATGCAAACTAATTACTCTTATAAAGGTTTTTTAGTTGCTATTCCTTCTCTCTCGCTTTCTTATGAATGGCCAAGATTTAAAACAATTACCCAGGAGTCATTCAGGTTTAGATTTTCATAATAGCCTAAATTTAGGCTCCATGTCAGGTGTTTAACTAGTGTCAAGGGTTTTAAAAGTACAAAGCTTTGAGCCCCTCTTGACACTGAATTTTGGATGGAGGAACATGAACTGAAAAATCTTATTCCCAAGCCCATTATTATATTATGTTTAGTATTATATTTAGCCTCTTAGGATTATTCAGGAGCATCTGTGGTGACGTTGGTTTCTCCCAGCGTGTGCGACCAGCGGCCCCAATACTTCAGAAATTATCAGTCGGTATTGCTCTCTATCTTAAGTCCTCTAAATATATCGGAAAAGCAGTTTTCAGTGTAAAAGCTTGAATGCATGGCCTGGTTTTTCAAGAAGACTGTCCATTCAAAAGGTTTCCAAATTTCAGAGCGGATTTCTGAAAATTGCATGTTCCTTTGGTGGGCGCACATCTTTATTCAGGCAGGTTGTATTTAATTACCCGGGATGGGAATGGCTGGCAGGGCTCGGAGCAGCCGCGAGCCCCTGGTGGGCTCCGGGAGCTCGAGGAGTTGTTTATCAGGATTGCAGAGCGTGTGCTTTTATTTTGGTAACGCAGTGCTGGAGATCCGTTACAAATAATCACGTGTTTGATGCTGCTCCCTTCCAGACTAAAGCAAAAAGAGAGACTTTGCAGAGTGTTTTGGCAGTATCTGGTTCTGCACAGAGCCGAGGGATGTATGGGCCTTTGTTGTTGCTTTCCGCATCAGCAAAACAGGGAGCTTCAAAGTATATTTTTAGATATTTTTTTTTTCCCTTTTATTCCCCCCCCCTCCCCGCAGGAAGCTGAGGAATCTTTTTTTTTTCCTGACAGGTGGCTAATGAAAGCAGTCTTAAAGGGAATCCAAAGATACCAGCGTGTCTTACCTAGTTTCTATTCATAAATCTATTACTTGTAATCAAATAAGAAAGGGGTTTGGGGGATTTTTTTGTTTGGTTGGTTTGGGTGGGTTTTTCCTTTTGCTAAGAGCCAAGCAGAATCACCAAGCAGCCCTCGTGCCTTTTATTAAGGGTGCATCAAAAATTAGTTCATAGTGGTCTGGTTAGAGACAGGTACAAGTTGTGGTATCTGTTACAGTTGGCTTTGAGCCATTCTTTTAAGTCGTCTATTGACCCGTTGGACCCCGGCAATCAATTAAGTATTCATGAAAGCATATATGGTATCATTTATTGTCCTCTCTAACTCTTTGACAGGTGTTTCTTTGAAGAACTGGAAATGTCATTTCTTACAGGATAATTCTAAAATTTGGACCCGGGACTCCCATGGTTTAGTGCCAAGCTGGGTTTCTGCTTTAAAATGGGATCCTGTGAGCAAAAGGAGACTTTGCGGAATTAGTTAACAGGAAACATGTATTACAGGTGTATTTTTAAGTGGCCGTGTGAGATATTGCTATTTAAAATTGGATTTACAACAGTGTAAACACTAATAGAAAAATACAATGCATTAGTCGCATGTTAGCGCTTACTGCTTGAAATGATAACTTGCAAGTAATATTTGTCACTTAAAATTCACGTGCTGCTTCTAGGGTTTATCCAAGTGGCAAAACTGGATACCAGAGGTTTTATGAGAAAATGATTTTTCAGTTCAGGAAGTGGAAAATAAAAGGGAAGGGTAGTTTTCATCCAAATTAAGCTGGTTTACTACTCCCTCTCTGTTTTTTCACTGTCAAGAAGCAAACATATGTATTAGTGGTGGATGTAATACATTTTCAAGCCTGAAACGAAATCATGGGTTCTGTTACAGGCTTCGTTAAGAAGCAAAGGTCAGACCCAAGTATATATTTAAAAAATGCAGAATATGGTAGAGTCATGTTACAATTAATGTTTGCCACCTGCCAGGCAGGTCCCTCTTTTCTTCTTTGCATGGTACTATTAAATCTATACTGAGCCAGCGCTGGGACCGCCTGGATCCCAGGCTCTGTTTAAGTTATATATTTAGGCATTTTATACCAGAGGTGGTGTCGAGGGGAACCATCTCCCAGGTCCCGGCAGCTGGGACATCCCCTGCGACCCCGGGGAGGACCGATCTGTGCATAGGTGTCTCTGCCAGCAGCGCTGGGGGATGAGCCGTGTGCAGGATTGGTGCCAGCCTGGCTTTTGCCCGCGTTTTCCTTCCCAGATCTTTGGTGAATTCAGGACAAGCGTGTAAATTGTTTTGAATTGGCAAAACTGCATTTTTTAAGTAAGCTACTTGCCTAGATTTATCCTCGATCACCAGTAATTGCTATACAAGCTGCTCCTACTCTCTCTTGCCAGTGTGCTTGAATCCTGACTTGGAAACCAGCATCAGAGATGCGAGCTTATTTGCTTTTTACAGTCGCAGCTCTTGGTCTCTGCGCTGACGCTGCTAATTGAAATGGGGGGTGATGGACCAGCTGTCCAGCCGTGAATGGTGCCTCAGTGCACCTCACATACAACACTCATTTCAACAGCTATCAGATAATAACATCTACTATTGGGGACCAATAGTGGTTGCTTGAATTTATTTTTTTTCCATTTCCGCCCCCTGCGTCTTTCCCCTGCCACAGCAGTTCTGTATCCCGCTTTTCCAGCCTCGTATCAAATTGCAATATTTGCATTTTTTTCTCCTTTGAATTCTGCTTGGTTCTCTTGTCCCTCCCAATTCTCCGGTGGGTTTGTCTGGTCTGGTTCTTGCTTCATTCATCACGTCTGGCATTTCCCAAGAGTGGTGGTCCCCCACCCAGCGTCCCTCTCTGTATCTCTCTGATCTTCCCCTTCCTCCCATTACGCTTTTAAATGTATGTCCCTTTGCTCAATTTCATTCTATAAGTACTTTCTTTTCCTCCTGAGTTTGTCGTTCAGATATTTTGCATGGTGAGCCCAAGTATTTATTTTTGTTGGTAGAATACTCAGAATAACAAAGATGAGAAAATAAATAGAAGTCAGCAGCATGAGGATATTGTGTCTGCTAAGCTGAAAACAGAGTGTGTCAGTGCACAAACCCACGTGTCGGTGATGGTGGGGAGAGAACATTTTGCCTAAAGGCAAATGAGCTGCCAACAACAGGATTTCTTACACCTTCTTTAAACCATCTGACCTGCATCGCTCCCAGATGGGTCTGGGCACAGCCTATTGATCTTTTCCACTATGATTTTTCCTATAAACCCCATTCTTCCCATTTTAATAGGATATATGAAATCATTATTACAGTCAGAGTACAGCAAAAAAATTTTCATTTGCTGAGATCAGGGCTTTTTGTTCTTTTTTTGGAGGTGCCAAATCTGTTCATCCTCCCTGGAACGAGATAACAGCATCAGAAACACTGTGTAACACTTCTAGTGGGAATCCAGGGAAGACCTAAATCTGTAATCTTTCAATTTAAAATAATGTTAAATAGTAGAACTGCAAAGAGAAGCTTTTGAAAATAGCCCGGTTTGGAGCACCTGCCATTTGTAAGTGCTAAGCAATTTTGGATGATGGTTAGTTAGAGACAGAGCAATAAAAGCATGGCAGATACTCCACTTAACAGCGGTGAGAGTCTTGGTAAAGTCCTTGTTATTGGAATTACATCGTTAGTGGTGGGATTTCTTAGAAAAGGGGGGGGGGAAGTTACTGTATGAAAGGAATGCTAATGAGATATTTCTTAAAAATCCAAACTCTTTAAAAGGGGTATTTGTAAAACACCTTTTCAAGCTTTTGCTGTCTGTAAAGTCAATTAGATTCACTTAATGGCTATGAAAATATACATCTGCTGTGATTTCAGAACCTGCAAATGTTCAGAGGATAACATCAAGCTGTGCCTCTCGGGCAGCGATTTTCATTTGGGAATAAGCCATCATCAGGTTTTATGGGGCTTCTTTTGAGCCATCAGTAGTCTGAAAAGCATCAAAGCACCTGCAAGGATTCTTGAGAAGTGGGAACATTTCATGGATAACTCAAACAGCTAAAGAGGATTTCAGTGACATTCTAAAAAAAAAAAAAAAAACCCTCACAAAAACACTCCCCACATTCACTGAGACTGAATTCTGGGACAGTTTGACTTAAAGATTCAGTGGAGCATTTGCTTTAACTTAATCATGGGCTTAAATCCATCCCGTGTCTCTTGTTGGGAGTTTAGCGAATGCTATGGGGCATCTGTCAGTACAGGCCCAAACGCTCTTTTGATATTTGCAGGAGACTTGTGACGTAAATGGGAAATGCAGTGATGGAGTAAACCATTGAGTTTGCTATGTGTGTGCTCTAGCTGCCTGCAAGATGAATTTGTGATGTTTTAGGGGAAAACTGGTGCATCGGAAGGAGGGGTTGTTGCAGCCGTGAACCTGCTCTTAATTATGTTCTTTCTGCCCTGTCTCAGCGTTGTGTATGGGGGTTTAGTGTTATTTAGTGTTGCCTTCGTAGCTGAGAAAATCCAATGGATCCTCAAAATACTGCATTTCTAGCCAGATTCGTGTGGATTTGCATCTCTCCTGGCTCTGGTTTCTGTAGGTGCTGTTCATATTTGTAAGTTGATCCCCTTTCTGTAGGTACTCGGTGAACGAGCGTGCCACAGGCTGATAGTACAGGGCACGAAAGTGTCTGCTTTCACAAGCCCTCGGCAGACTGCCCTTCATTTCCCACGTGTCTCCCCAGCCGAGTGAGAGTCGGCCTGTCACGTGCTCACTCCATTGATTTATTTTGCAAATTTCTTTCAACCCCCTGGCTCTCATTGCCTGGTATTGAGGCTGGGGCTCGAAGGAACCCCACTCGTGGATGTAGGATGCAAGATGTTGATAGAGGGTCATCACAGGAAATCTGAGAATAACTGGATTAGGTTTTTGTAGGGACTTTTTGGCCAGACTGGTCCGGCATGGTAGTCTGAGCACGAGACAAAGAGGTGGGTTTTTTTCTTTCTTAATTTTAGAGATGTAGAGATTGACACATGTAATTTTCATTTTTTGTTAATTCATCATCCACAACAGGTCCATTGTCTGTGCCCAGCCTGACAGATGTTCATGTATTTATGGATGTAGAATTTTCTTTTGCTGCCACGTTAAATAAATGTACTAGTTTCAGTCTGGAGTAGTGGAATTCAGTAGAATTACACCCAAGGCACATTGGCCTTGATGTACTGGAAGAGAGATGTAGAAACACGTTGTTTTGAACAACAGTGAGGCGTGTTTCTGCACCATGGCAGTGCTCTGACTTTGCACAGGGCCTTGCCACCGGTTTGCTGAGAGTTAAAAATTGGAAATGGTGTGTGGGGATGAAGGCTCGGACTGCTCAGGAGGTCTTGGTGGGGTCTGCAGCATGGTGGGTGGAAAGAGACAGTACCGAGACTTTGTAGAGGACTTTAATTTTCATTACTTTGGTGACAGAAGGAAGTGAAGTCTTGACCAAGTGTTCACCCTCCTTGCTGTGTAGGGCTCCAGCAGAGCAAGAGGGTGGGGGGGAGTCGGCATACACAGGTGGGGGACACTGGAACAACTTCACAGCAGGACTTAGTTTGGCTCAGTTAGGTATAACAGCCCTTCGGGGATTAAATATTCACAGTAAATCTGGAAAAGAGAACTGCAGGCGAGAAAAGTGTTGCTTTACAGTGGGAGCCTGGGGTGGGGTAGCTGTGGGGAGATGGTACCTGGAGGGCAGTAGGTTGCCTTCACAGGCTCCTCCTGCTGGAAAAAAGCCCGTGTTTATTTTCAAGGAGAGATTGCCCACTGCACTAGTCCCTGGGAGTCCTGCCTGACACAACAGCCTGATTGCCTCAGAAAGTCTGAGGACCCCCAGACACCATCTCAGGAGGGACTCAGCATCTCCTGCAGGCAGACTTTCCAAGCACAGGGGGATGGGAACGCAGCAGTACCCCCGTCTGCAGACTCTACCTGACCACCAGAGTCACCACCCACGGTGTTGCTTGGCTGAGGGTTGGGTTGGAGGTGTGGGAAGGTGCAAACACCAGGAGGTGCCTGCAGCTGTCAATGGGTCAGGTTCAGCCCCACAACAGCACAGAGAAATGCCTCAGGGTCCAGTCCCATGTGGTGGGGTGGGCGCCTCTTTCCCTGCTCTTCCAGAAGAGGACAGGGTGGTTGCTATGGTGTAGAGGAAGAGCCATTGCTGGAGGAAGGCCTCTGCTGTTTAAAAGGTGATGGTGTTAAAAGCACTTAGGGAATAGTAGGAAGGTTTGCTTCTGGAGAGGTTTGCTAGTTATTTATTCATTTATTTATATGGGTCAGGAGTTGCATTTGCTGCAAACGGACGCATCAGTCCTGTCGCTGCCCCTAGCCTTGAATGTCAGAAAGGCACGGCAGATCCCCTTTCCAAGGGAAAGGCCTTGTTTCTTGGCATGCTGCAGGTGGAAATTGCTTTTTAAAATTTTTTTAATCGCCTTCCGCGCCATAGTGAGCATCTCCACAGAGACACTGTGCCGCAGGGCAGAGAGGCTGTGGGTTTGGTTGGTTCACCCAAGCCTGATTCTCCTTACCAGCTTCATTATCGTTTCAGTTCCCCTGTTATTGTAGTCTACTTCTTACCCAGAAGTTAGGGGAATAGGTTTGACCTGTTGGTTGGGGGGCTCATACTAACAAGTCAGACAGGGTTGGTCCTGGTGAGAAGCACCCAAAGAAGCGCCCTTGGCGAGCGTCTGGGGGGGACAGAGGTACTGAGCTGTGCTTCAGTGCCACCCTTGCTCCTCACATCTCGAGCTCCTCCCAGGCCATTGCAATGGATTTGGGGGGCTTATCTCCTTGTGTCAGATGGTGGCTATTCATGTGCTGTGGTACCGATGGGGTGAGTTGGTCACAACTGATTATAATTGGCATCCTTGTTGGACGCACGAGCTCTGGGAAGGATGTGTTTATGTAAGCATCGTTTCAAGCTGCTGTGCTAGAAATAGGAATAAGTATTTATTGCTTGCAAGAGGCTCAAGGAGATCAAGCCACATATTGCTATGTTTGCGGCCTTTCAGTACTTAAAGGGGGCTTATAAGAAAGATAGGGACAAACATTTTAGCAGAGCCTGTTGCAATAGGACAAGGGGTAATGGTTTTAAACTAAAAGAGAGTAGGTTCAGACAAGATAAAATTTTTATGAGGAGGGTGGTGAAACACTGGAGCAGGTTGCCCAGAGAGGCGGTAGATGTCCCATCCCTGGAAACATTCAAGGTCAGGTTGGAGGGGGCTCTGAGCAACCTGATGTAGTGCCAGATGTCCCTGCTTATTGCAGGGGGTTGGACTAGGTGACCTTTATAGGTCCCTTCCAACCCAAACTATTCTATTATTCTATGTACCAACTGAATTCAACCTGTAGTTTGTACCAAATCTATGCCCTGAACCTTTTCTTTTTTCCCCCCGTCTCCTTCTATGTTGAGTAATGAATTCTTCGCCGTGGTTTCAGAGAAAACATAACTCCTTGTGACTGCTGTTTCACCCCTGTAGATTATTAATACAATGGAAAGTTAGAGGTCGGGGAGGTTTGATTCATTGCGTTAGCAACAAGGTAGGATTCTTATGAAACTCAAGTCATCTGCAGAAAGAAAGGTTTTTGAGTGCAGCAGAGTTGTATTTATTGCAAGTTTTAGGAGAGTATCGTGGTAGCTTCTCTTTGCCATGCAGCATTTGGTGAAATGCAGTCCCTGTCCATCAATTCCTGGTATGCCCCAGGAAGGAAAACAGAGGAGTTGTCCTGGAGTCTGAGACTTCTCTGGTCAGTGTTTCTGCACCATAAAAACTGCGAACTGCTATTCGTCGTTATTGCTCATCGTCTGCTGTGGTAGTGAAGTCCTCCTTCAGAGGCTTTTGAGGACAGCAGGAATGTGCTAAGGGAGTAAGAAAACCCATGTTCAGAACCACTGAAACATGCCGTGCAGCACGTTTTGGCTGAATATATTCATCCTTTACGTGACTTACAATTGAATATTGTGCTGTCGCCCTTTTCGGTCACTTCTCTGCCTTACAGACGTAGATTTGAGTGTGTTTGCAGAACCAGTCAGCATCTGCACCAGCATTTGGGGAGCCCCATCCTGTGTGTTGGGATTATATGTTGTAAAATGCAGTTGATTACCTGCTGGAGGTGACCTATTCCCAGCACCACCGTCCTTGGTGCCCCTGAAAGTAATGTAAGCAATGTAGTCCTGTTCGGGGGATTTTTGTCTGTCGCTTTTTAAATATGCGAATGTCTTTAGTCCCTCCCTTTTTGCTGTAGGTAGGTGATCTGGCTGTACGGTAGGGGAAGCACCTCTCAGCCTTGTTTTTGACTCTGATTTAAAGAGCTTGCACACATAGATGGGCTATTCTGTCCTAGCGTGGCGTTACGTCACGCCCTAAGTTTGAACCTATATCTTGGATGCAATTCCTCTTGCCTGCCTTGTTCCTGGCTAAAAGTAGTTGTGTGTAGGCTCTTGCTACGGTCACTTGCAGAAGAGGGGCTCTCCTGGAGGGTGACTCACCTTAAAGGTTGTTGACCTCGGTTAGAGCAGCATAAAACTCTGTGGAAGTCCTTGTAGAGCTCAGAACTGCATTTATTGTTTAACCTTAAGTAAACGTAACATTAGTTTCTCCCTTTGCTGTGAAGCATTTGGTGCAATACCTGTGTAGATACAGGCACTTCTGCTGAACTAAAGGGAGTCTTGGCTAAATTTAGACCAGTCAAGTAATGATGGATGGCGAAAATGAGATCGATTCTGTCCTTTTTCCCCGAATGATTTATGGCTCAGCCAACTGCTAAGCTAAAGCAAAGTCATTTGATAATTATTGCTCGGTGCCTTTTTACAGTAATGCATATGAAGTAAAAGTCAGCCAGAAAATAACAAATTCTAAAACATCCAATAATTGTAGATTTTCCATTTTTTTTCAGTATTTGGAAGTGAAAAGTGCTGTAATACAAGTTCAGTACCTTTCTGAAAGCAATAAAGCCATATAGCGAAAGATTGATGCAGAAGATGGAGACTGAGCCTTAACAATGTCCTTTTAAGGAGCTGGCTTAAAACACAACCAGCAACACATTTTATCTTGTAAACTAATTTGACTAAGGAGGAGCTGATTGTAACATCAGTCTTTTGGAGCAGTTTCTGGGAGGATGCAGGCTAGAAAAGCTGGCAGAAGGGCATGATTTCTTTTTTTTCCCCTTTAAACTTCTAACTAAAAACCGGTATAAATTCTAAAGCGTTGGTTTACTTAAGGTCTGACTCTGCAGTTGATAGGCTTAGTGTGGATTTTGGAGGCATAGGGAATATCTACTCTGAAAGTACTTTAAATACTTTTCTCTGGCTTTGTTCATTTGTGCAGACCAGTCCATTCTGCTGAGCCAGCTCCATTGAGCTGGGACTCACCATCCAGTTAGCCGCGAGGACAATGCCGGGCCAAAATCGCATATTCTAGTCTTTATCCGCTCCTTTAAGCTATTTAATTCTTTGCTTATCAATAACAATTGCTCACACGCAAAACACACAGACAATGCCTGGTTTCTCAAACTGTGCTTTCTCTTGATGACCCAGCAGGTAGACCCCAATTGCTAAATCGGTGGTTTTGTCTCTCCTTTCTCTGTAGCGTGTCCTTCTTTTCAATAGTGGAGAGCAGAGGGATGGACCAGGCTAACCATGCCCTGATAACCAGGGGACTTCTAATCCCACATAACTGCTTCTGCAGCTTTTTCCTGAACAGTTGCTATACGTTGACTTTATTACAGTCTTTGCTTTTTCAAGGTGCATCACGGCCAGCAAAAAGAGCCAGATAGAAGATTTTTAAAGTCCTGCTGATGCACTTCTTAATATAGCACCCTCTGAAATGTGCTGGATGTCTTTGCCCTGTCTGTGGCATCGCCTGGATTTCTAGATTTCTAGCTGTCTCATCAAAAGCCTGTTCCTGAGACATGTCAAGCGCTTCCCAGGGCTTTGCTGAGCTCCCCTGGTGCTGTCACGCACGGAGACACTCCTGGCCCCGTGGGACTGAAGCCTGTCTGAAAAATCAACCTGTGAAATGCTGACATGGGGTGTGGCCACTAACAGCTTGTGTTGATTCAGGCTGGGTCGTCCTGAAGCTTTACAGCAGTAAGGTGCATGTGCAGGAGCTGTCATGTAGGTGCTTCAGAGGAACAGGGTGAGGTTTAAAGCAAAGGTTTTAAGAAGATGAGAAACGCCTGCTGGGTTACATCCCCAGCGGTGACAGCAGGAGATGCTGTTTAGGACCAAACCTGGCCAATTTCTGAAGTCTGTTTGCTGCAGAATGTGGTTTTTCTCTTCTCTGGTCAAAATATTAGAGTGAAAGTAAACTGTAGCCAGCTGTCAACATCTTTGGGGTTTTCCAGGGGCTTTGACACCCCAAAACAGAATACCTGTGATAAAGTAGCTGGGTGCTCTTGAGTATGGACCAGCTGCATCAGGAAGTGTGGTGCAGGAACTGATGAAAGTCAGTACTTGTGCTGTTATTCTAAATCGGAGCCCCACCAACCTTTCCATCCTCGGGTGAGGGTAAAGCTGGGCTGCAACACCACCTCCCTGTGGGACTGGCACCTGGGCAGCAAGTGCTGCTGCTCCAGGTTTATCAGCAAGGGCACATTACAGCATATACCAGTATGAATCCAAATATGCTTTTGGGTTTACACAGATGTTTAGGCCAGCTGTTGCCTGCAGTCCAAAACCCCTTCAGCCCCTGTGTCTCATTTTGTGCTCGGGTTTATTGGCTGCAGAAGCCACCTCTAAATTCCTGTCCCCTGGGGTGGTTTGAGACCCGTTGCTGTTGTGGGTCCTGGTCAAGGTGTTTCTGGTAGCGAACACGCATGGAGCCACACTGTGGCCACGTTGCAGGTCAAATGCTGGATGTCACCGTCATCCCACCCGATCCCCGGCTGATTGCAGCTTTGGAGGCTTTGCCTGAGCTTTGAGGTGATTGCAAGTAGCTTCAGCCCTTGCTAACAACAACAACGACGACAAAGGTGAAAGCAGGGATGGCAAAGGAGGTAGATGAGGAAGTAGCTGAGCTGGTTGCTGGGAACCAAATCATCTGTCTCTCTTCATGCTGTGTAGGTGATCTCATTGCCTGCTGCCCAGATGCCCCATGAATCACGGGGTGTCACCCACCCTCGGCATATAGATGCGCTGCCCTCTGCTCTTCCAGCAGGGAATTATTTATAATGGGGCAATGAATCCTGCGGTGGTAGGTTATGTGGAGTTATTTATGGGAAGGAAGGGGTCCCGCAGCATTTCTAATTTCATGCATGAATAATTCTTGTGCGTCTGTGACATTTTTTGCCCTCCCCCCGCCTCTTGCCGACCCCTGGGCCTTGTCTGGTGTGGAGGGATGCCCACAGGTGTCAGGAGTGTTGGAGTCAGGGTCTCTCACATCTGGTCCGGTTTCCATGGCCATAAACTACTCTGAAATGCCATTATTTTGTAGGAGCCCTCCAGGAATGCCTTTTAACTGAAGTCAAGTGTAGAGTCATTAGCAGAAGTTGTGGGAGCTGTTAGGCAGCCCTGCTTGAAGCCAAGGGGAACTAGAAAGGTGGAAGGGAGAGAAACTCAAAACACGGGAAAGGTGGAGGTAAGGAGAGATAATAGGATAATAATGTGCTTCATAAACACAGAAATAAATCCCACCCCATCCTGGCTAGCTGAGTGGTTGCAGTCAGTAGCAGGTAGAGCTGTTGCCTGTCCTTGGCTAGTCCCTGTGCCCGAGCTGCCCGTGTCTGTGGCTGGGCGGCAGCCGATGTGCTGCGTCTGTGCCCTGAACTCCTCCCGCCGGCAGCTTTCACATCACGGCAGCTGCCCTCTCCCCAGAAGAGGCTCCTTTCTGCTGTGACACTGATGTGACTGGGCTGGTCTGCCCCGCGTTTCGCTGAGGGTGCAGGGGAAGGAAGAGGGAGAGTTGCCTCCAGTGCCGAGTCCCTCTGCTCCCCCTTCAAAACCCAGACAGGATAAAAGGGCAGGGATTTAAGTGGCGTCAGCAATACACAGCCACGGCACAGCCGGCTTTGGGCTGGGGACTCTGTCCACTCGCTGCTGCACACAGCCTGTCTCGCTTAAAGTAATGTATATAAATAGTGCTGGCAGGAAGATGGGCGAGACGTTGAACTTCGGGGCTTTTTACTCTGGTATCTATAAATAAGCAATAATTGCACAGGACTGTGTCCAGCACAGGACACCCCCTGGTTCCCTCCGTACCACCTTGCTGGGACCGCCCCTGCTTGGCAGAAAGGGCTGCCGCGCTGGCCAAAATCGCACCGGAAGATGGCACTGGATGCTGAACAAGTGACTCCAAGGGCAAATATTTAAAGCCTCATGATGTGACAGCGTGTTGCGTTTCCTCTCTCCTGGTATTTCTGCGCAGGTGGTGTTGCACCGGGCTATGCCGCAACACATCACCGGGTCGCAGGGAGGAGTTTGGGGGCATTCGGATCTCTAGGATTAGCAAACCTGTCACTTCTGGCCAAGCTTTTATGTAGGTTATATTAAGAGCAAGGGGCACAGATTGCTGTGTTATGAGAAGCACAGGGCTGATTTTAGGGGGGCTAGTTGTTTGGGTTTTTTCCTCTTTTTGCCCCTTCCTAGCAGCTTGGAGGAAAATCTCGGCTGGAGAGGGAGGTTTCCCCTGGGCGGGATGCTGCTGCTCCCAGCAAATCCCTGAAGACACACACTGGGCCTGTGGGCAGCCTCCATCCCCTCACAGAGCTCACACCTGGCCTGGCCAGAGTTTGTCTTGATATCCGCTTGCTTTTCTCATGGTGACCAGTCCTCGGATGCTTTCCTGGCTCTGCTGTAAGCACACAGGGGAGCTGGCGTTTGCCTGGCAGGTTCCCGGCTGCTGAGCGGCTCCGCTGGTCCCCTCATCTGGATGGTGCTCTGAGGCTGTCACCCAGCACAGCTTTGAGCTGGGAGGGGAATCGCTCGCATTTGCACGGCTGTAACATGCTAAAGCAGAAACGAAATCACAGCCTGTGCTTGAAGTGACATTGCCTTGGGAAGCTGCGTGTCTGTCTGGAAACTGTGTTCCACAAATAACCCTCAAAGAGTTAATAAGAGCTCTGCTGTGGGAGACAGCAATGCCACCCTCGAAGAAAGAGGGAAGAGACCGGCCTGCCTCTGGGCAAGGTTTCCATACTTGCCCTTTGCTGAGCTTCCGAGGAAAAATCCTTCCCATAGGGATGCAACCCCACAAAATGAGCACCAGCAGTCGGTGATGGCCACAGAAGCTGCTCTGTCCTCTCTCTCCAGCCCTGTGGAAAACAGGGATAGGCTTTACCTGGCTCAGCCCCTCACCACCCCAGTGCGGGGGTGTCAGCACAGGGGAGGACCCAAGTGTGAGTTCAGGATGTTTTGGGGCGGCAGAGCTTTGCTTGCTCCTGTGGAAATGCTAGAATTTACTAGAAAACAATGGATTTTAAAAATACCTGGCAGACAGAGCTTTGCTTTGTTGGAGTAACGCGTGCTGTTAAATTCTTGGTTTTGGGGTAGCGATCCTCGAGCACTCAGGGACTTGGGAAAGCTGAGGGAACTTGCTATAGTCAATCACGCAGGACTCGTGCTGGTGGGGAAGGCTGATGTCTCGTTTCCCCGCTCTCCTCTAGCAGCACTCTCTGCTAGTGCTTTTGGCTCCAGTCTTTCCACCCATCCACCCACTGGCCTTTTATTCACCGAAGGGTGTAGAAGAATTTGCAGCAAAAATAAATGAATTTATTTTCACCCACCATCCTCGTCGGCTGCGTGGGGGAGAGCTGTGCCGCTCATGACGGCGGAGGCGAGCGGGAGAGGAGGCCTGCAAGCACAGCTGGGGGCTCACACGGCGTGTCCTCCTTGGGCAGGAGCTGGCGGTGCTTTGGGTGGAGGATGAGCAGCACGGTGCCACCGCTCCGGGGAAGTCCGCAGGGCGTGGGGCCAGCAGCGGTGTGTGGAGTCTGAGGGCAGCCTGCGCTGCAGGAGAGAGGTGGGTGGATTAGAAGAATGCTCTCTTTTGGTCCTCAAGAGCTGGGAACCATCCTTAAATTTCAAGCAGAAAGACACCACCATCATGTGCGCTCTCAGACCCTGGGTGCCATCAGCTGAGGAACCACGTCTGATCCTGCTGGGTTACTCTGTGTGTTTCTTTTAGTAATTTCACTATTGCAACAGCTCTTTCTGTGCCCAGTAAACAAAATACCTCTTAAAAGATGGTGCTGTAGGAGCAGGAGGCTTTGCAGTGGTGAAGTCTGGGTTGGTAGACAGGTGCATGGTTTGAGTAACTCACTGGTAAGTTTGTTTGTTGCCGAGAGTATGGAAAGATGTTGTTGCTGAGACACAGGCAACCCATGGACAAGGAGAGAAAGAAAAGGCGGAACCGCTTGCATCTTGCTATGCAAGGTATTTAATTTCAAGGAGGCAAGAGATACAGGAGCCCTGGCTTCGCTTTGTCTTACAGTGCATCTTGTAGGTCTTGTTTATCCCACCGTGACATCTCTCCTGGACACTCCCATTCACAAGAAAAGCAACCTGCCTCATGAACAACTTGGACCAGTGTGTGGACATCCTCTCCAGTTTTGTCCTGTGACTCATGGACTTAAACACAGTGGAATCCTCGTGGCATGGGGATACCTTGGGTGGGTCTTTCCAGGGAAAGGCGTTACCCGCTAGAACTCAACTGACTTGTATTGAAACCGGTCCACTGCTGACCTGAGCATTGTCCCTGCCCAGGACAGGGGAGTTGGAACTGGATGATCTTTAAGGTCCTTTCTAATCCAGACCATTCTGTGATGATTCTATGGGCTCCCAGGCTGACTGCTGTCGCAGTGCTGGAGGAACCAGTGTAACTTCACCAAATCTGTGAAGCATGAACAACCCAAAGTCATCTTCCTTGTTACGCATGTCACAGCTGTTTTGTGCCTTTTTCATAGATGTGTGCATCCCAAGTTTTTGTTTTCCTAGAATGGTTTGGGTTGGAAGAGACTTTTAAAGATCACCTAGTTCCACCCACCTGCCATGGACAGGAACATCTTTCAGTAGATCAGGTTGCTCAAAGCCCTGTCCAGCCTGGCCTTGGACACTTCCAAAGATGGGGCACTCGCAGCTTCTCTGGGAAACCTGTTCCAGTGTCTCACCCCCCCTTATTGTAAAAAATGTCGTCTTTTATTACGGCTTTTGCCTTTGAGTTCCTGAAGTTGAGGCTCTGTGTGGTGATGCACCAGGCTGGGGAGTGGAGAGAGCTAAGCAAGGTGGTGGTGGGCTTTCCATGGCTGCTTCTCCTCACCTTCACCTGCGGGCAGCCCAGAGGGGCTGGGTTGGATTGGGAGGCAAGGGACAGTGCTGCAAAGAGGCTTGGTGGTTGGCTGGAAACAGCTAAGGCCTCCAGTAGGCACCTCCGGTACTCCAGAGTGGCATTCACAGGGCAGCTGGAGTTCAATGCAGGATGTTCATGAAGAGCAGACCTTGGAGTGACTTTCCTTGCAGGATCAAAAACCAAGAGAGGAGCTTAGGGCAGGGCAAGCTGGAAGGGCTTTGGATGTCTGTAGTGATGAGTGCCAGGGGGACCCCAGAAGATGGAGGGAGATGACAGTGAAGGCAGAGACAGAGATGCTGCCACGAGATGAGTATCTGAAGGGCAGGGAGAGTTGTAGCTGTCAGGGTTTGTGTTTATCTTTGCAGCAGTGATTATTTTCAGATAGCGGTGTGAGAGTAAAACGTCAGCTCCTGCTATTATTAGCACTGTGAACAACGAGGCTGTTGCTCATTACTGGCAGGTGAGATGAAGTTAATTTTATTTCATCCTAGGTGTGAAAAAGTGCAAAAACAAGACAGGCTCTGAGTCAGTCCCTTTGGTCCAGAAAAGAAGAGGCACACACACATACACACCCCATCCCTGGGGGGTGTTTTTTTTAGGGTGCTTCCATCCTGCTCCAGAGTAAGTGCTGCTGGAAGAGTGGATAGATAGACACGGTGAGGAGCTGCAGC
Organism: Rissa tridactyla; assembly: GCF_028500815.1. NCBI lineage: Eukaryota > Metazoa > Chordata > Aves > Charadriiformes > Laridae > Rissa > Rissa tridactyla. Next base: position 32,266,335 of record NC_071470.1, on the reverse strand, counting down.
TGGCTGGGACTGCTGAAAACATGTTGAGTTTAGGTAAAAAGCAAACCGAAGACTTTCAGGGTTCCTGCTTTGAAACTGGAGGCTTTGCCCAGAGCAGAGAAGGTCTCAGCCCAAGGTCAGCAGCACGTGGTGAGACCCCAAAACAGCTTTCGGTAGCAAATCCCCATCTGAATGAGATGCAGCTCCCTGGAGGGAGGAATTTGACAACCCCATGGGTGAAAATTGCTCCTGGGCTTGTACCCACCTTTGGAAACTTGAGTTGTCTTTAGCAGGCTGAAGGATCTGGCTACTGGTGATCTTCAGAGCAGACAGAGATGGGGTGGGCATCAGCGTAAAGGTCTTGGGGATGGGTGGCGCTGGTGTAAACGAGAGCTGAATACAACTTGCGTTGTTTGAGCAGATGCGTCCTGTCTGCTGCTAATTGTAAGTGTAGCATGCACAACACACACGGGGAGATGTGCCAGGTACTATTTCATTTCATGTTGAACTCAAGATCGTTATAATTAAGCTTTAAAGTTGTAAGTAAAAACTAACATGGAGCGCGGATTTGCCATCACGCCACTTGCAACCGGGCCGGTCCTTGCCGGGATGGACGGGTGTGGGGGTACGGCCTCCATCCTGGAGGGTGGTCAGAGGGGGCTTGGGGGAGTAAAGGGCCTTGCTGTGGTGGGCACGTCCAGATTTGGGTTTAAATAGGCAGAAGTCCCAAAAATACTAGAAACGTGCCTTTTTACAAATGTGGGAAGTGTTGCTGAGCGAGCTTTAGCAGCCTCCTGGGCTCGGTGGGCACAGAGGAGAGGTGCTTGCGGAGAAAGGAAAGTCGTGAATAAAATAGGGAAGCAGTGGGGGAAGCGATCGCGTAACCTCAGGCCAAGAGAAACGAAGATTGGTGTCTCTGATTGACAGCTCCAGGAGGAGCTGCCGCACACACGGATGGATGACAGGGACGTGCTGGCTGTGCCGCCGGCTGCCACTTGGCAGGCAGGCACTGGCCACCGGCTGTCTTGTGGCACTTCTCGGGGCCGCCTCAGGAGGAGGGGGGTGCTGGGGACAACACGGCGTGTCCCTGGGGGAGCATCTCACCTCTGCTCCCTGAACGTGGCGGGGGGATGGGACGGGACTCATGAACCCCCTTTTTGGGCAATGCCACAGGAGGTGGCGTTGGTGGCTGTGAATTTGGGGTGAGGGTCACCGTGGCCCGGATTTCATGGTGTGCTTGTGGTGCGGCCAGAGGGGTGATGGGTGGGCTGGGGCGGGGGGGACACTGGGCAGAGCTGCCACAGGAGGAGTGGTTCAGGAACAAGGCTGCGGAGCAGAGAGCGGCGAGCTCTCGCAGCCCCGCGATTTGTATTCGGAGGGAGAGCGGCTGCTGGGTTTCAGCGCTTGTAGGTCTTCATCTGGGGTCGTGTCTGAATAAGTTGTGTTTTGAGATCCAGGGGGGCGCAGGGGAACAAGCCACGCTGTCAGCGCGGCAGTGGAGGAGAGACATCTTAACTGCTCGTGATAAATGGGTCAGGATGGGTCCCGGTGTCTTAAAAATTAGCTGTTGACCTAGATAGCGACAGCGTCATGACTTGCTGGCAGTGGGAACAGGAGTGAGCGTCGCTGGAGCTGCACATCGCTCCGGAGCTGGGACAAGCCGGCTGTGCTGGGCTGAACCGGGGATGGTTCCCAGCGCTCCACTCATACCCGGCTCTTCCCCAGTAGCTGCACTGTGCCGGGGGCAAGCACGGGGGACCTCGGCCTTCTCTTTCCGATGGCTTCTGAGGGACAAATGCACCTTGTGACACAGCAAAGCCATCAGAAAGAGATGGCCGAGGTCCCCCTGCATTTGTCCCACAGGCAGCAGCCGGGGAGGCACCTCCTGCCACCCCGGGCTTTGCTCTCCTCCAGCAATGAAGAGCTCTCTCAATTGTCGTTGTCCCCCCCCAGGTTTTGCAGGGTTTTGCAGTGCCATGCGCCCCTGAGCACCCACCCAGGCCGTTTAATGCCAGTCCTTATGGAGATGTGCCATGCATTTGGGTCGGGGCGGTTGGCAAGGTTGATGCTAAAGGTGGAGCTGCTGCCCAGGTCAGGTTTTCTTCTGCTTAGCACTGGGCAAGGAGAGGCCACCGCCTGTGGCAGGTCTCAGCACCCCAGGGGTGTTTCCTGTGATGGGATCCTCTTCCTGTGGGTGGGTGAAGCCATGTTCCTCCTCAGGGCTGGAAGTCCTTCTTGGCAAGAGGCCCGTCAGTGCCCCTCGTTAGCTGCTGTAATTGAATAGTGGCTTTCTTGGGTGTTAGTTAAGTAATATCCAAGCTAAGGTCACAGTTGCCCTGTCCTGACAACGCTGGTCTTTTCAGTTCAATTCAAGACACTTTTTCTTCACCAGGGTTTTCTGTGAAGGTTATTAGTTAAGACCTGAGTAATTCATTACTTGAATTTTATTTGGGTTTGTTTTTTTTGTTTAAGTCTGCTTGCTGGTGGGGCCAAGTGATGCTGTGATACTGCGGAGTTATGGCAGTTTCTGATTGCATCGACTCGAACGTTTGTTGGCTGTTACGAGCAGTGGGATGGGGTGGTATCGGTGCCTCTCTCCAGCGAGGTCCAGTTTTATTTGAGCTTCATAACTGGGGCTGCAGTCAGAGCTCTTGGGACCCCGGGGTGCTTGCCCCGAGCCCGACTGGGTGCCCTTCAGGCTGCTGGGCTTTGATTTGGGGGGTTTTGCTTTGGCCCCTTGAAGGCAGCATGTGCCCTATGGCGCCTTCAGCTCCGTTGCAGAGCAGCAGTGCTGACCCCCTGCACCCCGAAAAGCACGTTGTCGCTCCTGGAGCAGCACTGCCAGCTGATGGGGTGCAATTAAGGATGCTCCATTAAGGTTTTGCTTGCTGAAACTCTACGTGGTTCTGGCCCAAGTTGCTTGAGCACCATGTTTCCAGCTCGTGAGATGCTCTCACCTGGCATGCGCTAGCAGAGGAGCAGCAGCAGCTCCAAAGCAAGGATGGCCTGGCCACGAGAACCCCGAACTGTGGGGGAAAAGGGGTGGGTGAGCCTGAACTTGGCTGTGCGCAGGAGGTGCTCTTTCTGGGAGGTGTATATGGCATTTTTCCCCTGTTCATGCTTCATTGGCTCTTGTGATCCTAGTGTCTCATCTTGCTGCTCAGCTTAGATGTTTTTATTTGAAACTGTCTCAGGCAAGTGCTGCGCTGAGCCCCCGAAGTCCACAAGAGGAGGATGCACTCATGTCTCCAGGCGTGCGTGGGGGGAGGTCAGAAACAAGCCAGTGCTCGCGGGTTGGAGAAGGGTCTGGCAGGAGGATGCTGCCGGGAGGCCAGGTCCTCGCACTGTGCCTGCGTGCGGAGCCGTGTCTGCAGCTCTCCAGCTCCCCTCAGGGTGCAGCAGCCAGCCCTTTTCGGCTGGCAAAGCTGCCATCGTGGCTGTGAACGAGCTTTGGGTGCTGGCTGAGGGCAGGGTGTCCCTGGGGAAGAGGGATAGTCTTCCCCTGCTCCCGGGGGCTTGCAGCAATTTCTCTGCAGTGGATTGCCTTTCCCGTGGCATCTCTCTTCCAGAGTGTTTTCCCTGCGCTGTTTGCAGTGGTGGGAAGGTGCTGAGATTCCAGGGGGGAAACAGCCGCACCAATGCTGGGGTGCCCAGGGGTGGGTGGCATTGCCCCCTTCCCTGGGAGCCCTGAGCCATCAGGACTGCTCTTGCATTGCACCCAAAAAGCAACATCTTTGAGTCCCAACAAGAGGTTGTGACCATGGCTGGGTGTCTGTCCCACAGCAGGCACACGTTTCCCTTCACGGTGTCAAGGAAAAAGAAATTTTGGTCCTTATTTATGAAGGTTGTTAGTCCCCATGTGTGACAGAGAGGTGATTTCTGACTCCAAGCCCAGCTCCCGTCGGCATGTTCACGAGCGGGTGCCGTGCCCGTGTTGCCTGTCCGAGGTGGCCGGCAGCTACATGTGCTGCTTTATCTCCCGCAGGCTCCTGCTTCTGGGTCGCTGTCCTGGACGGCAACGTGGTGGGGATTGTGGCAGCGCGGGGCAACGAGGAGGACAACACGGTGGAGCTGCTCCGCATGTCCGTTGACTCCAACTACCGCGGAAAAGGGATCGCCAAGGCCCTGGGCCGGAAAGTGCTGGAGTTTGCCATGCTCAACAACTACTCCTCCGTCGTGCTGGGAACCACGGCCGTGAAGATGGCAGCCCACAAGCTCTACGAGTCCTTGGGGTTCAAGCACGTGGGTGTCGTCGAACATTACGCCCTGCCAGGGATGACGCGCTCCTTACTGGAGAGAATGTTTTTCCAGCTCCGCTACCACCGCTACCGCCTGCAGCTGCGGGAAGAATAAAAAAAAGCCCCAACTAACCAACCAAAAAAAAAATTATTTTTTTCTTTTTTTTCCCCTCCTTCTCCTCCCCCGTTCAAAAATAATAAATTGCCCTTCTATTTCTGGTCACTGTCGATTTGCCAATTTCGGGTTGAGTTTTGGTTCCCTCATGCCATCTTTTGGTTTGCTCCGTGCAGCTCGATCGTCCGGCCGAGCCGCGCTCCTTCCTCGCATGCTGTAGGTGGTGGCGCTGGGAGTCCTGCGGACCGAACCCGACCTGACCTGACCGGCGGCCTCTCCTTCCCAGGTACCTCCGTAAAGCACAGAAACTTTCAACTGCAAAATAGTACCACTGCTCCGGTGTACATAGCCGCCTCCTTTTCCAAGTGTAAGATAACATAGCGACGCATTCACAATAGCGCAGGAATATTACTTGAATGCAGTTTTCAGTATTTCATGCACCAGTAAGTAGAATATGCATTCGTCTTACTGTTATTTACTGGTTAATAGTTTTCCAAAAAAAAAAAAAAAAAAAGAAAAACAAAAAAGGAAAAAAACCCAAACAAACCAAGGTGGGGGGCCAGATCCGCCCCCCCTCCCCAACCCGCTTGCTACAATGCATGAAGAGGAAAGCGCGTGCACGCACTCGCACACACGGCACTGCCACCACGGCACTGGTGTTGCACTTTTTTTTTTTTTTTTTTATTTTGAGGTTGTGGGGGGGGATGTGCCTCATTCTGCCAAATGTCTGAGAGACCCCGGGTGCATCCGGTAACCACGACTCCGCTCCATTCCCCCCCCCAACCCCCCCTCGACCCCCCCTCCTTCCTTCCTAAGCCAGCACAGACTCGGACCGGCTGAACTCTGAGCCCCATTGTACCATAGCGTGAAGTTAAGATCAAACCTAAATATCTCCCGTGCTGTTCTGTAGCCACGCGTAACCTGCAGTCCTGGGCCAGACTCCGCATGTGCGTTGGACTTTCTCTTTGCTGCCTTTTTAGGGTTTGGGTTTGTCGGGTTTTTTTTGTTTGTTTGTTTTTTATTTCATTTTTAAGGTTTTGTTGTTGTTGTTATTTTTAGTTTTGGCTTTTGCTGAATGGTGTCATTGAGGCATAATGGAGGCTGCAGTTCCTATGGCAACACATTTGCACATTAATGTGCGCACCAAATCTAACCACTTCAGAGAAGCAACGTGTGACAGATAATAGCATTTTTGGGGAGCGCCGGGGGAGGGGGGGGGGTATCTTAACCAGCTGCTTGTTTGATAAATGTAGATGGCCTCACTGCAGCCTTCCATCAAAGGTAATTAACTGCTTTAATGATGTCAGATTTGTGAATTGTACAATGCAAAAAGCAATGCAAAGCAGATCCGGCATGTGTCTGTACCCGGTATGTATGTACAGTGCCTGCCAACTAAAGAATAACCGAGACTTACAGCTTCTTCTAGCCTGAGATATCAACTTTTATAACTTATTTAAACAAATAGCAACTTTGCATGAATTACGTCTTGGGGAAAAAGAAGATCGGTAGGTTTTAATTTTTAAAACGTGGTATCAGAAGTATAAAGAAAACCATTTCTGGCTGCACTTAATTTAGGGTGGGTGGAGGGGTTCGGCTCTGTTAATACGTTTAAAGGGGAAACCCCTTTAATTTAGTTCCTGGGGGGGGAAAAAAAAGTTACTATTTTATGAAGTATTATGCGGGGGGGCAGAAGGATGGGACCCACCACCTGTCGTGATGAAGGTGACGAAGGGCTAGAGCGCGTGTTAACCGCCCTTGCAAATGCAATGGAAACATCATCGGGAGAGCCCTGGCAGGCAGCGGCGTGGGGAGAGGAGGGGAGCCGTGGGGCGGGCGGGGGGCAGGCGCCATGGACCCACGCGTGGGATGCTGCCTGCCCCTCGCTCCTACCAGGAGCTGCCTTTTCCTCCGCGGCCCAAAGCTTTCCCAGCACTGAGACGTGGCCGGCGATGCTGAACGAGAGCTCGCCCCCATCCCTGCTGGGGCCACGGTCCCGGCACCGACGCCAGGGATGGAGGAGCCCTTTGCACAAGCCCAGTAGCGCCCAGTGCTGGGCTGGGGCTCGGTCCAGCCTGTGCGGAGCCGGAGGGGCAGAGTCCCAGTGTGTGTCCCAGCAATAAGGGGGGGGTGTGGGGGGTGGGAAATGAGGATGGTGAAGGGCACTGTAGCAAGAGACCGTGAGTTTAATTAACAAAGTTTCTGTATGGGGCACTATATTTTTAAAAGTCTTTCTATGCTGTACATTTCTCCTGAAGCTGAAATAATGTACTGTTGGTAGGGGTTCTTGTATAGTGTACAGAAATTGGCAGAATATTTTCTTGCTGCATTCAGTGATTTATTAACCGAAGTAAAATAGACAAATATAAAGTGTTAGCAAAAGTTGAAAGAAAAAAAAAAAAAAACACAAAACAGTTTGTGCCTTTTTTAGTTTATTTTTCTGTTGCTATATAATCACTGCACTAAAACCTTTCCAGACGGGAAAAAAAAACAAACTAGTCTCTTAATAAGGGAGGAATACGTAAAGCCTAAATTAAGCATTGATTTTTTTTTTTTATTGGGATATTTAATTAAAAGAATGTTGCTGGTTTTATTTGATACCTGTGCCTTTGTAATAAAACTCCACATCCTGTCAGAAAAGCCAAACCTGGAATAAATCCCACCAGATCCCACAGACGCAGAAGTACCACCAGGTTACCAGTATTTTCTTTTAAAACATGTAAACCTTAACTGATGATATTACAGTGTCTGATCGTAATTCCTGTTGAGTGGCCTGGGAGAGAGGTGCTGGAATGGTGCAGCTTTCGGGGTGCTGTCTGCATTCCTCCCCGGGGCACGCCAGGTGCCGGAGATGCACCGATAAGGACTGAGTCGTTGCCACTTGGCCGGTAGCTGCTGAGCAAATTTCTTCCCTTAACGCCTCTGCCAGTTGCTTTGTGACCAGGCCGGCTGGAAAAAATCCAGCTGGTTGCTCCCAGCTCTCCCAGGCGGGACAGCTCGTTTCTGAAGGAAAGGGCTGGCTGCCAGACAGGCTGGGTTTTGCTTTCCTCAGAAGATGGAGAGGGCTGGCGGGTGAAACGCCGCTGATCCCGGCGCTGGTGTTTATTGGGAAGCCCAAGTGGCCGCTGGAGCTGCATCCCTGGTAGCAGCAGTGGGGCGGGGGTACGGGCCCGCTGGCGCTGCTCTCCCACCCAGCGCTGCTCTGAATGGGATCAGACGGGGTTGGGCCTAAAAGCGTGGAGTGATGCTGTCATCTCGTCTGCATTCAGGGCAAGTTTGCCTAAACGTGGTAGCTCAGGCTGAGCTCTGGAGACAGAGAGTCGCTGCTGTGCACGGCCCCGGGGCTCTGCGCCACGCCAGGCTCACCCGCTGCCCCCAGGGTCCAGCCTGCTTTGACCTCCCCCCCCCGGCCCCTGCCGCTTGGGCCAGCGTGCTGGTACCAGGGTGCAGCTCCCAGGGTGACATGCTGAGGTTGAGCTGCCCTTGGTGGACCACCCACAGCTGGTTTGAACAGCACTGCGTGGAAAAGATCCTGCAGCTCATTGCTTGTGCTCCCCCCCCCCCAAACTGCATCTGGGCGAGCTGCTGCTTTCTGCTGCACCAGATAGCCATGGTCTGCACAGCCCTGCATCGGGGCCTTCCGCCTTTTCTCTGGGCTTGAGCGGCACCTCCTTGGCGCTTCTCATCCCAGTTTTGCGGCTGGGTAGGTGCAGGGCAGCACAAGATGGTTGTGGGTTTGGTCCCGAGCAGAAGCGTTTGTGATCTGGACCTACCCCTTGAGAGCCTGTTGCCACTTGTTGAGTCTTAATTCCAACAGAGACTCACGTCAGTGTGAGATGGGAGGGGATGCTCCTAATTTATTTTGGTGGTTTCTCCTTCCAAGGACGCTTCTAGCCGGAGTGCAGGGAAGAGTGGAGCATCTTGGGTTTTAGCCTCAGTTGGTGAACGTAATGGCCGGTAAGACTGCTTCAGATTTGGGTGTAGGATGTGTTGGAGATGTGAAGGAGCTTCCCTCAGCTGTGCCAGGTGCCCGCTTTTCCTTTGCTGTGCCCATGGGTTGGCGCAGCCCGCTGCCCTCGCGCTGCAGGCCGGGCGGTGGCTCGCAGGGCGCAGCTTCCTCGCGTGGCAGCTCTCTCCTTAGCATTACGGCTTTTTCTGCTCGTCCCTGTGCAGTGGGCATTGCTGGAGTGTCCTCTGCTCGGAGGGGACTGGGGCAGAGCCCTTGCTCATGGGGGGAAGGCATCAGGTGTGATGTCTAAAAATTAAAAAAAGACTGTGCATCTTTGCATTGCTGTGGCTGAGGTCCACAGCCTCAGGCCTGCCCCAGCCCTCCGGGACATTCTTGGCCATTTCCTTGGGAGTGGGAATCCCCTGCACGTCCTGAGCAAATGGTCATCTCAAGCACATGGAATATTTGGCAATAAGCTCTGTGGGCAGCTTGGCCCCTGAAGGGATCCAGGCCAATAATGCTGAGCAATCAAACCCACAAAGAAGGTGGTTTCTAATCTTACTTGAAACCCTCAAACTGGTCTTTGTTGTAAATTCATGCCGTGTTTTCCCTCCATGAAGCAGACAGCACCTACAAGATGCTTAGAAATGGCAGCCCTAATTCATCTCTGCTGGGGGACACAGAGTGGTCTGGGGCACTGCCACCAGCTGAAAGCCGTTCTTTTCCCTTGCCTCGCTGTGACCGTGTGGTCTGTGGGACAGCATTTCGGAGCAAGCCTTTACCTCTCCCCGCACGTGCTCTGGGCTGTCCCCAGGCACAGGACGCTGTACCCACGCTGGGAGCTGGGCTTTCTCCTGCACGGTCCATCCCCTCCCGTCTCTGCGGCACGTACGGGTCGGGGAGCAGCGGGGGAAGTCGGGGCTGCTGCGGGGCACGGCCCGCTCAGGGAGGAGAGATGCACGGCCATGGGGCACCTTGGCTGCGGGGCTTTTCAGGCTGGCCGTCGTGGAAGGGGATCGCTGGCAGTGCAGTCAAGCCCATCAGGAAGAAGCAGGCTTGTTTTACTAGATGGTTGTCGGAAACAAGATGAGTTTTAACGGAGACTGTCGGGATGCTCTGTGCCCTTCGGCTCTGAGGTGCAGGAGCGCTGCAGGGTTGAGCTGGTTGCGGGGCGCGATGCGGGTGGCGCGGGGCACAGAAGCAGGACCGGCGTTTGCGATGCTGCAGGGGTAGCTGCACCCCCAAAGCCAGCGTCGCCGCTCGCAGGGTGCAAGTCGCTCTTCTGCTACACACAAGGTGGATGCACCTAAATTCTTAAAATCCCATCTTGACTTGTTTCAGCAAATGCAGGGGGTAAATGACGTCCCCAAGGCTGGGACCTGGACAGTCATTCCCCCGCCTTCGTTCGTCTCCATGGGAAATGAGGATGATAGTTTAGGTCACAACATCTGAATGCGATAGTCCCCGTGTAGGAGAAGCAGGACCGAGGTCGGCAGGTGGCTGTTGGCGTTGGGATGTGCCTGTTGGGTCCCGGTGCTGCAGACCTGCAACGGGAGCAGAAGGTGCTCGGTGCCTGGTGGGGGTCAGGCCCCTTCCTCGCTGTGGCCAACTGTGAGAACAGGCAGTCCCGTGGTCAGAATTCCCAAGGGAACTGTGGCTTTACAAAACCTCGTCACGATCCTTGCTGCTGCCCGTCGCTCACTGAACCGTGTCTGTCCGCGGTGCAGGTCTGCTGCCTTTTAATGTGCCAGATTTGCTGGCCGAGGTGCAAATGGAGAGAGACTGACTGCAGGGATTTCCGAATTGCCAAACACACAAAGGCAGGAACCAGCTCCAGTTACCTCTGAATTAACAATCTCCTTTTCAATGTGCTGGGAGCCTGTTTTGCATTAGCGCTGGTGTGATGCACTCTATTTAAAGCTTAATAAAGGCATTTTAATTCCACACTAACTGGAGTCATGCAGTGGAATATACTGTACCACGTGAAGAAAACGAAGGGATGCAAACTGTTAAATAAGCTTTAAACTAAAAGGATAATTTTCTCTTTTTTCTTCCTCAAAATAGATCTACAGAGAATCTTGAGCAAAAAAACGTGTGCTCTTGCATCCCTCAGTAATAGAGACTATGCACAGAGATTATGCTTATCTCCCACCAAAAAACTGCTACCTGAGTGGCCATTTGGAGTACCTTTCATTGAAAATAAAATACGAGAATAATTTCAACAACAGAGAGGTTAGTAAAAACACAGTATCATTTAAAACAGCAAGCTCGAAGTCAGCATTTGGAGTTTGATCAGTGTGTAAAGTCACTGTTCAGTGCTGTCTCTGTGTTACACGATGGTCAGCTGCGGGAGAGAACGTGCTTTGAACATCTGACTAGTAGAGGATGGACTTACTGAGACCAAGAGCGTAACAAACACATAATGCAACTGTAAATTTATTTACAAGTAACACGTTTGAATGCAGAAGCAGCTACTGCTATGTAAGCGTAATGAACATATAGCTAATGTTGTTTTCAATTTCCTTTCCTCCAAAGCTTAGTCCTTTTGACTTGTAATATGTATATTTGCTTTTTTTTTTAAAATATAATTAGGTTTAACAAAGCATCCATTGCTTTGTGAGTTGTACTTACGATTGTGCTGGGCTGTTAGCTTTAAGCAGTTTGTGTGCTTGTGTTATTTTATTAAAGCAAAAGTCTTCTTGAGACAAATGCGGTAAAGGTAAAGGAAAAAAAAATAATATTTTTTTGCTAGTGTTAAGCAGATGTGTGGTATGCATTTGGAAAATGTCCAGTGTCAGTTGGAAAAAAAAAATGGCAAAACTGGGGCTAAATGGCTTACCAGAACTGCTCGTGTTAATGGCAGTGGCTTTTTAGTTCATGGGTTACAGTCTAAACTCCTGCCTAAATAGAAACTCAGATTCCCCCGAACAGCCTTTTACTCTGCATCTCTTCACCGTTGTACAAGACCGATGTGAAATGAGTCTTGTGTTTTCTATGTTCAGCATAGTATGTACTGTACTTCGTAATGGGAAGTGGCTACAAGTCCTCAAAGAAAAAACAAACATATTTTAAAACAGCAATAATTACCACTGTAAAGCAAATGAGCACGTGGGGGAGAGCACAGGGAGATAGTTATGAAGATGATACCGTTAGGAACACACTGGCGTCAGTGCTGCTGTTGCACCTGGGGAGCAGGATTAAGTACTAGGAAAGGCCATCGGTCTCTGGGACTGGACTTCACCTTGGCAGAGAACTTGCCCGTGTAGGATCCCTCCGTCTGAATCGTTTCTTCGGTGTTGTAAGTCCTGACGCAGCGCAGGTTTTTCACTGTGGTTTTAGGGGTGAGTTATCGCAAGTACCGTTCCTGGTGGGGGAGACAGATGGAGGGAAGAGCTGTCAGAGCCACACGCAGGAGGACGGTAGATGCTCATTGCCGCAGTCTCGTACCCCGGTGTATTCTGCCACCGCGCCACCGGGGCTCAACAATAGCAGGAAATAGAGTAAACTAATATAGTTTTCCGATGGAGGGAAGCAGCAGTCGGCTCTGCTGGAAAGCTGTTTGCGTACCGCCACGGCCTGTGGATGCAAACCAGTTCCTGTAGCGGGGCAGGGCGCGTGAGGAGGTGTGCGGGTTAGCTCTTCGGTCTGCTTTAGGCATTTGAGCTCCAGCCTGCCCAGCGTTATCCCGACGCGGCGCGGTCTCTCCATCTTCCATCGGCAGAGCCCCGGGAGCCGGCCAGCTCTGGTGGGGCAGCGGGGTGTCCTCGGGCAGGGCCGGCTGAGGTGCTCTGGGTGAATGACTTGTAGGTACTTAAGTTCTGTTCCTGATGGCCGCTGTAACTGTGAAAATTAACCAGACCTGCTGTGATAAATTTGGTTATATAAGGTTTATTTGGTTAATTTTTTATAAGTGAAAACTGAAAAGATGAAAGAGAATTGTAATATGAAAGCAACTGCTGTAAATAATGTACGAATGAATAAAATCTAAAACTTATGTCAGTTTTTTCCTAAACTGTATTGCTGTCGAGTTACTGACACTGCAGTGCAGACGGTGCCTCCACCTTTTCCAGCTCCCAATCCAGCATGGGCAACCACCACTCGTTCCTGTTTTCATGGATAAAGAGGGGTATCTCTATGTCCGTGTCATGCATGTCTTGGATTGTATTTCCACGCTGTTCCAGCTCACGGCTAACACGTTTGGAAGCATCAGTGTTCTTGGTGCTGCACATAGTAAACGTGGAGCCATGCCTGGCTGTTGCATTGCTGGTGCTGCCCCGCAGTGGGACTCTGCCTAGCCCTGGCCACCAGGCATGGGTCTGCCTGCCTCCACGTGCCACCCAAAATCCCACCTGAGATCGGAGATAGCCCTGAGAAATGTCCCATTGGAGCAGAGGACAGAACAAAACCAGGCCGTGTCTTTTTTCTGCCACTGAGGAGATGAAGCGATAGAGTCGGCGTTATTGGTGAGGATGTTTTTGTGGTGGAGCTGCATCTGGGAGGGGTTCCCTGAGCCACACAAGCCCCTTTCTCTTCCCTACCCCTCTGCATTTCCTTAGATAAAAAACAGCACAAAGGGGCTGTTCCCCGCTGTTTGGTGTTCGACCTGCACGAGGCGTTTCTCACTGACTCTCGAGCATCTCTGTGAGGCAGGGGAGCGCTGGCTGCCGGTGTGGGGAGGGGAAATGAGGCTCCAGCCTTCGGTCCAATTAGATACAGTTGGAATAAACTGATGGCTGGAGAATTAGCCTCTGGGGATGCTTACTCTGGAAAAGCAGTTTTTGGTGGCAGTTGTAAGTGCTGCCAGGAGAGCCCTGGCAGCCAGCGGCCCTGGGGCACCCAGGCAAGACGCACACACCCCCCAGCAAAGTGGCTCTGGAGATGGCCCAGGCAGCCCCACCAGCAAAGGCACCGGGTGCCAACGTCTCCCCAGCGGCGCGGGCTGCAGCGTTGGGGCGAGCAGGGTGATGTGGCTGAGCAGTCAGGCAGCGAGGTGGAGCATAAGGCTTTGCCATGCGGATCTGGCCCTCGTCACTTGTCTGCTTTACCCAGATGCGCGGACACCCCACAGCAGTACCTCGCTCGGAGGAGGAGTACGTAATCTGCCTCTGGGATGGACAGTGATGTGCTGTGGGATTTGGAGGGTTCTGGGGGGAAACAGCTGTAAGTTCATGCATATGCACAAGCTTTATTTTATACCAAAGCTACCAAAAAAAGCCCCACACCACTCCAAAACTGCTCTAGTGAAACAGCAGGAAAATGGCAACAAAAACTGTATTAGTTTTAGGTGGTGTATTGCAGCTGTGCCTTAAAGCACCTCAATTAGCTGCTAATTGGTCTCTAACTTCACTAACAGGCCACACATCCCTGTTCTGGTTTCCTTTTCTTCCTCTTCAGGGTGGCTTGCTTCAGATAAAAAAATAAAATTCACGAGGACAAGGCGTTTGCCCTCACGCCCTGCGTTCCAGGCGCATGGCTCATGCTCTAGATGAGACAGGACCTCATGATCCCTTCTCCTGTTCCCCAGGACACCCACCACCTATATACACTTCAATGCCTCCTAAAAAGGCAAAGCAACGCAGCAACAGAAACCCACCCCAAGCTCTCCCTTCTGCTGTAACCGTGACCTCCCCTCGGTGGCTTGGTGCTCTCCCAAGAAGAGGAGGAAGGCTGAGGCTGGAGATGGGCAGGGAGGCCCCCGGGACTAACAGTTGAGCACATCCAGCCCACAAAGCTGCTTTTAACTTTTCCAAACAGACACCAAAATGTTCCATCTATCCACCTATCTGTCCTGGCCCACCTTTTGCCAAGAGACAGAGCTGTTAAGTCCCCACCCATAGGTTCCCAACCACGCTCCACCACAAGCCTACTGCTCACGCAAGCAGCTCCTTACTGCTGGCTGTGTTTTGTCCATCAGGTAGGCTGAGCAAATGGCGCTGTGGCAAGCTCTGGGGGCCTCTGACTTTCCTCCAGGCTTCCCTGTGTCCCCGCAGCTGCTGGGGTTGGGGTCGTTTCTTATCTAGGCTTCACCAGGAGTCATAAACTGGACGTCCTTATGCTTATCTCAGCACCAAGGGCTGATGAGCAGCAAGAAGATCATGTGCCCCTACACCTTATGGTTGTGCTTCTTTTAGTGCAGGCCTGGGTGTATTCTGAGTACATCAAATAGGGTATATTTGGGATACGTTGCACTTATAGCAGTGAATGTGGTGAGTGTGCTCACCATGGTGGGACACGTGGTCTGGTCACGTGGCAGGACGTCCACAGGCTGTGTTTCTGCTCCATCAGCAGCTCCCCTTTACAAGCCATCCCACCACCACCTGCCAGTCTCACAGAAAGCTCTCACAGGTCTGCTTGGCTTCAGCCAAAGGAGCCACTGCTCAATCTAACAGTAGCCAGAGTCTGCTTGGAGTGCTCCTGAGGGCATGCAGGAGTCCACCTGAAGTTTCCTTCACTTGTTTGGAGCCTTTCACTCAGCTTGCTGCTACATTTCTATCTCTACTCCCTTAAGCAACTCTCTGGTTCACAACACCACTACCCCCATCTCCGTTACACAAATGTAAGTACCACAATTACAAGTTCTTCTGTTTTAATAAACAGGAAAAACTCATGTATTCCAGCAAGGGTGAAGGTATCTCATCCCAAAGATTATTTTTTATTGCAGTTATTTGCAACCCTACTGGCCAAAGAAGCAAAGCAAACCAGCTTCTTTTTACTGATGTATCATCTCAAGGTACAGTTACATTCCTCTGGGAAGGAAAGACCTTGGAGAAAGCTTCCTTTTGAAATGGACTCCTCATCAAGCAGGCCAAGGCACCGCAGGATGTTTGCGTGGCTCCCCGAAGTCCTCACAGCCCACAGTTTGGCATAGCGGTTATGTGCTATTGCCAGGCTGCACTCAGGCCCTGGCAGTTCTTGCCACCAAAGTTTTCCAGGTTGATCTTCCTACGAGGTGGAATCTGTAGAGCTATCATCAGCTCTGTCAACAGCAATTATGTATAAAAAGTTAGAATATCAACTACTGGTACGGGAGGAAGCTGGACCATGTTTATGGTCATTTGTGCTAATACAGTTGCTTGTATTTGTGAAGAGATTAACCTGTTAATTTCTTTGAGGTACATTTTCGGTTTTTTTTTCTGTGCTTGACTCCATTTGCAAAATCAATACAGTAAATTAAACACCTGAGGTCAGTTATAACAGAAGAGGAATGAGCGTTGTAGAGAGATGAATCTTCTCATATGGATGTCAAAGGCAGGGTCAGGTGAGTCATGCTCTAGAAGGGCTCATTTCGCTCCATTAATTATCAGTCCAAGGTCAGTCTAGACCAGCCCAGCAGCAGATGTCTATCCTAGAAACACCTAGGGTGAGATAAATCCTAACATGCCCTCTCTGTAGAAAAGCTTAATTGTACCTGAGAGCTCAGGGAAGCTGACGGACACACGGTATCATTTTTTCCAGCAAATATTCACTGGGGCTTTAAAGGTAACTGACATTGTATTCAGTCACCAAAGCTTAAAGCCTTAACAGTGCTTAACTATGCTCCTGGTTGTTCAAGAACCAAAGGCTTGGTGCTGTGGTAAAGACAATTTACTTGCAAAAGCTCAGTTGGTCATTAGTCTGGTCCAGCTCCTACTGCATTGGTTAGCTGCGTTGTGGTCTCATCTACTAAAGGTGTGTGAAAATCAATTGCTCACCACTAATGTTACAATCTAATTACTTAGATTTTTTTTCCTAAGCAGGAAAGAACTGATAGAGTAGGAAAAGAAGAATAAACAGCTGTTTTGTGTTTCTTGGCAAGGAGGTAGGTGGGATGGAAGAAAGGGAGACCACAGCAAACTGAATGACCTTTGACTCCTCTTTAATTGCTGTATGTTATCACTCATATTTTATCTTGCAGCAACCCTGAATAATAGCCATTAAGAAATCAGGATCATTCTTTCAATTCAGCTGTTTAGCGACAACTTGTGTTTACATCTGGTGGGCTTATTTGTAAAAACAGAAGCTTCTAAGAAGCCTTCTAAGCTGAAGAGACCTTATTTCTCAAGTACGGGAGAGAAAGGTCTGTATGATGAGATAGATAGGCTTCCAAAATTAATCTTTTGTGCCCTCTTCTTTGTGGAAGAGTAAAGAAAACAAAGAAAAAAGTAGATACTTAGTCTCACGGGTTGTGACTTCTTTAGGAACATTTTAAGGAACAGAAGAACAAGCTAGAAGCCAGTGGCCCATTAAAAAACCTTTAAGTAATTGTGCACTAGGAAGACATTTTGGCAGAGCATCAAGGGGAAGAGGAAGAAGGTTCAGTACTGAACCAGGACCCACCAAGTGGGTCCCAGGGAAGGCTGTTCTCACTAACAGCATCAAAGAGTATTTGAGGGAGGGATGAGCAAATGGTTACAAATGCTTGTTCTTGGCCTTTGCCTAGTGTGTATGGTGGAGAACTGTCTGTTCTGGTGTCCCAACAGTGATGAGTTTCTCCTCCCACTCTTAAAGGCTGAGAGGTCTCAGAGCTACTGCAGTCATTAGAAGGGGAAGGTCAAGCCTTCAAACCCAAGAAGATCACACCAGAAAATGAATTTAGGATTGGATGTTCTCCTCAAATATGGATTTTCTTTCTTTTTTTCTTTCATGCATATAGAGGAGCTGAGCAATCCAAGAGGTGCTTGCAGGGTAGTTAGTCCTGTTTGGTCCGACAAATGCCCCTGCCTTGAAAAATGACCTTGTGCTACATGTAAAAACTGCACAAATATCTTAATTTTTGCTCCAGCTTAGAAGCTAGGTGAGAGAACCCAAACCCAGGAGACTTTGAGCCAAGTGTCTTGAAGCTGAATTGCATGGCTTATGCTGGGGGACCAGGGTTATGTCTGCCACTGTGGATGCCCTAAGGCAAAGGTTCCCCAGCTAACACTGTAGGTAAATCCCATCATGAGTGTACACAGAGACAAACGCATGACAGAGAAGCAGTTCTTTTCATTTTAGTGCAGTATATCCAGCAAAACATCACCTAAAATAACTTTGAGGTTAACCACAGGGAAAAAAAAACCCCACATTACATTTTATGCAATTCTGCCTCACATTGCAAAGATCAGCTTTCTGTTCAAAATATTCTCTAATGCGAGAATGAGGCCTAAAACAGGCTTTTCATTATTATTAACCTGTGTATATATGTCAATTCATCTGACAACTCATAAAAATATGTGTATTTCTATAACAAAGCTACCATTTTTTCTCTTACAAATGTATATTATACATACGCTTCTCCCATCGAGTCCACTGGAAGAAAGAACCCAACTGGAGATACTCCTTTTGCATTGCGAAGTGTGGTGAATGGGGTTCAAATGACAGGGAAAATTATACTGACCTGCCACTACCTCCATTCCCACTAAGTTTTGTAGGTGTTATACATAGAAGAAAAAAATTAGCTCTGTTCATCAGATTCTATTTCAGATAATGTTAAGTGGGACGTCAGTGTCCTAGGAAGGATGAGGAGCTGAAAAAAGGGTGAGCAAATGAAAAGATGAAAAGCCTTGCAAAAAAAAAAAAAAAAAGAAACAAAAAAGAAAAAGAGAAAAAAAAATTACACCAAAACCTAATTTCTACAAATGCAATAGCATGAAAACTTTCCAGTAGCTGATGTGCTACTTTGGTTCCCACGCAGCAAAAACTTGCAGGGCTGGCACTTGGGCACATTAAACTGCAGCAAAAATGTCCTTGATATGCCATTAAATTTTCACAAGGCTGAGGTGTTTCTCACTGATGCTAGGTCTGAACCTTTTTATCATTGCAATATTAGTCTCCTAAATGTCAGGTCATACCTGTGATTATCACACATGAACTCCTTCAGTCTGGCCATTGGGAGGAGGACTGCAATTTCCCTTTGTGCTTCAGGTACATGCAGTGTTTAAAACCAGTCCTTGAGATTTTGGGCATCCTGGCAAGATTCCCCCACTGTGACTTGCAGAAATACTGCATTTAGCGAAGGCAGATGCTGTTTTTTCACTGTCATTCTAACAGAAACACAATAGATTTTGATATGAATAGTAATGCTCTCTAGAAATACAAAGGACATGATTCAGCTGGCTAAATGTAAGGATCTCGTATGATTTGAGACACCCTATGTCTAGACGACCTGAAGTGAGCCCAACCAGACTGTGTGTGTTGCTCTGGGAGAGCTAATAAGCTGGAAAGGCAAGCAGTATTGTTGTCTTCTCCCTTACTCTCATGCTGAGTCATTTAGGTTTATTATATGTTATGTTTGCATAGCAAATGTAGCAAGTCACACAGATAGCTTGAGCACTTGCAAGTTATGCAGTCTAAAAAATAAATATCCTTTCCCCCTAAGGGATTGTTTGTCTTCCTAGACTCTGAATATGTCTGAAAAGCACAACTCAATCACATGATTATCTACTAGTTCTACAATAGCCTTTTAATTAATATCAGTGTCATGACACCTCTGGTCCTAGGTGCCCTAGGATTATGCCTATGCATAATTAAAAATAAAGATTTAAATAGGACAAATAATAGTGAAATGAGCAGGGTACGTGATAAATCAGTCCCTTTGTCATTCACTTAAGCAAAATTAATCAAAACACTTCAATATGCTAATAAACTGCAAAATTATTCATTGAGATGGTTTGTTCCTTCATCATGTCATAGTGTCAAAGGATTTGTCACCAGAGCTTCCACACAGATTTTCAGTATTTTTTGCATATGTAAAGAAGTCTTAAGGGAAAACAGCACAGAAGCTCAGGCCCTAAAAAAGGCCATGTCAGATGCGTAAAAGCTGTAAATTTAACATACTTCAAGCATGCTAATACAGAATAATATATCTAACTCTGTCTTATTTTCCTTCCTGTACTTGAAAACTCGGTCTTAGAAAAACTATTTTTAAAAGTTGTATGATTGAACTGAAGAAATATTTTTTCATCGCTGTGCAATAGCCTAATACTCTTTGTATTTAAATGACTATATGTTTAATTGTGGGCTATAAAGGTCATTCTATAAGCGTTCAGGTGACTGGCCAGAGGCTGCAGAGCTATTGTTTGCAGTGTTGTATATTATTGTATAAAATCTGTGTTAGGCGAAGAATGAGGTCGAGGTAAGGAACAACGTTCAAGATTGTTTCTTTGTTCCACTTCCACTAAATTAGAGAATGTTACACACATCTGTTTACAGTCACTTTACTGCTAATAAGTTTAATAAAGGTTGCGTGATTTACATGTTATAGATGTGATGAAGACAAGTTCAAGCCACTTTCACTCTAGTGCATCTAGCTCTGACCGAGATGGTCTAAACCAGAGCGGTCATAGCTGCGATGCACTCTGAAGAGGGACATTCCCCAACACATGGTTAATTCTGACAATCGCATGCATTTTAAGAGACGAGCCAGAGTATCTTTGCCTCTCTTCCCTCCTTTCCTTCAGGAATACCCACGGAGTGAGGCTCTAAAGGGATTCCTCTGGGTCTATGAATCCGAAGGAGGTGTTACAGCAGGGAGGTAAAATGGCACACAGCTTCCTACAGGACCTTCTCTGGAGTACTCACCTTCATGAACAGCTTTTGCAGCCCACGCTGTGCTCCCTGCTGCTGCAACACCACCGAGCTAACAAAACTGTACGAAGAATGAATTCTTGTTACGAGCATGAAGGCACCTGTTGAAATTCAATATATTAACTTCGTGGCTAGCTTACTGGGACATGAAGTTCTTGGAAGTGAGATACCTCTCAGTGTTATTTTCCTGGTAAAATGTTTTAATTAAAGCAAGCCATTTAGTTCCTACTTTTAATTATTATTTCTGGGAGTGCTACCAGGGTTAGATATTTAACTTGCAAATGCCAAGCATTTTGTCTATCCTGCTCAGTCTAATAAGACCTATTTATGACTTCTACCTAAAATCCATCCCAATTATTATAAGTCCAGATCTTCAAATGGGTCAACTCAATTCCAGCCCTCACTTAGTTTACAAACTATGATGAAGAATCTGTTTTGCTCTAGCACTGGAGTCCTTTGGGGTGGACCATCAAAGGTCACATTCAGCGCAGGTGACTCCAAAACAGTCTCTAGAGACAAGGCATATCAGAGTCTAAGGAAAACCAGAAATGCGAGACAATTTCCCATAAAATCTATTTGATACAGCCTGCCTTGGTAATAGCTTCATGCTTGTGTCCCGACTACCATCATTGCCAGAGGCTGCACTTTCACAGTCCTGTGCCATACCCTGATGGAATGATAGGACCACTCTATTGTTCCACAAGGAACTGATCTAAAAACCTTGTTTTGCTGTAAGAAAAAATCAAGATCTATCTCAACGTACACTGTGAGGAGGACTATCTTGGCCTTTAAGCAATAAGGTGTCTGGAAGAGTAGTAGTGTACAGACCTGATGGCTCAGATGATGAAATTTCAAACAACCTCAGGCAAGAAATTGTGATGCGCTTCAAGATACACGCTGGGAGAGCTGCTGTAAATTGTATATTGCGGTTCTTCTCTAAACCTCTTGCAGATGCTAAAGCTACAAAGCAGTCTTGAGACTTTGGATCCCTGCACTGATGTCCAAGTTCGAAGTTATCAGTACCAAAGGGTTAAAAACCTTCCTGTTGCTTAATTATGGGAAGCAGAAAGACATAGGCTTCTTTATAGCATCTTCATGCCTTCTGAGTTCAGTCTTTTCCACATGGGTTTCCTTTATCCTCTGCTTTACCAGCTGGATTCTCTCATATCACTAGTCTTTGGGGAAGGGAACACACATTTTTCAATTGCATCTCAAGAAGGGTTTTCAAAATCGACTTTTAGTCCAATAGCCTTATGAACCAGGCAACACGATGGCTTGTTTCCCCTTTTCTCCAAGGCAGGGAAAGGAAATATTTGGAGATTAAACACTCAGTCTATAATGCGAGGTTCATGTAGGCAGTAAAAGAATTTCATTTCCACAGTTTTGTCACTATTACTAATGTGTTTAACTGCATCACAAACAGAACAATACTTTAAGCTGGCAGATTTGGAAAAAAAAACAAGTATAAAAAGAGACTTTGCTGTTGCTGGAAAAGAATGTCCTTGGGCTGACAAATAAAAAAATAAAAGTCATTGGCAACTATTAGGTACAGAAGTATCAATAAGCAAAAAGAGCAGGAAGTGGATTGGGACAGGAAGCGAATAACACCTACTGCTAAGATAATTTATTAAAAGAACTGAAATATAAGGAAACTAGAAATGAGTTTTAAGGCCAAGAGATCACACAAAAATAGCTTAAATGCTCACTCAAGTCAGAAGAGAGTGAAGAGGAAGCAGGGAAGAGAAGGTGCACCCCTAGCTCTGTATCATTAGTGTGGAGCATGAAGAAGGAAATGGAGGATGCATAATGCAGGAGTGGTGTTGAAAGGAAAAAGCCTTCCAGCTCAAGGGAAAAAGATGTGCATTTCGATGGGTTGTACCCATGAGCAATTATGCAACAGAGAGTTAATTCTGCTTTGTTCTGCTTTACATACACTGACATGTTTAAAACTGTGAAGCATTCCCCAGATTGGAGACTGGAGACAGAGTCTAGGCTCTTCTGTGGGATTTGGAGGCTGGACAGTTGTGCTCTTTTCTTTTGGGTTTTTGGTTTGGTTTTTTTTGAGCTGTCTCTGGCAGAGTGAATATTGATTAGTTCACATACAGTGGCCAGCCCCAAGAGGGAGCACAGAAAGCTCCTCAGAAGAACATCCTGTAATCCAGTGGTTCATGCATTCCCATGGATGATGAAAGCCTTTCAGGGAGAAAGGTTTCCTACACTTTGTAGATAAAAGGACAGGAGCAGCAGCAACATCCATTGCTCTAGCTGCCTTTTGAACAAAGGAACTGCCTCCTCCGTGTTAGAACGAAAAGCCATGAACATCAGTCGTAAGGCGGTGAACCCAGAAGGTGGCATTTAAATCCCAGAGGGGCAGAATCAATCACACTTGCCTGTGCAGAGATGTTTTGTGCAGGCTGCTTAGGTATTCAGAGGGCTGGCAAACACAGAATAGGTCTTAGGCATTTTATGGAGTGCTAAGTGTATATCTGATCCTAAAAATGCTACGTGACACTAACAGTCTGCCAGCTCCTGCTGCTCCTGCCAGGCTGAGTAGTGCTGAGTAATCCTGATATTAACAGCTGATAAAAAGAGGGGTCAGTAGTTCATTCAAGCCAAGCTGGACTTCTAGATAAGCAAAGATAAATTGCCGAGTTCAGTAGGTCGGAATAACTGGAATAACTCCCTGTGTGTCAAGGATGGATGCACCAAATGCATGACCAGGAAATGGAGTGCTGGGTCTGCGGTAGGATACACAAATGCAGTTTATGGCTAACTAGAAGTGTAAGGTGCACTGCATTGCACACAGCGGAGGCAAAAGCTAATACATTTCAGATTGTGCCTCTCAGGTCCTGGGGGCTTTCAAAGGATCCATCTTTGAATGGATCACAGGTGTGTAGTTTTGCTATTTCCATGCTCCCCCAAATGAAGTGACAGCAATGGTTCTGAATGGAGTCTACAAACAGAAAAAGTTCAGTGTTTCTGGCTGAAAAGAGAAAAAAAAAATCAACATGTAGATGCCCCATGGTGATGTTATGAGCTCTGCTAGATGCACCACATGTAGTATTTGGTACTATGAGCCTTTATGCCCATTTTGTGATTTGAGGTTGCAGAGGCATATTTTTATCAAAATTGAAGCAGGGAAAAAAACATATCTCTAAAGTCATAATGGTGTACCTTAAACATATTAGGATACATGGAAATCATATTTACAAATTTAGGTGTTGCCCAACATAGAAAGAAACCCAGCAATTTCTAATGGAAGACTGATGATCACAAACTACTCCCTGTCCAGTCTGAAGAAGCTGTCTGCAAATCAACCTGGGAATAGTGTTTTCTGTCTTTATGACTTACTGACCTTGTCACTTGTTTTTAGGGAAAAGACCCTAATTTGTACTTAAATGTGTTTAAATAATTATATAGTTTGATGTTATATGTAAAAGGGGTGACACTGGGTAAGGGAATGTGTCAAAACCTCGACCAGCTGAACAGCAAGTCAGGTACAAAGATACAGATACAAGTTTGCAGTGCAGATGTCTCTCGGAGTTTCACCTTACCCAGCTCAAGATGCCTCCTTGAGACTTGTGGAAGGGACCACAGTCACCAGCCCTCAGCCAGTGACCACCCATCCTGTCCAAGAGCTTTTTGATCAAGATGTGCCCATTTCAGTAACACATAGATGCAGTCATTCCTGTAACACTTTATCCATGAGGAATTGGCAATGAACAGTCACTGGCAAGTAGGGAGATGTGCAGGGAGAAAGGAAAACAACAAAAAGAAGCCTGGAGAGCTTGAACACTACTATTTTTTGCTTGATCAAAAGAACAAGATCCTTTAAAGATCAATGGTGGGTCAGAAGAAAACCCCTAACCATTTTTTTTTCAGTATGAAGAAAACATCCATCTGCACTAGTTGAGATGGACTCCACCAGAAAACTCCAGTTTCTCCCTCCCAGTAAAACTACAGTGATTAAAAAATATCAGTATGGACTCTTCCCCTGATGCAAATTAGAACCTGACACTGTCAGGTAGACTGCAGAGCTGAACTGGGTGGGTTTCTACCTGGGAATAACTCAGCAGGAAAGCAAGGTGCTTCAGATCTGCTACTGGTGGCCACTTAGACTCACAGAATAATTGAGGTGGGTACAGATCTCTGATGGTCGTTTACTCCAATCCCCAGCTCAAAGCAAGGCCAACTTCAAAGATGGGTATGGCAGGGAGCTTTATTTCTGTTTACTTAGTACAGAGCCTGTCCAGAACTAGTGCGTACATTGGAAGCACCATCATTTTGCATTAGAGATGTAAGATAAGGGTCTGATTTGCTGGTGTCATTGAAGATTCAATGGCACCTTTTCTGATGCTATGTGTACAGTTCTCAGGGCCTTAACCCCAGAATCCAGAACCAGAGTTGGAAAGGATCCCAATGGGCTGCTCAGCCACTGTTCTTGGCCTGAAGCAGGATCAACTGAGCATAAGTATATTGTGACACATATTTGTCTGTCCCGTTCTAGAAATTTATAGTACTAACGATGCAAAAGCTCTGTTCAAGTCCATTCAAATGCTTAATTATCACTAACATTCTTTAGAAAGGCTTGCTTAACATCTTCTCTAGTTATACATTGCTGAAATTTAAGCTTCCATCTTCTCATTCTATCTCCAGGGGACCCATACAGCAGTTTATTACCATCTTTATGACAGTCCGTTTCATACTGGATGATCGCTTTTAGATGTCTCCTCAGTCTTCTCAAGGTTAAATGACTTAAATTCTTTCAGTCTTTCCTCACAGGCGATATTGCCTATAGCTCTGGTCATTCTTGTTGCTCTCCTACGGATTCCTGTTGCTCCACATCTTTTTCGAAATGCAGTTCTGAAAATTGGGCAGAGCACTCAACTGACCCCTTGTTGGAGCTGAAGTGAGTGGAGAGATTGATTACATTTGATATATTCTTGATCACGACTTATATTCTTGATCACTATGCGAAGACCTACAAATCCCCAGGTCTTTTCCTGAAATTGATACCTAACTGGCTGTTCCCTACAGTTTCGGAAATATGTTGTCTACATTTGGGTAGCTAACTGGTTTTGCTTACGTGTGAAGCTTTGCACTCACCCTCACTGAATCGCTTCTTTTTATTCATTTTATACTATCATTCCACTCTATTAAAATCCTTTGGAATTATAAAACTGTTGGCCAGAAGGATTTAAAGCAAGATTTAAATTCTACAAAAGCAATATAAACAAGACTCAGAAGCTTCCCAGAAAAGAGAGAGATGACTCATTATCAGAAAGATATTTGGTTTATTGTGCAATTAGAAATGTCTGAACAATGAATAGCCCAGACTAGAGGGGTAAGATGAATTAAAGAGGTGACTACTAACCTGATTACCAGTGAATGGAAGGTGTTAAGGGATATGGAGAATGCCAGGAGAAGGTTAAGGTTTAGGTCATGTATGAAAAGAAAGGAAAGGACTAAAAAACATTCAGCTCCAAAAGAAAAATCAAATGTATCACAAGCCCTAGTATCAGAAACAGCACAACATGGCCAGAGAGTTTGACTAAAGCACAACATTTACAACACTTTTTTAACCTCATCTGTGACCCACAGAGGCCCCAAGGGAAGATGTTGACTTCTCCCAGCCCATTTGTTACAAAAGCTCATTATATTTAAAGGAAAACCTCCCTGGGAAGCTTATTTAATTTAACATCACAGTTCAAGTGAATGGATGGGAAGATAAACAGAGATGGGGATTGCTGGCAGGCAAGTAGGGTGGCCCAGCTTTCAAACTGCTGCAGAATTTACTTGTTGTGAAGAAATGAAGTTCTTATAGGTGTCCTTCATATGCAGTCTGGAGTCAATCATCAGTCTGAGCTGGCTTTGGGGCACAGCTTAGAGTTAAAAAGAGAAAGAAAAAAAATTCTGGCAGAAATCCTGAGGAGACTTGTCGTCTTCACCTAACCAGATACCAACAAGACATTTAGGATAAATCAGCAATGAACTAATTTCTGGACTCAGCTGGATGTGGACTAATGGATCAGTGCAAAGAGGCCAAGGTAATCCAGGGAGATATTTAATTTTGCCTCAGCCAATTCTGTACAGAAATGCAGTCTAACTAGCAGCCACTTGTGGGGAGGATGGAGGTTGATTCTCAGGAGCCTGTAAGTATAATTCTGTGCTTAACACACAAATTGGAAAATGGTATTGTAATCTGATGCATGACACTTCTGAATAATTAGAAGTGAGAAATTCAGTGTGCACAGCAGATGAATCTGCCAAAAAATGAAGGGGGAAAAAAAAAAGAGAGAATTTCTACATTCAATTACAGTAAAAATATAGTTAGCCAGAAAATAGTCTCCAAAATGCTTTAAATGCATAAAAGCCATCCCAAATGGTACAGGAAAGCAAGCTGATGGCACAAAGGTTAGAGGTAGAAAGATAAGCAAGTTTTTTTTTTTAACTTGTGGACAATTAATAGTGAGAGTTTTACTACCAATAATAATAGTATCTATGAAGTGCGGGGGAAAGATTGGCAATGGATTAAATTATCAGTGTAGATAGCAAAAGCTGAGGAAGAAAAGACTCTGAAAATTGTCCAAGTAATTAGCCTTGAATGGAGAAGGTGACATGGAAAATGCACCAAAAATGTGTAAACATTTTCTGGAAGTTGGACCTCTAGAATTCAAAACACATGCAGAGAGGATAACAAAGTGCCTGGACTTACTATGGATAATAAAGACATGCTTGATAACATGAGAGGGTCTTATAAAAATAGGTGGTAGAAGTGCACTTCAAAAGCATCTCAAGAGAACCAGCTGATTGTAGGCTACTCAGTAGAGATGAGTCGATCAGGCTGGGGAAGTTTCCCAGGAAGGCAAAGACAGGACATGACTGAAACTTATTTTAAATCCCAGAGACACCCTGCCTACTAAAACTATTGCAGCATAGCAGAAATAAGAACTGATTCCTTTCCATTCCTTGAATGTTTCTGACAACCTGCTAATACCAAAAGGAAGTATGCCAGCCAAAAGTGAGCCCGTGAGCCAGGGAATATAGTAAATGCTGGCACTGAATGAGGCAACACAGGTGGGAAGGAGGAATGAAATCCCAAAACATTTCTGGGGCTTCTGGTATGGCACTGCATATTTTAATGCAGTACAGCAAAATATTTGACAGGAATTTCTGGTTTATCTATCAACCAGATGACTGCTGTTGTCCAACTGAAGAATGACATAGGATCATAGGAAAATTCAGGCTGGATGGGACTTCAGGAGTTCTCTAGTCCAACCTCCTGCTCCAAGTAAGGTGAGCTATGAGGTCAAGACCAGGTTACTCAGGGATTTATCCAGTCCGGTCTTCTAATGGTGAGGCACGAAGAGATGTTTTAGGCCACTGAGGAAATGTAACAGGAAGGCATAATGCAACCTTCAACCCATTCTTTGGCCTCCTTTTCAAAGCAGATTAAACAAGAAAATGAGACATCAGGTTCTGTGAACTCCCCAAAATGAAATGAGCTTACTTTTAAGGGCTTTTTTTTAATAATTTCCAAGAGCAAATTGTGTCCTGGATGCTCTAGCAGATTCATTGTCTTAATTGACTCCCAGTTTTCAAAAACTGAGAGGTTTTTTTCCCCCCTCCTCACATTTAAAATGTTTTTCTCATAAAATCTGAGACCAGTGTTTGAACTATGGTTATTATCAAGATCAAGATCAGAGTCCCGCTGCTCCACAGTGGTATGTGGACATTAAAAGACACAAGTCCTGAGCAGATATGTGTTGGTCATGCCATGACCATGCAAATGCCAGCAAATAACTGTGCTGTTCCATTTCTCACAGACACTGAGTTAAAGTTATTTTGAATAGTGTTCCTTCTCCACTACTCCACATGGCAAATGAAAAGTTTTACAGATGATCTCAGTGAAGATTCAGGACACCAAAGACACAACTGAAATTGAACGCAAAGACACAAATCAGTTCAAAATATTATTGTATTCAGAGAATGAATTGATGAAATTTCTGCCCACAGAAGATAACTGAAGCTAAGCAGAGCCAGCTGTTCCCCTCTCCCCATATA
Source organism: Rissa tridactyla (assembly GCF_028500815.1). Lineage (NCBI taxonomy): Eukaryota > Metazoa > Chordata > Aves > Charadriiformes > Laridae > Rissa > Rissa tridactyla. The sequence continues at coordinate 32,238,449 of NC_071470.1, read as the reverse complement.
TTCTGTGATCTCCCACAGTACTTTTGTAGGGTTCTGCACTTCAAACAGAAGTTTTGTTTCTTGCTCTTCCAATACCTCTTCATAGGTTGTGAGGAAAAGGGAATCATTTTAGAGACCGAATTGAGAGTTTTAAGGATTGAAAAGGGCTCTTATGATTGCTCCTGCTCCAGTCTACCCACATTTTACAGTCCCTTTCAGGCACAACCAAAATAACTTGAAAAGGTGGTCATTTATTATAATAAGGGTCTTGAGTTCTCTGGTATGAAATTATTGTGCCACCCAAAAGGAATTCCTGGCAGTCATCAAATACAGAATATATTCACCTGTATTTATTTGGGAGGAAATCTGTGGTCAGGACTGGCCTTGCTTCCCTATAATGGCTCTTTAGATTCACGCATGCTACAGGGTAGCTTGCCTAGGGTTTGGAAAAACTGCACTGCCCTGATTTTATAGTTATACATAGATCGGCACACAAGCGTGGTAAAACTGATGCCTTGTCCAGAGGACCTTGTTGTGAAATGAATTGCAAACACTACCCTATCTCAAGCAGCTTGCTCAAGGAAATTACTGCCATGCTAAAGAGATATATACTTCTGCAGTTCCACAATTTGAAAAATACAACTGTTTCCAAAACCTACGTTGCCATACAGGATAGAAGGCAGTGGAAGTGGATTGCAAAGGAAAAGAAACTGTCCCAAAGACTCAGCACTCTTCTCGATGTTTGGGATCTTATGAGTTAAAAACTGAGGAACTTTGAAGCTAAAGCACTTCAGTGAGGTCTGAGAAATCTAATAATCCACAAGTCTATACCTTAACACAGTAGCACAGGGCAGATAGTGAAGACTAGATACTCACCTGGCTATCCAAGAAGAACAGAACCAAAAGACTGGAGAACACGTCCCAGTATTTGTAATTCATATTACGGCAGATGCTGGTTACATATACATCAAAGAGCTCTTGTCTTCACCTAGCTATGTCATAAATCTATATATGATAATTCGCTCACAGGCTGCAATTAGAAGAAAACACAGTTTCTTTACTGGAGAATCTGGAGCACTGGAAAGATACCCTGAGTTCATGGTCTGCATCTTGCAAGTTATGAAGACACAAATTGCACCAAGTCTTGAGATCTTGGTCATCATCAATCCCCCAAAATTATGCCAGTTTGCCTTTTGCCCTTATACCAGTGTATGCACAATGAGCCCTCAGACATGTGTGATAAAGCAGTGCCCTTGTTGCTTGGTTCTCTTCCTTTCATTAGCTGACTCTGGAAATTTAAAACCAGGAAGAAAAGTTGTAAAAGCAGAAGGGGCAAATCTGGTGCCCAGAGGAGCTCACAGTCCCTCTCTGGGACACAAGGAGAACAAAATATTAACTTTGCCCAATGTATGACAACCAATACAAAGTACATGTGTCTGGGGGACTGTGACTGACAGTCCTTTGTGAAGGGCTGTTTGAAAATTTGTTCTGTATGGTGACCTCTGCACTTCTGTAGCTTCATATTTGAAGAGATGTCAATTCACAGGACAGGGTCAAGGTTCTTTATGTTCTTAAATGTGTATTTGTTTTTTGTATTGCCTAGTATTGTTCAGGACTTGAAAAAATACACTATGTATCTAGTTTAAAAGTATGCATCCTAAGAAACTTACACAAGGTGGAAATCAGTTGGGAAAGGTACCAAAAATGTTGCCTTCTTTCATATAGTAGTAAGGTTAGCAATGTAGCCTTAGAGAAGCAAGGCTTAATTAGTACAGGCCTCCTGAAAACAGTAGGTCTTCAAGAGGAGTGAAACAGATGAGATGATAGAACGTTTCACACATTCAATGCCATTGCAAACACAGAAGACTTGAAAAAAATGGCAAAAAGCAGCAGAAAATTTGTGCAACCTCTTCTCTGTTGGAAAGGTGGAATCAGACCCTCTGCTTACATGACCTGGTGCAGTGTCACAGCCATGCAGGCCGGATTGTCCTCCGACCCAAGAGCTGACCCTCAATTAATACGCACACCATTCTGACTTTGCTTACATGACCACTGCTAATTTTATAACTATAAGAATCAATTTTTAGAAATGACTGACTCACTTCAGCTGACAGGTTATGTATGATTAATATGCAACATAGAAAAAAAAAAGTTTAATAGTTTAATGCCTCTAAGCAAAATGCAAAATTGTTTAATGATACAAATTAAAACTGCTGCAAAATCTCTGTAACTATACACTTTTAAAATTTAAATTATATTACTTTGATCATTTGAGGTCTAATGCTGAAAGATACTGAACACATCTTAGAAGTTTTGTGCTTGACTTCAACTTCTAAATAATTAGTAGACTTTGAGGACAGTTTCATATTCCACAAGCATGGAGGCAGAGTTTGGCAACAGTAATGTTATGAAACAAACTCATTTAAAGAATAAACTCTACAGAAAAGCAAAATATCAATAACAAATCCAAACATTAAAGTAGAAACCTGAATCCTAAAAAGTATAAGGCTGGATCCGAAAATTTACCTAAACAATATTTAGCAATACATCAGTAATAAAAATAATAGATTAGGCAAAACTATAATACTTCCTCAAAAGTATGCTAAGGCTACAGTGTACAAACTGAGTTTGAAATCAATTGAATTGACAACAATGTGGTTATTTTTAATGCATTAAGGCATGCAGTTTTGTTTACCTGTTTTGTTCCAAAATCCTAAATATCAATTAAGGTGGAGAACCTTTACTTCCAAAGAACTCTTTTTCTAAGTCTGTGGAATATGACATTTAATACGTGATGCAAACCAAGCAGCCAGCTTCTACTCGCAAAATATAAAAGCAGCTGAACACAACTTGCTGATACAGTCCAAATACTGCCAGATCAGAAGTATTTTTACACAAGCACTTCACAAAATATTTAACAGTAAACTCTAAACATTTATCTAACTCAAATATATTTGCCATGTTCCCAAAGGGTTAATATTGTCTTGCTTCATTTCTTACATGTAGTAATTTAGCTCTGAACAAAAGCAGCTCCCTGCTGGTTACCTTGGCTAAAGGAAACACAATGAACTGGTAAAAACCAGTTTTATCTCACTGCTGTTGCCTAGGGCTACAGACAAAATGAAGTAAAAAAATTCACATGCAGAGTATTAGGTGCTTATGAAAGATCCAGCAGCGCTGTTGCCTAGTGATTCAGTGAGGAATCAGCATAGGCCAATGAGGTGTATGGGTACTGAATAACATCCCCGATGACTGCTTTACATCTCCTGCAATTCTGTCATACACCCCCATGATTTCCCAGTGGTAAGAATCACTTTCAAGGGAACCTGTCAGGAAAAAAAATGAAAATTTAAACAAACAAACACATCGCATATAGCAAGATTACTATTTTTGCTTTTCCCTTTGGATGTTGATACTGCTCTAGATTGCATACCTATCCAATATGAAATGTTCTTCATATCTATTGATACTTAATTATCACTAAAATTTTGATTAAAATACCGTAACAATTAAGACCAACCTTCAGTTTTGAAATTGCAAATACATATTATTGAACTGCATGGAATATGATAAAACAAAATTAATCTTCTTACACTTTTCAAAAGAGCCACAAAATCAGAGTGTTTATAATCATCAATTTTGTCAGCAATGCACAAAGATACTAGGTTTATTTTACCATCCGGTTTTCCAGTTCTGGGTTATTTTTGTTGTTGCTTTGGTTTTATTTCAGTTTGCTTTGCAGTTACTGGTGCTTTGTTACACAGTAGATTTTCTGACATGAAAGGTGCCTCATTAGCAAGGACTATATTTTGGAAAAGCAGCTACTTCAAAGATAAAGCATCCTTTTCCTCAAAGAGGAGAAGGAAATCTCTCCCCATTAAGACTATATGTGTGCCCTACTTTAGTGACATTTTTCCTCCATATTAAAAAATAATATTCATATTAACAGAGCACTTAATACATATTTAGTTGAAGCAAGTGTGTGAAGAACAAGAGGGGCGTTTCACAAAAAATCTTTTCATCTTCAACATCTCTAATCCTAAAAGACATATTCTTACTGTATAGAAGGGTAAACAACATGAACAAAAACACAGATCTTTTTTTAAAAGATCACTCTCAATTTCTTCTCTGAGATCAAGCTGTTGGTACTTTTCTATCTGGCCTCTGCCATCGATCCATTCATGATGCTTCAGAGGAATATGAAGTCTCTTCATGATGCACATAATCTAATGTGCAATAGGAGTAAAAGTATGTCATGACTCCTTCAGTAACTTGCTCAGGAAAAGAAGACCAAAACAAGGGTAATAAAACATGTATCTCCAAATACTTCTACTGCCTATTAAAAAGACCTAATCTTTGAAACCCCCAGAAAACTACCTATTGTCCAAGAACGTGTTTCTTTCCACCTAATAAAACGTAGCTGTCATTTAACAGAGAATTGCTGTTCTCATAGGAATGACATATTGAATCTATTTGCTAATGCATTGAGATGAATTTGTCAGGGTATGATAGCAGATACCCTAGACAGATGTGAAAGAAACTGTGTGTTTCACACTAAGATGGTGTGTCCCATTTTGTCCACAGGACATTAAAACCTTCTGCCAGTTAGTGGTTAGTCTGAAATATGTAACACTAAAATGATATTCTGCCCATGTAAATATGAACACTCTCATTAACCATGTAAACATTTGTCTGTCTCAGAAACCTATTAAATTGTTCATATTTTATTTCATGGCAATGACTTCCTCAGGCAAAGCATGAAGTATGTTGTCTCTGACAAAGTCATCAAAAAGAGTCTCCTAAAACTATCAAGGAAGGACTACAGTGTTGCTATTAACTTTATATACTGTCAATAATACCATATTTGATTATTTTAATGAACCCTACAGCAGCACAACTGCCAGGTGTCTAATACTGTCACTAAAAATATTCAGATGTAGTCTACCTGGTTCTTTTTTCCAGGAATTTGTAACAAAAGAAGCTAGGCAAGCACACATGTACAATGTAAGCAACCTGTAGAAATGCAGCTTATAAAGCTTGGGAGTGTCAGTGCAAGAAATGTATAATCCCAGTATGGCCAAAAGGTCTCACTTTACCACATCTGGTAAATAGGAGTGCGAGGTCTTACAAAGGTTAAGTGAACAGCAATGGGGAGGGATCCAGCATAGGAAGGAGAAAGAGTAATTTAGATCTCAGATACCCCTCATTCTCTCCTCTCAGCTTTTGTGGGAAAGACGGGCTCCATAAAGACCCAGAAATATGTAACTGCAAGACCTCCAGAGAAAGCCTCCCGAAGTGGCTGAGATGCTGAAATAGATATAGAAGATCTGGAGGAAGAAATAGAAGCTAAAACTGATCCAGTAGTTTTCTTTTTCAACAACTGCCTTTAGTGCAAGTCTGTATGTTGTAACCATTTCTGAAATAAATAGAATAAACCTTTTTCTGCCCCCAAATCTTATTCGGTAATACTGCTGAATGAGTAATATGGTAACACCAAATACTCTGCTTCTCAGGAAAGTGGAAACCTTTGGATTGTTGCTCATTTAATCAGTTTAGGGGTTCCAAGGAACTATAGTCCTTTATTGAGCAACAAAAGCTGAGCAGTAGGCTAGGGCGAAGGGTACCAGACTTGTAGAGAGAAAAATACCATTACTTTATAAAATAATTACAATTAGGTCCAATACACAGATAAATACAATAGCTGTGGAGCTAGCTACTCAGTTTTTACAGCTCTTGTTCTGGTAGATGATGTCCTATACTTTAAACAATGACCAATGATTTTGTCTGCTTTATATGTTAGGCATCCACACGAAAATGTTAAAAAGACCAATTTTCTAAGTGAAAATTACTGAAGAAAGATCTTTTGCAATAATTTTTCAGCAGTAATGAATGCCTGGCACATTTAGAAAGCCTATTAAAGGCACATATTTCTCACTCTACCACACCCAACAGAAATTTCATCGCAATGAAAGAAATAGATTTTGAAATTACCATACTGCATTGCTAAAAGAAAGAGTAGATGATAATCACACTTTCCAAAATGGAGGTTGAGTTTCTTTCAGTTATTTTCCTTTAGAATTTTTATAGTAATTTAAAAAAGCAATTATCCGCAAATATGAAAATGATGCTATTGAAGTGAAAGGCAAAATACTTGTCTCTAGATTCTTAATACGATGACGATAACATACAAAGCTAAGTAAGAATGGCCGAGATGGTAATGGAAATTCAGAATTGTCCCTACCTTTAGTGGCACTTCCAAGGCAGTTGTTTGCTGCAGGGACTCCATTGTTCTTTTTACCAGTACTGTAAGGTAAATTTGAAAAACTACATCATTGTTTTCCATGGTAGAATTGTTATATAGAAAAAAAAAAAAATCACATGCTTTATATTCTGTTACACAATACTTGCATTTCTACATAAAAAAATTTTAACCATTTACGATTTTTTCAATTTTTTTTTAAAGTTAAATTTTATTTCTTGTGGAAGGTTCAATTCCTTATTTTAAATTGAATTTTAGGTGAAATTTGGATAATTATTTAACTTATATATCCCATAAATACAGAATTACAGCACTAATATATTTTACATAGAGGTACAGCATGTCTGAGTGCTGTATTTCTCAGCTTTCAAGTTCAGTACTCTTAACTCTGGTGACATTTTATATATTTTAATTTTCTCATGCAGCTGTAAAACTCAATCTAAAAAAAAAAAGCTAGAAAAAAAAATACTAGATGTCTGAACTGTCTAAAATATCTTATTCTTCAAAGTAAAAACATCAGGGCCAAATTTAAAAAAAAACCTTCCCTGTGGGATAGTGGAGCTATCAAGAATCTAAACAATTAAACTTCAGTACGATTTATGTAACTTAACAACTCATCATGTCGTAACACTATGCTCAGTATTACTGTGAAAATGCATCTATAATTATTCCAAATCAATCATTTGGGACCAGATTTGTCATCCTTGGTCGTGCCAATTAGTGCTTTGCTTGACAAAGATTGCTGCTGCAACACAATATGGTTCTAATAAAAATCAGAGACATTCCATGGATAAATTTTGGCTAGTGAAAGTGAAATAGGAATACCAGGCAGCCCCAGAACAAAAGTTCTTGAGCAACCTCCATTGCTCGTACAGGATGGCTAACTAAATAACGTGTCTTGTCATGTGCCTTACAGAACTGAGAAATATCAAGGTATGCAATACATGGTGCTAACTGCTAGACCAAAACCCATATGATTACTTAGAAGCTTTCTTTGAAGTTATCCCTTGATGCACATCACGGTTCTTTTGCAGTTGAGGTTAGACGCAAAGGAACGACAAGAACTCTAAGAAGCTGTGTATGGTTGCTACTCTGGTTGCTGCTGAAACCTTTTCTAATGATGCCAACAGTGAAGAATGGTATGTAATGTTTTGTGTCACATCGGTGACACTGAGGCTGGCTTGAAAATAATGATGAGGATAACTAGTTTCTGCCTAAACAGAAGTGGAGTGCTCAGACTCTGCTGGCTCACTCAGACTTACGTGCTAATGAGCTGTCATAAGATTTTCCATGAAGTCCGAATTATGCAGTAACTCAAAAGATCAGCAGCTGAAGTGCCAAGGCTGAGGAAGCTGAGACATTTGTTGACACATCTATGTACAGCTACACCTATATATTTGCTTCTTCTTACCTCATTTGAGGTAGCTTATGGTCCATTGTAGGACATAGCACTGTTTTTGGAGAGCAGAAACAAATATTGCAACCACAGATTGTGAAAGGGGAAGTGCTGGCCTAAATAATTATCCATTTAAAATCCAATCCAAGTCAACATGGCTATGAATAGAGGAGTGTTGGACTGCCTCCGTCTTGAGAAGCCCACTCTAAATTTAAACAAGCTGCCAGCTCCAGGACTCAGCAATACAGCAGACGTCGGGGCGCTCCAACCAGGTGGCATGCTGTCAGAAGGCTAAGAGCATTGCCAGTCAGTCCCTGGGTAAACATTTTTTCCATCGGTAAGCTCCCTACCAGGCTACAACTGCACAAAGCTTTTGTGAAAGCATAACAACTGGATTCTGCACTTCTCATGCAGAATCACTCAGCTCTGTATGTTCCACCAAGCACTTATGAAGGGCACTTAACATTTTTTGAGCTGTTAGACAAATAAACAGCAATAGAGCATCAGGGCAATGGGAGGAATAGGCCTTTTTGACAAATAGAGCTCCAATGGACAACAAAAGATGGAGCACAAGTAAGTGGCACCAATTCATGGGTTGAAAGATGTGAGCAGTATGATAAAGGGTGCTGTCTGCATATGCACTGAGTTGGACTAGTTTTCCCCTAGTTCTCTAGACCTCTGAATTTGTCTAGTTCTCTCCCATATAACTGTTATCCCCAAAAGGGGATTCATGACGGCAGCGATGATTGCAACACCTTTCCCTGTTGGTTCACACAGTTTTCGCTTTAAGGCATCTGACACGATCAGAATTCTGCTGCGTTCTTAACTGCTCTTTAATTTTAAAAAGTACAGATTAAAGTGGCCACATCAGTGAACAAACCTAATGGTTCCTCGTTCACTTTGACAACCCATTAAAAACCTCTCCATGGTTTGCTCCATTTTCTTCATTATTTTTTTCCATGTCAGTTTGGCACTCTGTTCTCTTTCTCATGTCACATTGACTTCTTCATCTCTTCCCAGAGTTTAGTGGGTGGCATAGTAAAACCATTCATTTCAAGCAATCTGAAGTTGTTTTGCCTGCATTTCAGCTTTTTGAAATCATACCTTTGCAAGCATCCAAAAGATTTGCCTACATCTACTTTACAACAGATTTTGAATGAAATAATAAATATATAATGACAACAGAAATATCAAAAAAAAAAAAGCATCTGGATTACCATTCCTGTTCAGTAGTCCGGTAAGACAGTAAAGAAGGAAGAATTTAAACAAAATGACAGTCTGCACAAAAATAAATAGGTAAACTGGCTGAATACATTTAGGCTGGAAATTTAAAGTTCTAGATTTTGGAGAGATGAAATTCTGGAACAGTCTCCCAGTGGGAGTAATTTTTCATATGGAGATGATAATTTATAAAAGAGACCATATGGCATGGTGGTATGTAATCACAGGAGAGGTCCCCTTTAGTCCTATGTATATAATATCTGATTCTCCCCCTACTCTCTCAAATCTTGAAAACTCTCCTTTTTCTCAAGGCTCAAAACAAGCAATCCAGACATACACAACTGTCTCTTCTTTATCTCATAGACATTATAAGAGTGTTATCACTCACAAAAGTGACCATAATGTTTAAATAGATCTGTCTCTACCACTCCTTATTTTGTTTCTTTTTACAGATTTAGATTGGAGGCTTTGGGGATAATGATTATTTCTGTTCAGTCAAGAATCTAGTATATCTAGGGCACATAAATTATTAATTCTAAAATGTTCTTTTGCAGCCAGCCATATACTGCAATAGCATCTGTAAAATGCTGTTCTCCCAACCTTTGCAACTTTTCTCTCAAAACCCACAGTCAGCAATTACGAGATTTGTTGATTATACTCATCCTGGAATGCTTTGTAAGTGCTAAATATGTAATGTTAAAATATTATGTATAAAAAAAATTGGTGACAGTAAAGTGAAGAGATCATAGATGAACCAAAATATTAACAGATGTTTTAACATATTTTAGATTTTCTTGATACTGACCAGAATAAATATGCTTATTGAAAGTGTTGTGAATAGGAGCAAAGAAAAGACACGCATGCCTGCTGTGGAACAAAAGCTTATTTGTCCCTATTGAACTGAAGACATTTTTCAAGCTCACTCACCTATGAAATTATGAGTCCAGAAAGATGTCAAAGCTGGCCAGGCATATGATCTATGGAATAGGGATTTTTGCAAACTGAAAGCTATCTGGAGGCATCTTTAGTTTATGCACTAGTGTTTTTCAAGTTAGAAAAAGGCAGCTCAGAGAACAGAAAATGTCAATAACTTGTGATGACCAGTTCATTCTTTTGTTTTTCTGTTACTTGAGTCCCTTTTTGAACATGTCCACTTTTTTATGCAGCTGCCTCAGTACCCATTAAGTGCAGAATAAAATGAAATTTCATGGAATTTGCACACAAGCCAAAAATTTGTATTGGCAGATTTTAAAAAAATCTGAGCTACTGTTCTTTAGGTAGCAATAATCTTAATTTATCTTAATATCAAAATAAATACGCTTAGTTTATTCTGATTTTTTTTTCTTAGACTGGTCCTTTCAGTGTTCTTATGCTTAAAGTAATCATTTCAGCTGAAATATTTTATACCTGGTAAAAAAATCAGAAAAATTGTCTAGAACTGTATGTTTTATATGTACCGAAAATAAGAACCGATGCAGAAATTAACTTCTTTAATTCTATCAATAATGTATGATTACAAATGAGTTCTAAAAAAACCTACCTTTAAAAATTGCCCTAATGCACTGTGATATTCAACGCAAAGTAATGGAATACACATATTTCTACAAAAATACGTTATTTCAAGTACCAAGTGTCTTTCATTTAATTATTCTTCTCACTAATGGATGCAATTAAGCAAGCATAGTGACAAGGAACAATCCATAGTAATCACCGCTGGCAAAGTTCACCTTTCAAATCCACCAGGTATATATGGAATACACATCAAAACCCAGATCTTACAGTTGTAACTACAAGTATATCTGTAGTGTAAAAAAAAAAAAATTATTCTGCATTTCTTCACCCCCTTTTAGCAGTAATATATTCACTATAATCCAAGGGCAAAGAGGCATTTCAAACAGAGCGTGGAGAGGTAGTCTCAGAAATAGTCTCCACAAAATGAAAAATGGGGTTCTGCAATTCCTGAATACTCTTCCAGAGCCCCTAGACAGACTCACAGTTTGATGTGGGAACAGTCTGTGTACTTGATTACACAGACTTCAGAACTCAGAGATGCTGAGCTCTCTCAGAGACCAGTATTTGGCATTCCCAAAATATCATCTGCCTTTCTGCTTCCTGGGCTGCTGGAGAGCTCAGGATGTGAGGAAGCCAGACAGGCAAGCTGGCTAGAAACTAGGCAGATTATTGATGGTAAAGCTGACAGTCTTCTGCCAAAAGCAAACCTATTTCTGACAAATGTTTTTATTTTATATTTCCAGGCACCCTCTAATAGAAAATGAGGAGTTTTAAAAAGCTCTTTTGCTGTCTTGTTCTTGCCCTAAACAGAGAATTGAGGCAAATTATATGCCATATCTTTGTTGAAAATTACACTGTTCAGAGTAGTATGTGCTTCATTGTATTTCAAAGTATGTCAAAGCTTGGACACTCAAAGCCTTGTTATAAATAAATGATGTTTTGCCTTGTCCATTCAGAGTGAACCGTATGCACATTATAAAACCGGGTGATGGATTATGTTTGAAGAACGTATTCTGCCGACATACAGACAACATCTAACTTAAGTTACTTGCAGTATTTTGTGCAAAAGTAGATATTAGGAAAAAAGAACACCATATAGCTTGCCCCTTGTTTATCAAATTCAAAAGATTCAAAATAATCTGTTGGGCATAGACTATTAGGTGCATTATAAATTGGATTTCTGTATACTGAAAAAGTACTGAAAATTCTTATTGTGGCCTGTGAAGTCCTAAGCAGGAATAGAGAAAGTACCAGCACTATGACTGCCTTGTGGCATTTCTCAGCCTACACTCAGAAGAGTCTTAGAAGCAAATAGACATTTTAATGTTATAGAATCATAGAATCAGTTAGGTTGGAAAAGACCCTTGGGATCATCAAGTCCAACCATCGACTCCACTCTACAAAGTTCTCCCCTACACCATATCCCCTAACGCCACATCTAAACGACTCTTAAACACATTAAGGGACGGTGGCTCCACCACCTCCCTGGGCAGCCTATTCCAGTGTCTAACCACTCTTTCTGTGAAGAATTTTTTCCTAATGTCCAGCCTAAACCTACCCTGCTGCAGCTTGAACCCATTCCCTCTTGTTCTATCGCTAATTACCTGTGAGAAGAGACCAGCACCAACCTCTCTACAGTGTCCTTTCAAGTAGTTGTAGAGAGTGATGCGGTCTCCCCTCAGCCTCCTCTTCCTCAAACTAAACAGTCCCAGCTCCTTCAATCGCTCCTCATAAGATTTATTCTCCAGGCCCTTCACCAGCTTCATTGCCCTCCTCTGCACTCGCTCCAGCACCTCGATATCTCTCTTGTATTGAGGTGCCCAGAACTGGACACAATACTCAAGGTGTGGCCTCACCAGTGCTGAGTACAGGGGGACAATCACCTCCCTCCTTCTGCTGGTCACACTATTTCTAATACAAGCCAGGATGCCATTGGCCCTCTTGGCCACCTGGGCACACTGCTGGCTCATGTTCAGCCGCTCGTCAATTAGAACCCCCAGGTCCTTTTCTGCCAGGCAGCTCACCAGCCACACTTCCCCAAGCCTGTAGCGATGCATGGGGCTGTTGTGGCCCAAGTGCAGGACCTGGCACTTGGCCTTGTTGAAGCTCATTCCATCAGCATTGGCCCATCAATCCAATCTATCCAAGTCTCTCTGCAGAGCCTCCCTATCCTCATGTAGATCAACACTCCCGCTTAACTTGGTGTCATCTGCAAACTTACTGATGATACACTCTATATACTTATCAAGATCATCAATAAAGACATTAAACAGAAATGGTCCCAACACTGAGCCCTGAGGAACACCACTGGTGGCCAGTCACTGTCCATCCAGCCAGTGCTTGATCCAGCAGACTGCATGCTCATCCGGGCCTTGATCAGCCAGTTTTTCCATGAGAATTCTATGGGGAACAGTGTCAAATGCTTTTCAAAAGTCTAGGTAGACAACGTCCACAGCCTTTCCCTTATCCAATAATCTGGTCATCTTGTCATAGAAGGAGATCAGGTTCATCAGGCAGGACCTGTCTTTCATAAACCCATGCTGACTAGGCCTGATCCCCTGATTGTCCATTATATGACTTGTAATGGCACTCAAGATGATCTGCTCCATGACCTTCCCTGGCACCGAGGTCAGACTGACAGGTCTATAGTTTCCTGGATCCTCCTTTCTGCCTTTCTTGTAGATGGGTGCTACATTTGCTACCCTCCAGTCCATTGGGACCTCCCCGGTTAGCCATGACTTCAGGTAAATAATGGAAAGTGGCTTGGCGAGCATGTCTGCCAACTCTTTCAGCACTCTTGGATATAACCCATCCGGTCCCTCTATGGGGGGGTGCACTTGTGTACATCCAAACAGTGTAGCAGGTCACCGATCATTTCCTCTTTAACTGTGATGACCTTGTTCGGCTTCCCCTCCCTGTCTCCTAGCTCACAAGGCTGGGTGCCCAGGGAACAGCTAGTTCCACTGCTAAAGACCGAGGCAAAGTAGATGTTGAGTACCTCAGCCTTTTCCTCAGCCTTTGTGACTATGTTTCCCTCTGCATCCAATAAGGGAGGGAGATTTTCCCTAATCCTCCTTTTGTTGTTAATGAATTTATAGAAACATTTTTTGTTATCCTTAACGGCTGTAGCTAGATTGAGCTCGAACTGCACTTTGGCTCTCCTAATTTTCTCCCTGCATGGCTTCACTACATCTTTATATAGTCTTCATGAGAGACCTGCCCCCTCTTCCAAAGGTCATAGACTGTCCTTTTGTTCTTGAGGTCCAGCCAAATGTCCCTATTTAGCCAGGCCGGTCTCCTTCCCCACCTACTTGTTTTTCGACACACGGGGACAGCCTCCTCCTGTGCCTTTAAGACTTCTCTCTTGAAGTATGTCCAGCCTTCCTGGGCTCCTATATCCTTCAGGGCAGCCTCCCAAGGGGTTTTGTCAAGCAGTCTTCTGAACAGGTCAAAGTTTGCCCTCCAGAAGTCTAAGGTGCCGGTTTTACTAACGCCTCTCCTTGTTTCTCCAAGAATCAAAAACTCAATCATCTCATGATCACTGTGCCCTAGACGGCCACCAACCTTTACTTCCCCCATTATAAAACAATGCAAGAGATACTTCCATATGGGAAATATTGGTGAGAAGGCTTATGTTCTGTGCTACGATCTAATTGAAATAATACTATTTACCTTTATGTTCTTAATTTATAAATCTTAAAGTACTTTAAGATTTCATATCTATTTTGCAAATAAGAAAACTGAGACACATATTTGTTGTTGCTTTTCTGAAAAAGTAGATTGGAAGCATGACTGGAATCAGAATGCAAGCATGCTGAATAGTAGACCAGTGCTTCTTGGATCACACTAAATGCAGGAGACTAACATAGCACTGAACTGCAGTCCTTTAAAGACATCAAACACTACTCTTTAGCTTTAAGTCCGCGTCTTTCCCTTTTCCAAGCATTGTGACTGTACAACTGAGATTTCTCTCTGGATCATTAAGCTGCAGACTGGAAACTGCAAGTCAGCAGATTCTGTAATTTAAAGTTTCTGAATGGACAAAAGCTCATTAGATATGTAAAGACAAAGCTGACAGCTAAAGAATATCAGCAAATAAAAGTAAGAAGAGTAAGAACTTAAAAAAAAAAGGGAGAAAGAACTTTGGGTAAAGGAATGAAAACCAATTTGGACTTTCAAAGCATTAAAGTGAACTAGGAGCACACATCCTACTGACACTCCTTTGGTTTAAAACTCACATACCTAATTTGCTACCTCAGTTAGCAGCTCCTGAAATAATTGGAAAAGATTAGGAGAGAAGAGTCATCCTATTTAGTTTCATCCGAAAGGAATCTAGGTCAACTGCTCTTAGACTGCTCTGTGATGTGAACCAAAACTGTTCACACCATGGACTGGGGACAATGGAGAGATCTGTTTCATCATACTTCTGACTGGAAGTTACATCCCAGTGCAGATGCACCCTTTCTCTGCGTATTCAGGTCAAGCAAAATCCTCGTTAATGACACTGAAGGAAGAGCCAGCTTCCGTCACTTTTAAGACAACTTGGATTAGTTCTTTTACCAGTAGCAGAACTATTTGCAAAATACAGAATCACAGAATGGTTGAGGTTGGAAGGGATCTCTGGAGGTGATCTCATCCAACCTCCCCTGCTCAACAGGGCCATCTAGAACCAGTTGCCCAGGACAGTGTCCAGATGGCTTTTGAATATCTCCAAGGACGGAGACTCCACAACCTTTCTGGGCAACCTGTGCCAGTGCTCGATCACGCTCACATTAAAAATGTTCCTGATGTTCAGAGAGAACCTCCTGCATTTCAGTTTGTGCCCATTGCCTGACTTCCTGTCACTGGGCACCACTGGAAAGATCCTGACTCTGTCCTCTATGCCCCCTCCCTTTAGGTATGTACATGCATTAATAAGATCCCCCCTGAGCCTTCTCTTCTCCAGGCTGAACAGTCCCAGGTCTCTCAGCCTTCCTTCATAGAAGAAATGTTCCTGTCCCTTCATCATCTTTGTGGTCCTTGTTGGATTTTCTCCAGTCTGTCCATGCCTCTCTTGTACTGGGGAGCCCAGAACTGTATGCAGTACTCCAGGTGTGGCCTCACCAGTGATGAATAAAGGGGAAGAAAATGAATGAATGAAGAAATTAAGAAGGAAATTAATGTCTTAGGTTGGTCTTTAGTGTTAAGGAAAAGACATTTTACCACTCGTCTGTTCTGAGGTGAGCATATCTGAAAGTTACTGTAATGTAGAATTTTCTTTTTTTCTTTGCCTCTTAGGGCAAAGTAGAGACAAACATAGAAAACAATCTTAAATCAGCAGAATGAAACAAACTTCGATCTTGAATAGTCAAGCTTGGCAGCCTATGTTAAGTGCAATGACAATTTCCAAGGTATCTCACACCTCTAGACCGCCCAGGTCCGTTTCCTAAAGGCCATCTTAGCATCTTCAACTACATGCTGATAGCTCTGAGGCAGAACAAGGAATTTACAGGCATGTTTGTTCTGCGCACTGCAGCTAGACATGGAGATATGCGAACTAGTTACACTGTGGTATGTAGAGCAGACACATCTTGAGTATTTCAACTGGACTCTTCTTCTGTTTTCAGAAAAAAAGCCGCTAGTCACCATGTTTCTATAGTGGGATGATTTATTACTATTATTCATCGATGGCTAGAGGTTTTTTCCATTATACTTGAAAAGTATTGATTTTGCTGAATTTACTACAAATTCACACTAGTAAAGGAGGTCAGAATTTCACCTGATGAGGGCAGAATCTGTGATATTCTATATGTATAAGCAACCATGAATAATTTTTATCTTTTGGATATAATATTGAGCTCTATACTTAATGTAAATTGATGTAAAACAAGGCAATAAAAACCCTTCTATTGTCTTACAGATCTCATTCGATATACTACACTTTCTAACTCTGAAACTATGGCACTTTTAGACATTGTCCTTTTCTGAGTCGATACTGCGATCTCTGATACATTGTATGGTGTTTTTCTAATTTAAACCAGATTTGAACTCCTGTATTTAGAGATCAAATGTTAATATGTTAACCTAATTCATTACAATGCCCCCAATATATTGAATTTAAATATTTCCTAGGTTCTTTGTTTTTATTAGATGGAGGTTTAATGTTCTCATTATGATCTAATACTCACAAGAGGGATCAGTGATGAAATGAGACTAATAAGGCAAATTGTACTCTTTAAATGAACACAACACAGGAAGGTGAAATTAATTTTTTCTTAGATGTTTAGGTTATAATGGAAGATATTTCTTGTATTGGTACATTTAAAATATTTGTCACGTTATGCTAATTGTTTTAGCCAAAGGTATTTTTGAGCTTCAAACTAGACCAAAGTTTGTGAATAACCAGCTGGTGCCTAAAGGAATAAATCCACTACTTTCTGGAGAAGAGACCCAATAGCCTCCTATGTGCCCTTGTTTGCTAGCTAAATTTGTACCAGATGCTGAGACAAACTCTGGCTTAGGAAATAATGCCTGGAAGTAAGCCAGATGAGAGGATAAAAATGTAGGCAGGAACTTTTACTAACCCTTTACCTTGAAAGTTCCACCATAAAGTTCTCTTAATATAAAAAAGCAGTAAACTAACTTAGAAATTACAGTAAATTATATTCTTACATTAATAATTTCATAATTCTTTATGTAATAGGCCATAATCATAAGTATTTAGGAAGTTACTTTCCAATCCATTCTTTTTAAGCTGGTTTATTTCCTTCTAAAACCCCATGAAAACTTGGAGAAAGTATAATTATTTAGCTTTACAGGATTCACACACTGGATGAGGGAATCTTGATAAGAAAACTAAATACAAATAAGCACGTTGATGAACTCCAGATGAGGAGCATATCATGTTTTATCTACATAAGAGCCAGTGGTGGAAAACATTCAGAAAAATCTGCTTAGTATACATTTCCTTAATCAAGAGAATCAATGTGCTGCGTCTTGTTACATTAATTCTTTACCCTCTAAGAAATCACGGGTTATAGGGAGAAAAAAGGGAGTGGGGGAGAAAGAGCAAGAGAGATTGTATTTACCTGAAAATTCCTGGATTTGAGAATCTTCTACTTCAAACAACAACTCATCATGAATCTGGGCAATTAACCTGAAAAATTTCAGAGACTTTAACATATGCAAGAAATTTCTGACAGTGCTTTCCATTCTTATCATCCATTAATTCTCACTTGCACAATGGATATGTTAAAGTGAAAATAAACATCCTAAGAAAATGAGAAAATCATTAATGGAGTTAAAAGGATTGGCACCCCACTTACTCTGAAAACATAAAGGCCATGGTCGTAAATTCAAACTGTGCTTACTAGCTTATAAATGTCATTCAGGGATTTGATGATGTGACAAGGTATTACTTAAAACCAATGTAATTTGCAGAAAATTGCAAGAAATTACAGAGACAGGCTATGTTTTGTTAATATAGCTTGTTTTTTTCAAGTTGAGCTGGAATAAATGTCGTTGCAAATGGGTGGTTTTACTAATGCAAATTAGGTCAATAGTAAGAGTATTTGGCTCACTGGTATACCAATATTAACTCCTAGTTGGCTTGAGTGACTTGAGTCCTTTCCAGGATATAATCTTTTCACTTAAGTGTAAAGTAGGTGTCCTCATGCGGTCAAACAAGTGGGCTGAGGAATGAAAATGTAGGCATACATACACAACCTGATCTGTTGCCTCTGGATGGTTGCCTTCCTAAGGACAGAGCGTACAGCTGAAAGCAGTAAGATCTTGAAAGCCACGCACCTACACATACCTGAGCTCTTCAGTTAGAGCTGTTTTGTAATGAATTTATACTGCTGCTTTGTTTTCCTTTGTCTGTATTAGTTCTAAATCAATAGGTCTCTTGCATATGGACTGTGACTTGATTGTTCGGTGCTTACAGGAATAGCAGCCTAAATTGTTGGTTTGGGTGTAAAAGTACTTTCACAACGGAAATAAATGTATTCGATTGAATCAAGTCCACGGCAGAATAGATACAATTTAACACATAGAATCCCTGCGCGTAGTTCTCACTCAGGAAGCAAAAATACTGCATATCTGATTAGACTGTATTCCCACTAGGTTTATTTTTTACTTCTTTAAATATTGTAGCTGGGAGTCTTAAGTCATGAAACTGTACCACCTATTTCCAAATTGCTTTGCAATTTTTATATAACATTTAAATTAAATGGCCATTGTACGCTTTTCTTAACACCTAGTATTTATTCAAGTAAATAATTCTTTACAAATGGCTGAAACGTCAATATGGTTACTACTTATAACTTTTCACAGCTTTCAGGAAAATATCCTAAGATAGTTTCACACTGCCTTAAATTACAATGTGACATTGACTAACAGTGTGGTGAGCTCTAATAATAGATCTTAAATTATTAGTCACTTACAACACAGTCAGAAGCAGAGTGAAACAGATTAACATATTTCTAATAGGAAATTGGGACACGGGATACAAAAAGAAATAGATGAAAAGACCAGGATCATCTGTAGCAAGAGAATACAGTTACATGAAAAGTTATAATTTCTAATGCAAGTAAATTAATTAAAGCAAGAGATTCCTCATAATCATTGAAATGACTTGTAAAAAGATATAAAACAGAAAGAACTATGAAAATTAAATAGGAATATACTGTGAATCAATGGAATAAGTGAAAATAATTGCATTGATTAAACCAGTGCAATAAAAATGTGATAGACTGGTTATTATTTGTACCAGAGCAGTGTCTCATGCCTTCAGTGAGGATTAGAGTGCCATATATTGTGAATATTTGGTAAGGAAAAATCCTTTCTTAAAAAAACTCACAATGTACATTAAAAATTTTATCATAAATTTATCAGGATTTAGGAATGGAGAAAAAAGAATTGGATTTTCAAAACCATTCAGCATTGGATCAACTGATCACCTCATCTCCACACTAAAAGTAACACCATGTTCAGGAGGAGCAGGGTTGGACCACAGATCAGTGCTACCTTACATGAGCCAGAAAACCAGTGGAAGCAATGTGAACTGAACTAAAAATTTCTGGCTGGACACCGCAATAGACTTGACACAACTCTACGTGCTCCAGTTCATCTACCAAAAGCAGCACAGCTATTTTAGCTTGGTTCTCCATCTGGGCTAAAGGACCCTGTTTCTCAAAGCTTATCATCCTGAACAGCACATCCTATCAGCTCGGTTATATTGCCAGTTAACTGAGGCACTGCACAGTTGCAGAATTACATCTACCCCATCTTAAACATCTAGTGACTAATTTGAATTTCAGGACAATATTCTGTCTGCTAAAATACAGAACCAGAAGTTAGCATTGCTGGTTCTCTGTCTAGCTCTGTTACTTTCCTGCTAAGCAGTGCACATTCAATTACAAAATGGGGATAATATTTATCTCAGATATGTGAGATCTAAGAAATAAGTACTTCTAATACACTTCTATTCTGAAGGAAGGACAAGTTTTAGTTAACATTAAACATGATTTCCTAGCTTGATGCTGAGAAGTGGTATAATATACGCTGCTTCCTCCTTAATGTTCATCAAACAAGTTAGATTTTTTCTTTATGATCTCTTATCTCTTCTTCTTATCCATCTCACATCAACTTCATGGGTTCTGCTCTCACAGGTTTACAGTATGAGGCCACCTGCATTTTTTTCAGGGTTGTTAAATTAATAATACTTGCATGCAATATACTGTTCCACAGAAGGAAGCCTTCAATTTGACATCAATACAGATGAAAGAAAAAATCAAAGCAATTTATACATTCAAAACTCATAGCTTTCACCATTCCAGTGCATGCACCCACCCACCCATTGCACACCTTGAGTAAAAGAAGTTTGAAAATACCCTACACTTCTGCTTAATAGCTGAATTGAATCATCTTCACTTTGATGGAATAGTGAAATAGCAAGCTCCTCTCATTATCTCTTGCTAAAAGGTATGGTAAACTAGAGTAGAAACTGCAAACCAGGCAGAGACTAGTATTTTTCTTGTTCTACGGATGAAAAGAATACATTTGATTTACAAGCTAATATTTTATTAACTATTTTCTTGATTGCCTGCAGATTAGGCATAGTTTTTGATGAGTACACACATGATTTCTTTTACTGAGAAACGTGACCTAGACCCAAGTATGACTGTGGCGTGGCATGGAGATACTGCTACAACCTGCACCTTCAAATGCAGAAGTATTTCTGTGATTGCCAGTCCGAACTTGGCTTTTGACATCAGTTTAGCGTGCTCAGCACACAACATCTTTCTTAAACTATTATGCTGCACTATACAATTTTAAAAAGAAAATCTTTTTCATTCTCTTCAACACTAGAGTCATCATTCTTCCAGTTTCCTATGAAACAACACAGAGACTAAACTCCTCAGGCCTTCAATAGATCCACCCAGTTATCATTACTATATCATAATGACATCATTGACTTATATGTGCCAAAACAATTTAAACTGCCATCAAGAGATTCTTTTTCATAGTATTCTATTTATGAAGTCATATTGCCTCCTTAGAGTATATTTTTTCCTAGTATCAGGCCAGTTTGTCTAATATAAGAACAAATGAGATTTTGTTTGTTAACTGTAAAACAATATATTCCAGATCTGGACCTCTCTCTTCTAAAGTATAGAATTGCACCTTTTTCCATGACTACTTCAAATGCGTTGCCCAGAAATAAGTACACTATTGAACTGACTTCAACAAAACAGCTATTACCTTATTGGTGAGCAACTGTATTTCTTTACCATTAAAGGAAACAACATTTTGTCTAAACTGCAAACAAGAGCGCTGTTGTATGACATGCTGCAGACTCGATTGTAGGAATATCCCATAGAAGAGGCCAGTGTAGGGTAGGGGAAAAAAAGACAAGATCATCATAAGTCTTTCTCAGAAGCTGTTTTTTAACAGCCATTTGCAGTGTTTCAGGCCATTACAATGTGCCAAGAGATACTGAAACTAATTAAATTCTTGCTCCTCCTGTTGTCAAAGGACTAAGGTAGGGTCTGACTTAGATATTCTGAATGGACATCTGGAAAACCCCAACTCTATGCATTAATTTTGCAGGGGTGCCACCTCCTGAAAAAGCTACCTGCATTGGATACCTGAAGTTAGACATAGAATAGCCCTCTTCACATTTTTGTGATACATTTTTCTACCACCAGGGAAATTTTTACTGCTGTTAACAACACTTCAAAGGCATAACATTGTCTAGTTTTCCAGACTTGTCTGCACAAAGATAATATGAAATATAAACCATCAATGAATTCCTACAGACTAACTGTCAATTAATTTACTCCATTGTTTGGTAGCAGGCAATTTGGACCCACCACATGCCCCTTCCAGATCTCTCAAAACTCACCTTAATCTCAATTACTGTCTCTATTCACTTCCTCACCACAGCCCCTGACACTCCCATGGGAGATCTAACTAAGCACAAGCAGCACGAAGAAAGGGAATGAGACAGGGTAAGCCACACGTGTAAGGTGCTAAATATATTGCTTAAAGAATATCTGAGAGGAGCTCACATATTACATTGAGTTGGCTGATTTAAGAGTTTGAACAGAAAATAAATAAAAATAAGGTTTAAAATTGGGTAACTGTGAAGCTTTAAATAAGAGGGTCCGAGT